>NC_141693.1:1802338995-1803626911 GCF_964263255.1 Lissotriton vulgaris | reverse complement strand
GTGGCTATGTATATTATGTACACTTCTGAGAAATGGGGTCGTAGATTTCAAGTGTCCAGTGTCGGGTGTGAGTTCTATTTTGTCAGGGCATTGTGCAAAGTGATATCCTGACTTCATAATGTATGGAAGAATCAATACTATATATACCACCAGAGCCACAACTGAGCACATATAAAGCAACTCAAGACGTTATAGCATGAACAGCCACAAGTCATCAGGAGCAATCCTACTTAGTGCTGGCTTTCTAGCCAAGAGCACTTTGCATGCTGGGATTAATAGGCCAAACGTTTAATGGGACAAAAATGCAGTGTTTAGTTCTGGTTTGCCAAGTGCTGTTGTTATTACTTATTATTGCTGTACGTGGCTTTAGCATGAACATTGTCGTGCCCAGGACAGGGGCACTAGGACCCTGGGACACAGGACATAAGCCAAGGGACACCGGACACCACATCCGGTCAGGGGAGGGGACAGGGGACACTCGGAAACAGGACCTGGAGGTGAGAGGTCGGGGCAGCAGCAGCTGTACAACATCTGTAATAAAGTGGTACCTGATCAGCCCCACCGTTTCCTGGGTCAGGGGACACGACAACTGGCGACGAAGGTATCTGAAGACTCCACGCGTGTCCATCGTGAAGAAAATCACCGAAGAAAGCCAGGAGCCCACCCTGGATTGCATCGCCAAAAGAAAAGAAGAAAAGCGGCCCCTCGATCGAGCGCAGCGACGCGGAGCCCACCCCGACTGTTTGCAAGATCCCCAACTGATCCGGTAAGCCTTGTGTAGAAGCGCGCGAAAGAGAAGAAATCGGCGCGAGCTCTCGCAAGAGTCTCGGCGGCCATTTTGGAGTCAGGCGGTTTAGACCAATCAGCAAGCAGGAAAGAGGAACGGCCATTTTGGAGTCAGGCAAAAGGCGATTGGATTAGAAATCTCGCGGTATTCTCGGCGGCCATTTTAAGGTCAGGTGAATCGACCAATCTGAAGCAAAGGAAAACAAGCGGCCATTTTGAAAACAGGCAAAATCGAGAAAGGGCTTAAATAAGGAATAAAAACACCAAAAGAAGGTGGAAAACGGGCAAACAAAAAGGAAATCAAAGGACAATAGCAATAAAAGTGTCCTAAAAGAGGAAAACAAGAGAAAACAAAGGATCTGTAAGAGGAAGAATAAATTGATACAAGAGAGTGTCAAGGTAAAAGGGCAGGCACAGTTGAAAAGGAGCAGAAAGTGCTGAGTTGAGCACTAATAAAGCACAAGCAAAGACAAAGAACAGCACATAAGAGAAAAAGGCAACAAACAAAAGGAAAGAAAGGAAAATAAGGACAAACAAGAGAAAATAAAGCCGGTAAAGTGCTGACTAAAAAGAAAAAGTGCCGATTTGAGCACCAGGAAAACAGACAAGCACAGGCCAGGCAAAGAAAAGAGGACAAAAGAAAAAGACAATAGAAGAAATAACAAAAGAGTGCCAGGAAGAGCACAGAGAATAGAAGAGTGCCGGAAGAGCACGGAGAATAGAAGAGTGCCAGGAAGAGCACAGAAAACAGAAGAGTGCCAGAAAGAGCACGGGAAACAACAAAAGAGGACACAGAGAATAGAAGAGTGCCACGAAGAGCACAGAAAACAGAAGAGTGCCAGAAAGAGCACGGTAAACAACAAAAGAGTACCAGGAAGAGCACACGAAAGAGTGCCAAGAAGAGCACAGAAAAGAAGAAATGACAGACCCCAAGCCAGAAAGACAAAGTGCACAATACAGAAAACTACTACCATTCAACTTGTCGGAGCCACAAGTAGGAATAAGGTGGGAGAATTGGATCAGACATCTGGAGAGATACATGGAAGAGACTGATGTGACAGAGGCAAAGAAACTGGGTCTATTACTAAATTTTGCAGGCGATGACATTGAGGACCTCCTAGTGACGCTACCAACAAAGGAAACAACTACTTATAAAAAACTAAAGAAATGTTTAACAACGAAATTTGACCAGCAAAGAAATATTGATCTTGAACGATACACTTTCGCAACTGCGTCTCAACAAATAGACGAAACACCAGATGACTTTGCGACCAGACTGAGGAAACTTGTAACACATTGTGAATTTGACAAATTTGACAACACACAAGCAATAAGATTGTGAATCATAGAAGGCTGCCGTGACACGGGGTTCCGTGCAAAAATACTAAAAGAGCCAACATCACTAGAAAACATCCTGGCCCTAGCAAGAGCGGAGGCTAGTGAGACAGCAGACGCAAAAGAAATGGAGCGAGGAAAATTCACAGAAGAAACAGCGCTGTGCCTGTTGAGCAACATCACAACGCACATGATGGGTCTCATGGCAACTGAAAGACTGGAAGAAGATGATGCTGCCACAAGCACCACACTGAGGGGGCTAACAAACAAAGGAAAACGTTTCACATGGACCGAAGAGCACCACAAAGAATTGAAAGAGATCAGGTTTGCTATGACGGCCGAGGACGACCCAGCACATGCTGACCGGAGGCTGAGCAGAGAGCCAAATTCAGATGGCAACGAAATAGAACTGGTAGCAAAGGTGACACAACATAAACAAGAAAAAAATCACCGAAGACAGGTGGTGGCACAAGAAAGCAGAAATGGAACGGCGATGAGGGAATCAAGAAGAGTGAGACTATCACACACAAGAAGGGAAAGAAGAGTGGAACAAGAAGACACTGCTGCAAGAGCTCAAAAAGCAAACGCAACAACAAAGGCTCATGAAAAGAAAGGAAGACATGCGACGAAACGAAAAAGAAAGAAAGGAGGCATCGCGATGGCCAAAGAAGGACAAGCGAGGAAATGGAGCACGAGATCCCCGGAGGCAAGTTGAAGATGACAAAAGCAAAAGAACGGATGGCAAAGGCAGCAGTTTGGCCAGTGTCACGTCACAGGGCACCTTTCGCATATCAGCAAGGCAGAAGCAAGAGAAGCGGAAAGGTCAAAGCAAGAACTGTAGAAATACACACAAAAGGAAGAAGCTCAAGCGGATATCAGAAAACAGCGATCAAGAAGGAAACTCATGGAACCAAAGAGAATAATTGAGGAGGTGTAGATGAAGAGGCCTATGGGCCATCGAACAACATCTCTCTCTCTCTCTCTCTCTCTCTCTCTCTCTCTCTCCCTCTCTCTCTGACCACAGGCCGCATTAAAAAAAATGTTTGTTTTGCAACAAGGGGGGAGATGTCGTGCCCAGGACAGGGGCACTAGGACCCTGGGACACAGGACATAAGCCAAGGGACACCAGACACCACATCCGGTCAGGGGAGGGGACAGGGGACACTCGGAAGCAGGACCTGGAGGTGAGAGGTCGGGGCAGCAGCACGCTGTACAACATCTGTAATAAAGTGGTACCTGATCAACCCCACCGTTTCCTGTGTGTTTCCTGGGTCAGGGGACACGACAACCATCCACACTGGAATTATGTTATTCACTGGAGTGACGTCTCAACAGTGATCAACCAACGAGGTTAAACACCATTGTGACGTCACCCGAGGTAAGCAACGCTTCTACTTTTTTCCACCTATTAGCTGGGTCTCCCGTGCCGCGAGAACTGCAGCAGAATGATGGTTGGCGGTTAATGGGTGAATGTGAGGGCCGGCTTAAGGCAAGAGCGAAATGGGCCCAGGCCCAGGGCGCCAGTCTTCAGATAGGCGTTCAGAGCTGTCTGCATTAAAGCCCTGTAGACAGCAGCGTCTATCTTGCTTGACTTCAATGGATGAGACTAAATTGATTTTAGTCTTTTTATTATTATTTTTTTTGCTGTAGTTGACATTTTGCACACCATGTACCCCTTCCTTTCCTTCTCACTCTCACGACCTGCTGACACACACAAACACCGCCATTCACGCCACCAGCACCTTGGCACTAGAGTGATCGAGCTACAGCTGCACGTACGTCAGAATATTTGGGGGAGATGCCAGGAAGTTTGTGCTCAGAGGCCAGTCACTGCCTTTATGTGTGACTGACCGATGAACAGCATAGGACTGGGAAGGCGGGCAGTCGGGTATCGGCCGATGGGGCTGTGCCTATTGGTCACCTGTGCCAAAGGAAATGATGGACGGAGCGTTGACAATACAAGCACTCACCCCCAGTCAACTGATCTGGGTTTTAATCCATCACCGTTCTTTAGCCCACTCTGCCACCCCAGTTCAGACATGGCCATATGCAAATCAGTCTGACCCTGTGCCTCATGGGAACAGTCCAGCCTGAACTGCCAAGCCATGCCTTCCCTGGACCGGAAACAAGCTACTGAGGACCGGTTTCTGGCATTCCAGCCGTCTTCAGCCCGGCTTGCTTGAATCCAGTGGCAAAGTGAGCAAGGGACTCACGTCTGAACATACCCTGCCAACTTATGGCGAACAAAGAAAAACAGTTCGGGCTGGACTGTTCCCATGAGGCACAGGGTCAGACTGATTTGCATATAGCCATGTCTGAACTGGGGTGGCAGAGTGGGCTGAAGAACGGTGATGGATTAAACCCAGATCTTTTGACTGGGTGTGAGTGTTTGATTGATTCAGATGCTCCGTCCATCACCACCCCCTTTTGTACCACTTTTGGCCGCCATAAGAGTGGCAGGGTATGCTCAGACGTGAGTCCCTTGCTCACTTTGCCACTGGATTCAAGCAAGCTGGGCTGAAGACGGCTGGAATGCCAGAAACCGGTCCTCGGAAGCTTGTTTCCGGTCCAGGGAAGACATGGCTTGGCAGTTCAGGCTGGACTGTTCCCATGAGGCACAGGGTCAGACTGATTTGTATATAGCCATGTCTGTACTGGGGTGGCAGAGTGGGCTAAAGAACGGTGATGGATTAAACCCAGATCTTTTGACTGGGTGTGAGTGTTTGATTGATTCAGATGCTCCGTCCATCACCACCCCCTTTTGTACCGCTATTGGTCACCTGTGGGCCGGTTTTTGTTAGATCTATCAGCCGGCCATTGAGCCTTGCTGTCTCTTACCCGCCCGTCCACTGTAATGCGGAGCCAGCATCATGGGCAGGCAGACTTGGAGGGGGTAGCTTGCAGCAACGTCGCTCGGTCAGTATTCGCGCCCCTGCAGACTTTAGCTTGGCCCCAGTGGGGCCGAGGCACACGCTCAAAAGGGGTGTCTCACTTCCCTGCTGTGCTGTTAAACTGAGGCGCCTGGCAGGGAGCAGGTTATGTGGCCGTTGGGACATTATCACCTCTGCGCCCCTGGAGCAGCATCAGCTCTGCTTTACTTCACCCCTCCCCTGCCAGGCCATCGCTCTGAGGCTATACTTGGCTGAGGAGGGGGAAGAGTTAGTGAAGGGGCCCCGCTGGTGGCCTGTTGTTGGCACCTCAGTGCCAGAGTCTTTCAGACCTTGGTAGAGGGGGGTGTATGTTTGCATAGACCTCGATGTGAGGCATCTTTCACAGAGAGAAAACTAGAGAGGATGTAATGTTAGGGTCAGAGCTGCTGAATTTGGAAAATAGGTCTGAGTCCCACTCTCAGCTCAACATCCTGTGATTCTGGTCAAATGGCTTATTTGCCCAAGATCTAAAATAAAAAGTAATTTGATATTCTGTAATGTGACTGGTGCGCATATAATCACTTCTGTTAGGCCGAGTTCACGCTAAAACTACAATAAAAATAATCTCTGTATTCTCATGTTTTAAGAGTATGCAAAGGCTGGGAGAATAATAAAAGAGGGTTCTTAATACAAATTTCCCTATTCCTTCTTGACATGGCTTTTCTGCCTTTGTTTAGTATTTAACTATCTGTCCTTGATCATGAAAGCAGATTTATACCACATTTTTAACTCTGTTCACCTTATGTTTTTGTTTAAAGTATATATATTGATCAGACGAGAAAATACCAGCATTTGGTGATTTTCTTCCTTCTCCTACGACCGGGACATTAAAATACCAGTAATTCTGGTTAAAAAATGGGCAGGTGGTAAACATAGCCACATCAGGAATTGTGGCCTTTGGGCCACTTTATTTCACCTCACTCACCCAGGCAAAATGTAGGGCCATATTATCAAGAAAGGGTGATACATTATCGCCTCTTTTAAGGGCAGGAAACTGCCGCTAAAGCGGGGATAATGGGCTTGATAATATGCCCTTGTGAATTCCCATAGAACCCAGGTTCTGGTGAAAACCTGGGCGTCTAGGGGAATTAAAAGGAGATATTATCAAGCCCATTATCCCCGCTTTAGCGGCAGTTTCCTGCCAATAAAAGCGGCGATAATGTATCGCCCTTTCTTGATAATATGTCCGGTAGTGCTTCTAGATTTCACCAATGTTTCTGTCTCTATGAGCTTTAAAATATGTAATTTATCAAACATTTCTCTAAAAATGAGCTCAATGTGACTAGCAAATGCAAATGCTGTTTTATAAATCGGTGAAATCCGTGAATATGGGCCACTTTTTTAAGGGGTGCCCAGGCCGAATTGTGATCCCAATCCGACCCTGCCCGTGAACACAAACGGGGACCCCCTGTAACCTAATTTTATTCAGCAGCTGCAGAGGGGGTGACAACTTTATTTCGCCCAGGGCGCTATCCGAGCAAGGGGCTGCTAGAAATATTACACGTTTTTCCACAGACGTTTGCTGTAGAATGGAGGGCTAGTTGAAGAAGGGTAGAAGGTACAAAAACTGAAATTTTGGGGGAGACACTTATGGAACCGAATTGCCTAGCTTTTACCACGTCATTTTGTACGAGTGAAATTCCACTGTGAACAAAAGTTACATTTTATCAAAACCATAAAATTTTTGTATTTAAATTGTTGACAATTCTTGAAGACAATTCACATTCATGCTATTCTACTAACGTCAAAATCTGTAAGATTTTTCACTTGGTTCACGTAAGGTTTTGTCACAAAAGATGAATTTCCAATTAGAGGCACCATTTCATCTTGTTGGCAATTACTGCAGATGAATATGTCAGAAACCTTTTTATCTTTTGTTTATGTTGGGTATGTTGGCCCAACGAACCATGCACTGTTCACTTGGTGCTATGCACCTAAACTTATTTCATTTGTTCAACAAAACATAAACCTGTTATGATTTCAGTATCTTCTTTTTTATTTTAACTTCTTTTATCTCTTTTTATCATATGTGTACTTTACCACATGATATTGTTAGCAATCGTTCATATTTCATATACAATCAAAAATAACAGCCAGAATAACCTTAACATTTCATATTCATGTTATGATTTACAGTGCCATATAATGTAAATTTTTTGAGAGAGCCCAATGCATTTCGGCACTGCCAAAGTGCCTTCATCAGGGGCGAACCTGTAAAAATAAACAAAGTGACCTTGTAAAAACAATTATTGGGTGCCCATGTGTGTTGTTGAGTATATATTGTGACTGTTTTACCTTGGTACGATGTACTCAATGCTCTAACCTGCGTGAACAAAATTATAATATTTATAAGAACCTGATTTTCAATTGATCACACATCAATGATCCATGCCAATATAAAGTCCAACTAATTGAAATCCAAACAGTCAGCTTACCGCTAATGTTGTAGCTTCAAAAACTCCCTAAGTAATAAACAATAAACAAAGAACAAATTCAGTGTCCTGCTCGTTACTGATACTTTACTGCAAGCGCTTCAAAAGCGTATGAAAATGTGCCTACCTGATTGTCCAAAAACTCTGACTTTCTGTAAAACAAAAAAGACAATACCGCGTATTCGATGTTTAAAAATCCAACCTTATGAGCAGCTAATCAGAACTTCTCATCTTCAGTAATGCGTTCCCACATACCTGTTCAATCCAACTGTCGCGCTCTCTCTATGAAGGATACACAAACAAACAAGAAACCATTCTCAAGCGGGTGGCAAAATTATGGTTTTAGGCAATCTGCCAATAGTACATAGAACAAGCAGTAGATACTTAGTACCCCTGATAAAAAAGAGTAACATCAATAAATAATGGGATAATATATAATCTATACTTATAATATCACACCCTATTAGAGGTGGAAGTTGTAATCATGAAATGAGTAAATTGCTTGAGTATGTTGAGAAAAGACTGTACTATTTTGTTTTCTCTATGTTTACAACTATGATATAAGAAAACATACTGCAAGAGGTTGAATTACAATTTCTAACATTGATCATTGATGTTTTTGCCTAAACACCATAAAATAACGCAGCACCACACGCAATTCATACACCACAATCATATATTAAACATCGGTTTTTAATATGAGTTTTTATTGTTGAGGGTGGAAACTCGGGCCGAGATAGCCGTTCAAAGATGGCGCTAGTATAGTTGTGGTCAGGGATAGTGAAGTCCGTCTTTAGTGTCATTGATAGTAGCCGACCCGCGGGAGAATACATTAGCGAACCGGGAACGCTGGTAGCGGTTGAATTTTTTATGGGAGTAACAGCAAGTTAGAGCAAGACGGTGTGGATGATTTTCGAACTAGGTAAGCCGGTATTTGAGCGGTGCTGAGAGAAATACATCATTGAACCGGTGACTGGCAGCAAGGAAAGATATTGAGAATGGTTTCTTGTTTGTTTGTGTATCCTTCATAGAGAGAGCGCGACAGTTGGATTGAACAGGTATGTGGGAACGCATTACTGAAGATGAGAAGTTCTGATTAGCTGCTCATAAGGTTGGATTTTTAAACATCGAATACGCGGTATTGTCTGTTTTGTTTTACAGAAAGTCAGAGTTTTTTGACAATCAGGTAGGCACATTTTCATACGCTTTTGAAGCGCTTGCAGTAAAGTATCAGTAACGAGCAGGACACTGAATTTGTTCTTTGTTTATTGTTTATTACTTAGGGAGTTTTTGAAGCTACAACATTAGCGGTAAGCTGACTGTTTGGATTTCAATTAGTTGGACTTTATATTGGCATGGATCATTGATGTGTGATCAATTGAAAATCAGGTTCTTATAAATATTATAATTTTGTTCACGCAGGTTAGAGCATTGAGTACATCGTACCAAGGTAAAACAATCACAATATATACTCAACAACACACATGGGCACCCAATAATTATTTTTACAAGGTCACTTTGTTTATTTTTACAGGTTCGCCCCTGATGAAGGCACTTTGGCAGTGCCGAAATGCATTGGGCTCTCTCAAAAAATGTACATTATATGGCACTGTAAATCATAACATGAATATGAAATGTTAAGGTTATTCTGGCTGTTATTTTTGATTGTATATGAAATATGAACGATTGCTAACAATATCATGTGGTAAAGTACACATATGATAAAAAGAGATAATAGAAGTTAAAATAAAAAAGAAGATACTGAAATCATAACAGGTTTATGTTTTGTTGAACAAATGAAATAAGTTTAGGTGCATAGCACCAAGTGAACAGTGCATGGTTCGTTGGGCCAACATACCCAACATAAACAAGCTATAACCACAAGGGACTGACAAACCCAGTAACCGTAGCACCATAGAGAAGAATCGAACAATAGGGTGAACGGAGTGCTCCCTTATCCAATAAAATATCAGAAACCTTTTTATGACATCATACCCCACCAAAATAAAACATTTTAGAAACACAGCTCCAATTCAGCTTTTAGCATAAAACAAGTATTTCCTTGAGACATATTCACAAACATGTGCTAAGAAATATTCCTCGTCTTTGTGCATATTTCAGAAAATATCAGACTTCGTCATTCACAAAGGATGCGCACATTTTCTGAGGGAGAGTGCAGTTGAATAGCTGTAACACAGTTAGCAACTGGCACAGGCTAGGTTCCTGCATAGAATTGGATCTAATGCGTCACGTGGTGCAGGGACAGTGGCCAATAGGGGACACCAGACTTTTGTCTTTCGCTACATGAGCTCAGAGGGCCTTATTTATGAAGGCCTTGCGCCGCCGGTGCATCACTTTTAACATGGGAAAAAGTGACGCACCGGCGGCGCAAGGCCTTCATAAATAAGGCCCAGAGTCTTTACAAATGAATCGACGATGATTAAGTGACAAACAATGGCCAACCAGACACGACACGCCATACTATTGGGGAGGTGCCGCCAACACAAGCCCCGATTTTTTACACAAATTGAATAATTAAACACGCTCGCCTTTCTTTGAAACTTATTGGAAGAATTGCAGATGTGAAGGTATAGGGGAGCTTACACAATCTTTAGTAAATCAGTAAATGGATCTATTCTGAATGGAAATATAAAGATACTTTGCAATGCCTTCTGGCAACTATAGTATTCAACCCCAAATTTATTGGAAAAAGAATGGCGGCTGGCCATTATTTTCTTCCACCAGTAGGAATGGTTCCACTGAGTACTAACGGGTGGTATGGTTATTAAATAGGATGGGATTGGCTGCAGTTGCCCCAGGTCTCGTGAGGAGACTTGGCTTTGAATCTCCAATCACAGTTATGGGAAGAGTAAACATCATCTACCTTTTGTTGGAGTTCCTCGATGGTCTTGTAGTAGCCACTGTAGTCGCCTCCTGTGCTTGATGTAGGTTTATGCTTCTCATACCACTCCCGGATCTTGCGCTCCAGCTCAGTGTTGGCATCCTCCAGCTCCTTCACCTTATTCAGGTAGGTGGCCAGGCGGTCGTTGAGGTTCTGCATGGTGGCTTTCTCATTGCTCCCAGCAAGGAGGCCCCCATCACCGCCTCCCTGCAAAAAGCCACCTCCACCTCCCTGCAAAAAGCCACCTCCAGAGCCCCCACCAAATCCGTACCCTCCACCAGCTCCATAGGCCCCAGCGTTTCCATAGCCAAACTGAACCTCTTGTCCCCCACCTGCCCCAAAGCCCCCGCCAGAACTAAAACCTCCAGCAGAGCTGCCAACAAACCCAGTGCTGCCCCCACCACTAGCAAAACCCCCGTAACCACCGATTCCACCAGAGGCAAAGTTCCCAAAGGAGCCTTGGCCCCCCATGCCACCAGCGCCTCCCGCACCATCTGAAGAGTACTGAACCGAGCCGCTAGATCCTTTGAAGGACCGCGAGGAGGAGTAATGGGACATGGTGCTAATCAGTCGAAGAACTATCAGAGTACAGTGTGGCAGCCGAATCCCTCACCTGAGCTGTGCGAAGAAAAATGCCCCAGAGCCTCCTTAAATACCTATCCCGGTGGGTGGCACCCCAAGCATCTGCTCCTTCCCAGAGCGCGCGCCAGCAGTGGAGCTGTATGCCAAGGAGGAACTGATTTATGCTGAGGTTTGCACAGATGCCTGTTACACCCACCTGTCCATCAGAGGGTTTCAGCTTCATGTTTGTTGGGAGCGACAGTTCATCTCTCTAGGGTGGTTCCACCTTTGGAAGGGATTATCATTGTCTTTGTTTCAGTTCCTAAAAAAACACACAGTACCTGGAAGAAGATTCTGCTCCTTGCGGATTACAAATTAAACATCGGGAGGAACAGAAGTCTTGGACAGGTGCCAAGGAAAGAGGTGACTTCTGATCTGATCTGTGATTAACAAAAGTATTGACTTCAATGTGGTGTCCTTACCTAGAAGAAGCAAGCCAATATCAGTAACCAAATTACCTTTTAAAACTTTCTTGAATGTACTGCCTACACAGCTGTGGGCAGAAGTTAACTCTCCTATATGCATTATGGGAATGTCCAGCAATGAAGGAATTTTGATCAATGGTGAAAATACGCCTTGCGGGGCGCGAACACTCGCGAGATCGGATTCGGAAGCCGCGAATTCGTGCGAATATGCAATTTGTTTTTTTGCGGCGTGTTAGTTCGCAAGGTTTTGTGCGTTTTTGCGAGCCGCTCGTAGCGCAAGGCGCGAAGTTACCCTCGCGGTCGTTCAAGGGCGCGGCCATCTTGTTTGCCTGACGTATTTCCGTTTCCGGGCGCGAAGTGTAATCTCGCAAAGTGTGCGGCTCGCCAGTACAGTTTCGCGAGTGTTCGCAAGGAAAATCTCGCGCGAACGTACCCGCGCGGTCGTGAACGGGCGCGGCCATCTTGTTTCTCATTCATTGCTATGGTTCTGGGCATGGTCTTTGTATCCTCTCTAAATCTCTGCCATCCTTTGCTTGTATGAAGTTTTTTTTATCTATTTTACTTATTATCTATCCCTCTATTTTTCTAGCCCTATATTTTTGTGTTTGCTGCTACTTTTGGTTAATTTTAAACTACTTTTTTAAACTCTTTTCTTTTCTTCTCTTCCCTATTTTCTTTTCTTTATTCCTTTCCGCCCAGACCATGGTGAAGGGAGCCGGGAAGCATCCCGAGAAGGGGAAGGGTCCCGCACCCCGTGTCCGGCTCCCGTGTGGGCGTTTGAGGGGGGAGGAGGTCGTACCCAGGGAGATCTTTACCCCGGAGGAGGTGGGCCAACTCATTTTTTATGTTCAGCGCCGCCTCCCCAGGACCATCATGGGAGGCGGCAAGATCAGTGCTGGGTACGGGGTCCGGGAGCGCCGGAAGCGGTGGGAGAAGGTGTGCCAGGCCATTTACCACCACTCTCGGGTCTGGCGCACCTACAACCAGGCCACCCACCGCTGGACGGATGTCCTGACCCGTGAGCGAGATCTTCTCGACCTCCTTGGCCTTGAGATCCCCGGGCTTGGTGAGTAGTAGTAGCTATTTCTTTACTACTATGTTTTCTCCTGCTGTGTTATTATATTGCAAATTTTTGTTTTTTACCAAGAGCAATAATGCTGCTCATTACATTGTAGGTAAATTATATTTCAAAATCTTCTGTGCATTTCAGGTACACTGCTCTCCTTCTTCTCAGTAGTGTTGCTACTATGCTTATTTGTTTTAGATTTTGTGTTCATTTCATTGGCCTGTGAAATTATGTATGAGTGTAGTTTAAAGAACTGCGTAATGCTACACACTAAGGTTCAGATTTTTAATTACCGGCGCATCCCTGCAAAGTAGCAGGGATGCGCCAGTAATTGTGCGTCACGCCACCATCACCCATGGTGCGCCGTATTTACAATGCGGCGCACCATGGGCCCAAAACGTCACCAAAGCGTTACGCATCTGTGCCGTAAAGGCGGCGTAATGCTGGAGTTGCGTCGCAACGATGGTGCAGCTCCATCAATGCTCTGGGGTGCCCTATCTCCCCAATGCTGCGTCAAGCCGTACGTCTGCTTCAAGCAGGCGCAGGGTTTGAGTCACACATCATTGTCCTCAAAGTGACTGATTGAAATCTTGTAGATTTCCCTCAGCCACTTTTAGGATGCGTTCCTGCGCAGGAACGCCCTCCCTTGCGCCGGAACGCCCCCTATTGGCGCAGGGCTTTACAACGTGATGCATCTCCCATATGCGTCACGTTGTTAATATACACCGCACCATTGCGCCTCTTTTGTGCTGCCGCTGCGTCACAAAAGTCACGCAACAATGGAGCAAAAGAGCCGCAAGGGGCTTCTAAATCAGCCCCTACAGACTCAAGTCCAGTCCTTCCTTTGTACACATGGCGATAAGAAGAAATAGTGGTGGTGGATTGATAGTTTGAGTATTTTAATGACTGGTTAATGTAGTAGGAAACTTTAGTGTTGTCGCTGATCTTCAATCACGATGGACTTTGGCTGTCACTTCGCGTGCTGCGGACTGCTGCCTGCCAATCCTAGGCAAACCTTTTTAGTACTTTGTTTAGTGAGTTACATAAGGTAATTTCCAATTCGACGGTCCGCAAATCAAGCAATACTAAAGTAATAACGTAGTCGACCACATGAGATTGGTCAATAATATATCCCGTGGAGTAGTTGTCTATTTGCTATTTCGCAAAAATATTTTGTTACTTCTTTTGAAATGTTTGATTTGTTTGACAAATATCATCCATGTTTTCTGTTTTTCTTTCTTTCATGTTGTACATCAGCTTCCCCCAGGGGCAAGAGGAGGACACAGGAGGAGGAGGAGGGTGCTGTTGACGATGCAGGCCAGGACCGGGCAGGCGAGGGCTCCTTTGCTGGCCCCAGTAAATTTTAATTTTAATATAGAGTACTTATTTTTTCCTAGCGTTCCTCATTCGATTTTTTCTAAATCGTCTTTGATCTTCTTGTAGACAGGATCTAAATTCTTATCCTGCCTCGACTATGACTCCGTGTGGTATTACTAGATTATTCTTATTAGTCTGTCTGTGTAGCTAACTAAGATTGCACATTTGGCATTTCCATTGGACTCCCATTCTAGTCAGCAATAGCTCTATGCACTGAGTGCAGTCCTCTGGGATTGTCCATAATGCCTTTTCAAGTATTCTAAATGTTTATGCTTTGACAATTGCCAACAATAAAAAGGTGAATGACCACCAAGAAAGAATAAGATACTACTTTACTTTTGGTTTGGATAGGAGGACAATCCATTCTACTACTGTTGCAGGGACAAATCTGCACAAACAGAACTATGGACACTAAATAATGCATTGCTTAGCTTATCAATTATATTAGGTGCTGTTAGACTTTCCACATACCTCAGTGATAACAGACTTTGTAGTTGAACCCCCAATCTCCTTACTGACTAGATAGTGTGGCAGAGTCATTTAGCTCCCAAAGTCACCGATGGCAGAGGCATGGATTTATGCTTGCAAAAATTCCAAAACCTTTAGCTCATCCACTCTAGTCTGGATGACCAAAAACCACAGAGTCTATTTGAGTTTAAAAGCTTTATTAAAAGTAAACACATTTATTGAAATCAAGTTTGTCATAAAAGTAAACGTTTAACTGGAAATGGAAAAGTGCTTAGTGCTGACGATTAATTGGACACATTTCTTGTGGTCAAGCCGAGCTCTCACCTGGTTTGAACTTGATCCTGCTCTTGTTCTTAGAAGTCAAGCTTCTGTCTGTTAGGAGAAAAAGTGGTGCGTGTTAAAAATAAAAAGCAAGCATTCATCAGTTGTGCCAAAAAGTGCAGCAAGACCACAGCCTTCCCTGGAAAAAGGGACATTTTTACTTTACAGTAGACAGTCACAAATTATTAAATTGTATACTGTTTTTTTCACATTTCTTTCTTCCTCCTAGACCAAATATTATATAGTAGTGAGTGGTGTATTCTAACATTATTAAATGTACTTTGTAGGTGGAACATCTGGAGGCGGGGCCAGCGTCGAGGTGGTGGTGGCATTGGACGAGGACAACTCTGGGGCGGAGGCGGTGGAAGTGCCGGACAAATCTGTGGGGGATGACACGGTGGTGGCGGGCAGAGGTAAGCTATACATTCCTTACTCATTTGAGATTGAAGACTGCAGAGTGTGCTTTCTGCACGGGTGTATTATAAATAAACCAGGTAGTAGCCTCCTCTGAATGTACTTCGACTTAGCTGTGAAGTTTTTGGCGAGAAGAATCCCAAGGGATGAACGAAAAGCGAAAGAAGGGTGTAAGTAAGTGTGGAAGGACGAGAAATGTAATGATGACTGGCAAAGAAGAATGATATGTGTTTGCTTGGTCCCCGAGGTGGCTGGGAAGGAAAGAATATGGTATGGTGCATGGCTGGGTGAATGATGAAGCAAGGATGGGTGTAAGGAGAACAGCCTGGGTGGGTGAAACAGAAACTGTATGTGTGCATATACTTTGAATGGATGGATGCCTGGATCATTCATGGTACTATCTGACTCTTAGATAGCATATGTGTATCTAGAGAGAGTAGACGGTCACTGGATGAACTAAGTGTTACTTTGAAGAGCATGTAACACCGCACCCGCACGTCCGTTCCAGTGTAGGAAAGGCAAGGAAAAGAAGTTGTAATTTTGTCCAAATACTACCATGAATAGTAGCAGTAGTTTGTATTGCAACTGCAAGCACAGCATATATCCGGTTATTACGGTGGACACTCCCTACCTCTCTTAATAACTTTAGTTTATTAGTAGTACGTCATTCATGTGTGGGGGTATCACTGTTCACCCAATAATAAGCAAAGCACCTAAAGTCATCCCATATGTCATCAAATACATCCCATGTGAAGTGATAGATAATCAGATTATTTAGCTTCTTTATTTTCCTTTTCTAATACTCATTTGCACTGTAGGGTGAAAGCTAAATTAATTAAGCAGTAGCCCTTTTAACAGAGTATTCTCAGTGCCACCCTTAATAGAAAAGTAAGAGCTTCACCACCTGCATGTACTGGACCGATACAGTAACGCAAGTCTGTCTCACTCACCATGGTGTGCGTCTGTTTTTCTCGGGTGCAAGTTCACTGCGCTGGCATTATGCCGGCTTGCATAAGATAACGTACCAATTTTCCTAAACAAGAGAGAAGAAGAAGAATAAGACTGGTGTACTGTCATAGTCGACTGCAATGGAAGTCCATAGTGCTTGTAGAATTTGTTCCTTAAACTCCCACTAATGTTAGAGCAAGTATGAAGAAGTCGGAGGTTACATAGATACTGTCCTCAATAGTTAAGTACTGTGCTTTCAATTTGCTACTTGTACTGTGACAACTTTCTGCTCAATCATTTTGTGTTAATCTTAAGGAGCATTGGTTACAGACTATGTCTTTCTTTCTTCATGTAGTTGCTCCTTCCAAATCCAAGACACCATCAAGGAGGAAGGAGCTGGCTCGAATGGCCCGGCAACGGAGGCTGGATGCCACTGTCGCTGAATATCGGCGGCTGGTGGCCCTGGAGGAGGAGGAGACGCAGTCTGGTACAACAACAACGTCCACGGGGACAGCTGCATCCTCCTCCGTGCGGGCTGCCAGCCAGCGCAGTGCTCCAGCGGTATGGAGCCGGGCTACCAAAGCTAAACGCCAACGCCGAGCAGCAAAGACAGCAGCTGCCCCCCACAGGATTTGCAAGGCACACCGGCGCCGCTTATCCCTCAGACTGTCCTACCTGGAGCAGGAGGTCCTGAACTATAAGAACTTGGTGGAGGGCCTCCGCTTCGAACTTGCCACCCTCCGCAAGGAGCATGATGCCCTGGCTGCTAAAGCCAACAGCACCCTGCCATAGTGTCCCTTGCCCCTTTTTTAGAGACTTTTGGGGGGTGGGAATTGGGAGTTGGGTTTTTTGGGTACTTTTGAAGGACAATCGTTGGGGTTAGGGAGGGTCTTGCGGGAGATTATTTTATTAGGGCTATAAAAATATACTTTTTGAAACTTTATCTGACCATACCTGTTTTTTACTGCTTTTGAGTCTGGTGGGTGGGGGTTTAACAGTAAGTTTGTTTTCCTGAATAGTCCTAGGACTTTAGTAGTACTACCGTCAATCTCTCGTCTCTCCTAATACTCCATTATACTACCTCCAACCAAACGCCTATCTTACCTGTAATTTCGGTTTGCAAGTAGGGCTAGGCCCAGGGCTGGCTCCACGGGAAACAGCGAATAAGGTTGGCAATCCTGGGCGGATAAAATTTTCTCATAGCGGTGGTACTAGTGGTGTGACACAGTGGCAGTTGCATGCCTATGAAAAAAAAGAAAATGAAATCTGGTTTGTCCTCCTGAGCAATACAACGGTACAATAGAGAATATAGCAGGTGACAGTACACTAGAACAGTGCCACATTGTAGCCTAACAAATGGTAAAGTATAACTACTAATTCGGTTGAAGTTCTTTGACATTAGCCATGGGTCTTTGTCAAGCAGAGTAAGAATATATCCTCGGATTTCTTCACCAGCCTGTTGGTATCACCTTATCCTCCCCAGCAAGTGTGTGGATTTATTGCTGTAATTTAGTTACACATCAATCAAAACCACACAGCCCGGGGGAAGAGGGTTAGGGTTTGAAAAATGGATGGGTACGGGGGTTTTTGGGAAAGGTTTTGTGAGACAAGAAAAAATAGCACAGCATGGACAAACAATTGTGAACATAAACAAATCTTTGGGTACAAACCTATCCATCAATCTTTGAAAGTGCATGCACTACTGCATGCATGTCAGTGAAAAGTAAGTAGTACTTTCGACAACTGTGGAAGAAAGAATGCGACAGTACAGGGCGTGTGTGGAATTATTGATAACTATATTCAAGATAAGGTCTCTGTTGCCAGATACCTGAGAGCCTTGCTGGTCACTATAAATCCATTCACAACACTCAATGGGGTTGGTCTGGAAGGTGTAGTAGATAGAAAAGGAGAAATTGCTCTTTTTCTAGGTGTCCCCTCACTCACCAGGGTTGCCCCTTGGTGACATGCTTCATCATTGGGGCCATCCCAGTCCTCTACAGGCTGGGGCGTGCTGCGACTTGCGAATTACGTAGGAGCACTTACAAATGACTATGTGTGGTGCAGATGTGATAGTGGAGTGGACTAAGTGATGTGTTAAGGGATCAATTTAGAAGCAGAGAGAGATCCAAGAAATGCAGTCACAGTCATAGAAAAACACAATGGATACTGTATCTGTATGTTGTTGTAGTTGTCCTGTTGAATTTGGTAAGTAAGTTGCATGCTGAAAAAATTCCTCTTATTAGCGGCACTCCTCCATTCCATCTGACGCTTCGTCCATCAATGTTGGTGACCAGAAGACACCCTGTCCACTGCCTGCCTGGCGGATGCTGAATTGCGGCTCGCTAATGTGAAGCCTGACTCCATCCTTTTTTCCCCATTGCACAGACTGAAACCCGGCCTGTAATTATTCAACGAAAAACAGGAAGTGATATAATATTACAACACCACTGATAAATAAATATAAGGTATGTAGGCTGTGGAGTGCAAAAAGTCACACTTTGATTTTCCTAGTAGACAGTACAATATTTTTGACAGTGCGTACTCTGTCTGAGTCACCTTTTGAAGGATAATAAAGTATGGGCAAATTAATGTAGCGGATCTTTCCCCTCAAGCTAGGTGTACTGTAAACTGTGTTTTAGAACAAAATTAGATCTTCCCACCAGTGCTCCCACCCAGACCCTTACTAAAGCCAGTCGCAAAAATGTAGAAGACCCCCAATCAAATCGCAAAAAACGAGGCCTAGCAGAAAACTGGTGACAAAACGTACTTTGAAAGTAAAAGTAGGCCCAAATACCCCCTTACCCACCGTGGATTGCATTCAAACCACTTGCAAGCAACCAAGCAAAAGTATCCATAGCCACCATCGCTCCAAGACTCGAAACCCCCCCCACCCAAACACATGCAATCGAAATACTGCTAACCCTAATGAACCCTAAGTTAAGAATAGTGGCAAAGGCTTTCTTTAACTATGCCAAATCCCCCCTTTCCCACCATGGATTTTCTTCAAATGACTTGCAACCAAAATTACACATTCTCACGAGTGCTCTAAGACCCCAGAACGCAGTTGCAAAAATGTAGAACACCCCGAAACACATGCAATCCTGGTGCTAGGGCTAACGAACCCTAAGTTACAAAAAGTGCCAAAAGGCTTTTCGGCGTGGATTTTGTCACAACCACTTCCAACCGGTATTAGCACTTCCCAGGAATGGCCCAAGACCCGCCAACCCACCCGCCAAAAAGCATAACACCCCCAAACAGGCCAAAAGCAACATCTCCTACTTACAATATTTTTCGGCCTTCGGTCCAAACGCGCTGCGTAGCTAGGCCATAAGTCCGGTTTGCCACCACGGATTTCCTGAAAAGCGAATGCAATCAAGATTAGAGTGTCCCAGCAATGCTCACGGACCCCGAAACTCACCCAAAAACAGACGGAACCCCCCCTAAGAGCACCTCAAAGGCAAGCAAGTCATCAAAAACACAAAAGAATTTCCGCCTGGGATTTGGTCCAAACCACTTTTATCCGGTATTAGAGCTTCCCAGCAATCGCCCCAGAGCCGTCAACCCAGGAGAAAACGAGTAGAAGACCCCCAAACAGCCAAAGAGCAAAAGTACAAAAATGGGGACTTAGTCATTTTTTTCCAAATTTCCCAAATCACTCCGCGCGCGCTCTGCAGCTAGGCCCTAACTCCCCTCTGCCACCATGGATTTGCTTCAAACCTCTTGCAAAGTAAAGTATGGATAGCCAGCAGTGCTCCCAGACCCCGAAACCCTCCCACAAACACCAGGAAGCCCCCCAAACAGGCCCCCAAAAACGCTACATTGAGCAAAATGTCAGAAATAGCAAAAACAAAATCGGCGTGGATTTTGTCCCAACCACTTCTACCCGGTATTAGACCTTCCCAGGAATGGCCCAAGACCCGCCAACCCACCCGCCAAAAAGCATAACACCCCTAAACAGGCCAAAAGCAACATCTCCTACTTACAATGTTTCTCGGCCTTCAGTCCAAACGCGCTGCGTAGCTAGGCCATAAGTCCGGTTTGCCACCACGGATTTCCTGAAAAGCAAATGCAATCAAGATTAGTGTCCCAGCAGTGCTCACGGACCCCGAAACTCACCCACAAACAGACGGAACCCCCCTTAAGAGCACCTCAAAGGCAAGCAAGTCATCAAAAACACACAAAAAATTCCGCCTGGGATTTGGTCCAAACCACTTTTATCCGGTATTAGAGCTTCCCAGCAATGGCCCCAGAGCCATCAACCCAGGAGAAAACGAGTAGAAGACCCCCAAACAGCCAAGGAGCAAAAGTACAAAAATGGGGACTTAATCATTTTTTTCCAAATTTCCCAAATCACTCCGCGCGCGCTCTGCAGCTAGGCCCTAACTCCCCTCTGCCACCATGGATTTGCTTCAAACCTCTTGCAAAGTAAAGTATCCATAGCCAGCAGTGCTCCCAGATCCCGAAACCCACCCACAAACACAAGGAAGCCCCCCAAACAGGCCCCCGAAAACACTACATTGAGCAAAATGTCAGAAATAGCAACAACAAAAATCGGCGTGGATTTTGTCCCAACCACTTCTACCCGGTATTAGACCTTCCCAGGAATGGCCCAAGACCCGCCAACCCACCCGCCAAAAAGCATAACACCCCCAAACAGGCCAAAAGCAACATCTCCTACTTACAATATTTCTCGGCCTTCGGTCCAAACGCGCTGCGTAGCTAGGCCATAAGTCCGGTTTGCCACCACGGATTTCCTGAAAAGCAAATGCAATCAAGATTAGAGTGTCCCAGCAGTGCTCACGGACCCCGAAACTCACCCACAAACAGACGGAACCCCCCCCTAAGAGCACCTCAAAGGCAAGCAAGTCATCAAAAACACAAAAAAATTTCCGCCTGGGATTTGGTCCAAACCACTTTTATCCGGTATTAGAGCTTCCCAGCAATGGCCCCAGAGCCGTCAACCCAGGAGAAAGCGAGTAGAAGACCCCCAAACAGCCAAAGAGCAAAAGTACAAAAATGGGGACTTAGTCATTTTTTTCCAAATTTCCCAAATCACTCCGCGCGCGCTCTGCAGCTAGGCCCTAACTCCCCTCTGCCACCATGGATTTGCTTCAAACCTCTTGCAAAGTAAAGTATCCATAGCCAGCAGTGCTCCCAGACCCCGAAACCCACCCACAAACACCAGGAAGCCCCCCAAACAGGCCCCCGAAAACGCTACATTGAGCAAAATGTCAGAAATAGCAACAAAAAAAATCGGCGTGGATTTTGTCCCAACCACTTCTACCCGGTATTAGACCTTCCCAGGAATGACCCAAGACCCGCCAACCCACCCGCCAAAAAGCATAACACCCCCAAACAGGCCAAAAGCAACATCTCCTACTTACAATATTTCTCGGCCTTCGGTCCAAACGCGCTGCGTAGCTAGGCCATAAGTCCGGTTTGCCACCACGGATTTCCTGAAAAGCAAATGCAATCAAGATTAGAGTGTCCCAGCAGTGCTCACGGACCCCGAAACTCACCCACAAACAGACGGAACCCCCCCCTAAGAGCACCTCAAAGGCAAGCAAGTCATCAAAAACACAAAAAAATTTCCGCCTTGGATTTGGTCCAAACCACTTTTATCCGGTATTAGAGCTTCCCAGCAATGGCCCCAGCGCCGTCAACTCACCTGCAAAGAGGTAGAACAACACCCCCACAAGTGCTGAGTCTTTCTTCATTGGGCGTAAACCAGCCCTCTGCTTTGATGGAAATAGGAGTCTGGAGGAGGACGATAGAGGAGCATGTTCTTTTGAACTTGTGAACCTGAGGAATGCAGACTGCGGCACCTTCAAATCAATTAGCAAACAAGTGAAGACAGTTCTGCTGATGGGCTTGTTTTTGTGATTATCTGATTAAAGTTTGAATTATATTAACTGTGCACAACAAAGAAAGACAGACACACAGGAATAAAAGTGAATAAGGACGAAAAAGAAAGTTAGTGATTCGTTGTCTCATTTTCAGGGCTCGGTATCACGGTCTGTGAATAAGAATAAGGCTTCGTCATCATACTCTGCGAATTCAGGCAGGGTGAAGTCAGTGTCACCTGACAGAGTAGAAATTCCCTCATCTATGTTGCTGTCTACCTCGTCTTCATCCGGCGCGCTTTCTCGTACTCTAAAATCTGGTGGTATGAAGTGCTGATTCATCTTGATCATTGTTAACCTCTCCACATTTTTGGGCGAGAGGCGGCTCCGTTTGGAAGTTACAATGTCACCAGCAGCACTGAAAACACGTTCAGAAGACACACTTGTGAGTGGGCAAGACAAGTAGTTTAAAGCCAGGTTGGTGAGCTGTGGCCACAATTCTTTTTTCCCATGCCAATACGCCAATGGGTCAGCATTAACATAGACCTCTGTTGAGTCATTCAGATAGTCCTTGACCATCGAATCAAGGTTCTCCTCCAAGGTTCCTCCTCTTTGCTTAGCTGTTGCTGTGACCTTTTGAGAACCAAACCCAAGCCGAGCTAGCCAATCCTCTTCAGCCTCCAATGTTACTGTTGCGTCTGGTGGTGCAGATGATCCGGTTGCCGGTCTCTTTAACGGCTGAGAGGTCACTTGTGCCGCAGCCACAGGTGCAGAAGAGGATTGTTGTGACTGGGGATGGCCTGCTGATGCTGATGTACTGCCTTCTCCTTCAATTTGCTGCCGTTCTCTTTCAAACCTCTTGGCTGAGGAGGCTATCCACCGTTTGTAACTTGTAACATCTTCATCAGCAAAAGGAAAGAATGCTTGGCCTGCCAGCGCCTTTTTGTAGCGTGGATCCAGAATAGTAGCACAAATGTAATGCTGGTCTGAGTGGATCATTTTAAGACTTTCATCACCTTGTAGGTGCTCTAATAATTTCTCAGCCAGAACAAAAGAGTCTTGTTTTTTTTCATCTTTTTCAAACACAGAACACACCTCCTTCAGTTGGTGCTCCAGCATGTACAACAATGGGATAGCTTTTCCCAAATTACAGTCCTCCTTGCTGACTGCACGCGTGAGGAACTCAAAAGGACGAAGCATGCGTGTCAGGCTTTTAACTATGTTCCATTGCGCCGCACCCATCCTCAGGTCCTCCTTCTGAGCTGTACCCTGTGTTAAGAAATAGTGATTGAGTACCGTATACTGCTCATACAGACGCTCAAGCATGTAGAAGGTTGAGTTCCAACGTGTTACCACCTCCTGGATGAGTGCTTTCACTGGCATTTGACGTTGATATAGCAGGCTCCTCAGCTGCTTCCGGGCCTTAAAAGAATGGCTGAAATGGTTGCACATTTTTCGGCAGGTGTCCAATACTCTGTACGCTGCACTGTCTTTATTACCCAAGAATTTTTGGACAACCAGGTTTATACAGTGCGCCAAACACGGCACTCTGAAATAGTCACCCAGCTTCATGGCCTTAACTATATTGGCGCCATTGTCCGTGGAAACATAACCAACCTGGCGTTTTTTTGGGGACAGCCAGTTAAGGACCTTTGTGTTAAAGACATCCAAAATGTTTTCTGCTGTGTGACGTTTCTCCAAACCAAACATGGCTAGTGTTGCATGTTTCCGAGCAGCTTTAAAAACAATGTCCGGGTCAACACCTGTGTTTAGCTTTGCTTTAGCCCCTGAAAAAGAGACCCAGTGTGCAGTGATGCACATGTAATCAGTGCCTGCGCCACTGGTCCACATGTCTGTTGTCAGATGTATAGTGTGAACAGCACTCTTCTGCAAAGCTGCCCCAATCACCTTCAGAACATCTTCATGTAGTGCTGGAACCGCAACTCGGGCAAAATAGAACCGGCTAGGAACCTTCCATTTAGGGCAGAGCGCTGCCACTAATTCTAGAAAACCAACCCCTTCTACAAAAGAAAAAGGGAGAAGGTCCAGAGCTAGCATTTTAGCCAGCTTAGTGTTATACAGACGCGTCAGTGGGTGGTTGCGTTCATATTGCGCTTCTGTAAACAACATCTTTTTAATGTTACCCTGGACCAAGGATTTACGGGATGATGATGATATCTTCGACCCAGTTACGCTCGCTGATGAACTTTTTCGCATTGATGTCTCACTCTCTCCCACACTCTTAGTGTGGCTCACATGGGGTGTGCTGCTGACAGGGGTACTGGGTGTAAGTGAAGTGTTTGAATCGTCTTCTTCCTCCTCGTCATCATCAGATGAAAAATCAACATTTTCATTACGTGCAATTCGGGCTTCCTTGACCGCATCTAGGTGCGCAAGCCATTGGACAGCGTGCGTTCTCTTAAGATGACCTCTCTGGCCTCCGGTACCATAGTTGGTACCAAACTTACCACAACTAACTTAAAGCTTACAAATGCTACAAATGGCTACGTTTTCCTTTTTTGGGCAAACACTAAAGAAGTCCCAAACTGGAGACTTGAAATGTCTTTGGGAGCCGGAGGAGGCGGCGATACTGGTGGTGGTGGTCCTGCTGCTAATGCCAGATGAAGTGGAGGATGTGGATTGCCGAACTTCAGTACGTTTTGCACTTTCACCACCACTAATTGAGGTCGAGGTGGATGGAGGTCCCTTCTTGCGAGGAAGAAATATGGAAGCGGTAGGTGTTGGTGTACTAGTTAACTCCAAATCCAATGATTGTTGTGTTTCCATTGACTCCTCGTCGACATCATCATCACGCTCAGCAGCTTCTCGGGATAGGGTCAAAATGTCTCTTTGCTGCATGCCCGCTGGGGCTGCAGTGACCATTATGATGACTGGCTCGTCGTCGTGAGGGGCTTCATCAGCAGCAGTATGCGTCACTTCTTGTTGAGATCCATCACACTCCATAGCTATGAGTTTTTCGACGACCTTTCTTTTACGCTTAGGTATCTTTGTCAGATCATGGTGTGCCTCACTCTCAGACAGCCGTGGTGGCCGTGGTTCCCAATCTTCATCCAGATCATCAGAAGGAGGTGGGCTTGAAGAAGATGTAGACACCCCCCTTGATCTTTTCCTTGCTAGGGATGCGGAAGACAATGAATGATCATCAGGAGGAGTGGCTTCCTCAAATGATACCTCGGTCTGATTGTCGATTTCCTGATGTGCCCCTACTTCGGGAGGAACAACTATTGTGGGCACCTGTGACCCTCCATGCACCTCTGCTTGCGCATCTCCTTGCGCTGCCTCTCCTTCCACATGTACTTGGGCTTGTACTTGCACATGTTGTTGTTGTTGCGGCTGTGGTTGTTCAACACTTGTCAGATGAGTTACAACAACCTGTGTTGATTCAGGGACATTGCTGCTACTTTCTTGCGATGAGCCAACATCACTGGTCGATGGTGATTGAAGAAGTACACTGACTGCCTCTGAAGCACTCAAGGGCTTTGACTTAAGTTGGCGTGGTGGTGGAGGCACTGAGCCCAATGGAGCGGGGGTGCTGCTCCCAGCTTGGTCCCCAGCAGATCCCGCTGCAGCTGCAGGCGTACTTTTTTTTTTACTCCCAAAAAACGCGGCGGCCGGCACACCAGCCTCCTTGGTAACTTGCTTCTTCTGCTCCTTACTAGCAACTTTCTTGCTAGAGGAGCTACGGAGACCTTTTCTTGGGGCCATCTTCTTCAGAGCAGGTCAGAACAGCAGGCCGCAGTTGCACGAGTTGCAGAGTTGTCTGAGGCCAGACGTGACGTCGCGTGACGTTATGCTGCACACACACCGCTGCAGGACTTCTTCCTGGCACTGGTGGTTCTCTTGAGTGTTGTGCACCTAAAAGCAATGGAAGACAGAGGAACATCAGTTCAGTTATACACCCCCAAAAAAATCGAAAAAAAACAGAAAAATCAGCACAATCCCATGCCCTCCATGATGCTTACATTCAAGACACCCCACAGAAAGATTAGGCCCATGCAAGACTCAATACCCCTGGTGAAAAGGCCACAAGTACAGCCCCAAAAAACGAAAATCACTGAAAAATCAGCACAATCCCATTCCATCCATGCCCTCCATGATGTTTAAGTTCAAGACACCCCACAGAAAGACTAGGCCCATGCAAGACTCAATACCCCTGGTGAAAAGGCCACAAGTACAGCCCCAAAAAACAAAAATCACTGAAAAATCAGCACAATCCCATTCCATCCATGCCCTCCATGATGCTTAAGTTCAAGACACCCCACAGAAAGACTAGGCCCATGCAAGACTCAATACCCCTGGTGAAAAGGCCACAAGTACAGCCCCAAAAAACGAAAATCACTGAAAAATCAGCACAATCCCATTCCATCCATGCCCTCCATAATGTTTAAATTCAAGACACCCCACAGAAAGACTAGGCTTATGCAAGACTCACTACCCCTGGGCAGAAAGGTTGAAAAGTAGGCAAAATGGTTGCAGGCCTAACAACACTGCCTGCATTCAAAATGGCCACTTGCCTCCCAGCACATGGCCAGGGCCTGTAGCAGCACTCAAAATGGCCCCCACCCACATGGCCTGTCCCCATGAACACCCCCAAAAATCGAAAAACACAGAAAAATCAGCACAATCCCATTCCATCCATGCCCTCCATGATTTTAAGTTCAAGACACCCCACAGAAAGACTAGGCCCATGCAAGACTCAATACCCCTGGTGAAAAGGCCACAAGTACAGCCCCAAAAAACGAAAATCACTGAAAAATCAGCACAATCCCATTCCATACATGCCCTCCATGATGTTTAAGTTCAAGACACCCCACAGAAAGACTAGGCCCATGCAAGACTCAATACCCCTGGTGAAAAGGCCACAAGTACAGCCCAAAAAAACGAAAATCACTGAAAAATCAGCATAATCCCATTCCATCCATGCCCTCCATGATGTTTAAATTCAAGACACCCCCACAGAAAGACTAGGCCCATGCAAGACTCACTACCCCTGGGCATAAAGGTTGAAAAGTAGGCAAAATGGTTGCAGGCCTAACAACACTGCCTGCATTCAAAATGGCCACTTGCCTCCCAGCACATGGCCAGGGCCTGTAGCAGCACTCAAAATGGCCCCCACCCACATGGCCTGTCCCCATGAACACCCCCAAAAATCGAAAAACACAGAAAAATCAGCACAATCCCATTCCATCCATGCCCTCCATGATGTTTAAGTTCAAGACACCCCACAGAAAGACTAGTACCATGCAAGACTCAATACCCCTGGTGAAAAGGCCACAAGTACAGCCCCAAAAAACGAAAATCACTAAAAAATCAGCACAATCCCATTCCATCCATGCCCTCCATGATGTTTAAGTTCAAGACACCCCAAAGAAAGACTAGGCCCATGCAAGGCTCAATACCCCTGGTGAAAAGGCCACAAGTACAGCCCCAAAAAACGAAAATCACTGAAAAATCAGCACAATCCCATTCCATCCATGCCCTCCATGATGTTTAAATTCAAGACACCCTACAGAAAGACTCAGTCCACCCACCACTGAGTACCCCTGGGCAAAAGGCCCCAAAACAGCCCAAAAATCGAAAATTCCAAAATTGTAGTTGCAGCAACTGTAATGCCCCAAACAAACTTACTTGTGAAATTTCTAATCCAAAAGTGATCCAAAGAAAGTCAAAAAGGCCTCAAATCCAAATATCCAGCAGCATCCACTAAAAGTAATCCTTCCAGCTCCAGATCCAAATGAAAAGTGACCAGGAGATGGACAAAGCACTGGGAGGAGCCTGCTGGACAGGAACAGGAAGTTGAAGACTGTGGGGCACTTCCTTAACCCCACCCCCCTCCCCAAAATGGACTCCTCGCAAAAAAAGTGCAGGCAAATGTCAACCTGAGGAGTTATTCAGATAAAAATCATCATTTCCAGAAGGTTTATGCTGCTTGCTGGTGGATTTCTTGTGCAGAATTGCAAATTTTATATTTTTGCGAGTGCGAGATTTTTGCTGCTCGCCGCATCTCCAAGGTCGCAATTGCGAAATCCCACGATACGTGATCACGCCGTACTCGCGTTGACAAACTCTCGCTGTGCAAGTTGGCAAGCCGCGATTACGTAATCGCGCTCGCCAAATTCTCGCGGGATACCGCAGCAAGATCCAAAATGGCGCAGCACTCGCAAAATGTCGAGAAAAACAACTCGGCAAACGCTGAATGACGGTAAGTGAACGCCGCGCGCCGCAAAAATTGTATCACCCAGAAAAAAAATCTGCTGCGTGCGAATTTAGCGGATTTTGCGGGAAATCCGCGAATCTCGTGGATTGCGAATTTCCCGAAAATCCTCAAAATCCGCGAGCGGAGCGGATTTTATGCCCATACTTAATTATAAAGAGAAAAACTCATTTGTAATATATCAGTGTCATTATGTTAGTCCAAACTGCAGCCAATCAGGCTCAAGCACCCTCTAGAACCTTCTCCTCAGAAGCTCCAGTCCTCTACCGCACGTCGTGTGAAGGGAGTCTCCCTGAGCTCTGCTCAGTTTTCTTCATTCAACTCTACTTCAGTTGTTTCTCAAGATGTCAAGTAAGAAGTCTTTGTTTAGGCCTTGCTCTTCCTGTGGGAAACTGCGTTTGTTTGAAAAGGACCCCCACCAAAAGTGTATTTACTGTTTATATCCAGGACACAAGGTGGCTGACTGCAAGTTCTGTAGAACTTTTCCTACTAAAACTATCAGAGACAGGGAAGGTCGTCTTCTTCTGTGGTTGAAGCGCCTTCAGGACAAAGACGTAGTTTTGTCAGACGCAGATAGTTTCCAGTCAGGTCCTTCAACTGCTGCTTCCAAGCGTGGCAGTGTTCAGGAGTTGCCTTCTCCTTTTCTAAAGAAGAAAAAGCTGGCCTTAACAGTAGCCCTAGTAAAACCTACTGCTACTGTAACTTCTGTGTCTACACCCACGAGACCTGGCTCTCAGGCATCATTTCCATCCTCTACAAGTGTTGTTACACTTCAGTCAGCGCGGTCGTCGACGGGCTCGTCGACGGCCATTCCAACGACGAAATTGGCTGCTGTGGCTTCGTCGACGATTACAGTGACGACGACATCTGCTTCATCGTCGTCGACGATTGTCTCGTCGACGGCTTGCACGTCGACGAGAGCCTCAATCTCCACAGTCTCGTCGACGATCCCTATTTTCTCGTCGGCGAAGAAGCTTCCGTCGACGAAGAAATCATCGTCGACGCTAAATGTCCCGTCGACGAGTTCAACGACGACTTATATCCTGTCGACGAAGGCTTCGTCGACGAAGAAGATAACACCCAAGGATTCGTCAACGAAGCTCCCGTCGACGATGGCTCCGTCGACGGCTGTGGCAAAACACTCGTCGTCGACGAATACATCTAAAAAATCACCGTCTCCGACAGCTGTGTCTACGTCATCATCGTCGACGGCTGCTCCAGGGAAAACATCTACGTCGACTAAATCATCGACGGCGACGGCTACGTCGACGGCAGTTTTGCCTTTAAATTCTGGAGCGCAGCAGGAAGACGCAGCATCCACATCAGGATCAATGTCTTTCGCCACTATGCCCCTAGTGCCTTTGGACACTTCAAATTCTCCAGTCATTACGGAGCCTTCCATTGGCAGTTTCCAGAACTCTACACTCCAGTTGCCACCTCCTACTTTCCAGCCACCCTCACCAATGTTGGCTACTGACCAGGAAACAGAATCCATTGCGGACGACAATGTTTTTGGTGATGCCCACAGTCCATCGGACTTGATTATTAAGTGTCAGGACACAGTTCTGAAGACGACGAGGAGGAGGACGATGACCAGCAGGAGGAACAATATGTACAGGTTCCAATGGCAACATTCCCAGTATCTCTGTTTTCCAACCTCCAGCATATGCTGGATGATTACAATAGGAGATTTCCTCCAACACCTCAGGGTACACCGAGCCATGCTACATCTGAGACAACATAGCCTACTCAACATCAGCAGCAACCTTCAAAGCAGACTGCTCTTCCAGAAAGGCCCCGTCAAGCTATCCCCACTAATTATCAACAAGATGTGGAGGATGAGACAGAAAGAGAGGAAGGAGAAGTTCCCCAGGATACGGATGATGACCAAGACCCGGATATGGCAGAATTCGATGACTATTGAATGCAAACGCCCTCTCCTCAGCCGGGCGACTCCGGTGATTCACCTCCGGTTGACATCGCTAGCTTCCATATATTGATGGATAAGGCGGCAGAGCGCTTCAAATTACCAAGAGCGCAGCGAGAGGAAGACTGCTTTCTCTATGACTTTAAAAACCAGCCTTATAAACAGGTCCACACCATACCTATTATCGACTTTGTGTGGAAGGAGTGAATAAAAATCATGCAGGCTCCTAACTCCTTACCTGCTCAACTCCCTCGGCTGGAAAAGAAATATAGGGCCCGACTGGTTCGCCCGCGTGCTTGATCTTGCATCCTAAGCCTTATTCAGTGGTGACCCAGGCAGCGCAACGACGAGCACGTAACCCTGCAACTCCTATCACTACTCCACCTGATAGAGAGGTTCGACGTTTGGATGCGATTGGGAAGAAGTTTTCAACCATGGCGTCTACATCAGTCTGTGCCGCAAATGCATTGGCCATTTTAGGTCATTTTGACCGACAAATGTGGTCAGACATTTCTGCGCTAGTCTCGTTGATTCCGGAGACATCCAGAGCGGAAGCGCACCAGATCCTTCAAGATGGCAAGAGGGCATCAGAAGAGATGACTGACTGTGCTGTGGACATTGCGGGTACTGGTTTTCGTATCCTTGCCAGTGCTGCGGCTCTCCGGCGTCAGGGTTGGCTAAAATCCACATCGTTTCGACAGGAGGTCCAGTCGAAGATACTCGACATGCCGTATGACGGTGAGTCTCTCTTCGGCTCTCACATCGATGAGGCACTAGAATCGATAAAGAAAGATACCGATACGGCAAAGTTGCTTGGATCCTTGCAATTCAAAAAGCAGCCTTTTCGTGGTGCGCGTGGACGAGGCACATCTTCAAGCACTTTTCGAGGAGGGCAGTCCCAGTACCGCCAGTACAATCAAGGAAACCAGCGTTACTCCAACCAGCAGTCAAATCGTCAGCAGCAGTCAAAGCCCTATAGAGGAAAATCTAACTATAGGGGCTCCAACAACAAACGTCAATGACTTTCAAGTTCCGCAGAGAGTTGGAGGGCGAATCTCGTAGTTTTATTCCCAGTGGTCTATGATAACATCGGACCAATGGGTATTAGACATTGTACACAGGGGTCATGCCTTGGAGTTCACAGAGATTCCTCCAAATTCTCCACTATCAGGCCCGCCACCTCCCCATCTCGAGGAACTACAACATCAGGTTCTTCTTCTGATAGAAAAGGGTGCAGTCGTAGTGGTTCCTGTATCTCAGCGAGGGAAAGGTTTCTACTCCCGGTTTTTCCTCATTCTCAAGAAGACAGGAGAGTGGCGGCCCATTCTGGATTTGAGAGCTCTCAATTTGTTCCTAAAACAACAATCTTTCCGCATGCTGACGCTATCGGAAGTCTTGCGACTTCTCTACAGCGGAGATTTTCTAACAACAATAGACCTGCAAGACGCCTATTTTCATGTGCCAATACTCCATCGGCATCGCCAGTTCTTGAGGTTCAAGGTGGGTCACATACACTATCAGTTCAAGGTGCTACCTTTTGGCCTACGATCAGCACCTCGTGTCTTCACAAAAGTTTTGGCTCCGGTCATGGCTCATCTGCGTCTTCAGGGAGTTCAGATCTTTCCTTATCTGGACGATTGTCTTCTAAAATCCCAATCTCCTCAACAGCTGGCTCACGACACACGTCTATGTCAGCAGACGTTCGAGTCACTGGGGTTAAGCATCAATATGGAGAAGTCACACTTTGCACCGCTGCAAAGAAGAAACTTCCTGGGAGCAATTCTAGACACGGACCTGTCAAAAGCCTTCATCTCCCTCGAACGTCATCAAAAGATAATCCGTCTGGTCTCTCTCATCCAGTCAAAGCAGTCAGTTTCTGTGTGGACGTTAAAGTCATTTCTGGGGATGGCATCGTCCTGTATCGCACTGATCCCAAATTGCAGGTTACGCACTCGTCCTATACAGGAAGAATTAGACCTGCAATGGCGCCAGGTGTCATGTTCTTTCAACGACCTGGTGAGGGTAACGTCCCGCATGAAGAACAGTTTGCTTTGGTGGGAACAACCATCCAATCTGGACGAAGGAACTTCGTTTCTAGCCCAGTCTCCGGCTCTGACGTTGACTACAGATGCGTCCATGGAGGGTTGGGGCGCTCATCTCCAGGACCTTTCCATCAAAGGCAAATGGACGGCGACACAACGAACCTGTCATATCAACCGGCTGGAGTTGATGGCGATCTTCCTAGTGCTCAGATCATTCTTGCCCGTAGTGCAGGGGGAGTCGGTGCTGGTTCAGACAGACAACACCACCAGCATGCACTACATGAACAAACAGGGCGGCACAAGATCTCAGCCACTGTCTCGACTGGCTCAAAGGATTTGGGACTGGGCTCTTCGTCATCAAAATTCTTTAACGGCGGTCCATCTGCCGTGGGTATCCAACATCCTTGCGGATTCTCTGAGCAGGTCCACGTCATCCACTCACGAGTGGGAGATACATCAGCCGACTCTAGACCTGATGTTCTGCCGTTGGGGTGGTCCCATGATAGACCTCTTTGCAACCCCAGTAAATCGGAAGTGCCGATCCTTCGCAAGCTGGCATCCCCACCCAGAGTCCAGCGGAAATGCCCTCCTCATGGATTGGAACGGGCTGTTTGCTTATGCATTTCCACCGATCCCGTTGGTGCCGAGGACGTTGTGAAAGATGCACAGGCAACCCTGCCACTTAATGCTGATCGCCCCTCGTTGGCCCAGACAGGCATGGTTCTCAGAACTGCTTCTGTTATCCCAATGCACACCCATTCATCTGCATCCACGTCCAGACCTCCTGACGATGGACGAAGGTCAAATTTGCCATCCAGACCCATCCAGGCTTCAATTATCGGCATGGAACCTGAATACGTCGAATTTGCAAATTTAGATATGCCCCAAGAATGCAGAGACATTCTAGCGTCTGCTAGAGCTCCATCAACCATCAAAACGTACAAGCTAAAATGGAAGCGTTTTTGTCATTGGTGCGCTGCATCCAATATCCATCCAATCAATTCCACTCCGGAGCAGCTGTTGCCTTTCTTTCTAAGCCTCGCTCAGTCTGGTCTCTCTCATGCCACCTTGAGAGTTTTTCTAGCAGCTATTTCGCGCTTTCGACACGATGGTTCAACGTCTCTCTGTTCATCCAGAATAATCCGACAGTTCTTTAAAGGTCTCTTCAGGAAGTTTCCTCCTGTTAGGCGCCCTCCTCCGGCATGGCACCTCAACGTGGTGTTGTCACAGCTTATGAAGCCTCCTTTTGAGCCAATTCACAGAGCAGACATCAAGTATCTTACCTGGAAGGTTGCATTACTTTTGGCCTAAACATCTTCTCGTTGTGTAAGTGATCTTCACGCTTTCACCATCAAGCCTCCGTATTTGCAATTTAAGCCCGATGGAGTGTCACTTCGTACCAATCCTTCTTTTTTGCCGAAAGTACCTACTGATTTCCATTTGAACGAACCTGTCTTCTTAAAGACTTTTTTCCCGGATCCAAGATCTCCGGCAGAACAACGATTAACATCTTTAGACATCAAACGTTGCCGACAATTTTACATTTCAAGGACTACCCCTTTCCGTAAATCCGATCAACTGTTTGTAGCATATGGATGGATGCGGAGGGGACATTCAGTGACAAAACAAACAGTTGCAAGATGGCTCTCAGCAGCCATATATTTTTGTCACCAGCAAGCTGGCAAGCCTTTACAGTGTTCAGTGAAGGCACATTCGACGAGAGCGATGGCGTCATCCACCGCTTTGTTTGCTGGGGTGCCTCTACACCAGATTTGCCGGGCAGCGACATGGTCCAGCAGGCACACCTTTACCAGACATTACTGTTTGGAGGCCATCAACGAAGCGGATACCGCAGTGGGGCAACCAGTGCTTCGTCATCTTTTCAAATAAGGTGAGCCTCTGTTCCCTCCTCCATTTCTTTCTGTGATTGCTATATGCTTTTAAGCTGTATGTTATTGTCTTCAAGTTTGGAGAATGTGTTTAGCAATCCCAGCTCTAAGGAGGTTACTGCTATCTATTCTATTCAAGCATGTGAATCTATGAAAGACACCCCTAATACTGGAGAAGAACAATTGTTACTTACCTGTAAACAGGTGGTTCTCCAGTATTGGTGTCTTTCATAGATTCACATGCGACCCACCCGTCCTCCCCTCAGAGGCTCTCTTCTCCTCATGCACTCTACTTTATTTTGGTGCTACAAAAATCTGAGGACTGGAGCTTCTGAGGAGAAGGTTCTAGAGGGTGCTTCAGCCTGATTGGCTTCAGTTTGGACTAACATAATGACACTGATATGTTACAAATGAGTTTTTCTCTTTATAATGCATTCCTATGGAGGAACCATTGTAGAGGTTTTTCAGTGTGTATTATCTCTATTTTTATTATGTATTATGTTATTACATATATATATATTAGCATTATTGCTATCTTTATGTACCGTGGGACTCCCACTTCGACGACGGGGAATATTCAAGCATGTGAATCTATGAAAGACACCAATACTGGAGAACCACCTGTTTACAGGTAAGTAACAATTGTTCTTATGATTAGATCTACAAAGGTAAATTTGTCTTAGAGACGGAGGACTGTACCATTATGGTACAACTAGCCTTACCCGAAATTGTAATTGGTCATAATGCAGCCTGCATTGCCGATTGACCGATTGGAGAAGTGGCAGATGTCTTGAGGTCTTCAAAACGGTTCTTGTAATTATCAAGAGAGAGAGAGAGAGAGAGAGAGAGAGAGAGAGGGACAGAGAGAGAGAGAGAGAGAGAGAGAGAGAGAGAGATAGAGAGAGAGAGAGAGAGATAGAGAGAGGCCATGAATCATTTGACTTTTGGCTTTACGTATTACGAGGCTTTAATTTGTGGGTGATGTTTTTCTATGATTTCTGAGGATGCTATCTGAAGGGCGACAGAGAGGGCTTGTGTTTTGTGCTTTCACTAATGCTTATTGCACTTAGTGCAATTATAACATAAAGCTACAGTTTAAGTTGGTGAACCAGTCAAAGTCAGTGATCTCGAGATCCAGTCATTTTGCTGAATTTGTCTGCTAAGGTAGTGGTGTGCACTGTGAAGCGCTATCAATTACATCAAGAAAGGAACATAATATCAACTGTGTGTGAATGAACTAACCTGGATCAGTATTTGTTCATTCTTTGGTGCACAGAGTGAGAACACCAGTTAGAAGTAAGCTCTCATAGGTTGAGAGGTTACTGCTGTATGCACAGCATAAGAACCATCTTTATCTTCAAACTTTGATTTCCTTTCTACTTAGGTGAAGCGATATCCTAGGCTTAGGATTTGGCGATGTCATCATAGCAGGAATCTTGAAAAAAACACCATCCCTTTTAGACAATGATGGTAACATTGCCTTCAACAGTTTACAGGGGGACTGAAAGTCTCTAGCCTCCCTAAAGAAACTACAAGTTAAAATTACACTACACGGCACAATTATGACAGAATACCTGAGGGCAAATATATTACCCAATGGCTTACTAGTGAGAAATGCACCCCGCATATTTCTAGACAACCTAATTTTCAGGCGGGAGTGAAGCCAAATCGCATGGAAATGCACACGGGATTGGCTAGTTCTGATTATATGCACAGCCAAACACCTATCAGAGGCCCTCATCATCAAGATAAATATATCATAAAACGGCCTGAAACCCGGCATCATCATCCCTGCTCACAAAACACATCTGGCAGAAATAAATGCAGAGAGAAAAAGTCTACCCCTATATCAAGGATGATTACCAATCATCTGACAATGACGCCCTCTCAAATGAGGGTTCAACAACCTCGAGCACCTCCAACTAACAAGTAACTCGAGCTGGGGCAGGAATACTCCAATACCCCCATCACCTCCTTTGTAGGGGTACCCAAAACACCCTTTCTAGCAACAGGGATCATGATATCCCCTGTACCCTGGCTCGCACCAAGGGTACCAACAGACTACCTTTCGAGACCTCCTTTTCAGGGCAGAGGTCGGGGCAGAGGCAGAGGAAGAAGAAGATGGAACAAACAACTCCATTGGCAGGACATGGGAGACCAACGGACGACCAGGAGCATGACAAACCCAAAACCCTAATTGTCAATTTATCAAGTAAGACCCTGACCCCGGGCGAGACCACTGTACTTGAGATGGGACTAGGCTTTGTGCCCACCCCGAAGATGGACATCTTCTGCATGAACAAAGAACTACACCAATTGTTCAGAAAGATTAGACTCAAGAGCTTCTTCATGGACAAATCGGCACCTGACCGAGGGGACTCTGGGCTCAGACCCCCAACAAAGTTCACACCCACAGCAGGTATGGTACCGAGCGAGGTTCTCACCTTTGAGAAAGCAGTATTGAAAGAGGCTAACTTATTACAGAACAAACCAACGTTCAACAACCTATCTAACAGATTACGTTTAGCAATCAATTCCCTCAATGATGATGATGATGATAACATCATAATTAAGCCAGCTGACAAAGGGGACGCCGCTGTGATCCTTAACACCTGTGTCTACGAACAAGAATGCCTAAGACAGCTAAATAACACCCAAATACTATAAGAAACTAGACTCAGACCCGAAGGAAAAACTCCTAACCAAGATCAGATTCATGGTCAATGAGGCCAGCGCAGAGGGCTGGATCTCTGCCCAGGAAGCAGCATTTTTGATCAATGATGACCCTAAGTGACCCTACTTTTATCTATTACCTAAGATTCAAAAAGGGATTGTCCCTCCGCCAGGACGCCCAATTGTATCGGGGATTGGCTCAATATTTGAACCCCTAAGACAATTCAGCGATTTTTTTCTTACGGCCACTGGTCCAGGCCACCCTCGCATACCTGCAAGACACCCAGGAGGTCAATGAAGAAAACCCCAAACATATTGCGCTACTAGTCACCCTTGATGTAGAAGTGCTCCACACTAATATTCCCAAGGACGCAACCATTTCTGTAGTGGGGGAACTACTGAACAAAGCTGAGCTACCCACCAAAACACCGGCGCACTTTATCCAGGCCTGCATCACCATCGCCCTGAAGAACAGCGTCTTGCAGTACAGGAACACAACCTACCATCAGCTACAGGGTACCTCAATGGGTAGCACCTTTGCGCCTCGTCTGGCGGGTCTGTACATGTCACATTTTGAATCCACGGGCACGGTGTCGTAGCCTCAACGTCTTGGCAGATCCTCGTGGGATACTCAGGGTTCAATACAGGTTGTTGGCTGCTACTCGGTTTTGCATTTGGAAACCCAGACTCCTCTATATCGTAGAGGGGATGTGTTGTGATACTCCCGGCCATTAGCGGATGGTGTGTACTCGTATCGGCTCACCTGTGCCAATAGGTGTAGGTGTGTCTTCTTTTGTGGTGTCTGGCTTGCTGGCCTTTACTTTACTTCTCCTCTCCAGTATGTATGTTCTCCTTCCTGTTTAGGTTTCGCCTGGCGTCGGAGCTCCTAGCTCCGCCCAGGAGAAATCTTATATCCCAGTGTAGGGCTTAGCCCCGCCCTATGTTCCATTGGCTAGCTCCATAAATGGAGGCTAGCCATTGGAACAGAGATCTGTCCGTCATGGCCGGACCAGATTCGTGGTCGTTCCTGCATTTTTTTCCCTCTCCACCCTTTTCGCATCGTCATCAAGGCCGTGGGCGGGGTTTATTTATTTTTTTTGTCCGTTTCGTTTGGTCCTTCTGCGGCCGACCTCCGCTAGAGGAAGTCCAGGTCCAGGTGAGTGCTGGCCGTTCCCGCCCCCCCTCCCGCTGTCCGTGTGCCTCCCCACCCCCCTCCCGCTGTCCGTGTGCTTTCCCGCCCCCCCTCCCGCTGTCCGTGTCTTTCCCGCCCCCCCTCCCGCTGTCCGTGCCTTTCCTTGTTTGTTTTGATAATCTGGTCACCCTAACAATGGGCCCTCCTCACTTATATTTTTTTAAACAAATTAAACACTGCATTTTATTATTTTAATGTTATGGGGTATTGGTGCAGCACAAACAGTAAATAGTGTGGACCACACAGTAGAACTGAACTGCACTAATGCTCTCCTGTCCGTAGCGCTCTGTCTATTCGCCTGCTCGGCCGATCGTGCGTAGTCCTTCCTCTGTGTTCAGCGTTTCTCTCGCCGCTCTGTTGTTATGACGACACAGTCGTAAATCCGCCATTTTGCGCTTCGTTGCGACAGGCGAAGAGGCATGAGCGGAGCTGAGAGCGGGCTTACGGCAGCCGCAGGAACCGACCCCTGTTTGCGGTGCGGAGGGTGAGAGTGCCCCGCGCACGCCGTGTTACTAAGGCTCCGGTTAGATGAGGGGAAGGGAAATGGTGGAAAACCGGGCCTTGGAGTAGAAATGTTTTGGTGTACAGTGGCCAGCAGGATGTGTGTCATATGGAAGTGGGTGGAGCAGGGCTGCCCTCTTAAAGTAACAGCTGTGAAGTTTACTGGGGAACCGGAGAAGCCCTTCAATCCAGCTTTATCCTTAATTTCTACTAGTAGTTTGCTTCTCGTATAATGACTTTCACACTGCAATTAAAATAAAATCAGATTGGCCGAGCTGCTCCCAGACTGACAAATATGTGCCCCGTTGTTGTGTTTGCATTCTTAATTGTACTATTTCTTGAATTGTGCTTGTTCTAGTTATGTCATTTACAGAATATGGAATGAAACATATGTCATGTACTGTGCATCTTTTGTAAGGGACAGTAGTTGTTCCTGTGATGCAGATCTTACTGGATGACATGTACTGAGCTCTTCGTTGCATTAAAGGATTACTTTGCTTCAATCCTGAATTTATACTTCATTTCACTGGCGACGGGATTCGAAGAGCAGAACCTACGTGGGCAATTTAATTGAACTTTATTTTGGAATTAATTATTTTTTTTCTCTCTTCCAATTCGAGTTAAAGTGGACTGGAAAAGACTTTGGCAACTATTCTGAATACCGGCCTTGGTAAATATACTGATTACCTCATTGGCGATTTTTAATTACTTTAAGATTAACATATATGTGCTTGAGCTGATTTAAGCTGTTTCCATCGTTGACTTTCTAACATAGACTTGCAAACGTTTTAATTTAATGCTCTTTTGGATATAAACTCTGATTGCATCAAGTTGACATCGCAATGACTTTGTATTCATCGAGTTAAGTTTTGCCAGCGCAGTTGGATTCAAGTTAAGAAAACGAAGCTCTTTACCGTTTTCAATTCGTTTATCAGCGCGTTACAGCTAGCACCACAGCTCGCACCATATTTTAAAAATAATCGCCTGCAATGTTCTATCGCTGACGGACGTCTCCCGGTTCCATCTTCGAAGGACTTCTTGGAACTTTCCTGGTTTCCTGGATTCGGCGCTCCGACGTCCTCCAAGTACATTGTGGGTACGCTTGCGTGTGACGTCACACGCATCGGCGGCCATTTTGGTAAAGTGGAAAGTTGTTTGAAACAAACATTTTTTCACCAGCGATCTTCAACGGTGATTCGCACACCTTGTGTGATATCTTCATCGGCTATTACTAATCTCCTTTGGATTTCTTCATCGGTGATACGCACACCAGTTGGGAATTAGCATTAGTTTTATTATTATTATTTTATCGATTTTAACTCTATTATTTTAAGGTATTTATACAACTTTAATTCTACTGTATTGAGGTTACCTTGACTATTCCTGCATAAGTCATCCAGTTTTATTCTCAGTTTTAATTCATTATGTCTCAGCCCAATTATAACATAAGTGCACCTCAGGCTTTTTGGGTTTCAGGCAGTGAACCTCCACTTAAATGGTTGGAGTGAAAACCTTATTTCTGTAATTATATTGATGCATTAGATGAGGATGGTAAAATGTCCTATGCACAAAAGAAAAGATTACTTTTACATTCTTTAGGTCCTGTTGGATTGAAAGTGTATGAGACTATGACTAAACCTTCTTTTCCTGGTGATTTAAATGTGTATATGTTAGCGTTACTGCATTTAGACACGTATTTTGCGCCTAAAGTTTGTATAGGTGTAACTAGGTACAATTTTTTTTCAAGGAAACAAGCTAAAGAAGAAAATATTGACCACTATCTTTCTGACCTTAAGAAATTGTCCTTAGACTGCAAATTTGGTGTGTTACAAGAAGAACTTATTAGAGACCAAATTGTTATGCATTCTTATAATGCTTCTATTCAAGATAGATTGTGGATTAATGGAGATTCTCCTTTAGATGACATTCTAGCAATCGCGCATAAAGCGGAAATGTCTGGCAGATGTGCTAATGTGATCAAACTTGATAATACTTCTATTAATAATGAAGTTGTAAGCAAAGTAAATGCTGTTGACAGAAAGAAATTTAACTATAACTCAAAGAACAATTTAAGTACTAGTAACAGACCATTTTATGCAAAACAATTTCAGGGTTCTAAACTTAAGTGTTACAGATGTAATAGTTCTGAACATTTAGCAGACTTTAAAGGATGCCCTGGCCTCAAAGTGAAATGCGCTAATTGTGGATTAAAAGGTCATTTAACAAAGGCTTGTAACAGGAAGAAGAAAAACAAAGTTAGTTTTGTGAATGATATTGATGAGGATGAGGTTCTGGAGAATGATCCGGAAGACAATTTGGTTATGAATTTGCATGATAAATTGGTTTTAAAAATCTGTGATGAAGATGTGGTTAACAAACCGATTTGTTTGATGAGTATTGGTGGGGTGGATATCAAGATTTACGCTGATTCTGGTTCGCCCTATACGATTATTAACGAAGAAATGTGGGAATCTTCTTTTGTCCAACAAGTAGGAGACACATTATTGGCTCCAGACATTCACCCTGAAGGCTATATGGGGGAACCTATTAATATCCTTGGTTTCCGTTGGTTTGTATTTAGATTCAAGGGTAGAGAATGTAGAGGGAAGTTATACATTGCAAAAAAGGGTCCACCAGTTTTAGGGTGGTTTGACCAAAAACAATTACACATCATTCTAGACCCAAATAGTCGTGAACAAGTTTTGGTGGTGGATGACAGTACTACTGTGACTAAGGAAATTTTACATAAACTCCCGAAAGTGTTTAGTAAAACTTTGGGGAATTTAGTTGGATTTGAGCACAAAATCATAATTAAGGATGACGCTTGTCCTAAAGTGCATAAATGTAGGAATGTTCCCATCCTTGTGAGAGAGGAAGTGAGTAAAGAATTGGATAAGTTAGTTTCTACTGATATAATTGAACCTATTGAAGCTAGCGAATGGGTTTCTCCGATCGTCGTTGCGAGACGGAGCAATGGAAAAATTAGGCTATGTGTAGATCTAAGGTATTTAAACAACAACATTGTGGTAGACAAGTTTCCACTGCCTAAAATTAATGAAATTGTCTCAAGTCTGGGAAATGCACAATGGTTCTCGACCATAGATCTATCATCGGCATATCATCAAATTTCTTTGTGTCCTGAATCAATGAAATTTACATCTTTTATAACTCCTTTTGGGTGCTTCCGTTATAAGCGGATGCCTTTCGGTTTAGCCTCGGCGGCCGCTGTCTTCCAGCGTTTAATGTATCAGCTTTTTAAGGAAGAAAAAGGTGTTAGATTTTTTCAGGATGATATACTTGTGTTTGGGGATGATGAAAGTGAGCATTTGTCTAGATTGGAAAGAGTTTTGAGTATTCTTGAAAGCAAAGGCCTTACGGTAGAACATTCCAAGTGTAAATTTGCACAAAGGAGTGTGACTTACCTAGGTCATATTATTGATAAGGAGGGTGTTAGACCTAAACCTACTCTAGTTTCAGCTATTTCTGATGCTCCTGTTCCTACGAGTAAGGATGACATTAAGTCTTTTTTAGGCATGGCTGAATTTTGTTCAAAATATGTTCCCAATTTTGCAAATGTCACTTATAATATTCGACAACTGTTAAAAAAAAATGTAAAATTTGAGTGGTCTAGTTCTTGTGATGAAGATTTTAAGAATATTAAGTTAGCTATTGCTAAAGCCACTTCCCTGCGAAATTTCGATCCATCTCTGGAAAGCATAATTACAACTGATGCTAGCAACAGAGGTCTTGAAGCTGTATTAGCTCAAGTGGATGAGAAGGGCAGGGAGAAAGTTGTTGCTTATGCTTCAAGATCCTTGTCTCCTTGTGAAGAGAAGTACCCAATAATAGAAAGGGAAGCCTTAGCGTGTGCTTGGGCATTAGAACCTTTTAAATCTTTTGTTTGGGGGAAAATGTGTTTATTACGCATTGATCACAAGCCGTTGGTAAAAATTTTGACAACGGAAGGTGTGATCAATGCATCTGCGAGGTTGGCTAGGATTTCAATGAGGTTGCAAAATTTCATTTACAAAATTGTATATGGTCCAGGCAAAAGTAATGTCCTGGCAGATTTTTTGTCAAGGATGCCTGTCATGTTAGAAGAGTGTGACAATAATGAGTGGAATGGTTTGCAAGTTGATTTTGTCCATGATGAAGGTCTTTCAGCTTTCAGTAAGGAGGTGTGGAATAAGGAGTATTCAACTGATGTTGTTTTGAAGAAAGTAATTTCATTTACTGTGGATGGTTGGCCTAGTAAAAAGGATTTGTTGGATGAGGCTATCAGACCTTTTTGGGAGGTTAGGTCCGAACTTTCTGTTGTGCGAGAAACACTTTTAAGAGGTGAAAGGATAATTCCTCCAGTGACTTTGCGTGAGGGGATTATTGAACTCTGCCACGAAGGACATCCAGGTATTGTGCGATCAAAGTCATTGATTAAGCATTTGTTTTGGTGGCCAGGTTGTGATTCTCAGACAGAAAAAGTGGTTAGAGATTGTGTTATTTGTGCTTCGGCAGATAAGACTTTACATACTTTTCGTCCTCCAATGTTAGGGTGTTCCTTTCCTGAACATCCTTGGGAATGTGTAGCAGTCGATATTATGGGTCCCGTTCAAAGGGGAGATGACTCCCATCAATTTTTAATTGTTCTTATGGACCTTTTCTCGAAATGGCCTGTGGTTAAGGTGGTTGAGAAGGCTGACACGGACTCTGTACTTTCCTTTCTTGATGAGACTTTTGTTACTGAGGGAATTCCTTCTTGCATCCTCACGGATAATGGGGTTCAATTCTTGTCAATTAGAGCAAAAACGTACTTTAAAAAATTAGGTATTAGACACAGAACTACATTGCTTTATAATCCTAGTGGGAATGGTGTTTTTGAGCGTTTTAACAGGGTTTTGAAGAATACCATTCAGTTGTCTTTGAGTAATAATTTAGATTGGCCTACGCAAGTGGGAAAGGTAGTTTGGAATTACCGCATCACCAATAATGACTCTACTGGAGTTTCACCATTTGTGTTAATGAAAGGTAGGAATCCACGTTCTAAGAGCATTCCTTCTTGGTTATTTACTAGTGATGTGGAACCTTGGAAAAGAGAATTAGTGAAAGCACGTATGGAACTCATGCATGATAAAAGTAAAAAATATCATGACTTTAAGCATTCAGATTAAGGTTGGGATTGGATTAAAGTCAAGAAACCTTTAAAGGTCCGGAAAGGTGATTCACAATTCTCTGAGCCTTTTAAGGTAGCGGAGGTTTTGAGAAACTCTGTAAAACTAAATGATGGGAAGGTTTGGAATCTGAGTAGGATAGCGAAATGTAAGCCTGGTATTTCTCAAGTTCTTTGGAAACCAGAGGATTTGGATGAAGATAGTTCTTCTGAGAATGACGTGTCTCAGTTTGATTCTAATGTGGTTAATAGCCCAAGTATTGGTGTAGTTCCTTCTACGAGTGATGTTGTAGTTTCTTCTGGTGAGGTTTCAGGAAAAAATATTGTTCATGAAGAAGGGAGTTCTGTTTCTGTGGATGAGGATTCTTCAATATGTCGTCATTCCTCAAGGAGGAGGATGGTTCCTCTTTGGCTTAAAGATTATGTTATGTGTAATAAGTAGTTATCAGAATCTATTTCTTTTCTGTATGTTTATTTTGCGGTATCAATTATATCTTCTGTTATTTTGTTTCTTTTTATTATTAGGAAAGGGGGATGTGTTGTGTTTGCATTCTTAATTGTACTATTTCTTTAATTGAGCTTGTTCTAGTTATGTCATTTACAGAATATGGAATGTTACATATGTCATGTACTGTGCATCTTTTGTAAGGGACAGTTGTTCCTGTGATGCAGATCTTACTGGATGACATGTACTGAGCTCTTCGTTGCATTAAAGGATTACTTCACTTCAATCCTGAATTTATACTTCATTTCACCCGTCCTCTCTCTGTCCCTCCTTCAATCACAGGCCAAATCATGGATTTGGTTTAGGAAGATAATTGTCCACGAGACTGACCCTGCTGAACCGCCCCATCTAAGAGAATTTTTGGCATCAATAATGACTGAAACCCGTATCTCCTTCTTCGTATAATTTCATTACCATCTGCTCTGTCTGTTTTCAACAAAGTTACTCGACCATAACCCTTGCAGATGGGATGATCTCGGCACTTGCACGCGATCAGTCTGAAATATTGTTATTGGGTATCCATTCTTTTGAAGTGCAGAGGGAAAAAGTATACCATTCCTTGGTCTAAACAGTATCGATCCATTGAAACGATGTAAAGAAGTGTGGTTATTGATTCGGCATGTTGAATGAATTCCGGAGCCACAATGAGTTAATGTTGTTTCTGAAGTAGATACCAGTTAGTTTATGCATTGCAGTTTTTACGTTCTTTCTATAAGTGCTTGTTCCTGAAGTGCTGTCATTGCTAACCTCTCACGCTGCCCTCTCTCTGAAGTTGGTGGTTCTCTTACATTCTCTTACATTGTATTTTACCTATGGTACTCGACCCTTTTCCTATGCCACTTCTAGTTTAGTGGGACAGATCAGGCTTATCAGGCATTGTGTAGTGTTGCTAGGGCTATTCCGTGATTACGATCTAAAAAAACACCAATTAAATTGCAATGCAATTGGTCTCACATTTGCGAAAGTTAGAGCTTTTGGGGTTGTAAATGGCAATGTGTGGGTTTTTTTTGCAATGGACTGAACATTTAGAAAATAAGTGCACGCTATGAAAAAAGGAACCTTCTGAAAAAAAGTGGTTGCATAGGTTTCTAACTAATGGTAGCCTTTTGATCGTGGGGAGGCTATGAAACGCTGCAATTTGCAACCAGTTTTTTCTGCTTAACAGAAATAGTAGAATATATTTATGGAATGAAAGGTGGTAAGCATAGGGTGGCATGCTAATGTTCAGCACCACAGAGAGGAGCACTGGCATATAATAACAAGCATTTACAATGCAACGGTTTCGCCTTTGGAAAAGTTTGAGCTATTGGCATTGTGAATGACAAACTTTTTATTTATGTGTTGGTTTTGAAAACAGATAAATAAATGGCATCGTCATTTACAATGGCAATAGCTCTAACTTTTCCAAAGGCGAAACCCTTGCATTGTAAATGCTTGTTTTAAGTAAGGTAGTTAACCACATCATTAAAATTTCTTGTGGATTACCTAACCTTTTTTATTAGTACCTCTTCTCTTCACGCCTACACTCCACCCTCACACCCACATGCACCAACTGGCAGTAACAAAAGATCTCCGATAAAGAGCCCCTTCGCGGGTACCCGTCAGACATTGCAGTGCTAATCTGACGAGGAGCAGAACCCAGATGATGAAGCATGACACCTAGCTTGCTGGGTGTGTGAGGGTTTTAGTTCCGAAAGGAGGCTCCCCCTCCTGTTCCATCTTTGCTTGGTTCTTTTGATTTCTTTCTAATTTTTTGGAGAAAAGTGTATCCTTGTTGCTGTACATTTTGAATCCACCCACATCTTCACGGATATGAACCCCTTTCATGAGAATCTTGTCACATGGAAGAGATACATCGACAACGTCATTATTTTATGGAACGGCCCAGAGGAGACATGCATCAGATTCCATGAATGGATCAATCGTCTCAACCATCATCTACACTTCACAATGACAAGCTCTAAAAAAAGAAATCCCCTTCCTGGACCTACTAATCACCCTTGATGGGGGTCAGCTCAGCACAAAAAACTTTCAAAAAATCCACGGACTGTAATGGCTTGCTAAGCTTCAAAAGCTACCATCCTAAGGCACTCCGAGAGAATCTACCCTACGGCCAATTTCTTAGGATAAGGTGCAATTGTAGTGAAATAAAAGATCACAATGAACAGGTTTGAGTACCTTAGCAAAAACCTACAGTAAAAGGGGGTATCCCATGGAAGTGATTCGCAAGGCGAAAAAGCGCGCAAGAAACAATCACCGACAGGACCTTCTGGAAACCAAATCTCATCCAGCAAATGAAGCCATAACTTGTGTCACTACCTTTATGCCTCTATCTAATCAGATCAAAGGGATCGTCAAACGTAACTGGAAGAGCTTGAATACAGGCACTCTGGAGATTCAACAACCATGTTTCGCTTACAAATGTACTAACAATCCACGCGACCAAGTGGTCCACACCCGTCCCCAACCGAAGAAAAGAACCAACGACGGCACTATTTATTTATTTATTTAAAGGGTTTTATATAGCGCTGGCTGGACCCAAGAGTATCAGAGTGCTTTACAACATATTGGAAACAACAGATTTTCAAACAGAGAAACAATACAAAATGGTAATGAGGTTGGCAATTAGCAAACAATTAGGGAATACAGTATAAAAATAGTTAGACCAAGGACAAAAACAGATTAGGTAGGTGGAAAAGGATGAGAAAAGCAAATTGCATAGCAAGAGCAGGTAAGGGGGAGCGGGAAAGAGATGCAATATAGTGATAAGTGGTTTGATAAGGGGGGAGAGGTGATTGATGGAGGGTGGGTGTGTAAGAGAAAAAAAAGAAAAGAAAAATAAAGGGTGAAAAGTGACATCTGGGAAGAGAGAAACAAAGGAAGAGCAAGGGAGTGGATAATGATCATAAATGGAGAAAGATTTTTTTTTATAAACAGTAAAACAATAAATTAAGTACCCCAGTATTTGATGAGAAGGAGCAGCTTGAGGTCTTTTTTGAAGCAGTCGTAGGAGGGATTGCAACGTAAATCATTGGGAAGGGCATTCCAGATGGATGGGGCATTATCAGAGAAAGAGCGAGATTGAGTTGATTTCTTTTTGAGTAAAGGAGGGACCAGTACAAGTGCGTTAGTGCTTCTCAAAGTTCTAGAGCAACCTGCTTTGTGGAGTTTGTCCGAGAGGTAGGAAGGGGTATTTTGGTGGAGGGCTTTGTGAGTGATGCAGGCAGTTTTGTAGGTGGATCTGCCTTCAATCGGAAGCCATTTCAGGTTTTTGAGAACAGGGGAGATGTGTTCAAGCGTTTGCAGTCAGATATTAGCCTGTCTGCAAGATTAAGGATCGATTTAAGAGGGGCTAGGTGGATTTTAGGAGTTCCGTTAAGCAAGGCATTACCGTAGTCAATTTTGGACAGGACCAAAGATTGTACAACTGACTTAAAGTCATCAGCAGGAATAAGATGGTGCAGAGTGAAGTGAGCACCTTTGGCAGAGTTTTTTATGTGGGGAGTAAGACTGAGGCTCTGGTCGATGCTGATGCTGAGGGACTTGACCGAATTTGAGATGGTGAGAGAGCAGTTAAGAGCATTAATGTCAGAGATCCAATTTTGGATCGGGAGCAGGTTGTTTTTCAGGGAGAATATAATGATTTCAGTTTTTTTAGGATTTAGTTTTAGGTGGTTGTAATGGAACCACATTTGAATCTTAGTCAGAGTGTCATTTAGATGTAAGACACCATCATGGGATTTGATTCTGTAACATAGTTGTGTATCGTCAGTATAGAGGTGGTAGCTGAGTCCCGCTTGTTTAAGAATAAGAGTAAGGGGATCCATGAAAAGGTTGAATAGAGTGGGAGAGAGAATAGAGCCCTGGGGACACCTAAGGTGATTGGCTGAGGTTCCGAGAGGCAGTTGCAGACTTTAATTTGTTGGGATCTGTGTTGGAAATATGAGGTGAACCACTTGAGTACGTCGCCATCCAGACCAAAGCGTTTTTTTGAGAGTATTGAGTAATGTTAAATGATTAACGGTATCAAAGGCAGCAGAAAGGTCGAGTAGAATGAGAAGGGAAGATTCACCCTTATCTAGGGAACCATGGATGTTGTCAATGGTGTTGAGCATTGCAGTTTCAGTACTGCAGCCCTTTCTAAAGCCAGATTGTAAAGCGTCCAAGAGATTGAAGGTGTCAATATGTTTGTTCAATTGAAGCAGGGCACATTTTTCCAGGGCCTTTGAAAGGATATGGAGGTTGGAGATAGGACGTAGATTGTTTAAGTCGTTGGGGTCAGCCGTGACGTTTTGATGATGGGAGTGATTTGGCCTAATTGAAGGGATGCAGGGACACAACCATTTGCAAGGGAAGAGTTGATGATAGATGTCCAATAGGGAGCGATGATGTTTTTTAGTTCTTGCACCAGATAGGCTGGGAGAGGATCTTTGGTGTGAGAAGAGGGTTTGAGTTTGGTAATGATGAGCTTGGTAATGATGTTGAGGACATCAAGTTCGGAAACTGGGCTGAAGTGGTTCCAGGAAGCATTGTTTTTAAGTTCAGAGCCAGAGTGGAAAGGTTCAGTGGGGGTAACAGCATAGGTGGGTTGGGCAGGATCAGTCGGGTTGATGAGAGAGGAAGAGGACAAGAAGGGGAGGTTAGGGAGGGGAGGTTGGTAAACTTGAGGGGTGTGAGGGCTAAGGCTTGTTCAATATTAGAAATTTTTCAGAAAAAAAGCTAGCAATTTCTTCGCATCTTTCAGCCGTGGCCATTAGTCTAGGGGGGGGGGGGGGGGCTGAGGACATCTGGGATTTGACGATGTTAAATAGTTCTCTGGGACGATTTCTGGCCCGGTCCAGCTCTGGAACTTACCACCGGTGTCTGGTCACTACCATGTGGGTCATGCACTGCTTGCCAACAACCAAACACACTAAGACTATTCAGATTGGGGAATTCTCATGGACTCAATATGCCCATACAAATCGTATTACCAAAAACTGCGTATACCTAATTACGTGCCCATGCCAGATGAGGTATGCAGGCATGACCACAAGACGTGTGAAGACTAGGATGAGTGAACAGAGGAGTACAATACGCAGAGGGCGTTTGTCCACAAAGATGACCAACCACTTCATCGAGAAAGGACATACAAGTGAAGAAATGGAATGGACCATTCTGGAGGCAAACCCATCGTGGAAAAACACTTCACTCTTGAGACCATGGGCAGAGCTTTAATGTTCAATCTAGTGACTCCCTCTCTGTCTCCCTCTCTGACAGTACTTTTAGGCACTAAAATAGGGGCTCAGACATCTACTACCTTCCGTGATCGGATACACTGCCCGTCGCCTACCAGGCATTCACTGCCATTACTATAACCCTTTGAGTATCATGTCCCCTACTTACATCAATAGATCAGTTCACTCCGCTATCAGGAAGTTTCCGCCATTACCATAACCCTGCAACCCAGAAACATGTTAATCAGTGGTAGCGCAGATCTGATTTAACACTAATTGATATACCCTGTCAGAAGGATTGCACTTACAATAGGTCAATACCAGGATGAGGTCATATATCTTACTATTGACCCACTGATGTGTATGAAAAATTGAATAAACACACTTTTTTGCTCACATCCAAAGGGCATGTCAAACTATACACACCACGGTAAAGAACCTACACATCGCTGTGAGCAAACTGACATGTCTGCTATACACTGTTTATATTTAGATATCAACATAAGGCGCCCAGTGCCACGAGGCACTGGTATTGTTAAAATGCCGAAACACACAGGGACTATGGTGCACGCATGCACGCGGACCATTACACATGCGCAGGGGAGAGTCATTTTTCACCTGACATATGCGCGGTACTGTAGCTCCTGACTCAGCATCCGGAGATGGCTGCCGCCTTGAAATGCTCAGAGCAGGGTATATCCGTAGCACCGCCGGTCCTGGCACTCAAGACCTGGACCGGCGTTTAGAGGGTAGGTGCTGGTCAGCGTCTGTTAACCAACAGAAACGTGAGTACACTTGAGCGTGGAAACTGTGGATGTTAGAATTATGGCGATTTTCTAAGATATGGTTAATGCGGGTGTGTGACTGCAAATCTTTTTTACTCTTGTGCTGGGGTGTCTAAACACTGTGCTGCCAACACTGAATTGCACCATCTCCTTTTAGACCATGAGTCGACGGTGATGCCTACTCCCCCACCCATGGAGTAATGCTCCAGCTTCATAGAGGTGAGGTATCCGAATTTGGGCCATGCATTGTACTTTTGCCAGGACGTATGGGGGGGCCGCATGAACGGTTCGTGTGGCACGCATATTCTCTTCATCCTTGATGGAGTGATGCGACACCGGGCTTTTCTTGATCTGCACCCTAACGGACATGTCTAATGTATGTATGGGGGTAATGAGAGACCTAGGCATATCGGCTAAGGATCACTACCAGGTTGGCCGAACTGGACTTGACCAACATGGACAGCACCATGCTGGCTCTTGGCTCCGTTTACCGCTTACCGTGGCCCACATGGGGCGAATGCCAGTTCAACACCTCTGCTTTTACATAATCCACTCATAGGGCTGATGTCAAATGACCAACAAGGACGCAGACTAGTTCTTTGAATGTTTCCTACATCTTTTTTTCTTCTCTCCCTTACTTTCTCGAGGTTTCCTCGGAGAGAAGATTAATTATCTATTAAACTGTAATGCTCAAATAGGAGCATAGCACCGCGCTTACCTACAGCAGAAGGGGCTAGCAATTTCCCCCTACACTTGCACTATTTAGACTACACAGTTCTTTTTATGTTTCTTCACTGGTCCTGATGAAGCGCACTGGATCAATCTGACCACGCTAGCGCGAAACATGTCGACCTGACCACACCTTTTGTTACCCAGTGTACATTAATACCCATGCTGTAACACACAACCTTCAGTTTTTTTGTTACGACAGGGGAACCCGTATATCACTAATAAAATTACTGCCTTTTGGTATCCCCTAGCCATTTTTATCCACTTTTTCACCTGCACCACCACTAAGAATAGGACCCTTTCCACATAGCCGCACTCATCTAACGGCTGTTCTCTAAAAAGATCTCTGCAAAAGCGACCTTTCAGGGGACACGTAAGGAATTGCAGCGCCGGCCCAACGAGGAGCACCGCCCGATGATGAAGCATGACATCCTTCGGGGCGTGTGAGGGCAACAAGAGACAAAGAGTGTCCTTCCCCTCCCTCCCCTTTTTCACTTTGAGAGGGCCCTAGACCAAGCCTAGCTTTTTTTCCTTCTATAGGATCTCTCGCTCTACCCTTCTCCTTATCTGAGTGTGAGCGTGACTTCACAGCACGCACTCCGATGGAACAGTGACCCCCCCTACTTGGTTATAACGTTTGATTTGGAGCACGGGCACATAACAAGCTCCTGGTCCCCCCTCTTTGTTGTTTGATTTAGGCAACTCCATTTCTGCCTTGATTTAATCCCTCACCGGACTTGTGGAGTTAGGGCCGCAGAAGGCAGACCTCTAATTTCCCCCACCTACTTTAGATGGGTGGATTAGAAGTCAGTTTTTACTGTCCTTAAATGCCAGGAATACCCTGAAGGTAAGGGCAGTGGACAGTTGGGTCCAGGGCTCTGTACTGCAGGCGGATCCCTGCACCAAACTGCAAAAAGCATTTACAGAAACTGCTGTGACGGCTGTTCAAGGCAATGCTTTTAGAATTGACTTCCTACTTGGCGGTCATTTATAAATATGGTGGACAATACCTCTGTCAAGGTGACAGAGTAATTTACTCAATCACACTGGCATAAAAACGGGCTGTCCACCAGATTATAAATCTGGCCTTAAATTAGAGCAAAGAGGATGTTGGAATGGTCCATCTGTGGTAGATTCTGTTTCTGGTGTCTGTGCAGGAATGCAGGGAATTGGTTTCTAGGCTGGTGGTCAGATGGCACAAGAAGGGCACTTTGGACCACAAGGCAGAGGCCGAGGGATGGCTGCTGATTCAAATGCAGAAATGGGCATAAACATGTTGAAGAAGACCACTACTTGTCATATTTGTAACAAAGTGGGCCAATGTAAACCAGTATGAAGACCAGTTTCGGCTCCTCCGCAATGGTGGAGGAGTGTCGCCCCACTGCTTTTAAGCAGTGCCAAGTAGAAACAAATTGATAATAACGTAAAGTTATTATCATTTTATGCTTCGTGTCCTGCTGCTTTACGGGCAGGCGAGTGGGACGGGCTGCTCTGCTCTTGGAGCAGAGCAGGAGTGGTTTGCCCATTCCTAAGTGCACAATGACTGTTTGGTCTGCCCTCTTGGGCCACCCAAACCAGTCAAGTGCACTTTATCTGTTCTCCATGCAGGTTGCATTACAGCCTGCATGGAGAACATGCCCACCCCTCCAGTCCCTGGCTGAGCTCCGGGTCATGGCGCTCAGACCAATCACAATGGTGTATTGAAGCATTGTGATTGGCTTAGGGAAAGGAGCCTGTCTGCCTGCTACCTGTTCCTGGAGTAGGAGGCAGGAGAGAAGGAGCAGAGATGCGGGACCTGGCCTCAAGGTACGTTTATTTTTTTAATATTCTCCCCCGGCATGACCCCCATGATACTCTGCGACCCCCCATCACCTGACCCCGCGCAAGTCTACCTGTCCGCCTCACCACCTGCGAACCAGTGCCAGCCGCTACTGATGCAGACTGAGCCCAAATCATTTGCAAAATGATGTTCAAATGCCCCAAAAAACTTACAATGGTACTACAGAACATGCAAGTTCAAAGGTCATCTCAGGCTAACATACCCCAAGCTCCATTGATGGGAAACAGAAGGTACAGCATGAATGCAAACTCTAAGATACATACGAATCCTTTCAGAGTTACCGACAATCTCCAACAGTTCCAAGTTTTTAACAGTTCCATTGGACTGGACCCTGATCAATCACAACAATTGTTCGTGAAAGGGGAAGAAGATTGCATGCTTGGTGCAGTTCTAGAGTTAGACCAGAATGGTCCATATGTGCATTGTGCGGTGAATGGTGACTCCATAGAACTTTTCATCGATACTGAAACTATCCAATCTACTGGGAAACAGTAGCGGTCCCAAACTTAGCTCTCTCTGGAGCACGGACATTACAAATCTGGTTTCAGCTAAAGTTCCTGTAAAAATATGCTCCCTCAAAGAGGATTATCAATTTGTAATATGTCACACAAATTCTGTAAATCTGTTGGGCAGGAATTTACTCTGCAAGTTAAGCTGTGTGATCTATTTCACACCAGATGGTATGGAATTTCAGATACACAATGAGGACAAAGACTTTAGTTGACATCATGAGAGACAGCAGTTAGGTTGTTCCCAGACCTAAGAAAGGAAGACTTAGTTACCAACATAAAATGTACAAAGGTAGGTGAAGTCAGGGACTTAACAGGCAAGGACATTCAATTGATTAAGAATGTGGAACCAGTGAGAATCAAGGTGAAAGCTAATGCAGAATATCCCCAAACACCCAAATACAATCTCACAGCTGAAGCTGGGGCAGGAATTACGCCTGTCATTGAATCCATGTTAGAACAGAGCATTTTGAAGGAAGTGCTAAGGAGTCCTAGCGACTCGCTAGTGAAGCGTTTGTAGAAACCAAATAAGAAAAGGAGGAAAACCTGAAAAAGGTGAATCCATTTTTAATCCTTGTTGTCCTGTGGTACCAAATCCGGGTGTGATACTTTTTTGGATTCCATGTAATGCAGAGTGGTTCTTGGTGATTAATCTGTGTCAAGCATTCTTTTCAGTCCCCTTTCACGAGGATAGTCCGTTCCTTTTTGTGTTCCAATTTTTAGAGATAACCCTTGTGTGGTTTTGAGTTGCACATGGGCATACAATCTGTATTCAGATACTGAATAAAAAGGTGGAAACCCTACAGGTGCTTTGCAACTTGATTCTGGTCCAGTAGATTGACTACCTAGTGGTGGCTTCAATAACACAGAAAGCTTTCAAGCACGACACAATTGCCTTACTGAACCACCACACAGAGAACCGACACAATGGGTTGGTTTTGAAGCCTCATTACTGCCAGAGGAGATGTTCTCTATTTGGGATATCATGTTGAGATAGGAGATAGGAATGTGTTTCAGGAACATAACTCTACAATCCTTACAATTGTGGGCTACTGCAGACAGTGGATTCTCAAATTTTCCTCAGTGGCTAAGCCTCTACATCGATTTACACACAATCAAGTCTATGTTCCATTACCTTGAGTCAAGGAACGCATGAGTGCCTTCCTAGAGCTCAGAGAGAAAATCTAATGTGCACCAGGACTAGTAATGCCTGATTACGACAAGAAGTTTATCCTCTACTGTCATGAGAGAGAAAGGTGCACATTGTCTATTTTGACAAAGATCTATAGGGAAGCAAATCTACTAGTGGCTTACTTCGCTGCCACACTTGACGGCCGATTATGATGGCAGACGGACCTGAGTCCGTCCGCCACCATAGAGTAGGAGGGACCGTCCGCAGGGGCTGCGGAGGTCACTCCGTGCAGATTAGGATGTGACCGCCAGGGTGGCGGTCACATCCTCAATCTTTAACATTGCGGCGGGTGCAGCTTCAAGCTGCACTAAGCATGGGCGAATTTTGCGGATCTCGCGTTCGCGAATTTTGCGGATTTGCGAACCCGCAATCCGCAAAATCCGCGAATTCCCGCGAATTTGCGGATTTTTTTTTTTTGTGTGTTCGCAATTGTTTCTGCCAGTTCGCGAGGATTTGGTACTAGTTCGCAATTGCGAACTTACTTGTCGGCTCGCAACGGTCGCGACTATGTTGTTTCTACGTCTGGTTCATCATCACAGCCTCCCAGCACCCTCTGTTTTACCACTGGCACCCTCTCTTTGACCCATGCCACCCTCTGTTACATCAATGCCACCCTCTGGTTCATCATCACTGTAGAAGATGGGGGGGAAAAGCAAGCCCACCTGCCCTGCTTGAACTGACATGAATTAATTTGGGGTTAGTTTATTAACAACACCTGCCCTGCCCCAACTGACAATAATGAATTAGGGGCTAATTAATGTGTCACTGAAAGAATTTAAAGTTCCAGCCTGGCACCTGCTTGTCTGCTCCTTTAGCTGTAAATCAGGACCTTTGTGGCATACAGTTAAGGTCAGAGCAGGGTCACACAAAATAGTTGCAAGCAGGCAACCGAATTCTGGAGGGCCCCCTCAGGAAGCACTACAAAGAATCGTTACAAATCATGAGGTTGACCTTTTGCACCTGCTCATTGCTTTTGCTTTTGCTGAAATCGTTTTTCGGTTTTTTTCGCGCTATTCGCGGGGCGCGGCGTCGTGCGAAACCGACCGCGGAAGCCGCCAATTCGTGCTAATGAGCATTTTATTTTTTTGCGGCTTGTTGTTTCGCGAGTTTTTTTGCAGTATTCGCGAGCCGCTTGCAGCGCAACACGCGAATTTACCCCAAGGTCAAGTACGGGCGCGGCCATTTTGTTTGCGTGACGTATTTCCGTTTCCGCCCGCTATGTATAATCTCGCGCAGTAAGCGCATTGCGAGTAGAGGTTCGCACGAGATCGCGCGGGAAATCTAGAGGTTCGCACGAGATCGCGAGGAAAATCTCGCGCGAACTTACTTTCGCGCTCGTGAACGGGCGCCGGCCATCTTGTTTTTCATTCATTTCCTGTGTCTGGGCATGGTGTTTAATCCTCTTGGTATCTTTGCCATCCTTTGCTTGTTTTCAGTTTTTTTTTTACGATTTTGCTTCTTATCTATCCCTCTCTTTTCCTAGCTGTATATTTTTGTCTTTTCTGCTATTTTTCTTTACTTTTAAACTACTTTTTTAAACTCTTTTCTTTTCTTCTTCCCTATCCTATTCTTTCTTAATTTTCTACTTCTTCCTACCTTACCTGCCCAGACCATGGTCAAGCCAGGCGCCGTGAAGCTGCCCAGGCACTTGAGGGCCGCAGCGGCGGCGGGGAGTAGTGCTGGACCCAGTGCCAGGACAGCATGCGGGAGATTGAGGGGGGAGCAGGTGACGCGACGGGAGATATTCAGCCCGGAGGAAGTGGGCGCGCTGGTCTACTTCGTCCAGCGCCGCCTGCCCAGGACCATCGCGGGAGGCGGCAGGATCGCGGCCGGCGGCTACAACATGCGGGAGCGCCGGAAGCGGTGGGAGAAGGTGTGCTGGGCCATATCCCACCTCTACGGGGTCCAGCGCACCTACAGCCAGGTCACCCATCGCTGGACGGACCTCCTGGACCGCGAGCGCGACCTGCTGGACCAGCTCGGCTTGGAGATCCCCGGGCTTGGTGAGTAGTAGTAGCCATTTAATCACTCACTACTATGATGTTTTCTCCTGCTCTGTGTTGTTGTATTGCAAATATTTGTTTTTTACATGGAGCAAGCCAATAATGCCGCTGATGACGATTACATTGTAGTTAAATTATATTTCAAAATCTTCTGTGCATTTCAGGTGCACTGCTCTCCTTCTCAGTGGCGTTGCTACTATGCTTATTTGTTTTCTATTTCGTGGTCTCATTGGCCTGAGTAACTATTATGTATGAGTGTACTTTACAGAACTGCGTAATGCTAGACACTAGGGGGCAGATTACATTTACAAGCCCCTTGCGCCACGTTTACGTTGCCTTGCGTGACGCAACAGCGGCGTAAACGTGCCGCATCCCTGCGAGTCATTTACAGCATGACGCATCTAGGGAGATGCGTCACGTTATAAAGCCATGGGCCTGCACCACAATGGGTGCGTTCCTAGTACGCAGGGTGGGCGGTCCAGCCGCTGTGCGCCTCGCAAAATTGCCTGCGTGAAATGTACAAGATTTAACGCAGGCACTTCTGCGACGCTGCTACGTCAATTCAATTCCTTATGTCTGCTCGAAGCAGGCGAAAGGACTGACACAGCATGTTAAGTATTGGGTGGCCCTGAGCATTACTGGAGTTGCATTGCGTTGGCGACGTGACTCCAGCGATGCGCCGCTCTTACGTGACGAGATGCGTCACGCAAGTGCCTACCCTTGCGCCAGGGCGCGCCGCATTGTAAATGAGGCACATCTGCCGTGTCGCAAGGGTAGTTTTGCGTGACGCATTTGATCTGGCACATCTCTGGAGATGCGCCAGAACGCGTAAGTAAGTATGCCCCTAAGGGGCAGAATTGCAATTACCGTCGCATCCCTGCAAAGTAGCAGGGATGCGCCATTAATTGTGCGGCCCGCTACCACCACCAAACATGGTGCGCCGTATTTGCAATGCGGCGCACCATGGGCCCAAAACGTCACCGAAGCTTTACTGTTGGAGTTGCGTCGCAACGATGGCGCAGCTCCATCAATGCTCTGGGGTACCCTATCTCCCCAATGCTGGGTCAAGCCGTACGTCTGCTTCAAGCAGGTGCAGGGTTTGTGTGACGCATCATTGTCCTAAAGGTGACTGATTGATATTTTGTAGATTTCCCTCAGCCACTATTAGGATGTGTTCCAGCGCAGGAATGCCCTCCCTTGCGCCGGAACGCCCCCTGATGGCGCAGGGCTTTATAACGGGATGCATCTCCCAAATGCGTCACGTTGTTATAATATTATACGCCGCACCATGGCGCCCTTTTTTGTTTAGCTGCTGCGTCACAAAAGTCACGCAAGAACGGCGCAAAAGAGCCGCAAGGGCTTAAATCTGCCCCTTCCTTTGTAACCCTGACAATAAGAAAAATAGTGGCGGTGGATTGATAGTTTGACTATTTAAATGACTGGTAATGTAGCAGGCAACTGTTAGTGTTGTCACTGATCTGACTGAAATCACAATGGAGTTTGTCTGTCACTTTGCGTCTTGCCTGCGGACTGCGGACTGCCAGTCCTAGGTGAACGTTTCAGTACTTTGTTTAGTGAGTTACGTGACTTTCGAAGTCACAGGTCCGCAAATAAATGAAAAGTAACCATAATCAATATAATTTCGTGGAAATATTTTGTTATTGTTCTTTTGAAATGTTTGATTTGGTTGACATTGACAAGCAACAATCATCCATGTTTTCTGTTCTTTCTTTCATGTTGTACGTCAGCTCCCCCCAGGGGCGAGAGGAGGACACAGGAGCAGCAGGCGGCGGATGCTGTTCAACAGGGCCAGGATCGGGCAGGCGAGGGCTCCTCTGCTGGCCCCAGTAAGTTTTCATTTTAGACTAGTACCTATTTTTCCTAGCGTTCCTCATTTGACTTTTTTCAAAATTGTCTTTGCTCTTCTTGTAGACTGTATCTAAATTCTTATCCTGCCTCTACTATGACTCCCTGTGGTATTACTAGATTATTCTTATTAGTCTGTCTGTGTAGCTAACTAAGATTGCACGGTTGGCGAAACTCCCATGATTCTAGTCAGCAATAGCTCTATCAACTTAGTGCAGTCCTCTGGGATTGTCCATAATGTCTTTTGAAGTGTTCTATCTGGACTCATGCTTGCAAAAATTGCAAAACCTTTCGCTCAGTCACTCTAGTCTGGACCAAAAAACACAGATTGTATTTAAGTTTAAAAGCTTTATTAAAAGTAAACACATTTATTAAAATGAAGTCATAATAAAACTAAACGTTTAACTGATAATGGAAAAGTGGTTAGTGCTGACGATTAATTGAAGACATTTCTTGTGGTCGAGCCGAGCTCTCACCTGGTTTCAACTTGATCTTGTTGTTAGAAGTCCATCTTCTGTCTGTGTGGAGAAAAATGGTGCGTGTTAAAAAAACAGCCTTCATCAGTTGTGCCAAAAAGTGCAGCAAGACAACCTTCCCTGGAAAAAGGGACATTTTTTTTAACTTTAACGTAGACAGTCACAAATTACATTGTTTTCACATGTCTTCATTCCTAGACCAAATACTAGTGACTAGTGAGTGCTTTATTCTAACATTGTTAAATGTACTTTGTAGGTGGAACATCTGGTGGCGGGGCCAGTGTGGAGGTGGTGGTGCTCGACACGGAGGCGGAGGCCGATTCTTCAGGGGAGGAGGCGGCGGCGGCGGCTGTGAGAGTTGAGACGGTGGTGGTGGCGGCCAGAGGTAAGCTCTTATATATTCCTTACTTATTGAGATTGAAGACTAGCTGGGAAGGCAAGAATATGAGATGCATGGCTGGGTGAATGATGAAGCAATGATGGGTGGAAGGACAACAGCCTGGGTGGGTGACACAGAAACTGTATGTGTCCATATACCTGGATCATGCTACTATCTGACTCTTAGATAGCATATGTGTATCTAGAGCAGGGGTACTCCTAGTACGGCCCGCGGGCCGGTGGTGGCCCGGCAAGCCTTCCTTGGCGGTGCGCAGACCTTGCAGACAATCACTGCTCCCCCGGCCCCCACAGAGCAGAGGCTTTTTTGTATTTCACCTGTTAGCGCCCCTGCATCTCCACTCTGACAATCACTGCTCCCCCGGCCCCCACAGAGCAGAGTGGAGATGCAAGGCCACAAAGAGGTGAAATAGAACAAAGCCTCTGCTCTGTGGGGCCGGGCAAGCAGTGATTGTCAGGGTGGAGAAGCAGGGGCGCTAAAACAAACAAAGCCTCAATAATATGTTAATGGTCTTTTAAAGACCTGTTAAGTACTTTGGTGTTGTTGTCTGTGTGTGCGCGTTGAGGAAGCGGTCTCAACCCGGGCTGAAGGCTGACACAGATAGACACACACACAGTGAGATGACAGAGGGGGAGGGAGAGGGAGGGCAGGAGGGAGAGAGAGATGGAGGGAGGGCAGGAGGGAGAGCAGGAGGGAGAGAGATGTATGTAAATGCTGGGTCTGGTGGCTCAGTGGATGAGGGCATCTGCTGCAGGGACCTGTGTGCAACCTCATGGTCACAAGTTATCGTTTTGCTTTAGCCCCGCCCCCTCTGACTCCGCCCCCACCAGTGCGGCCCTCGGCCCCAAACTACACTGTAAATGTAGCCCCTGAGAGAAAGTTTGTGAGTACCCATGATCTAGAGAGAGTAGACGGTCAGTGGATGAACTAAGTGTAACTTTGAAGAGCATGTAACACTGCACCCGCACGTCCGTTCCAGTGTAGGAAAGGCAAGGAAAAGAACTTTTAATTTTGTCCAAATACTACCATAAATAGTAGCAGTAGTTTGTATTGCAAGCACTGCATAGATCCGGTTATTATGGTGGCCACTCCCTACCTCTCTTAATAAGTTTAGTAGTACTCAGTCATTCATGTGTGGATGTATCACTGGTCACTCAATAAAAAGCAAAGCACCTAAAGTCATCCCATATATAAGCAAAAACATCCCATGTGAAGTGATAGATAATCAGATTATTTATCTTCTTCAATTTTCCATTTCTAGTACTCATTTCCACTGTAGGGTGAAAGTTAAATTAATTAAGCAGTAGCCCTTGAGTTGTAACAGAGTATTCTCAGTGCCACCTGTAATAGAAAAGTAAGAGCTTCACCACCTGCATGTACTGGACGGGTACAGTAACGCAACGGCAACGCAAGTCTAGGTCACTCCTCATGGCGTGCGTCTCTTTTTCTCGGGTGCAAGTTTACTGCGCTGGCATTATGCCGGCTTGCAGAAAATAACGTACCAATTTTCCAAAACAAGAGATAAGAAGAAGAATAAGACTGGTGTACTTTCATAGTCGACTCCAATGGAAGTCCACAGTGCTCGTAGAATTTGTTCCTTAAACTCCCACTAATGTTAGAGCAAGGATGAAGAAGTGTGAGGTTAGATAGATACTGGCCTCAATAGTTATGTAATGCGCTTGCAAGTTGCTAGTTGTACTGCAACACAAATTTCTGCTGAATGATTGAGTTAATCTTAAAGAGCATTGGTTACAGACTATGTCTTTCTTTCTTCATATAGGTTCTCCTTCCAAACGAACAAGGAGGAAGGAGCTGGCTAGAGCGGCCCGGCAACGGAGGATCGAGGCCACTGTTGCGGAATATCGGCGGCTGGTGGCCCTGGAGGACGTGGAAAGTGTGCAGTCGACAACTACAACAACGTCGTCTGCATCGGCCTCCGTGGCCCCACGGGCTGCCACCCAGCACAGTGGTCCACCCAGACTGAGCCGGGCTGCCAAAGGCAAACGCCACCGCCGAGCAGCAAGGCCAACAGCTGCCTCTCACAGGCATTGCACCTGCAAGGCAGTGAAGGCACGCCTGCGCCGCACTACCCTGATGGTGTCCCGCCTTCAGCAGGAGCTCGCCTTGCTCCGCGAGGAGCATGATGCCCTGGCCCAAAAAGTTAACAGCATCCACCCATAGTGTCCCTTGCCCCTTTTTTAGAGACTTTTGGGGGGTGGGAATTGGGAGTTGGGTTTTTGGGGACTTTTGAAGGACAATCGTTGGGGTTAGGGAGGGTCTTGCGGGAGATTATTTTGTTAGGGATATAAATATACTTTTTCAAACTTTATCTGAGCATACCTGTTTTTTACTGCTTGCCTGGTGGGTGGGGGTTTAACGTTGACTGTTTTCCTGAAAGTTTAGTTCCATTTTCTTCCTTTAAGTGTAAATGCCCAAATGTTTTCAACACTAAGTGCCTCTCACAGACTAAGTGAAGTGAATCCAAGAGTCCTAGGACTTTAGTAGTACTACCTTCAGTCTCTCGTCTCTCGTACTAATACTCCATTATACCCCCAAACCACCAAACGCTTATCTTACCTGTAATTTGTGTTTGAAAGTAGGGCTAGACCCAGGGCTGGCTCCACGGGAAACACCGAATAACGTTGGCAATCTTGGTCGGATAAAATTTCCTCATAGCGGTGGTACTAGTGGTGTGGCACAGTGGCAGTTGCATGCCTATGAAAAAAAAGAAAATGAAATCTGGTTTGTCCTCCTGAGCAATTCAACGGTACAACTGAGAATATAGCAGGTGACAGAAGTACAGTAGAGCAGTGCCACATTGTAGCCTAACAAATGGTAAAGTATAACTACTAATTCGGTTGAAGTTCTTTCACATTAGCAATGGTTCTTTGTCAAGCAGAGTAAGAATATATCCTCGGATTTCTTCACCAGCCTGTTGCTATCACCTTATCCTCCCCACCCAGCAAGTGTGTGGATTTATTGCTGTAATAATAATTTAGTCACACATCAATCAAAACCACACAGCCCGGGGGAAGAGGGTTAGGGTTTGAAAAATGGATTGGTACGGGGGTTTTTGGGAAAGGTTTTGGGAGACAAGAAAAAATAGCACAGCATAGACAAACTATTGTGAACATAAACAAATCTTTGGGTACAAACCTATCCATCAATCTTTGAAAGTGCATGCACTACTGCATGCATGTCAGTGAAAAGTAAGTAGTACATTCGACAACTGTGGAAAGAAAGAATGCGACAGTACAGGGCCTGTGTGGAATTATTGATAACGATATTCAACATAAGGTCTCTGTAGCCAGATACCCGAGAGCCTTGCTGGTCACTATAAATCCATTCACAACAACACTCAATGGGGTTGGTCTGGAAGGTGTCAGGTTTACTCCCCGTGATCCAGTCGATGCAAATATGGTTCCACCTCCAAATGTCACCAACACCCAGAAGTGTAAACACAGGGTGTTCGAGCCATTAGGCGGGGGAGAAAAATAACAAACTAAAATAAAAAATGTGGGATGGGTAAAGGTAGGGTCAGCAGGGAAAGGATACCTGTAACAGAAGACAAGACAGGCATCAGTGAAGTGCTGTCCTAACATACAAGGGTACTCTCATATAGTCTCACTAAATAACCAAGGAAGTAGACAAGTACCTGAGCACCAAGAAAACATGACCTTGGATAGGAAATACTATAGCCCTTCTGCCACAATCTGTGAGGAAGGCCTAAGAAACACATAAACATATAGTTAACGAACACACTCCTGTCGCACCAAACACACTCGCGTTATACTAAGACATCAAACCCACTACTCACAACATACCACAAACTTGGTAGAGGACTCAATGTACAAAGGGGGTTCCAAATAGTCAAAGCAAAGATGTATGGTCCAACAAAAAGGAAGAGGGAAACGGTAGTGTGTAGGAAGCAAGAACTACAACACTGCGCTCTCTAAGTAATGACCCAGTAGAGAATCTTTGGTGAAGGTCAAACAGAAAAACGTAGTTGCGACCACCACTGAATTCTGCCAACAACACACCCCACGGTGCACTACACAAAGAGAACTGGGGTAGCCTGTAGTTACCTCACTACATGCCCAGTTATGGAGGTCCTTTGAAATACACAGTTATACAACGGAGACGCGTAGTTGTCCTTACTACCGCGCTCCGTTTTAATAGTACAAAAACGATCCCCGATGTGAACGCTAACACGTGGTATAGACCGCCACTGTGCTCCGCCACACACAATTCAACCAAACAGGAATTCATCAAAGGTAGAATTCTGTTAGAAAACAGTCACAGAACCTCCCTTAACAATCCGTTCAGGCAGTAATCAGCTGACCGCACGGGCGGCCGAAGAGTTTAGAGCGGCTTTACCTGAAGACGCGTGAAGTCCGTCTACCGCCAAGGACAGAACACGGAAGCGCTCCCCACTGAGCCTCAGGGGGGGGGGGGGGGAAGGTGATAGTCCACAGGAGACACGATAGAAAAGCATGCAGAGCGTCCGCTCTCATGCCGGTGCAGAACAGAAACCAGAATAACGTGCAACAGGAAGCGCGTCTGTTCCCCAGATAAACTTCCTGCAAGTCTCCCACCTACTCATGGGAAATGTAGTTTCATAGTACGGTAGGCGCTTAGGGGCTGCGTACCTGACAGAAGGTATAGTAGATAGAAAAGGAGAAATTGCTTTTTTTCTAGGTGTCCCCTCACTCACCAGGGTTGCCCCTTGGTGACATGCTTCATCATTGGGGCCATCCCAGTCCTCTACGGCCTGGGGCGTGCTGCGACTTGCGAATTACGTAGGAGCACTTACAAATGACTATGTGTGGTGCAGATGTGATAGTGGAGTGGACTAAGTGATGTGTTAAGGGATCAATTTAGAAGCCTAGAGAGAGCCAAGAAATGCAGTCACAGTCAGAGAAAAAGGCAAGGGATACTGTATCTATGTGGTTGTAGTGGTCCTGTTGGAAGTGGTAAGTAAGTTGCCTGCAGAAAAAAAATCCTCCTATTAGCGGCACTCCTCCATTGCAGCCGACGCTTCGTCCATCGATGTTGGTCACCAGAAGACACCCTGTAAAAAAAAGCACATTATAGACAAACAATTGAACATAAACAATTCTTTGGGTACAAACCTATCCATCAATCTTTGAAAGTGCATGCACTACTGCATGCATGTCAGTGAAAAGTAAGTAGTACATTCGACAACTGTGGAAGAAAGAATGCAACAGTAAAGGGCCTATGTGTAAATTATTGATAACGATATTCAACATAAGGTCTCTGTAGCCAGATACCCGAGAGCCTTGCTGGTCACTATAAATCCATTCACAACAACACTCAGTGGGGTTGGTCTGGAAGGTATAGTAGATAGAAAAGGAGAAATTGCTTTTTTTCTAGGTGTCCCCTCACTCACCAGGGTTGCCCCTTGGTGACATGCTTCATCATTGGGGCCATCCCAGTCCTCTACGGCCTGGGGCGTGCTGCGACTTGCGAATTACGTAGGAGCACTTACAAATGACTATGTGTGGTGCAGATGTGATAGTGGAGTGGACTAAGTGATGTGTTAAGGGATCAATGTAGAAGCCGAGAGAGAGCCAAGAAATGCAGTCACAGTCAGAGAAAAAGGCAAGGGATACTGTATCTATGTGGTTGTAGTGGTCCTGTTGGAAGTGGTAAGTAAGTTGCCTGCAGAAAAAAAATCCTCCTATTAGCGGCACTCCTCCATTGCAGCCGACGCTTCGTCCATCGATGTTGGTCACCAGAAGACACCCTGTCCACTGCCTGCCTGATGCTGAATTGTGGCTCGCTACTGTGAAGCCTGACTCCATCCTTTTTTCCCCCTTGCAGAGACTGAAACCCGGCCTGTAATTATTCAACGAAAAACAGGAAGTGATATAATATTACAACACCACTGATAAATAAATATAAGGTATGTAGGCTGTGGAGTGCAAAAAGTCACAATTTGTTTTTCCTAGTAGACAGTACAATATTTTTGAAAGTGCGTACTCTGAGTCACCTTTTGAAGGATAAATAAGTATGGGCAAATTAATGTAGCGGATCTTGCCCCTCAAGCTAGGTGTACTGTAAACTGTGTTTTAGAACAAAATTAGATCTTCCTAGCAGTGCTCCCACCCAGACCCTTACTAAAGCCAGTCGCAAAAATGTAGAAGACCCCCAATCAAATCTCAAAAAACGAGGCCTAGCAGAAAACTGGTGACAAAACTTACTTTGAAAGTAAAAGTAGGCCGAAGTACCCCCTTCCTAATTACCCATTACCCACCGTGGATTGCATTCAAACCACTTGCAAGCAACCAAGCAAAAGTAGCCATAGCCAGCATCGCTCCAAGACTCGAAATCCCCCCCACTCAAACACATGCAATAGAAATACTGCTAACCCTAACGAACCCTAAGTTAAGAATAGTGGCAAAGGCTTTCTTTAACTATGCCAAATCCCCCCTTTCCCACCATGGATTTTCTTCAAATGACTTGCAACCAAAATTACACATTCTCACGAGTGCTCTAAGACCCCAGAACTCAGTTGGAAAAATCTAGAACACCCCGAAACACATGCAATCCTGCTGCTAGGGCTAACCCTAACGAACCCTAAGTTACAAAAAGTGCCAAAACTAAAGGCTTTTCCGCGCGGATTTTGTCCCAACCACTTCTACCCGGTATTAGACCTTCCCAGGAATGCCCCAAGACCCGGCAACCCACCCGCCAAGAAGCGTAACACCCCCAAACAGGCCAAAAGCAAAATCTCATACTTGCAATATTTCTGGGCCTTCGGTCCAAACGCGCTGCGTAGCTAGGCCATAAGTCGGGGTTGGCACGACGGATTTCCTGAAAAGCAAATGCAATCAAGATTAGAGTGTCCCAGCAGTGCTCCCAGACCACGAAACTCACCCGCAAACAGACGGAACCCCCCCTAAGAGCACCTCAAAGGCAAGCAAGTCATCAAAAACACAAAAAAAATTCCGCCTGGGATTTGGTCCAAAACACTTTTATCCGGTATTAGAGCTTCCCAGCAATGGCCCCAGAGCCGTCAACCCAGGAGAAAACGAGTAGAAGACCCCCAAACAGCCAAAGAGCAAAAGTACAAAAATGGGGACTTAGTCAATTTTTCACAAATTTCCCAAATCACTCCGCGCGCGCTCTGCAGCTAGGCCCTAAGTCCCCTCTGCCACCATGGATTTGCTTCAAACCTCTTGCAAAGTAAAGTATATATAGCCAGCAGTGCTCCCAGACCACGAAACTCACACACAAACACCAGGAAGCCCCCCAAACAGGCCCCCGAAAACGCTACATAGAGCAAAATGTCAGAAATAGCCAAAAAAAAATCGGCCTGGATTTTGTCCCAACCACTTCTACCCGGTATTAGACCTTCCCAGGAATGCCCCAAGACCCGTCAACCCACCCGCCAAGAAGCATAACACCCCCAAACAGGCCAAAAGCAAAATCTCATACTTGCAATATTTCTGGGCCTTCGGTCCAAACGCGCTGCGTAGCTAGGCCATAAGTCGGGGTTGGCACGACGGATTTCCTGAAAAGCAAATGCAATCAAGATTAGAGTGTCCCAGCAGTGCTCCCAGACCACGAAACTCACCCACAAACACCAGGAAGCCCCCCAAACAGGCCCCCGAAAACGCTACATAGAGCAAAATGTCAGAAATAGCCAAAAAAAAATCGGCCTGGATTTTGTCCCAACCACTTCTACCCGGTATTAGACCTTCCCAGGAATGCCCCAAGACCCGTCAACCCACCCGCCAAGAAGCATAACACCCCCAAACAGGCCAAAAGCAAAATCTCATACTTGCAATATTTCTGGGCCTTCGGTCCAAACGCGCTGCGTAGCTAGGCCATAAGTCGGGGTTGGCACGACGGATTTCCTGAAAAGCAAATGCAATCAAGATTAGAGTGTCCCAGCAGTGCTCCCAGACCACGAAACTCACCCACAAACACCAGGAAGCCCCCCAAACAGGCCCCCGAAAACGCTACATAGAGCAAAATGTCAGAAATAGCCAAAAAAAAATCGGCCTGGATTTTGTCCCAACCACTTCTACCCGGTATTAGACCTTCCCAGGAATGCCCCAAGACCCGTCAACCCACCCGCCAAGAAGCATAACACCCCCAAACAGGCCAAAAGCAAAATCTCATACTTGCAATATTTCTGGGCCTTCGGTCCAAACGCGCTGCGTAGCTAGGCCATAAGTCGGGGTTGGCACGACGGATTTCCTGAAAAGCAAATGCAATCAAGATTAGAGTGTCCCAGCAATGCTCCCAGACCACGAAACTCACCCACAAACAGACGGAACCCCCCCTAAGAGCACCTCAAAGGCAAGCAAGTCATCAAAAACACAAAAAAAATTCCGCCTGGGATTTGGTCCAAAACACTTTTATCCGGTATTAGAGCTTCCCAGCAATGGCCCCAGAGCCGTCAACCCAGGAGAAAACGAGTAGAAGACCCCCAAACAGCCAAAGAGCAAAAGTACAAAAATGGGGACTTAGTCAATTTTTCACAAATTTCCCAAATCACTCCGCGCGCGCTCTGCAGCTAGGCCCTAAGTCCCCTCTGCCACCATGGATTTGCTTCAAACCTCTTGCAAAGTAAAGTATATATAGCCAGCAGTGCTCCCAGACCACGAAACTCACCCACAAACACCAGGAAGACCCCCAAACAGGCCCCCGAAAACGCTACATAGAGCAAAATGTCAGAAATAGCCCAAAAAAAATCGGCCTGGATTTTGTCCCAACCACTTCTACCCGGTATTAGACCTTCCCAGGAATGCCCCAAGACCCGTCAACCCACCCGCCAAGAAGCATAACACCCCCAAACAGGCCAAAAGCAAAATCTCATACTTGCAATATTTCTGGGCCTTCGGTCCAAACGCACTGCGTAGCTAGGCCATAAGTCGGGGTTGCCACGACGGATTTCCTGAAAAGCAAATGCAATCAAGATTAGAGTGTCCCAGCAGTGCTCCCAGACCACGAAACTCACCCACAAACACCAGGAAGCCCCCCAAACAGGACCCCCGAAAACGCTACATAGAGCAAAATGTCAGAAATAGCAAAAAAAAATATCGGCCTGGATTTTGTCCCAACCACTTCTACCCGGTATTAGACCTTCCCAGGAATGCCCCAAGACCCGTCAACCCACCCGCCAAGAAGCATAACACCCCCAAACAGGCCAAAAGCAAAATCTCATACTTGCAATATTTCTGGGCCTTCGGTCCAAACGCACTGCATAGCTAGGCCATAAGTCGGGGTTGCCACGACGGAATTCCTGAAAAGCAAATGCAATCAAGATTAGAGTGTCCCAGCAGTGCTCCCAGACCACGAAACTCACCCACAAACACCAGGAAGCCCCCCAAACAGGACCCCCGAAAACGCTACATAGAGCAAAATGTCAGAAATAGCCACAAAAAAAAATCGGCCTGGATTTTGTCCCAACCACTTCTACCCGGTATTAGACCTTCCCAGGAATGCCCCAAGACCCGTCAATCTCATACTTGCAATATTTCTGGGCCTTCGGTCCAAACGCGCTGCGTAGCTAGGCCATAAGTCGGGGTTGGCACGACGGATTTCCTGAAAAGCAAATGCAATCAAGATTAGAGTGTCCCAGCAATGCTCCCAGACCACGAAACTCACCCACAAACAGACGGAACCCCCCCTAAGAGCACCTCAAAGGCAAGCAAGTCATCAAAAACACAAAAAATTTTCCGCCTCGGATTTGGTCCAAACCACTTTTAGTGCTTCCCAGCAATGGCCCCAGACCCGTCAACTCACCTGCAAAGAGGTAGAACAACACCCCCACAAGTGCTGAGTCTTTCTTCATTGGGCGTAAACCAGCCCTCTGCTTTGATGGAAATAGGAGTCTGGAGGAGGAGGATAGAGGAGCATGTTCTTCTGAACTTGTGAACCTGAGGAATGCAGACTGCGGCACCTTCAAATAAATTAGCAAACAAGTGAAGACAGTTCTGCTGATGGGCTTGTTTTTGTGATTATCTGATTAAAGTTTGAATTATATTAACTGTGCACAACAAAGAAAGACAGACACACAGGAATAAAAGTGAATAAGGATGAAAAAGAAAGTTATTGATTCGTTGTCTCATTTTCAGGGCTCGAAGTCGGTATCACGGTCCAGGAATAAGAATAAGGCTTCGTCATCATACTCTGCAAATTCAGGCAGGGTGAGCTCAGTGTCACCTGACAGAGTAGAAATTCCCTCATCTATGTTGCTGGCCACCTCCTCTTCATCCGGCACGCTCTCTCGTACTCTGAAATCTGGTGGTATGAGGTGCTGATTCATCTTGATCATTGTTAACCTCTCCACATTTTTGGGCGAGAGGCGGCTCCGTTTGGGAGTTACAATCCCACCAGCCGCACTGAAAACCCGTTCAGAAGACACGCTTGCGAGTGGGCAAGACAAGTAGTTTAAAGCCAGGTTGGTGAGCTGTGGCCACAATTCTTTTTTCCCATGCCAATACGCCAATGGGTCAGAATTAACATAGACCTCTGTTGAGTCATTCAGATAGTCCTTCACCATCGACTCAAGGTCCTCATCCAAGGTTCCTCCACTTTGCTTAGCTCTTGCTGTGCCTCTGACCTTTTGAGAACCAAACCCACGCAGAGCTAGCCAATCCTCTTCAGCCTCCAATGTTTCTGTTGTCTTTCGTGCAGATGATCCGGTTGCCGGTGTCTTTAACGGCTGAGAGGTCATCTGTGCCACAGCCACAGGTGCAGAAGTGGATTGTTTTGACTGGGGATGGCCTGCTGATGTACTGCCATTTCCTTCAATTTCCAGCCGTTCTGTTTCAAACTTCTTGGCTGACAAGGCTAGCCAACGTTTGTACTTTAGAACATGTTCATCATCAAAAGGAAAGAATGCTTGGCCTGCCAGCGCCTTTTTGTAGCGTGGATCCAGAATAGTAGCACAAATGTAATGCTGTTCTGAGTGGATCTTTTTAAGACGTTCATCACCTTGTAGGAGCTCTAATAATTGCTCGGCCAGAAGCAAAGAGTCTTGGTTTTTATCTTTTCTAAACACAGAACACACCTCCTTCAGTTGGTCCTCCAGCATGTACAACAATGGGATAGCTTTTCCCAAATTAGAGTCCTCCTTGCTGACTGCACGCGTGAAGAACTCAAAAGGACGAAGCATGCGTGTCAGGCTTTCAACTATGTTCCATTGCGGCCCACCCATCCTCAGCTCCTCTGCACCCTCTTTAAGGAAATATTGATCGAGTTCCGTATACTGCTCATACAGACGCTCAAGCATGTAGAAGGTTGAGTTCCAACGTGTTACCACCTCCTGGATGAGTGCTTTCACTGGCATTTGATGTTGATATAGCAGGCTCCTCAGCTGCTTCCGGGCCTTAAAAGAATGGCTGAAATGCTTGCACATTTTTCGGCAGGTGTCCAATACACCGTACGCTGCACTGCCTTTATTACCCAAGAATTTTTGGACAACCAGGTTTATACAGTGCGCCAAACACGGCACTCTGAAATAGTAACCGTCCCTCATGGCCTTAACTATATTGGAGCCATTGTCCGTGGAAACATAACCAACCTTGCGTTTTAGTGGGGACAGACAGTTAAGGACCTTTGTGTTAAAGACATCCAAAATGTTTTCTGCTGTGTGACGTTTCTCCAAACCAAACATGGCTAGTGTTGCATGTTTCCGAGCACCTTTAAAAACAATGTTAGTGTCAACACCTGAGTTTAGCTTTGCTTTAGCCCCTGAAAAAGAGACCCAGTGTGCAGTGATGCACATGTAATCAGCGCCTGCGCCACTGGTCCACATGTCTGTTGTCAGATGTATAGTGTGAACAGCACTCTTCTGCAAAGCTGCCCCAATCACCTTCAGAACATCTTCATGTAGTGCTGGAACCGCAACTCGTGCAAAATAGAACCGGCTAGGAACCTTCCATTTAGGGCAGAGCGCTGTCACTAATTCTAGAAAACCAACCCCTTCTACAAAAGAAAAAGGGAGAAGGTCCAGAGCTAGCATTTTAGCCAGCTTAGTGTTATACAGACGGGTCATTGGGTGGTTGCGTTCATATTGCGCTTCTGTAAACAACATCTTTTTAATGTTGCCCTGGACCAAGGATTTACGGGATGATGATGATCTCTTCGACCCAGTTACGCTCGCTGATGAACTTTTCCGCATTGATGTCTCACTCTCTCCCACACTCTTAGTGTGGCTCCCATGGGGTGTGCTGCTGACAGGGGAACTGGGTGTAAGTGAAGTGTTTGAATCGTCTTCTACCTCCTCGTCATCACCAGATGAAAAAACAACGTTTTCATTGCGTGCAATTGCGGCTTCCTTGATCGTGTGTAGGTGCGCAAACCATTGGACATCGTGCGTTCTCCTAAGATGACCTCTCTGGCCTCCGGTACCATAGTTGGAACCCAACTTACCACGACTAACTCGAAGCTTACAAATGCTACAAATGGCTACGTTTTCATTTTTTGGGCAAACACTAAAGAAGTCCCAAACTGGAGACTTGAAATGTCTTCGGGGGCCGGAGGAGGCGGCGATACTGGTGGTGGTGGTCCTGCTGCTAATGCCAGATGAAGTGGAGGATGTGGATTGCCGAACTTCAGTACGTTTTGCACTTTCACCACCACGAATTGAGGTCGAGGACGAGGTGGGTACCTTCTTGCGAGGAAGAAATATGGAAGCGGTAGGTTTTGGTGTACTACTTAACTCCAAATCTAATGATTCCATTTCCATTGCCTCCTCGCCGACATCATCATCACGCTCAGCAGCTTCTCGGGATAGGGTCAAAATGTCTCTTTGCTGCATGCCCGGTGGGGCTGCAGTGACCTTTGTGATGACTGGCTCGTCGTCATCGTGAGAGGCTTCATCACCAGCACTATCTGTCACTTCTTGTTGAGCCTCATCACACTCCATAGGTTTGAGTTTTTGGACGACCTTCCTTTTACGCTTAGGTACCGGTGTCAGATCATGGTGTGCCTCACTGTCAGACCGCAGTTGTGGTTCCCAAGATGGATCACTTGCATCAGAAGGAGGTGGGCTTGAAGAAGATGTAGACACCCCCCTTGATCTTTTCCTTGCTAGGGATGTGGAAGACAATGAATGATCATCAGGAGGAGTGGCTTCCAATGATACCTCGGCTTCATTGTCGATTTCCAAATGTGCCCCTACTTCGGGAGGAACAACTATTGTGGGCACTTGTGAACCTCCATGCACCTTTGCTTGCGCATCTCCTTTTGCTGCCTCTCCTTCCACATGTACTTGGGCGTGTACTTGCACATGGTGTTGTTGTTGCGGCTGTGGTTGTTCAACACTTGTCAGATGAGTTACAACAACCTGTGTTGATTCAGGGACATTGCTGCTACTTTCTTGCGATGAGCCAACATCACTGGTCGATGGTGATTGGAGAAGTACACTGACTGCCTCTGAAGCACTCAAGGGCTTTGACTTAAGTTGGCGTGGTGGTGGAGGCACTGAACCCAATGGAGCAGGGGTGCTGCTCCCAGCTTGGTCCCCAGCAGATCCTGCTGCTGCAGGCGTACTTTTTTTTTTGCTCCCAAAAAAAGTGGCGGGTGGCACACCAGCCTCCTTGGTAACTTGCTTCTTCTGCTCCTTACTAGCAACTTTCTTGCTAGAGGAGCTACGGAGAACTTTCTTTGGGGGCGGGGCCATCTTCTTCAGAGCAGGTCAGACAGCAGGCCGCAGTTGCACGAATTGTAGAGTTGTCTGAGGCCAGACGTGACGTCGCGTGACGTTATGCTGCACACACACACCGCTGCAGGACTTCTTCCAGGCACTGGTGGTTCTCTTGAGTCTTGTGCACCTAAAAAAAATGGAAGACAGAGGAACATCAGTTCAGTTATAGAGCACCAAAAAATCGAAAAACACTGCAAAATCAGCACAATCCCAATCCATCCATGCCCTCCATAATGTTTAAATTCAAGACAACCCACAGAAAGACTAGGCCCATGCAAGACTCACTACCCCTGGGCATAAATAAAGGTTGAAAAGTAGGCAAAATGGTTGGAGGCCTAACAACAAAGCCTGCATTTAAAATGGCCACTTGCCTGCCAGCACATGGCCAGTGCCTGTAGCTGCACTCAAAATGGCCACCAGCCACATGGCATGTCCCTCCCCATGAACACCCCCAAAAATCGAAAAACACTGCAAAATCAGCACAATCCCATTCAATCCATGGCCTCCATGATGTTTAAATTCAAGACAACCCACAGAAATACTAGGCCCATGCAAGACTCACTACCCCTGGGCATAAATAAAGGTTGAAAAGTAGGCAAAATGGTTGGAGGCCTAACAACAAAGCCTGCATTCAAAATGGCCACTTGCCTGCCAGCACATGGCCAGTGCCTGTAGCTGCACTCAAAATGGCCACCAGCCACATGGCATGTCCCTCCCCATGAACACCCCCAAAAATCGAAAAACACTGCAAAATCAGCACAATCCCATTCCATCCATGGCCTCCATGATGTTTAAATTCAAGACAGCCCACAGAAAGACTAGGCCCATGCTAGACTCAAATACCCCTGGTGAAAAGGCCACAAGTACAGGCCCAAAAATCGAAAAACACTGCAAAATCAGCACAATCCCATTCCATCCATGGCCTCCATGATGTTTAAATTCAAGACAACCCACAGAAAGACTAGGCCCATGCAAGACTCACTACCCCTGGGCATAAAGAAAGGTTGAAAAGTAGGCAAAATGGTTGGAGGCCTAACAACAAAGCCTGCATTCAAAATGGCCACTTGCCTGCCAGCACATGGCCAGTGCCTGTAGCTGCACTCAAAATGGCCACCAGCCACATGGCATGTCCCTCCCCATGAACACCCCCAAAAATCGAAAAACACTGCAAAATCAGCACAATCCCATTCAATCCATGGCCTCCATGATGTTTAAATTCAAGACAACCCACAGAAAGACTAGGCCCATGCAAGACTCACTACCCCTGGGCATAAATAAAGGTTGAAAAGTAGGCAAAATGGTTGGAGGCCTAACAACAAAGCCTGCATTCAAAATGGCCACTTGCCTGCCAGCACATGGCCAGTGCCTGTAGCTGCACTCAAAATGGCCACCAGCCACATGGCATGTCCCTCCCCATGAACACCCCCAAAAATCGAAAAACACTGCAAAATCAGCACAATCCCATTCCATCCATGGCCTCCATGATGTTTAAATTCAAGACAGCCCACAGAAAGACTAGGCCCATGCTAGACTCAAATACCCCTGGTCAAAAGGCCACAAGTACAGGCCCAAAAAACGAAAATCACTGAAAAATCTGCACAATCCCATTCAATCCATGGCCTCCATGATGTTTAAATTCAAGACAACCCACAGAAATACTAGGCCCATGCAAGACTCACTACCCCTGGGCATAAATAAAGGTTGAAAAGTAGGCAAAATGGTTGGAGGCCTAACAACAAAGCCTGCATTCAAAATGGCCACTTGCCTGCCAGCACATGGCCAGTGCCTGTAGCTGCACTCAAAATGGCCACCAGCCACATGGCATGTCCCTCCCCATGAACACCCCCAAAAATCGAAAAACACTGCAAAATCAGCACAATCCCATTCAATCCATGGCCTCCATGATGTTTAAATTCAAGACAACCCACAGAAAGACTAGGCCCATGCAAGACTCACTACCCCTGGGCATAAATAAAGGTTGAAAAGTAGGCAAAATGGTTGGAGGCCTAACAACAAAGCCTGCATTCAAAATGGCCACTTGCCTGCCAGCACATGGCCAGTGCCTGTAGCTGCACTCAAAATGGCCACCAGCCACATGGCATGTCCCTCCCCATGAACACCCCCAAAAATCGAAAAACACTGCAAAATCAGCACAATCCCATTCCATCCATGGCCTCCATGATGTTTAAATTCAAGACAGCCCACAGAAAGACTAGGCCCATGCTAGACTCAAATACCCCTGGTGAAAAGGCCACAAGTACAGGCCCGAAAAACGAAAATCACTGAAAAATCTGCACAATCCCATTCCATCCATGGCCTCCATGATGTTTAAATTCAAGACAACCCACAGAAAGACTAGGCCCATGCAAGACTCACTACCCCTGGGCATAAATAAAGGTTGAAAAGTAGGCAAAATGGTTGGAGGCCTAACAACAAAGCCTGCATTCAAAATGGCCACTTGCCTGCCAGCACATGGCCAGTGCCTGTAGCTGCACTCAAAATGGCCACCAGCCACATGGCATGTCCCTCCCCATGAACACCCCCAAAAATCGAAAAACACTGCAAAATCAGCACAATCCCATTCCATCCATGCCCTCCATGATGTTTAAATTCAAGACAGCCCACAGAAAGACTAGGCCCATGCTAGACTCAAATACCCCTGGTGAAAAGGCCACAAGTACAGGCCCAAAAAACGAGAATCACTGAAAAATCTGCACAATCCCATTCCATCCATGCCCTCCATGATGTTTAAATTCAAGACAGCCCACAGAAAGACTAGGCCCATGCACCACTCACTACCCCTGGTCAAGGCCCCAACAACAGGTCAAAAATCGAAAAACACAAAATTTTACAAAAAAAAAAATCGAAAAACACAGAAAAATGAGCACAATCCCAATTCATCTATGGCCTCCATGATGTTTAAGTTCAAGACAACCCACAGAAAGAATCAGTCCACCCACCACTGAGTACCCCTGGGCAAAAGGCCCCAAAACAGCCCAAAAATCGAAAATCCCAAAATTTTAGTTGCAGCAACTGTAATGCCCCAAACAAACTTACTTGTAAAATTTCTAATCCAACAGTGATCCAAAGAAAGTCAAAAAGGCCTCAAATCCAAAGATCCAGCAGCATCCACAAAAAGTAATCCTTCCAGGTCCACATCCAAATGAAAAGTGACCAGGAGATGGACAAAGCACTGGGAGGAGCCTGCTGAACAGGAACAGGAAGTTGAAGACTATGGGGCACTTCCTTCCTCCCACCCCCCTGCCCCCCTCCCCAAAATGGACTCCTCGCTAAAAAAGTGCAGGCAAATGTCAAACTAAGGAGTTATTCACATAAAAATCATCATTTCTAGAAGGTTTATGCTGCTTGCTGGTGGATTTCTTGTGCAGAATTGCAAATTTATATTTTCGCTCGCCGCATCTCAAATCTCGCAATTGCGAAGTACCGCGAGACGTGATCTCGCCGTACTCGCGTTGACAAACTATCGCTGGCAAGCCGCGATGACGTAATCGCGCTCGCCAATTCCCGCGGGATCACACAGCAAGATCCAAAATGGCGCAGCACTCGCAAACTATCGAAAAAAACAACTCGGCAAACGATGATAAACGCCGCGCGCCGCAAAAATTGTATCACCAACGCCGCGCGCCGCCAAAAAAATCCGCTGCGTGCGAATTTGCGGATTTTGCGGGAAATCCGCAAATCTCGCGGATTGCGGATTTCCCGAAAATCCGCAAAATCCGCGAGCGTAACGGATTTTCCGCCCATGCTTAAGCTGCACCCGACGCAATGTTAAAAATGCATGCACGGCATTTGCGTGCACAAAGCAGCAGGCACCGCGCGGTGCCTGCCGCTTTGTCCACGCAAATGCAGAGGGGTACCATAGGTACCCCCCATGTGCACCCCCCACCCCCCGTCACCAAGGGGGCCCGCAACGGGCCCCGAAGGCAATCTCCTTATGCTTTTCCACGGTGGAAAAGCCGCCGTGGAAAAGCATATGTTTTCCACCATCCTAATATGGCTGGCGGTGTCTGACAGACACCGCCAGCCATGTTAGAGCTTTTCCGCCGCGGTCGGAAGGCGACCGCGGCGAAAAAGCTGCGGACGGATTTTGAGACCCACCGCCATCCTAATTTGGCGGTGGGTCTTCTGTGCCTCCCCAGCGGTTTTCCCGCATCCCCCGGGCCGGCGGTGGCTTCCGCCGGCCCGGAGGATGCGGGAAAACCGCCATCCTAATCAAGCCCTTCATCTGGTGGTCACAGCACTTTCTGGATACCTCAATGCAGTAGCTTCTGTGGGTGTTTGTATCCAACAGTATGAGGGCATAGTTACGGGTTACTCACTTATTGCGATGGTCTCACATTCAGTTGAGATCTGGTTGACCCTATCTCAGCACAAGACAAACAGATGACTCACTAAATAGGAATGGGTCATTTAGCAGCAGAAAATATATCTCTGAAGGGGGTGTAATGATCTGAACCCTGCTACTCTTTTGCCCTTTTCAGAAGGTGACTCAGATAATGATGAGGTGGACCACGACTCTTTTGATGCTACAGAGTTGTGCACCCAGTAAAGACCTGACATTCGGGATGTTCACTTGGAAGTAACTAAATTTACCTTGTTTGTGGATGGCTCTTGTTTAAGAGATGGTTGAGGAGTTCTGAGAGCAACATATTCTGTGTGCACCATAGATGGTGCTGTGGAAGTCTCCTATTTATGCAATGTAACCTCCATAAAGAAAACAGTCCAAGGGTCACCATTTACACTGACAGTCAATACGGTTTAGCACGGTCTACAATTTTGGACAGCAAGGGTCGCAGAGGGGTGACCTCCTCTGGCTCCCCAAATGGAAAGCAAAATATGACATTGATTTAGTAGAAACATTGCAGCTACCTAAAGAGATATCAGTTGTAAAATGTGCAGCACACAAGCACGGATGGAATTTTGGTACTACTGAAAATTGTTATGCGGATAAAATGGGGCGTTAGTGCACTCTTGAAGCCTGTCCATTTAGTCAAAAGGAGACATGTGAATGTGACAATTGCCCTGTTTACAACATGTAATTGAGTACAATAAACACGTGAGTGGAATTTAAAGAATTACAGGATGAAGGTCCAGAAAGAGAAAGAAACATCGGTGAAGCATGGATACATAAAGAATTATTAGAGTGAGATTTGGGTTTCGGGGGACGAGACACCTGTTTTTCCTAATGCTGTGGTTTCACCTATGACCAGTCATTTCCAAAGTTCACTCATGTAGGAGGAGATGGCATGAGTGACACCTTCAGAACGTATTGGTATAATAACCACCATTTCCGTGTCATTGCTTAGAACTTGTGTCAAAAGTGAAAAATTTGTCAGTAGGTAAATGCTAGCAAGAGGACAGTTGTGGCCATGAGTCATTTAGTAAAGTTGTATGGGCCGTTTAATCGAATGCAGTATGATTTCGCAAATATGCCAATATATAACAGACCATGCTATATTCTTGTAGTGTTTTTTTTCTGTTAGGTTGAAGCTTACCGACCAGGAAGTGTCATATCCTAATTGGTGTCAAAACAATATTTAAGGAGGTGATTCCTAGTACTCGCCTGCTGGTTTCTCTGAAGTCAAATCATGGGACACATTTCTGAGCAAAATCATGAAACGTTTGTGTGTAGCAATGGGGATTGATTAGAGTTTCCACTGCAGTTACAGACCTGAACCTTCTGTCATTGTGAAGCACATTATCTACACTCTTAAAATCCCGATTGGGTAAGGTGGGTTCCTCTTCTTGTTTTAAAATGGCCAGGCACTCTTCCCCTACTTCTGACGACCCTTTGAAGCACTCAGAATTGAAAGAATGAAGGTGGGAGTTCTGAGAATTCCATCAGTGCCTGCAGCTGTGCTTGTGAAGGTAACAGATGATTTGGTTCCTGACTGCTGCAAAGATTGGCTAATGAGGAGCATTTCATTTCTAATCAGGATGATTTGGAAACCACCATCCTCAAGACAATATCTGTGTGGGGATTTGAGTCCAGGAGACTGGGTCTTGGTGAAGGAACAGCCCAGGAAGTCATGACTTGCACCCCGCTGATGAGGACCCTACCAAATCATTCTGTGATGAACCCTGCTGTTAAGTGTAGCAGACCACCACACTGGATTCACGTCTCCCACACCAAGATAGTGAGAGAAGCCAGTGAAGAAGTGGTGACTGACATTGATTAGCAGAGACAAACCCAAGCTCAGAACTAACGTCCAGAGGGGGGAAAAGACAACTCATCATGAGAGACTGCAGTTGGGTTGTTCCCAGACCTAAGAAAGGAAGACTTAGTTACCAACATAACATGTACAAAGGTAGGTGAAGTCAGGGACTTAACATGCAAGGACATTCAATTGATTAAGAATGTGGAACCAGTGAGAATCAAGGTGAAAGCTAATGCAGAGTATCCTCAAACACCCAAATACAATCTCACAGCTGAAGCTGAGGCAGGAATTACGCCTGTCATTGAATCCATGTTAGAACAGAGCATTTTGAAGGAAGTGCTAAGGAGTCCTAGCGACTCGCTAGTGAAGGGTTTGTAGAACCAAATAAGAAAAGGAGGAAGACCTGAAAAAGGTGAAACCATTTTTAATCCTTGTTGTCCTGTGGTACCAAATCCGGGTGTGATACTTTTTTGGATTCCATGTAATGCAGAGTGGTTCTTGGTGATTAATCTGTGTCAAGCATTCTTTTCAGTCCCCTTTCACGAAGATAGTCCGTTCCTTTTGGTGTTCCAATTTTTAGAGATAACCCTTGTGTGGTTTTGAGTTGTACAGGGGCATACAATCTGTATTCAGATACTGAATAAAAATGTGGAAACCCTACAGGTGCTTTGCAACTTGATTCTCGTCCAGTAGATTGACTACCTACTGGTGGCTTCAATAGCACAGAAAGCTTTCAAGCACGACACAATTGCCTTACTGAACCACCACACAGAGAACAGACACAATGTGTTGGTTTTGAAGCCTCATTACTGCCAGAGGAGATGTTCTCTATTTGGGATATCATATTGAGAAAGGAGATAGGAATGTGTTTTAGGAACATAACTCTACAATCCTTACAATTGTGGGCTACTGCAGACAGTGGATTCTCACATTTTCCTCAGTGGCTAAGCCTCTACATCGATTTACACACCATGAAGTCTATGTTCCATTACCTTGAGTCAAGGAACGCATTAGTGCCTTCCTAGAGCTCAGAGAGAAAATCTAATGTGCACCAGGACTAGTAATGCCTGATTACGACAAGAAGTTTATCCTCTACTGTCATGAGAGAGAAAGGTGCACATTGTCTGTTTTGACAGAGATCTATAGGGATGCAAATCTACTAGTGGCTTACTTCTCTGCCACACTTGATCTGGTTGTCACAGCACTTCCTGGTTACATCAATGCAGTAGCTGCTGTGGGTGTTCGTATCCAACAGTATGAGGGCATAGTTAAGGGTTACTCACTTATTGCGACGGTCTCACATTCAGTTGAGATCGTGTTGACCCTATCTCAGCACAAGACAAACAGATGACTCACTAAATAGGAATGGGTCATTTTAGCAGCAAAAAATATATCTCTGAAGGGGGTGTAATGATCTGAACCCTGCTACTCTTTTGCCCTTTCCAAGAGGTGACTCAGATAATGATGAGGTGGACCACGACTCTTTTGATGCTACAGAGTTGTGCACCCAGTAAAGACCTGACATTCGGGATGTTCCCTTGGAAGAAACTAAATTTACCTTGTTTGTGGATGGCTCTTGTTTAACCGCATCGCTGCTGCGGTGATTTTTGCGCTGTGCGGCTGTTTTCCCTTTTCCGCGTTACATGACGAGCTCAGCTCGTCATCAGCACACGCCACCCGTGGCTGATGACGAGTTGAGCTCCTCATCAGCATCGAAGGGGTTAAGAGATGGTTGAGGAATTCTGAGAGCAGCATAGTCTGTGTGCACCAAAGATGATGCTGGGGAAGTCTCCTATTTATGCAATGTAACCTCCATAAAGAAAACAGTCCAAGGTTCACCATTTACACTGACAGTCAATACGGTTTAGCACGGTCTACAATTTCGGACAGCAAGGGTCGCAGAGGGGTTACTTCCTCTGGCTCCCCAAAAGGAATGAACAATATGAGATTGATTTGGTAGAAAAATTGCAGCTATCTAAAGAGATATCAGTTGTAAAATGTGCAGCACACAAGCACAGATGGAATTTTGGTACTACTGAAAATTGTTATGCGGATAAAATGGGGCGTTAGTGCACTCTTGAAGCCTGTCCATTTGGTCAAAAGGAAACATGTGAATGTGACAATTGCCCTGTTTAAAACATGTAATTGAGTACAATAAACACGTGAGTGGAATTTAAAGAATTACAGGATGAAGGTCCAGAAAGAGAAAGAAACATCGGTGAAGCATGGATGCATAAAGAATTATTAGAGTAAGATTTAGGTTTCGGGGGACGGGACACCTGTTTTTCCTGATGCTGTGGTTTCACCTATGACCAGTCATTTCCAAAGTTCACTCATGTAGGAAGAGATGCCATGAGTGACACCTTCAGAACGTATTGGTATAATCACCACCATTTCCGTGTCATTGCTTAGAACTTGTGTCAAAAGTGAAAAATTTGTCAGTAGGTAAATGCTAGCAAGAGGACAGTTGTGGCCATGAGTCATTTAGTAAAGTTGTATGGGCCTTTTAATCGAATGCAGTATGATTTCGCAAATATGCCAATATATAACAGACCATGCTATATTCTTGTAGTGTTTTTTTTCTGTTAGGTTGAAGCTTACCAACCAGGAAGTGTCATATCCTAATTGGTGTCAAAACAATATTTAAGGAGGTGATTCCTAGAACTCGCCTGCTGGTTTCTCTGAAGTCAAATCATGGGACACATTTCTGAGCAAAATCATGAAACGTTTGTGTGTAGCAATGGGGATTGATTAGAGTTTCCACTGCAGTTACAGACCTGAACCTTCTGTCATTGTGAAGCACATTATCTACTCTCTTAAAATCCCGATTGGGTAAGGTGGGTTCCTCTTCTTGTTTTAAAATGGCCAGGCACTCTTCCCCTACTTCTGACGACCCTTTGAAGCACTCAGAATTGAAAGAATGAAGGTGAGAGTTCTGAGAATTCCATCAGTGCCTGCAGCTGTGCTTGTATAGGTAACAGATGATTTGGTTCCTGACTGCTGCAAAGATTGGCTAATGAGGAGCATTTCATTTCTAATCAGGATGATTTGGAAACCACCATCCTCAAGACAATATCTGTGTGGGGATTTGAGTCCAGGAGACTGGGTCTTGGTGAAGGAACAGCCCAGGAAGTCATGACTTGCACCCCGCTGATGAGGACCCTACCAAATCATTCTGTGATGAACCCTGCTGTTAAGTGTAGCAGACCACCACACTGGATTCACGTCTCCCACACCAAGATAGTGAGAGAAGCCAGTGAAGAAGTGGTGACTGACATTGATTAGCAGAGACAAACCCAAGCTCAGAACTAACGTCCAGAGGGGGGAAAAGACAACTCATCATGAGAGACTGCAGTTGGGTTGTTCCCAGACCTAAGAAAGGAAGACTTAGTTACCAACATAACATGTACAAAGGTAGGTGAAGTCAGGGACTTAACAGGCAAGGACATTCAATTGATTAAGAATGTGGAACCAGTAAGAATCAAGGTGAAAGCTAATGCAGAGTATCCCCAAACACCCAAATACAATCTCACAGCTGAAGCTGAGGCAGGAATTACGCCTGTCATTGAATCCATGTTAGAACAGAGCATTTTGAAGGAAGTGCTAAGGAGTCCTAGCGACTCGCTAGTGAAGGGTTTGTAGAACCAAATAAGAAAAGGAGGAAGACCTGAAAAAGGTGAATACATTTTTAATCCTTGTTGTCCTGTGGTACCAAATCCGGGTGTGATACTTTTTTGGATTCCATGTAATGCAGAGTGGTTCTTGGTGATTAATCTGTGTCAAGCATTCTTTTCAGTCCCCTTTCACGAAGATAGTCCGTTCTTTTTTGTGTTCCAATTTTTAGAGATAACCCTTGTGTGGTTTTGAGTTGTACAGGGGCATACAATCTGTATTCAGATACTGAATAAAAATGTGGAAACCCTACAGGTGCTTTGCAACTTGATTCTGGTCCAGTAGATTGACTACCTACTGGTGGCTTCAATAGCACAGAAAGCTTTCAAGCACGACACAATTGCCTTACTGAACCACCACACAGAGAACAGACACAATGTGTTGGTTTTGAAGCCTCATTACTGCCAGAGGAGATGTTCTCTATTTGGGATGTCATATTGAGAAAGGAGATAGGAATGTGTTTCAGGAACATAACTCTACAATCCTTACAATTGTGGGCTACTGCAGACAGTGGATTCTCAAATTTTCCTCAGTGGCTAAGCCTCTACATCGATTTACACACCATGAAGTCTATGTTCCATTACCTTGAGTCAAGGAACGCATTAGTGCCTTCCTAGAGCTCAGAGAGAAAATCTAATGTGCACCAGGACTAGTAATGCCTGATTACGACAAGAAGTTTATCCTCTACTGTCATGAGAGAGAAAGGTGCACATTGTCTGTGTTGACAAAGTTCTATAGGGAAGCAAGTCTACTAGTGGCTTACTTCGCTGCCACACTTGATCTGGTTGTCACAGCACTTCCTGGTTACATCAATGCAGTAGCTGCTGTGGGTGTTCGTATCCAACAGTATGAGGGCATAGTTAAGGGTTACTCACTTATTGCGATGGTCTCACATTCAGTTGAGATCGTGTTGACCCTATCTCAGCACAAGACAAACAGAGACTCACTAAATAGGAATGGGTCATTTAGCAGCAGAAAATATATCTCTGAAGGGGGTGTAATGATCTGAACCCTGCTACTCTTTTGCCCTTTCCAGAAGGTGACTCAGATAATGATGAAGTTGACCACGACTCTTTTGATGCTACAGAGTTGTGCACCCAGTAAAGACCTGACATTCGGGATGTTCCCTTGGAAGAAACTAAATTTACCTTGTTTGTGGATGGCTCTTGTTTAACCGCATTGCTGCTGCGGTGATTTTTGCGCTGTGCGGCTGTTTTCCCTTTTCCGCGTTACATGACGAGCTCAGCTCGTCATCAGCACACGCCACCCGTGGCTGATGACGAGCTGAGCTCATCATCAGCATCGAAGGGGTTAAGAGATGGTTGAGGAATTCTGAGAGCAGCATATTCTGTGTGCACCAAAGATGATGCTGGGGAAGTCTCCTATTTATGCAATGTAACCTCCATAAAGAAAACAGTCCAAGGGTCACCATTTACACTGACAGTCAATACGGTTTAGCACGGTCTACAATTTCGGACAGCAAGGGTCGCAGAGGGGTTACTTCCTCTGGCTCCCCAAAAGGAATGAACAATATGAGATTGATTTGGTAGAAAAATTGCAGCTATCTAAAGAGATATCAGTTGTAAAATGTGCAGCACACAAGCACAGATGGAATTTTGGTACTACTGAAAATTGTTATGCGGATAAAATGGGGAGTTAGTGCACTCTTGAAGCCTGTCCATTTGGTCAAAAGGAAACATGTGAATGTGACAATTGCCCTGTTTAAAACATGTAATTGAGTACAATAAACACGTGAGTGGAATTTAAAGAATTACAGGATGAAGGTCCAGAAAGAGAAAGAAACATCGGTGAAGCATGGATGCATAAAGAATTATTAGAGTAAGATTTAGGTTTCGGGGGACGGGACACCTGTTTTTCCTGATGCTGTGGTTTCACCTATGACCAGTCATTTCCAAAGTTCACTCATGTAGGAAGAGATGCCATGAGTGACACCTTCAGAACGTATTGGTATAATCACCACCATTTCCGTGTCATTGCTTAGAACTTGTGTCAAAAGTGAAAAATTTGTCAGTAGGTAAATGCTAGCAAGAGGACAGTTGTGGCCATGAGTCATTTAGTAAAGTTGTATGGGCCTTTTAATCGAATGCAGTATGATTTCGCAAATATGCCAATATATAACAGACCATGCTATATTCTTGTAGTGTTTTTTTTCTGTTAGGTTGAAGCTTACCAACCAGGAAGTGTCATATCCTAATTGGTGTCAAAACAATATTTAAGGAGGTGATTCCTAGAACTCGCCTGCTGGTTTCTCTGAAGTCAAATCATGGGACACATTTCTGAGCAAAATCATGAAACGTTTGTGTGTAGCAATGGGGATTGATTAGAGTTTCCACTGCAGTTACAGACCTGAACCTTCTGTCATTGTGAAGCACATTATCTACTCTCTTAAAATCCCGATTGGGTAAGGTGGGTTCCTCTTCTTGTTTTAAAATGGCCAGGCACTCTTCCCCTACTTCTGACGACCCTTTGAAGCACTCAGAATTGAAAGAATGAAGGTGAGAGTTCTGAGAATTCCATCAGTGCCTGCAGCTGTGCTTGTATAGGTAACAGATGATTTGGTTCCTGACTGCTGCAAAGATTGGCTAATGAGGAGCATTTCATTTCTAATCAGGATGATTTGGAAACCACCATCCTCAAGACAATATCTGTGTGGGGATTTGAGTCCAGGAGACTGGGTCTTGGTGAAGGAACAGCCCAGGAAGTCATGACTTGCACCCCGCTGATGAGGACCCTACCAAATCATTCTGTGATGAACCCTGCTGTTAAGTGTAGCAGACCACCACACTGGATTCACGTCTCCCACACCAAGATAGTGAGAGAAGCCAGTGAAGAAGTGGTGACTGACATTGATTAGCAGAGACAAACCCAAGCTCAGAACTAACGTCCAGAGGGGGGAAAAGACAACTCATCATGAGAGACTGCAGTTGGGTTGTTCCCAGACCTAAGAAAGGAAGACTTAGTTACCAACATAACATGTACAAAGGTAGGTGAAGTCAGGGACTTAACAGGCAAGGACATTCAATTGATTAAGAATGTGGAACCAGTGAGAATCAAGGTGAAAGCTAATGCAGAGTATGCCCAAACACCCAAATACAATCTCACAGCTGAAGCTGAGGCAGGAATTACGCCTGTCATTGAATCCATGTTAGAACAGAGCATTTTGAAGGAAGTGCTAAGGAGTCCTAGCGACTCGCTAGTGAAGGGTTTGTAGAACCAAATAAGAAAAGGAGGAAGACCTGAAAAAGGTGAATCCATTTTTAATCCTTGTTGTCCTGTGGTACCAAATCCGGGTGTGATACTTTTTTGGATTCCATGTAATGCAGAGTGGTTCTTGGTGATTAATCTGTGTCCAGCATTCTTTTCAGTCCCCTTTCACGAAGATAGTCCGTTCCTTTTTGTGTTCAAATTTTTAGAGATAACCCTTGTGTGGTTTTGAGTTGTACAGGGGCATACAATCTGTATTCAGATACTGAATAAAAATGTGGAAACCCTACAGGTGCTTTGCAACTTGATTCTGGTCCAGTAGATTGACTACCTACTGGTGGCTTCAATAGCACAGAAAGCTTTCAAGCACGACACAATTGCCTTACTGAACCACCACACAGAGAACAGACACAATGTGTTGGTTTTGAAGCCTCATTACTGCCAGAGGAGATGTTCTCTATTTGGGATATCATATTGAGAAAGGAGATAGGAATGTGTTTCAGGAACATAACTCTACAATCCTTACAATTGTGGGCTACTGCAGACAGTGGATTCTCAAATTTTCCTCAGTGGCTAAGCCTCTACATCGATTTACACACCATGAAGTCTATGTTCCATTACCTTGAGTCAAGGAACGCATTAGTGCCTTCCTAGAGCTCAGAGAGAAAATCTAATGTGCACCAGGACTAGTAATGCCTGATTACGACAAGAAGTTTATCCTCTACTGTCATGAGAGAGAAAGGTGCACATTGTCTGTGTTGACAAAGTTCTATAGGGAAGCAAGTCTACTAGTGGTTTACTTCGCTGCCACACTTGATCTGGTTGTCACAGCACTTCCTGGTTACATCAATGCAGTAGCTGCTCTGGGTGTTCGTATCCAACAGTATGAGGGCATAGTTAAGGGTTACTCACTTATTGCGATGGTCTCACATTCAGTTGAGATCGTGTTGACCCTATCTCAGCACAAGACAAACAGATGACTCACTAAATAGGAATGGGTCATTTAGCAGCAGAAAATATATCTCTGAAGGGGGTGTAATGATCTGAACCCTGCTACTCTTTTGCCCTTTCCAGAAGGTGACTCAGATAATGATGAGGTTGACCACGACTCTTTTGATGCTACAGAGTTGTGCACCCAGTAAAGACCTGACATTCGGGATGTTCCCTTGGAAGAAACTAAATTTACCTTGTTTGTGGATGGCTCTTGTTTAACCGCATCGCTGCTGCGGTGATTTTTGCGCTGTGCGGCTGTTTTCCCTTTTCCGCGTTACATGACGAGCTCAGCTTGTCATCAGCACACGCCACCCGTGGCTGATGACGAGCTGAGCTCGTCATCAGCATCGAAGGGGTTAAGAGATGGTTGAGGAATTCTGAGAGCAGCATATTCTGTGTGCACCAAAGATGATGCTGGGGAAGTCTCCTATTTATGCAATGTAACCTCCATAAAGAAAACAGTCCAAGGGTCACCATTTACACTGACAGTCAATACGGTTTAGCACGGTCTACAATTTCGGACAGCAAGGGTCGCAGAGGGGTTACTTCCTCTGGCTCCCCAAAAGGAATGAACAATATGAGATTGATTTGGTAGAAAAATTGCAGCTATCTAAAGAGATATCAGTTGTAAAATGTGCAGCACACAAGCACAGATGGAATTTTGGTACTACTGAAAATTGTTATGCGGATAAAATGGGGCGTTAGTGCACTCTTGAAGCCTGTCCATTTGGTCAAAAGGAAACATGTGAATGTGACAATTGCCCTGTTTAAAACATGTAATTGAGTACAATAAACACGTGAGTGGAATTTAAAGAATTACAGGATGAAGGTCCAGAAAGAGAAAGAAACATCGGTGAAGCATGGATGCATAAAGAATTATTAGAGTGAGATTTAGGTTTCGGGGGACGGGACACCTGTTTTTCCTGATGCTGTGGTTTCACCTATGACCAGTCATTTCCAAAGTTCACTCATGTAGGAAGAGATGCCATGAGTGACACCTTCAGAACGTATTGGTATAATCACCACCATTTCCGTGTCATTGCTTAGAACTTGTGTCAAAAGTGAAAAATTTGTCAGTAGGTAAATGCTAGCAAGAGGACAGTTGTGGCCATGAGTCATTTAGTAAAGTTGTATGGGCCTTTTAATCGAATGCAGTATGATTTCGCAAATATGCCAATATATAACAGACCATGCTATATTCATGTAGTGTTTTTTTTCTGTTAGGTTGAAGCTTACCGACCAGGAAGTGTCATATCCTAATTGGTGTCAAAACAATATTTAAGGAGGTGATTCCTAGAACTCGCCTGCTGGTTTCTCTGAAGTCAAATCATGGGACACATTTCTGAGCAAAATCATGAAACGTTTGTGTGTAGCAATGCGGATTGATTAGAGTTTCCACTGCAGTTACAGACCTGAACCTTCTGTCATTGTGAAGCACATTATCTACACTCTTAAAATCCCGATTGGGTAAGGTGGGTTCCTCTTCTTGTTTTAAAATGGCCAGGCACTCTTCCCCTACTTCTGATGACCCTTTGAAGCACTCAGAATTGAAAGAATGAAGGTGAGAGTTCTGAGAATTCCATCAGTGCCTGCAGCTGTGCTTGTATAGGTAACAGATGATTTGGTTCCTGACTGCTGCAAAGATTGGCTAATGAGGAGCATTTCATTTCTAATCAGGATGATTTGGAAACCACCATCCTCAAGACAATATCTGTGTGGGGATTTGAGTCCAGGAGACTGGGTCTTGGTGAAGGAACAGCCCAGGAAGTCATGACTTGCACCCCGCTGATGAGGACCCTACCAAATCATTCTGTGATGAACCCTGCTGTTAAGTGTAGCAGACCACCACACTGGATTCACGTCTCCCACACCAAGATAGTGAGAGAAGCCAGTGAAGAAGTGGTGACTGACATTGATTAGCAGAGACAAACCCAAGCTCAGAACTAACGTCCAGAGGGGGGAAAAGACAGTACTCATGGTTGTGGAAGTCAAGTTGTGACAAGTGAGCAGTCAGTGGTGAATGAGCCCAAAGTAACCGCAATAAATGAAGTCGCCGAAATCACAAGCGTGCACCACGAACTTCACACACACACAACAGTTCCCCCCATACAGCCACTGACTCACCTGCTCACTGATCCATACAGGCAGTCACACACCTTGTCACCCACAAACACAGACAGCCATAGATGTAGTCAGACAACCAATCATTCACCCATATAGACATTCACTTACCCACTAACACACTCATTAACCCTCTAAGACATGACCTGCCAGACAGATACACACATTCACAAAACCAGTTACTCATCCATACATTCACAAGACACCTAATCACTAAGCATGGGCGGAAAATCCTTTCCGCTCACGGATTTTGCAGATTTTCGGTAAATTCGCAATCCGCGAACGCTCGCGAATTTACCGAAAATCCGCAAATTCGCACGCAGCGGATTTTTTTTTCTTGGTGATACAATTTTGCGGCGTGCGGTGTAAGTTTGCAACTGCGAACATGTAGGTGCGGCGGGCAGCAACAATCTCGCACTCGCGAAATTACAAAAATTGCAATTCTGCACAAGAAATCTACTAGCAAGCAGCATAGACCTTCTGAAAATGATGATTTTTATCAGAATAACTCCTCAGGTTGACATTTGCCTGCACTTTTTTGGATTTGAGGCCTTTTGATTTTCTTTGGATAACTTTTGGATTAGAAATCAACTTTCTCATATAAGCTTGTTTGGAGCATTACAGTTGCTGTAATGCTGTTCTGCAGAAAAACGAGTTTTGCAAAAGTGAAAGCAGGTTCAAAAGTTCAAACTCATCATTAGTAACCATTCCCTGAAGTGCTTCCTGACAAGGGCCCCTCCAGAGTTCAGTTGCTAGTTGCAACAATTGTATGACCCTGCTCTGACCCTCACAGCAGGCTCATAGAATAGCTACAAGTAGGCCACAAAGGTCCTGGAAAAAAACTTGCACTGCAACAGAAAGCAAATTACAGATAAGGAAGCAGGTGCCAGACTGGAATTTTAAAACAGTGACACATTAATAAATCAACCCCAAATTAATTCATGTCAGTTGAAGCAGGCAGGTGTGCTTGCTTTTTCCCCCCATAATCGACAGTGATGATGAACCAGAGGGTGGCATTGATGTACCAGAGGGTGGCATGGGTGAAACAGAGGGTGGCAGGGGTGAAACAGAGGGTGCTGGGAACCTGTGATGATGAACCAGACGTAGAAACAACATAATCGTGACCGTTGCGAGCCGACATGTAAGTTCGCAATTGCGAACTGGTACAAAACCCTCGCGAACTGTCAGAAATCCTTGCGAACTGGCAGAAATCCTTGCGAACACAAAAAAAAAAAATTGTGAGAATTCGCGGATTTTGCGGATTGCGAGTTAGCAAATTCGCAAAATTCACGAACGCCAGATTCGCAAAATTCGCCCATGCTTACTAATCACTCACTTATACAGTCATTCATGCACCCACTGAGTCACCCATACACCTTGGTATATATATTGAACACTCATACACTTAAAAAAATACCACTCACAGCCACTGGATGAGGTCATCACTGACGTAATCTGAGATGCCATCAGTGATGTCATCAATGATGTCACTGACCATGCCATGAGTGATGTAATATGTGAGGTCATTAACAGAGCATTGTGGGGGTGCTCAGCTAATTTGAATTTGAATTTAAAAACATTTATTCAGCGCTCTTTTACCAGGCGGTTTCATGGCGCTATGTGTGATGCAGTGGACGGCGGCAGCTGGAAGAGGCTAGGCAGTGTAGGCTCGCACAAATAGGAAGGTTTTAAGATCCTTCCGGAACTGTAAATAGGAAGGCGATGTGCGAAGGGCAGCGGGGAGGGAGTTCCAGAAGACTGGAGCAAGAACAGCGAATTTCGCTCCACCAGCCTTCTGCTTTTTAAAACGGGGGGTAGCTAAAAGAGCCATATGAGTGGAGCGAAGTTCTCTGCCCGGGAGGTAGGGCTTGAGAGCTGAGCATATGAACTCGGGGGCAGTACCCGACCTGGCCTGAAAAGTGAGGCAGCCAAGTTTGAAGAGGGCGCGCTCTCTCACCGGGAGCCAATGTAGTGCTTTGAGCAGTGGAATGGCCCGATGGTATTTGGGTAGGCCATGAATCAGGCGGGCAGCCTGGTTCTGTACCAACTGCAGGCGGTGGATCGCATAGGCAGGGGCCCCATTATAGATTATGTTGCCATAATCAATGCGCGATAGTACCATGGCCAGCACGATAATTTTTAAAGCAGAGGGGGAAAAAAACGGGAGACTTTCCTAATTATTCTGAGGGAAAAAAAACAAGAAGAGACCACTGAACCAAAATGTGAATGAACAGAAAGTTGTGAGTTAAGGAGAATCCCAAGAGTTTTAACTTTAGGTACAGGGAGTGGAGGGACACCAAGTGATGAGGGCCAGAAAGAGGGGGACCACGGACTGCAACCACCTCCGGTCAAGACCAGCTCGGTCTTGTCCGGGTTGAGTTTGAGGTGGTTGTAGTTCATCCAGTCCTGAATGAACGTCATGACTGTCTGGACATTCTGGGCGGATGAAGATGAGTGGGAAAGGTTGAAGATTAGCTGGAGGTCATCGGCGTAGTTAAACACCGTGACCTCCAGCTGCTGTAACATAAAAATAAGGGGGTAAATGTATAAGTTAAACAAAAGAGGGGAAAGTGATGAACCCTGGGGGACCCCGCACTCCATCTTGCGGGAGGCCGCGGTGAAGCCAGCCAAATGGACCGCTTGAGCTCTCCCGGCTAAGAAGGACTCGAGCCATGAGAAGGCCAAGCCCTCTATGCCCGCCGCCCTGACACGGTTGAGGAGGATGGAGTGGTCCACCGTGTCAAAAGCGGCGGACAGGTCCAGGAGGATCAGGGCTTGCGGAAGGTTGATGTCAATACCTTCACGCAGCTCGTCCATTACTGAAATCACCACCTTCTCCGTAGAGTGCAGGGGGCGGAAGCCGGCTTGGCAGGGAGAGAGGCAATGGTTTGCCTCTACATGGGTACTCAGGGTGGTCGTGACGTGGGTTTCGAAAACTTTTGCTAAGTAGGGCAGGAGGGAGATAGGGCGGTAGTTGGAAGGGGAGGATGGATCTGCGTCAGGTTTTTTTATGATAGGGATGACAACCGCTGATTTGTGTGGACTGGGGACGATGCCATTTCTAAGCGAGTCGTTGAGAAGAGTCAGGGGTGGGGTAGGGCAGGCCAGGTAGATTTCCCTAAGGATATGGGCTGGGGCAAAGTCCAGGGGGGAGCCCGATTTAACCCGATGGAGCAACGGGGGAAGCGTGTCGTTGGTTAACAGCGGAATAGTGTTCAATTTAAGGGCCGTAGGGGGTGGGGAGGGATTGACAAATGTAGGGGAGGGCGGAGGAATATTGAGTTTGATTTTGACAACTTTGTCAATGAATAATGTAGTACATGCAAGTTACATGCAGTTCTCATTCTAGTCTTTCTTAGTGGTGCCTACACTCTCTGTTCTATATTCTATGTTCCACTCTGCCTTCTCCTTGTAAGTTCCACTCTCTGGCAGTTGACCGGTTGTTGCTGCTGTGGGTGGTCTGCTCTTACGCTGTCTCTTCATCTAAATAAAGAAACCTACAAGAACCACCTGCTGTCTCTGCATCGTATTTACTACAGCATTTTGGCGACGCTACTTTGAACCCTGCGTTCTTCCGCCACCTTCTGGACTCTCGATATGTGACAGTTACTAAAGAGCAGACCGTGTCGAGCTGAATCCCGCTCACGTCTCTACATACTGCTGGAGGGGACCTGACTTCGGACTTTCTACGGAACTGGCAAGTCTTTACCTGCTTCCGCCTCTGTTTTCCGTCATTTGTCCTCCTACCGTCTCTCTCCTGGTGGTCTCCTGCTCCTGCGGCGTCCCCCTTGACTCTGATGACGTCTTAGAACTCTCCGTGGGAGTCAGCGATTTCCTCTGTGACGCTTGCATGCGTCCCTCTCACTCTGCGTGACTCGTTCAACGCGCCGTCTCTTCCAGACAGCCAGCGCGTTTGTACGTCCACGTCATCACGCTGAGCGGCCATTTTGGATTGTCATGGCAACGGATTCAACTCCAGCAACGACGATGCGCTCGTCTTTTGCGCATTCGTAAAGTAAAGCTTCTTGACAAGTAAAGCTTCGTTTTTATTCTTGTTTGTAGCGTTTCTCCTTGGGATAGGCTGCCTCATTTAACTATTTGTCTACATTTCCTGACATCTCCGTGTTCAGTTTTTGTGGTGTATGACGATTTACAATCTTAACCTCACTCTGTGCTTTTCACCACAATTTTTAATATGTCTGAGCAAACACCGTTTCCATCTGGCTCTGTAGTTTTACCTCCCAGTTTTCTATCTTCACCTGGCCAGCCCAGCATATCGTGGGAAGACTGGTTTCCCATGTTTGAGAATTACCTTGATGCACTGGATGCTCAGGAATTCCCTGCCAAACGCAAAAAAGCACTTCTGCTGGGTTCTCTTGGTAAAGAAGGACAACGTGTGTTCAGGTTCTTGCCGCAAGTTCTTTTGGCTGGTGCACAAGCCCCGTTGGATGAGTATAAGGAGGCTGTGTCTCGCCTTGAGGTCAGGTATGCCAAGGAGGAAAACCTTGTCATGAACAGGTATAAATTTTACACCAAAAGTCAAAAAACTGGTGAGAGCATAGATGACTTTGTTTCTAGACTGCGCGAAATGTCAGTGAAATGCAAGTTTGGCAACATGACTGATGAGCTGATCAGGGATCAGCTTATAGTACAGTGCAATAACAAAAAAATTCAGGAACGTCTTTGGGCAGCGAAGAATCCCAATCTGCAAACAGCAATTGACTTGGCGAAGGTTGTTGAACAGTCCCAAGGGTGTATGAAAGAGTTAGAAAAAAGGGCAACTTCAAGTGACGTTGGTGAGGTGTCTTGTCATTCGTATATGTCCTCAAGTCAAGAGGATGATGACCGAGACGAAGTTGCACTTCTCAAACAGAGAAAGTTCTTCAACAAAAAGTCTGTTAATGTTAAGCCTAATAACACTGTTAAACCTTTCTCTTCTAGGCAATGTCTTAGATGTGGTAGTCTTGCACATGCTTCTGATTCGAAGTTTTGCTTCGCAGCCAAACAGGAATGCATGAAATGTGGTAAATTGGGACATTATGCTCGTGTTTGCAGAGGCAAAGCACGTCCTTCTGTTTCATATGTTAGTGATATTACAGTAGTTGAAGATGACACTGACAAAATTTTGGTGGTTGGTGATAACAGTGATCTTCAACATGAAGACCACAAACGTAGGAATAGGCCTAAGGCTCTCTTCATTATTGATGAAAAGGAAGTTTACTTGATGGTGGACACTGGTTCGCGATACACAATTATTCCCAATTCACTTTTTGTTGATTTGTGGGGTATGGGTCCTCTTTTTCCTACGGATATTTCCCCTGGTGGGTATCAGGGGGAACCCCTGAGCATTCTTGGGTATTTTGAGGCCGACATTGTGTTCTCTACCAGACAAATCTTTGGTAAGGTATATGTCTCAGAGTCTGGCCCCGCCATACTTGGATGGATACACCAATATGACCTTTGCATTGTCGTGAATCCCCGAGCTGATCCACAGGTCATGGTTGTGGAAGACTCTGATCTATCTTCTTTACTCTCTAGATTTAAAAATGTCTTTGGTGAGAGTTTGGGTCGGCTCAAGGGCTATTCACATAAAATTATAATCAAACCCAACTCTGTTCCCGTACAACACAAGGTAAGACGCATTCCTATCATCATTAGGGATGAAGTCAAGGGTCTCCTTGATGACATGTTGAGTTCTGGGGTTATTGAGCCTGTTGAGGCCTCCCCTTGGGTTTCGCCCATTGTCGTCACCAAGAAGTCTGACGGCAAGCTCCGTTTCTGTGTCGACCTCAGGTCTCTCAACCACTGTGTTGTTGCCGACACCTTCCCACTACCTAATATAGCTGAATTAGTTACCACTCTTAATGGCGCGAAGTTCTTCTCAAAGTTGGACCTCAGGAGTGCATACCATCAAATTGACCTTCACAAAGACTCCAAGTCCCTGACAGCCTTCATCACTCCCTGGGGTACCTTCCAATTTACTCGTCTGCCATTTGGTCTCAAGTCAGCAGCCAGCGTTTTTCAGCGCATGGTCTCGGGCATCTTCGAAGGTGTGCCCAAGGTAGTCTACTTTCAGGATGACATCCTGATTTATGGTCAAACTGAATCCCAGCACAATTTCACCCTGAATGTTGTTCTTGAGAAGTTGTCTGATGCTGGTCTGACTTTACGGAAGGACAAATGTTTGTTTGGTGTGTGTGAAGTAGACTATCTGGGTTACACCATCACTTCCTCTGGTATTAAACCCAAAAGAAATCTATGTGAAGCTATTCGCTCTGCACCCTCACCCTCTGACAAAGACCAGCTTCGTTCCTTCTTAGGATTGATAGAGTATTACTCTAAGTTTGTACAAAATTTTTCTGACAAGACTGTGTCTATTAGATCTTTGCTTAAACGGGGTGTAAGTTTCATTTGGGGGTCTGAGCAAGAGAAATGTTTTGTGAACATCAAAAATGAAATTTGCAATGCTAAAATGTTATCCCCCTTTGATGTACGCAACAGATCTATCGTAACTGTTGATGCTAGTGCACATGGTCTGGGGGCTATGTTATCTCAATTGTGTGGGGGATCAGAAGTCACCATCGCCTTTGCCTCCAGGACCCTCACTGATACGGAAAAGAACTATTCCGTTATCGAAAGGGAGGCGTTGGCGGCCTCTTGGGCGGTTGAATATTTTCGTACTTATTTGTGGGGCATGAAGTTCACTCTGCGATCCGACCATAAGCCCCTGATCAAAGTTCTTTCACCTGGTGGGGCAGGTAAGGTTTCTGCCCGCCTTATGAAGCTTGCGGCCAGACTACAAGAGTTTCAGTATTCGGTAGAATACATCCCAGGTTGGAGGAATGTCCAAGCCGATTGTCTCTCGAGACTATCTATGGATTGGCGTTCTCCTCACAATTCAGTTGTTTCACTTGACTCAGATGACATAGCTGTGGCCTCGGTGGAGGATGCTGTTTTTGTAGGCGAGGGTATTTTCTCTCCCAGTGACTGGTCTAGAGAAATGTCTGCTGATGCCACTCTTCAGGAGGTCATAAAACTTATAAGGTTGGGGCCTAGACGAGAGAGTGCTGTCCCTGTCGCTGTTCGGCCTTACGTTAAGGTCCTAGATGATCTTTCTATTGTTGGGGACATTATTTTTAAAGGTGAGAAATTTGTACCCCCCTTTGGGATAAGAACTAAGTTACTGGCTTTGGCACATGAGGGGCACATGGGCCAGACCCTTACCCAAAGGCGTTTAAAAGATCACTTTTGGTGGCCTGGTGTTGACTCCCAAGTTGTAGAATGGGTTGAGAATTGTTCTCTCTGCAGGGAAGGGGAGAAACGATTGAAAACTGGTCCAAAGCTTGTTGATGGTGCACATGTCCTTTCACCAAATTTGCCCTGGCATACTATTGCCCTTGATTTTATTGGCCCAATGGGTGAGTTAGGGGAAAGTGATAGATTTGCCATTGTTGTCATTGATGTTTTCATGCCTACACTCTCTGTTCTATATTCTATGTTCCACTCTGCCTTCTCCTTGTAAGTTCCACTCTCTGGCAGTTGACCGGTTGTTGCTGCTGTGGGTGGTCTGCTCTTACGCTGTCTCTTCATCTAAATAAAGAAACCTACAAGAACCACCTGCTGTCTCTGCATCGTATTTACTACAAATAACTCGTTAAGCGAGTTGCAGAGGGACTGGGAAGGGGGGATAGTGGCCGTAGTTCTGCTAGATGATGCCAGTTCGTGGACAGTAGAGAAGATTTCCTTCGAGTGGGACTCTGCTGCCATTATCCTGCTCGTATAAAACTCTGTTTTGGCCTCAAGGATACCCTTTTTATAAATTTGTAGAACAGACAAGTAAATTGTCTTTTGCGCGGGGCTATAGGTTCTTCTCCAAGCTCGCTCGGCTCTCCTTGCAGCTAGTTTCTTTTCTTTTAGGTCAGGGGTAAACCACCGATTAGCTGCTTGGGCCCGCTTGACTGTGAGCCGCCTCAGGGGAGCGAATTCGTCACCGGCCAGGGTCAGCCAGTCGTTAATAGCGGCCAGCTGGGAAGTAGCTGCAAGGCCTGAAAGGTCAGGGCTTGTTTTGGCCAAGGTCGAGCAGAGAGAAGGCATGTCAGTTTTGCCCCATTTCCTGACCCAGGTGTTCTTGGGGAGCTGAGGTTTGGCCATCAGGGCCAAAGCAAGGGAAAAGGTGATGATGGAATGATCTGACCAAGTGCACGGGGATATTGTAGGGGATGTGGACGGGACGTTCAATGCCCAGATTTGGTCTAACGTGTGGCCGTGTATGTGGGTGGAACTGTGGATGAGCGATGAGAAGTTCAGACTGATCATGAGGTCGGTGAACTCTTTGGATTGAAGACTCTCAGCAGGGTCATTAGGCCAAAAGTTGAGGTCCCCTAGGACTAGTACTGATGAATTGTTGATCACCAGAGTAGCCAGGAGAGCCTGAATGCTTGAGAGAAAAGAAGGAGTTGATTGGGGAGGACGGTAAATTAAAACAAAAGTAAGGGGTACCTGGTGGGAAGTCGAACGGGCCTCAAGGTAATCTAAGTCGGGGATAGGGGGGGAGGGGAGAATCTGAAAACTGAAATCAGTACGGGCTATTAGGCCACTCCACCGCCTCGCTTACCCTCTGGGCGGTCCGCCCGAATGGCGGAATATGAAGGGGGTAATGCGGCTAGCACATTGGGCAGGGAGTCAGCCTTGAACCAGGTCTCAGTTAGAAATAAGAGATCTGGTTCATGGGTGTCGATGTAATCGAATAGCTCGTACTGATGGTTGACCGCAGACCTAGTGTTAAGGAGTGTGGCCGAAGTGTTAAATACCGGGACAAGGGGGACAAATGGTGGTAGGGGAGTGAGGGGAGGCGTAGTAGGTAACGAGGCTAAGTGTGAAACGATCCAGGGAGGGAGACAAGGGGAGGGGGTGAACAGACCAAGATTTATCAAATGAGTAGTTGCTGAGGGGGCAATGGTACCTGAGGCCCAATACGAGCAAAGTTGTGGTGAGCTAACTATAACTGCTGAATTTCTCTGGTTGTGCAAGTGTGAAATGTCAGCCTAACTATAACGTCCCAGTAACCTTTGGTTTTTTCAGTGCATTATTTATATATATATATATTTTTTTTTTCTTTGTGTTATTGATTTTGCTACTATCGTAATAATATTTGTGATTAAACTAGAAGATAAATGTAAAAAATGTGACATTCTAGGCTGTATAAAACAAGGTATCCAGGGTGTGGCAGGGGCAGTGCCACCGGGGTGAGGGCTTGAAGGATCCTCAGCACCCCAAATAAGCCTTTCTGAAGCTATCCAACGAGGCAGCAGGAGTTCTCCTGGCCTATGGAATTCTCGCAAGGCCACTGAAAGTTATTAATTATTTTTCCAATGTTATTCAGTGTTTTATTTGTGTGGGGGTGCAAAGTCATTGAAGGTACTTTATAGCACAGGTTTGCGATGAAACATTTGCAGGTGATTCGTTGACAAGTTAGCCCTCATAACTCCATGGCTGCTAAGGCAATTTCCCTCCTGTGCTGGGAATTGCTATTTTACTTGTCTTATGACGAGCTGGGCTCGTCATCAGTGTACGAGGAGGCTACACCATGACGAGCCCAGCTCGTCATGAGCGTGGAAGGGGTTAAAGGTTATCAGAAGGTGAGCCATAGTGACTGATGTTTGCTCTAATTTTGAGACCATCGTTTGAGAATATAGGACCAAATTGAAACAGCTAAAGTGAGCAGGATGCCCACAGCCGGCATTAGTATTTGGGTATTTGGCTCATGACAAAGCTCTTTTAGTCCCCCATGAGAAATTGATGCGTCCTGTCCCTTAGTATAGAATATGAATACTGAAACCCTGAGGGAAGATGGCAGGATTGCTCTGGGTTTCCAAAGTGGTAGTTCACAAGGTGGATGAAAGGAACTATTGCCCACATGCATCAAAGTCAATTGCATTCGCAAACGGTGCGAATCACAATTTCCGTCCGTTTGCGAATCCAATTGACTAATTTGGAATGCATCGTGTATTTCGCAATTTTAGGAATCGCAACCATGTTGCGATTTTTAAAATTGCGATTGCATTTAAGATTTCTTAAATGCAATGCATGATCATTTAGTAATTGCGAATTCGCAATTTGGAAGTGGTAAATTAGCATGAAGTTGAACTTAATGCTAATTTACCGAAAACTTTCAAATATGCACAAATTGCATTTGTGTGGGTAAATTGCATTCAAAGTTACATTTCAGGGGTGCAGGGAGGGGTTCTTTGGACCCCCCCCAGCACCCTTGAAATTGCATCCACATTTTGCGAATCCTATGGGCCTTTTGGCCTATAGGAATCAATGGGAAGGGTTTTCCTTAATTGCGATTCGCAAATTGTGAATCGCAATTAATGAAAAATACCGAATCGCAAAAAATATTGCGATTTTTTAATGCATAGCATTTTGCGATTTCTTAATTGCGATTCCTTAATTTTCGCAATTAAGAAATCGCAAAATGTAACAATGATGCATGCTGGCCTATTTTCTTATTTCTGGGTGTTCTCTCCTTTTTTTAAATGATTTTTATCAATATTTATGTGATGAGCACATATCTAATATAGGTTTGACAACATATCACATTACTATTGATGTACAAAGCAATGGCATACAAAGTAGAATAAGTAACACCAGGAGTAATAGATCCGCGTAACATGCAGCAGTTGTCCCATTGCATATCATCTGCTGTGTAGAAAGTCCAACAATACCAACATTAGGCTGGACAGTTGTCATCTGTACAAACCATTTCCAAGATAAACTGGCACAAAATAAGAGTAAGGATGGCATCAAGGTTAGAGTGGGAGAAAAAAGTTCTAAGAAACAATGCTCTAACAACATTATTAATAAAAGGTAAAAATAGAAACTAGGGGGTGCACTCATTCACAACGGGTGATGCTGTGAAACACATATCACTGAGGCAGGGGGAGTCAATAGGTATTGGTGGGACAATCATCAGATAGTATTGTATGGAGGTCAGTGGTGGGAGAAGGGGTAGAGGTTGCTTCCTGTACAAGGAGTATGTTGAGTATCTAAAGGCTCTTCATGGAAATTCTAAAAGAGTGTGTGCCAGAGCTCTGCAAGACGATGTTTGCAGGGATTCTTAACCTCCCCTCTGTGCCGCAGTGGGCTCTCAGCCTGGGCCCACACCAGAATGGAGAGTACCCATGCAGAAGCCATGATGAGTATCCGCTTCACTAGCTAAACGGTTAGATCAGTGAATCGCATCACAGCCTTATGCTTTTTGGTGCAGCGATAGAGTCCTAGTATGCACACAAAGTGTAAGGGAGGATAGTCCCTGTGCAGTGCTCAAGGTGTGCTGTAACATCCCTCCGGTACACTGCCAATGCGGGGCAGGACCAGGGCATATGTATTATATCTACATCTGGGGCCAGGCACAGAGGACAGGCAAAATCTGTGCAGTGAAAATAACAGTTGATATTACTAATAAGTCCTGTGTAAAATGTATAGTTGGATCAGCTTAAAGCAGGCGTTACGGGACACTAGTGAAGGATGTTGCGAAATAGTTTGCCAATCCCAGCGTTCTCATAATGTGACGGTTCTGGGTGTTTATCCTAATGATATTCCACATGTAATGTAATGTAATGGGGTTCTTGTATAGCGCCGCCTTCACTCCAGGGAGCATCTTGGCGCTTAGATAGACTAGGCACATAAAGGTTGCAGAACAAAATTTATTGTAATTAAAAAAAAACATCAAATAGTTCCCTCTCATTTCTAAAGGTGATTAGCCTGCCATACCGTCCCCAGTCATTCCCGGCATTTTCTTTGCAGATGTCTTTGAAGATTAATACACGCCCCTCCTTCCCAGCATTTCACATATCGTGGGAATGCCATCTTTGCTTTTCTTGTCAAGACATTCTCCATCTTCCAGGTTTGAACTTATTCTGGTATCTTCATGACCACTCACCTTTTCAAATGCTTGAATAGGACCTTCCAGGAGTCACACTCACTTCCTTCCTTAGCAAACATTTCATGGACTTTGAGACACCTGCAAACTACTCTTCTAATGGAGACTTCTCTTGGCAATACAGAAAACTCAGGAAACCTGGTTGTTCTCAAAGTAAACTTTTCATTGAATCTCATCACATTCTGGATCAAAACAATGAATGACATTCAGGGGTCCTCATGACATCATGCGCAATTGGCAGGTCCTTATTCTCTGGCATATTGCAATAGATGAAATTGAATCCTTCCCCTGTCCCATTCCAAAGCTGTATCCTGTCTCATGCAGGATCCCTCATGGTACCTTCAACCTTCAACTTCCTCATGGGGCATGGCCGAGCTGAGTAATAACAAGATGGCCGCTCGGCTCTGAAACTCCATCCAATGACGCTTGTCAGCCTGCACTGGTGCCCTCCTTGCCCTGCGGACATATGATATTGCCATCCTAAATGGGGGAGCCTACTGTGACCATTGGATGACACCTGGACTGCCAATGGAGTTGCTCGCCATCCATCCGGCGCCTGCGGCCTGATGCGGCCCTCCGAGGCCCAGCGGCGATAGGGGCAGTGGGTGAGGACGGGGCGACAATTCTGCCTGGTGTGCCGGATCCATACTGCTGGGAACCCTGTTGGATGTTGCTGGCCTGTGTTGCTGTGGGGCTTGGCGCTACCCAACTTCCTGACTGTATCAATGGGCTATGCCCGCCGGAAGGAGAGGTGCAGCGGCTGCTGGGTGAGATGTGCCGGGGCTTAGTTTATGGCCTCCTAGCACACAGCCACCTAGCATATTCTGTGTGCTGCCTTGCAGCGGGCTCTCCAAGACTCTCCCTCTCTTCACCTTAGGGGGGTGTTGCGGGACAAACAACCCTATTGCGGACCTTAGTAAATTTTGACTCAATCAGGACTCCCTGGCATCAGAGCTTGGAAGACCCCACTGAGGGAGATGCTGGTTCATCCGTATCTATTGCTCCCCCCAAAGGGGATGCTGCCATCATGGCTGAGCTGAAATCAGGTTTCAAGGCCTAAGACTCTTGCTTCGACGACCTCTCTATATGGCTAGATGGTATGCATGAGCGCACGGAGGGACATGAAACTAGATTAGACACTGCCAAGCAATGAATCTCCAACATTGAGGATGGTGGCACTGCAGGGATTAAACATCTTGAAAAAATAAAGTGGACCCTTAAGATAATGGCTGCAAAGATCGAAGATTTGGAGGCGTGCCCCCGCTGGAACAACATTCACATTGCGGGTGTGGCTGAGACCACCAACCCTGGGCATATGGAGACTTTAGTTGAGAATCTATTAACAGAGCATTTTGGCAGGGACTCGTTCACACCTACATTCATGGTTGAGAGGGCACATACATCTCTTGGTCCCCATCCAGTACCGGGGGCAACCCATTCTCATTATTGCCAGACTTCTCCGCTACTGAAACCATGATATTGCCCTTTGCTTTACTCTTGAGAAAGGACCAGTGCACTTTCAAGGCATGACTGTGTCGTTATAGCCTGATTTTACACCACTTGTGCAGGAGGTGCGCCGTAAATACACTGATGTCAAACGCATGCTCCAGAAATGCAATGAACGTTATGCAATCTTATACTCTGCCAGTGAATTCAGCTTGATGGTCGCAACATATTTTTGATTCCCCAGCGGAAATCGCCCTTTTCTGCAAGCAACAGGTACTTGGTACTGAGGTGACATATGACTGTACCTCCGCTTGTTCACCGGACCCACCCTGCAGTCCACTTTACCGTCCTGAAAATAAATATATAGACTCTGTAACATTGCTTACTACAAATCCTTCTCCCCCCTCACTAGACAAACAGTATGTACTAATGAGGCACTATATACAATCTTTTATGTTTCTGTATTTTTTGCACTCCTGACAGGCTTATAAAATCTTTGTTTCTTACCAGTATCCTATCACAGCATTCCTTCCTAGGAGCGTTGCCATAACCCAAGGAGTACTAAGCCTGACTTGTATTGTTCTCCTTCTTCTGGGTACTAATGGGTTCCACCGGGGTTTCCGTTTTCTTCCCTACGGTGTGGGTGAGGGAGTGGGGTCTTGTTTCAGTGTTATGCAGTATCATTCTTTATTTTCTCCTACAGAGGTTATATAATCATGTGTGCTCTGACATGGGTTATCTTCTGCAGATGTACACAGTCCTATACCCACAATACCGTACATGGGACCACCGATTAAGTGTGTTGGACTATGTCCCTTATATGTATAACATGGAACATCAGGGGGTTAAATGACCCTCGGAAAGGGAGGCATATCCTCTCCTATTTGGCCAGACATGGCGTCCAGCTTGCCTTTCTCCAACAGACACATTGCACACCCAGTCCCACAATTCCCTAAGCCTCTACTTGGGGAGCTAATCGTTTCTTTGCTAATTATAGCTCTTACTCCAGGGGGGGTGGTTGTATCTTAGTCCATAAAAGTGTTCCCTTTGTTGTGCAGGAGACAGTTGCTGACCCTGAGGGCCGCTATCTCATAGTCAAACGTGGACTCTCTGGAATGGTGTTTACTTGTTACAACGCATTTTTTACAACGCACTACTGTTACAACGCATCCATTACAACGCGGATACTGTTACAACTCATGTTTTTACAACGCATTTTTTTACAACGCAGGTACCTTTACAACGCATACCATTACAACGTAAGTATTGGTAAGTATTTAGTTATATTTTAAATGTTATATGTTTGGGGTTAAGGGGTATTTTTAGGGGTTAGGGTCAGTTTTGGGTTTTAGGGTTAAGGGGTATTTTTAGGGGTTAGGGTCAGTTTTGGGTTTTAGGGTTAAGGGGTATTTTTAGGGGTTAGGGTCAGTTTTGGGTTTTAGGGTTAAGGGGTATTTTTAGGGTTCAGGGTCAGTTTTGGGTTTTAGGGTAAAGGGGTATTTTTAGGGTTCAGGGTCAGTTTTGGGTTTTAGGGTAAAGGGGTATTTTTAGGGTTCAGGGTCAGTTTTGGGTTTTAGGGTAAAGGGGTTTTTTTAGGGTTCAGGGTCAGTTTTGGGTTTTAGGGTAAAGGGGTTTTTTAGGGTTCAGGGTCAGTTTTGGGTTTTAGGGTAAAGGGGTTTTTTTAGGGTTCAGGGTCAGTTTTGGGTTTATGGGTAAAGGGGTATTTTTAGGGGTTAGGGTCAGTTTTGGGTTTTAGGGTTAAGGGGTATTTTTAGGGTTCAGGGTCAGTTTTGGGTTTTAGGGTAAAGGGGTATTTTTAGGGTTCAGGGTCAGTTTTGGGTTTTAGGGTAAAGGGGTATTTTTAGGGTTCAGGGTCAGTTTTGGGTTTTAGGGTAAAGGGGTTTTTTTAGGGTTCAGGGTCAGTTTTGGGTTTTAGGGTAAAGGGGTTTTTTAGGGTTCAGGGTCAGTTTTGGGTTTTAGGGTAAAGGGGTTTTTTAGGGTTCAGGGTCAGTTTTGGGTTTTAGGGTAAAGGGGTATTTTTAGGGTTCAGGGTCAGTTTTGGGTTTTAGGGTAAAGGGGTATTTTTAGGGTTCAGGGTCAGTTTTGGGTTTTTGGGTAAAGGGGTATTTTTAGGGTTCAGGGTCAGTTTTGGGTTTTAGGGTAAAGGGGTTTTTTAGGGTTTAGGGTCAGTTTTGGGTTTTAGGGTAAAGGGGTATTTTTAGGGTTCAGGGTCAGTTTTGGGTTTTAGGGTAAAGGGGTATTTTTAGGGTTCAGGGTCAGTTTTGGGTTTTAGGGTAAAGGGGTTTTTTAGGGTTTAGGGTCAGTTTTGGGTTTTAGGGTAAAGGGGTATTTTTAGGGTTCAGGGTCAGTTTTGGGTTTTAGGGTAAAGGGGTATTTTTAGGGTTCAGGGTCAGTTTTTAGTTTTTGGGTAAAGGGGTATTTTTAGGGTTCAGGGTCAGTTTTTAGTTTTTGGGTAAAGGGGTATTTTTAGGGTTCAGGGTCAGTTTTTAGTTTTTGGGGTACAGGGTTAAAATAAATTAAATTTAATTTTAATTTAAATTATTTATTAGCAAAAAAAATTAAATTAAATTACTTTGCATTATTTTTGGGGTTGAGGGTCAGTTTTGAGTTTTTGGGGTACAGGGGTACAGGGTAAAAATAAAGTAACATTAATTTAAATTTAAACTAATTTACGGAAATTAAATTATTTAAAATTACATTAAATTATACTTTTAAAATTAAGTTACTATTATATTATTCTTTTTAATATATACTTACCAATACTTACGTTGTAATGGTCTGCGTTGTAAAGGTACCTGCGTTGTAAAAAAATGCGTTGTAAATACATGCGTTGTTACATGACCCGCGTTGTAAAAACCGCGTTGTAACAGTATGCGGAGTAAAAGTCCGCGTTGTAACATCATATATCCCTCTGGAATTCTTTCACAAGCATTCTACTCACTCCAATAATCATTGCCATAAATGATTGCATTTTAAAAACCTGCACCGGGCCTGTGCCACTCCCCACTTCCTGGCTAAACTTGACCCGACTAGATCACATCACTGCTCTAGATGGCAGAGTATGCTGATTTTGCCCTCTTAGCTTAGGAACTGCTGTCCTATACTTGCATTTTAGGATGCAGTCCACTGCACACTCTCCCGCATGACGGGGCAGGCACTTAGTTCAACCCCTTTATTGGCCCTGTTAGGGTATGTTAAGCCTATACTGACACATGTTCGTCGTTTTACTGCCATATTACTATTGGCCAAGAGGCAAGTTGCTATACATTGGTGTGATGCTTCCAGTTCCTGCCCTACTTAATGGGTATGGATGCGCGACTTAACCTTTTGTGATGCTTGGAGTGGAGTGAACGCCTCTTTACAGCCCCAAGTGTCACGACCGAAGGACATATGGCAACCACTCAGAGACTATTTATAACGTTCAATCTCAGACATTGACGAGGATGTGGCACCTAATGCCCAAACCTCTCCTACTCCTCATGCTGTCTAGATATATATATATAGCACTTATATATATATGGCACTCATTATCATTTTCTCCAATTGTTGTCTCTCCTTATAGTAGAATCGTCCCTTTTTCTCCAGGGATAGATTGTATAGTCCCACAATGTGATGGCCTTATGACTGTACATGAGATTCCATTACCTCTGTATTTCTCATGGTTCTTTTATTTTTGATTCGTTCTGAATGTTATAGAACATAATAAATCAAGATTACCAAAAAAAAAAAAAACTTCGCTTCCTCTTGTTAAACTCCTAAAGTGGGTGTGAACTCAACTTTCACTTCAATGCAGATGGGACACAAATATTTTGTGTGCCAGCAGCCCTCGAGAACACTCTTTCCAATTGGAGTAGGATTTGCTTTCCTGGAATATTCATAGCAGCAAGTGGTCTTAAACTGAACGGTCCATAAATGTAGCTAATCTCCTCGACCACAAACAGATGACCACTCTGACTATGACTTTATGGAGAAGCAGAGGGTTCAAAGTTTCACCGGCAGATCTATTGCTGGAATCAATTTGCTAAATTGTATTTATTGTTTTTGCATTGCATTCGCCAGAGGCATCTTCAGTGTGCTTTGCATTAATGGGGAAAGAAAGTGCCTTGCTAACGCTCGATAGCCGCTCAGAGTAGCCTTCAGCTTTCTCTTGAAAAGAGTGGAGGACGTAGCGAGCTTAAGTTTAAGGGCAAGGATTTCCAGAGTGAGCTTAAGTCTAATGGTAAGGAATTCCAGAGTCAGCTTATATCCAATAGCAAGGAGTTCCAGAGCAAGCTTAGGTCTAAGTGCTAGGAGTTCCAGTGCAAGCTTATGTCTAGTGACAAGGAGTTCCAGAGCAAGCTTATGTCTAGTGGCAAGCAGTTCCAGAGCAAGCTTATGTCTAGTGGCAAGGAGTTCCAGAGCAAGCTTATGTCTAGTGACAAGGAGTTCCAGAGCAAGCTTATGTCTTGTGGCAAGGAGTTCCAGAGCAAGCTTATGTCTAGTGACAAGGAGTGACAAGGAGTTCCAGAGCAAGCTTATGTCTAGTGACAAGGAGTTCCAGAGCAAGCTTATGTCTAGTGACAAGGAGTTCCAGAGCAAGCTTATGTCTAGTGGCAAGGAGTTCCAGAGCAAGCTTATATCTAGTGACAAGGAGTTCCAGAGCAAGCTTATGTCTAGTGGCAAAGAGTTCCAGAGCAAGCTTATGTCTAGTGACAAGAAGTTCCAGAGCAAGCTTATGTCTAGTGGCAAGGAGTTCCAGAGCAAGCTTATGTCTAGTGACAAGGAGTTCCAGAGCAAGCTTATGTCTAATGGCAAGGAGTTCCAGAGCAAGTTATGTCTAGTGGCAAGGAGTTCCAGAGCAAGCTTATGTCTAGTGGCAAGGAGTTCCAGAGCAAGCTTATGTCTAGTGACAATGAGTTCCAGAGCAAGCTTATGTCTAGTGACAAGGAGTTCCAGAGCAAGCTTATGTCTAGTGGCAAGGAGTTCCAGAGCAAGCTTATGTCTAGTGGCAAGGAGTTCCAGAGCAAGTTATGTCTAGTGGCAAGGAGTTCCAGAGCAAGCTTATGTCTAGTGGCAAGGAGTTCCAGAGCAAGCTTATGTCTAGTGACAAGGAGTGACAAGGAGTTCCAGAGCAAGCTTATGTCTAGTGGCAAGGAGTTCCAGAGCAAGCTTATGTCTAGTGGCAAGGAGTTCCAGAGAAAGCTTATGTCTAGTGGCAAGGAGTTCCATAGCAAGCTTACGTCTAAGTGCTAGTAGTTCCAGTGCAAGCTTATTTCTAGTGGCAAGGAGTCCCAGAGCAAGCTTATGTCTAGTGACAAGGAGTTCCAGAGCAAGCTTATGTCTAGTGACAAGGAGTTCCAGAGCAAGCTTATGTCTAGTGGCAAGGAGTTCCAGAGCAAGCTTATGTCTAGTGACAAGGAGTTCCAGAGCAAGCTTATGTCTAGTGGCAAGGAGTTCCAGAGCAAGCTTATGTCTAGTGGCAAGGAGTTCCAGAGCAAGCTTATGTCTAGTGACAAGGAGTTTCGGAGCAAGCTTATGTCTGGTGGCAAGGAGTTCCAGAGCAAGCTTATGTCTAGTGACAAGGAGTTCCAGAGCAAGCTTATGTCTAGTGACAAGGAGTTTCGGAGCAAGCTTATGTCTAGTGACAAGGAGTTTCGGAGCAAGCTTATGTCTAGTGGCAAGGAGTTCCAGAACAAGCTTGTATCTAATAGCAGGGAGATCCAGGTAAGCGTGGGCGGAAAATCCGTTCCGCTCGCGGATTTTGCGGATTTTCGGGAAATCCGCAATCCGCGAGATTTGCGGATTTCCCGCAAAATCCGCAAATTCGCACGCAGCGGATTTTTTTGGCGGCGCGCGGCGTTGGTGATACAATTTTTGCGGCGCGCGGCGTTTATCATCGTTTGCCGAGTTGTTTTTTTCGATAGTTTGCGAGTGCTGCGCCATTTTGGATCTTGCTGTGTGATCCCGCGGGAATTGGCGAGCGCGATTACGTCATCGCGGCTTGCCAGCGATAGTTTGTCAACGCGAGTACGGCGAGATCACGTCTCGCGGTACTTCGCAATTTGCGAGATTTGAGATGCGGCGAGCGAAAATATAAATTTGCAATTCTGCACAAGAAATCCACCAGCAAGCAGCATAAACCTTCTAGAAATGATGATTTTTATGTGAATAACTCCTTAGTTTGACATTTGCCTGCACTTTTTTAGCGAGGAGTCCATTTTGGGGAGGGGGCAGGGGGGTGGGAGGAAGGAAGTGCCCCATAGTCTTCAACTTCCTGTTCCTGTTCAGCAGGCTCCTCCCAGTGCTTTGTCCATCTCCTGGTCACTTTTCATTCGGATGTGGACCTGGAAGGATTACCTTTTGTGGATGCTGCTGGATCTTTGGATTTGAGGCCTTTTTGACTTTCTTTGGATCACTGTTGGATTAGAAATTTTACAAGTAAGTTTGTTTGGGGCATTACAGTTGCTGCAACTAAAATTTTGGGATTTTCGATTTTTGGGCTGTTTTGGGGCCTTTTCCCAGGGGTACTCAGTGGTGGGTGGACTGATTCTTTCTGTGGGTTGTCTTGAATTTAAACATCATGGAGGCCATAGATGAATTGGGATTGTGCTGATTTTTCTGTGTTTTTCGATTTTTTTTTTTTGTAAAATTTTGTGTTTTTCGATTTTTGACCTGTTGTTGGGGCCTTGACCAGGGGTAGTGAGTGGTGCATGGGGCCTAGTCTTTCTGTGGGCTGTCTTGAATTTAAACATCATGGATGGAATGGGATTGTGCTGATTTTGCAGTGTTTTTCGATTTTTGGGGGTGTTCATGGGGAGGGACATGCCATGTGGCTGGTGGCCATTTTGAGTGCAGCTACAGGCACTGGCCATGTGCTGGCAGGCAAGTGGCCATTTTGAATGCAGGCTTTGTTGTTAGGCCTCCAACCATTTTGCCTACTTTTCAACCTTTATTTATGCCAGGGGTAGTGAGTCTTGCATGGGCCTAGTATTTCTGTGGGTTGTCTTGAATTTAAACATCATGGAGGCCATGGATGGAATGGGATTGTGCTGATTTTGCAGTGTTTTTCGATTTTTGGGGGTGTTCATGGGGAGGGACATGCCATGTGGCTGGTGGCCATTTTGAGTGCAGCTACAGGCACTTGCCATGTGCTGGCAGGCAAGTGGCCATTTTGAATGCAGGCTTTGTTGTTAGGCCTCCAACCATTTTGCCTACTTTTCAACCTTTATTTATGCCAGGGGTAGTGAGTCTTGCATGGGCCTAGTATTTCTGTGGGTTGTCTTGAATTTAAACATCATGGAGGCCATGGATGGAATGGGATTGTGCTGATTTTTCTGTGTTTTTCGATTTTTTTTTTTTGTAAAATTTTGTGTTTTTCGATTTTTGACCTGTTGTTGGGGCCTTGACCAGGGGTAGTGAGTGGTGCATGGGGCCTAGTCTTTCTGTGGGCTGTCTTGAATTTAAACATCATGGATGGAATGGGATTGTGCTGATTTTGCAGTGTTTTTCGATTTTTGGGGGTGTTCATGGGGAGGGACATGCCATGTGGCTGGTGGCCATTTTGAGTGCAGCTAGAGGCACTTGCCATGTGCTGGCAGGCAAGTGGCCATTTTGAATGCAGGCTTTGTTGTTAGGCCTCCAACCATTTTGCCTACTTTTCAACCTTTATTTATGCCAGGGGTAGTGAGTCTTGCATGGGCCTAGTATTTCTGTGGGTTGTCTTGAATTTAAACATCATGGAGGCCATAGATGAATTGGGATTGTGCTGATTTTTCTGTGTTTTTCGATTTTTTTTTTTTGTAAAATTTTGTGTTTTTCGATTTTTGACCTGTTGTTGGGGCCTTGACCAGGGGTAGTGAGTGGTGCATGGGGCCTAGTCTTTCTGTGGGCTGTCTTGAATTTAAACATCATGGATGGAATGGGATTGTGCTGATTTTGCAGTGTTTTTCGATTTTTGGGGGTGTTCATGGGGAGGGACATGCCATGTGGCTGGTGGCCATTTTGAGTGCAGCTACAGGCACTTGCCATGTGCTGGCAGGCAAGTGGCCATTTTGAATGCAGGCTTTGTTGTTAGGCCTCCAACCATTTTGCCTACTTTTCAACCTTTATTTATGCCAGGGGTAGTGAGTCTTGCATGGGCCTAGTATTTCTGTGGGTTGTCTTGAATTTAAACATCATGGAGGCCATAGATGAATTGGGATTGTGCTGATTTTTCTGTGTTTTTCGATTTTTTTTTTTTGTAAAATTTTGTGTTTTTCGATTTTTGACCTGTTGTTGGGGCCTTGACCAGGGGTAGTGAGTGGTGCATGGGGCCTAGTCTTTCTGTGGGCTGTCTTGAATTTAAACATCATGGATGGAATGGGATTGTGCTGATTTTGCAGTGTTTTTCGATTTTTGGGGGTGTTCATGGGGAGGGACATGCCATGTGGCTGGTGGCCATTTTGAGTGCAGCTACAGGCACTGGCCATGTGCTGGCAGGCAAGTGGCCATTTTGAATGCAGGCTTTGTTGTTAGGCCTCCAACCATTTTGCCTACTTTTCAACCTTTATTTATGCCAGGGGTAGTGAGTCTTGCATGGGCCTAGTATTTCTGTGGGTTGTCTTGAATTTAAACATCATGGAGGCCATAGATGAATTGGGATTGTGCTGATTTTTCTGTGTTTTTCGATTTTTTTTTTTTGTAAAATTTTGTGTTTTTCGATTTTTGACCTGTTGTTGGGGCCTTGACCAGGGGTAGTGAGTGGTGCATGGGGCCTAGTCTTTCTGTGGGCTGTCTTGAATTTAAACATCATGGATGGAATGGGATTGTGCTGATTTTGCAGTGTTTTTCGATTTTTGGGGGTGTTCATGGGGAGGGACATGCCATGTGGCTGGTGGCCATTTTGAGTGCAGCTACAGGCACTGGCCATGTGCTTGGCAGGCAAGTGGCCATTTTGAATGCAGGCTTTGTTGTTAGGCCTCCAACCATTTTGCCTACTTTTCAACCTTTATTTATGCCCAGGGGTAGTGAGTCTTGCATGGGCCTAGTCTTTCTGTGGGTTGTCTTGAATTTAAACATTATGGAGGGCATGGATGGATTGGGATTGTGCTGATTTTGCAGTGTTTTTCGATTTTTTTGTGCTCTATAACTGAACTGATGTTCCTCTGTCTTCCATTTTTTTTAGGTGCACAAGACTCAAGAGAACCACCAGTGCCAGGAAGAAGTCCTGCAGCGGTGTGTGTGTGCAGCATAACGTCACGCGACGTCACGTCTGGCCTCAGACAACTCTACAATTCGTGCAACTGCGGCCTGCTGTCTGACCTGCTCTGAAGAAGATGGCCCCAAAGAAAGTTCTCCGTAGCTCCTCTAGCAAGAAAGTTGCTAGTAAGGAGCAGAAGAAGCAAGTTACCAAGGAGGCTGGTGTGCCACCCGCCACTTTTTTTGGGAGCAAAAAAAAAAGTACGCCTGCAGCAGCAGGATCTGCTGGGGACCAACCTGAGAGCAGCACCCCTGCTCCATTGGGTTCAGTGCCTCCACCACCACGCCAACTTAAGTCAAAGCCCTTGAGTGCTTCAGAGGCAGTCAGTGTACTTCTCCAATCACCATCGACCAGTGATGTTGGCTCATCGCAAGAAAGTAGCAGCAATGTCCCTGAATCAACACAGGTTGTTGTAACTCATCTGACAAGTGTTGAACAACCACAGCCGCAACAACAACACCATGTGCAAGTACACGCCCAAGTACATGTGGAAGGAGAGGCAGCAAAAGGAGATGCGCAAGCAAAGGTGCATGGACGTTCACAAGTGCCCACAATAGTTGTTCCTCCCGAAGTAGGGGCACATTTGGAAATCGACAATGAAGCTGAGGTATCATTGGAAGCCACTCCTCCTGATGATCATTCATTGTCTTCCACATCCCTAGCAAGGAAAAGATCAAGGGGGGTGTCTACATCTTCTTCAAGCCCACCTCGTTCTGGTGCAAGTGATCTGTCTTGGGAACCACGACAACTGCGGTCTGACAGTGAGGCAGAGGCACACCATGATCTGCCACCGGTACCTAAGCGTAAAAGGAAGGTCGTCCAAAAACTCAAACCTATGGAGTGTGATGAGGCTCAACAAGAAGTGACAGATACTGCTGGTGATGAAGCCTCTCACGATGACGACGAGGCAGTCATCACAAAGGTCACTGCAGCCCCACCGGGCATGCAGCAAAGAGACATTTTGACCCTATCCCGAGAAGCTGCTGAGCGTGATGATGATGTCGGCGAGGAGGCAATGGAAATGGAATCATTAGATTTGGAGTTAAGTAGTACACCAAAACCTACCGCTTCCATATTTCTTCCTCGCAAGAAGGTACCCACCTCGTCCTCGACCTCAATTCGTGGTGGTGAAAGTGCAAAACGTACTGAAGTTCGGCAATCCACATCCTCCACTTCATCTGTCATTAGCAGCAGGACCACCACCACCAGTATCGCCGCCTCCTCCGGCCCCCGAAGACATTTCAAGTCTCCAGTTTGGGACTTCTTTAGTGTTTGCCCAAAAAAGGAAAACGTAGCCATTTGTAGCCTTTGTAAGCTTCGATTTAGTCGTGGTAAGCTTGGTTCTAACTATGGTACCGGAGGCCAGAGAGGTCATCTTGAGAGAAGGCACCCTGTCGAATGGTTTCCGCACCTAGAGGCGGTCAAGAAAGCCGGAATTGCACGTAATGAAAACGTTGATTTGTCATCTGCTGATGACGAGGAGGTAGAAGACGATTCAAACACTTCACTTACACCCAGTTCCCATGTCAGCAGCACACCCCATGGGAGCCACACTAAGAGTGTGGGAGAGAGTGAGACATCAATGCGGAAAAGTTCATCAGCGAGCGTAACTGGGTCGAAGAGATCATCATCATCCCGTAAATCATTGGTCCAGGGCAACATTAAAAAGATGTTGTTTACAGAAGCGCAATATGAACGCAACCACCCAATGACCCGTCTGTATAACACTAAGCTGGCTAAAATGCTAGCTCTGGACCTTCTCCCTTTTTCTTTTGTAGAAGGGGTTGGTTTTCTAGAATTAGTGACAGTGCTCTGCCCTAAATGGAAGGTTCCTAGCCGGTTCTATTTTGCCCGAGTTGCGGTTCCAGCACTACATGAAGATGTTCTGAAGGTGATTGGGGCAGCTTTGCAGAAGAGTGCTGTTCACACTATACATCTGACAACAGACATGTGGACCAGTGGCGCAGGCGCTGATTACATGTGCATCACTGCACACTGGGTCTCTTTTTCAGGGGCTAAAGCAAAGCTAAACTCAGGTGTTGACACTAACATTGTTTTTAAAGGTGCTCGGAAACATGCAACACTAGCCATGTTTGGTTTGGAGAAACGTCACACAGCAGAAAACATTTTGGATGTCTTTAACACAAAGGTCCTTAACTGTCTGTCCCCACTAAAACGCAAGGTTGGTTATGTTTCCACAGACAATGGCTCCAATATAGTTAAGGCCATGAGGGACGGTTACTATTTCAGAGTGCCGTGTTTGGCGCACTGTATAAACCTGGTTGTCCAAAAATTCTTGGGTAATAAACGCAGTGCAGCGTACAGTGTATTGGAGAACTGCCGAAAAATTTGCAAGCATTTCAGGCATTCTTTTAAGGCCCGCAAGCAGCTGAGGAGCATGCTATATCAAAGTCAAATGCCAGTGAAAGCACTCATCCAGGAGGTGGTAACACGTTGGAACTCAACCTTCTACATGCTTGAGCGTCTGTATGAGCAGTATACGCAACTCGATCAATTTTTCTTGAAAGAGGGTATAGAGGAGCTGAGGATGGGTGGGCCGCAATGGAACATAGTTGAAAGCCTAACACGCATGCTTCGTCCTTTTGAGGTCTTCACACGTGCAGTCAGCAAGGAGGACTCTAATTTGGGAAAAGCTATCCCATTGTTGTACATGCTGGAGGACCAACTGAAGGAGGTGTGTTCTGTGTTTCGAAAAGATGACAAAAAGAAAGACTCTTTGCTTCTGGCTGAGACATTATTAGAGCTCCTACAAGGTGATGAACGTCTTCAAAAGATCCACTCAGAACAGCATTACATTTGTGCTACTATTCTGGATCCACGCTACAAAAAGGCGCTGGCAGGCAGAGCATTCTTTCCTTTTGTTGATGAAGATGTTACAAAGTACAAACGTTGGCTAGCCTTGTCAGCCAAGAAGTTTGAAACAGAACGGCTGGAAATTGAAGGAAATGGCAGTACATCAGCAGGCCATCCCCAGTCAAAACAATCCACTTCTGCACCTGTGGCTGTGGCACAAGTGACCTCTCAGCCGTTAAAGACACCGGCAACCGCATCATCTGCACGAAAGGCAGCAGAAACATTGGAGGCTGAAGAGGATTGGCTAGCTCTGCGTGGGTTTGGTTCTCAAAAGGCCAGAGGCACAGCAAGAGCTACGCAAAGTGGAGGAACCTTGGAGGAGGACCTTGAGTCGATGGTGAAGGACTATCTGAATGACTCCACAGAGGTCTATGTTAATTCTGACCCATTGGCGTATTGGCATGGGAAAAAAGAATTGTGGCCACAGCTCACCAACCTGGCTTTAAACTACTTGTCTTGCCCACTCGCAAGTGTGTCTTCTGAACGGGTTTTCAGTGCGGCTGGTGGGATTGTAACTCCCAAACGGAGCCGCCTCTCGCCCAAAAATGTGGAGAGGTTAACAATGATCAAGATGAATCAGCACCTCATACCACCAGATATAAGAGTACGAGAGAGCGTGCCGGATGAAGAGGAGGTGGCCAGCACCATAGATGAGGGAATTTCTACTCTGTCAGGTGGCACTGACCTCACCCGGGCTGAATTCGCAGAGTATGATGACGAAGCCTTATTCTTATTCCTGGACCGTGATTCCGACTTCGAGCCCTGAAAATGAGACAACGAATCAATAACTTTCTTTTTCATCCTTATTCACTTTTATTCCTGTGTGTCTGTCTTTCTTTGTTGTGCACAGTTAATATAATTCAAACTTTAATCAGATAATCACAAAGACAAGCCCATCAGCAGAACTGTCTTCACTTGTTTGCTAATTTATTTGAAGGTGCCGCAGTCTGCATTCCTCAGGTTCACAAGTTCAGAAGAACATGCTCCTCTATCCTCCTCCTCCAGACTCCTATTTCCATCAAAGCAGAGGGCTGGTTTACGCCCAATGAAGAAAGACTCAGCACTTGTGGGGGTGTTGTTCTACCTCTTTGCAGGTGAGTTGACGGGTCTGGGGCCATTGCTGGGAAGCACTAAAAGTGGTTTGTGCCAAATCCGAGGCGGAAATTTTTTTGTGTTTTTGATGACTTGCTTGCCTTTGAGGTGCTCTTAGGGGGGGTTCCGTCTGTTTGTGGGTGAGTTTCATGGTCTGAGAGCATTGCTGGGACACTCTAATCTTGATTGCATTTGCTTTTCAGGAAATCCGTCGTGCCAACCCCGACTTATGGCCCAGCTACGCAGCGCGTTTGGACCGAAGGCCCAGAAATATTGCAAGTATGAGAGTTTGCTTTTGGCCTGTTTGGGGGTGTTATACTTCTTGGCGGGTGGGTTGCCGGGTCTTGGGGCATTCCTGGGAAGGTCTAATACCGGGTAGAAGTGGTTGGGACTAAATCCAGGCCGATTTTTTTTTGGGCTATTTCTGACATTTTGCTCTATGTAGCGTTTTCGGGGGCCTGTTTGGGGGGCTTCCTGGTGTTTGCGGGTGAGTTTCGTGGTCTGGGAGCACTGCTGGGACACTCTAATCTTGATTGCATTTGCTTTTCAGGAAATCCGTCGTGCCAACCCCGACTTATGGCCCAGCTACGCAGCGTGTTTGGACCGAAGGCCCAGAAATATTGCAAGTATGAGAGTTTGCTTTTGGCCTGTTTGGGGGTGTTATACTTCTTGGCGGGTGGGTTGCCGGGTCTTGGGGCATTCCTGGGAAGGTCTAATACCGGGTAGAAGTGGTTGGGACTAAATCCAGGCCGATTTTTTTTTGGGCTATTTCTGACATTTTGCTCTATGTAGCGTTTTCGGGGGCCTGTTTGGGGGGCTTCCTGGTGTTTGCGGGTGAGTTTCGTGGTCTGGGAGCACTGCTGGGACACTCTAATCTTGATTGCATTTGCTTTTCAGGAAATCCGTCGTGCCAACCCCGACTTATGGCCCAGCTACGCAGTGTGTTTGGACCGAAGGCCCAGAAATATTGCAAGTATGAGAGTTTGCTTTTGGCCTGTTTGGGGGTGTTATACTTCTTGGCGGGTGGGTTGCCGGGTCTTGGGGCATTCCTGGGAAGGTCTAATACCGGGTAGAAGTGGTTGGGACTAAATCCAGGCCGATTTTTTTTTGGGCTATTTCTGACATTTTGCTCTATGTAGCGTTTTCGGGGGCCTGTTTGGGGGGCTTCCTGGTGTTTGCGGGTGAGTTTCGTGGTCTGGGAGCACTGCTGGGACACTCTAATCTTGATTGCATTTGCTTTTCAGGAAATCCGTCGTGCCAATCCCGACTTATGGCCTAGCTACGCAGCGCGTTTGGACCGAAGGCCCAGAAATATTGCAAGTATGAGATTTTGCTTTTGGCCTGTTTGGGGGTGTTATGCTTCTTGGCGGGTGGGTTGCCGGGTCTTGGGGCATTCCTGGGAAGGTCTAATACCGGGTAGAAGTGGTTGGGACTAAATCCAGGCCGATTTTTTTTTGGGCTATTTCTGACATTTTGCTCTATGTAGCGTTTTCGGGGGCCTGTTTGGGGGGCTTCCTGGTGTTTGCGGGTGAGTTTCGTGGTCTGGGAGCACTGCTGGGACACTCTAATCTTGATTGCATTTGCTTTTCAGGAAATCCGTCGTGCCAACCCCGACTTATGGCCTAGCTACGCAGCGCGTTTGGACCGAAGGCCCAGAAATATTGCAAGTATGAGATTTTGCTTTTGGCCTGTTTGGGGGTGTTATGCTTCTTGGCGGGTGGGTTGCCGGGTCTTGGGGCATTCCTGGGAAGGTCTAATACCGGGTAGAAGTGGTTGGGACAAAATCCAGGCCGATTTTTTTTGGGCTATTTCAGACATTTTGCTCTATGTAGCGTTTTCGGGGGCCTGTTTGGGGGGCTTCCTGGTGTTTGCGGGTGAGTTTCGTGGTCTGGGAGCACTGCTGGGACACTCTAATCTTGATTGCATTTGCTTTTCAGGAAATCCGTCGTGCCAACCCCGACTTATGGCCTAGCTACGCAGCGCGTTTGGACCGAAGGCCCAGAAATATTGCAAGTATGAGATTTTGCTTTTGGCCTGTTTGGGGGTGTTATGCTTCTTGGCGGGTGGGTTGCCGGGTCTTGGGGCATTCCTGGGAAGGTCTAATACCGGGTAGAAGTGGTTGGGACAAAATCCAGGCCGATTTTTTTTTGGGCTATTTCTGACATTTTGCTCTATGTAGCGTTTTCGGGGGCCTGTTTGGGGGGCTTCCTGGTGTTTGCGGGTGAGTTTCGTGGTGTGGGAGCACTGCTGGCTATATATACTTTACTTTGCAAGAGGTTTGAAGCAAATCCATGGTGGCTGAGGGGACTTAGGGCCTAGCTGCAGAGCGCGCGCGGAGTGATTTGGGAAATTTGTGAAAAAGTGACTAAGTCCCCATTTTTGTACTTTTGCTCTTTGGCTGTTTGGGGGTCTTCTACTCGTTTTCTCCTGGGTTGACGGCTCTGGGGCCATTGCTGGGAAGCTCTAATACCGGATAAAAGTGTTTTGGACCAAATCCCAGGCGGAATTTTTTTTGTGTTTTTGATGACTTGCTTGCCTTTGAGGTGCTCTTAGGGGGGGTTCCGTCTGTTTGCGGGTGAGTTTCGTGGTCTGGGAGCACTGCTGGGACACTCTAATCTTGATTGCATTTGCTTTTCAGGAAATCCGTCGTGCCAACCCCGACTTATGGCCTAGCTACGCAGCGCGTTTGGACCGAAGGCCCAGAAATATTGCAAGTATGAGATTTTGCTTTTGGCCTGTTTGGGGGTGTTACGCTTCTTGGCGGGTGGGTTGCCGGGTCTTGGGGCATTCCTGGGAAGGTCTAATACCGGGTAGAAGTGGTTGGGACAAAATCCGCGCGGAAAAGCCTTTAGTTTTGGCACTTTTTGTAACTTAGGGTTCGTTAGGGTTAGCCCTAGCAGCAGGATTGCATGTGTTTCGGGGTGTTCTAGATTTTTCAAACTGAGTTCTGGGGTCTTAGAGCACTCGTGAGAATGTGTAATTTTGGTTGCAAGTCATTTGAAGAAAATCCATGGTGGGAAAGGGGGGATTTGGCATAGTTAAAGAAAGCCTTTGCCACTATTCTTAACTTAGGGTTCGTTAGGGTTAGCAGTATTTCTATTGCATGTGTTTGAGTGGGGGGGATTTCGAGTCTTGGAGCGATGCTGGCTATGGCTACTTTTGCTTGGTTGCTTGCAAGTGGTTTGAATGCAATCCACGGTGGGTAATGGGTAATTAGGGTACTTCGGCCTACTTTTACTTTCAAAGTAAGTTTTGTCACCAGTTTTCTGCTAGGCCTCGTTTTTTGAGATTTGATTGGGGGTCTTCTACATTTTTGCGACTGGCTTTAGTAAGGGTCTGGGTGGGAGCACTGCTAGGAAGATCTAATTTTGTTCTAAAACACAGTTTACAGTACACCTAGCTTGAGGGGCAAGATCCGATACATTAATTTGCCCATACATCCTTCAAAAGGTGACTCAGAGTACGCACTTTCAAAAACATTGTACTGTCTACTAGGAAAAACAAATTGTGACTTTTTGCACTCCACAGCCTACATGCCTTATATTTATTTATCAGTGGTGTTGTAATATTATATCACTTCCTGTTTTTCGTTGAATAATTACAGGCCGGGTTTCAGTCTCTGCAATGGGGAAAAAAGGATGGAGTCAGGCTTCACAGTAGCGAGCCACAATTCAGCATCAGGCAGGCAGTGGACAGGGTGTCTTCTGGTGACCAACATCGATGGACGAAGCGTCGGCTGCAATGGAGGAGTGCCGCTAATAGGAGGATTTTTTTTCTGCGGGCAACTTACTTACCACTTCCAACAGGACCACTACAACCACATAGATACAGTATCCCTTGCCTTTTTCTCTGACTGTGACTGCATTTCTTGGCTCTCTCTCTGCTTCTACATTGATCCCTTAACACATCACTTAGTCCACTCCACTATCACATCTGCACCACACATAGTCATTTGTAAGTGCTCCTACGTAATTCGCAAGTCGCAGCACGCCCCAGGCCGTAGAGGACTGGGATGGCCCCAATGATGAAGCATGTCACCAAGGGGCAACCCTGGTGAGTGAGGGGACACCTAGAAAAAAAGCAATTTCTCCTTTTCTATCTACTATACCTTCTGTCAGGTTACGCAGCCCCTAAGCGCCTACCGTACTATGAAACTACATTTCCCATGAGTAGGCGGGAGACTTGCAGACTATTTAGTGAGACTATATGAGAGTACCCTTGTATGTTAGGACAGCACTTCACTGATGCCTGTCTTGTCTTCTGTTACAGGTATCCTTTCCCTGCTGACCCTACCTTTACCCATCCCACATTTTTTATTTTAGTTTGTTATTTTTCTCCCCCGCCTAATGCCTCGAACACCCTGTGTTTACACTTCTGGGTGTTGGTGACATTTGGAAGTGGAACCATATTTGCATCGACTGGATCACGGGGAGTAAACCTGACACCTTCCAGACCAACCCCATTGAGTGTTGTTGTGAATGGATTTATAGTGACCAGCAAGGCTCTCAGGTATCTGGCTACAGAGACCTTATGTTGAATATAGTTATCAATATTTCCACCCACGCCCTGTACTGTCGCATTCTTTCTTCCACAGTTGTCGAAAGTACTAATTACTTTTAACTGACATGCATGCAGTTACAGTAGTGTATGCACTTTCAAAGATTGATGGATAGGTTTGTACCCAAAGATTTGTTTATGTTCACAATTGTTCGTCCATGCTGTGCTACTTTTTCTTGTCTCCCAAAACCTTTCCCAAAAACCCCCGTACCCATCCATTTTTCAAACCCTAACCCTCTTCCCCCGGGCTGTGTGGTTTTGATTGATGTGTGACTAAATTACAGCAATAAATCCACACACTTGCTGGGGAGGATAAGGTGATAGCAACAGGCTGGTGAAGAAATCCGATGATATATTCTTACTCTGCTTGACAAAGACCCATGGCTAATGTCAAAGAACTTCAACCGAATTAGTTATACTTTAACATTTGTTAGGCTACAACGTGGCACTGTTCTAGTGTATTTCTGTCACCTGCTATATTCTGTATTGTACCTTTGTATTGCTCAGGAGCACAAACCAGATTTCATTTTCTTTTTTTCATAGGCAAGCAACTGCCACTGTGTCACACCACTAGTACCACCGCTATGAGGAAATTTTATCCGCCCAGGATTGCCAACCTTATTTGCTGTTTCCCGTGGAGCCAGCCCTGGGCCTAGCCCTACTTGCAAACAGAAATTACAGGTAAGATAGGCGTTTGGTTGGAGGTAGTATAATGGAGTATTAGGAGAGACGAGAGATTTGATTGACGGTAGTACTACTAAAGTCCTAGGACTATTCAGGAAAACAAACTTACTGTTATGTTAAACCCCCACCCACCAGACTCAAAAGCAGTAAAAAACAGGTATGGTCAGATAAAGTTTCAAAAAGTATATTTTTATAGCCCTAACAAAAGAATCTCCCGCAAGACCCTCCCTAACCCCAACGATTGTCCTTCAAAAGTCCCCAAAAATCACAACTCCCAATTCCCACCCCCCAAAAGTCTCTAAAAAAGGGGCAAGGGACACTATGGCAGGGTGCTGTTGGAATTAGCAGCCAGGGCATCATGCTCCTTGCGGAGGGTGGCAAGTTCGAAGCGGAGGCCCTCCACCACGTTCTTATAATTATGGACCTCCTGCTCCAGGTAGGACAGTCTGAGGGATAAGCGGCGCCGGTGTGCCTTGCAATTCCTGTGAGGGGCAGCTGCTTTCTTTGCTGCTGGGCGGTGGCGTTTGGCTTTGGTAGCCCGGCTCCGTACCGCTGGAGCACTGCGCTGGCTGGCAGCCCGCACGGAGGAGGAGGCAGCTGTCCCAGTGGACGTTGTTGTTGTTCCAGACTGCGTCTCCTCCTCCTCCAGGGCCACCAGCCGCCGATATTCAGCAACAGTGGCATCCAGCCTCCGTTGCCGGGCCATTCGAGCCTGCTCCTTCCTCCTTGATGGTGTCTTGGATTTGGAAGGAGCAACTACATGAAAAAAGAAAGACATAGTCTGTAACCAATGCTCCTTAAGATTAACACAAAATGATTGAGCAGAAAGTTGTCACAGTACAAGTAGCAAATTGAAAGCACAGTGCATAACTATTGAGGACAGTATCTATGTAACCTCCGACTTCTTCATCCTTGCTCTAACATTAGTGGGAGTTTAAGGAACAAATTCTACGAGCACTATGGACTTCTATTACAGTCGACTATGACAGTACACCACTCTTATTCTTCTTCTTCTCTCTTGTTTAGGACAATTGGTACGTTATCTTATGCAAGCCGGCATAATGCCAGCGCAGTGAACTTGCACCCGAGAAAAACAGACGCACACCATGGTGAGTGAGACAGACTTGCGTTACTGTACCGGTCCAGTACATGCAGGTGGTGAAGCTCTTACTTTTCTATTACGGGTGGCACTGAGAATACTCTGTTAAAAGGGCTACTGCTTAATTAATTTAGCTTTCACCCTACAGTGCAAATGAGTATTAGAAAAGGAAAATGAAGAAGCTAAATTATCTGATTATCTATCACTTCACATGGGATGTATTTGATGACATATGGGATGACTTTAGGTGCTTTGCTTATTATTGAGTGAACAGTGATACCCCCACACATGAATGACGTACTACTACTAAACTAAAGTTATTAAGGGAGGTAGGGAGTGCCCACCGTAATAACTGGATATATGCTGTGCTTGCAGTTGCAATACAAACTACTGCTACTATTCATGGTAGTCTTTGGACAACGTTACAACTTCTTTTCCTTGCCTTTCCTACACTGGAACGGACGTGCGGGTGCGGTGTTACATGCTCTTCAAAGTAACACTTAGTTCATCCAGTGACCGTCTACTCTCTCTAGATTCACATATGCTATCTAAGAGTCAGATAGTACCATGAATGATCCAGGCATCCATCCATTCAAAGTATATTGCACACATACAGTTTCTGTCTCACCCACCCAGGCTGTTCTCCTTCCACCCATCCTTGCTTCATCATTCACCCAGCCATGCACCATACCATTTTCTTACCTTCCCAGCCACCTCGGGGACCAAGCAAACACATATCATTCTTCTTTGCCAGTCATCATTACATTTCTCGTGCTTCCACACTTACTTACACCCTTCTTTCGCTTTTCGTTCATCCCATCCATCAAGTTCACCTCAGATCTGATTGGGATTCTTCTCGCCAAAAACTTCACAGCTAAGTCGAAGTACATTTAGAGGAGGCTACTACCTGCTTTTTTTATAATACACCCGTGCAGAAAGCACACTCTGCAGTCTTCAATCTCAATGACTAAGGAATGTATAGCTTACCTCTGCCCGCCACCACCGTGTGAACCCTCACAGGCATGTCCTTTTCCGGCACTTGCACCGCCTCCTCCCCAGAGTTGTCCTCCTCGTCCAATGCCACCACCTCCGCGCTGGCCCCGTCTCCAGATGTTCCACCTACAAAGTACATTTAATAATGTTAGAATACACCACTCACTACTATATAATATTTGGTCTAGGAGGAAGAAAGAAATGTGAAAAAAAGTGTACAATTTAATAATTTTTGACTGTCTACTCTAGAGTAAAAAGGTCCCTTTTTCCAGGGAAGGCTGTTGTCTTGCTGCACTTTTTGGCACAACTGATGAATGTTTGCTTTTTACTTTTTAACACGCACCACTTTTTCTCCTAACAGACAGAACCTTGACTTCTAAGAACACGAGCAGGATCAAGTTCAAACCAGGTGAGAGCTCGGCTCGACCACAAGAAATGTGTCCAATTAATCGTCAGCACTAAGCACTTTTCCATTTTCAGTTACACGTTCACTTTTATGACAAACTTGAATTTAATAAATGTGTTTACTTTTAATAAAGCTTTTAAACTTAAATAGAGTCTGTGGTTTTTGGTCCTCCAGACTAGAGTGGATGAGCTAAAGGTTTTCGAATTTTTGCAAGCATGAGTCCGTGCCTCTGCCATCGGTGACTTTGGGAGCTAAATGACTCTGCCACACTATCTAGTCAGTAAGGAGATTGGGGCCGGGGTTCAACTACAAAGTCTGTTATCACTGAGGTATGTGGAAAGTCTAACAGTTACAGCACCTATTATAATTGATAAGCTAAGCGATGCATTATTTAGTGTCCATAGTTCTGTTTGTGCAGATTTGTCCCTGCAACAGTAGTAGAATGGATTGTCCTATCCAAACCAAAAGTAAAGTAGTATCTTATTATTTCTTGGTGGTGGTCATTCACCTTTTTATTGTTGGCAATGGTCAAAGCATAAACATTTAGAATACTTGAAAAGACAATATGGACAATCCCAGAGGACTACACTCAGTGCATAGAGCTATTGCTGACTAGAATGGGAGTCCAATGGAAATGCCAAATGTGCAATCTTAGTTAGCTACACAGACAGACTAATAAGAATAATCTAGTAATACCACACGGAGTCATAGGGATAAGAATTTAGATCCTGTCTACAAGAAGATCAAAGACGATTTAGAAAAAATCGAATGAGGAACGCTAGGAAAAAATAAGTACTCTATATTAAAATTAAAACTTACTGGGGCCAGCAAAGGAGCCCTCGACTGCCCGGTCCTGGCCTGCATCGACAACAGCACCCTCCTCCTCCTCCTCCTGTGTCCTCCTCTTGCCCCTGGGGGAAGCTGATGTACAACATGAAAGAAAGAAAAACAGAAAACATGGATGATATTTATTTCTCAACCAAATCAAACATTTAAAAAAGAACTAACAAAGTAACAAAATATTTTTGCGAAATAGCAAATAGGGAACGACTCCACGGGATATATTATTGACCAATCTCATGTGGTCGACTACGTCATTACTTTAGTATTGCTTGATTTGCGGACCGTCGAATTGGAAACTACCCTATGTAACTCACTAAACAAAGTACTAAAAAGGTTTGCCTAGGATTGGCAGGCAGCAGTCCGCAGCACGCAAAGTGACAGCCAAAGTCCATTGTGATTGAAGATCAGCGACAACACTAAAGTTTCCTACTACATTCACCAGTCATTAAAATACTCAAACTATTAATCCACCACCACTATTTCTTCTTATCGCCATGTGTACAAAGGAAGGACTGGACTTGAGTCTGTAGGGGCTGATTTATAAGGCCCTTGCGGCTCTTTTGCTCCATTGTTGCGTGACTTTTGTGACGCAGCGACAGCACATAAGAGGCGCAATGGTGCGGCGTATATTAACAACGTGACGCATCTGGGAGATGCATCACGTTGTAAAGCCCTGCGCCAATAGGGGTGTTCCGGCGCAAGGGAGGGCGTTCCTGCGCAGGAACGCATCCTAAAAGTGGCTGAGGGAAATCTACAAGATTTCAATCAGTCACTTTGAGGACAATGATGCGTGACTCAAACCCTGCGCCTGCTTGAAGCAGACGTACGGCTTGACGCAGCATTGGGGAGATAGGGCACCCCAGAGAATTGATGGAGCTGCACCATCGTTGCGACGCAACTCCAGCAATGCGCCACCTTTACGGCACAGATGCGTAACGCTTTGGTGACGTTTTGGGCCCATGGCGCGCCGCATTGTAATACGGCGCACCATGGGTGATGGTGGCGTGACGCACAATTACTGGCGCATCCCTGCAACTTTGCAGGGATGCGCCGGTAATTAAAAATCTGAACCTTAGTGTGTAGCATTGCGCAGTTCTTTCAACTACACTCATACATAATTTCACAGGCCAATGAAATGAACACAAAATCTAAAACAAATAAGCATAGTAGCAACACTACTGAGAAGGAGAGCAGTGTACCTGAAATGCACAGAAGATTTTGAAATAAAATGTACCTACAATGTAATGAGCAGCATTATTGCTCTTGTAAAAAAAACAAAAATTTGCAATATAATAACACAGCAGGAGAAAACATAGTAGTAAAGACATAGCTACTACTACTCACCAAGCCCGGGGATCTCAAGGCCAAGGAGGTCGAGCAGATCTCGCTCACGGGTCAGGACATCCGTCCAGCGGTGGGTGGCCTGGTTGTAGGTGCGCCAGACCCGAGAGTGGTGGTAAATGGCCTGGCACACCTTCTCCCACCGCTTCCGGCGCTCCCGGGCCCCGTACCCGGCACTGATCTTGCCGCCTCCCATGATGGTCCTGGGGAGGCGGCGCTGAACATAAAAAATGAGCTGGCCCACCTCCTCCGGGGTAAAGATCTCCCGTGGCATCACTAGCTCCCCCCTCAAACGCCCGCACGGGAGCCGGACACGGGGTGCGGGACCCTTCCCCTTCTCGGGATGCTTCCCGGCTCCCTTCACCATGGTCTGGGCGGAAAGGAATAAAGAAAATAGAATAGGGAAGAGAAGAAAAGAAAAGAGTTTACAAAAGTAGTTTAAAATTAACCAAAAGTAGCAGTAAACACAAAAATATAGGGCTAGAAAAATAGAGGGATAGATAATAAGTAAAATAGATAAAAAAAAACTTCAAACAAGCAAAGGATGGCAGAGATTGACAGAGGATACAAAGACCATGCCCAGAACCATAGCAATGAATGAGAAACAAGATGGCCGCGCCCGTTCACGACCGCGCGGGTAAGTTCGCGCGAGATTTTCCTTGCGAACACGCGCGAGACTGTACTGGCAAACCGCGGACTTTGCGAGATTACACTTCGCGCCCGGAAACGGAAATACGTCAGGCAAACAAGATGGCTGCGCCCTTGCACGACCGCGAGGGTAACTTCGCGTCTTGCGCTACGAGCGGCTCGCAAAAACGCACAAAACCTTGCCAACTAACACGCTGCAAAAAAAACAAATTGCATATTCGCACGAATTTGCGGCTTCCGAATCCGATCTTGCGCGTGTTCGCACCCCGCGAACCCCGCGAAATTGCAGAAAAACGAGTTTTTCAAAAGTGAAAGCACTCGGCAGGGGCAAGAGTTCAAACTCATCATTAGTAACAATTCCCGGTAGTGCTTCCTGACTGGGGCCCCTCCAGAATTCAGTTGCTAGTTGCAACAATTGTATGACCCTGCTCTGACCCTCACAGCAGGCTCATACAATAGCTACAAGTAGGCCACAAAGAAGGTCCTGGGGAAAAAAAATGCACTGCAACAGAAAGCAAAATTACAGATAAGGAAGCAGGTGCCAGACTGGAATTTTAAAACAGTGACACATTAATAAACTAACCCCAAATTAATTCATCTGAGTTGAAGCAGGGATGGTGTGCTTGCTTTTCCCCCCCATAATCTACAGTAATGATGAACCAGAGGGTGGCATTGATGTAACAGAGGGTTGCAGTGGTGAAACAGAGGGTGCTGGGAACCTGTGATGATGAACCAGACGTAGAAACAACATAATTCGCGACCGTTGCGCGACGAAATGTAAGTTCGCAATTGCGAACTGGTACGAAACCCTCGCGAACTGGCAGAAATCCTTGCGAACACAAAAAAAAAAAAAAATCCGCAAATTCGCAAGAATTCGCGGATTTTGCGGATTGCGAGTTCAAAAATCCGCAAATTCGCGAACGCGAGATCCGCAAAATTCGCTCATGCTTAGATCCAGGGCGAGCTTATGTGTAGTGGAAAACAGTACCAGAGCGAGATTATGTCTAGTGGCAAGGAGCTCCAAACCAAACAAACCCCCCTCACCAGGTCATAACATTAAATACAAGCACCTTCAAAGAGCTAGGTCTTGCTGTGGGTCAACATATGGGCTTCAGGAGCAGCGTGATGTATTTTCCGTGTCAGATGCAACCGGGGAGCATCGACTTCATTGGGCTAATAATCTTGATATCTCAGAGTGCTGCAGTGATTATGCTGAATTTGGTGGAATGGGAGCCTTTCCAGGGGCAAACGCTGGTTGTGGGTTGTTGGAAGTGATGTCTATCCGCACAAGTGTCTGACTGACTGAAAGTATTTATAAAGCGCACTTATGCCTGTGCGTCTTGGCGCTGGGTGTAAGCAAATTGGAGTGGCCACACTAACAATTAAGCTAGGCAGAAAAGCCTGGTTTTAATAGCTTTCCTAAAGAAGATACGGGAAGGCTGAAGTCGAAGCCTTGCAGGGAGAGAGTTCCACAGCTTAACAGCCAAAAAAGAGAAGCTCTTACCACCCCATCTGACCCTGTTCATCTTAGGGAGGAGAACCAGACCTGTATCCCGTGACCTTAGGTAGCGCGACGGGATGTACCAGGGGAAGAGTGACTGAACGTCATGCGCGCCACCCCCATACAGCACTTTGTGTACTAGACACAAAGCTTTGAACTCCACCCGACGCCTCACCAGGAGCCAGTGGAGATGTTTAATAGTAGCTGAGGTGGGGTGGTGCCTGGGTAGGCCACCCAGTAGTCGGGCTGCAGCATTTTGGATTGATTGAAGTTTACTGAATTGTCTGACTCCGATGCCCAGATAGAGGGCATTACAGTAGTCAATACTCCATAGCACAAGAGCGCCTACCACCGTTTTCCTAAGGGAGAGTGGAATGAAAGGGAGAATTTTGCGCAATAGTTGTGAAGAAGCAGGAGGAATTAACCTGATTAACCTGAAGAGCACAAGAATGTTCAGGATCGATGATAAAGTCAAGATTTTTGGCCTTCAGTACTGGCTGAGGGCAGACACCCGCTTCTGGAGGCCATCAGGACTGGTTCCAGAAAGATGGTTTCTTACCGAATTCCAGAACCTCGGTCTTCTCCATGTTGAGTTTTAAAAAGTTGAGAGTCATCCACGACATTACAGAAGACAGGCAGTCCCGAAACCGCTCTGCTGACATGCCGTTGTTTTGGGACAGTGATACTATCACTTGTGTGTCATCAGCGTAGGATATAAGAGCCAGACCATAGCTTTTAATTAGCCTGGCTAATTGTGTGACATAAATGTTAAATAATGTTGGAGAGAGTGCCAAACCCCAGGGAACTCCTCCAGGAAGAGAAAACCTTTCAGATCTCAAACTATCCCAGTAGACCATTTGCTCCCTGGAGTTAAGAAAGGAGGAGAGGAGGGACAAGGCCTTACCCTTGACGCCCATGGACTGCAATCGCTCAGCTAGCACTAGGTGGTTTACCGTGTCGAAAGCTGCCGTGAGGTCAAGCAGTATTAAGGCCGTCCTACTCCCCTCATCCATAACCCTCCATATCTCCTCCGTAGCCATAATCAGTGCTGACTCCAGTGCTTAATTTGTGCCGGTGCTTTCCAGTGCTTAGCACCGGCACTTATCGGTCAGGGCCGGGTCTACACAGGATATCAGCTGCTGCCTGCTCACACAAGTCTTCCCAGTGGCGGCGAAGAGCTGATAAGCGTTCAGCCATAATGGGACACTCCGCATACTGCTCCGAGACGTGCTGCCAGCAGCTGCTTGCTGGGCTCAGTAAGGTCATAAATAGTTAGAAGATTTCTGCTCTCAGCTCTGGACCGGCTGAGAGAGCAATGTAACAAATCTGCACAGCCAGGCTACCACATATATATTCCTGCGGCGCCGCACGATGACACACTACTACAATGTTGCGATTCCCCCACGTGCAGCTCTGGCTGTCACCCTGTTGTCACAGGCAGGCCCTTAAGGTATTGTGCTAGTACTTGCTGGCGCCATGGTGGACCATCGTCACATCCTGTCTATCTGAAGGGGAGTTCGGTTTGTTTAGGGAGGGAGATGGCTGGTTGCTAAATTTGCCGCCCTCAAACCATTCAAAGCTTTCGCAGCTTCCTTCTGCAGCTTGCACCAGCCGAGGGAATCAAAGGAAAGAGTCAGTGACCCGAGTTGCACCAGTTGTTGCAGGACAGCCTGTCACTGGACAGTCCCGCTCTGGACTCATTGAACAGCCTGGACGACTCGCATCTCAATTAGGGAACGTGAGTGATAAAAAAACAACTTTTGCATTTTCCTTTATTTGCCGTTTTTTTTGCTAAATGTCAATACAGAGACATTTAAATACTTCCTGCCAGATTCATGTGTACTAAGCGAGGGAAAAAAATAATCTACTCTGAATCCCCATGGAGGCCTGGCAGAGACGGGCAGGGGTCATAGCGAGAGCTGGTTTCACTGCTTCCCTCTCCCCCCTGCAACCGGCAGCACACGGTTTATTAATCCAGCCTTTGCAGAGGTGAGCAGCCCTGGAATTGCCGCTCGCATCCTCACAGTAAGTCAGTGTCTCTAAAGTAATCTGCTGAATTACTTTGATACAACTCCAGCCGCTGCATTTTCGAGAGACACGTGTATTTTTTATGGGGTGTTTATGTTGTTTCACACTAGGGTGACCAACCGTCTGTAAATTTAACGGACAGTCCGTAATTTGGGCCTCACGTCCGTTGTCCGTGAGGAAACTTTTTACGGACGCCTTTTGTCCGTAACGTTGGCCATCACAGGGATGCTCCCTGTGAGAGGCCTCACCCCCCCCCTTGATGGGGCGCCTCGCGCTCCTCCTGGAGCACAAGAGCAGCCCCACCCGCCCATTGTCATTTTGTATGCCGGCTAATTGCCACATACAGAATGTCAATGGGGCAGTCTGGGCTGGCAAATCATGTGGCGGCCTCCTCCTGCCTCAGTGTACAGCAGGGCGTTCTGTAAACTAAAAGGCAAAACGCTAATGCTGCAACTTTAGCAACGTGAGAAAACAGTGTATATAAAGAAGCCGTTAAATAAGTAAAAAAGAACAGGTTATCGTTCTTTCACCGTCTCATCATTTTTTAACTGAAGTATTTTCAATATTATATCCAACAAAGCCATGGTTGCTGCTTTTTTATTTATTTTAAAAAATCAAACGTGTGATATTTATGTTTGAATGGTTTTGAAATATATGAATGTGTTCTAGGCTTCTTTGTAAATCAAAGTGATTACATTGTAGATACAACTTATATGTTCTTGTTTTGTATTATGTGTATATATGTAAATAGTGTGGTTTGAGAGTGGTATGATTGAATGTATGTATTATATGTTGTCCAAAAAAGTCTAAAAAGATTTCTACTTGAAAAAAAGTTTTTTTTCTTTTGAGTAATGTTCATTTGTTTGTTGTACATAAGGTCTTAAAAAAATTTTTCTTTGAAAATTCTTAAATCAGTCATTGAGAATCAAAAAATAAGAAACAACCCTTTTTCAAAATAAAATATAAATCAAACGACACATTTGGGTCATCAGTAACATTTGTTCCATGGTCAGATGTTCAAACTCAAAATAAGGGAGTTAAATGAATGGCAGCACATGCAATCTCTGTTGTTGTTTAGTAGCTTGTGGCAAGCAGTGCTGTTGGGAGCCCAAACCCAGTAGTTTTTTGTTGAAGGTGTACTTGCAGACAGCAGTCTGTGTGGTCCCAAATCTCTTGAAATAAGAGAGGTACTAAGTTGTAAGTTGTCATTTTTGTTTTTTTACCGCCAAGCAGTTAGTATTGCTTCCTGTGGGTGGTAGCCTATGTGATAGAGTGACCTTTTGTTCATCTTGTGTAGATTGGTTGTTGGGAGTATGAGTGATAATGAAACTTTTGCGTATACTGAAGACCATATAAAAAATCTACTAGCTGACCCGCCCCTATTCGCTTCTGCTTCTCTGAGCGTTTCAGCCCAGAACCAGAATGAAATAGATAAACTAACTCGCTTAAAAAAGAAACAAATTCGCACCGACCTGCATGGTCATTTTTTGCTGCAGCACTTGAGAGGAGGAACAATCCCGACAGGATTACAGATCAAAAACGTTCCTGTAATATTCACAGAAGATCCTATATATAAAAAGGGATACAGTTATATAGAGACGAAGTGCAGTCGCGATTTGATGGTGTTAACAATAGAAACTGCTCAAAGACTCTCAAAAACACAATTGGAGGAAATAGAGGCACTTGAAACAGCAATCTCCAGAAATCAACTAATCACAGATTCAAAATCATTGCTAGAGAAATTACAAAAAGAGATTGGAGAGTTCAAGGATTACACAATCAATCAAAAAACGGTGCAATTCGAAAAGGACAAGAAAAATTTCAACTTGGAAAAGGTTTATCCATATTTACAATCCGATTTCTATTCTAAACCAGATTCTAGAAAACACTTACAGGAATACCAGGGAAGATCATTTAACAAATTTACAACCTTCTCAGACACGTCGTCGGCAAGCGGAAACGAAGGAGACGACCCCGCACCAAGGAGAAACAACAATAGGAGGGGTGGATTCCAACAAAACCAGGGACAACAACATCAAGGACCTTTTTTAGGCAGGGGCCAACTCAAACCACGTGGAAAAACTCGCTTCGCCCCCCAAACATGGGAAATGTCAACAAGACGACACAACTACAAAAACTAATACCGTCACCAATATTCAATTTGTCTAATAAAATCTTGACACCGGAAGAAGAAAAGATTTTAACAAAAGGTCTCACCTTTGTCCCTACCAAGTACACAAACTTTGTAAAACTTAAGACAGAGGTCATTGAATTTTGTCGGAAAATAAGACTAAAAACCTTCTTCATCGAGCAGCCTTACCAACCTAGGCTCGAAATAACAGGACTAAGGAACAAATCAACTTTCTGTCCACCTACAAATAAAATACCTAAGGAGGTGATTACTTTCGAACGGACCTTATTGTCAGCGGTTATGGAAATGGAGAAAAAGAAAAAACATCTTAAATTCAATTTATCAAAAGCGGAGTCACAAGCCCTAAACAATTTAAAAACGGATACGTCGGTCATTATAAAGCAGGCCGACAAAGGTGGCTCAATTGCCATCTGGGACAAAGAATTGTATAAAATGGAAGTCAAAAGACAACTGGATGACGAGACATGTTATAGAAAGGTGAACAAAGATCCAACCTTGGAACTGAAAAATGAACTTCATAAAATCATTGACGATGGTTTTGAACAGGGATTCCTTGGCCAAAAGGAGTTTGAGTACCTTAAAATAAAACACCCCAGGACTCCGCTCTTTTATGTATTGCCAAAAATGCATAAAAATGAAAAAACGCCCCCAGGACGCCCAATAGTGTCTGGTTGTGATTCCTTAATGGAGCCTATTTCTAAGTTTGTCGATTTTTTTCTTAAACCCTTTTTATTGACAGTGAAATTTCATGTACAAGACACTACGGACTTCATCAAAAAATTGATGACAATTAAGTTTGACAAAAACTCTCAAGTAATGGTGACAATGGACATCACTTCACTCTATACTTCAATCCCGCAGGATGAAGGTATTTATGTCCTTGAAGCAATTTTGGAAGAAAGACCAAGACCTCACCCAATACCAACGGATTTCATCTTGAGACTTGCAGAATTCGCATTAAAAAAGAATTATTTCAATTTTGATGGAGAATTCTACTTCCAAATCGGCAGCGTGGCAATGGGATGCCCTTTCGCCCCGGAACTAGCGGTATTATTCATGGCTAGATATGAGGAGGCATTCGTCTATAACAACAATCCTTACATACAATGGATAACCCATTGGTATCGTTATATAGACGATATTTATTTCATATGGACTGGACCAACAGAGGAGCTTGAACGATTCCATGATTGGATTAACAACAGAGTACCAACTATAAAATTCAGCATGGAACATTCATCAGAGAAAATGCCGTTCCTTGATGTACAAGTGTATCCATATGAAGGAGAACTAATAACAACATTATATAAAAAATCAACCGATCGAAACAGGGCATTACACTTCCGTAGCAACCATCCACGGAGTCTAAAGGAGAACCTCCCATATGGGCAATATTTACGGTTGAGACGCAATTGCCAATTCAAAGACGAATACTGGAAGCATGCAGACAAACTCACGGAAAATCTACTACTACGGGGCTACCCAAAAAAGCTGTTAACAAAATCAGCGAAAAGAGCTTGGTGGGCGCCACGTGAAAGCCTCCTCGAAAGAAGAACGAAAAATGACACAGACAGGTTGGTTTTTGTTTCGACATTTTGCCCTAATTCAAACGCTTTGAAAAAAGTGGTCAAACAAAACTGGCACCTCCTGCGCAATTTAGGTCAAACCTTCAAACAAGAACCACTCTTTGCTTTCAAAAAGAATTCCAGTGTCGCCAACCAATTGATCAGAGCAGCATTGCCCAAAAAAACGAATCCAGATTTGAGGACTATGCTAAATTTTCCACCAATTCAGGGACACCGCAAATGTGGCACATGTACATGCTGTGACACTACAGTCGAAGGGTCTGTTTTCACCTATAACCATATCAGTTGGAAACATGAAAAATTCTCTAACTGCAAATCACGCAATGTAGTGTACGGAATCATCTGTCCTTGTAAATTGGCATACATTGGCAAAACCAATCAAGAAGTGCGCCTCCGAATACAACAACATAAATCCAGAATTCGGAACAATGTGGCCACAGCTCCGCTGGTCAATCATTGGAAAGAAAAACAACATAAAGAAACTGATGTAATCTGGACAGTCATCGCCAAAGTGGAAAGCGACACTAGAGGTGGTAATCTTGAAGCAAAACTAACAAAAATGGAAGCGATGCTAATCGTCAAATTCAATACAGCATTCTATGGGCTAAACGAAATGTCAGAAATGTTCAAACTCTAACTACCAACAGTTGCTTAAGGCACCAGTCATGAACACCTATACCCTGACCTGTACCATGACCACACCATAACCACACCACAATAAACTTCGTCATGTGGACCCCAACGGACTCCACTCCACCCTTAGATGCTCAGTCCTTGAACTCATCATGCATACGCACAATTTCCGAAATTGATTATTTGCAAACGGAGCACCACAACTCTCAGAAACTTTTGAACATTATGCCAACCACAAACTAACACAACGGAATTTCACTATAGTCTCTAAAAAACCACATTGGTTGAATGGAATATAGAGATTCACATTTCTCAATAATGGCCGTATTTCGACATTACCAACGGAGTACTACAACTCCCAGAAATCATTTAGACACCAGTCCAACTAATACTAACATAACGGCATTCTTGGTGCTTTTAATATAGGCTCAAAAAAAAAACCCTTGAATAGAAGGACATAGAGACTTCTGGCCAGGGTTCACATTTATGAAAAGTGACTGCCGATCAAACGATCTTAGTGGCCCTTTAAAAGATCGAGAACATCACACAGTCTGCATCCGCCCAAACTCCCAGGATCCTTTGCGGACCCGGAAGCTGCGCGCAATTCGCACGACTGGCAGAACGGAACGCTGCTCGGTGCTGCCGTACCCGTGGGAAGGTAAGCCTCCCGTTAGCTTTTGCTCCGCTCGATTTTTACAACAACTTGTACCCGCTTCTTGACAGTTCTCCCCTGTCTCGGTTTTCCAGACTCACTACAAACGATCTTGGACAACGCGTCCTCCGTCACCCCACACCAGACCGGCCAGTAGGACACAATAACGAGCCTACAGGTGAGAACACAATCTCCCTTTATTCACATGCTGCCTTTTAACTCAGAAAAAATCCCCGTTTTTAAAAAATTCCCCGTTCTTTACACAGCCGGAGCCCCACCACCTTGAATCATCAGGGAGCCCGGACCCACCAAAATCATGTAAGCAGAACGAAAGGAGTTGTGGTGTGAGTGTGGTTAATTTTGGACATGTATTGAGAGATACTGATGGGATTCATTTCTTCATGACAGATGGTTTGGTGTCCCGGTAATCGTAGTCGCATTTCTGGTTTCCTAGTGATTGAGAGGTAAGAGATAGAAGCTAGTAGTAGGGGCAGTCAGTGTGGTTTCAACACAAAACAGCATACCAATAAGTTTCCCCTTCTCTTTTCACAGACCTCGGTCCTGACGAGAACTCATTCACCCATATGAGTTCGAAACGCGTAGACTTTTCAAGCCTTAAAAAATCAAACGTGTGATATTTATGTTTGAATGGTTTTGAAATATATGAATGTGTTCTAGGCTTCTTTGTAAATCAAAGTGATTACATTGTAGATACAACTTATATGTTCTTGTTTTGTATTATGTGTATATATGTAAATAGTGTGGTTTGAGAGTGGTATGATTGAATGTATGTATTATATGTTGTCCAAAAAAGTCTAAAAAGATTTCTACTTGAAAAAAAGTTCTTTTTCTTTTGAGTAATGTTCATTTGTTTGTTGTACATAAGGTCTTAAAAAAAATTTTCTTTGAAAATTCTTAAATCAGTCATTGAGAATCAAAAAATAAGAAACAACCCTTTTTCAAAATAAAATATAAATCAAACGACACATTTGGGTCATCAGTAACATTTGTTCCATGGTCAGATGTTCAAACTCAAAATAAGGGAGTTAAATGAATGGCAGCACATGCAATCTCTGTTGTTGTTTAGTAGCTTGTGGCAAGCAGTGCTGTTGGGAGCCCAAACCCAGTAGTTTTTTGTTGAAGGTTTTTTTTATTTTAAGCAACTAACAACCATTGACAAAGCCAATAGTCCTGGTTTTGTTGGTGTAATGATACTTGCTGTATTATTTATATATATATATATATATATATATATATATATATAAATATAAATATATATATATATATATATATATATATATATATATATATATATATATATATATATATATATATATATATATATATATATATATATATATATATATATATATATATATATATATATATATTTATATATATATATATATATATATATATATATTTATATTTATATATATATATATATATATATATATATATATATATAAATAATACATATATATATATATATATATTCACAGAAAAAACCATAGGTTATAGTGGATATATAGTTAGGAATTTGCATTTACAAAACCTTGAAAATTCAATGAAAAAACCATTGGTTTTAGGCCATATATAGTTAGGGATTTGCATTTACAAAACCTTATTTTACTCGCATAAAACCATTGAAATTCCATATATAGTTATAAGCGCTAACTATATATCGCGCACCCGCAATCCACTGCTGATGATGTCACATATTACATCATTCATGACATGGTTAGTGACATCACTGATGACATCACTGATGACATCTCAAATGACATCACTGATGACATCACTGATTACAACATCCAGTGACTGTATGTTTCTGTAAAGTTAAAATATGTTTTACATATTGAAGAATGAGTGGATATATAAGTGTCTGGATGAAGGATTTACTAGGTGCATGACTGACTGATTGAGTGAGTGATTAAATGTGTCTCACTGAGTGCATGGGTTAGTGACTAAACTGTTTTAATTTGTGCATCATTATATCTGTTGTTCTACAAACTGCTGCATATGTTGATCAGTAGCTATATGAGTAACTGTATGGGTTATTGATTGGTTGTCCAAGTATTTGTATGGGAAACTGAGTGTGTGTGTATGGGTGGCTGGAAGGTGTGTGACTCTGTACATAGATGTGTGAGTAGTTGATTCACTATATGTATAGATTCAAAAGTGCATGTGCAAACAGCTGTATGGGCGGTTGACTGTGCATGAGTGTATTAGTGAGTGAATGGATATCTCAGTGCTACATGTCAAATTAAGTACATATGTAAAACACAGTACATGTGAGAGTTGACATCTATAAATAACTGTGCATAAGAGCCAGTGAATGTGTGAGTGGCTGTATGGATCATTGTGAACATGTATCAGAGATTGTATAAGAGAGTAAAGTAAATATGTGTTAGTATATGTTTGAATAAGTAAGGTGTGTATAACTGTATAGTTGAGAAAATGGAGGTGTGATTGATTTTTGGCATAACTGACTAGGTGTGTGAGTAACTCCATGGATGAGTGACAGTCTGTGACTGTCTGTTTACACTGATTGTATCTAAGGTTATATTAGAGTCTGAAGAGGTTCATGGTATTATCACATGAATGATATCATCAGTGATGTTATCAGTCATGTCAAATGAGATGTTTTCAGTGATGTCATCAGTGATGTCATTTGAGATGTCATCAGTGATGTCATCAGTGATGTCACTAACCATGTCATGAATGATGTAATATGTGACATCATCAGCAGTGGATTGCGGGTGCACGATATATAGTTAGCGCTTATAACTATATATGGAATTTCAATGGTTTTATGCGAGTAAAATAAGGTTTTGTAAATGCAAATCCCTAACTATATATGGCCTAAAACCAATGGTTTTTTCATTGAATTTTCAAGGTTTTGTAAATGCAAATTCCTAACTATATATCCACTATAACCTATGGTTTTTTCTGTGAATTTCATTGGTTTTTTAATAGCAAATATGAAAAGCTTTAAAATGTCAAGTACGTGATAGATAAAAACATTTTCGTATTTATGCACGCTGATGTGCTTTGAACGCTGCCCCCCTCCCCTCTTTTCTCTTAGTAGTACTCTCTCTTTGCAGATAGTGAAGAGTAGTTAACGCAGGCCTTTACCCCCGTTGTAATCCGTCCTGCCTGCTTGTCTCTCCATTTGATTGATTATTATCCAAGCATTTACTGTTTTTCAATTGATTCTCTTTGGTTCATTCTCTATTTACAAACAAGCACAAAGTCGCAATACTCTGTTTAGTCTTTGCAGATCGTGAAAAATCGTGTAAAAAAATAAAAGTAATCGAGCAAAATCAGTAGGCCACTAATTGGATCTCTTTTTGACCTCGCTAAAATAGAAATATTATAAACAACTCTTCATGAGAAATACGAAAATAGTGAGATGAACTGAGCTCCACACCATGAGGGCTGCAAGACAGCTCGGCTCCGTCACCCACCCCGCCCAAAATAACGACAAACCCTATGCAAATATTAAAAATATAGACAACACACCAGCAAAGAAACAGGGTAAAACATTTTATTAAATAACTATTTACATAACGTTGGTTTATAAGATGATGTCAGTAGTGGACCGATGTGTGAATAGGTCGGAAGCAGCACAAGGCGCCAAGATCCGGATGGAAAGTCCTGGATGTTGGGTGCCATAGTTCAGAGTTCTGAGTTTGAGCCTTTTTCAATGCCTGTGCTTTGTTGTTTCCCCTCCATCAAAAACAAAAAAAATATATAAAACTGTGCAAAAATACAAAAAAAACAAAAAATGTTTACAAAAGCAGTGCTTGTAAGACTGTCTGAAGCTTATTTCCACCTACTGCAGCTTCACTATTCTCAAAGTAAGTGAGGGTCGTTTGTGGACCTGACTGCATTTGAAAACAATGTTATATGGTACCTCCCTAAACCGCTTGACGGAGGCCCCCGAGGGGCGGTGTGATGGCACGGACTCGGAGAAGACGCTTGGCTCCGACCCCCTCCCCAAGTCTTATAGCACTGGTGTAGCCTGAGATCGCCCCCGACATAGGCGGCCGGCTCCCGGGGTCCGGCGGAACTTTTTGCCTTTTGATGACTCTTCTATTCTGGACTTTGTCCCGCAATCCGTTTGACCTGAAGACACGCTGTAGTGGGGCGCCCCTTTACCGTTTTAGTTGCCATTCCGCCCGCTTTTGCTACACTGTGCCTCTTCCGCCATTCAGCTGTTTACCGCCCGCTCTTGCGACTACAGCGTGTCGCTCACCATGTAGTTAAGTTGCTCCCGCTCTTGCGGTGCAGCGATAGGCGGCTGCCACAGGACTCTCAAAATGGCGGCCGGCTCTTCGGTTTTGGGCCTGGTCCACTAAAATGGCCCTGGGACACCTTGGAACTCGGACGCTTCCCTGATAGGGCTTGGGTCCCATTCTCGAAAGCGTCCCCTCAGCCGTGAAGATTCTACAAAAGTCTTGGGGGCCCCCGACTCCCGCAGGCTTCTGGTGGGGAGCGGCTGCCATGTCTGCTCGTGGAATGGCCACGACGGAGCTACGAGATGGTAGTGCTCTCATGCTGACGCCAGCTTTAGTCTGAAACATCCAGAAACACTGTAGACTACCAATTCGATCAGTTCCGGTAGCGCCCCAACATGACCCGGAAGAGAAAAACTTGCCCTCCCCTCTTTGACTGATGGTTCTTGTTGCCTGTCCCCTCTGTTGTCATTTAACAGAACTTTTTGGACTGCTGAAAGGGGTTGTGTTCCGAACGCTGGTTGGTGGAGACATTTTGACTATATTCTTGACCTACGTTGTCGCGTAATGCGTTATATGACACGCCGCGTTAGCGCACCCGGAAGTGATCCGGGGCGCGGCGCGCAGCGCGTAACGTAAGCATACCAGGTCATGTGACTTGTTAATAAAACTTTTCATTGGTTCATTTTACTTTTGTTATTTTAATGATGAAAAGCTTGGTCATATGACCTAAAAATTACGCTTTTTATTGTTTTCGAACATTATTTTTTTTAAAACATATATGTTATAATATTCCAGGCTAATGTACTTTCCCGGAAAATTTACAACTGTCCTGCAAGTAAAATATATTCCTTTTTCGAGAAAAAGGGCGTTTCTTCGTTCCATGACGGAGCCGTTGAATAAAAGAGACTGGGCCTGCTGTCTTAGTCGCCGATACGCCTGATTATCAGATTCTTATCGATCACTTTATGTTGCAAGAATGGAAAACACAACTGCCCTTGACCATTTATCTTTACTACGTTCCTACATATTATACCTTTTATCCGTCATGTAATTGGACTGCTTTATTTCACTTGCCTTTTACTGATTCGAAAACAGTGACTAAAAGTAGAAACTTTACCAATGTAAATACTACTACCGTGTTTGATTTAAAAACCTTTATTGTGAAAATGTCAGTATACAAATACGGGCCTATAACCACCTGGGCCGGCCACGGAGCAAACTGAAATCGTATATGATGAGGAGACATTTACACTGTAGAGGAACGTAACGAGCGGGCCATTAGGTTGCAAGAACTAAGGTGTCTAACAGTTGCGGAATCGGTGGACGTACATTTTGTAATTAAAATAAGACAGGGCCACTTACAATAAAATGTTCTAGATATACATTTGCGGGCAAGGAGTTACGAGTCCCATTTATACCGGCGCCATTTTGGGCGAGGCCGGGCAGGTCCAAGATATAGTCAAAATGTCTCCACCAACAATCGGCCAGACCAGAACCCCTTTCGGCCCTTTATGCTACAAGATGGTGTCTTCCATTCAGAAAATATTGTTGGCAGCATTTTGAAAGGAAAGATAAACAGCCGTTCTCCTAGTGAGTCTCACATTGTTACATTTAGGAAGAATGTTGAAGAGTAATATGTGGAAAATCTGAAGCCATTTTTCTACAAACTCTCAATCAGCCTAAGTCATGGGCGATCTTTGTCCACACCAGGGCAATAGTGATGCTGCAGCAGGTGCAAAAGAGCTTCAGACAGTCTTACAAGCACTGCTTTTCTAAACATTTTTTTGTATTTTTGCACAGTTTTATATTTTTTTTTTGTTTTTGATGGAGGGGAAACAACAAAAAACAGGCATTGAAAAAAGCTCAACAGTGCAGGGCGCCTTGTGCTGCTTCCGACCTATTCACACATCAGTCCACTACTGACATCACCTCATAAGCCAACGGGGCACCCCACACTGACTTTCGGCGCAGCATTGTAGGATGGCCACACCAGTGCGGCAACTTGCTGGACACCACCTCGGTGCCATCCGGATCTCGGAGCGTTCGAGTCACTGTACCGCAAGAGTGACCGGAACTCAGCTGGTCACGCCGTCTTTCGGCGCAGCATTGTAGGATGGCCATACCAGTGCGCCAACTTGCTGGACACCACCTCGGTGCCATCCGGATCTCGGCGCGTTCGAGTCACTGTACCGCAAGAGTGACCGGAACTCAGCTGAACACGCCGTCTTTCGGCGCAGCATTGTAGGATGGCCACACCAGTGCAGCAATTTGCTGGACACCACCTTGGGCAACAGTGAAGCTGCAGCAGGTGCAAATAAGCTTCAGATAGTCTTACAAGCACTGCTCAGAACTCTCAACTATGGCACTCAACATCCAGGACTTGCCATTCGGATCTTGGCGCCTTGTGCTGGTTCCGACCTATTCACACATCGGTCCACTACTGACATCACCTCATAAGCCAACGGGGCACCCCACGCCGACTTTCGGCACAGCATTGTAGGATGGCCACACCAGTGCGGCAACTTGCTGGACACAACCTCGGTGCCATCCGGATCTCGGCGCGTTCGACTCACTGTACCGCAAGAGTGACCGGAACTCAGCTGGACACGCCGTCTTTCGGCGCAGCATTGTAGGATGGCCACACCAGTGCGGCCATTTGCTGGACACCACCTCGGTGCCATCCGGATCTCAGCGCGTTGTGCTGCCTTCGGCCTATTCGCACATCGGTCCGCTACTGACGCCGCCTCACGTGCCAAAGGATTTTCTACGCTTTTTGTAGCCCTATGCCGCATAACAGGTCATGTGACTTGTTTATAAAACTTTTCATTGGTTCATTTTACTTTTGGTTTCCTAAAGATGGAAGGCTTGGTCATATGACCTAAAAATAACACTTTTCATTGGTTTAGAACATTTTTTTTTCCCAAACGATGAAAGCCCCACCTTGTTTCTGGATGTTTCAGACTAAAGCTGGCGTCAGCATGAGAGCACCACCATCTCGTAGCTCCGTCGTGGTCATTCCGCGAGCAATCATGGCAGCCGCTCCCCACCGGAAGCCTGCGGGAGTCGGGGTCCCCAAGACTTTTGTAGAATCTTCACGGCTGAGGGGACGCTTTTCGAGAATGGAGCCCAAGCCCTAGCAGGCAAGCGTCCGAGTTCCAAGGTGTCCCAGGGCCATTTCAGTGGACCAGGCCCAAAACCGAAGAGCCGTCCGCCATTTTAAGAGTCATGTGGCAGCCGCCTATCGCTGCACTGCAAGAGTGGGAGCAACTCAACAACATGGTGAGCGAGACGCTGTAGCCGCAAGAGCGGGCGCAACTCAGCTGGATGGCCGCCACCTGGGGAGGCCCGTTCACGCCGCCTCCCCCACGCCCGGGCCGCCCCACGCCAATTTTCGGAGCAGCATTGTAGGATACCAAAACCAGTGCGGCAGTTTACTGGACATCACCTGGGTGCCATCAACATCTCAGCGCGTTCTGCTGCCTTGGGACTATTCGCACAACAGACCGCTACTGACGAGGCCTCCCCCCGCCCCACCCGGGACGCCCCACGCCAATTTTCGGAGCAGCATTGTAGGATACCAAAACCAGTGCGGCACCCAGGCGACATCACCTGGGTGCCGTCCAGAACTCAGCACGTTGTGCTGCCTTGGGACTATTCGCACAAAAGACAGCTTCTGACAATTGTTGCTTTTTTGGGTGAAAAATGTTTAAATGTTTTTACAGTTTTTGTTCCGTTCATTATAGTTAAAAGTTAATAAAGTTTTAAAATCTAACTTTGTTGGAGTGCTATATATGTTTAAAAAATCGGGTGAATGGGGCCTTGAATTGGGTTATTGTCATGTGTGGGCTTTGCAAGTGTACTGCTACAAGATCGGACATTTCAAACTCAAATGCACGTTCTTTTTCTTACCTTTCCGAAGCATGGAGCGCAATAGCAGGCAGAGAAAGGGTGATGCACGTGTTGAACACTGCCTGGCCTGGCAAGTTGCTGGCAGTGCCACCCCCGCCCGCTCCTGAAAGAGGGCACACACACACCGCCGCCCCGAGTACTTCACAAATCTTTAAAAGACCATGCGCTTGTTCATGAGGCTTAAATGGTTTATCACCCCTTCTAGAACCCCTGCATCGACCCTCTGACGTTTCCTGGAAGAATTAGCACGTAACACAATACCAAGCCCTGTCAGCTGAAACCCCCGAGAAATCATGGGGCATATTATCAAGGGGGTTTATTTCCGCTTTTTGGGCTTTAAAAGCCAAAAAAAAAAGAGATAAAATTATCTCCCTATTACCAAGCTGTCGCTAACACCAGTTAGTGACATCTAAAAGGAGATAGCGACCATCTTGGGCCCCGCTTTGCATATCAGTGATATTTATCACTAATGACATGCAAAGTGGGCGTGCCAAGATTTTAGCGACTGGAAACAGTCCCTAACCATCGCTATCTCCTATTACCAACTTTTGGAGATATTCCCGCTAAGCGCGAATATCTCCAAAACCTAACACCTGCCCTGAGCAGTTTTAGCCATGTTATCCAATGGGAAGTGGATAACATGGCTAAGAGCATTTGCTGGATAATGCATGAATATCGCTGACTTTTCAACGATATTCATGCATTGCGGCCGTTTTTTATCGCATTTGCGATAAACCTTGCTAATAGCAAGGTTTATGTGCGATAAAATTCGCCGATGTGCGGCGATAATTTTTGTCTCTAAACAAGTTAGAGACAAAAATTATCGCTAGTTGTTGGTAATATGCCCCCGGGTTTTTGCTTGCAGGAATCGGGAGGCGGGAGACTAGCACTGAAATCAGTAGTCTCACGCCTGAATCGGGAGGGTTGGCATGTCTGGATATTCTACAGCTGGGGCCATAAACTACATCCGCAGGGCTAGGTGATAGCCTAGGTCCGGCCTGGACAATCGGACACAGAGGAAGAGGAGTGTCAGAGGGTGCGGTAGTGAATAGGGTGAAAGGGAGGTGTCGGGCGGGCACAGGGTGTGATTCTCAGAGAAGAGCAGCGCAGATGGGGGGAAGTATATGGCCCATGCATGAGAGAAAGAGCGGGGGTGACCAGTGCGTGGGGGAGATGCTTGCGAGGGTGGGGAGCCATGCTGAGGATCGGCGGCGTGCAGAGAGTGGCCCTGGTCAAGGCATCTAAAATGGCTGCCGTGCACGACAAAATTGTGGCATTGGACAAAAACGCAAGATGGCGCAGACAATGTTTATCAATAAGGATTCATTTATAACAAAATATTTACTCGCAGTGACAAAATGGTGGTCAACACTTCCTGATTTCCATCTAATCGAACGTTAACAAACGTCACGCAGCAAAAAAAAAAAAAAAAAGCTCACGCACAGAGCAGTTTTTAGCCATGTTATCCAATGGAAGGTGGATAACATGGCTAAGAGCATTTGCTGGATAATGCATGAATATCGCTGACTTTTCAGCGATATTCATGCATTGTGGCCGATGTGCGGCGATAATTTTTGTCTCTAAACAATTAAAACGAAGCACAAAATGGCGAATTCCCGTTTCCCTACCAGTTTGCGGCCCAGTTCGCGGCCCGTGAAGCGCTTCTACCGTGAAAAATCATTTTTTTTTTATTTTCCCCACGGGACCCTTTAATAACCCCAACAACATTCCTAGGGGGTCAAGAGGGGTATACCTTGCCCCCTTTCAATAAATTCCCCCTTCGTTTTTCACCTCTTCTTCTCTCTCGATCCTAGCGAGAGATAAGATGGCGGCCGCTCCGGACTGTTTAGAATGTTGACAGACACCGGAGAGCCAATCAGCTTTCTGCGCGCAAAGTTCCGTTTCGCGAAAAGTAAGCGGACCGGATCGCTGCCCGGAGCGCTGTTACAGATATATATCTTGTTTTGAACGTTAAGTTCTCAAAAACTACTGGAGCACATATATTGAGACCTAGCAAAGGCACATCGGGCTAACAGTCCCTACAATTTTGCCAAGTTTCGTGCAAATCCATTCAGCCGTTCGAGCTAAAAGTGAGTCCAACCGCCCTATGGAAATTAACATGGGAAAAACGCGTTTTGGGACCCCCCTTTTTTCTCGGCCCCCCGTCGACAAAACCCCCCCAAATTTTCAAGGGCTGCTCAGAAACAAAATGTGCCATTTTCCTGAAAATTTCAGCCGATTCCGTCCACAAACGCCAAAGTTATTAGACATAGAATTTTCAAAAATCCCATAGGGAAAAAATCCTAACTATATATACCTACTGGCGACCGCCAGTAGGTAATATATATATATATATATATATATATATATATATATATATATATATATATATATATTCTCTCCTAGTTACGCCTGTCTCCACATGGGGTACTGGGAGAGACAGGTCCTCAGTGGCGAATACTCTGCCATATGCAGGGATCACATTGTTCGGTGGTTCAGATACATCGATGATGTTTGTATGATCTGGAAGGGAACCACTGAACAAGCAACAGAATTTATCGCTAAGTTGAATGTCAACAACTATAACTTGTCATTCACCTCTGACATCAGTAATTCACATGCCACCTTTCTAGATGTAGCAATTGATATCAACAATGGAGAGATTGAAACATCATTGTTTAGGAAACCCACAGCAGGCAACACAGTGCTGCATGCCCATAGTCACCACCCACCACATCTAATCCGAAGCATTCCCTACGGGGAAATGCTGAGGATTAGAAGAGCGTGCAGCACTGAAGTCCAAAATAAAACAGCGCAAGAAGCATGCAGACAGCGATTCTTGGCTCGGGGTTATGAGGAAAAGGTAGTTCTGGCAGCAATCAGAAAAGCAAATGCCATACCCCGATCTGAAGCCCTAGCACATAGGAGGTTACAGAATTCCATCATGACTCCTGTGCCACAACCTGTCAGACTCATATGGTCTTTTAACAGCCAACACGGTGCTTTACGTAAGATCGTAAATAAGCATTGGGGCTTAGTGAAGTGTGATCAAATCATAGGCAATGATATGCCCGCAAAACCGGCAATAACATATAGGAAAGCCTTTTCACTGCAGGACGCACTGGTGAAATCAAGTCCAGAATTAGTGGTTAGGCATGATTGGTTGGCTGACAGTAAAGGCTTCAGAAAGTGTGCTTCTTGTAAGGCCTGCATACAAGGGGTTAATAAGACAGAGTATTGTACTCCCTTCTCCGATGCCCCATGTAAGATCAAGAAGAAGCTCACATGTAAAAGTGAATTCTCAGTATATGTTTTGGAATGCCCATGTGGGTTAAGATACGTGGGCAGCTCCAAACTTCAGGTGCACAAAAGGGTCTTACAACACCTAAGGGCCATAAAGACCAATGACCCAGTGTACCCCGTGGCCAGGCACTTCAGGGAAAAGCACAACAGCAACAGTGCGTTACTGAAGTATTATGCCATTGATTCCATCGCACCCATGAGAAGGGGTGGCAATAGAGAAGCTGCATTAAGGAGGTTAGAAACAAGATATATCCTCATGTTAGACAGCAAGTCACCCAATGGGCTTAATGCATCGGAAGATTTTTATACCTGTCTGTAGATCACTTATCTTTTCTCCAGTTTGTTGCATGTTTGATTCTTTAGGACAATACAACGAGTCACTTCAAATGATCCCACATTACGGCTATGGATATGTAATTCCAGCTTGGCCGGTGAGGTCCTTTGACCCAAGTTTTGTCCACTTGTCTAAGGATGTGATCAGTGATCCTATCATTCCATTTGACAGACCTGATTATAATTAATTTAACATCAGGGTCATATTTGTAATCAGATTGGATTGTCTGTCATTGTTTTTAATCTTATTCACCTTACACTTTATGCTCACACAATTTTTTTTTGTTTGTTTTTTAACAACCAACGTAGCGTCTTTATTAGTTCTGTTTGCCAGTTTAACCTGTCATATCTGTTTATATGCCTTTGAGGGGTTATAATCTTTTTTTGTCATTTATGCGTCACAATGTATTTTTCATCATTGATCCTCGCAAATGGCTTTGAGTGGGCATCAACAATGGTCTCAATTTGGTTATACTAGCGGAATAAACAGTATTACCTAGAGGCAAATATGGATTTAGCCATACACAGGTTTAATGTCGTATACCCGGACTGTGTTGTTGTAGTTGCAGATATATGCACTGTTCACCGGATACAGAGGTGCCTTTATACACTTTCGACCAGAATGTTACTAATGGATTTAACCGGATATTGTACATTTTATTTGTGTATATATAGGCTTGACAGGGGTCCTTAGGTATTTATCCTAATACTGGCTATCTGACAAAAATGTGAAGTGTATATTTAATGTCAGAACTGAAATCGACATGTAGTATTTTTACTATGCTTATTACACTGCTGCACTTTACGCTATGTTGGTTGGTTACCGCTAAATGCACTTGCACTTTAAATTCTGCAGTTTCCCTGTGTAACACCATGTGACCAAGGCCTCCTGTAGGCTGAAACGTTATGCTGCCGGTTGTTGCGGAATAAAAACAACTCACGGAAAATCTTTGGGTCTGCTGTTTTCTTGAGGCGGCGTTGCTGCAGGATGCTTCGCCGTGCCTTGCTGGGAACCCGTGTGGATATATATATATATATAAATCTGGATGCAATGACATAAACAACATAATACCAGTCGGGAGGAATACTACGCTAGTGCTGATTTTTAGCCTAGGTGTTTTAAACTACGCCCTTAATTACATCGAATTACTTTGAAGAGACCTCCCAGTTTTTTTACACCACTTAAAGCCCTGGCAACAACACCATGTCACAGTCACCTCACATCCTGGCACTGTGCATCATGCATGACTCATGACTTCTACGTTTTCAGACTGCCTATGTGCAGGGGCATAGTGAACTGTCCCCCACCCCACCCCACCCCTTGCTTTAGGAACTACAGCAAGGTGAAGTTCTTGATGGGCCTCTTCTCTCTGCAACTCTGTAGACAAAGGCTCAGCTCATAATGTGAAAAGGTGGGTGAAGGAATGTGTGAATGGCTGGATGGATGACTGAAAGGATGAATGGATGAATGAAAGGGTGAATGGATATGTAAAAGAAAGGATGGATGGATGAGTGGAAGTATGGACGAGGGAAAAGGTAAATAGATGGATGTATGGGTGGAAGGGTAGATGGATGGGTAAAAGGGTGTATGGGTGTATGAAAGGATGGATGGATGAGTGAAAGCGTAGATGATGGGCGAGTGAATGGGTGGATAGATGAGTGAAAGGATGGGTGGATTGAATTGATAAGTGAAAGGGTGAATGTATGGATGGATGAGTGAAAGGGGTAGATGGACAAAAGGATGAATAGAAGAGTAAAGAAGTGAAAGGGTGGATGGATGAGAGAACGGAAGGATGGATGAGTGAAAGGATGGATGAGTAATAGGATCAATGGATGGAATAAATGAATGGATGAGTAGATGGATGGGTGGATGATGGATGGATGGATAAGTGAAAGGGGGATGGAGAGAGAAAGGTAGGATGAATGACTGAAAGGGTGAATGGGTGGAAGGATAAGTGACTGGATGGATGAGTAAGTGAATGAATGAATGGCTGGATGGGTGAAAGGGTAAATGGCTGTATGAATGAGGGAATAGATGGATGGGTGAAAGAGTGGATGGGTGACTGTACGGATGGATGGGGTGAAAGGGTGGATGGATGAATAATGGATGGATGACTGAAAGGGTGGGTGGAGGGATGGATGAGTGTAATGATGGATGGAAGGATATATGGTGGATAGGTTTGCAAATGGTTGAATATGTTTGGATATAAATGGGCACATAGATGAAAGGGCAGAATGAATGGTGAAAGACTGAATAATAGATAAAAGAATGATTACACCTTGTAGCACCCATTATCTTAAGTAGCATTTCCTATACATTGACTTTCAGGTTAATAGGAGTCATTGTCTCCATATAATGTGTGTGATGTAACGCACTCTGACACCCTGCCCTACATAATTGGGATGAGTAACACTATAAGAGAAATTAAATACACATGAGAGACGGTCTATGTGAAGATGAGGGGCACCATTGAAGGGTGATAGCAAGGCAGGACTGGCCGGACTGGGCATCAGGTGTTTCCCTGGGAGTCTGGAAAGGGGGGGGGGGGTAGGGGCGGTTTTGTTACAGGAGGCTGGCACTCCAAAGTTCCTTATATATCCAGTAGTTTTCAATCAACAATAAAAGCGGCTTCACTTATATTCAGGTGTGGTTCACCATTGTCTGGTGATTAATGTACCTGCTGGAGTGAGATGCAAATTTTGAATTGTCTAAGGTAGCAAGCTGCAGCCATACTGAAAAACCATGAAGTGCACAATTGTCTCAACCTAATATAAACCTATTTTGACTTGTACTTAGATGGTTGTCTATTTACTTGCATATATACTATTGCGCGACCACCTCTGACGTATCTGTAAAACTTACCTTTTGTCCCGAAGTTTTGTCCTGAATTTTGACCCTTTGTCCTGAATTTTTACACTCACCGTCCCGAATTTGCACCTATGCCAGTTGGTCACCCTATTTCACACTCGTGAGCACACCTCTGATGCACGACTACAGAGGTACCGAGTGTTTACCTCCCCACACGCCTGCTAAACATACAGCGGGCTCGTAATAGCTGCAGGCAAGTATTTGTGAAAAAGGCCTAATTAACCCCACATCGGCTTCTGGCAGAAATCTGTTTATTTTTAGAGTCTGCCTTTGATTGACGGCAGACTCCCTAGAGTGTGAAAGAGCAAGGATGGGCGCAAATCCTGCCAGAATGTTCTGCAGGTACTTGAGGGACGAGCGGTGACTAATGTAAATATACCCATAAAAGCTCTTATTCGCCAATCAGTTCACCCGATGACCTGGGAACTCTACTACCTTACCCTGACCTACTCACTGCTTAGGGGACATCCTTAGGCTGCTTGAAAATATATAAGATTAGATTCAGAGAGATAGAAGGGAAGAGAGGAAAAGGGAATTGGGGGAAAATTTGATGTTCTTATAACAATATGTCATTTTACGTTTACTTTGAAGGGCTGGTGGGGAACAGAAGTGTAAGGGAGTATAGGAAAGAGAGGAATGTTCTGGAATATTGGGTAATGAGACATAGTGGTGGCACCCTAGGCGGCTGTTTCATATTGCCTTTCCTGCACTGTCTAAGGACTAATCAGTATGCAGAATTGTATATATAATTGTAGCAGTAATTGTGAACGCACCATTTTCGACATTGACACACAGTATTACTACACGGGGCCGGAAGAGATATTTGTAAAGCTTCTCCTCTGCCTTGTAATCCCACGACCGGACCACCTGACAGGTGGTCCACCGGAGGAAATATTAATTGCCCTGCTGAAGAGGACACATAACGGCGCCAGAGAATGCCCTTTTAATCAGCTGGGTCTCTCCCTGCCCGCAGAAACTAATTTAAGTGTTGCAGCGAACTATTGTATTGTTTTAGTTTGGAAGGGTAGGTGCTGTGGACTCGCTGACTCAGGCTGGCAAGAATGGCAGCCGGGCTCAGAGCACGCAATAATAGAAGTCATTACGTGCCATTACCAGCCAGAATACAGCACTTCTCGCAGACTTCTCGGGTGAAGACATGCTGCTTAGCTCCGCTGACGTCTCTGCTCATGCACACACACATATTCTGTAATTCAAGTTCACTTTTAAGTTGTTATAGGCTTCTCATATTTTATATTATGGTATATTGATTAGTATAGCGCACTATTCACCCAAGAGAGTATCTGGGTGCTTGGGCAGTTGTGTAGGTGTGAGGTACTCTAGGTGCTTATGTGAAGAGCCAGGGCTTCAGCTTCTTGTGGAACTCAAGAAGGGATGAGGTGGCTCTGATGTGTTGAGGCTTGTGGATGTCAGTAGACCCAACAATGGAAGTGGGTGGAGCCACTGAAAGAAGTAGGTGGAGCCGGGGAAGTGGGTGTGGCCTCCTAGAAAAATGTTAGCACCTGCACTTCATATTTAACAAATTAAGCACTGACTCCGTAGAGTGTCGAGCTCTGAAGCCGTGCTGCGTAGTGTCAAGAATACTATTAACCCCAAGGTAATCGGCTAATTCCTGATTAATGGCTTTCTCCAAGACCTTAGAAGGCAGAGGTAAACAAGAGATTGGTCGAAAGTTTTTTGTCTCCAGGGGACTAAGTGATGGTTTTTTAAAATGGGTCTAATACAAGCCATTTTCCTGACTTCTGGGTAAATCCCGGTGTCAATTACTAGATTAAGTAGAGAGGTCATTGATCCTCCAACTTCTTCTTTAGCAAGATGGAGTATAAGTGGAGGACAAGGGTCTAAGGGGGAGTCCGATTTAATTTGGGAGACTTTGTCTTCCACTTGCTTTTCGTTCAGGCTACAAAATTGGGTAAGATTGTGTTGATTAGAATTATTATCCCATACTTCTAGTGGGTTGTTAATATTAGCCTGAGCTACCGTGTAAAGCTCATCGTAAACCATTTGAACCTTTGTTCGAAAAAAGGCAGCCAGATGGTCCACGAAAGCTTGGTCTGGGACAAAGAGGGGGTCTCTAGGACAGTGGGACAAAGCTGTTACAGTTGTAAATAATTATTTGGAGGAGTTCGCAGCTTCCGTGATCTTAGCTGTGAAATGGCTGTCTTGGCAGATATAATTGCTGCCTTGTATTATTTTAGCGCTCAACCATAGTCAATTTTATGATGAGGGCTATAAGACGATCGCCAGATGCGCTCGCTAAGCCTACATTTGATTGTTATTGTTTTTAGCTCCGTGGAGTACCAGGGAGAAGAGACAAGTCTCTTTTTAGGTGTCTTAGTTACTTCCGGAGCCAGCTGACTAATTGCCTGTGTCACCCACTTGTTAAACTCAGTAGCAGCCTGGTTAGGATTGGAGCTGTAGGTAGGGTGTGGTTTCAAAGCCAAAATTATATCTTATCGGGATATTTTGTTCCATAGCCGTGCTTTACATAGAGGGGGTCGGATACTGGGTGAACTATTCAAATTTAAAAGGTTAATTGTGAAAAAGACAGCATAGTGATCCGTCCAGAGTACTGGCACCGAACTGGAAACTTGGATGTGCGCATTGTTAGTGAAAATGCCATCCAAAGTATGGCCAGCCTGATGTGTGGAGTTCTGTACAATTTACGTCATTCCAAAGCAAGCCAGGATATCAGTTAGATGAATGTCTGACATAATATCGACAGACAGAATATCGAAATACAAAAATATCGGAGCAAAAATATCGACATCAAAAATATCGGAATCCTATCTTCATAAAGGTAAGTACAAAAATATCGAAAAAATAATATCGTAGTACAAAAATATCGGAATCAAAAATATCGTTTTTTTAAATGTATTAATAATAATGTAAAAATAATTTTAAAATACATATAATTTTACAAATATTAAATAAAAATATTAAAACAAAATTAAAACTAATACATATACATTTTAAATAAATAAAACACTTAATAATTTAATGTAATTTTATTTTTTTAATGTTATTTATTTGATTTAATGTAATATTTTTTTGTTTTTACCCTGTACGACTGTACCCAAAAAACCCAAAACTGACCCTGAACCCTAAAAATATCCCTGTACCCCAAAAACCCAAAACTGACCCTGAACCCTAAAAATACCCCTTTACCCAAAAACTGAAAACTGACCCTGAACCCTAAAAATACCCCTTTACCCAAAAACTGAAAACTGACCCTGAACCCTAAAAATACCCCTTTACCCATGAACTGAAAACTGACCCTTATCCCTAAAAATACCCCTTTACCCAAAAACTGAAAACTGACCCTGAACCCTAAAAATACCCCTTTACCCAAAAACTGAAAACTGACCCTGAACCCTAAAAATACCCCTTTACCCAAAAACTGAAAACTGACCCAGAACCCTAAAAATACCCCTTTACCCAAAAACTGAAAACTGACCCTGAACCCTAAAAATACCCCTTTACCCAAAAACTGAAAACTGACCCTGAACCCTAAAAATACTCCTTTACCCAAAATTAATTAATATTATTTAATTACCAATTAATTATTAATTAACAATAACAATAAAGTAAATATATTAGCACATTAGCTGTAATTAATTTAATTTAATAATAATATTATTTTTCCCAATTAATTAATTAAGAATAACCAAAAATTATATATAAAAAAATTACTATAATTAATGTATTTAAATAATTAATATTAATTAATTACCAACTAATTAATAATTATAAATATGTACAAAATTATATTAATTAATTAACTAATTAATATAAATTAATTACCAATAATTATTAATTAAAATATGTACAAACATATATTAATTAATTAATTATTATTAAATTACTTCCCACCCTATTCCCCTATAAATCCATAACCCGCTACAGAACATATTTATCAATTAATCAATTAATTAAAATTAATAAAAAATTATTTCTCAATTAATTAATTAATAATTCCTACTAATTAATAATTAATTTAACATAATTAAATTACTTCCCACCCTATTCCCCTATAAACCCACAACCCACTACAGAAGTAAAAGACAATATTTAATTAAATTACATTAAAAATAAATAATAAAACATAATAAATACAATATAATATACACTAAATTTATTTAAAAATTGATATTAGTAACATCGAAGTTATTTATTTCGATATTATTGACATCGATATTTAAAACTTCGATATTACTGATATCATACTAATATCGATATTAAGACTGTCGATATTACTTACCTTCGATATTTTGTCCCATCGATATTTAAACTTCGATATTTTTGTATATCGATATTTAAAAATCGATATTTTGTCTGTGTACCCAGTTAGATATTTAGTGTCTGGGTTAATTGTCATCTCCAGATGGAAGTTAAAATCCCCCAGAAGCGTAAAGGAGTTGTTACTAAAACACGATTCCAAGCAAGTTTGTAGCATAGAAATGAAGGCTTGCCTGGGGCCGGGGGACCTATTAATTAAAATTCCTTGGAAGCATTGCATGTTATTGAGTTTTATACTTAACAGCATATCTTCTGCGTTCAGTTGCAGTTCAGGTGTCATGGTCACCTTGAAACAGGCGAGATAAATTAAGGCATTCCCTCCCCCTTTGGATCCCATCCTGTCGTGATTAATGATAAGATAGTCTGACGCACCTACATGGTTCCAATCAGGGTCGCTACTGTTATTAGCCCAACTTTCCATTAGGAAAATCAGATCTGGTTTATCAATTTTGATGAGACACTCCAGGTCAGCTTTATGTTTAATAACTGACCTTGCATTAATCAGGACACATTGAATGGCCTTACAATGAGTACCAGTTTGCCTCAGTGATAGAGTATTATGGTCCATATTAAACTTAGCCTGCCCGCTAATTGATGGATTAATACTCTTATCTAGAGTGACTGATCTTGGCTTACTAGATTTAAAAAGCCTTGGCATTTCCTCTCGGTGACTAGCTGGATCGATTAGGGGTATCAGGGCAGAACACCCATGATTTAGACCCAGAAGCTCGTCACAAGAGTAAGATAACTTAGAAATTTGGGTAGGGGTCCTGGCGCTGAACGCGCTCCGGGCGCCGACGGGCGCAGACGAGCTTGCCTTGGACGCACCTTCGGCGCGCCGCCGGCGCGCCCGCTGCGCGGATTCGACATCTGGTCTTTTATAGTGTCTGGATAATAACATGAAACTTTGACTGCAGGTCTTCTCATTGCTTAGGCCTGGCCTGACAATGCATGAGTCTAAGTTAATAGTGACAAGTTCATGGTGTATTCCAAAACTTTGGAAATGTTGGAGCACCATATACCAAACCAATCATAAGTGTGACCGTATTATCATTGCTCTGAGTCATGCATTGACTCCTGTTTTAATTTGAAGTCACCTTGAAACTACCCTGCCTCATCTTCAAATCTTAACAAACAACTTTCTGATCTTTGTCCTGACTTTAAGGTGAGAGCCAAAGAGCTAGATGTGTTGCTGCTCTGGCCAGACAATGTATGGATCTTACAGCGATGCTTTATCTCAAAAGTCTTATCTTATCCTTCATACTTCAATCTAGACTAGAAGACTCATCGAGCCCCTGGACTAGGGATGATTTCTAAATTCATGGTATTATTCTTTTAACTGAGACCATATGAAGTAAGATGTACTGTAACAGTAATTCAGCACCTAACACCACCAATCACAGCTGGTACCCGCATAAGCAATAAAAAAGGAATTGGGATGTATTATAATGTCATGGGGGATTTGTTATGGTAATAGTACTGCTGTGATATTACAGCTCCCGCAACAGTGCACCTATAATACCACGACTCTGCAATTATTAGTATTTATTAGCTGTATAGAAACCATTGTTCATCGATGCCTCTGGTATTCCTCAATTTTCTTAGATAAATTTGGTGTGCACATTATTTTTATAATTTTGCATTATTACCCACACATGCAGACAATAGTGACTATTAACACCCGATTGCTGTGCTCTTCACACTTTTTAATGCCCGGCCCTCAGTATAAACAAAATCATTGGGGGGGCCCCCCTCAGAATTTTTCACATTTATTCTATTCAATTTACAATGTTTAAGTATGTCTTGGCTTATTTAAACATTAGAGTTATGTTAAACCTATTAAAAATGGCTAATTACAGAGTTGTTGGCGGTTGATCACTTGTTTTCAGCTTAAAACAAAGCTCTACTATCAGCAGGATGCCTCTTTTGACCAGAGCCTTGCGCCCTCGCTGGGATCAGTTAAGGCCCCCTAAGTGGGCTCGCCCACCAGTTTGAAGATGCCTGCCCTTTTGCCTTGCATTTATGGTAATAACTAGGCTGTTGACACCTCACATTTCTGAACAGGGATTTGCAGCCAGATCAGCATCTGGCTCTCACTTGGCACATCGGGAAAAAAACACATCATTCCCCTCCAGTGCTTCTCCATCTTCCTCCACAGAAGCTTTTGTTTTAGAAACGGCTGTCTGGCCACCACTCCTTGCTTTGCTAAAGGGGAATGTCATTGCCACACAGTAGCAGAAAAAGGTTAAAAAAATGGTCGTTTATTCATATGTTGATGCTTTTATGCAGTTGATTGGGCTTCAGCCTCAACAAACAAGGAGTTGATGCATCAAGTGCTGTCACTCACATCACTCACTGTTTTCACTTTTCAGTGAGTAATAACGAAAATAATATTTCTCCTTCTTTCCTTCACCTACACAATACATACTTAGAAATTGTAAGTTGTGCACTTCTGGCCCTTAGTCCTGAAGAATGCCTGTGAGCTAAAGAGATGGGTAGAAACATGTTGACTAGTAATACATGAATGATCCTAAACCCCTTTTGTTCTTAATTTTGTGCTAGGGAGGACCAATGACCTGGAGTCAATGCTACCATGAGGCAATTGTATTCTTGTGGTCTACTATCTGTAGAACCCATGAATTGTTGATCTGACTCCCCCCTGAGGTCAAATCAAACACAAGGAACAAGCAAGAGCTTCCATTTACTGATATACATTGTAAAAGCATGTGAGAACCTGGAGAGGTGCATTAATTTGGCCCTCAATAAGGTGGCACCGCTGATTCCGTGCAAAGTGAGGGGCAGAGGGCGCAAAACCGCCCGTTGGTTCACTCCTGCCCTACTGGAGGCCAAAGCGGTATGTAAGAACCTAGAGAGACAGTGAAGGAAAGGTTTTAAGAGCCAGGACAGACGGCTATATAGGCTGGGGCAGAGGAGCTATCAATATATGCTTAGACGGGCTAAAGCCACTCATTACAAAGATAGAATGGGGTGGCTGAGAACTCTACCAAAGAACTTTTTTAAATGTTTAAAGAAATATCGTCCTTGGCTACAGTGTCGAGCGGCGGGTCCGTTGGAGAGTGCAATCGGATAGCAGAGTATTTTTTGGAGAAGGTGGAAAAAATCTATTCTTCCTTCTCAGGCAGCATAGTCAGTGGGGCCGATTTTGATGAACAGGTGCAGGACAGTAGTTCAGGGCTGAGACTGAGTAATTTTGTGGTCCCCCCCCCCCCCGAGTCCTTAAAGAGCATCTGTCTGAGCGTAAAATCTGGATCTCCTAGAGACCCTGCTCCACCCAAAGTGATGGGGGCTAGTTTGGACGCCCTTGACCCGTATATCAGGCACGTATTAACTACCACGTTCACACAGCATACGTTGCCTGATAGCTGGAAGCGAGTGATTGTCCTCCCAATCAGGAAAAAAACGAATATAAGCCTGGACATATTAGAAAATCTGCGTCCAATTTCTCTCTTGCCTTATCTGGCTAAAGTGGCGGAGAAGGTGGTCACTCACCAACTTGTGGCCCATATGGAAGCCGCCTGTCTCCTGAACCTTTCACAATCTGGTTTTCGGGCAGGTCATTCCACAGAAACTGCATTACTTCACGCTACAGAAACCCTTAGACAAGGGGCAGACGCGGGACACACCATGGCACTGATCATGCTTGACCTCAGTGCCGCGTTCGACACTGTGGCACACTACACCTTGCTACAGTGTCTGAACAAGGGTGGTGTCTCAGGTGCGGCCCTGAAATGGTAAAAACATTTTTTATTTGGGCGCAGTTTCCAGGTCAGGCAGTGTGTACACTACTCTGAAGACATTAAATTGAGGGGAGTCCCCCAAGGCTCTTCCCTCAGTGCCTCCCTGTTCAATTTATACATGTCTCCGTTGGCAAAGATTGTGCAGGGCTTCGGAGTAGATGTAAGCTCCTATGCTGATGACACCAAGCTACTGATTTCCCTATCCCAGGCACCTGGAGTGGCGGCTTCCAATTTCAGAACCTGCATGCAGGAGCTTGCCTCCTGGATGGATAAGAACTGCCTGAAATTGAATGGAAGCAAGACGGAGGTGCTGGTGGTGGGAGGCAAGAACTCCAGCTGGACCTCGGAATGGTGGCCTCCGAGTTTGGGTCCTATCCGTACCCCTTGCACTGAGGCAAAAAATTTGGGGATTTGGGTCGATCCTACTCTCTCGTATGAGGGTCTTATTCGATGAGTGGTGGGGAAATGTTTTGGCGTATTAACAAAACTACGGAAAACGCTGGATCTTCTCCCATTAGGGGCTAGGAAGACGTTGATACACGTACTAATTACGCCTCACCTTGATTATGGGAACGTACTGTATCTGGGAGCCTCTGCTAGGGGCCTTGGGAGACTACAAGTTCTACAGAATGCCGCCGCTCGGCAGACTCTTATGCTGCCCAGGAGAGCGGCTTCTAAAAAGGCACTTGACTCATTGCATTGGCTCCCAGTTAAGAAAAGAGTACTGTTCAAAATGTTTGTTATATGCCACCTGATTGTCCAGGGCAAGGGTCCGACATATTTAAGAGATTTACAGGCACATGCATCAATGTTGGCTTTTGAGATTCCTTAATTGCAATTTTTAAGGAATCGCAATTAAGGAATCGCAAAAGCCTATGCATGTAGAAATCGCTCTAAAAATAGCGATTTCTAAACATTCCTTAATTGCGACTCGCAAATTGCGAATCGCAATTAAGGAATACCTCCTCATTCATTCCTATGGGCCCAGAGGCTGATAGGAATGAATGGGAAGACATTCCCAATTTGCGATTCTCAATTAGAGAATCGCAAATTGAGAATGTAATTTCAAGGGTGCCAGGGTGTCAAAAGGACACCCTGTTGCACCCCTGAAATTGATCTGTGCACATATGTTGGGCACACACATGCTCTAAGGGCATGTGTGTGCGCAACATGAAACTTTGAAAAATGCACAAAAGTGCATTTTTCAAAGTTTTTGCAAATGACCATGAAGTTCAACTTCATGGTAATTTGCTACTCCTATTAGTGAAATCGCTATTTTTTTTACTTTGATGCATTGCATTTAAGGAATCTCAATTTGGGATTCCTTAAATGCAATCGCAATTTAAGGAATCTCAATTTAGAGATTCCTTAAATTGCGATTTTTGCATTTGGGATGATGCATCCCAAATGCAAAAATACTGGTCGCAAAGGGGCAGATTCTGAGAATCTGCCCGTTTGCGACCAGTTTTTAGCTTGAAGCATGTGGCTGTATGTCACCAAGTATGTTCCCAATAGATCTCTTAGATCCAGCGGGATGGGGCAGCTGGTAATCCCCAAGATAAAGAAGGCTAAAATCGGTGGTCGTTCTTTTCGGTGTCTAGCAGCTCAGAACTGGAACAGACTACCATCCCCCTGAGGTTGGATTGCTCTGAAACTAAGTTTAAAAAGCTATTGAAAACCTACCTGTTCTCTGCTTAGTGTAAGGTAGTTCCTGCTGTTGTTTCTGTCTTTTCCCTCTCACGTAGCACGGGGACACGCCGAGATGGCATAACCATGCGCTTTATAAATTTTATTATTATTATTAAAGGGCTCTTCTCGAACCCACAGTGACCTACAACATCCTTCTACAGTAAGGAGCTGATCCTATGATGAAGCATGGCACTTGCCTTGGTGAGGGTCTGTCGCCCTTCTGACTCACAATGAGGAGTTAATAAACAATAAGGTAGTCACTCACTACAAGCACAGCGGATCAGTGTGAGTGGAACCCGCTTCGTTCCTATAACTGTATAAAGACCAAAGCATTCTTGTGCTGAGTTTATCATGGAGGGTATTCTGTGATCCGAACTGTATTCTCCTCCCATGCTTCCATTGTGTGAAAACAGCAGCGCTTTATATGTTGCAGTTTATCTTTACGTGCAAACTGACATCTCTCATGCATTATTTTTTGGGTACAAAACACTAAACAGTTTTAAAACATTGATGCCCTATGTTGCCATTTGAGTCTTCGAATTTTCTTTATTGATCATTGTACATAGTTTACACCACAGAGACAGGAGTCAAGTTTGCATCAGCCAAAGTAACAACTTTAATGTACGTTTCTTGCAAAAACAAGATGACACACCCATGGAAGTCATGGAACAGCAGGAGGAAGAGAACCAAGAAAGGAAGAGGGTTAATCAAGGCAAGGAGGGGAAGATATCATCAGGGAGAAGTTCAGAGAGGAGGACATTGTTATTCAGGGTCCAGTGCAGAGAGGAGAAGATGATAGGAAGAAGTGTGGAGGGGAGAGGACGGTATGTCATGTATGGGGTGCAGAGAGGAGAGGATGGTATCAGGGACATGTGCATAAAGACAAAGGGAGCTGAGACCACATACTACATTCCCATTGAAGACAGAGGAAAAAGGACCTATCAAAGGTGAGGACAAAGGGGTGAACAACACATAGACCATCAATGACAAAGACTAGAAAAAATGCTGCTGTTTCAATGAAGAAGTCTTGAAGAACCCACAAAAGCTGTACATGGAGAGTTTTTCAAAATGGCCACAGCCTGTGGCAGAAGGGTCGGGGGTACTCGGACGCCTCTCGGACAGGATCACTTTAGGAAGATGCTGTTCGTGCTTGGGCAGCTGTCTGATTATTTCACCCTTGTAACTGACAGAGAGAAAAACAAGTTTCATGTGGACAAGATTGAAAACAAAATGGCATAATAATAAAAAAAAACATAAACTGTTGTTCTTTGTTATTGGTCTGATAACATAAACATAACGTGTATTTGTAAAGCGCACGTTCACCCAAGTGTATCTCAGCACCGAATAACAGATGTTTATTGTTACCCAACTCAATGATATTCATTTTATTGACCTTAGAAAGATGAAAGGATGAGGTCGAACATAGGCCACTATAGTGGAGGCATTAGTCCATTAAGCCTCCATAAATGGCTTTTAGATTCAATTTAGATTTGCACGTTTCATGCAGAATGATGTTAAGCATTACTTTTGTTTGTACTCAATCTTGATCATTACTGAATCGAGCCAATATCAGCATTAAATAGTTCAATGAGATGTGCCTGCTGCCCAGATCTGCATATAATTTCGTAGTCACAGGCTTGAATGCTGGTGGTTTAAGGAAGCCTTTTGTGAAATGAAAACCCTGAGTCGAGCATTGGTAAAACAGGGAATTAACTTCAAAAGCATGTTAAAGGTTTCAAAGTTTTGAAAAATAATTGCACCAGGTGAGCTAACTCGCATGGCGAAGGGCCAGCACTTCTCCGGCTGTTCCTGCATGCTTTCCATGTTTATGTAGCACAAACCTGGCCCCTGGGTTTTATAGTGGTTTACAAGAGAAGCAAATTACTTTACACATTTTTTGACGCACCAAAGAAATTGATTTGCTCAGAATAACAGGATGCTGAGCCATATTGGGGGGTGCGAGCCTGGCTTCCGAGCAGTAGCTCCAGCCACTATGCCACATCTTGGATAGAAGCCTAGCATTATGAGACTCCCCATCTGCCATTGAATCTGAACTCTCATACTAAAGAAGAAAATGGTCACCATCATCCGCAGGACAAGAGCAAGGTCTAGCTGAAGTGAAAAATGTTTAGAGCCACTCTCAGGTCATTGGAATGCATCCACCTATGACTGCTCAACTGAGACAGTACATAAACCCACACTTAGAACAAGACAAACATAAAAAATGTGTGGTGAAAAGGAAGGCGCCTCACGGGCGAACACCCTCGGGGCACTTGGCAGATGTTTACCAGTTTCTTACCCCTTTCTCATCATTGGTCGCTATTACTTTTCAAAATAAAACCAAGTGTCCAAAACAAAACCATGAGTGTTTGTGCAAAAAGACAGGTGCAAGACAAGAACATCCAAGGAATCGCTCCTTGATATGACAAAAAAGAGTGATTAAAATCAGCAGTCACACCAATGTTACAATTTTATTACTGGGTATGGTGTGTACTGGTGAATTAGGAAAGGCTGGTAGCTTAACATCGCATACCAATACCCATTCCCTTTCCACCAACCAGGACTCCGCTGATCATGATAATCAAACACCGGCGGTCTCAAGGCTTTGTCAAGTACACACATTTAGCGCATCTGAAGATGTAGACATGCACACAGTTCGCTTTTAGGTGGTGGATAATGGGGTGTGAGATATAATAAATATACCACTGTCGCCGGCCCACTGAGCTACCCGTTTTTAAACCAGACTTGAAAAGATGGCTTTAGTTACATAGAAAGGTAAAATGTAACATTTTGGTTACCAGCAAGGCTAAATGATTGGTCGAGGACGGAAAACGTAGCTATGGATTCCCCCCACTCAAACAATCAAGGACAGTATAATATCACATTTAGCAGCTGTACTAGTGCTGCTGGATGGGGTTTCTTAGAGCTAGAAATTTCTCTAGTGTAATTTTTTCTCTAGAGAAGGTTCAAGGTCTGTTTATATTCAATATCCTTCACATGACTGCCCTTCTTTGATTATAACCAGTAAATAAAGAGCATAATAGCCCTCGCTGTACATCGACTTTATTGTTTGTGATAGTTGTGCTTTTCTAAGTCTGATATTCAAACTTAGGGCCTGATTTAGAGTTTGGCGGACGGGTGCTCCATCACAAGTGTGATGGATAACCGGTCCGTCTTATTACAGGTGCATTTATGACTATGCCACTTGTATTAAGGCTACTGGGATATTGATCGCTTTGTGACCGAGAACCCACCTGGCAAACTCACATTCAGGGTCTTAAAGACAATTCCTCTATAGTACTTTAATGCTCGCTATCGGTATCCTTGGGGAGTGGAATATATAAAGGAGTAACTTAACCACAAGAACGCCGACACCAATGGTAAAACAACAGCACCCACCACAGATAATGCAGTCACAACTGACTGTGCCACACACAGAGTAAAGTTCCATAAACTGAAAAGAACCTACAGTCAGCAAGTGTCCCCTAGAGTACCTTTCAGCATGCATGGAGAGTACGACCAGCACCCCCAAATATCTATAGAATGACAATAATACCGGACAGATTGAGCCCCTCTCCATTCTTTGAATTAAAGCACAATATGGCGCTTGTCTGACTTACCTCCTCTGTTGGTCTGATCAGCAGGTTTCTTGTCTCCACCCGGTACCCTATGAGACAAAATTATGTGGGAAGTTAATGTCAAAACAATTGAATCCCTGCTACATTCAATCTACCATCTTTATGTTAACAAGGAATCTTCCCATATTAATGGCCCTAAGCGAAGTACATTTTAATATGATGTAAGTAAGATTTTAAACATATGTAGTGAACTTGATTTCATCAACAGGCTTTAATTGTCCCATAACAAGAATAACCTCATATCTTATTTTATCGAATATAACTTAAAGGTTGAACTAGTGGGGAGTTATTAAGATAAAAATATGTAACAGTCTAAAGAAATAATACTTAAAATGTATCTTCTCATTTTGTGGCTTACACAATGCCAGTTTAAGGAGCTCATTTGAAGCTCAGTAGGTCTGCAAATGCGAATCAGGCTGAAAGTTTAAAAAACACCGCTGTTGCATCACAATATTAAATAAGTACGTTTTCATTGTGATTCAGATTTACAATTATTGAATCTTTTTTTGGAGAGAATTATTTTGTTTCTCCAATGAACCGGTTGTTTTTTGAAGAATATTCTTTTTTCTTGGTCAAATTAAAAACATTCTATTCTTTCTTTTACTTAATTTAATGTTGGGGAAACAATATACAAAATACACTTTAAAAGAAAAAACTATGGAAATATTAATAGGAGTTCATAGACACAAATAATTAACAGTTTGATATATTGTTTGATATATTAATATATGTATTATGTTACAAACCAGTTCAAAAAGGACACCCTCAGCCTAGTAGCAGAAACTTTTATTAATTAGGTAATTTCTCTTTAAATTCTAAAACTGTAAGAAGTTGGTAATCGGATCAAATTTACATCTAGAAGTACACAGCCTATAAGTCATCATTGCAGTTGCCTGCTCAGAACAGAAACATCAGATATACTCCCGCCACCACTAGATGGATGATGGAAGGTGGGTGAAAGATGGAATGCCCCTTTTCATCAATGCCTAAGCAATGGCTGGTTGAATACCAGTGGCTGCATCAGCTACCAAAGGCTGATAACCAGATATTTTTAATTCTTGATAGTCCCACCCAAAAATAAGGAGTATGGAGGAGGGCTGATACATAGATTTGCAGATCAGATTGATTCTAGAAAAAATCTTGTCCCAGGATTTACACAATTCGTAATAACCGGAAAACATAAACGAGTAATCTGCCAACAGTCTTCTTCACCTGTCGCAAGAAGATATCGCTTTTGTCCCTGTCGAAAGAGCCGATTTGGAGTATAATAAATCCAAAGTATTGTGTAAAAAAATTTAATACAGAGTTTTCACAATTTTTTTTTTTTTTTAAATAGTTTTTTTCTGATTAATTTATTGTTTCTCATATGATTTGCAGCTCTTTGCAAAGCACATTTTGAGTCAGAATTTGAGCTATTTGCTTTCAGCCAAAGTACATTTATGTAGTGCTAATCTTTGTATGTACAGATTAGCTCCAACCGCAATAACCTTCTAGAGCTCATCTGTACTGGTATGCTGGGCATACAGTACACTTATTTAATACAACATTGGCCAATGAAAAAGCTCAATCAGAAGCCATTTTAAGTAACCATCTTTAAAGGAGCCACTCAGTGTTGTTGTTATTCAATCCCACTCACTTGCTATCCTGCCCTTCCAGGAGGCTGCGGTATTTTCCTATCTCTTGCTCCAGCCGCGCTTTGATGTCCAGGAGGGTCGTGTACTCAATGCTGTTTTGTTCCATGTCAGATCTCATCTGGCTCAGCTCTGATTCAATATTGGTGATCCTGGTCTGCAGCTGTGCCAGCTGCATGCAATAGCGCCCTTCTGTTTCCGCTAGACTGGCTTCTAATGAGGCTTTCTGCGAGTAGGAGGAGAGGTGATGTTAAGCAAAAAAGCATGCATTCTTGGTACAAATAAGATCAAACAATAATTGCTCTTCTAAAAAATTGCTGTTACATTTGCCATCCCAATTATAAAGCCAATTACAGCTACACTTCGTACCCCCTATTGGTGAGGTGCAAGAACTGTCCCGGACCTTATAGTGATACAAAATGTGAGGTAGAAGACACATCCAAACAAACAACCTCTCCCAACATTTAGTAGCTGTTATAAGGAAAGAAGAAAACATTTTGAGCCAGATGTAGGTAATCACATATTACCGATTCCTAAATACCGAATTTTACCGATTTGGTATTTAGGAATCGGTAAATGTGATGTAGGTAATGATTTGGTAAATGTTACCGAATCAGTAAGATTCGGTATTTACCGAATCAGTATTTCCCATTTATTCCTATGGGCCTGGAGGACCATAGGAATGAATGGGAATTACCGATTCGGTAAATACCGAATCGGTAATAGGGGGAAGACTTACAAGGGTGGCAGGGTGGCACATTAACACCCTGTTGCACCCCTGAATAGTGCATGGGTGCACATGTGGCACACATACATGCCCTAAGGGCATGTATCGCCCAGCCGATTTAGGGCTGACGCGGCGCACTGCTGCCAGGGCAACGCCGCCTCCTGCGGACACGCCCACTCGCGCTGACCACGCCCCCTTTCACTATATGAACGCGCGCTGACCAAGAGCGAGCGTTCACAGAACTCCACTCCTGAGGCGAAAAGCCGGGAGTTAGCACTTCTTTTAAAATAACTGCACAATTGGTTTTAACTTTGCTAATTCCCAGGACATTACTACGAGCAAGCAGACCCGCCCTGCCGATTTAGGGCTGACGCGGCACACTGCTGCCAGGGCAACGCCGCCTCCTGCGGACACGCCCACTCGAGCTGACCACGCCCCCTTTCACTATATGAACGCGCGCTGACCAAGAGCGAGCGTTCACAGAACTCCACTCCTGAGGCGAAAAGCCGGGAGTTAGCACTTCTTTTAAAATAACTGCACAATTGGTTTTAACTTTGCTAATTCCCAGGACATTACTACGAGCAAGCAGACCCGCCCAGCCGATTTAGGGCTGGCGCGGCACACTGCTGCCAGGGCAACGCCGCCTCCTGCGGACACGCCCACTCGCGCTGACCACGCCCCCTCTCTACGTCAATCTCGGCTCAATAAATCATGTGCTGCAACCGGAAGCGCAGCGGACGAGCGCAGCGGGCACGACGAATGCGCGCCGAAGGCGCGCATAGGCAAGCTCGTCTGCGCTCGTCCGCGCCGAGGACGGGCCAAGGGCTACCCCCCCAGCCGCTCCAGTCCCACGATCACCTACCAATACGGTGAGACTCAACTACACCTCTGCCAAATTACTAGAACTCAGGCATGTAGCTGTTTTACCTCACGCGCTACCACTTCTAGGGTATACCAATTCCATCTTAGGCCCATACTATTGTCCTACTTGCATAAAAGCAACCTCAAAACCCCCTACAACTGACCCACTACTGTTTCAAGCAGCGCTAATAAATGCCAGATCCCTCCCCAAACACAAGCTAGAAATCGCCGACTTGATAGACACGCTTAAACTGGATCTCTTATTCATAACTGAGACATGGGGGGATGAAGCCTCCGGGCCAGATTTCAGAGCTGCCACCCCTATTAATTACAATGTATGCAGATTAGACAGGCCAAAAAAAAGGGTGGAGGCATTGCAATAATTTACAAAGACCAGTTTAAACTCACTACGAAACAACTTAATTGTCCTGAATACAAGGCCCTCTTTTTCACATTAGGCCTCTCGGCCAAATCATCTTTTAAGGGCATGTTAATTTACCGCCCTCCTGGGTCAAGATCCAAGTTTCTCGCCAACATAGGCAATATAATTGAAGCAGCTGCAGACTCCCCACACTTCACCATACTAGGTGACTTTAATTTTCACCTAGAAGCCCTCAATAACCATGATACAACGCAGCTAATTACAGACTGAAGTAGTGAAGTAGTGTGGCTCACTGGTTAGAGGCGGCAGACCCGAGAGCAGAGGACGGCCCGGGACCAGGGTTCGAATGCCGGCGCGGCAGGTTTCTGGACCAGGGTCAGCGGACTCGATAATTCTCTCGCCTCGGTGCCCACTCTGATCAGCGATCACACTCGGCAACTCTGGGCATTAGCTTGCCTCATCTTCACTAACGGCCCCACCAGACCGCCGGGGATGCCTGGTCTCACCCTGGAGATACCCATTATGGGACCATCTCTCAGGGAAGCCAGGAAGGGTTTCGCAGCGGTCGAAGCGCCTTGGGACCCTCCGGGTAAGTAGTGCGCTATATAAATGCCTATACATACACTTAGCAGCTGCCGGCCTGCTGCAATTGATAAAATCTCCCACGCACCAAGCAGGCCACACACTAGATGGTCTATTCACCAACAGTTCCCTTATAACCGTTACCCAAATAATCCCCCTTTTCTGGACAGACCATGCAGCGATCTGTTTCACTGTTGAAACTAACCCTACCAAACCATCTCCTACTTCCCCCTCTCAATTTTCCCACAGAGACTGGAAAACATCCATCTAGCTCACTTAACAGAGATGATGCAGGAAAATCATATCCCCAATGAACAGGACCCTATCATAGCGTCTTCCAATTATTTGACGAACTTAAACATGGCTTGCAACAAACTAGCCCCAATCAAAACTTCCCACCGGAACAGGAAAATACCATCAGCTCAGTGGTTTACAGAAGCCCTTCGGATTCAGAGACAGTACTGCAGGAACCTTGAAAGGCAGTGGCGTCGCCACTACAGCCCGCAGACAAAACGACCTATAAAAATGCCCTTTCCATCTATAAAAGACTTATAGTTTCTGCAAAAAGCCGTTATTATACCTCCTAAATTAACCAGGCTAAAAACTCGGCAGGAGAACTATTTCAGGTGGTTACAACTTTGTCCAATCCCCCTGCCCCGCGCCTAAAAGGCTCTCAGTCTCTATCGGACGCTCTGCCCAGCTTCTTTGAGGAGAAGGTTAGTTCAATTTTTCTTACCTTCTCGCATTCCTCCCCTTCCCCCCCTCCTGTATCACTTCCCATCAGTATTTCCCCCATCTTTTCATCTTTCGATACCATCAATCAGGAATATATTCAACGTTTGGTAACCAGCACTAAATCTGGATCCCCCCTTGACCCATGTCCCCCTACTATTCTGAATCTCATCCCAGAAGCAATCTCTCCCGCGTTGTCTACTATCTGTAATGCCATGTTTTCAACAGGCATCTATCCATCTGTCTGGAAGGAGGCTATCATTAAGCCACTTCTAAAAAAGCCAACCCTGGACCCTCTTCTCCCTGCCAGTTATAGACCTATCGCCTGTCTCCCCTTCCCAGCCAAGATTTTCAAAAAAACTATGAACATCCAACTTTCGAAATTCATCAATGATAACGATCTACTTGATGACACTCAGTTTGGCTTTAGACAGGGGCACGGGACGGAGACAGCACTGCTAAAGGCCGCAGATGAAATCAGAGCAACGATGGACAGGGGAGGAGTGGCGGTCCTAATACTTCTGGACCTCTCCGCTGCATTTGACACGGTCGATCATGTCACTCTGATCGACCGTGTCGCGGCTCTAGGAATAAGAGGCAAGGCTAAAGATCTGATTGCTTCATTCTTAGCCAACCGCCCTCAGACAGTCAAGATGGGCAATTTTACTTCCCAGACCTTCTCCCTCCCATGCGGTGTTCCACAGGGCTCCTCGCTAAGTCCGACGCTTTTTAATATCTACGTATCGGACTTAGCGAGGGTGATAAAATCATATGGAATTGCCCTTACAACGTACGCCGATGATACTCAACTAGTGTTATCGGTGCACAATAATGGAACATCTGTCGCAGCCAACTTTCAAGAGGGAATGAAGGCGATAAGCTCCTGGATGTCATCAAACTGTCTTAAACTAAACTCCGATAAAATGGAGGTGATGACATTCGGGAGCTTACAGCCGGCATGGTCCCCACAGTGGTGGCCATCTCAGTTGGCCCCCCCCCCCCCAACCGGTAGCCAAGGTCCGCAATTTGGGAGTCACTTTTGACAATAAGCTGACTTTCCTCCATCACGCCAACGCTGTGGTATCATCTGCCTTTTACACCCTAAAAAAAATTAAAAAACTACTTCCTTACTTACCACAATCCACGGGCAAAACACTTATCAGCACCTTAGTGTTCTCAAGAACCGACTATTGTAATTCCCTTCTCCTGAATGCTCAGGAAAAGGTACTCAATAAACTCCAGATGGTGCAAAATGCCGCGGCCAGAACCCTACTATCCATCCCTAAATTTACCTCAACTTCCCCTTATATTAAAGAGCTACATTGGCTCCCTATTAGGAGCCGAATCAAATTTAAGGCTCTGTGTATAGCCTACAAATCTCTGAACAACGCGGGACCACAGTTTCTAAAAGAAGCCCTCCGCCCAGTGGAACAACGTAGGACCTTACGATCGTCCTTAGCCTACTTGTTGAACGTTCCACAGACAAGAAAGGCAAGCTGGGGAGATAGACGTTTCACTATCGCCACTGCCAAACTGTGGAATACTCTACCACTCGACATCAAAACAGCCCCCACGCTTCTCAAGTTCAGAAAGAGCCCTAAAACATGGTTGTTCTCCTCCTAATTCCCCCCTCATCTCATGAAGTGAGTTCTGTAACGACAGCGCCGAGACACCCGTACGGGTATTTGCGCGCTTTAAAAATTGCATAAAAAATAAATAAAATAAATAAATATGTCTGCCACATGGCACTTTTTAAAAAGCACAAAATTGCTTTTTTAAAGGTTTTTGATATTTACCATCAACTTGTAGTTGGTGGTAAATAACGAATCCTTGAATGTAAAATGCACTCACTTGAGTGCTCCCTACATTTAGCATTCGGTAATTTACCGAATCGGTATTTAAATTACCATTCGGTAAATTACTGAATCCTTAAACCTGCCTCCTACATCTCAAACCCTAAATACTGGTCGGTAACGGCCGAAATTCGGTCATTTCGGCCGTTACCGACCGGTATGGGCTACCTACATCTGGCCCTTGGTTTCCAAATGTAGCTTCTTTCAATATCCCAGGGATAGGTAAGGTGTTAAAACAGACATTCCCCACTTTTTGTTAAATGTTGAATATAAAATAGCATGTATATAACAAGAAAAATATAGATCTATTTTTTAACATTTGAGCATTGACTTCAATAAACCAATTGCAGGTATAATGTAGTGTGTTAATACAATCAGCTTTCTTTTGGGAGATAATCTCTTATATACTGAGTAACATATCCACCACTCAAATCTCTTTAATATTTTCACTATACTTCACCACTAATCTTTTCTGGGTTCCGAAGTAGTGTCCGACTCGCCGAAAAGCGCTTCAAAACCCCATCAAGGGCAGCAAGCGCTATATGAATGCAAATGTTTTTCCTCTTCTGTCCCTCCACTATCTGTGTCAATTCAAATAACTGACTAACATCCATCACTCAAATTACTTTCGTATTTTCACTATACTAATTCCTCACTAATCTTTTATGGGTTCCAGAGTAGGGTGCCACTCGCCAAAAAAGCACATTGACGCCTTGTCAGGAGTAGTAAGCGCTATATAAATACAATAACTATACAATACAATATATTATTGAAGGGGAACTAGGACCAGAACGAAAACAGAGCATTCGAAGTCAATACGAAGAGTCTAAGTCAATGTCACCCCCTTTTAAATGGCTCTTTGTCACAAGAGCTATGGCTCGTCCTTGTGGAATGATGCGCACCGCATTGGCCTTTACAGGAAAGGTGCCTGAAGTAGATTATAAACTTAAAGTCTTGGGTTTCATTACTTTGGAGAGTCATGTTACATGTAATGAGGAGGCCAAGCATTCCATACTAATCATGGACTTTCTTGTGAACATTTATCTACCCTAACACCAGGTAGTATCTTACACATTGTTTACTACCTTACATTTCTTGATTTTGTCAGTAACTGAGAAAACATTATTTAAAATAATTACTTTGAAAATGTTTCATCCTCAAGGCCAGAGTTGTCCTAAGCAGGCTAAGGATATTGTTATGAGTTAGTGTGAGTATCCACAATTTGAAAAGTTTTAGTGGATCCACTTGCCCTAAAAAGAATGATGGTGGTACAGGTACTTCGGAGGGCCTGGTCACTGGGGATGATCAGATGTTTCCTATTGTTATAGTTGTATACGAAAATGGCTCCCCTCTTCCAGAGGTTACTTTGGGTATAGAACTTTTACAAAAAGAAGGCTTTATCTGAGAGTACTTAAAGTTGTGCATCATACAAAAGCTATTTACGCATTGTGTTAATTCAGTGCATGCATACTCTTTGGATGTTGTCCAAGGTTACTGGTGACGCATCATGGGACAGTAGACACTGGGGGTGATAAATACAACATATGTCTATATATAGCAAAAGTATTCCCTCTGGTTGTGGCGCTACTTTAGGAGAGAAGTAAGGACAGCTTCGACATCTGCCTTGAAGCACATTACAGATTATTTGGATCAATACACATTTTGGGAGAAATTGAAGAGGAAAAAGTCCTCTAAGGGAGGTACTATTGTGGTACCTTTGACTATGTTCAGAAATAGAGACCTTGTCACACACGGTCGACACACCTATTGCAAATGCACTCACTCAAGTGGTCGACTTCGGACAACTAGGAACATATCATGGTGCTTTTGCTTAATGACAAAGAATCGAGGGGGCTACTTAAAGCAAATTAGGCAGCTACCATGTCCTGAAGACCAAGAGATACTTCTTTCCTAGAACAGGGGTGCGTAGATCCAGGAAGATTTGATCAGGGCATGTTTTCAGGATAATTACTATGTAAGCAAATTCTATTTATAGACGCTGAGTGTAAATGTATCTTACGTAAACAGCCAGAAAATCTTGATCGATGCTTCGGCGACCCACAGCGGCCACCTCTGTCCTGCAGTATTAAAGAATGCCACAGAGCAGCTAAAGCACTTGCCACAAATATGGGTTCAGGTTTCTATCAACGAGGACATTATGAGATTCTGAGAGAGCGCAAACTGACCAAAATGTAGAAGTGCGTCACACTTACACGTAGTAAGCACAAGTCATGAAGAGAAATGCCATGAGTGCTGATAGTACCTACATCTATATTCTGAAATGTGTAGTTAATGTAGAGATTTAAGTAGAAGTGGAACTAATACAGAAATGTGTGAAACAAATGATATAATTAAACGTGATTATTCCTGAAGCCATGTTGTGTAGCTGCTAAAATATAAGATGGCATACGGAAACGCTGAACGTGGTAGGCCTCAGGGCCAGAGCTAGAAGGGAGGGGGAAGGTGGTTCAATTTCACAACGTGGCTTGCACTAATGTTTTAGTAATAACAAATAGACCATGATTTATAGATGTGTTTACTGAATAGCAGAATAAGAGTACTAACATGCCATAATTAAAGAAAAGTCGAAAGTTATAATCATTATGAGAAATGTTGTAGGCCTGAAAAGTTTAACGTTGATTTACACATATTAGTCTGGGCCGGGGAATGTTGCAACGATGTTGGAAGTCTATGAGAATTGGGATTTGGCTGCAACTATCTGTCTGTAAGAGAAAAGGGGGTATTCAATTAGAAATAAAATGAATAGAAGTCTGTTCAAGAAGCGGACCAGACATGGAGGAGGGTTCCGGAATGTTTAAGGGGTATCAGCGGGCCGGAGACGAGTCTGAGAAGCAAGGTCGACTCTAACCACAAGGCCTCATCATGGAAAAAGCCAGAAGCTACACCACGTGAGGGGCGTCTCACGAGGGGCGTCCTAAATGTTGTTGTATTTTTGTATTAGGGACAGCACCCCTGGGGGGAGTTAGAGCAGAAGCCTGAGGACCCTTAAGAGAGCGGATGGGTAGGCAGAGAGGGGTCATGATTGGAGAACTATAGGTTTCCACCAAGAGACTGGAGAGTGGGTGACTTCCCTTGGAGGTCATTCACTGCTGACACCTTTGTTAGGTAGGGACCTGATTAAGTAGGGATACCATCTAGATCAGGGTAGGGACAGCCTAACCTGTCTATTCCCTCCGGCTGTAAATGACTGAGAGATCTCAGTATGTGTCTATGCTAATAGCCCTATTATTTTTAGAACTGGTTTTGGTAGTTTCCGTTGCTCGTCTGAGGGCTTTCAGAGAGCACATGTATGTAGTTGGGCCCATGTATCTTGTGAATCTCATCTTGAGATGCTTGTACCTGCAACTTATCTTGACTTTATAATAAATCCTTGAAAGCTAGAAGTTGTTTGTGATCCTTTGAAGCGGAGTCCTTTATTGGGTGAACTAACTTGGTAAGAGATGCACTTTCTTCCCTCAATGACAGGCAATAAAGATTCAGTCGACCAGATCGGGGTTTAGATCAATAGTGATAAGATATCGATCAAAATCTCGCCCTTCCAGTTGGTAGCTATAGAGAATGGTTGCCTTCTTGAGGAAGGTGATCTAGGCCAGGTTAGATTACCCCAAGGCCCCTAGAGATCGATGATCGGAAGAACCGCCCGCCGAAGAAGGACCGGATGACGTGAGACAGAAAAGCAGCAGTATCGGTCGAGAGTGAGTATAAAGGGTCATGCGTGTTAAGATTGCGGTGTTTTGTATTGTATCTATGTTGTACATGTCTGGCGGAGTTGAATGCTTGTAGAGTGACTGTGGAACAGGTTGTGAGCGCGCACAACCGGTGGAAATCTTAAGTTCAAGGAGAGCTTAAGTGGTTCGGGTGTATCGGACACCCAGAGTAATTGTTAACTAGAGTGAAGGGGGTCACGAGGTACCACGGATCACCCGAAGGACCGAGATAGGGGGAACGTAAGAGTGAGTGCGTGAGTAACGGACGCTGGTCGGAAGTTACTGTGTGTGTAAAGAACCTATCAGAGAGACGATAGACATCTCGTCAGTTGTGTTGACAATTACAGATAGACTGTGGACGTACAGTCGAGGGAAGTGACCGCTTGGTCGGAAGTAGTCATTTTTCGGAGTATGAATGGGATGCATGCATGACCGCGAAGAGAGCTGAGAAAGGAGGGGTGCTGCTGCGAAGCGGAGACTAGTGACGTCAGAAAGTGCCGCGCTGGGATTGGCCGGCCGGTGAAAGACCGCGCTGCGATAGGCCAGCTAGCAAAGCCGCGCTAGGATTGGTGGATTGTCATCAGGAAGTAAACAGAGTATTCAAGCTGGAAATTTTGCGCATAATTATGAAGTGTTTTAAATGGTTAAGAGCGCTGTTTAAAAGAGAGCGCAGGGGATCGTATGAAGGGGAAGAAGCCCCGCCGGAGGGTACACCAGCCCGTTATATGGGGACAAATGTTGGGCTGCATACGATTCTATGGATCACAGAGTGGAGTAAGATGACAGACGGAAATGAGGAACTTACGTTCCCGAAGTACGGGACGTTCAGATTAGAGGTGCTACACAGATTAAAAGCAATTATGACCTCAACGAGACCCTTGCCTAGACCAACCCAGTTTGAAGCCCTTAATGCATGGATTAGGGCAGCGCATGAAAAGAACATGAACAGACGGCAAGAAAGAGTGAAACGCTCGGTAAGGACAGTACAGGATGCCAAGTGGGATGCGGATGCTAAAAGATGGAGGGTGCATAACCTGGAAGTAAATAAATTATATCCAGTGTTAGAGATGCCCGGGAACAAAAGCCCCCTAGAGGAGGATGACGAGAGCGAGACAGAGGACAGCCTGATAAACAGATTATTGACAGACAGGCCACCTCCGTATAACAGAGCAGGGGGAGATGTTGAGAATAGTGAGAAAGGGGGGGGCAATGCAGGAGAGCATGGGCCGCTTCCCAGCCCCGATTGGGATCCCGCTGCAAGGAAAGAACTGTCCCAGGCTAGCCAGGTGCAACAGGTAGTTGGGAGGTTTGTGGTGCAAAGGCCGCCAGAGACGGAGTGTGCCACATCCTACGCATTACCTGATGCACTACAGGTACCTGTTACCATAGGTCCTATAGTATCGATATATGACCCAGAGAGAGCTAGAGGGGAGGAACGGGTACGGAGGGACAGAGAAAGAGCAGAGATGGCAAGGAGGAATGATACGATCAACTCCCCAAGCCAGTTGCCGATACCAAGAGAGTGGAGCACCCCAGTACCCACGACAGGGGATCTGGGGGACATTAGATGGCCAGAGGATATGAGGGGATCAGGACGGAAATCCTTTCAGGAGTTAAATGAGTACATGAAGAAGTGGGATGAGGCAGTAGAGGCTCACAAGAACATCATAACTGCGGAAGCTGAAAGGGAAAGGCAGGACAGCAGAGCCCGGATTCACTGCGGGGCTGAAGAGAGCAGTCCGGAGTGGGACGGGAGGGAGAAAGACAGTAGGAGAGGCACCCATTGGGCCCGGAGTGGAGGTAGATCAGACCTGGAAAACGGGGGGGTGTCTCGTCCAATACGTAGTGATGAAGACAGAAGGGCTCGGGAGTACAGAGACAGCTTTAAGTGTATCCACTGCGTGCCAGACAATAGAGAACAGAGTGGGAGTTGCGAAAGGCCGCACCATAGTCCCTGTGATGACGGACATGAGCGCAGCCCAGGGAATATGGGAAACCAGGAAGGATCGTATCAGATACTGAGTGATACGAGGCCAAGAGGGAATGGGGACCGAAGGAAGAATAGCAGAGAGGCTTACTGTGAAAAGAGAGGAGAGAATGGACAAGGTAAGGTAGGGGGTAACAGGCCCGTGTTCCATCACCTTCCCAGATCGGATGGCCGAGCATGGGACCTGGAGAGATGGGAACAAGAGAGAGCACTCCCCAACTCTCCCGAACCCAAACGTCGGGCCCGGAGTTGGGATGGGAGAGAAACCTGTGAACCCCCCTCGAAGGAGGTATTGCGAGCAGAAATAAAAGCCAAAAGACTCGATGTCTCCAGCTTAAAGTCGGATCTGGATGACATGGTAGACGGTACCCTGCCCTTAGAAAGAATGGACATGTATGAGCAGGATGAAATTCTGTTCATGGCAAAGGACGTAACTCGAAAGGCGAGGGCAATCCATGAGAAATTGGTAGAACTAGCAGGCAAATATATGGTGGATCTGTCAAGAACCAAAGCATTACAGGGCAACCACAGACTACATTACACAGACCGAGATCTAGATGAGAGGAGAACCATCGGATTGAAAACACACATAAGAGAGCTGATCACTGGAATAAGGACATGGAGGGCCCTAGATAAGTGGGAAGAGAGGTGGTCCAAGAGAGGGACCGTCAGGAGAAGCACACTTATGATGACACCAGGAGGACAGCAGGGAGTAGAGACATACCCTTTGAGGGAAGTCGCAAATGGGACCTATGTCCACGTCCCTTGGAGTAGGGGGGATTTAGCTGCTTTTACCACCTCTTTCCCCAAACTGCGGGAAAACCCAGTGGAGTGGTATAAGCAAGTTGAGAGATTCGTAAAAATCTCAAAGGTCCTGTGGATAGATTTGAACACGCTGTTTGACATAGTAGTGCCAGGAGATTTGTGGACCGCATGCAAGGTTAGCGCTGAGTGGCCCACCATAGAGCCCGAGAGAGATGCTAAGACTAATGGGCCGTCCGAGAGTGTGATGGCAAAATTCGAGAGAGTAATGACTTGGCTGAAAGATAAAGTGCCAATGCAGGACATAGATTGGGTAAAAATTGACCGAACAAGACAGGAACCCAAAGAGACAGTTCACGAATACTATGAGAGGTTGCTGAAGGCGTTTAAACAGTATAGCGGTCTGGATGTAATGGATCCAAAGGACATAGGGCAATTTGTGTCCAAGTTCGTCTTGGGCCTAAGACCGGATATTAGTTTAATGATACAGCAACACTTGATTTGTTGGCAAAACAAACCCCTAGACGAAATACTGAGGTATGCCAGGTACTGCTGTGATGAGATAGACTCCAAGGCTAAGAAACTAAAGGAGAAACTGATGGTGGTACAGATGCAGGCAGCTGGGAAGGGGGGACAGCAGCAACAGCAACCAGGAACAGGTACTGGGGGAAAGAAACAGTACAGTCAGAACAAGGGCAATGAGGAGAACTCCACCTTTAGACCCAGGATAGATATAGCTGCCTTAAAGAAAACAACTAGGTGCCACCAGTGTAACGAGGTGGGACATTGGAAACGCGAGTGTCCCTATAATGTTGAGATAGGAGACCAAGAGGTAGAAGAGGAAGTGACCCAGAGTGCGCCTGCAAGAGGGGTAACGCAATACCAGGGAAAGGTGCTCAAAGGGGGGGGCCCACCTCCCCGAGCTCAGTTCCCGCAGCCACCCAGAGTAGGGACTATGGGTAAGACCTATAGACAGATGCCACTGTTTGTCGGGGGAGAGGAATGCTATTATGTGGACCCACTAACTGGACAGAGGGTAGAAAGGGATGACTGCACCCTCGGGGCAGCTCTGGAGGTAGATCAGAGGGGACCCTATGTTGAGGCCGAAGTGGCAGGGTTCCCCACGACATTTCTAGTGGACACAGGAGCCACCCGATCCACGATCAGGTCAGCCGCAGTTCCAGGCCTGCCCATGTCTGGAGAGACCATACAAGTGGTGGGGGTCGCTAACAGGAGAATGACCAGTCCTCTGACTGAACCCGTGCAGGTGAAAATAGGGAAGTACAGTGATGAGCATCAGTTTGTGGTTTGCGATTCTAGTCCTGTATGTCTGCTAGGAAGAGACCTTTTGTGCAAGTTAAATTGCACCATATATTGCACACCACAGGGCGTGGAGGTATTGACTAATGACGATGATGCAGATTTTAAAGTCGCAAATTCCAGAATATGTGTGGAATTGTATCCCACTCTGACAGTAGATGAGCTCCCCTGGGATCTGAGAGAGACGGTTGCTCCAGAAGTGTGGGATTTCACGGGGGAAGAGATTGGGTTGGTGAAAGGGGTGGACCCAGTGAAAATTGTAGTGAAACCGCATGCTGAGTTTCCAAGAACACCTCAATATAAATTGACTCCAGAAACGATTGCAGGCATCAAACCTGTGATCGAATCCATGATTAAGCAGGGAATACTGAAGGAAATCGTGGGTAGTCCATGTAACTCCCCGATTATGGGTTTGCAGAAACCAAATGGGAAATTCCGGATAGTGCAGGACCTCAGAAAGATTAATAACATAGTCGTTTCGTGTTGTCCAGTGGTACCGAATCCATCCGTGATACTGTTTCAGATACCGTTCCAAGCAGAATGGTTCACTGTAATTGATCTTTGTCAGGCTTTCTTCTCGATCCCTCTGGACGAAGAAAGCCATTTTCTTTTCGCATTTAAGCTGGAAGGTCGCGTCCTAACATGGTGTCGTATTCCTCAGGGGTATACAGAGAGCCCATCGATCTTCAACCAGCTTTTAAAGAAAAATCTTGAAAGTCTAGTGCTGCCCCAGAGGTCAGTTCTGGTCCAGTACATAGACGACCTCCTTGTGGCGTCAGAGACAGAGGAAGCTTGCAGGGAAGACTCTATTGCTTTGTTAAATCACCTAGCTGAGAATGGGCATAAGGTGTCCCCGGGAAAATTGCAGTACTGCTTGACAGAGGTGCAGTACTTGGGACACAGAATTGAGAAAGGTAAACGAAAAGTGTCACCAGACAGGATAGAGGCCATCATGAAGATGAATGCGCCTAAAACACAGAGAGAAGTCAGGATGTTCCTAGGAATGGTGGGATATTGCCGACAGTGGATTGCAAACTTTTCACTGAAAGCAAAGCCCTTGCAAAAACTGACGCACAAGGAGGTGAGCGATCCGGTACCATGGGACAAAGACTGTTTGATGGCATTCCTGCAGCTGAGAGAGGACTTGTGTCGTGCTCCGGCTCTGGGAATGCCGGATTACGATAAACCATTCTTGCTCTACTGTTGTGAGAGAGAGGGTTGCGCGCTGTCTGTGTTAGTCCAAATTCATGGGAATGCCCGTAGACCAGTCGCTTATTTCTCGGCTACTTTAGACCCAGTAGCCGCAGCGTTGCCCGGATGTCTCAAATCCGTTGCCGCAACAGGTGTCAGCATCGAGAGGTGTGAGAATATTGTCATGGGGCACCCGTTAGAGGTGCACGTGCCCCATTCTGTTGAATTGTTGATGACCAGGACTAAAACACAGCATCTGACGAACAGCAGGCTCACGCGCTATGAGCAAGTCATTCTTGCTGCAGAGAATGTGACCCTCAGGAGATGCTCTGTTTTAAATCCTGCTACCTTGATGCCACTTCCGAACGATATTGAGGATGATGAAGATTGTACAGACCATGACTGCCTCGATGTGACTGAACTATGCACCAAACCAAGACCCGACATCGTAGATGAGCCACTGACTGACCCAGATGAAATTTTCTTTGTCGATGGCTCATGTGTAAGAGACGAAGTTGGGCAGTTGAGAGCAGCTTACGCTGTTTGCACAATTACTGGAGTAGTGGAAGCTGGATGCCTGGAAGGAGTACACTCCGCTCAGGTAGCCGAGATTATTGCCCTGACACGTGCCTGCCTGGCAAGCAATCAAATCCGAGTCACCATATACACTGACAGTCAATATGGTTACGGGGTAGTTCATGATTACGGGCAGTTGTGGTCTCAAAGAGGTTTCATGACCTCTTCAGGCTCTCCCATTCGCAATGGAGAATTTGTGCGCCTGTTGTTAGAGGCATTGCAATGTCCAGCAGGTATCGCAGTTGTGAAATGCACCGCACATACCAGAAATATGGACTTCGTGTCACAAGGCAATAGATATGCCGACGAAGTCGCACGGTATTGCGCGGAAACAGGGTACTCTTTCACAGAAGTGGAAGTGGGTGGAATAAATGTAAGGACTGAATTAGCCATGATATTAGAAACTGTCGATACATGGGACGAACTAAAGGAAATGCAAGAAAATGCTCCTGATTGTGAAAAAGAAACATGGCAAAAGGCAGGATGTGTGATGGGTGAGGCCCATTTCTGGGTCTCAGCAGATGGCAGAGCAGTGTTGCCCAATGAGATGGTGAGCCCAATGGCCAGACACATACATGGTCCTGTCCACTTAGGAAGAGATGCTATGCTGAGAGTGTTTAGACAGACCTGGTACAACCCTAAGTTCAGAGTAGCAGCCGAAGCAGTGTGCCAGCGTTGTGTGACGTGTCAGCAGTTGAATGTAGGGAAAAAGACACCAGTTGCACTGAGCCACATTGGGAGGTCAGGAGGTCCATTCAATCGAATGCAGATAGATTTCATTGAAATGCCAAGGTGCAGCCGCCTCCGTTATATCCTGGTGGTTGTTTGCGTTTTCTCCAGATGGGTTGAGGCATCTCCTACACGTAGGTGCGACACCCTCACAGTAGCCAAGTTACTGCTTAGGGAGCTTATCCCGCGCTTCGGGGTGCCGGCCTCTTTGGAATCAGATAGGGGAACGCATTTCAACAGCTCGCTTGTGAAAATGATTTGTGCAGCTTTGAACATAGATCAGAAACTACATTGCAGTTATCGACCAGAGGCTTCAGGAATTGTGGAGCAAATAAATGGCACCATCAAGGCCAGAATTGCAAAGGTGTGTTCATCAACATCCTTGAGTTGGCCTGATGCGTTGCCATTGGTCCTTATGAGCCTCCGTAGTACCCCGGATAGGAGAACTGGTTTGTCTCCTCATGAGGTATTGATGGGAAGAGCAATGAGGTTACCTTCTGTCCCAACTGCTGCACTGATTAGCATCACAGATGATATGATCCTGGACTATTGTAAGGGGCTGTCTGACGCCATTCATTCTGTGTCCCTTCAGGTGCAGGCTGCCGAGGTACCATCGTGCCAGGACCCGTGTCATGACTTGCTTCCTGGGGACTGGGTCCTGGTGAAAAAGCACGTGAGAAGAAGCTGCTTGGATGTTCGTTGGCGTGGGCCCTTTCAGATCATCCTGATCACGAATACGGCAGTGAAAGTGGGAGGCCTGCCCAACTGGATCCACGCGTCGCACACGCGGAGAGTACCAGCACCTCTGGAAGACACAGCTCCTCTCTCGGATAGACGTCCAGCTGCGGACCGAGAAGCCATAGAGGGGGCTAGCCAAGCTGTAGAGGTGCCAGCGGAAGAAAGGAACGAGTCTGACCAAGCTGAGGACCGTCAGTACAGCAGCAAAACAGACGACGCTACTGAAGGAGAAAGTAGCTGGGAGTACGAGTCAGACACTGACAGGTCTGACAGAGAGCGTGAACAGACAAGGAGGAGAAGGAGTAGAAGGGTACGTGGAGAAGCGGATTGGCCGCAGAGAAGAAGCTCTAGTCTGAGGTCAACTCCAGAGAGAACCCTTCCTCAGATATCAGAAGATTCAGACCCGGAAGAAGGTGCTCAGGGCGCTGAAGCACCGGTCTTGAGGAGGTCAAGAAGAGTGCGTGTACCTAGCAGGAGATACTCCACCCCTGAGTGGACATATCTGGCGACAGATGGCTTCGAAACCAGTGACAGGGAGGATCCGAGCGGTGGTGGTGTCCAGTTCTGAGCCCATCATAACAGTAGAGATACGACTGTTAGTGCCCGGTGTCGAACAAGAAGGGTCACTGACATTTATGGTTCCCCGACCTCCCCGCCTCAGCAAATTAAAGCACATGTTTCTCACAGAATTGCAATTCCCCGATTTTGGTACAAAGATATCAGCCCAAGAAGAGCACAATCTTCGTATGGAGATATTGAACTTTGCTGTCGAAGCTGCAGGCGATCGCCTGATAGTGGATGCTTAAAAGACTTTGTAAATAAGCGAGAAGAAAAGAAGATTACCTAGCGCCCAGGAAGCAGAGAATCTTAGGGACCTTCCCTTGAGTTACTGGAGAAGGGCTAGGGTTGTCTGTATTGGACTGTAAAGAACTTTTGCGAAGAAGGTTGTCAGCTTCCAGTTGTGTGGTTCTAAGGACAAAAGGAGTAAGAGAGACTGTAAAGGAACGAAAGGAAAAAACTTTGTGCCAAGATAAGAAAGAGCCATACAGTCTGACGAAATGGAGGCCGGCACCCAAAACCGCAGAGCGAAATGTATAATAGGTACACTAATAGTAGGAGTGATAATATTAATAGCTTTAGTAGTAACAGTCTCTTATGTAAAGGGACGTGAGGAAGAGGCAAAGGTAACTGATGTGAAATCTGTAGAGGCGCTTACACCCACCGTTGCTGGTGAGAAAGGGGAAAACACTCAAGAAAAAGCGTTATTAGCTGCAGAAGCCCGCAGGTTACACGTAGATGAGTCCCAAGGAGACTTTAGGTCTAATGCTTATGCTAAACTTCTGTATGAATACGTGGATGCCATGGAGGTTAAGGACTGTTACGTCTGCATGCAGTTGCCGGCGTCTGTAGATGAAGGCATTCGATATCATCACCTCCCGCTGACATATGGCATTACATGTAGCTTATTGCTTAGTATATTTTATGGGAGAGATAGTTTTGAATACTATTTCTCCAATTACGATGCAGTGTTACCAGAAGTCCCTAATTATAAACAAATGAATAAATGGGACTACTGGAAGAGTGAAGACAGGTTGGCAAAGTTTTTCATTCCTTGGATTACCTTAGATACTTCACATGCCCGCAGAAATAACCTGACATGCAAGGTGTCAGAAGTCGAGAAAAAGTTCATAGGGCAGGTGGATGATCGAAATAGGAGACAAAAGATTTTGAAAAAATCGGGACAATGGAAAACAGATTGGACCGAGGAAGAGAAGGCACACAAGAGAAAAGGTAGTAGTGGTCCAATAGCTTTAGATAGAACGCAGAGAGGAAAGTTATGTCTTCATAGAGCCAAAACGTATTATGAGAATGTATACGTGGGAGAAGTTAGCTGTGAACATGCTTTCAATTTAGAGTACTATACTAAAGACTTCCTGAAGGGAATGCAAGCGATTCCAAATGTATATTTTGTATGTGGGAGAAATGCCTACGTGAGACTACCTGACAACTGGTATGGATCATGTTACTTGGCAATTATCTTCCCTAAAATATATCATGCCCAAGACTTAGAGATCATCGAGGGCAAGACATCATCGAGGGGAAGGAGAGATGTAGGAGGTGTAGAAATGGTTGGAGATGTCTTTGGAGCTGTGTTCCCTCTTTTGGGATTAATCCTTAATGATGTCAAAATTAGACGACTGGCAACAGTCGTAGACAGGTTGTCTGCCAGCACTGCTCAGTCCTTAATGTTGGTAGAAGGAGAGATGCAATCGATAAGGGCTATGGTTCTTCAGAACCGTCTTGCCTTAGACGTCCTATTAGCAAAAGAGGGCGGAGTCTGTAAGGCTTTGAAGGTCCAGGAATGTTGCACTTACATTCCAGACAATTCGAAGCCCCTTGAGAAAGTTATTAGGAACATAACTGATATTCACAAGGAGATCGAAGACCTGAGCAGAGAAAATGTCTGGGAAAAGGTGGGCCATGGAATAAGTGAGGCTGGAGGTTGGCTCACCACCTTAGGCAAAAGCTTTGTGTGGAAAATACTAAAACCTATCATCATAATATTGATCTGTGGGATCGTGTTGTGGGGATTGGTGAGGGTATTCAAATGGTACAGATCAAGAAGGTCAGAGAGGGCTCGGAGAAAACAGCTGCAGAGATTGGCTGCCATACAAGATAGTCAGTACCGGAGTCTGAGGGCTTTGGAAACACAGAAACGAGTTATGCTAGCAATCACTGCAGTTTGAATGTTAATGATGACCCCGAGAGGTCATCAAAGGGGGGAACTGAGAGAGCGCAAACTGACCAAAATGTAGAAGTGCGTCACACTTACACGTAGTAAGCACAAGTCATGAAGAGAAATGCCATGAGTGCTGATAGTACCTACATCTATATTCTGAAATGTGTAGTTAATGTAGAGATTTAAGTAGAAGTGGAACTAATACAGAAATGTGTGAAACAAATGATATAATTAAACGTGATTATTCCTGAAGCCATGTTGTGTAGCTGCTAAAATATAAGATGGCATACGGAAACGCTGAACGTGGTAGGCCTCAGGGCCAGAGCTAGAAGGGAGGGGGAAGGTGGTTCAATTTCACAACGTGGCTTGCACTAATGTTTTAGTAATAACAAATAGACCATGATTTATAGATGTGTTTACTGAATAGCAGAATAAGAGTACTAACATGCCATAATTAAAGAAAAGTCGAAAGTTATAATCATTATGAGAAATGTTGTAGGCCTGAAAAGTTTAACGTTGATTTACACATATTAGTCTGGGCCGGGGAATGTTGCAACGATGTTGGAAGTCTATGAGAATTGGGATTTGGCTGCAACTATCTGTCTGTAAGAGAAAAGGGGGTATTCAATTAGAAATAAAATGAATAGAAGTCTGTTCAAGAAGCGGACCAGACATGGAGGAGGGTTCCGGAATGTTTAAGGGGTATCAGCGGGCCGGAGACGAGTCTGAGAAGCAAGGTCGACTCTAACCACAAGGCCTCATCATGGAAAAAGCCAGAAGCTACACCACGTGAGGGGCGTCTCACGAGGGGCGTCCTAAATGTTGTTGTATTTTTGTATTAGGGACAGCACCCCTGGGGGGAGTTAGAGCAGAAGCCTGAGGACCCTTAAGAGAGCGGATGGGTAGGCAGAGAGGGGTCATGATTGGAGAACTATAGGTTTCCACCAAGAGACTGGAGAGTGGGTGACTTCCCTTGGAGGTCATTCACTGCTGACACCTTTGTTAGGTAGGGACCTGATTAAGTAGGGATACCATCTAGATCAGGGTAGGGACAGCCTAACCTGTCTATTCCCTCCGGCTGTAAATGACTGAGAGATCTCAGTATGTGTCTATGCTAATAGCCCTATTATTTTTAGAACTGGTTTTGGTAGTTTCCGTTGCTCGTCTGAGGGCTTTCAGAGAGCACATGTATGTAGTTGGGCCCATGTATCTTGTGAATCTCATCTTGAGATGCTTGTACCTGCAACTTATCTTGACTTTATATTAAATCCTTGAAAGCTAGAAGTTGTTTGTGATCCTTTGAAGCGGAGTCCTTTATTGGGTGAACTAACTTGGTAAGAGATGCACTTTCTTTCCTCAATGACAGGCAATAAAGATTCAGTCGACCAGATCGGGGTTTAGATCAATAGTGATAAGATATCGATCAAAATCTCGCCCTTCCAATTCTATGGGTAGTTTTATTTGTAACAAGTTTCCTCTCATAACTTCCACTAGAACTTCTGTGGATGCTCAGCAAGGCAGCTGACTTAGCATCACAGACTCATGTTTCAGTTTTTTGTCCAGTTAATGCAGGCCACATGTTTTTCTCAATGGACGGCCGACCCGTCTTTCCAAGGTCAAAGGAATGATTATTATTCAGATTGAAGATATTAGTAGTATTCACATTATTCGCCAACGTCAATCTTCATGGGCTGATTCAGCTTGTTGTGTGCAATATACCTATGTTGAGTCTTATTTTTTGTTTGAAAATAGTGGTTAAATTATGGACCCACAAAGGTAATAAAAAAGTAAGTAATTCTACAACGACTCTCTAACCAAAGCAGAGCACTGGTTACAACATGAAACTGATTATGGAATTCTGGCTTTACCCATAATACCTTGCTGAGGAGCATAAGCTCTGAACTCACCATGCTGAGTTGTGCCTGCAGTTCGATCTCCAGACTCTGCAAGCTCTGACGAACACTCGATATCTCGCTCTTCGATGATTGGACGGCGTGGGTATCTGCAGCGACGCTTTGAATCAATTCTTTGCTCTACAAAGAAAACAATGCATCATTTGTAAGGCCTCATCTTTCATGAAACAGATGTGGTTGATCCTGCAGAGGCCGATGACTGCTGGTTGAGAAAATAATAATAATAATCCACATTTGTAAAGCGCACAATCACCCGTAAGGGTCTCTAGGCGGGCTAGACATCACCTGCTCGGTGCTACCGATTACAATACAGTTTTCACCAAGAATTGAATTCTGCTAGGAACACCAATTGTGTTGCATTCACTGTTCATCGTGCCAGGGAGCTCATTACTATAACAAATGCAAAAAAAATATATTACGTTGCAAACCCTGCGATAAGCAAAATGATTTGCAAAAAATGTATGTTGTCCATGTACTAAACTCCTTTTGTAAACCCGAAAGCCATTTTTAGGGGCAAAGCCAATCTCAGGCCATTGCAAATTTCAAAATGGCTATTTAACATCCCTTAGGCCTGTCGTCTATGATCCCTCTTCAAATTGGAATGTAGCTCAAAATTACAATCAGATTTTCAAAAAGTCAATGCGTAATTTGCACCCACTCTTGGCCGCCCCCTTCCTCCTAAATCTGGCCCAAAGAGCTCTGTCAAACACAAGACCAATAGTATGTAGTGAGAAGGTTACCTCGCTTCTAAGCAATCTCCCTTGACGTTGCTTTATGAGTGTCATGTAAAAATCTGTACCCCATAACCAACAAACTCATGAGCTCAATAAACATAATCAAGAACAATTTTAATTCCCAAATTCCATTCTTTTAATCATGAGAATGGGCCAGGTGTGACTAACAGGAATTTGGGGGTGGAGGAGGAGATGGTAAAAAAGCTTTGCTCTGAAATAAGAGAAGCAAATCTGATTAAAAAAAAATGTTTAATGTTGGTAATGGTTCTTGGCAATGGTGTTCTTTAATTTCTTATTGACCCTATCTCTGTTGTACCTTCAATCCCCAGATCCCCTGTCAATGACTCGCGCACCAGCATGGGATCAGGTATCCCAAAAGCACGGCTAGCTGGTTGCTTTAACCTTTAAAACACACTGAAAGGCCAGGAAACTAAATATTCAAAATGGTGTCTCCCACTGATACTTCAACACATAATCTCTACTATAAAATAAATATGTAGATAATAAGACAGAGATGTAATGTGCTCCTTGCCCATGTTAAACTGCATGTCAAGTGGGTTATGTCATCAATAGGTTAGGTGAAGGTGATCAAGATGAAATAGTTGAAGCAATCCATTTGTCTACTCACCCTAGCCTGGTACTGCTCCTCCGCCTGCTTCCGATACTTCTCAGCCAGCTTCTCGTAGTCCACTCTCAAGTCGTTCAGAACCTTCAGCAAGTCTGCTCCTGGTGCCGCGTTCATCTCAACATTGAGGCTTCCGGCCTGTTGGTTCTGGGCCGCCTTCATTTCCTGTGTAAAACTTCAGAGAGTCATTTGTCTGTGGGAACATGCACTTTGGTGATGTTACATTTTTGATGTCACCCTCTGACATCCCTTCTAGAGTGTCATTTCTCTGACATCTGTATTCTCCCACACTCAAGCTTTCTTCAAATACCTCTAGTGTGTATTGATAGTTTTCTGGCTCTGTTTTGAAACTTTACATTGCTAGTGGCTCCGTATGGGAAGATTCTGTCACAGTGACTGGATTCTTTACTACTTTTGAGCCAACATCACTTTGGGTTCTGGGGTGTGTAGTTCTTATTACCACAACGTAAACACTGCTTTACAAATCAGGGAAGGCAGATGGATGTTAGATGAAGGCGACACTCATGATTTGTGGCCAGTGAATGGGCCAAATAGAAATCTCTGCTAATAATGCACAGTGTGATTGATTTGGGCGAGTGTGTGTGTCACTGCTGTGTAATAGGGGGTGTCAGAAGCAGCATACCATACAGAATAGGGTGGCAGGACAAGAACAAACCTGCCATTATCTATAGAAGTACATAATAGCCATACAACTAGAGAATCACATTGGAATAGAGATAGATGTTGGCCATCCTTTAGGTTTGTTAAAGGTGCTTTGACCTGACAGCGGGCACTCAATGTAGTTTGTGCTTTAAATTGACAGGTACTGAGTACCTACAATGTTTTCTAATTTAAAAGAAAATGTGCATACCAGCAGTCTCAGTAGGGTGCAACCCTTTTAATGGGAGTGTACCAGTACTTGTTAGTAGCAAAAATGTACTTTTCGATATTGAGTAATTGCACCTTTATGCTTCGAGTTCAAGAACTAACGGGCAATGAATCGAAGTGCATCACTAGTGACAATAGTTGGGTGCATGGTCTTATTTACATTTGCCATACTTCAGTCATAAAGGACTGTAATCACACAAGGATTGCAAGGATATTCTCATGACTTGGTAAAAAAAACAGTATCTTGAGATTCCAATGACATCAAAGATTGACAGACTGCCACGCCAAATATAGAAAGCGAGTCGGCGGTCTATATTTGGTGCAGTACTATACCCATTTTTGCTCTCATTGTCATCCAAAGATACTAGGCTGTTTTGAACACCTGGAACTTCTATTTAGAGTCCTTTTATATTTCTTCAACACACTTTAAGTGCTTCAACTCAAGCTTCCCTGACCATACAGTAAATTCTCAGAATATCAATGCATCATATTCTTCGAGAAACCCCTACTTAGTCAACTGCTGCCCTACCTTTTTGAGAGCTTTTCATTTTTTGTTTTGGATACAGTTTTCTTGCCTTTAAAAAGTTCCGCCTGGACGAACACACATGCGGGCTGACCCTTTAAAGTCTATGCACCATCACCACATTGCACATTTTTGATCTACATCTTTTTGATCCTAACTAGGGGTGGGTGTAGCTTGCGTAATTCTGTGTAGTGTAATCATGCAGAATTACCTAAGAAGTTTGCAAGATTACGCTTGAAGTACACAAGAAGAGTAATTTTGCAGTTAGCACCATTTCTTAGAGCAAAAATACCCCTTTGCATCCTAAATTGACACGAGGAGGAATTTTGCAGTAAGAAATACAATTAAAATCAACAACACAAATAGTGAGCGCAAGCAGATGCTCGAGCTCGCCTAATGTGCTCTGGAGGTAGGATTTTCCCCAATTTACTACCAGCATATAGTGCTAGTTTCTTAGCATAAAATGCACCCTCGCATCCAAAATGGACACAAGCATGCATTTTTCCCTAAGAAACAACGCTAAATGCAGCAGAAAAGGAATATTGAGTGCAAGGTTGCTGCTCACGCTCTCTTGATGTGCTTGCAGCAGGATTTCCCCCCAAATGATTCTTAATTACGTGAGCAGGAGCAATTACGTAATTACTGGTAGTTTCATGTCACAGCATAACACAGAATTACGTAAATCACCCTGATTACTCCAGCCCAATAAAAATTCAGCAGAGGCCTAATCCTAGCCCCAGACGTTTACCTTAATGTTTTACTAGATTGCACAGATGCAACATTTCTTATGTTCTTCCTTATTCATGATATGGTGATCTTATGGTCGCTGCATTTGCTCATTGTACAACAGATGGAAATTCTCTTCATATAAAAAACTTTCTATTCTTAAAACTGCATTAACTTCTCGACTAAACGTATAGCATTGCTAAATTGTGATTCTGAGCTTAATTAAGTAGTGCCGTAGCATTCGTGCCACGCATTTCGTTCTTGGACCACCTTTCTGATTTGAGTGGCCCAGAATGCCGCAAGGTTCAGCACATCACATGCCATATCATTCAATGTGTATCTGTTGCTTTTTCACCTGACTGGATTGGGTTGACTTGTGAGTATGGATTTCACTGTCACTGGTTTGTCCTCATGCAATAGATGTGCCTAGTACGGATCTCAATGGAAGTCATCTACATAGACAGTAGTTGTCTAAAAACATTTAAAGCAAATGTAGGCCTTGATGGCGGCAGTCATGAACTAACAAGACTAATCGAAACTGAAATGTTCTTACGTCTTCGTGGTTCTTCTTGAGTGCCGCCAGCTCCTCCGTCAGACTCTCAATCTGTGACTCCAGGTCAGATTTGGCCAGGGTCAGCTCGTCCAAGACTCGGCGAAGACCGTTGATGTCGGCCTCCACACTGTGGCGAAGTATCAGCTCATTCTCATACCTGGAACAATATTTGGAGAGAGAGAGGGGCTGAGGGCTCAGCTAGGCTGGAATGATTGACCCATTGAGGCCACAGACAAAAGCAGCAAGAATCATCAGCAAGTATCTACCCAAGGAACTGATACCTCACACTGCGGCCTGCACATGTATAGAGGTGTGCTAGTGGGTTGTCAACAACGCAAACATCATTTACCACCTAAGGATACACCATGTCCTGGTTAAGTTCTAGAAAGAAGTAAACGATTTTGAATTGTTACTTTAGGATCATTGGTCCAAAACATTGTCCAATCACTGCCTGGATCCACCGTTTAACACCTAGAACTGCATCACAAGTACAGGCCCACTCGAACACTGATCCAGTCTGTCTTCAGATTTCTCAATGGCCTTAGACCACAGACGGCACACTAATGAAGTGTACTTGACTCTTCCTTTCTTCCAGGGAACATCTGGGATGTGCAGTTCTCACTGTCTCCTCTCCTCAATGCTTACTTGAGTGCTTGCATCAAAGATCCAGTGAAGACGGTTAGAACCTGTAGTAATCAAGGATCTATACTCGCGGTTTATAAAAGATGTAGGTCTGTTAGATTTATTTCGGGTTACAGGTAGGCCCCACCAGGAGCAGAAAGGATGATGGGCTGAGCAGCAAGGATGTTGCTACTGGTGGGGAGTTACCTGTAACTAACCTTTATAAACCTACATCTACAACTTACAAGGATCCATCTTATTTGTAACACAGGTGATGATTTATGAAAGAACCTATAGGTGAAAGGCGAATTGAAGAAGAAGATTTACTGAGAGAAACAGAGAAACCAAGAATAACCTACTGAGAAACTAAGAGTACAAGAAACTGAAGCTGGAAATGAAGAGGAAAGCCAGGTAGGCCCACCTCTGTCTACTACGTTTGACAGCCTGCCGGCAACCCTTGGATCGGTTTAACTAGTGCCGATGGAGTTAGAGAGGATCGGCTGAGGAGCAGCATCCTTGCTGCTCAGCCGATCCACTCCAACTCCAGGCGGGATTTTACCTGAAACTAAGCTAAATAAAACTACATCTATAACTCGCAACAATTCATATTATTTGTAACAGAAGCCTAACAGTGTCTTCCTTAAGAGGAGTGGGCAGGACAGAGGTTCTCCTATTTAAACTCCAGGTGCCATCTCCTTTTTGAAGGAGCCAGACAAAGCCGTAGCTTCTTCAAATGATTAATTTTCATTAAGTCCTAGAAGACAGCACCACCAACCCACAGCATTGCACACATCTTCCAAATGACTACCGCATCAATTCTCCTAACCCACCAATCCAGATGAGATAATTGTTTCTGAGACAAGATGCTACACCAGACTTTCCTGGCATAGGAGGCAGAAAACAACAAAGGTAAGCTACAACAACACCCTCAATTAAACATTTTCTCCTCCTACTGGTTGGACAGTCTTTCCAGTCAAACATTACTGGCCTTGATTAGTAGCTAATTTGTGCCGGTGGTAGCCAGTGGTCTCCACCCGCTGTTTTTTCCTCCCACTGGGACTCTCACATTGTACAACAAACAGCATTCCTGATCAAATCCCCTGCCTGTCCTGTCCCGTAGTCAGACCCCGCCCAAGCTCAGGCACAGATGTCATGGGAATGATGATGTCATAGTGGGTCTGGCATGAGGCAGAGCATGAGTTAGGCAGCACGGAGTGTTTACACAGTCAACCTCAGGTCTGGAGAGGAATAGAAGAGCGACAGTGATTCAAGCCCACCCTTCAAGCTCAGTCCCAGGCAAATAGAAAAATACAAATGAATATTGCTCAGCAAAATGTAATAATCATAACTTTGTGCTGATGTATAATTTCTTGTGCATACATAAGATCTTGCTTCATTGCAAAATCACAATGGACATCAAACGTAGAAAACAAGTTTCTAAATAAAGCACTACATTTTTTAGCTGTGAGAAACGACACTTACTTCATTTTAAAATCATCCGCAGTCAGCCTGGCGTTGTCAAGAGTCAGAATAACCTTGCCGTTGTCCAAAGTGGCGGCCAAAATCTAGGAAGCAAAAGACTGCGTGAGTCTGAGATCAGAGAGACAATGGCTGGCATCTTTGGGCATGGGAGCCCTTCTTGTACTGTGTGCACCTCTGCTTGACAATCTAAAGGGAGAAACGAGGATTACTGGGAGCCAGCATGTAAGAACAGATGCCAGCATGTGCCCCCTTTAACCTGTCCTTGCTTTTCAAACCACGTGCCTTTATTTTCCAGGGCTTGACTTTTTTCCTGTTCTAGCTCAGGACCACAATTCATCAGCCAAATGAGAAGCGGCCCTGGCTGAATCCTCCCCAGCCCTACTAGCCTTTTTAAGAGATGCTCCTTCTGTTAGGCTATTCACTGTCTTCTTCATAGCCAAGTATTACAAAGAACAATGGTCCTAAGCTTAGAGAGGATATTCAAACAAGTTATTTATAGACTACGATGAGTGCTATAAGTTTACTTCCTATGTCCAGCCGGACATGGAATATTTATTTGGCCAATGTATAGAATACGAAAAATAGAAACACAAAAAATTACAAGAGGGCACCGTCCTGTACCCAGTGTGAGGGAAAGAAAATGGAGTAAAGGTGGAAAATAAAGTGTTTTTTCAGGCAATAACTTTGGAGCAAAACGTGGCTTGCATCTCAATACATAGTACAGCAAGCTCAAAGCGACAGCAACTACAATACATAAACACAATGGTAAATTTGTAGCACTGTTTGTGAAAGTCGATGTTTCGATCCCATGCTCCTATATTGGCGGGATCATCATCAGGACTATTTAATGATTGCCTGGTTGTCTAAAAATGTCGCCTTAACGTAGTTCAGGGAGGAGTACCGCGTGCCCAAGACCTCAGAGTAGGGTGCTGGTAACTTCTCCTGCGTGTCCTGGTGGTGACAGAAGGTCTACGTATTGTAGTTACTGTCGCTTTGAGCTTGCTGTTCTATGTATTGAGATACCAGCCACGTTTTGCTCCAAAGTTATTGCCTGAAAAACCACTTTATTTTCCACCTTTTCTCCATTTTCTTTCCCTCACACTGGGTACAGGACTGTGCCCTCTTGTAATTTTTTGTGTTTCTATTTTTCGTATTCTATACATTGACCAAATAAATATTCCATGTCCGGCTGGACATAGGAAGTAAACTTATAGCACTCATCGTAGTCTATAAATAACTTCTTTGAATATCCTCTCTAAGCTTAGGACCATTGTTCTTTGTAATAATTAGATACCTGCGGTCCAAAGCGATCCTACCGGGTCCCCAGATTTGCTTAACTGAGGTTCCGCATAGCAAAGGGCACATCTGCAATGATGCCAACTGGCCCCATGTCACGTGTGCGCCCGCCATCTTTCAATCTGAAGGAATTGCACTGTGGGTAGGGTTGCTTCTCCCATTATATCTGTGGGACTGTAAATCCGGAAAGGCTAAGTGATGCTATGATTACTTACCGGTAATCCCCATTACTCTTAGTCCTACTCGTCCTCGACCCAGTCATCACTAATAAGGATTCCACTTGACAGGAAACAAAACAGGAAACGCTTTTAGGCTCCACCCACCCTCCTGCCAGGGGCTATAAGAACATAGCCAACAGAAAGCACTTCCTGACTTACCAAGCAACAGAGTCCTAAACAGGGAGGGTGGGTGGGAAGTATGACTGGGTTGAGGATGAGTCGGACTAAGAGTAATGGGGATTACCGGTAAGTAATCATAGCATTACCTCTGCGTCCCTCATCCTTTACCCAGTCATCACTTATGAGGCATACCAAATCAACCATACAAGCAGGCCTTTGGCAAACCACACAGAGAACATAGACCCAACAAAAGTAGAGTGCAGCAAGTGAAAAAACATTTTTAACACACAGAATCGGGAAGGTCCCCCACAGCACGCAACACACCACAACCAAAATTGGTCCGGTCAGACAGAGCACAATTCAGAGAATAGTGCCTCACAAAATTAGAATCAGAAGCTCAAGTCCCAGCCCGGCAGATCTCATCAAGGGAAACCCCATGAAAGGCAGCCCAGGAAGCAGAAACACCCCTAGTGGAATGGGCCTGAACCCCAGAAGGGCAAGGCAAACCAGAGCCCTGATACGCCATAGAAATAACACCCTTGATCCAGCGACCCAGAGTAAGACGGAAGGCAGCCTTATCACGACCAGCCAGACCAAAGGTCACAAAGAGAGAGTCGGAAGAACGAAAGTTACGAAACCCAGCAGAGCGGGCAACATAAATAGACAACACACGTTTCACATCCAGAGAGTGAAGCAACAGTTCAGCAGGCGAGGAAGGAGAAGGACAGAAAGAAGAACTTCTGAGAGGAATGAAACCGAGAACGAACCTTCGGAACAAACCCAGGATCCAAAGAAAGGACCACCGCGTCATCCAAGAAACGCAAAAAGGGAGGAGAACAACGCAAGGCAGTGAGCTCGCTCAACCTTTTAGCAGAAGTAACAGCAACGAAAAAAGCCACCTTAAAAGAGAGGACCTTAAGGTCAAGTGACTAAGGACTCAAATGGAGAGGACTGCAGAGCTCTCAGGACCAAAGAAAGATTCCAAGGAGGAACCAGAGAACGAGCAGAAGGAGAGGAGAGAGAGAAACTCCTGAACAACCTAGAAACCAACAACCCATCCGAAGACGGTAGCGAAGCCGGATCCCCGAAAGCCTGAACAGCAGCCCACTGCCCCTTCAGAGTAGACAAGGCATATTTCATCTGAAACCCATCAAGAAAAAACTGAAGGATAGAAGCGATAGGGCAAGACACAGGAGACAGACCATGCCCGAACACCAGGAGGAAAAAGAATCCCAATGCTTAGTGTAGGAGGACGAAGTGAACTTCTGACGGGAGCCCTGCATCCCAGTGATTAGGTGGTCAGGCAAACCCCGGACCCCAAGAGACCACTGTTCAACCTCCATACCGCCAGGGTCAGAGGGACCAGGCGGGAGGGAGAGGGCGACCTCAGGGGAGACGGGTAGTGGGTCAGAATCCAAGGAGGACCCACTGCCAAACTCAACAACAACGGCAACCAGGACCTCAGAGGCTAGTGAGGTAATAGAGCCACCACCGGGCACCCACCCGCTGGACCTTCTGCAAGAAGGCCGGAATCAGGGGAAAGGGGGAAAGATGTACAGCAACCAAGGGGGCCACGGGAGAGACAATGCCTCCACCCCCCAAGCACCCAACTCCGGAGTCCGGGAAAAAAGAAAGGGAAAGTAGCGCATTGGTCCTGGATGCAAACAAGTCCAGCGTCGGAGTCCCGAACCTCAGACAGAGCATCCGGAAAATCCTGGGAGAGAGACACAGGGTCAGAGAAGACAGAAACCTGCGACTCAAAGCATCCACCAGCCTGACATGCTGAGCAGAGATGGACAGAAATTGCCACTCCGCCCAACCTGCAATTGCACAGGCCACCAGATTCAAAGAAGGACTGCGAGTACTGCCCTGGTGGTAGATGTGAGCCACAGTAACTGAGTTGTCTGACCGCACCAGGACATGGCACCCCTGCAGACGATCCTGGAAGAAACGAAGAGCATGGCCCACCGCAGAAAGTTCCCTCCAATTGGAGGACCGGCGGGACTGTGACCGGAACCAACGAGCCTGAACAGACCCAGAGTCACCCCACAAACGGACGCCCTGGCATCTGTCGTCAACACCAATGGAGGTGGCAGGCGAATCCACATGCCCTTGGAAAGATTGGAGGAAACCAGCCACCACTGGCGAGCCGACACAACCTCCAGAGAGACCTGCACAGAGACTGCATAGTCCCGAACCGGAAAAGGCACCCAACGTTGAAGATGGCACAGCAGAGGCCGAATATGAACCCTGGCCCAGGGCACCATGAAGACAGTTGCAGCCATATGACCCTGAACCTCGAGCCACTGAAGGAGGGGAGCCGCAGCCTGGGACAACAACCTTCACAACAGGAACTGAAGGCACAGCAGCCAGGAATCCGGAAGGAACACCTTGCCCAGGACTGGATCAAAGACAGCCCCTATGAAAGACTTCCGAGTGGCAGGAACCAAATGGTATTTTTGAAAGTTCACTAGAAACCCACGCAGCTTTAGAGTACTAATGGTCAAGGACAGGTGCTGAGACAGGACCGAAGAGGAAGGAGGCTGGAGCAGCCAATCGCCCAAGTAGGGAAACACCGACACATCCAGGAGGTGAAGATGGGCCACCAAGGGAGCCACCACCTTGGTGAACACGTGGGGAGAGGACCGGAGACCAAACGGAAGGACACAGAACTGCCAATGACGACCCTCCAGGCAGAAGCGCAGGAACCTCTGATCCTCCAGAGCCGCGGGTACATGAAGATAAGCATTCTGGAGATTAAGCGTAGCCAACACCCAGCGGGCCTGAATCAAAGGGATCACTCACCAAAATGCTAAGTGATGGTGGTTAAAGTGCCAGACGCACCTGAATGTGCAATATTCCAGATGACTCCATGTCACTGAGACACCCAGTTTTTACTCCAGGACATTCAGCTAACTTCTCAATGCCTTCTGGGAGTTGCAGTTTGGCTCACTTGAAATGAAGAACTAACATACCTGAAAACAATTATTGCAAAAAGAAACCCCGAAAATGTTGTGTACCTGTGAATGTAGACATAGTGTTATGAATATGTCAAAATCACTCCGGAAGCGCTGTGAAGCTATACTAATGGAAGATTGGGCGCTACATAAATCCCAGATAGTAACATCCACGTGACACTGTGTTCCTTGTCAGTTTCCCTGTTGTTTATCAGGTTATACAAGCATTCTTCAGAAGCTTCAGTACCACACCCTTCCCTCTTATTCACCACTGCATGAGGGCACAGCTGGTTTCTATATTGTACACGAATAGTAATGTATGAAAATCAGGTTTCAGTGAATATTATCACTTACGATTGACCAAGTAAAGAGTCTTGGTCTGTTTTGATCCTATTACAGTCTTTCAAAAACACTTCAGAATTACAAAAAATGTGCTTCATTTTCGCTTCCGAACTGATGAATCAGTACACTTCATTCATAGGTATTTACATTTTGTTGTTGTAAACTACACACAAGCATTTGCAATGCAATAGGTCTCGCATTATAAATGTTTCAGCTGTCGGCACTGATTCCAGGGACTGAACCTGCACACTTATCCTGCATACTGATTGCAGGTACTGAACCTGCACACTTACCTTGCACACTGATTACAGGGACTGAACTTACACACTTATCATGTAGACTGATTCCAGGGACTGAACCTGCACACTTATCCTGATCACTGATCCAAGAGACGGTCCCTGTGTGTTTATACAGCACATTGATGCCAGGGACTGATCAGGCACATTGGTGCAAGGCCATGAACCTGCACTCATTACTCCACGCAATGACCCATTGTACACCTACCTGCACACTTATCCTGATCACTGATCCCAGAGACTGTCCCCATGTGTTCATAATGCACGTTAATGCCAGAGACTGATCTGCACATTGGTGCAAGGCCACAAACTAGCATACTTATCCCACACAGTGATTTGTGGCATTACCTGCACATCCATCGTGCACACTGATTCCAGGGAGTGAAGCTGCATGCTTATTCTGACCACACACACCTATACTGCCTAAGTGGAGTCAATCACTGACAATGCACATTGGTGCAGGGCCCTGAACCAGCACCTTGATGCATGGCATTATCTGCACAATGTTCACAGGGACTGAGCCTGTATACTTATCCTGCCCACTGATGACAGAGACTGATCATGGACGCCACCAAGCACATTGATGCCGGAGGCTGACTATAGATGGGTGCAGGGCACCGAACGGCGCGCTTACCCTGCATAGTGATCCGTGGCACGACGATCTGGCCCATGAACCCGTGAATAAACATGCACACTTCACCCGCACAGTTACCCCGGGTGCTGGCCCAGCACACTGACCCCCACACCTTGTGCCGCATGCAGGCAAGCCTTGCCTGGGCTGTCCCCGGACTGGGAGGCAGTGTCCAGATGGAGGACGCTGGAGTTGCTCTGAGACCTGGTCCTCAGTATGAAGTATCCCGAGACCCCCTCCTCTGCTGCGGCCATGGAGAGCCCCAGGATGGGCGGCGGGGAGAATGGGAGGGGCAACAAGCTGGGGACCCAGGTACAGGCAGAGAGGATGTAAACAGCCCTCGTCGCCATCCTGTGGGAGTCTGTGGTGGAAGAGGGGGCTCTGGGAGGTCACAGTGCAGGGGGCGGCGGGGGCAGTATTGGGATTTTTAAATGAGGGGATGCATGCCAAGGTTGCAGGTCACAGCCGGGCAGGGGGTGGGTTTGTGGTGTGGGCAGCTTTGAGGGTTTTATAATGTTCTATTAGTCAGAGGTGAGAAGAGAGTAAATACATGAGGTGAGTACCAGAGGGCCGAACCTTGGGTGAGAGGGGGCAGTTCAGGGAGATAGTACTGCTGGTTTAGTCTTTGCCTCTACGAAAGTGGTGCAGGGGGGCTGGCAGTACTGGGAGCTGAGTTTGGGCCGTACTAAATATAGGTAGCGGAAGCCGAGAAGAACGGTGGTAGGCGAGAGAGTTGGGAATGTCAGTGCTGAGGGGCCGGGGGTCTGCGGGCCTCGCCCCCCTCTCTGACCGACCCACAGCCGCCCAGGGAGGCTCAGGCTGCCACTTGCAGCTAGGGATGTGAAAAGCTTTCAATAAACCACAAAGCACACGGGACTGCTGCCCCAGCCTGTTTTACTGGCGGTTAAAATCGACTTTTACTAAGGCCTCCCTCACGAGAGCCTAAGTGGCAATGCAATATTTATTGCACCCGATGAGATCTAATACCCCGGGACTTAGAATTTATTGAGTGTTGTAAACACCACGATTTTTACCTAAAGAATAGGGAATGACATGCAAATATTGGTGCTTTTCTCAACTAATCGCACCGGTATTTACTAGATTATTTTACCACCACCAAATTTCTCCAGGTTTGACCCGAGCATCCGAAGTTTATGCAGAGGAGCGGACTTTATGACCCATAAATATCAGAGGGCGGCAAACTGTCCACCACTTGCGGTTTCGATCTCTCTGCAGAGATTGTTAAAATGAGCCGTGGTTTCAATTATCGCGCCTGTGTCTGGGCACGATAATTGAAACCACATGGCCTATTGGTGTCTATTACGCACACCAAGTGCGTAATAGACACCAATAGGCCATGGGCGGAGCAATGCGCCCGCCTTTGGCAAACTGCGTGCAGTCTTTTATAAACAGACGCACACAAAGGCCAATCGCTTAGCAAAAAAGGAAAAGCTCACGCACAAGCGTGTGCAATTCCTAGGTCAGTGCTGAAACCCCGTTTTTCAGGTACTAAATGTCTTGCGCTGCACGACAATGCTGCGCACTGCAACGCTAGGCGCGAGACCTAAAAAACGCACATTATACAGCCTTTCCTTTCACACCAATAAAGGGAATTATGTAACACAGTGTTTCCCAAACTGTGGTCCGCGGACCCCCAGTGGTCCGTGACACATTCCCAGGGGGTCTGTAGGCAACAGTTTTAAAAGCACAGAAGCATTTCTTGTATAATTAGCAGCTTTCCAGCAACAATAAAAGTGTCAAGAGAATGCCAGTGATTAATGTACCTGCTGGAGCTGAGGAGAGTTTTGTTCAGTTGCAGCTGTGATTGAACTAATGTAGCACAGAGGGTTAATGTGCCTACTGCAAAAAAAGTGTACAATGCATCTTAAAAAGCCGTATTTTGTGTGCATAGGTTCGTGGTTACTGCTTTTGTCAGAGATTATTTCGTTACTGTGTACTTCATAAGTGACAATCGTAATCTAGCAGAGGGACCTATAAACTATCATGAAAGAGCTGCTTGCAAACTGCATGGTACCAGTTAGTAACTTCTATTTTTTCCCAGGTATTCATTATCCTGATGCTGCTAAAAAGATTTATTTGGGTGGAAATACATTTTTAATGTTAAAGTCAGTGCTAGCCTCTGTGTTTTGTTCTGAATCCTGAGTTTGTGCTTTTCCAGACCGGGCACTCTTTAAAAAAAATTTATACACACTGATTTACATGTGTGATTCAATGTCTCTATATGTGTGTGATGTAAAGTGCTCTGACATCCTACAATGGTATGAGAGATGCTATAAAACAAATGAAATACATGTGACAGAGGGGCTATTACTTCAATATAAAATACCAAGCGCCAGATGTACGATCTGTTTTTATATGCGCGAACGGGTTAGCAAACCCTTTTATGCATGCAAAAACCTATTGAGCCATGTACATAGCCTATTTCGCTAGTCGCAATTTGTTTGCGACTCGCTAAATAGCTTTTGCAACTTGCTATTTGGAAGGGGCATTCCCTTCCAAATAGGGAGGCTCAAAACCATGTACAAATGTTTTGCGGTCACAAACCAGTCGCAATTACCACCTACTTCATGTAGATGGTAAAGCATTCGCAAATGGGAAGGGGTCCCCAGTGGACCCCTTCCCCTTTGCAAATGCATGCAACATTATTTTTTAAGGGCAGGCAGTGGTCCCAGGGACCTCTGCCTGCCCTTAGAAAATGAAACGAAAACGTTTCATTTTCTTTTTTTTTTTTACATGCATGGTAAACAGGGTGCATTTTTTTTTTAAACTGCTTTATTTAAAAGCAGTCCGAGACATGGTGACCTGCTGAGCCCAGCCGGCCATCATCCCTGGGAGTGCTGGCATTCCCAATGGGCTTGAAAATTGCAAGAGGCTCATTAATATTAATGAACCTCGCAATTTGCGACCCCATTGGGAATCCCAAACAGTGTTAAACACACTGTTGTACACTTCATTTAGCGACTAATTTTCCACTTGCAATGTGTCGCCAATTGTGAGGAGCTAAATTAAATGGTCGTACATCTGGCCCCAAAATCCCTATAGGCAGATTTATGTTAACTGGCACATCCCCAGGGATGCGCCAGTTAATGTGCGCCACAGTGCGCCACAGCTTCGCCACCCATGGTGCGCCGCATTTACAATGCGGCGCACCATGGTGCAAGGCAGGGAAGATGCGTGACGCATCTTTCGGCGTACGGGCGGCGCGTTGCTGGAGTCATGTCGCAAGTGCGACATGACTCCTGCAATGCACAGGGGCCACCCCTACATTGCATGGTGCATCATCCTTACGCCTGCTTCAAGCAGGCGTAAGGAATTGACGTAGAAAGTGACTACGTGAAATCTTGTAGATTTCACTGAGTCACTTTCCAGGGGCGTTCCTGCGACGGAACGCCCCCCCCCTGCACCGGAACGCCTACATGAAACCTGACGCAGGTTTCATGTGGCGCAGGGCCTTACACCGTGACGCAACTCCATAGATGCGTCACGTTGTAAATGCCTCGTAGGGATGCACCACGTTTACGCCGCCTTGCGTGACGCAACAGCGGCGTAAACGTGGCGCAAGGGCCTCATAAATCTGCCCCCTAGTACTTTGAGTATTTGTTTTGTGTGCACGTGTGTATTTTTTTCGAATTACTGTTTTCATTTTGAAATTTAACTCATACAAATTGCTTGGGGGTCCCCGGCTTCCAGTGGTGACTCAATGGGGGGTCCTCAGGAGTCAAAAGTTTGGGAACCACTGATGTAAGAGATTGTGACATAATTCCCTTTACTTTTCATTCTCTGACTGCTAAGTGAGAGGAGATTGTAAACACTAACCCCGTTGCAAAAAAGAAAGGCAGCAATTTGCCAGTAGACAGAGACTGGCATTTGACCTGTCTTTGAAGCAGCAAATGTGAAAAGGTAAATACAGAATTTGACGGACATCTTAATGTTTTACTTGGACTTTCACAACCCACTAAAACTCTGCGCAACTTAAATCTTCACAGTTTGGGAAACACTTGTCTAGACACATCAGAGCCTCACGGTCATATGAACTACACCCCCAGCCCTTCCAGAATGACTACCTGCTGTAGACTAGGTTCTTGTAGTCTGGTTTCTGCCATTATAAAACCAAGACTGCAAGTCCCAGAATCCAAAGTAACTACCTGGGTTACAGTAGCTGACTGTAACAACCTGGTAAACTTGGCGGCTGTATATTATGTACACTTCTGAGAAATGGGGTCGTAGATTTCAAGTGTCCAGTGTCTGGTGTGAGTTCTGTTTTGTCAGGGCATTGTGCAAAGTGATATCCTGACTTTATAATGGATGGAAGAATCAAAACCATATATATCATAGAGCCACAACTGAGCACACATAAAGCAACTCAAGATGTTATAGCATGAACAGCCACTACTCATGAGGAGCAATCCTACTAAGTGCTGACTTTCTAGCCAAGGGCACTTTGCATGCTGGGATTTATAGGCCAAACGTTTAATGGGACAAACTGCAGTGTTTCCTTTAGCCCCAGCATGCAAAGTGCTGTTATCACTTTTATTGTTGTACATGGCTCCACCTGAAGCCTTTAGCAAGAACAACCAGATTGGAATTTGGATATTCACTGGAGTGAGGTCTCAACAGTAATCAACCAACGAGGTTAAACACCCCTGTGACGTCACCGAAGGGAAGCGACGCTTCTACTTTTTCCCGCCGCGTTAGCTGGGTCTCCTGTGCCGCGAGAACTGCAGCAGAATGGGGCTTTGCGGGGGGTGGCCGACCGGAGGGAGGCTCGCCCCCCCCGGGGAATTTTGGGGCCCCGAGAGGAAGGGAGGGGGGAAGAAATTAGATAGGACACAGGAAGGGACTTTGGGCTGGTTGGGCTAGTTAGTGTGGTTTGGGCTCCTTTTGGGCTGGGGGGAATAAAAGCGGCCATTTTGGGTCACTGTGCACCATTTCGTGGGACAGTGACCCAGCAGCCGGGGGGCATAATTGGAGCGTTGTCGTTTAGTCGGGTTTAGCAGTTTTAGCGGTTGTTTGTGGCTTGTTGGCAGTAGCGGTCTTGTGGAGGGCGGTGATCTGGTGCATCGGCTGCTGCGTGTGGTGTGTGCCGAGCGGGGGTTAGAGAGCTGACTGCGAGGCGGCGGGCCGAAGGCGGAGTGTACCTGTTGGTTGATGTCGGCGGAGGCGATGGCCGATCCCCGGGTTCGCGAGGCGTTGCGCCTCTTGGGGGAAGCTGGCAGGACGGATCTCCTGCCAGCGCGGCGAGGAGGACATCGGCGGCAGGGGGGAGAGGTGGGACAGGTGGGTGGGGTGGCAACGGAGTTGGTTTTGCCCCGGCATGCTGGACTTCCCCGTTTTTCTCTTGGCAGGAGCAGTTGGTAAGGGGCTCGGGTGAGCAGCATGCGGCTCCAACCCGCCGAGAGGATGGGCCGGCTCTGCCTAGTACGGGCGGTCGCGCTCCACCGAGGGACCATGTGCGTCCGGACAGCGGATGGCAGGGTCATAGGTCTCCAACGCCCCCCTCCCGATGGGTCGCTCTGGCCACCGGGGGACGGGGATGGAGCAGCAATCTGGCAGGCGATTCTGATTACCAAACTGGGGAAAGGAGAAGGGAGAGTGTGGACTTAGGGACATTGATGGCAGCGTGTAGGGACAAGGCATGTCTGAGCAGGATGCCCGCAGGAAGGGTCATGGGGGGCGGTGATGGGGAGATGGAGTCGGAAGAGGAAGGGGAACTTCGGGAGGGCGGGGGGGAAACCTGTATTGTTGTTGGCAGTGTTTTGCAGGTATGCCCCCGGCAAACGGTGCCGCGAGTGACGGCCCCCCCAGCAGACCTGGTTAGGCAGCGGGATCCGGTGAGGACGCAGGCCTTGATGCCAGGTAAGACCAGTACGGGGTCGGGGAGTGGCTTGGGCGGGCCTCATGGAGGCCAGGCATGTGGGGGTGCGGATGGCGGATGCCAGAGGTCAGTGGGGACGGATGCCGGCGGCGGAGACGAGGTGCGATTGGTGAAGGGCAGATACGTAGCGGATGCTGGGGTGGGTACGGAGGCGGCAGGTGGCGCGGCGGCGGCGAGTACGGGGACGGGGGAAGCGGCAAAATCCGGCGGGTCGGCGGCGTCCGGCGCCGGGGCGAAGGAGAGCTGTGAGGTGCCGGTCAGGAAGTTGCCGTACATGGGAGTGGCGAAGCCACTGGGGGCACATTTGTCGCTAGCTACCAAGGAAAAGGTATGGAAAGGGGAGTATGTGGAGATATTGCGGTTGCTCCACAGGGAGTTGATGGCCAAGGAGGGGTCGAAGGAGGAAGAGCAGGAATTAGCTAGGCGTCCAAAGGTGCCTGTCACCATTGAGAATTGGTCGGCAGCTTTCCTGATATATGCCAGTGTGTACTGTGAGAAGTACCCTGACAGGGCGGTCGCGCTGTTCAAGTACATGGACGTGGTGCGGCGGGCACAAGTGACTTACAGAAGTAATGCTTGGTCGCATTACGATGAGGAGTTTCGGGCACGCATGGCGTCGGATCCGGAAGCGAAGTGGGTGGAGTTGGATGCGGACCTATATCAACAGATGATGAGTGGGGCAAAATTTGGCCGCACCATTTACACGGCCAGTGGTTTGCCACTGGCGCCGCCCCCCTTTTCGGCCCGCCCCACCCGTGGAGGGGTGGGGGTGGGGGGAGCTGGAAGTAGTCAGAGTGTCGGGACCTGCTGGGATTTCAACAGGGGTTCCTGTCTCCGGCAGGTGTGCCGTTTTCGGCACGAGTGCTCCGCATGCGGGAGACGCCACCCAGAGGCGCGATGCTGGGGGCCGGGGGGAGGCCCAGCACCGGCTCAGTACCCGGCTCCCGGGCCCAGCAGGGGGAGGAGAGGTGGTAGGGGGGGGCGAGTACCCTGGGGAAAGGCTTGTACGCCGGTTAGGCTGGATCGACTGGAGCCGTTGTTGGAGGCGTATCCGCGGGCGGACGATGCGGCCGTGCTGCGTCGGGGCTTCAGGGAGGGTTTCTGGTTGGGGTACGAGGGTCCGCGGATCGCTCGGTGGGCAGAGAACCTGAAGTCCGTGAACGCGCACAAAGGTATCGTCCGGGAGAAGCTCTTTAAGGAAGTGAAGGAGGGGAGGATGGTGGGGCCTTTTGAGGAGGCGCCGTTACCGGATTTGATCATCTCACCCATTGGAGTGGTCCCGAAGAAGGAGCAGGGTCAATTCCGGCTGATTCAGCATCTCTCGTGGCCGGAGGGCGCGTCGGTGAACGACTTTATCTCGGCGGAGTTGGCGTCCGTGTCGTACTCGTCCGTGGACGTCGCGAGGAGGTTGGTGACAATGGCGGGTCAAGGGGCGCTCATGGCAAAATGCGATGTAAAATCGGCTTTTCGGTTGCTGCCGGTTCACCCAGCGGATCATCAGTTGCTGGGGATTCAGCTTGATGGGCTCATTTTTGTGGATAGAGCGCTTCCTATGGGGTGTTCTGTGTCGTGTGCCTTGTTTGAACGATTCAGCTCCTTTTTGCAGTGGGCTTTTTCCTGGCGCACAGGCTCTGAGGCGATAACGCATTATCTGGACGACTTCTTCCTGGTGGGTCGGCCCGGTTCGACGGACTGCCAGCAGCGTCTGGACAGTTTTACGGACCTGATGGATCACCTGGGGGTTCCGTTGGCGCCAGAGAAGACGCAAGGGCCCAGCACGGTGCTGTCGTTCTTCGGGATAGAGCTCGACTCAGCGGCCATGGAAGCGCGCCTACCGGAGGAAAAGCGGGCGGTTATGGTGGACTTGGTGAAGAGCATGTTGGCCAGGTGGAAGGTGTTGGTGCGCGAGGTGCAGGTGTTGCTGGGGCATTTGAACTTCGCTTGCCGGGTGGTGCGAGCGGGGCGGACCTTTTGTCGGCGGCTGGGGTTGGCGTTGTCCGGTTTGACACTGCCTCATCATCATGTGCGGCTGTCGGCGGGCTCGAGAAAAGATCTGAGCATGTGGTTGGCGTTTTTGGAACGTTTTAATGGCGTGCCCATGGCGCCCCCGGAAGACTGGGAGTGGGACGTGACGATGTCGTCGGATGCGGCGGGAGTCGGAGGCTTTGGACTCTATTGGGCGGGCAGGTGGTGCGCGGAGCAATGGCCGGAGCAGTGGCAGGCAGGGGGTAGGAGCATTGCGTTCCTGGAACTGTTCCCGTTGGTGGTGGCTGTGGGCACGGGAGTTGGCGCACAGGCGGGTGTTGTTCAAGGTGGACAATATGTCAGTGGTGCAGGTGGTGAACCGGCAGTCCGCAAGGGAACCCCAGGTGCTGAAGCTGATGCGCGTTTTCGTATTGAGGTGTTTGGAACACAATATCTTGTTCCAGGCCCAGCATGTGCCGGGAGTGGACAATGACATTGTGGATGCTTTGTCTCGTTCTCAGTGGCAGAGGTTTCATGGGCTAGCCACGGAGGCGGCGGCGGACAAGACGGAGGTGCCGACGGAGCTGTGGTTGGTGGGAGAGCGCGGGTCGTTCAGTTGGTGAGGTCGTCCCTGGCAGCGTCCACGTGGAAGAGTTACGAGCAGGCCTGGCTGGAGTTTCTGCGCTTTGGAGCGGTAAGGCAGCGGGGCAAGTGGCATCGGGAGGAGCAGGTGGTGCGTTTCATGCTGGTGTTAATGGACAAAGGTTTGGCGAGAGTGACCATCGCGGGAAAACTGGCAGGAGTGGCTTTCATGGGCAAGTTATGGTGGGGGTATGCCCCCTCGGCGGGAGAATTGGGGGGGCGGCTTCTGGAGGGTTGGGAGAGGGAGAGAGGGGCTCGGGCGCGGAGGAGACGGCCGATTACGGAGGCCATGTGTGAACGCCTGGTGGGCCGTTTACCGGTGGTGTGCAGTGATCGGGCGGAGACGGTGCGGTTTTCCACATTGATGTCGTGGATGTATTTTGGAGCCTTTCGGGTGTCGGAGTTGGTGGGTTTGAAGGGAGGTACGGGGCTGACGTGGGGGGAGGTGGAGATTGGAGGCCGGGAGGTTGCGGTGCGGCTTCGGCGGTCCAAGACTGATCAACGGGGGAAGGGTACTTGGGTGTTGTTGGGTCCTGGGGGAACGGAGGCGGTGTGTCCAGCGGAGTGGGGGAGACGGCTGGCAGAAGGAGGGGTGCAGGATGGTGTGGAGGTTTTTGGCAGAAGAGGGGGGGGGACGTGTGACAGCGGCGCAGTTGTTGTGGGTCCTGCGGCACGCCCTGCGGACTATGGGTGAGGACCCAGAGGAGTTCGGAACGCATTCATTTCGCATCGGTGCGGCGACGGAGGCAGCGCGGAAGGGTTGGGGGAAGGAGGAGATTAAACGACTGGGGCGCTGGAAATCAGACTGCTATAAGTCGTATTTCAGGTTGCAAGGGGTAGTGGTGGAGTAGACTTGAAGTTTGGGCTCGCTGCTTACATGTGTCTCTTTGCAGGTGCGGTGGCGGGGTCTACGGCGGCAGCAGTGTCCATATATGTGGTGGGCCATTCGTTTGTAAAAAGAGCTGAGAGGGCCGAGTGGCAGTGTAAGGGACTGGCACTGGTGAAACAAATGAGGAGGGACTTGCTGGAGATCAAGAGGCAGTGGGCAGGGTGTTATGTCATCTGGTCAGAATTCATACCCAGGAGGTGTTGGAGGGGAGCAGAGAGACCAGGTGCTATTGATAGGACTAGGAGGAAGATTAACAGGGAGATGCGGGCCTTTTGTGACAAGGAAGGAATGGGTAGGATGGAGCACCCGGAACTGAAGTATGGGGCTGTCTATTTTTTCATGGAGGATGGAGTACATTTGTCGAGATATGGGATGGAGCTATATATCGTACAATTGAAGGAGGCGTTAGACCAGGCAATAGGGGTGCGCAGGTATCCAAAGGTGCAAGGGTCCTAGGGGGGGGTCGAAAGCCGTATGGGGCTTTCGAGTGGCGCTTTTTCCTAGTTAAACGGGGGGGGTGGAAGGAGTTTTACTGGCTGAGGGGGAGGGAGTATACATGTGGCAGATGTTGAAACAGTTGAGACAGGCGTTTGGGAAATTGATAATGATGTTTATGTTGTTGGCGGGGAACTGTTTAGGGGAGGGGGTTGGGGGTTTTGGTCAGGTACATGTATAATTAGTTTGGCCTAGTTTTGTACGGCAAAGGCCAAGGTTGGGGTATGTTTTCAGGTTGCACCTGTTTCCCAATAAAGCGACCTTTATCACACCTACATCTGTGTCCGGTCGGTTCTTCCCCTCCCCGTCTCCCGATGGGCCCCAATGGGGCTTTGCGGGGGGTGGCCGACCGGAGGGAGGCTCGCCCCCCCGGGGAATTTTGGGGCCCCGAGAGGAAGGGAGGGGGGAAGAAAGTAGATAGGACACAGGAAGGGACTTTGGGCTGGTTGGGCTAGTTAGTGTGGTTTGGGCTCCTTTTGGGCTGGGGGGAATAAAAGTGGCCATTTTGGGTCACTGTGCACCATTTCGTGGGACAGTGACCCAGCAGCCGGGGGGCATAATTGGAGCGTTGTCCCACCCACCCTCCCTTAGGGCAGGCTTTTGGGGGGGAGGAGGGGTAGTTTTCCAGGGGTTGATGCCTTTAGGGTTGCGCAAGGGTTGTTGTGGGAAGCAGGTGCTTTCTGGGTTAGGATGTTTCTGGTAGTGTTGTCGCTGGGGGCAGGTGCTGGAAAGATTCTTCGGATGGCGCTTTTTCCTAGCTAAACGGGGGGGGGGGTAGGATAGGAGGAAGGAGTTTTACTGGCTGAGGGGGAGGGAGTGTACATATGGCAGATGTTGAAACAGTTGAGACAGGCGTTTGGGAAATTGATAATGATGTTTATGTTGTTGGCGGGGAACTGTTTAGGGGAGGGGGTGGCGGGTTTTGGTCAGGTACATGTATAATTAGTTACGCCTAGTTTTGTACGGCAAAGGCCAAGGTTGGGGTATGTTTTCAGGATGCACCTGTTTCCCAATAAAGCGGCCTTTATCACAACTACATCTGTGTCCGGTCGGTTCTTCCCCTCCCCGTCTCCCGATGGGCCCCAATGATGGTTGGCGGTCAATGGGTGAATATCAGGGCCGGCTTATGGCATGAGCGAGCTGGGCCATGGCCCAGGGCGCCAATCGTCAGAGGGGCGCAGAGAGCTGTCTGCATTAAAGTCCTGCAGACAGCAGCGTCTCTCTTACTTCACTCCAATGGATGAGACTAAACTGTTCATAGTCTTTTTATTCATTTTTTACTTGCTGCAGTTGACATTTTGAACGCCATGTACCCCTTACTTTCCTAGCCACCCACCTCTCACCGACCTGCTGACACACACAAACACCACCATTCGCGCCACCAGCGCCTTGGCACTAGAGTGCTCGAACTACAGCTGCGAGTGACCCAGAATATTTGGGGGAGATGCCGAGAAGTTTGTGCTCAGAGGCCAGTCACTGCTTTAATGTGTGACTGGACCGTGAACACAATCGGACCCCCTGCTACCCAATTGTATTCAGCAGCTGCAGAGGGGGCGATCCGAGCAAGGGTCGACCCTGGGGCTGCTAGAAATATAACAAGTTTTTTCCACAAGCGTTTGCTGTAGAATGAAGGGCCATGTTGAAGAAGGGTAGTTTGGTGTCACCCCCAGATGGGGTGACACCCGGTGCGGTCCGCACCCCCCGCACCTCCCTAGTGACGCCAGGTACAAAAACAGCAATTTTTGAGATACAGTTATGGAACCCCGAACCGCCTAGCTTTTTTCACGTCATTTTGTACGACTGAAATTCTACTGTTAACAAAAGTCACATTTTATCAAACCAATAACATTTTTGTATTTAAATTGTTGACAATTCTTATAGACAATTCACAATCACGCTATTCTACTCACGTCAAAATCTGTGAAATTCTTGCAGTGGGTTCACGTAAGGTTTTGCCACAAAATGTGAATTTCCAATTAGAGGCACCGTTTGATCTTGTTGGCAATTGCTGCACATTAGTATGTCAGAAAACCTTTTTATGACATCATACCCTCATATTCTTCGTCAATGGTCGGCAAGTCCCACCAAAATAAAACATTTTAGAAGCACTGCTCCAATTCAACTTTTAGCATAAAACAATTCTTTCCTTGAGACATATTCACAAATGGGGGCAGGGTGAGTGTTTGTCGATATTGGCACTAAGGACGCGCACATTTTCTGAGGGAGAATGCAGTCGAAAAGCTGTATACACGTTACACAGACAGGAACTGGCACAGACGAGGATCCTGCATACCATTGGATCTCATGCGTCACGTGGTGCAGGGACAGCGGCCAATATGAGACATCATACATTTTCTTTCGCTACACAAGCTCGACGTCTTTACAAAAGAATCTACGATTATGTAGTAGGGACAAACAATGTTTAATCAGACACGCTCTACTATTGGGAAGATGGCCCCAACACAAGTCCCTGTTTTTTACACAAAGATAATTAAACACGCTCACCTTTGGGTGGGATGTATTGGAGGAATTGCAGATGTGAATGTATAGAGGGGCTTCCACAATTATTTAGAAAATCAGGAACTGGATCAATTCTGTATGCAAATATAGTTACACTTTGCAATGCTTTGAATGAATGAATGAATGAATGAACAGTCTTGTACCTCGCAAACTTAACCCGGTGGGCATCAAGGCGCCTAACAGAAAGAGTGGAGTAGGAGCCGGGAACCAGGTTACAGATATGCCTCGGCAAACAGCCATGTCTTTAATGCCTTCCTGAACAGCGAGATGGACGGTTGAGTTTTTAATTCAGAGGGGAGGGTGTTCCACAGTTTAGGGGCCAATGGGGTTGAATACTATAGATGCTTTCTGGCATCTATAGTATTCAACCCCAAATTTATTGGAAAAAGAATGGCGGCTGGCCACTATTTCCTTCCCCCAGTAGTAATGATTCCACCGAGTACTACTGGGTGGTATTGTTATTAAATAGGATGGGATTGGCTGGAGTTGCCCCAGTTCTCATGAGGAGGTTTGGCTTTGAATCTCCAATCACAGTTATGGGAAGAGTAAACATCATCTACCTTTTGTTGGAGTTCCTCGATGGTCTTGTAGTAGCCACTGTAGTCGCCTCCTCTGCTTGATGTAGGTTTGTGCTTCTCATACCACTCACGGATCTTGCGCTCCAGCTCAGTGTTGGAATCCTCCAGCTCCTTCACCTTACTTAGGTAGGTGGCCAGGCGGTTGTTGAGGTTCTGCATGGTGGCTTTCTCATTGCTCCCAGCAAGGAGGCCTCCATCACCGCCTCCCTGCAAAAAGCCACCTCCACCTCCCTGCATAAAGCCACCTCCAGAGCCCCCACCAAATCCGTACCCTCCACCAGCTCCATAGCCAAACTGAACCGCTTGTGCCCCACCTGCCCCAAAGCCCCCGCCAGAACTTAAACCTCCAGCAGATCTGCCGCCAACCCCAGTGCTGCCCCCACCACTAGCATCATGCCCGGCACTTTTAAATCCCAAATAACCACCGAATGAAATACTGGAAAGGTCCCCCAGCTGCCTACCAACACCTTCCTCACCAGCTGAAGAGTACTGAACTGAGCCACTAGATCCTTTGAAGGACCGCGAGGAGGAGTAATGGGACATGGTGCTAATCAGTCGAAGAACTACCAGAGTACAGTGTGGCAGCCGAATACCCCACCTGAGCTGTGCAAATAGAAATGCCCCAGAGCCTCCCTAAATACCTATCCCAGTGGGTGGCACCCTAAGCATCTGCTCCTTCCCAGAGCGTGCGTCAGCAGCGGAGCAGTATGCCAATGAGGAACTGATTTATGCTGAGGTTTGCACAGATGCCTGTTACACCCACCTGTCCATCAGAGGGTTTCAGCTTCATGTTTGTTGGGAGCGACAGTTCATCTCTCTAGGGTGGTTCCACCTTTGGAAGTGATTATCATTGTCTTTGTTTCAGTTCCTAAAAAAACACACAGTACCTGGAAGAAGATTCTGCTCCTTGCGGAGTACAAATTAATCATCCGGAGGAACAGAAGTCTTGGACAGGTGCCAAGGAAAGAGGTGACTTCTGATCTGACCTGTGATTAACACAAGTATTGACTTCAATGTGGTGTCCTTACCTAGAAGAAGCAAGCCAATACCAGTAACCAAATTACCTTTAAAAACTTTCTTGAATGTACTGCCTGCACAGCTGTGGGCAGAAGTGAAGTCTCCTATATGCATTATGGGAATGTCCAGCACTGAAGGAATTTTGATCCATGGTGGAAAGATGCCTTACAGACATAACTGGTACACGGGGGCCGTTCAGGGCTGAACTGGTCATTCTTGGGAGATGTAACCCTACAGCAATATGCTGAAAGTCTTTGTAGGTTTGGTCTCATGGTGGCCAGGACAAACATTGTCCAGCAATGAAGGGCTCACAAGTCTCGGAAGATCTGGATCAATGGAAAATGGACATGAACTGGTGCTCACTGGCTGAAAAACAAGATTACGAAGGCAGAGGGTGCCTAAAGTAATGGGAAAATATTTGGAAATCGTAGGCATCAACACAGGAGGGTGCGCTGAACTTAATGTGCCTATGGGCCATGGCACGTTTGGGAAGGGGTAGTTTCCACACGAATGTTAGAGTGGTCAATTGCTCTATATAAGATGCTTCCTGTGTGATACTGGTTTATTGCACTGCAAGGATGGGCAGCATGTTTTTGGTTTGCTGTAGATCATTAATACGAAGATTGTTAAAAAGTCTCTTTAATGTAAATTAGTTTATATTTGAATGCCTTTGAGCTACATTTATTATTCCAGTTCTAAGTGGTGTAGTCTTCTCCATATATTAAAAGGTTGCATTAATATGATAGTAACATATAGACATCTATGACTTGTTCACATTTAGATTATCCCTGACTAATGTAGGCCTACATTTTAAAATGCCAAATGTTGGTTTCCATCTTGGTTTGTGACAAGTGAACTTTTTATTTCTAGGTGGAGCTGGAGTCTCAATTATCAATTGCAATGTTCTCTTGCTTTCCATCCCATGTGAAATGTTTTGTTTTCCTTGTGATTATCATGTAATGATTAGTGCATTAGCAAAGACGCCTGCAGAGTTCAGTCTGGTTCCTGTATCTCATCTTGTTATCGATAGTGCAACGTTAACCCCTTCGCTGCGGCGGCAATTCCGCCGCAGCGCTAGGGGGGGGGAGCAGAGCGGCGCTCGCATGCTCGTGACGGAGCCGCTCCGTCACGAGCCGCGGTTGCGCTGTGCTCATGACAGAGCGGTTCTGTCATGGCCCCGCCCGCTCAATAGAACCTGCCTCGCAGGCGCAAAATCAGCGCCGCGCAGGCGCGGCGGCAGGGCCATGACGGAACCGCTCCGTCATGAGCACAGCCAACCGCGGCTCATGACGGAGCGGCTCCGTCATGAGCATGGAACCGGTTAAAGGATGTTGAGAGAAGCTGTATTGTGGAAGGTTCTGAGAAGATAGAAAGCGTATAATTGTATCACCTCGCTTTTACCTGATTTAATTTTTTTCATGAAAACTGTGTGTAGGTATAGTATAGCAAATGTTAGAATTGTGTGATTTAAGATAGTACAGTATAGGTTAGTGCTCAGACTGGGTTTTCAAGGTGCTCAAAGGAGAAGATTTAGAGGACTCTCAAAATGGCAGAACCTATTTTCTGTTGCCCTTTCCCTTTGAGGCAACCTTATAATGGTTTGTTCTCTTTCTTATTTGAGTTTCATTTGATTTGAACTTCATATTATTTCATGCATCCTTATTTGATTAATCAATTACTAATCTGATTTTTGGTTTCTGTAAACCTTTTAACACTTAATACATGTTCATGGTTTGAAATCGTAATTGTTCTCTGTGTTTCTTGTGCAGAAAAATGCGCTTCACATTTATTGAATGTAATGATTTGTTGGCAAGCCTCAGCAGCAAACTTTGATTCATCAGCTAGCGCTTTATGGGCCCCAAAAATTGACCAAAGAAAATAACTAACAAATGATTTGGCAGTTTTTTTCTGTATTATAATGCTTTGCACAGATGAAAAGTTGAGCTCTGGTTAACATAGAGATTCTAGCCTTCAGATTCCATCATGTTTGTGACGTTTTACTGCACCACATAGATAAAATTGCATTTCCATGTATGCGTAGAATAAAGTTTAAATGTTTTTCATGGGCAGGGCCAGCAACCTTCACAAGCTATTCTGATTTGCCAAGCTGCCAAGTTGCATCTAGCTGGCAGAATTGACAGAATTGCACAGGATGTAACAATATTTGTTCCCGCCCAAGTAGCATCCAAGAGAAGTTTTATGTTGCAGAATCATTTGCAACAGTTTTTACTCAATTTAATTCTAATTGGTTTAGTTCATGAGAACTATATAAAACTGTAATGAATGTATGAAATTCTTTGTTTAGAATCCTACAAAAGTATTTTCATTTGCTTTTACAATGAACCTTTTCCTTCCTGACCATGGGAGGTGAATCCATGCTGGCTTTCTCCCCCTATAGACTTTGATACTTGTTGATCCGAACTTTACTGAGCTCTTTGATTGCTTTCTGTACTTTTACTGAGCTTTGCACTCTGATTCATTGATTTACAGATGTTGAAACTTCCAACTGATTACTGTATGACCAAATTTGGAGACAAAAAACCTGTAAGGTTTCAGACTTCTTTGTCTGTCATTTTTGTAGGACCAAATGGGTTCTACATATTATTTGAAACCCTCATCTTCTAAAGTTAGAAATTGAAGCACAGGTCCTGCAGGGAGCAACAAAATCCTGAAGGGATTAACACCGCTCCGGGTCCATCAATGCCACAAAGGGTAAGAGCTGTAGCGCAGTGTTAGAATTGGGGTTTTCTAGTTGGCAGAGGTGGGTACCTTTGACCAAATAGGGACCCTTACTTCTAGTCAGGGTAAAGGGGTACACACTGTTGATAACCCTTGCTCACCCCCTTGGTAGCTTGGCATGAGCGGGCAGGCTTATATCCAAGGCAATGTGTAAAGTAGTTGCACCAACACCCACAATAACACTATGACACACCACAAAAGGACACCACACAGGTAACTATCAAAAATAGACTCTTTGGGGGGCGTGGCTTGTGCGCCGGCGATAGAGGACGTCTCTCCCGTGAGCTCCGTCTCGGACAACCCGCGGATGCCGTGAGAAATCGTCTAACCGTCTTTCGGACGGTTTTTCTTGCCATATTTCAGTGTCGGAAGGTGGGAACTTCAGAATGCAGCGCTTTGCCAACCGAAACGAGCGCATTTTCGAGGACTATTTTCAATGGTAAATATCTCTTCACTTCAAAACACGGACGGACGCCATTTTGTATGCCGCCGGTTCGTATGTTTTATCTGCGCTATTACTGCTCTCTCCCCTTTCGCTCAGGCGCTAGCTTGGCTCTGCTACCATCGTAGGATGCTGCGTCATTGATGAGTTGCTGTGGACTCTTTTTCACTTTTGGCGATGTTCCTGCTTTCAATTTAAATGCGCAGTTCTTTCTATGTGGTGGAGCAGCCGCCATTTTGTGCTTCTGGATGCCTAGCTTTCTACTGCTGATATATTCAAGGAATGTGATGAATACCTCAACGCCATTTCAAGTTTCTTGTTCCCCTGCTCTCTAATGACCATCGGTCTCCTCCATTGCCTTTAAGCACTGTCTATACTCACCTTTGAGTGTTTTGGCGCTTTCTTTCATCTAGTCTACATTCCATACTGGCATGATGGTCTGTCACAATGTCAAGATTTTGATTTAGTGGTTGCCTCTTGTTTGACATCGTGTGGCTGTTACTCTGCATCGTTGCACTGATTAATAGTGTGTCATTGGACGACTCATTTTTCTCATTGTCCTATTTTTGCCAGAGGGTGTGCCCCTATCACCTTTGTGCATCCACATTCTAATTCATATTCTACAGCATTATTGGTCACAGCTCCCTTTTGTCATCCTGCATCATGGCAAATGTCTCTACTTCGCCGAAGTTATCGCAAACAGGAACAAAACCTAAAAGACCAAAAAATGACCCACCCTCCCCCATTAACTCTTCGACTAATCCTGTTCTGGATTCCATCCTTGAGGAGGTGCGTGGTCTCCAACCCTTTATGACTGCTACCAATGCTAAACTTCAGCAGATCGAGGAGCGCTGGGTGGTTATGGAAAATAAGGTTTTGAACTTAGAACAACGTGTAAGCGATGTCCAAGACCTCTCAACTCGAATTCCACTTTTGGAACAAGAAATCCACAAACTCAAACTACACACCGAAGATTTGGAAAATCGTAATAGACGCAACAACCTACGCGTTTATGGTGTTCCGGAAAATTTGGAGGGGTCTGACATGGTCTCTTTTATTCGGAAACTTCTTCAGGAACTTTTGGAACTCTCGCCATCGACTCATCCTCTCAACATCCAAAGAGCACATCGTCTTGGTCGTCTCAATTCCAATGCAACCAAACCACGTGGAATCATCATGTTATTCTTAGAGTTCACAGAGCTAATGGCTGTTTTGAAAGCCGCCAGGGCCAAACGTCGTCTCCAGTGGTCTGGTCACAACATCTTCATTTCTCAAGACCTCTCTTCTGCTACCAATGCTCGACGTAAGGAATTCCTGAACCTTCGACCCACGATGAGACAACTTAACATTCAGTATGGAATTCTCCATCCCTGCTTCTGCAAGATTACCCACAATGGCCGTACCAGGTCCTATGATGATCCCCAGAAACTTCGCGACTTTTTGATGAGTGTCTCACCTTCCACCATGGACACTGCTAGCTAATGCCTTTTCGTTTTTCAATGTTTTTCTTTTTCTACAATTACTACTCTAATCTATCTACTTTCTCTTAACTTATCTTCGTTTACTATTTTGTTTTAACTTTTTTCTCACATCCTTGTGTTTATCCTTTCTCATGATGTCCGTATCAGGTCTGCTCGTGGGACATGTCCTCTCCCAGGCGTACCCGCGTCTCACATGTTTTGGTTACTGTCTCCTTCTCAGATCAAGCCTTTGTGCCTTGACCTGTTTCCTAATTTTCTTTCCCTCTTTATGTATCTTTCCTCTTTCTCTCTTTTCTCTCTCTTTCCTCGCTTCCTTCTTCTCAAGTTCCCTCTGCTGTTTCCTTTACTTCTCCGTTTATTCTTTTCTTGCTGCTTGATTCTTCTTTCCCTTCTTGACATGAGCGTTCTACTACTCCAATGTTTAACTGTTATTTTTTGTCTTCCCCTATGTAGTGATCTCCTTGCTGTGTGTTGCCTCCACTCTTCGCCCATTCTTCCCTCCTTCCAACATGTGTAATTTTGTCTCTTGGAATGTTCGTGGTCTTGGTCATCCTGTCAAGCGTCAGAAGGTATTGTCTCACTTAACCAAATTTCATTCACAGGTTGTTTTTCTTCAGGAAACATTGACATTGACTCCCTTAAACTAAAGAGACAGTGGGTGGGTCAGGTTGTGTTTTCTCCTGCGGTCAACAAAAAAGGAGGGGTCGCTATATTATTTCACAAGGCTTTAAATGCACAAATTATCTCCTCTCAAAATGATGATGAAGGTCGTTGGGCAATGGCAAAGGTTGTTATTCACAACAAGACGATGGTCTTATTGAATATTTATGGCCCTGTACGTCCAGACCCCAAATTTTGGAAAGACATTAAATTGCTCATTGCATCCATTGACTGCCCTAATTTCATTGTTGCTGGTGATTTTAACCAATGGTTGGACCCTTTTTCAGATCGGTTATCTTCGAGTAAATTTCAACCTGATAAAACCCATAAGGCTTTTCAATCTGCCATTGCCTCTCGTCCTATATATGACTCGTGGAAAGTGTGTAATCCTGATTTATTGGAATATACTTTTTTTTCTAATGTCCATCATACACGTTCAAGGATTGATTATATTATGATTAGTAAGTCTCTTCTTCCCTCCCTTCAAAAATCTGTTATTGGTTCTATTTTTATTTCTGACCATGCCCCGGTCTATACTACCCTGGACCTATCCCTTAGTCCCTCTAAATTTAGTCGTTGGAAATTTAACTCTTTTCTTTTATCGGATGCCACTTTTATCAAAAAATGTACTGCGTTTTTTAATGAATATTTTTCCTTAAATGACCCCGTCGATACCTCCATTCCTAACACTTGGGATGCTTTTAAGGCTTCTTTTCGTGCTTTTACGATTTCTTATGTTTCTGCCAAAAAGAAGCTTAATAAGCAAAAATATGAAGATCAATTTAAACATATTAAATCCTTGAACACACATATTTCTCCTCCAAATCCCCATCTGCCCTTCAGGAGTTGATTCTTGCCAAAACAACTCTTAATAAAATTATAACTAATGAAGCCTGTCATACCCTCCTTAAAATAAAATCTAAATATCATGGGGGTCAGAACAAAGCAGGTAAAATGTTGGCCAATTACTTGAAAATCAAGTCTGAACGCAAAGCTGTCGGTCCAATTTTTAATGATTCACTCAACAAACTAGTTACCTCTGATGAAGACATTGCTGAAGTTTTTCACAACTACTATCAAGCCCTATATACAGACGACACTCATCCTTCTGATGCAAACTTAACAACATTTTTCGAAGGCCTTCCCTCTCCCCCTGACCTTCCTGTTGATTTTTCACACCTAGAACGTGAAATTACTCTTCAAGAAATTACCTCAGCTATTCATTCCCTTAAGAAATCAAAAGCCCCTGGTCCTGATGGCCTACCAGTTGAATTTTACTCCTCCTTTCATTCCTTTTTTGCTCCCAAACTCCTTCAGTTATTTAATTCTTTTATTTCTGAAGCTAAGGCCTCCGGGTCCTTTTTGGATGCCCTCATCGTGATCATCCCAAAACCTGATAAGGATCACTCCCAATGTAAAAATTTCCGCCCCATATCCTTAATTAATTATGACTGTAAAATTTTTGCTAAAATTCTTGCCTCTCGTCTTGATTCCGTTATCCCTCGTTTAATCAACACAGACCAGGTGGGTTTTGTTAAGGGCAGACTTGCTGCTGATAATGCCCGTCTTTTTTCCAATGTTCTCTCTCACAGTAAAAATGTCAAAACCCCGTTAGCAGCCCTATCCCTAGATGCTGAAAAAGCTTTTGATCGTATTAATTGGCAATACATGTTCCGAACCCTTACTTGGTTTGGTTTTGGTCCAAATTTTATAGCGTTAGTTCAACTCCTTTATTCCTCCCCTCGTGCCAGCATTTTTGTTAACAATCAATTTTCCAGATTCTTTTCTTTAACCAGAGGCACAAGACAAGGTTGTCCCCTTTCTCCTTTATTATTTATCTTATGCCTTGAACCCTTTTTACAACGTATTCGTTCCAACCCCCATATCACTGGTTTAAAATTCTCCTCTGTCGAAACTAAACTCTCAGCGTACGCTGATGATGTCCTCATCTACATGTCCAATCCCGAATCATCCCTCCCGCCCTTTTTAGATGAAGTTCAGTTATATTCTTCAATATCAGGTTATAAGCTCAATTTATCCAAAACGGAAGTGCTTCCCCTTAATTCATTGTGTTTTCAATATATGTTTAATAATACTGATTTTGCATGGTGCCCTTCTAAAATTAAGTACCTTGGCATATGGTTTTCTTCCTCTCTAAAAGAAACCCTTAAAATAACATTTGATTCGTTGATTAAGAAAATTCAATCCCTTCTGCAGATTTGGTCTCCCCTATTTCTTTCTTGGTGGGGTAGATTAGACACCATCAAAATGATGATTACCCCTCATGTTTTATATACAGTCTCTATGCTCCCCTTCAAAATCCCTAAATCCTATTTTTCTCGTATCAATTCTATATGCACAAAATTTTTGTGGAATAATAAACATCCCCGCATTGGATTACATAAGTTGATTTGTCCTAAAAATGAAGGTGGTGTTCGTTTCCCTGATTTTGGCTCTTATCATTCTGCCTTTTTCATCAAACAATCCTTCTCCTTGGCATATGATTTCCTTGATACTCCTGTTCCTAAGTGGGTGCTTCTGGAACGCTCTTTTTTAAAAGATTTCTCCTTTCAACATGTTCCTTTCATGTCAAATTGTACCTTTATATCCAAGTATCCCATTCTGAAATATTGCCAATCTACCTTGCAAAATATTTTTTCCTCTACCCTTTCCCCTACACAATGTTTTATATCATCTGTAGTTTGGTACAACAAATTTCTTAGATATAAAGGTAAATCATTCTATTTTAAACACTGGAAAGAAAAGGATATAATGTTTGTACATCAGTTTTTCCTTGACTCCACTCTTCTTTCTTTTACTGATTTACAAAATAGGTTTAACTTACCCTCCTCATTTCTTGCTGAATATTCTATTATAATCTCTGCTATTCAATCTCACTTATCCTCTTTATCTTCTTCCTCCGATTCCTTTTCCTCTTTCACTCCTGTCACTCCACTTTACCCTCTCTTTTCTTCTCAACAACCTAAAGCTGCTCTTGTATATTCACTTTTACTGTCTAATTGTTCTGTTCGATCTAAATCTACAGTAGAGACTGCTTGGGAAACTGATCTTGATGTCTCTTTTGACACTGCATTATGGGATCGTTTATGGTCTAGACTCTTCAAAGTTTCTGTTGCTGCACGCATTACCCAATCCTTACTTTTTATTTACCACAGAGTTGTTATTACCCCGGTTACTATACATAAATTTTCTCCAACCTCTTCACCTTTATGTTGGTCCTGTTCCAAAGTTACTGGTACTCTACAACACCAACTATACCATTGTTCCCCAGTTTTATCTTTTTGGACTGATGTTTGGAATATATGTATGAAAATGTTATCTCTTTCTTCACAATTATCTTTTATACACGTATTTTTAGGTTCTTTATCTGATGATATTGATATTGTTACACCCTCTTCTGCTAAGTTGTTAGACCTTTTTATTGCACTTGCATTTAAAGTTATTTTATCGTGTTGGAAAGATAATTCAAAACTCTCGGTCCACACATGGTGGAATTATATTTGTGATGAACATAGAATTTCTATAGCCTCTTCTACCTCTATCCCTTTGAAAGTTAAATCTGACTTATTATGGCTTCCCTTTACTTCTTATCTCTCTTCTAATCCTTCTCCCTTACCGCGTGCTCCGTGTCCCTTATGATCCCTTAGTTTTACTTCCTTATCCTCCTCTTTCTCTCCTCTTCTCTTTCCCTGTCTTCTGCTTTCCTCCTTTTCTTTTTTTTTTTTTTCCTTTCTTCTTTCTTCTATCTATCTCTTCATACCCTTCTTTTTTCTATATAAATTCCTATAGATTGATGTCTTTTCATTATTATTATACTCATATGTACTTTTTTCTAATTTTTCATGACATGCTTCTTGTATCACTTTTCAATGCTTAATAAAAATTTCTTAAACAAAAAAAAAAAATAGACTCTTTATCTAAAATTTAGGCAAGACCAAAAATCAACAATGCAAGGTTAACATACATAATAACTTCTGTTGCAGATGAAAATAAAAGTGGTTCTTTTGTAATCCAACCAAAACGATGTCTGGTAATGTTGTATTCACCGATAGTTCACTTGTCTTGCAAGAAGCACAATCCTATCAGAAAGGAGGGGAGGAGGAGGGGGAACCCGTAGTTCAAAATGACAAGGTAGTCTTTGTGTCCCAGTACTGCAGCGAGTGTGGTAATGCTGCTGGTGACTTTTTAAACCGGGAATCCAAAACTTTACTCAAGTTCCGCTGACTCCTCTTTGCACAAAGAGAACAGTCCCTCTACGCTGCCATTGCCGGTAGGCTCCCGTTAAGGCCTCCACCCTCAGGTAGATGAAATTGGTTTCCTGGCACCGCCCGCGGTTCCCTTTCCCCGCGCTGACTAACAGATAGGCAGTTTACCTTGGCGTGCGGGGAGGGCGGAGGCCGCCACTTCGTACAGGCTCCCAGCGGTACCTTTACTCTAGCGTCTTCTGTAATGGGGTAAGTGCTGAGCCAATCCCTCACTGGAAGAGCCCCCTCTGACGCGGCACCTCTTCCTTGCGCTGGGCCAATCCTAGCGCGGCTCTCTGGACGAGCCCCCTCTGACACAGCACCTCTTCCTTGCGCTGGGCCAATCCTAGCGCGGCTCCACGGGACGAGCCCCCGGGTGACGAGGCACTGTTTCCGCTTGGGCCAATTACAGCGCGGCCTCATGGAACGAGCCTCCCGCAGCTAGCCAATGACGGTGCTGCCTCGCCGGTGACGACAGCGGCCCAGGGCCGAAGACTGTGAATTTCTCGGGCTGTTCTTTGTCCTGGGACGCAGCGGTGAATCGGGGACCTGGCAATTCGGGCGCAGCAGCCCTCGCCACAGATTGTAGGTCGCAGTCAGGCCGCACACAATGCTCACAAGTGACTCGGGGTAGTCCCAGCAATCCCACGGCCTCCGACAGGTGTATGCCGATGAGCACACCGATCCTCCCACACAGCAGGCAGTTAGGAATAAGGCACAGAGGGCGAATAAAGGATGTTTTTTACCACGTCTTGGACCTTCTTGGGAACTTTTTAATCCTGTGTTCCAGGAACAGGAGGCCAGCTCGTCTCAGACCCTTGGACACTCTAAGTAGACACAGCACACATCTCTTGGTTGCAAGTAGGTAGAGGAAGCACAGCACACAGCAAATTCCACTTCTTCTCTCCTTTAGTAGAAGCAGCAAAACAACAGGTCAGCCCCAGAGCATACATCAAGGGCAGTCTTCCTTAGTTTCTCCAGCTGTACTTCTTCCGGCAGAGGTTCCTCTTGATTGTAGAAGAATAATCTTCAAGGGGTCTCTGTCCTACTTTTATACCCCTAAAGTCGTTGTTCTTCATGTGTTGAGGGTTCTGGACCCAGTTCAAACCAGTCCTTGGGCAATCTGCCAGTTCACAACTTCTTCCTTTGAGACAGGGGGACAGGGTCCTCAGAAGCCCAGCAGGAGGTGGAGCCAGTCCTTTGTGGAGGCAGGCACAGCCCAGCTCAGCTGCAGGGACTTCCCCACCCATATCTCTAAATGCAGATGGGCCTATTCAGTCTAGGACTACACTCACAGACTCCTGGAACCAAGACACCTCATCAGCCCCTGTCACTCCCCACAGCCAGACAGTCAATCCACAACCAGCCAGAGACACACAGGAAGGTTTGAACAGAGAAACAGCAGCTTTCTAAAAGTGCCATTTCTAAACGCAGGATTTAAAAACCATCTCCACAAAAAGATGTGTTATTAAATTCTGAATTCAAGGGTACCAGACTCCATGTCTCCATCTTGTTCCTATGGGAAGATAGGCGGGTATAGTGGTATACAGCCTTCCCCATTCTATCCTATCGGCAAGATGGCCTCCCAATAATGAAAAACGACTTTGGCTATATTTCACTATTAGGACATGTTACACACATCAGTACATGTCCTATCTTTCACCTGCACTGCACCCTTCCTAAGGGGGTACCTTGGGCCTACTATAGGGGTGTCCTATGTGCACAGAAAGGGAAGGGTAGTGCCTGGCAAGTGTTGGTACATGCCAGGACAACATGGCAGTTCACAGACTGCACCCAGGCACTGTGGTGGCAGGCCTGAGACACCCTTTTAGGGCTAATCATGTGGGTGGCACAATCAGTGCTGCAGGCCCACTGGTAGCATTTGAATCACCAGTCCTGGCACACTCAGTGCACTTTACTAGGGACTTCTTGGTAACACAAATATGCCAATCAGGGATAACCAATCACAATAATAATTTACACAGGCAGCACTTACACTCTGACACTGATCAGCAGTGGCAGAGTGTCGAAAGCATCTAAACCAGCAAAAACGAAATCCGGCACAGCATCAAAAATACAGGAGGTAGAGGCAAAATGACAGGGGGAAAACCACGCCAAGGATGCCAGGTCTAGCAGAATCAAAATATTTTAACAGAGATGGTTCATACTAGATCAGTTTTAGTTATGATTGGGTCTGCGTAGGTAAATTTGCCTTAGATACAAAGGACTGGACCATTATGGTACAACTGGCCTTGCCCAAAATTATAATTGGTCATTATCCAGTCTGCATTCCTGATTGACCAATTGGAGATCTGGCAGATGCCTTGAAGTCCTCAAAGTGGTTCTTGTAATTATCAATAGGGAAAAGCAGTGCACATTCATTAGAGTGTGAGAGAAGGTAAACCTAAACGGTGCATGTTGGGACTTGTATTTCAAGAGAGAGAGAGAGCAAGAGAGAGAGTGTGGTGTCACGAAATATTTGAATTTTTTTGGCTCTACGTAATACGAGGCTTTAATTTGTGGGTGATGTTTTTGTATGATTTCTGAGGATGCTATCTGTAGGGGGACAGAGAGGGCTTGAGTTTTTTGATTTCGCTAATGCTTGCTGCACTTAGTGCAATTGTAAGATAGAGCTACAGTTTAAGTTGTTGAAGCAGTCAACGTCAGTGAACTCAAGATCCAGTCATTTTGCTGCATTTGTCTGCTAAAGTAGTGGAGTGTACTGTGAAGAGCTATCTATTACTTCAAGAAAGGAACATAATATCAGCTGTGTGTGAATGAACTAACCTGGATCAGTATTTGTTCATTCTTTGGTGCAGAGAGTGAGAATACCAGTTAGAAGTAAGCTGTAATAGGCTGAGAGGTTACTATTGTCACGCAGCATAAGAACCATCTGTATCTTCAAACTTTGATTTCCTTTCAATTTAGGTGAAGCAAACCCTAGTTGTTTATACAAGTTCATAGAGTTTCGTTTATTGAATCTTCACTGTATTCTGAGTCATTGCATTATAAGGTACCGCGCTGAGATAGGTCAGTGAGTTTCGAGAGTCGTGCTGTGGTTGGTTGAGCTTTGTATTGATTGCACAGGGATTGGTGGAGAAGTAGTAGAGGCCATGCCGAGATTGGCTTATTGTTACAGAGGATTAGGTGAATCCAGTGTTTACCAATGACTGAGAAAGCATGGAGAATCTCTCTTTGACAACGAAAAATCTCTAGGTAAGAGGAAGAAATTGCTGCCTCAGGCCACACCTGCCAGAAAGAAAGATTTATATATGTGTGCATAAGGCTCAAATGATTATATCAGTGCACCGAGAAAGACAGGGGTTTAAAATTCCCATTATGATACCTTCAATATAGGGACCTTGAAAATCAGAGAAAGAGAGTGTATGTGATGAAACCCCAGACCCATGCTATTTCGAGTCGCGAAACATTTGGGAACAGATAGCAAACATAAAAAAGAACAGGAATTTGGACAGCGGACAAAGTAGTGTTGCCTTGAGAATATTGCATACTGTTGTGTCCTCTCAAAGAAATTAGGATGAATTGATCATTTCTTACGATTGCTTGCACATGTCCTTAAATGTTTTGAAATATTTGAAAAAATCACAGTTTTATGGTTAAAATTGTTATCTTATGTGATATTGCTTTTATGATATGTACTGTTGGATAAACCTTATTTGAATTGAAACATTAAAAAAACAGGAGAGATATAAGATACAGATAAAAAACTAATTTTGCACTTGGCTGCATGCACAGTGTGATGAGAGACAAAGAATCTGGCATCAGGATAATATCGATGCTGTATTCTTACCCCACAATAGCAAACAAAATGTCAGAACAAGAGAAATCACCTACCAAAGAAAAACAGGAGAATGACGTAGGGGCTGAGAGTGATGGGAGATGATGATTGTTTGGATAATTTGTTGAGTTCTAGACCTCCCTTTTACAGTCTAGCTCTCATAGGAGTAATAAGGACAGATCTCCTTACAGAGGCAATTGCACCCCTGATGTACAAGAATGCTAGTTACCCTCAGACCCCAGCAGTTCAGAGTGTTCTCCCAACACCACTAACCCCAGGCACTCCCCAGATTTTGGCAAGTACTAACCTGCCCCAATCCACTTAAGTTTGAACACCCAATAGGTTCAAGCAATTTTGAGTACCTCACAGACCTTAGTGAACGCAGGTACTCCCTAACCACAGAAAATCCCAGAGTGAGAATCCATTGAAAACAAAAGGGGCTTTGGTTTAATTACGATGGGGACTACTCCATTTCTGCCTTGATTTAATCCCTCACCGGACTTGGAGGCAGACCTCTAATTTTACCCTACCTACTTTAGATGGGTAGATTAGAAGTCAGTTTTTAATGCCCCCAAATGCCAGGAATACTCTGAAGGTAAGGGCAGTGGAAACCTATATTTGCATTTTCTTGTTGAAAAGAAAAAAGAAAACAGTTTGGTCCAGGGCTCTGTACTGTACTGCAAAAAGCATTTACAGAAGCCGCTATGATGGCTGTTCCAGGCATTGCTTTTCGGATTGACTTCCTACTTAACCCTCCGCCAGCCCTGTGGAGTAAGAGCCGTAGGAGTCAGACCTCGAATTTCCTTTACCTACTTTAGATATATGGATTAGAGGTCAGTTTTACTCCCCTTAAATGCCAGGAATACCCTGAAGGTAAGGGCAGTGGAAACCTGTCTCTGCATTTTCTTGTTGAAAATAAAAAATAAAACAATTTGATCCAGCGCTCTGTAATGTTAGTGGTGCCCTGCACCAAACTGCATAGAGTATTTACAGAAACCGCTTTGATGGCTGTTCCGGGCAATGCTTTTAGAATTGACTGCCTACTTGGCGGTCATTTGTAAATCTGGTGGACAGTACCTCTGTCAGGGTGACAGAGTAATTTACTCAGTCGCCCTGGCATAGAAACGGGTTGTCCACCAGATTATAAGTCTGGCCTAAAGTTAGAACAAAGAGGATGTCGGAATGGTCCGTATGTGGTAGATTCTGTTTCTGATGTCTTTGCAGGAATGCAGGGAGTTGGTTTCTAGGCTGAGGTCAGATATGTGCAATCCGCCCAAACCAGTCAAATGCACTTTCCCCGTTCTTAATGCAGGCTGCATCAAAGCCTGCATGGAGAACATGCACACTCCTCCAGTCCCTGGCTGAGCGCCGGGTAATGGGGCTGAGAACAATCACAATGGTGCATTGAAGCGTTGTGATTGGCTTAGGGGAAGGAGCCTGGCTGCCTGCTTCCTGTTCCTGGAGTAGGAGGCAGGAGAGCTGGAGCCGAGATGCGGGATCCGGCCTCAAGGAATGTTTATTTTTTTAATATTCTTCCACTGCATGACCCCCATGACACGCTGCGACCTCATCCCCTGACATCCCCGCAGGTGCCTGCCCATCTTACCACCCGCGAGCCAATGCAAGCCGCTACTCATTTAGACTGGGCCCAAATCATGTGAAAAATGATGTTCAAATGCCCCAAAAAAATACAATGGTACTGCAGAACATGCAAGTTCAAAGGTCATCAAATGCTAACATACCCCAAGCTCAATTGATGGAGTAAACCATGGGAAACAGAAGGTACAGCATGAATGCAAACTCTAAGATACATAAGAATCCTTTCAGAGTTACCAACAATCTCTTACAGTTCCATTGGACTGGACCCTGATCAATCCTGAGAGGAGAAGAACATTGCATGCTTGGTGCAGTTCTAGAGTTAGACCATAGTGGTCCATATGTGCATTGTGTGGTGAATGTTGGCTCCGTATAACTTTTAAACGCTACTGAAACTATCCAATCTACTGGGAGAACAGTAGCGGTCCCAAAATTAGCTCTCTCTGGAGAACAGACAGTACAAATCTGGTTTCAGCTAAAGTTCCTGTAAAAATATGCTCCCTCAAAGAGGACCATCAATTTGTAATATGTTATGTTATGTTATATCAGCTTGTAAAGCGCGCTGCTACCCGAAGATGTCCTGGCGCTGTGCACTGTTGCCTGGAGGGCGTCCAAAACCTGCAAACAGACTCATAGCTAAACTGGGAACAACCAGGTTTTCAGGCCTTTTCTAAACAATAGAAATTCCATAGCGGACCTTAGAAAGACCAGAAGCTCATTCCAGGCCGAAATGGCTCTGAAAACAAAACTCTTCCCGCCCTCTTTGCATCCATTGAGCGAAGTGCTCTTCCTGGAACATACCATTGGATGCGTTTTGCTAGATCTTCCGGGCCCATTCCCTCAGGGCTTTAAAAACAATACAGAGGGCTTTGAATTGGGCACGTTGTTTAACCGGGAGCCAATGATGTTGACGTAGCTCATTTCTAACCGACAAAAACCTTGGGGTGCCTGTGAGCAGCCTGGCCGCCGCATTCTGCACCATCTGTAACCTATTAAGATGTTTCTTGGAGATGGTCAGATGCAAGCTGTTACAATAATCCAGGCGAGAGAGAACGAGAACCGATATTACTGTTCTAAAGGTTTCATCAGTGAGGAGGTGTTTTCTTTTCTTTAGTGTTCTCAGTATAAAAAAGCTGGTAGATACCACGCTATTAATAATAATAATAATAATAATAATAATAATAATAATGATCCACATTTGTAAAACACACAATCACCTGTAAGGGTCTCTAGGTGCTGGGGGCCGTGGGAAGATTAAGCAAGCTATTGCCCAGAGTCACATGGTGCTGGGCTAATCTGCCGCCGGTGCCGGGGATCGAACCGTGATCCGCAGATTCCAGAGTCAGTCGCCCTAGCCGCGGCGCCACACCTCTTCTCTATTAACCTGATCACCAAAAGAGAGGGTGTTATCCACAATCACTCCCAGGTTTTTGACCTTCCAAACCGGTGGTGGCGGGGGGCCCATATCGCTGGGCCACCAAACTGGGGACCAGAAGTTGGGATTATTCCCACAGATGATCACCTCTGTTTTGCCGGCATTCAATTTTAGGCAATTGGCTGCCATCCAGCTGGTTATTGCCACCATACAGTCGTGGCAGCTTGGGGCCATATCGGCTTCTTTGCCTCTCTGCAAAGATAACATGATTTGAGTCTCATCAGCATATGAGTTTAACAGTAGTCCAACGAATCTTATGATGGCAGCCAATGGTCTTACATAAACATTAAAGAGTGTTGGGCTGAGTGAAGAGCCCTGGGGAACCCCACAGGGAAGAGAGAATGGTTTAGATCTTGCTCTCCCAAGCTCTACAGATTGTACTCTGTTGGCCAAGAAAGATATTAACAAGTTCCTGGCGTCACCCAGGACCCCCGCCTTCAATAAACGATCCATCAGAATCTCATGATGGACCGTATCGAAGGCGGCCGACAGATCCAGCATGATCAGAATGGCAGAGCCTCCCTGATCCACCGCCTCACGCACCTTCTATGTAGCTTTAATCAGGGCTGACTCCGTACTATGACCTGAACGGAACCCGTATTGAGAGGGGTCTAGAATGTTTTTGTTCTCAAAGAACAGGCTTAGTTGTGTGTTCATGGCATTCCCCAGAATTTTAGCCGGTAATGGGAGGCTGGAGATGGGTCTGTAGTTGTTGGGATCACTACGATCTAAATTCGTTTTTTTTATAAGTGGCAGTATTGAGGCAGTTTTCCAAGCTACCGAAAAGTGCCCTTCCCCCAATATCTGGTTAAGTAAGGGGGTGAGGGTGTTAGAGGTTATGATTGGTGAAATTTTTATTTTTGCAGCTGGACACGGGTCATTAGGAGAGCCGGATCTACAGCCCACCAACAAATTGTTAACCACATTTATCTCCAATGGTGTAAACTTGTTGAACATAGGAGGGCGGTAAGTTTCAATAGACCTGAATGCCTCCAGACTGGTCTCATCTTGATCGTGGCAAAAAGAGGTAAAAATAACTTTCACTTTATTTTTAAAAAAGAAGATAGGGAGTCACAGAATTCTGGGCTACTGTGAGTAGCAGGTTCAGGGGGAGTCGTGAGATTAGAAACTGTTCTAAACAGTTCCTTCACTGAAGATTTTGCACCAGTAGTCTGTTGTGAGAAATACATTGTTTTTGCTTCCTGAATTGTTTTTTTATAGTCAGTAAGGCTATCTTTGTAGGCTTTTTATTGGTCGGGCTCTATCCATTTCCCCAGAGACGTTCCAGCCTCTTACACTCTGATTTCAGATCCTGTAGATTCTACGAGAACCAGGGGGCGGAGGGGGAACCACATCTGGGAGAGCACTATTTGACAGGTGCTAGTCCCTGGCAGGCAGAGTCAATCCACTCCTCGAAAGCCCTAGTGGCTTCTTCTATGTTGGTAGAAAGTTTAGGAATCGTGTCTGACAGAAATTTATCCAAGCTGGTACTGTTAATAGTTTTTCCAGGCACGAGAAGCTATCTTCTCCCTGACCGTTGAACAGGGTAATTTGGCGAGAGGCCGAACACTGGCAAAAACAATTCCAGCATGGTCTGACCAGGGAAGTGGAAATATGGCCCGAACAAAAAGACTAGAGGAGTTGGTGAATAAACACTTGGGAGGAATTTAAAGAATCACAGGATGAAGGCCCAGAAAGAGAAAGCAACATGGATGAAGTATGGATGCATAAAGAATTATTAGAGCGAGATTTGGGTTTCGGGGGACAGGACACCCGTTTTTCTTGAGGCATTTCTAAAGTACATTCATGTAGGAAGAGATGCCATGAGTGACACTTTCAGAACTTATTGGTATAATCACCACCATTTCCGTGTCATTGCTGAGAACTTGTATCAAAAGTGAATAATGTGTCAGCAGGTAAATGCAGCCAAGAGGACAGTTGTGGCCATGAGTCATTTAGGAAAGTTGCATGGCCCTTTTAATAAAATGCGGACGTTTTTCCGGAAGATGCCAATCTACAACAGATCAGGCTATATTCTTGTAGTGGTTTTTCTTCCTGTTAGGTTGAAGTTTACCTACCAGGAAGTGTTATACCCTAACTGCTGTCAAAACAATATTTAAGGAGGTGATTCCTAGGATTCGCCTGCTGATTTCTCTGGAGTCAAATCATGGAACACATTTCTGAGTAAAATCATGAAACGTTTGTGTGTAGCATTGGGGATTGGTCAGAATTTCCACTGCAGTTACAGACTTTTACTTTCTGTTATTGTGAAGCAGATTATCTGCACTCTAAAATCCCGATTGGGTAAGGTGGGTTCCTCTTCTTGTTTAAAAAGGCCAGGCACCCTTCCCCCACTTCTGACGACCCTTTGAAGCACTCAGAATTGAAAGAATGAAGGTGGGAGTTCTGAGAATTCCATCAGTGCCTGCAGCTGTGCTTGTGTAGGTAACCGATGATTTGGTTCCTGACTACTGCAAAGATTGGCTAATGAGGAGCATTCTATTTCTCATCAGGTTATTTGGCAACCACCATCTTCAAGACAAGATCTGTGTCATGATTTGAGTCCAGGTGACTGGGTCTTTGTGAAGGAACACACCAGGAAGTCATGTCTTGAACCCTGCTGATGAGGACCCTACCAAATCATTTTTGTGATGAACCCTGCTTTTAAGTGTAGCAGACCACCACACTGGATTCACGCCTCCCACACCAAGATAGTGAGAGAAGCCAGTGAAGAAGTGGTGACTGATATTGAATAGCAGAGACAAACCCAAGCTCAGAACTAACGTCCAGAGGGAGGAGACGAAGTACTCAGGGTTCTGGAAGTCAAGTTGTCACAAGTGAGCAGTCAGTGGTGAATGAGCCCAAAGTAACCACAATAAAGAAGTTGCTGAAATCACAAGCGTGCACCACAAACTTCACACACACAAAATAGTCCCCCATACAGCCACTGACTCAACCGCTCATTGATCCATACAGGCAGTCACACACCTTCTCACCCACAAACACAGACAGCCATAGATGTAGTCAGACAACCAATCATTCACCCATATAGCCATTCACGTACTAACTAGCACATACATAAACCCTCTAAGACATCACCTGCCAGACAGATACACACATTTTCAAAACCAGTTACTCATCCATACATTCATGAGACACCTAATCACTCACTTATGCAGTCATTCATGCACCCACTGAGTCATCCATACACCTTGGTATATGTATTTAACACTCATAAACTTAAAAAAAAAACACTCACAGCCACTGACAGCCACTGGATGATGTCATCAGGAAATGAGTGAAGCACCGCTCTGTCCGTCGGTACTTCTCCGCTGGCATCCCATCCGAGCTCGGATGCCGGCGGAGAAGTACCGACGGACAGAGCGGTGCTTCACTCATTTCCTGAGCCGCAGCCAGGAGGGGTGAGGTCTCTCTTTCTTATGACACTGTGAAAACACAGTTCACAAGAAAGGACAAAGAGGGGACAGCTAATGAGGCAGGTGATCTCGTATTTTGTGTGATAAAGATTCAATAAATAGTAAAGGAATCACACGTTTTTCTTTTTGTTCTTGACACTTGCCGTAGCGGTAACCACATAGGTCCTGAAGAAAGCAAGGACACAGCTGTCCAAAAACTGCTGAAACATGTTGACCTCTATAAACTCCTAGGCAGTTATATCTGTACACTGCCCGTGATTCTTTTAATATTGGAGGAGTGGGTAGCACCAGAATAAATTCTTTCAGTACTCCCTCACCCAATTTTAATACACTTTTTTTCACCTTTCTTTTGCACTACAACATTAGTCACCTCGTTTCATTCCTGAACTCTGATACAGAGGACTAAGACTCTTCTGACTCCTAGCTTGACAGATGAGGTTCATTTCCACTCTATCCTCATTTGACATAGGTAGGTGTGCCACTCTTTGGTTAAAGAGGGATCCCAAATGATGAAGAGCGGTTCCGTGTGGTGACTGATGGGTACCTTTTATTGACCCATTTTCCAGGATTGGAAACTTACCTTTGAGTTGAGGATAAACATAGTGTTTGTTGTGAATGTAATATGTGAGGTCATAAGCAGAGCATTGTGGGGGTGTGAGTTATAGTTAGCTCATCTAACTATGACTGCTGAATTTATTTGTTTGTGCACGTGTAAAATTTCATTCCTTGAAATCAAGGAGAGTGGCGCCAAATATCCAAAGGGACAGAGCACCTATACTGACAAAGTCAAAATTCAGATTCCCTATGGACTTACAACTTTCTGTATAACTCACTATTCACACACTTCTGTCAATCGAGATATGTTCATACTAGGAACACCCTCATAGGAATACACATACACAAAATTGAAAAAAAATATACAATATCCGTTTAATTTGACATCACAAGGTTAGTGCATTTAGAAAAACATCATGTCATTAAAAACAAATCTCGTCATAAAAAGCATTACATAAAAATCAATCTAACAGTGAAAAATCACCAATTATTAATACATAAAAATAACAGCTAAAATGATGCATGGAAGGAAAAACTAGGCCTTTGCTGCGTTAATTCAGAGTGATGGTAAACAAGGTAAAGGGCATTCAGATTTATTGCCTCTGTACAACCTGTCCCAACATGAATTTAAGCAAATTCTAAAGCGTGTGAAAAGTCAGCCTAACTATTACGTCCCTGTAATCTTTGTTTTTTTCCGTGAATATATATATATATATATATATATATATATATATGTGTATATATATATATATGTATAATATATATATATATACATATATATATATATATATATCTCCAAACAATACTGTGTCCTAGCTTTAGGACACCCCCGCGCCGCACGGCCACCAGCTGCTGCGTGTGCCCCCTTCCTTGTGCCTCGCTGCCCGACTGCCGGCTCGTGACCACGCCCCCTCCTTCGAGCGGCGTGGTCCGTGTTCAGCGCTCCTCTCCCTGTGCCCCCGGGGCACTGTGCAGACTCGTACTAGTGCTCTTTAGTGTTTATAATTGTTTTCCCGCCGTATTGCCTGTTGACCTGTATTTTTGTGATCATTGTTGTTGTTCCGCCGTATTGACTGTCTTTTTTCCCGCCTGCAGCCGCCCTCCCCGCTCCCCGCTTCCCGCCTCCACCGCTGACCCCGCCCCTTTTTGCCTTCTGTTCCCTCCCCGCTCCCGCCTCCCAGCTGCTCCTCCCACCCGTGCACTTGGCCTTATATGGCGACCGTGCGACGCAGGTGAGTGTGTCCTAGCTTTAGAACACCCCCGCGCCGCACGGCCACCAGCTGCTGCGTGTGCCCTCTTCCTTGTGCCTCGCTGCCCGACTGCCGGCTCGTGACCACGCCCCCTCCTTCGAGCGGCGTGGTCCGTGTTCAGCGCTCCTCTCCCTGTGCCCCCGGGGCACTGTGCAGACTCGTACTAGTGCTCTTTAGTGTTTATAATTGTTTTCACGCCGTATTGCCTGTTGACCTGTATTTTTGTGATCATTGTTGTTGTTCCGCCGTATTGACTGTCTTTTTTCCCACCTACAGCCGCCCTCCCCGCTCCCCGCTTCCCGCCTCCACCCCTGACCCCGCCCCTTTTTGCCTTCTGTTCCCTCCCCGCTCCCGCCTCCCAGCTGCTCCGCCCACCCGCGCACTTGGCCTTATATGGCGACCGTGCGACGCAGGTGAGTGTGTCCTAGCTTTAGAACACCCCCGCGCCGCACGGCCACCAGCTGCTGCGTGTGCCCCCTTCCTTGTGCCTCGCTGCCCGACTGCCGGCTCGTGACCACGCCCCCTCCTTCGAGCGGCGTGGTCCGTGTTCAGCGCTCCTCTCCCTGTGCCCCCGGGGCACTGTGCAGACTCGTACTAGTGCTCTTTAGTGTTTATAATTGTTTTCCCGCCGTATTGCCTGTTGACCTGTATTTTTGTGATCATTGTTGTTGTTCCGCCGTATTGACTGTCTTTTTTCCCACCTGCAGCCGCCCTCCCCGCTCCCCGCTTCCCGCCTCCACCGCTGACCCCGCCCCTTTTTGCCTTCTGTTCCCTCCCCGCCTCCCAGCTGCTCCGCCCACCCGCGCACTTCGCCTTATATGGCGACCGTGCGAACGCGCAGCGGTCACGCGCAGCGGGCACGCCGATTGTGCGCCGAAGGCGCGCCAAAGGTAAGCCCGTCTGCGCCCGTCCGCGACCGGATCGCGACCAGCGCCAGGACCCCTGGCCCACGAAGACCCCGACCGACCCGCCTAACGTACACCGCCGCCACCCTCTCCGCACTCAACACCGGCCGACTCCCAGGATGCCACCAAGCCACACCACGCCGCACCCACGGACCCTTCAGCTGCCACGCCTGCAAGTTCACCTGCATCCGGACCTGCCTCGCACCAGCACCCGCCAAGTCGAAAACCAGCGGCACCCACCTCAAGTGCATCCTGCTCAACACCCGCTCCGTCCACAGACACGCCATCGAACTCTGGAACCTCCTAGACGCCACAGCCCCTGACGTTGCCTTCCTCACGGAGACCTGGATGAACGCCTCTTCAGCTCCCGACATCGCCATCGCCATCCCAGAGGGCTACAAGATCACCCGGAGGGATCGCACCGCCAACCAGATGGGAGGAGGCATCGCCATCGTCCACAGGAACACCATCCGTCTCACGACCAGCACCGACAACACCCTGACCACCGCCGAACACCTGCATTTCCAGATCCACACCGGCCCGAACACCACCCTCAGAGGCACCCTGATCTACCGACCCCCGGGACCACGCACACAATTCAGCGACGACATCGCCGACTTCGTCAGCCCGCATGCCCTCCCCTCCGCTGACTACATCCTCTTGGGGGACCTCAACTTCCACCTGGAGAACAACAACGACCGCAACACCAGCACCCTGCTCGACAACCTCGCCAATCTTGGACTCAAGCAGCTGGTGTCCACCCCCACCCACCTCGCCGGACACACACTCGACGCAGTCTTCTCATCCAGCACAGACATCGACTTCAGCCACGCCACAGAGCTTCAATGGACGGACCACAGCTGCGTCCACTTCACCTTCAAAAGAACGACGACCCACCACCACCAACAACAGGCTGCCCGCAGAAGCTGGAACAAGATCACAGCAGACCAGCTCGCCACCTCCTTGAGCCAGCACCCTCCTGCCAGCTCAGCAAACCCCAACAAGGCCGCCGACAACCTCACGAAGTGGATCAGCAACTGCGCGGACGAGCTCGCCCCGCTGAGGACCCCGCCCAGCAGACCCGGCAGCAAGAAAGCCCCATGGTTCACCGACGAACTCAAGAGCTCCAAGAAGAACTGCCGAGCCCTCGAGAAAGTCTGGAGAAGGGAACCTACACCGGACAACAGGACCACCTTCAAGCTGGCCACCCGGAAGCACCACCAGCTGATCCGCGCCGCCAAGAAAACTGCATTCAAGGACCGGCTGGACAACAACGCACACAACTGCAAGGAACTCTTCAACATCGTGAAAGAGCTATCCAACCCCAGCGCAGGAAACAACGACATCACCCCATCGCAAGACCTCTGCAACTCCCTCGCCTCATACTTCCACAACAAGATCGCGGACATACACAACAGCTTCAACAACCAACCAACGCACACCACGACCGAACAACCACCCCCCACCACCACCCTCCACGCCTGGACCCCGATCAGCACCGAAGACACCATCCGCACGATGAACTCCATCCACTCCGGATCGCCGACCGACCCCTGCCCTCACCACGTCTTCAACAAGGCCGACGCTGTCATCGCACCCCACCTACGAGACATCATCAACACATCCTTCGACACCGCCACCTTCCCTGAGAGCTGGAAGCACGCCGAACTCAGCGCTCTACTCAAGAAACCCACAGCGGACCCCACTGAACTCAAGAATTACCGCCCCATCTCGCTCCTTCCGTTTCCAGCCAAAGTCATCGAAAAGACCGTCAACAAGCAGATGGCCGCCTTCCTCGAGACGAATGGATCCCTCGACCCCTCACAGTCTGGCTTCCGAGCCACCCACAGCACCGAGACCGCCCTCATCGCCGCCACCGATGACATCCGAGCCCTGATGGACAACGGAGAAACAGCGGCCCTCATCCTCCTAGACCTCTCCGCGGCATTCGACACTGTCTGCCACCGCACCCTAGTACAGCGCCTCAGCAACATCGGAATCCAGGACAAGGCGCTGGAATGGATCATCTCCTTCCTCGACGGAAGAACACAGAGAGTCCGCCTACCACCGTACAAGTCAGAGGCCACCGAAGTCATCTGCGGCGTCCCGCAAGGATCCTCGCTGAGCCCTACTCTCTTCAACGTCTACATGAGCCCCCTCGCGGCCATCGCACGCCAACACAACCTCAACATCATCTCCTACGCCGACGACACCCAGCTGATCCTCTCCCTGACCAACGACCCCGCCGCCGCCAGAGCCAACCTGCACGAAGGGATGAAAGAGGTAGCCGAGTGGATGACGACCAGCCGCCTGAAACTGAACTCAGACAAGACGGAGGTCCTCATCCTGGGCTCTTCACCCTCCGCCTGGGACGACTCCTGGTGGCCTCCCGCCCTGGGCACGGCACCCAAACCGACAGACCATGCACGCAACCTGGGCTTCATCCTGGACTCCTCCCTCTCCATGACCAGGCAAGTCAACAACGTCTCCTCGGCGTGCTTCAACATCCTACGCATGCTACGGAAGATCTTCTGGTGGATCCCCACCGAGACCAGGAAGACCGTCACCCAGGCCCTCGTCACCAGTCGACTGGACTACGGCAACGCCCTCTACGCCGGTACCACCGCCAAGCTCCAGAAGAGACTCCAGCGGATCCAGAACGCCTCAGCCAGACTCATCCTCGACATCCCACGAACCAGCCACATCTCCGGACATCTGAGAGACCTACACTGGCTCCCCGTCAACAAAAGAATCACCTTCCGCCTCCTCACCCACGCACACAAAGCCCTACACGACCAAGGCCCGAGCTACCTCAACAGCCGAATCAACTTCTACGCTCCCAAACGCCACCTCCGATCAGCCAACCAGGCCCTCGCCGCCGTCCCCCGCATCCGAAGAGCGACTTCAGGAGGAAGGTCCTTCTCCTACCTGGCCGCCAAGACCTGGAACTCCCTCCCGACCGACCTGCGCCTGACCCAAGACCACCTCTCCTTCAGGAAGAAGCTGAAGACCTGGCTGTTCGAGCAGTAGCGGCACCCCCCCCACCCCCAGCGCCTTGAGACCCTACGGGTATGTAGCGCGCTCTATAAATGTCTTTGATTGATTGATTGATTTCACCGTTTGAGGACCTCACACGAAGTTTGAATTAATCCATGTATTGTTGAAACACTTCAACGGTCAGTCTCTTAAAACAAAATTCCAGTATTACCTCTGATTTAAAATCCAAACATGTTTCGGGCCACAATGCCCTTGATCACTGGCGTAGGCAACAGGGAAGGCAGTCACAAAATAGGCATACCTTTGCGATCTTAAATCACCGCCGCACTGGGCGGGAACCCCAGATGCTTCCTGGTAGATAGAGTTCTACCGGAAAAATAGTCCATAGTGGGTGCTGCACACCAGTAATATTTTCCACAGTGGGTTGTTTTAATATCATCTCTGCTGCCCAGCTTTATTTTCAGTGTCATCCAACCGGTTCCGGTGTTTCCAGCGCCTCTTGTCCTTTGCACTGTGGACCTGCTGATTTGCTACGGGGCACCTCGCGATCTTGAGCCCACTGCTAAGAAATCAAAACAAAACTGCTCCACCATTTGAGGGCCTCACCCCCCAATGTAACAAGACGGCCGCTCGGCTCTGAAGCTCCGGCGGAACTGATGCATCAATGATGCCTGTCAGCCTGCACTGGTGCCCTCCTTGCCCTACGGACATATGATATTGCCATCCTGACTGGGGGTATCCTACTGGACCCATTGGATGACACCTGGACTGCCAATGGAGTTGCTTTCCATCAATCCAGTGCTTGCGGCCTGATGCGGCCCTCGGAGGCTCCGCAGTGACAGGGGCCGCGGTTAAGCCTGAGGATGGGTAGGCAATTCTACCTGGTGTGCTGATTCCATACTGCTGGAAACCTTGCTGGATGACACTGGCCTACGTTGCTGTGGGGCCTGGCGCTACCCGACTCCCTCCCTGTATCAATGGGCTATGCTGGCTGGGAGGAGAGGTGCAGCGGCTGCTTACTTACATGAGCCAGAGCTTAGTATATCGCCTCCTCACACACAGAAGAGCTGCCTGGAGGCCACCTAGCATTTCCTGGGTGCTGCCTTGCTGTGGGCTCTCCTGGACTCTCCCTCTCTTTACATTTGGGGGGGGGGGGTGCTGTGGGACACCGGCCCTATTGTGGACCTTGGGAGCCTGATCCTGCTGACTAGATTGGAGGTACGTTGGAGTGCCTCACCTCCGATATTGATTCCTGTGCTAAGTGCCTGGACACTCCCTGAGATGACGACTTAGCTTTGCTGCAGACAGTTCATTGCCCATGTGTCACTGCAAGATGTGACTGATGTCTTTGCCCTGCTGATTGTTTGGAGTGATTTCATACAAAGTCACTTGAGCGCTGCCTGTCGTCCTTATTGCATTTTTCCTTTTTTTCGCCTCGTTCGTGGTTTGTTTCCTTTTCTACTCCCTACTATTCCACCCTTGACTCATAGCATTGTGCGTACCCTTTAGTGCATCAAATTTTGACTGCTCCTGAGCCATTTTCAGAGTAGTGCAATGGGTCAAAGTGACCCTAAGCAGCAGTATCTCTATGTTGACTCAATCAGGACTCCCCGGCATCAGGGCTTGGAAGACCCCACTGAGGGAGATGCTGGTTCATCCCTATATGGTGTTACCCCCCCAGAGGGAGCTGCTGCCATAATGGCCGAACTGAAATCAGTTGTCAAGGCCATAGACTCTCGCTTTGACGCTCTCTCTAGGCTCCTAGATGGTGTGCAAGAGCGCATGGAAAGACATGAAACTAGATTAGACGCTGGCGAGCAATGAATCTCCGAGATTGAGGAGGGTGGCACTGCAGTGAATAAACATCTCGAAAAAATGAAAACATGAAGTGGACTCCTAAGATGATGGCTCCAAAGATCGAAGATTTGGAGGTGTGCTCCTGCCAGAACAACTTTCTAATTGCTGGGGTGGCTGAGACCACCAACACCGGACATATGGACACTTTGGTTGAGAATCTATTATCATAGCTTTTTGGCAGGGACTCGTTCACACCTACATTAATGGTTGAGAGGGCACATATGTCTCTCGGTCCCCGGCAAGTATCGGGGGCAACCCCCGTCTCATTATTGCCAGACTTCTCCACTACAGAGACCATGATATTGCCATTTGTCTTGCTCTTGAGAAAGGACCACTGCACTTTCAAGGTATGACTGTGTTGTTATAGCCCAATTTTCCACCATTCGTGCAGGAGCATGAATGGCATTTCTAGGATTGCTTATGTGCTCGAAGGGAATCCTCCCTTGCACCCAGACACCATTGCACAATGGTGCAAGAGGGTCTGCATTGGCGCTAAGTTGCTAAACTTAGCACCATCGCAGGGGGTAATGCAATGCTGCACCACATTCTTGTAAATATGGTGCAGGCTTGCATTTCAGAAGTGGAGGAGTGAGGTGTAAAAAAGTGTGGGAGAAGAGAGAGAGTACCTCACGGTAGAAACACCCAGGGGGTTGCCGGCTGGTACTCGCTACTATGCTCACTTGTCATCATCAGTCACTCTCTCTCTGTGTAGAGAAAAGATAAGTGTGAGTTCTCCTTTTGGAAGAATCTCCAACCAATAGGTTAAGAGTGATAGAAAAATGTAAACAATCAGTGCCTAATGTTTTTCATATATGTGCCCGTTGGAACCCTGTGAGAATCTAAAAATATAATTCACACCATTAAAAACAGGTAAAGCTTGCTGGCCTGACACAACTTTATTGAATGCTGCAAGCTTCCCAAATTAAAAATGGTTTCCATCAAACCATGATCAACTTTATACTGCCAACATCTTCCGTTGCTGAATCATCACGCAACTTCTTCAGGGCTGTAAGGGGTTCCAATTCTCAACTTCACTGGAGATTCACTTAAAACTTAGCTGTTGCGAAGCCTCCTTGTACCTGCAACGGTCTTCACAGTGGTACACATGTCTTCCGATTGCGTGGCCCTCGGGTGACTGCACACTGTCTAGCCCCCGATGCCGCGTCCCACCGGCGTGTTAGAAGCTCGCCGGCCTCTCCATCAACTGGAGAAAATCTGAGCTTTTCCCCCTAACAGACGGCACTGACCCTTGCCCTATTGATTTTTCCCTGCAATGGTGTACGAGCTCTGCTAAATAACTTGGCCTTTATCTACACAGGGATAGTTCAGAGATTATTCGCCTTAACTAGGGCTCAGAAATTGATCGGCTCTCCACCCAAATTGAACGCTGGGTCTGGCTCCCTTTCTCTATAGCAGGGAGAATAGCTGTAATCAAAATGGTGTTTCTTACCCATTTTTTTACATTTAATATTTATTTCTTAACATCCCAATAGTGTTAACGAAAAACTTTTTCAAAACTTTGCACAGTACGCTCATGCACCTGATTTTGGGCTGGCAGTGGCAAGCACCCTAGGATTAGTTGGCATACATTAACTCTGCCCTATGACGGTGGTGGCTTCAGACTCCCTGATTTTACATCTATTGTCTTGTAGCTCAAGAACATACTTCTGCTACCATCTAAATGCCAGACTGCAATATCCTAAACCGAAATGGACACAGGCCCTCTCGTTGTACCTCCTTACCACACTTACACATACTTAACCCAGGACCCCTGCTGAGTTACAGACACTACCTACCACATACTGGGCTTGGACCAGGATCAAACGATTGTTGGGTTTTGACATGTAATACTCCCCTCATATTCCCCTTCTTGATAATGCCTGGCTCCTGCTGACCAGGGAGTCGCTGACTCAGCGCACACTAAGCACGTACCATTTCCATAGCATGGGTTATTTGTTTACAGACTCTATCTTACAGTCCATCTCCTCGCTGACTGAGGGCCATGATGCGACTTCCATGGATAGGTTTATCCTACACCGGCTCCACTGCACTTTATGCACCACTCTTCAGTCGTACCCTCAGGAACTTAGGGGCATATTATCAAGACAGGCGATAAAATTATCCCTGTTTTAGCGGCAGAAAACTGCCGCTAAAACGGCAATATTTGGCTTGATAATATGCTCTATGGCAGTGGTTCCCAAATTTTTGACTCCTGAGTACCCCCATTGAGTCACCACTGGAAGCCGGGGACCCCCAAGCAATTTGTATGATTTAAATTTCAAACATTAAAACAGTAAATCGAAAACACTAAAAACAGATGCACACACAAAACAAATACTCAAATTACTAAGGATTTTAGTATTTTATATTGAAAGAATTTGCAAAAAACAGGAAGGTTAGTGCTTCATCTCCCTGACTAACTTTTAAATGGTTGGTTTTATTTCGCAGTACAAGGCTCCTGCCCGGGCCAGACTGGAAACCCAAAGCAGCCCTGGCAAATGTTTTCAGACCAGTCCACATACAGTGCACACCAAGTGCAGTGAGTGAGCCTGACTACTATAAAGGGGGCTTTTTGGAGGCACTCCACCCCCAAGAAAATTTAGGAAACAATGGTGCACTCTACAACAACTTTATCATTATATATTGAATTGTATCAGCTTTTAGAGAATTGTAAATGATGACCTTACTATGCAAAAAAGGATACGACAATCTTTGTTGGGGTTCTTCAATGATTCCTTCTTATCAACCTCCAACAGTGACTCATCTCTCCATAGCTCCTCTGACATGTATTTCCTTTGTTTTATAGCATCTCTCATACCATTGAAGGATGTCAGAGCCCTTTACATATAGGGGCAGATTTACAAGCCCCTTGCGCCACGGGTGCGTCACAAAAAGTGACGCATTGGTCGCGCAGTTTAGTACCCCATATTTCCAAGGCAGGAAAAGCCACCCCGCGTGACTTTTCCTCGTCTTATAAATTTGGCCCATTTGCACACAGCACTTTGCGTGAAAGGGGCGCTCCATGGGTGTTGCTGTGGGCGTTCCCACCCAACACCCACGAAACCAGACACATTTCCAGATTTACTTTAATTCGTAAATCTGGAAATGTGTCTGAATGCTATGCCTCCCAGGGGAGGCACAGGGAGGCGCAACGAGGAGAAATGTATTCATTTATTCTAGTTTTTTCCTCTTTCTATGCGTGTTGCATTCTGCAGCATGCATAACATAGAAAGAGAATATCACGTCTGGTTATTGTTTATGTACAGGAAGGTGTCCCTTCCGCACATAAACAATCAGTAAAACAATGACGTTTTGCAAGTTCTATGTGTGCTAACGCAGCTCATACATATTAACAATCTGCTCACGACAAAGGCATCCTTGTACCATGGGGCAAATGTGCCTGTGCAGGCGCATGGCAGCAGTTTGTGTGCCAGCGCAGGGGGAAACACAGTGATGCAACATATTTTTGTAAATATGTCACATCCCTGTGCTTTGAAAGTGACTCAGTGCGGCGATGCCAAATGGCTTGCGACACACACTGAGTCACTTTCCTTGTAAATCTGCACCATAGAGACAATGATTCGTATGTGTAAATTAGTGTATAGCAAATGTTACATAACGCAAATGCGACTACAAGGTGTAGCATTCACATGTCATTCATACTGGTAGGCATTTTTAAAGAGTGCTTGGTCTGGAGAAGCACATACTCAGGATTCAGAACATAACGCAGTGGTTAGCATTGAATTGAACAATACAAATGTATTTCCACCCAAATTAATCTTTTTAGCAGCATCAGGATAATGAAAGACTTGGAAAAAACATGTTTCTGACTTGTACCATGCAGTTTGCAAGCAGCTCTTTGAGGACAGTTTATAGGTCACTGTTCTAAATTACGATGATCACTTATGAAATGCACAGTAACAAAAGAATCCCAGTGACAAAATCAGTAATCCACTAACCCATGCACAGAAAAACCTGTTTTTTAAATGCATGGTACATGTTCTTTCAGCAGGCATATTAACCTTCTGTGCTACATTCAAAGCTGCCAGTTGACAAAACTCATCTCTCTCTCCAGCAGGTACATTAATAATTGACGTTATCTTGACACTTTTATTGTTGCTGGAAAACTGCTAATTCTACAAGGAACTTTGTAGTGCTTTTAAAATGATTGCCTGAGGACCCCCTGGGAATGTGTCACAGACCCCTGGGGGTCCGCGGACCACAGTTTGGGAAACAGTGCCATAAAGCATATTATCAAGCCCATTATCGCCATTTTAGCAGCCATTTTCTGCCAGTAAAACAGCAATAATTTTATCGCCTGTATTGATAATATGCCCCAAAGCGACTTTCCTCCCCTCACTATGATTATCACAGCCCCGATAACGTTCATTTAGTATCCCGCCTATATGACATTTCCAAGCGGCTGAAACCCTTTTGGTGTAGAGAAAGCAAGGGCTGCATGGGAGAGAGACTTTACATAATAGAATGTGGTATTGTTGTGAGAAATCCAGGCAGATCTCCAATAATCATCGCAATAAATGATTGCATTTTAAATACCTGCACCGGGCCTGTGCCCCTCCCCGTTTCCTGACTAAACTTGACCCGACTAGATCACATCACTGCTCTAGATGGCAGAGTATGCTGATTTTGCCAACTTAGCTTAGGAACTGCTGTCCTATACTTGCATTTTAGAATGCAGTCCACTGCACACTCTCCCGCATGACGGGGCAGGCACTTAGTTCAACCCCTTTATTGGCCCTGTTAGGGTATGTTAAGCCTATACTGACAAGTGTTCATCGTTTTACTGAAATTTGTATTACTATTGGCCAAGAAGCAAGTTGCTATACATTGGTGTGATGTTTCTTGCCCGGCTGAATGGGTATGGATGGGTGACTTAACCTTCTGTGATGCTAGGAGTGGAGTGAATGACTCTTTACAGCCCCACACGTCACTACCGAAGGACATATGGCAACCACTCAGATACTATTTATAACGTTCAATCCCAGACATTGACAAGGATGTGGCACCTTATGCCCAAACCTCTCCTGCTCCTCACGCTATATATATATATACAGAGGATCCCCCAAACCAGATTAATATATATATATACATATATACATATATCGAAAAAGATGGCCACTCTGACTAGGACTTCATGGAGAAGCAGAGGGTTCAAAGTCTCACCGGCAGATCTATTGCTGGAATCAATTTGCTAAATTGTATTTATTGTTTTTGCATTGCATTCGCCAGAGGCATCTTCAGTGTGCTTTGCATTAATGGGGAAAGAAAGTGCCTTGCTAACGCTCGATAGCCGCTTAGAGTAGCCTTCAGCTTTCTCTTGAAAAGAGTCAAGGACGTAGCAAGCTTAAGTTTAATGGCAAGGATTTCCAGAGTGAGCTTAAGTCTAATGGTAAGGAATTCCAGAGTCAGCTTATATCCAGTGGCAAGGAGTTTGAGAGCAAGCTTACGTCTAATTGCTAGGAGTTCCAGAGCAAGCTTATGTCTAGTGGCAAGTAGAGCTAGAGTGAGCTTATGTCTAGTGACAAGGAGTTCCAGAGCGAGCTTATGTCTAATGCAAGGAGATCTGGAGCGAGCTTATGACTAGTGACAAGGAGTTCCAGAGCGAGATTATGTCTAGTGGCAAGGAGTTCCAGAACAAGCTTATGTCTAGTGGCAAGGAGTTCCAGAGCAAGCTTATGTCTAGTGGCAAGGAGTTCCAGAGCAAGCTTATGTCTAGTGACAAGGAGTTCCAGAGCAAGCTTATGTCTAATGCAAGGAGATCTAGAGCGAGCTAATGTCTAGTGACAAGGAGTTCCAGAGCAAGCTTATGTCTAGTGGCAAGGAGTTCCAGAGCAAGCTTATGTCTAGTGGCAAGGAGATCTAGAGCGAGCTAATGTCTAGTGACAAGGAGTTCCAGAGCAAGCTTATGTCTAGTGACAAGGAGTTCCAGAGCAAGCTTATGTCTAGTGGCAAGGAGTTCCAGAGCAAGCTTATGTCTAGTGACAAGGAGTTCCAGAGCAAGCTTATGTCTAATGCAAGGAGATCTAGAGCGAGCTTATGTCTAGTGACAAGGAGTTCCAGAGCAATATTATGTCTAGTGGCAAGGAGTTCCAGAACAAGCTTATGTCTAGTGGCAAGGAGTTCCAGAGCAAGCTTATGTCTAGTGGCAAGGAGTTCCAGAGCAAGCTTATGTCTAGTGACAAGGAGTTCCAGAGCAAGCTTATGTCTAATGCAAGGAGATCTAGAGCGAGCTTATGTCTAGTGACAAGGAGTTCCAGAGCAAGATTATGTCTAGTGGCAAGGAGTTCCAGAACAAGCTTATGTCTAGTGTCAAGGAGTTCCAGAGCAAGCTTATGTCTAGTGGCAAGGAGTTCCAGAGCAAGCTTATGTCTAGTGACAAGGAGTTCCAGAGCAAGCTTATGTCTAATGCAAGGAGATCTAGAGCGAGCTTATGTCTAGTGACAAGGAATTCCAGAGCAAGCTTATGTCTAGTGACAAAGAGTTCCAGAGCAAGCTTATGTCTAATGCAAGGAGATCTATAGCGAGCTTATGTCTAGTGACAAGGAGTTCCAGAGCAAGATTATGTCTAGTGGCAAGGAGTTCCAGAACAAGCTTATGTCTAGTGGCAAGGAGTTCCAGAGCAAGCTTATGTCTAGTGGCAAGGAGTTCCAGAGCAAGCTTATGTCTAGTGACAAGGAGTTCCAGAGCAAGCTTATGTCTAGTGACAAGGAGTTCCAGAGCAAGCGTATGTCTAATGCAAGGAGATCTAGAGCGAGCTTATGTCTAGTGACAAGGAGTTTCAGAGCAAGATTATGTCTAGTGGCAAGGAGTTCCAGAACAAGCTTATGTCTAGTGGCAAGGAGTTCCAGAGCAAGCTTATGTCTAGTGGCAAGGAGTTCCAGAGCAAGCTTATGTCTAGTGACAAGGAGTTCCAGAGCAAGCTTATGTCTAGTGACAAGGAGTTCCAGAGCAAGCTTATGTCTAATGCAAGGAGATCTAGAGCGAGCTTATGTCTAGTGACAAGGATTTCCAGAGCAAGATTATGTCTAGTGGCAAGGAGTTCCAGAACAAGCTTATGTCTAGTGGCAAGGAGTTCCAGAGCAAGCTTATGTCTAGTGGCAAGGAGTTCCAGAGCAAGCTTATGTCTAGCGACAAGGAGTTCCAGAGCAAGCTTATGTCTAATGCAAGGAGATCTAGAGCGAGCTAATGTCTAGTGACTAGGAGTTCCAGAGCAAGCTTATGTCTAGTGGCAAGGAGTTCCAGAGCAAGCTTATGTCTAGTGGCAAGGAGATCTAGAGCGAGCTAATGTCTAGTGACAAGGAGTTCCAGAGCAAGCTTATGTCTAGTGACAAGGAGTTCCAGAGCAAGCTTATGTCTAGTGGCAAGGAGTTCCAGAGCAAGCTTATGTCTAGTGACAAGGAGTTCCAGAGCAAGCTTATGTCTAATGCAAGGAGATCTAGAGCGAGCTTATGTCTAGTGACAAGGAGTTCCAGAGCAAGATTATGTCTAGTGGCAAGGAGTTCCAGAACAAGCTTATGTCTAATGCAAGGAGATCTAGAGCGAGCTTATGTCTAGTGGCAAGGAGTTCCAGAGCAAGATTATGTCTAATGCAAGGAGATCTAGAGCGAGCTTATGTCTAGTGACAAGGAGTTCCAGAGCAAGCTTATGTCTAGTGACAAGGAGTTCCAGAGCAAGCTTATGTCTAGTGACAAGGAGTTCCAGAGCAAGCTTATGTCTAATGCAAGGAGATCTAGAGCGAGCTTATGTCTAGTGGCAAGGAGCTCCAAACCCACAAAATCCCCCTCACCAGGTCCTAACGTTAAATACAAGCACCTTCGTAAGAGCTAGGTCTTGCTGTGGGTCAACATATGGGCTTGAGGAGCAGCGTGATGTCTTTTCCGTTTCAGATGCAACGGGGGAGCATCGACTTCATTGGACTAAAGGTCCTGATACCTCAGACTGCTGCAGTGAATCTGCTCACTGTGGTGGATCGGGAGCCTCTCCTGGGGCAGACGTTGGCTGTGGGCTGTTGGAAGTGATGTCAGTCTGCACAAGTGTCTGCATAATAACAAGAAAATTTGACTGCAGGTCTTCTCATTGCTTATGCAACAGTGCACCTATAATACCACGACTCTGCAATTATTAGTATTTATTAGCTGTATAGAAACCATTGTTCATCAGTGCCTCTGGTATTCCTCAATTTTCTTAGATAAATTGGGTGTGCACATCATTTTTATAATTTTGCATTATTACCCACACATGCAGACACTAGTGACTATTAGCACCCTATTTCAGTGCTCTTCACACTTTTTAATGCCCGGCCCTCAGCAAAAAAAAAATCATTGGGGGGGGCCCCCTCAGAATTGTTTACATTTATTGTATTCAATTTGCAATGTTTAAGTATGTTTTGACTTATTTAAACATTAGAGTTATGTTAAACACATTAAAATGGCTAATTACAGAGTTGTTGGCGGCTGATCACTTGTATTCAGCTTAAAACCAAGCACTGCTATCAGCAGGATGCCTCTTTTGACCAGAGCCTTGCGCCCTCGCTGGGATCAGTTAAGGTCCCCTAAGGGGGCTCGCCCACCAGATTGACGACCCCTGCCCTTTTGCCTTGCATTTATGGTAATAACTAGGCTGTTGGCACCACACAACCCTAAATAGGGATTTGCAGCCGGATCAGCATCTGGCTCTCACTTGGCACATCGGGAAAAAGCCCATCATTCCCCTCCAGTGCTTCTCCATCTTCCTCCACAGAAGCTTTTGTTTTAGAAATGGTTGTCTGGCCACCACCCCTTGCTTTGGTAAAGGGGAATGTCATTGCCACAGAGTAGCAGAAAAATATTTTTAAAACATGGCAGTTTATTCATATGTTGATGTTTTTATGCCGTTGATTGGGCTTCTGCCTCAACAAGCAAGAACTTGAAGCATCCAGTGCTGTCACTCACATCACTCACTGTTTTCACTTTTCAGTGAGTAATAACGAAAATAATACCTCTCCTTCTTTCCTTCACCTACACAATGCACACTCGGAAATTGTAAGTTGTGCACTTTTGGCCCTTAGTCCTGAAGAATGCCTGTGAGCTAAAGAGATGGGTAGAAACATGTTGACCAGTAATACATGAATGGTCCTAAACCCCTTTTCTTCTTAACTTTGTGCTAGGGAGCACCAATGACCTGGAGTCAATTCTACCTTGAGGCAACTGTATTCTTGTGGCCTACTATCTGTAGACCAAATGAATTGTGGATCTGACTCCCCCCTGAGGCAAATCAAACACAAGGAACAAGCAAGAGCTTCCATTTACTGATATAGATTGTTAAAGGGCTCTTCTGAAACCCACAGGGACCTACAACATCCTTCTACAGTAAGGAGCTGATCCTATGGTGAAGCATGGCACTTGCCTTGGTGAGGGTCTGTCGCCCTTCTGACTCAGAATGTGGAGTTAATAAACAATAAGGTAGTCACTCACTAAAAGCACAGCGGACCAGTGAGAGTGGAACCCGCTTCGTTCCTATACATGTATAAAGACAAAAGGATTCTTGTGTTGAGTTTATCATGCATTACTTTTTTGGGCACAAAGCACTAAACAATTTTAAAACATTGATGTCCTGTGTTGCTGTTTGAGTCTTCGAACTTTCTTTAAACCGTTTTTGATCATTGTACATAGTTTACACCACAGAGACAGGAGTCAAGTTTGCATCAGCCAAAGTAACAACTTTAATGTACGTTTCTTGCAAAAACAAGATGACACACCCATGGAAGTCCTGAAACAGCAGGAGGAAGAGAACTAAGAGAGGAAGCAGGGTAATCAAGGCAAGGTGATGGAGAAGTTTAGTGAGGAGGATATTTTTTGTCAAGGTCAAGTGCAGAGAGGAGAAGATGGTAGGAAGGAGAAGTGTAAAGAGGAGAGGATGGTAGGAAGGGGAAGTGTAGAGGGGAGAGGATGGTATCAGGGGCATGTACATAAAGACGATGGGAGCTGAGACCACATACTACATTCCCATTGAAGACAGAGGAAAAAACCCTATCAAAGACAAGGACAAAAGACCGACATAAAATGCTGAAGAAGCCTTGAAGAATCCACAGAAGCTGTACATGGAGAGTTTTTCAAAATGGCCACAGCCTGTGGCAGAAGGGTAGGGGGTACTCGGACGCCTCTCGGACAGAATCACTTTAGGAAGATGCTGTTTGGGCTTCGGCAGCTGTCTGATTATTTCACCCTTGTAACTGACAGAGAGAAAAAAATGTTTAATTTGGACAACATCAAAACAAAATGGCATAATAATAAAAAAGACATAAACTGTTGTTCTTTGTTATTGGTCTGATATCATAAACATAACGTGTATTTGTAAAGGGCATGTTCACCCAAGTGTGACTCGGCACCGAATAACAGATGTTTATTGTTACTCAACTCAATGGTATTCATTTTATCGACCTTAGAAGGATGAAAGGATGAGTGAACCTGCCAGGATTTGAACCTGTGACAATGAGGTCGAACATAGGCCACTGTAGTGGAAGCATTAGTCCTTTAAGTCTCCAGACATGGCTTTTTGATTACATTAAGAGTTGCAAGTTTCATGCAGAAAGATGTTAAGGATTACTTTTGTTTGTACTCAATCATGATCATTGCTTAATCGAGCCAATATCAGCATTAAATAGATCAATGAGATAATGTGCCTACTGCCCAGATCTGTATATAATTTGGTAGTCACAGGCTTGATTGCTGATGCTGTAAGAAAGCCTTTTGTGAAATGAAAACCCAAAGTCAAGAATTGGTAAAACGTGGAATTAACTTCACAAGCATGTTAAAGGTTTCAAAGTTTTGCACCAGGTGAGCTAAATGCCTTGATCAGGACCAGGAATGCTGAGGCTGTTCCTGCATTTTCTTCATGTTTATGTAGCACAAACTTGGCCCAATGGTTTTAGAGTGCTTTACACAGGGCTTTAAGTGGGATAGAAAACCTGAGGGGTCTCTTAAAGGGGCGTGGCCAATGTAATTAAGGGTGTGGCATAAAAACATACGCTAAAAATCTGTGCTTAGCATAGTGTGCCGCCCCACTTGTATTTTGCTGTTTCTGTCATTGCATCCAGATATAGGATACAACAATTAACAACATATATACAACAAGTCAGGACTATTGGCTTTGTCAATGGAAGATAAATAGGCAGCAACTATGTCTTGTATATAAAGCTTCCACTTAAGGCAGTGGCTTTACAAGGGAACCAGATTACGTTACACATTTTTTTAGGCACAGGAGAAAGTGATTTGCTCAGAATAAAAGGATGTTGAGCCAAATCGGAGGTGCGAGCCTGGTTTCCGAGCAGAAGCCCCAGCCACTAGGCCAGATCTTAGAAAGAAGCCTAGCATTATGAGACTCCCCATCTGCCATTGAATCTGAACTATCGAACTAGAGAAGAAAATGGTCACCCTCACCCGCTTGGAAAAGAGCAAGGTCCAGCTGAAGTAATACATGTTTAGAGCTACTCACAAGTAACACAGCCCTACAGATTAACCGGCCAGACTCAAACCCACAAAGCATACGTCTAAAGACAATTCCTCAATAGCACTTTATTGCTCCCAATCGGTATCCTTGGGGAGTGGAATATATAGGGGAGTAACTTAGTGATCCACTTGGAGTACAACAGAATGAATGAATGAATGTGCAACTTTTAAAGCGCGAACTTAGCCCAAGGGCATCAAGGCGCTGAGAGCAGACATCATGCAGGCAAAATCGATTCTCACTCAAACCGATCCTCGAGAGAACAGCCATGTCTTGAGGGCTTTACGGAACAGCAAGTGTTCCTGTTGCCCGGAGAGCGAGTTCGGAAGAGAATTCCAAGCACCTGCAGCAGCAAGTGAGAAGGCCCTCCCGCCCCATCTCATCTTTTTAACCCGAGGAACAACAAGGAAATTCTTTATTGCAGACTGCAGATTTCTGGAGGGCACATACTGTTTAAAAATGGTCTTTAAACCCAAAAGGCCCAGCCATAATATGCGTTATGGGTAAGGCAAAGAGTTTAAAACATGATTCTACAATCCACCGGGAGCCAGTGTAGCGCCCTAAGGGAGGACGAGAGCGAACGACGTTTCGGAATGTCCATGTACAACAGCACCTCAAGAAAACCAAAACCAATGGTAAAACAACAGCACCCACCACAGAAAATGCACAGTAACAACTAACTGTGCCAGACACAGAGTAAAGGCCCCATTTACTGAAAAGATCCTACAGTCAGCAAGTATCCCCTAGAGAACCTTTCAGCATGCATGGAGAGTATGACCAGCACCCCGAAATATCTCTAGAATGACAATAATACCGGGAGGATTGAGCCCCTCTCCATTCTTTCAATTAAAGCACACAATGGCGCTTGTCTGACTTACCTCCTCTGTTGGTCTGATCGGCAGGTTTCTTGTCTCCATCCGGTACCCTATGAGACAGAAGTATGTGGGAAGTTAATTGCCGAACAATTGAATCCCTGCAAGATTCAAGCTACCATCTATATGATAACTAGGAATCTTCCCATATTAATGGTCCTAAGCGAAGCACATTTTAATATGATGTAGGTAAGATTTTAAACCTATGTGGTGACCTTGATTTCATCAACAGAGCTTAACTGTCCCATAACAAGAATAACCTCTTATCTTATTTCATTGAATATAACTTAAAGGTTGAACTAGTGGGTAGTTATTAAGATAAAATATTTAACAGTCTAAAGAAATAATACTTAAAACGCATCTGCCCATTTTGTGAATTACACAATGCAAGATTAAAGAGCTCATTTAATGATCAGTAGGTCTGCAAATGCGAATCAGGCTGAAACTTTAAAAAAAACAAAACAATGTTGCGTCACGATAGTAAATAAGTAAATTTTCATTCTGTTTCAGATTTACAATTATTTAATCTTTTTTGGAGAGAATTAGTTTGTTTCGCAAAGGAACCCGTTGTTTTTTGAAGAATATATTTTTTGTTTGTCAAAGAAAAAACATTCTATTCTTTCTTTAACTTGTTTTAGTGTTTGGAAAACAATATACAAAATACATTTAAAAAGAAAAACTTGTGGAAATATTAGGAGGAGTTGAAAAGACACAAATAATTAACAGTTTGATAAATTAATATAGAATTATATTTATTATGTTACAAACCAGTTGAAAAAGGAGACCCTCAGCCTAGTAGCAGAAACTTTTATTAATTAGCTAATTTCTCTTTAAATCCTAAAAGTGTAAGAACCTTGTAATTGGATCAAATTTACATTTAGAAGTACATAGCCTATAAGTCATCCTTGCAGTTGCCTGTGCAGAACAGAAACATGAGATATACTCCTGACACCACTAGATGGATGATGGAAAGTGGTTGGAAGATGTAAGGCCCCTTTTTAGCAATGCCTAAGCAATGGTTAGTTGTACAACAGTGCTTGCATCAGCTACCAAAGGCTGATAACCAGATATTATTAATCCTCGATAGTCCCACCCAAAATAAGGAGGATGGAGGAGAGCTGATACCTAGATTTGCAGGTCAGATTGATTCTAGAAAAAATCTTGTCCCAGGATTTACACAATTCTTAATAATCAGAAAACATAAACGAGTGATCTGGCACAAGTCTTCTTCACCTGGGGAGAGAAGATATCGCTTTTGTCCCTGTTGAAAGAGCCGATGTGGAGTATAATTAATCCAAACTATTGTGTTAAAGAGTTGAATACAGAGTTTATCAAGTTTCAATGAGCACAATTTTTTTTTAAACAGTTTTTTGCTGAATAATTTATTGTTTTTTATATGATTTGCAGCTTGATGCAAAGCACAGTTTGAGTCAGAATTTCAGCTATTTGCTTTCAGGCAAAGTACATTTATGTAGTGCTAATCCTTGCATGTACAGATTAGCTGCAACCACAATAACCTTCTAGAGCTCATCTGTACTGGTATGTTGGGTCATACTGTATCCTTTTTTCCATACAATATTGGCCAATGAAAAAGCTCAATCAGAAGTCATTTTAAGTAGCCATCTTTAAAGGAGCCACTCAGTGCTCTTGTTATTCAATCCCACTCACTTGCTGTCCTGCCCTTCCAGGAGGCTGCGGTACTTTCCTATCTCTTGCTCCAGCCGCGCTTTGATGTCCAGGAGGGTTGTGTACTCAATGCTGTTTTGTTCCATGTCGGATCTCATCTGGCTCAGCTCTGATTCAATATTGGTGATCCTGGTCTGCAGCTGCGCCAGCTGCATGCAATAGCGCCCTTCTGTTTCTGCAAGGCTGGCTTCTAATGAGGCTTTCTGCGAGTAGGAGGAGAGGTGATGTTAAGCAATAAAGCATGCATTCTTGGTACAAATAAGATCAAATCAATAATTGCTCTATCTAAAAAAATTGCTATTACATATGCCATCCCAATTATAAGGCCAATTACAGCTACACTTAGTACCCCTATTGGCGATGTGCAAGAAATACCCAGGGGCTTATAGTGATGCAGAATGTGAGGTAGAAGACACATCCAAACAAACAACCTACCCCAACATTTAGTAGCTATGATAAGGAAAAAAGAAAACATTTTGTTTCCAAATGTCGCTTCTTTCATTATCCCAGGTATAGGTGAGGTGTTAAAACAGACACTTCCCGTTTTTGTTAAATATAAAACAGCATTTTGCTATAACATGAAAAAAAAATATTTAACATTTGTCCATTGATGTCAATAGACCAATTGCAGGTACAATGTGGTGTGTTAATACAGTTAGTTTTCTGTAGGGAGAAAATAGGGTACTTTACCGAAGGGGGACGAGTACCAGGAAGAAAACACAGCATTCAAAGTCAACAATAGGAGTCTATGGTAATTCCACCCCCTTTTAAATGGCGCATTGTCACAAGAGCTATGGCTCATCGTTGTGGAATGATGTGCACTGCATTGGCCCTTACAGGAAGGGTGCCTAAAGCAGATTATAGACTGAAAGCCTTGGGTTTCATTACTCTGCAGAGTCATGTACCCTGTAATGAGGAGCTATGCATTCCATATTGGGTATGGACTTTGTTGTGAACATTTATCTACCCTAATAGTTGGTAGGATCTTACATATTGTTTGCTACTTTTGGTCTCTTGATTTTGCCAGTGACTGAGAAAACAGTATTTAAATAATTAGTATGAAAATATGTCATCCTCAAGGCTAGATCTGTCCTAAGTAGGCTAAGGATCTTCTTATGAGTCAGTGTGAGTATCCACATATTTGATAAATGTTAGCTACATCCACTTATCCTAAAATGAGTGATGGTGGTACAAGTAATGTATAGAGCCTGGCCGCTGGGAATGGTCGGATGCCATCTATTGATGTATCAGAAAAGGGCTTTCCTCTTCCAGAGGTTACTTTGGGTATAGAATTTTTACAAAAAGGGGATTTATCTGAGGCTACTTAAATTTGTGCATCATACAAAGGCTACACACCCATTGTGTTAATTAATGCATACATACTTGTTGGATGTTGCCCAAGGTTACAGGTGATGCATCATTGGACATTAGACACTGGGGGTGATCACTACATCATATGTCTATACATAGCAATATTATTCCCTCTGGATGTAGAGCTACTTTAGGAGAGAAGTACGGCAGCTTCAACATCTGCCTTGAAGCACATTACAGCTGAAGATTATTTGGATAAATACACATTTTGGGAGAAATTGAAGAGGAAAAAGTCATCTAAGGGATGTACTATTGTGGTACATTTGACTGTGCTCAGGAATAGAGACCATGTCAGACTGTCGACACTCATATTGCAAATGCACTCACTCAAGTGGTCGACTTTGGCCAACTAGGATAATTTCATGCTGCTTTTTCTTAATGACAGAGAATCGAAGGGGATATTTTCAAATTCTACTCAAAGACAATAATTCGAAATTGATGCCTCGGTGACCCACAGCAGATGCCCCTGTCCTACGGTGTTAAAGAATGCCACGGCGGCGCAGCTAAAGCACATGCCACCAATATGGGTTCAGGTTTCTATCAACGAGGATATTATGAGATTACCTGGGTAGATTTATATTTTTAACAAGCTTTCTCATAAATTCCATCCATGTTTTTCTCCATGGACGGCCAACTCACCTTTCCAAGGTCAAAGAAATGATTATTATTCAGTTCCAATGTATTAGTAGTGTTCATATTATTCGCCGACATCAATCTTCATGGGCTGATTCTGCTTATTTTGTGCAATATAGCTTTGTTCAGGCTTATTTTGTGTTTGAAAATAGTGACTAAATTCTGGACCCACAAAGGTGATAAAAAAGTGAGTAATTCTAGAAAGACTCTCTCTACAAACCAAAGCACGGCCTACACATGAAACTGATTATGGAATTGTTGCTTTACCCATAATGCCTTGCTGAGGAGCATACGCTCTGAACTCACCATGCTGAGCTGAGACTGCAGTTCGATCTCCAGACTCTGCAAGCTCTGACGGACACTCGATATCTCGCTCTTCGATGATTGGACGGTTTGGGTATCTGCGACAACTTTTTGAATAAGTTCTTTGCTCTACAAAGAAAACAATGCATAATTTGTAGGGTCTCATCTTTAATAAAACAGATGTGAATGATGTATGAGACGGATGACTACTGGATGAAATGTGCTAGACTTCGCGTGCTCAGTGCTACAAATGGCCACAAATTTTTCATCAAGAATTAATTCTGCTAGGAACATCAATTGTGTTGCGTTCGACTGTTCTTCTCGCTAGGGTGCTCATTACTATTACAAATGCAGGAAACCATTTTACATTGGCAATCCCAGTGATAAGCAAAGTGATTTGCTAAAAATGTATTTTGCCCATGTACTAAACGCCTTTTGTGAATCAGAAAGCCATTCTTAGGGGCGTAGCCAATCTCAGGGCATTACAAATTGCAACCTGGTTATTTAACATCCCTTAGGCCTGATGTTCTATGATCCCTCTTCAAATTGGAATTTAGCACAAAATTACAGTCAGGTTTTCAAAAAGTCAATGCGTAATTTGCACCCACTCTTGGCAGCCCCCTTCCTCATACTTCTGGCCCATAGTGCTCTCTCAAACACAAGACCAATAGTATGTAGTGGAAAGTGTTCCTCGCTTCTAAGCAATCTCCCTTGACGTTGCTTTATGAGTATCATGTAAGAATCTGTAACCCATACCCAACAAACTCATGAGCTCAATAAACATAATCAAGAAAAATGTAATTCCCAAATTCCATTCTTTTAATCAAGAGAATGGGCCAGATGTGACTAACAGGCATGTGGGGGTGTGGGGGAGGAGATGGTGAGAAGGCTTCTCTCCAAAATAAGAGAAGCAAATCTGATGCAAATAGTTTTAAAATGTTGGTAATGGTTTCTTGGTAATGGGTTGAAGCAATGGTGTTCTTTAACCCCTTCGCTGCTCATGACGAGCTCAGCTCATCATGAGGCACGGTTGAGCTGTGCTGGTGACGAGCTGATCTCGTCATGTACAATGGGATTTACTCATAGCTCAGCACCGGGAGGGAAAACCACTAGCAGCCAAGGTGTTAATTTCTTATATACCCTATGTCTGTTTTACCTTCAATCCCAAAATCCCCCGTCAATGACTCGCGCACCAGCATTGGACCAGACATCCCAAAAGCACGGCTAGCTGATTGCTTTTACCTTTAAAACACACTGAAAGGCCAGGGAACTAAATATTCCAAATGGTGTCTCCCACTGATACTTCAACACATAATCTCTACCATAAAACAAATATGTAGATGATAAAGACAGAGTTGCAATGTGCTCTTTGCCCATGTTAAATTGCATGTCAAGTGGGTTATGTCATCAATAGGTTAGGTGAAGGTGATCACGTTGAAATAGTTGAAGCGATCCATTTGTCTACTCACCCTAGCCTGGTACTGCTCCTCCGCCTGCTTCCGATACTTCTCAGCCAGCTTCTCGTAGTCCAATCTTGATTCGTTCAGAACCTTCAGCAAGTCTACTCCTGGTGCCGCGTTCATCTCAACATCGAGGCTTCCGGCCTGCTGGTTCTGGGCCGCCTTCATTTCCTGTGTAAAACTTCAGAGGGTCATTTGCCTGACTAAGGTCTGGTAAAGCTCAGGTAATGCAACTGTGGGAACATGCACTTTGGTAATGTTTCATTTGTGATGCCCCCCACATCACTTATAGTGTGTCATTTCTCTGACATCTGTGATGTCCTACACTCAAGCTTTCTTCAAATAATCTTGTGTATAATGCCAGTTTTCTTGCTCTGCTTTGAAACTTTGCACTGCTAGTGGCTCAGCATGAGAGGATTCTCTGTCACAGTGACTGGATTCTGCTCTACTATTGAGCTAACAGCACTTTGGATGATGGGATGTGTAGTTCTCATTCCCACCATGTATACACTGCTCTTCAAATCAGAGCAGGCAGATGGATGTTGGTTGAAGTCGACACATGATCTGTGGCCAGTGGATGGGCAAATAATGCACAGTGTGATTTGGGTAAGGGTGTGTGTCACTGCTGTGTAATAGGAGGTGTCAGAAGAAACATACCATATGGAATAGGGCGGCAGGATGAGTAAGGATCAGCATTATCTGTAGATGTACATAATAGCCATAAAACTAGGGAATCACACTGGAATAGACATAGATGTTGGCCATCCTTTAGGTTTGTTAAAGGTGCTTTGACCTGAGAGCGGTAGTCGGTCCTCTAAATGGAATGGTACTGAGTGACTACAGTGTTTTTTTAATTTAAAAGTACATACCAGCAGTATGCACTTTTGTGTTGGTGCAACCCTTTTAATGGGAATGACCAGTACTTATTATTAGCAAAACTATACTTTGAGATATTGAGTAATTGCACCTTTATGCTTCTATTTCAAGCACTGATGGTCGTGAATCGAAGTGCATCGCTAGTGATAATACTTGGGAGCGTGGTTTTATTTAACTTTGCCATACTTCAGTCCTCAAGAACTGTGATCACACATTGATTGCAGGATAGCCTCATGACATAGTAAAAAAACAGTATGTTAAGATTCCAATGACAACTGACAGACTGCTGCACCAAATATAGACAGCGAGTCGCCGGTGTATATTTGGTGCAGTACCATACCTATTTTTGCTCTCATTGTCGTCCCAAGATACTGGCCTGTCTTGACCACCTGGAACTTCTATTTAGAGTCCTTTTATATTTTGTCAGCACACTTTTAGTGCTTAGACTCAAGCTTCCCTGACCGTACACTAAATTCTCAGAATATCAATGCATCACATCCTTTGAGAAAACCTCCCCTTAGTCAACTGCTGGCCTACCTTTTTGAGAGCTTTTCATTTTTTGGTTTGGATACAGCTTTCACGCCTTGAAAAAGTTATTCCTGGACCAAAACACGTGTCAGCTGACTCTTTAAAGTCTATGAACCATCAATACATTGCAAATTTTTGATGTACATCTATTTGATCCCTGCTAGGGCTGGGTGTAGCTTGCGTAATTCTGTGTTGTGTAATCATGCGGAATTAACTAACAATTTTGCAAGATAATGCTTGAATTACATGAGTAATTGTGCATTTAGCACCATTTCTTAGAGCAAAAATACCCCCCTGCAACCTAAATTGACACAAGGAGGCATTTTGCGGTAAGAAATACCATTAAAATCAACAACACGAATAGTGAGGGCAAGCAGATGCTCGAGCACATTTAATGTGCTCTGGGGGAAGGATTTTTCTCCAATTTACTACCAGCATTTAGTGCTAGTTTCTTAGCACCAAATGCACCTCTCATCAAAAATGGACGCAAGCATGCATTTTTCCCTAAGAAACAGTGCGTAATGCAGCAGTAATGGTATATTGAGTGTGAGGTTGCTGCTCGCACTCTTTAAATGTGCTTGCAGCAGGAATTTCCCCCCAAATGATTCTTAATTATGCAAGCAGGAGTTATTATGTAATTACTGGTATTTTCACATCATAGCATTATACAGAATTACCTATATTACCATGATTACTCCAGCCCAATAAAAATTCTGCAGAGGTCTAATCCTAGCCCCAGAAGTCTACCTTAACATCTTACTAGATTGCTGAGACACAACATTTCTTATGTTCTTCATAAGACATGATATGGAGATCTCATGGTCGCTGCATTTGCTCATTCTGTGGCAGATGGAAATTCTCTTCAAATAATAACACTTTTTATTCTTAAAAGAGCATTAACTTTTCGTCTAAAACGTATAGCATCGCTAAATTGTTATTCTGAGATTCTGTAGCTAAAATGAGTTGTGCCGTGGCATTTGTGCCACACATTTCGTTCTTGGACAACCTTTCTGATTTTAGTGGTCCAGAATGCCGCAAGGTTCAGCACATCACATACCATATCATCCAATGTGTATTTGTTGCTATTTCACCTGACTGGATTGGGTTGACTTGTGAGTATGGATTTCAATGTCACTGGTTTATGCTCATGCAATAGATGTGCATAGTACGGATCTCAGTGAAAGTCATCTACATAGACAGTAGTTGTCTAAAAACATTTAAAGCTAATATAGGCATTGATGGCGGCAGTCAGGAACTAATGGGACTAATCGAAACTGAAATGTTCTTACGTCTTCGTGGTTCTTCTTGAGTGCCGCCAGCTCCTCCGTCAGACTCTCAATCTCTGACTCCAGGTCAGATTTGGCCAGGGTCAGCTCGTCCAGGACTCGGCGAAGCCCGTTGATGTCGGCCTCCACACTCTGGCGAAGTATCAGCTCATTCTCATACCTGGATGAACATTTGGAGAGAGAGGGGATGAGGGCTCAGCTAGGCTGGAAAGATTGACCCATTGAGGCCACAGACAAAAGCAGCAAGAATCAGCAGCAAGTATCTACCGAAGGAACTCACACTGCGGCCTGCACATATTGAGGTGTGCTTGTGGGGTGCACACAATGCAAATATTATTTACCTAAGGATACACCATGTCCTGGTTAAGTTCTGGAAAAAATTAAACAATTTTGAATTGTTCCACACAGGATAAGAATGGTATGTTCACAAAGGAGGGATTGCAAATTGTTAGAACTTGGGGTCTCTAGTTGGCAGTGGTAGATACCTTAGTCCAAATAGGGACCCTTGCTTTTAGTCAGGGAAAGGAGGGACATACTCTCAGATAAACCCTGCTCACCCCCTGGTAGCTTGGCACGAGCAGCCAGGCTTATCTCCAAGGCAATGTGTAAAGTATTTGTAACCACACTCCCAGTAACACAGCGATAAAACCACAAATGGCAAACATAGTGTACTTTATCGGTAAGGCAAACATACCAATTATGGACAACTAATTATCATAACACTTTATACAGGAAGCACTTGCTCTTTGACACTGATCAGCAGTGGGAAAGTTCCCAAAGCATCTAAGTCGCAACAATGTCAGAAAACGTTCTAGGAGGAAGGCAAAAAGTTTAAGGATCCTTAGCCAAAAAGGGCCAAGTCCAACACAAATACTTACCACAACCAGCCTAGCTCCTGACTTATGTGCTTGCTATCTAGGCATTACAATTTCAGGGACATTTCGAGCCCAGCAGTTATACTGTAATGCTAGGACCATTGGTATAAAACATTGTCCATTCGCTGCCTGGATTCACCGTTTTAGGCCTAGAACTGCATCCTAAGTACAGGCTCACTCAAACCCTGATTCAGTCTGTCTTCAGATTTCTCTATGCCCTTCGTCCACAAACGGCACATTAATCGAGTGTACTTGACTCTTCCTTTCTTCCAGGGAACAACTGGGATGCGGGGTTCTCACTGTCTCCTCTCCGCAATGCTTACTTGAGTAAAGTGTATCAAGTATGCCAACCTCGAATTTGAGATGCACTGATACCCCTGTGCTGTGACTCACACCAGGCAAAAGTTACAAGTGGTAACTTACCTCTGCTGACTCCGTATTCGCTTGCCTCAAAGATCCAGTGAAGACGGTTAGAACCTGTTGTAATCAAGGATCGATACTCGCAGGTTATAAAAGATGTAGGTTTGTTAGATTTATTTCGGGTTACAGGTAGGCCCCACCAGGAGCAGAAAGGATGATGGGCTGAGCAGCAAGGATGTTGCTGCTGGTGGGGAGTTACCAGTAACTAACCTGAATAAAGCTACATCCATAACTTACAAGGATCCATCATATTTGTAACACTGGTGATGATTTAAGAATGAACCTACGTGTGAAAGGTGAATTGAAAAAGATGATTTACTGGGAGAAACGGAGAAACCAATAATAACGTACTGAGAAACTAAGAGTACATTAAACTGAAGCTTGAAATGAAGAGGATTGCCTGGTAGTCCCACCTCTGTCTATTTCATATGACAGCCTGCAGGCAACCCTTGTATGAAAGGCGTTTTGGATCTGTTTAACTAATGCAGATGGAGTTGGAGTGGATGGGCTGAGCAGCCAGGATGCTGTTACTGGTGGGGCATTACCTGTAACTTGTAACTAAGCTAAATAAACCTACATCTACAACTTACAAGGATCCATACAGTTTGTAACAGAACCATAACATCATTCCTTATGAAGAGTGGACAGGAGAGAGGTTCTCCTATTCAAACTCCAGGTGCCATCTCCTTTTTGAAGGAGCCAAAGGTGTAGCTTCTTCAAATGTTTTATTTTCATTAAGTCCTAAAACACAGCACCGCCAACCCACAGCAGGGCACACATCTTCCAAATGACTTCCCCAGCAATTCTCCTACCCCACCAATGCAGATGGGGGTCATAGAATTTCAGATAAGACGCTACATCAGGCTTTCCTGGCATAGGAGACAGAAAACAACAAAGGTAAGCCACAACAACACTCTCAACTAAATATTTTCTCTTCCTACTAGTGTTGCCAGTCAAACATTACTGGCCTTGATTACTATCTCATTTGTGCCGGTGGTAGTCAGTTGTCTCCAACAGAAGTTGTTTCTGCCCACTGGGACTCTCACACTTGTACAACAAACAGCATTCGTGGTCAAATCCCCTGCCTGTCCTGTCCCTCAGTCCGGCCCCGCCCAAGCTCAGGCACAGATGTCATGTGAATGATGATGTCATAATGGGTCTGGTATGAGGCAGGGCATGAGTTGTGCAGCATGGCGTGTTTACACAGTCAACTTCAGGTCTGGCGGGGAATAGAAGAGAGACAAGCCTACCCTGCAAGCTTAGTCCCCAGTAAAAAGCAAAATAGAAATGAATATTACTTGGCAACAAGTCATAATCATAACTTTGTGCTGATGTGTAATTTGTTTTGCATAAATAAGATCTTGATTTGTTGCAAAATCGCAATGGACACAATACATAGAAAACAAGTTACTAAATAATGCACTACATTTCTTAACTGTGAGAAACAACACTTACTTCATTTTAAAATCATCCGCAGCCAGCCTTGCGTTGTCAAGAGTCAGAATAACCCTGCCGTTGTCCAAAGTGGCAGCCACAATCTAGGAAGCAAAAGACTGCGTCAGGCTGAGATCAGAGAGACAATGGATGGCATCTTTGGGCATGGGAGCCCTACTTGTACTGTGTGCACCTCTGCTTGCCAATCTAAAGGGAGAAACGAGGATTACTGGGAGCCAGCATGTAAGAATAGATGCCAGCATGTGCCCCCTTCAACCTGTCCTTGCTTTTTAAGCCAACGTGCCTTTACTTTCCAGGGCTTGACTTTTTAGGTCTCGCCTAAGCCATTGCTAACGTGATGCTTTGGCGAGATATTAAGTAGGGACTTTCAAAAATGCTCCCAAAGGCTTTTCCAAGTGGATTGCCTACAGTGCATGTGTGCGATCGCATGCACATCGCACACCATTTGGTAGCCTGTGAGCCTCTCTCCGTACTCATGCTGGTTTGCTTGCAGCCGGCTTCAGATTTCAAAGGAATCCGCTCTCCCGCACCCTGCCGTTTCTGGCTTTGCTCGTTGAAGGCTGTCATGCCCAAGATCACACCGACTGTCAGTTGCTGCAACAGTGTCTTTCACTTTCACAGCCGGCCGCTTTGATGTTGTTTTGTTTACCATGTGCCAGAGCCCTGTAATAAACAGCAGCAGCTGGCAGGCCCCGTAAGGGGCAGAGAGATGCACACAATTAAACTTTGTTTATTCACAGACCATTTGCCATCCGCTGCAGTTTACCCTAAAGTTATATACTTTTAGCTAGAATATGCCAACCAGTTTTACAATATCGTTTTTTTTTCCATTAGAGCGCGAGGGAAACGCTTTAACTTTTGCCAATGCTTTCACTATCTAAAACTACAAAGAATAAAATAAATAACCGTGCTCTTGTGCCTCTCCTTCCTTCCATGCACCTGTGCTCTCTTTGCTTTCAGTGGCTCTCTGTCCTTTCAGTGCCTCCCCTCCCCCGTGCTAGTCAGTTCCAGCACTTGTTTCTGTCTCAACCCCCATTCTCACACCACCTCTCACTCTTGTTACATCCCCCATCCACACACCTATACCACTCAGTGCCACATAATTATATGCTACATAATTACACTGCGCTCAACGCAACATACACTCCAAATACCACATGATTACACGCCATATAATTACACTGCACTCAACGCAACATACACTCCAAATACCCCTCAGTGCCACATATTTACACTCCACATAATTACACTGCACTCAGCGCAACGTACACTCCAAATACCACTCAGTGCCACATAATTACACGCCACATAATTACACAGCACTCAATGCAACGTACACTTCAAGTACCACTCAGTGCCACATAGTTCAATGACAGGTAATTATACAGCACTCAATGCAACAGACACTCCAAATGCCACTCAGTGACACATAGTTACACACCACATAATTACACTGCACCTAATGCAACATACACTCCAAATAACACTCAGTGCCACATAATTACACGCCACATAATTACACTCTACTGAATGCAACACACACTCCACACAATAACAGTCAGTGCCACATTAGTATATGCTACATATTTACAATGCACTTAATGTAACATACACTCCAAACAATACCACTCAGTGCCACATAATTACATGCCACACAATTACACTCTACTGAATACAACATACACCCCACACAATACTGCTCAGTGCCACATAATTATATGCTACATAATTACACTGTGCTCAACGCAACATACACTCCAAATACCACTAAGTGCCACATAATTATATGCTACATAATTACACGGCGCTCAACGCAACATACACTCCAAATACCACTCTGTGCCACATAATTACACAACACATAATTAAGCTGTACTGAATTCAACACACTCCACACAATACCACTCAGTGCCACATAATTATATGCTACATAATTACAATGCAACATACACTCCAAACAATACCACTCAATGCCACATAATTACACGCCACATCACTCAGCGCCACCACAGCATCAATCTGTGCAACCATTCAACAACAACTGGTTCAAATATGTTCTCTCAATGTTTCAAGCTTTATTACAAATGTCACAAAAAGATTTTAATATTTCACTTGTTCTTCGATTTTCGTCACAATAAAATTCACTGAGCATAATCTTCACAAAAGTTATTTACAAAAGTTGAAGCTATTGCCATTATAAATTACAATAACTTTTATTTAATTATTAACTAATAGAAAAATGTAAGCCATTGATATTTGTAATATCAATACGTCTAAGTCACGTAAGTACAACACATATAGCGTTACAAATGCTATAGGTGTCACATTTGCGAAAGTTATAACTATTGGCATTGTAAATGACAAAGCTATTAGTTCGGTATTTTCAAAACCAACACATAAATAAAAAAATTGTTGTTTACAATACCAATAGCTCAAACTTTCCTAATGCGAGACCTATTGCATTGCAAATGCTTGTTTCCTATTCTAGCTAAGGCCCACAATTCAGCAGCCAAATGAAAAGCGGCCCTGATGTGACTGAATCCTCCCCAGCCCTACTGGCCTTTTTAAGAGATATTCCTTCTTTTGGGTTATTCGCTATCTTCTCCATAGCCAAGGGCACATCTACAATGATGCCAAGTGGCCCCATGTCACGTGCGCGCCCGCCATCTTTAAAACTTCAGGCATTGCACTGTGGGTAGGGTTGCTTTCTCCCATTATATCTGTGGGGCTGTAAATCCGGGACTGTTGAGTGCTGGTGGTTACAGTGCTTGGGCACCTGAATGTGCAATATTCTAGATGACTCCATGTCACTGAGACACCCAGTTTTCACTCCAGGACATTCAGCTAACTTCTCAATGCCTTCTGGGAGTTGCAGTTTGACTCACTTGAATTGATTAACTAACATACCTGAAACCAATGATTGTAAAAAGAAACCCCCGAAAATGTTGTACACCTGTGAATGGAGATGTAATATTAAGAATGTGTAAAAATCACTCCGGAAGCACTCTGACGATATACTAATGGGAGATTGGGCCCTACATAAATGCCAGATAGTAACATCGACGTGACACCGGGTTTCCTTGTCAGTTTCCCTGTTGTTTTGGCAGGTAATACAAGAATTCTTCAGTAGCTTCAGTACCACACCCTTCCCTCTTATTCACCACTGCATGAGGGCACAGCTGGTTTCTATATTGTACACGAATAGAAATGTATGAAAATCAGGTTTCAGTGAATATTTTCACTGAATGACCAAGTAAAGAGTATTGGTCTGTTTTGATCCTATTAAAGTCTTTCAATCACTTCAGAATTACACAAAAAAGTGCTTCATTTTCCCTTTCCGAACTGATTGATGACTCTGTACAGTTCGTTCGCAGGTATTTACATTTTGTTGTATGTTACAAGAAACTGACATTAACCTTTCCTTTCACACCAATAAAGTGTATTATGTGACATAATTGACTTTACTTTTCATTCTGACTGCTAAGTGAGAGGCGTTTGTAAACACTAACCCCCTTGTAAAAAAACATGCCGCAATTTGCCAGTAGACAGAGCCTGTCATTTGACCTGTCTTTGAAGCAGGAAATATGAAAAGGTAAAAACAGAATTTGACGGACATCTTAATGTATTATGTGGACTTTCACAACCCATCAAAACTCTGCACAACTTAAATCTTCACAGTTTGGGAAACAAAACACTTGTCTAGACACATAAGTGCCTCACGGTCACATGAACTACTCCTCCAGCTCTTCCAGAATGACTACCTGCTGTAGACTAGGTTCTTGTAGTCTGGTTTCTGCCATTATAAAACCAAGACTGCAAGTCCCAGAATCCAAAGAAACAACCTGGGTTACAGTAGCTGACAATGTAATAACCTGGTAAACTTGGCAGCTGTATATTATGTACACGTCTGAGAAACGGGGTCGTCGATTTCAAGTGTCCAGTGTCTGGTGTCAGTTCTGTTTAGTCAGGGCATTGTGCAAAGTGATATCCTGAATTTATAATGGATGGAAGGATCAATACTATATATACCACAGAGCCACAACTGAGCACATATAAAGCAACTGAAGACGTTATAGCATGAACAGCCACTACTCATGAGGAGCAATCCTACTTAGTGCTGGCTTTCTAGCCAAGGGCGCTTTGCATGCTGGGATTAATAGGCCGAACGTTTAATGGGACAAAATGAAGTGTTTAGCCCCAGAAGGCAAAGTGCTGTTGTTATTGCTTAATGTTGTTGCGCATGGCTCCCACCTAAAGCCTTTAGCATGAACAGCCAGATTGGAATTTGGTTATTCACTGGAGTGACGTCTCAACAGTGACCAACCAAAGATATTAAACAACGTTGTGACGTCACCGAAGGGAAGCAACGCTTCTACTTTTTTCCGCCGCATTAGCTGGGTCTCCCGTGCCGCGAGAACTGCAGCAGAATGATGGTTGACGGTTAATGGGCGAATATCAGGGCCGGCCTACGACATGGGGAGCTGGGCCATGGCCCAGGGCGCCAATCTCCAGAGGGGCGCGCCGAGCTGTCAGCATTAAAGCCCTGTAGACAGCAGCGTCTCTCTTACTTGACTCCAATGGATGAGGCTAAACTGCATTTAGTCTTAATTTTTTACTTGCTTCAGTTGACATTTTGTGCACCATGTACCCCTTTCTTCCCAACTCCCTCTCTCACCGACACCGACCTGCTGACACACAAACACCACCATTAAGCATGGGTGGAAAATCCGTTTCGCTCGCGGATTTTGCGGATTTTCGGTAAATTCGCAATCCGCGAGATTCGCGAATCTCCCGCAAAATCCGCAAATCCGCGAGCAGCGGATTTTATGGCTTGCTCGCACTGTTCGCGTGAGTTCGCGGCTTCCCAGTACAACTTCGCGCCCCGCGAATAAGCGCAAAATTGCAGAAATACGATCTTAGCAAAACTGAAACTACTTACCAGGTTCAAAAGTTCAGGCTCATCATTAGTAGCCATTTCCTGTAGTGCTTCCTGAGGGGCCCCTCCAGAGTTCAGTTGCCAGTTGCAACTATTATGTGACCCTGCTCTGAACCTCAGAATAGTTACACATATGCCACAAAGGTCCTGAATTACAGCTAAGGGAGACAAGCAGGAGCCAGGCTGGAAGTTCAAATCCATTAATCAGCCCCTAATTCATTATTGTCAGTTGGGGCAGGGCAGGTGTTGTAACTAATTTTGCAACAATGAAAGCACTTAGCAAGTGCAAAAGATCACTAATCAGGAAGCACTAAGGAAGCAGGTGCCAGCTAAAAAAATATTCTGTGACACATTAATCAGCCCCAAATTAATTCAGGTCACTTGAGGCAGGGAAGGTGTGCTTGCTTTGCCACAATAATGTACACTGACTGGACAACCAGAGGGTGCTGTGATGAAACAGAGGGTGGCATGGGTGGGCCAGAGGGTGGCATGAGTAGTCAGAGAGTGGCAGTGGTGACAGAGAGTGGCAGTGATGAAGAAGAGTGTCCCAAACAGGCTGGACACGTAGAAACAACAAGTTCGCGAAACTTGTGACCCGACAGGTAAGTTTGCGTTTGCGAAATTGTACAAAACCCTCGCGAACTGGCAGAAACCCGCGCGAACACACAAAAAAAAAAATCCGCAAATTCGCGAGAATTCCTGGATTTTGCGAATTGCGAGTTCGCAAATCCGCAAAATTCGCGAACGCGAGATTCGCAAAATTCGCCCATGCTTAACCACCATTCGCGCCACCAGCACCTTGGCACCAGAGTGCTTGAGCTACAGCTGCGAGTGACTCAGAATGTTTAGTGGAGATGCCGAGAAATGTGTGTTCAGAGGCCAGTTACTGCTTTAATGTGTGACTGACCCGTGAACAAAACGTCCCCCCTGCTACACAATTTTATTCAGCAGCTGCAGAGGGGGCGACAACTGTATCCGAGCAAGGGCCTGCTCTGGGGCTGCTAGAAATATAACAAGTTTTTTCCACAAACGTTTGCTGTAGAATGGAACCGAGTTGAAGAAGCTACAAAAACAGCAATTTTGGGGAGACAGTTATAGAACTGATTAGCCTAGCTTTTACCACGTCATTGTGTACAAGTGAAATATCACTGTGAACAAAAGTTAGATTTTAGCAAAACAATACCATTTTGTATTTAAATTGTTGACAATTCTTATATTTCACAATCATGCTTGCCTACTCACCTCAACATCTGTAAGACTCTTTCACTAGGTTAATGTAAGGTTTTGTCACAAAAGATTTATGTCCAATTGGAGGCACCGTTTGATCTGGTTGGCAATTATTATAGATGAATATGTCAGAAAACCTTTTTATGACATCATACGCCACCAAAATAAAACATTTTAGAAGCACAGCTTCAATTCAGATTTTAGCATAAAACAATTATTTCCTTGAGAAATATTCACAGAAATGTGCAAAGAAATACTCCTCGTCTTTGTGCATATTTCAGAAAATATTCAGACTTCGTCATTCACAAAGGATGCGCACATTTTCTGAGGGAGAGTAAAGTGAATAGCTGTATACACGTTACACAGATAGGAACTGGCACAGGCTAGGATCCTGCATACCATTGGATCTCATGCGTCACGTGGTGAGGGGGCAGCAGCCAATAGAAGACATCAAATTTTGTCTTTCGCTACACGTGCTCGAAGTCTTTACAAATGAAACTACGATGATTAAGAGAAACGTAATGGTCAACCAGACACGACACGCCCTACTATTGGGGAGGTGCCGCCAACACAAGCCTCAAGTTTTTACACAAATAGAATAATTAAACACGCTCGCCTTTGTGCGAGATGTATTGGAGGGATTGCAGATGTGAATGTATAGTGGAGCTTCCACAATCTTAAGTAAATCAGAAAATGGATCAATTCTGCATGGAAATATAAAGATACTTTGCAATGCTGTCTGGCATCTATAGTTTTCAACCCCAAACTTATTGTGAAAAGAATGGCGTCCGGGCACTGTTTCCTGCCACCAGTAGGAATGGTTCCACTGAGTACTACCGGGCAGTATGGTTATTAAATAGGATGGGATTGGCTGCAGTTGCCCCAGGTCTAGTGAGGAGGCTTGGCTTTGAATCTCCAATCACTGTTATGGGAAGAGTAAACATCATCTACCTTTTGTTGGAGTTCCTCGATGGTCTTGTAGTAGCCACTGTAGTCACCTCCGGTGCTTGATGTAGGTTTGTGCTTCTCATACCACTCACGGATCTTGCGCTCCAGCTCAGTGTTGGAATCCTCCAGCTCCTTCACCTTATTCAGGTAGGTGGCCAGGCGGTCGTTGAGGTTCTGCATGGTGGCTTTCTCATTGCTCCCAGCGAGGAGGCCCCCATCACCGCCTCCCTGCAAAAAGCCACCTCCACCTCCCTGCATAAAGCCACCTCCAGAGCCCCCACCAAATCCGTACCCTCCACCAGCTCCATAGGCCCCAGCGTTTCCATAGCCAAACTGAACCTCTTGTCCCCCACCTGCCCCAAAGCCCCCGCCAGAACTAAAACCTCCAGCAGAGCTGCCGCCAAATCCAGTGCTGCCCCCACCACTAGCAAAACCCCCGTAACCACCGATTCCACCAGAGGCAAAGTTCCCAAAGGAGCCTTGGCCCCCCATGGCACCAGCGCCTCCCGCACCAGCTGAAGAGTACTGAACCGAGCCGCTAGATCCTTTGAAGGACCGCGAGGAGGAGTAATGGGACATGGTGCTAATCAGTCGAAGAACTATCAGAGTACAGTGTGGCAGCCGAATCCCTCTCCTGAGCTGTGCGAAGAAAAATGCCCCAGAGCCTCCTTAAATACCTATCCCAGTGGGTGGCACTCCAAGCATCTGCTCCTTCCCAGAGCGCGTGCCAGCAACGGAGCTGTATGCCAAGGAGGAACAAATTTATGCTGAGGTTTGCACAGATGCCTGTTACACCCACCTGTCTATCAGAGGGTTTCAGCTTCATGTTTGTTGGGAGCGACAGTTCATCTCTTTAGGGTGGTTCATCTTTGGAAGTGATTATCATTCTCTTTGTGTCAGTTCCTAAAAAAACACACAGTACCTGGAAGAAGATTCTGCTCCTTGCGAAGAACAAATTAATCACCTGGAGGAACAGAAGTCTTGAACAGGTGCCAAGTAAATTTCTGATCTGATCTGTGATTAACAAAATTATTGACCTGAATGTGGTTCCCTTGCCTAGAAGAAGCAAGCCAATATCAGTAACATAGTTACCTGTTTAAAACTTTCTTGAATGTACTGCTTATGCAGCTGTGGGCAGAAGTTAACTCTCCTATATGCATTATGGGAATGTCCAGCGCTGAAGGAATTTTGATCCATGGTGGAAAGATGCCTTATAGACATAACTGGTACATGGTGCCCTTCAGGACTGAACAGGTCATTCTTAACAGGTGGGGAGATGTAACCCTACAAAATATGCTAAAAGTCTTTGTAGGCTGGGTCTCATGGTGGCCAGGACAAACATTTTCCAGCGACGAGAGGCTCCCAAGTCATGCAAGAGCTGGATCAATGGAAAATGGACATGAACTGGAGCTCACTGGCTGAAAAACAACTCTACGAAAACAGAAGGTGCCCACAGTAAAGGGAAAATATTTGGCAATCGTGGGCATCAACGAGGGGAGTGCCTGAACTGAATGTGCCTATGGGCCATGGCACATCTGTGAAGGTGGAAGCGGTAGTTTCCACAAGAATGTCAGGGTGGTCAATTGCTTTGTATAAGATGATACTGGTTTGGTGCACTGTAAGGATGGGCTATATGTTTTTGGTTAATAAAAAGATTATTAAAAAGTCTCTTGAATGTTAATTATGTTATATTTTAATGACGTTGGGCTCCATTTATTATTACAGTTCAAAGTGGTGTAGTCTTCTCCTGCTATTAAAAGGTTGCATTAATATATAATTAACATTTAAATGTAAAGGTGTTATTTTCTATGATTTGTTCACATTTAGATTGTCCATAACTAATGTAGGCCTACATTGGTTTCCATCTTAGTTTGTAACAAGTGAACATTTTATTAAGGGCGGGCAGAGAACTCCACTGCGGAGATTTGCCTACTCCCCGCTCCGCTGGGAAGTCGGAGTATAGGGAAAAACTCCGACTCCACAGCGGAGCAGAGTTAGCCACCCCCGCCCTGCTAAATAGGCTCCCCGCCTCCACCCCTCTAATAAAAAATAGTTACCTGTACTGCGGTGTCCCTAGGCTGCCCTCCTCCTCCTCGTTGTCTCTCTCCTATGTCAGACAAACATCTTGCGAGATCTGCACATGAGCTTGTGCGCGCCCATGCGCATTTCTGGCAAGACGTCTTGAGAGAAATGCGCATGTGAGCTCACAGGCGCATCTGCAGATTTTGCAAGATGTATGTTCGATTTAGGAGAGAGACGGCGAGACAGAGGAGAGCAGCCCTGGGACGCGGCAGTACAGGTAAGTGTGTTTTTATTTATTTTTAAATTAATTTGTAAATATTTTTTATTAGGAGGGTGGAGGCGGGTGGCGGTGCGGAGTTCCACTGAGTTTTTCCCCAACTCCGTGGAACTCCGCGTAGTCTCACTACGCCAGCTCCGCCCAGGGTTACATTTATATCTAGGTGGAGCTGGAGTCCTAATTATCTAATTCAATATTCTCTTACTTTCTTTCCCATGTGAAATGTTTTCTTTTCCTTGTGATTATCATGTTTGAATGATTAGTGCATTACAAAGACGCCTGCAGAGTACAGGCTTTTCCCTGTGTCTAGTGGCGTAGCAAGGTCAGGTGGTACCCAGTGTGGAACATTTCTTGTCACCCCCCGCCCACTTTGAAATTTTTAAATTAAGGGAAAAAAATAGTTATACATATTTTTGCCATTTTGTCACCCCCCTCAGTGACATTTTGTGTCCACCCCCCAACCCCCCCCCCCCCCCTCCCCCCCACCCTGATTGGATTATTTTCATGAAAACTGTGTGCAGGCATAGCAAGTGTTAGAATTGTGTGATTTAAGTTAGTGCAGTGTAGGTTAAGGCTCAGACTGGGTTTTCGATGTGCTCAAAGGAGAAGATTTAGAGTACTCTCAAAATGGGAGAACTTATTTTCAGTTGTCCTTTCCCTTTAAGGCAACCTTATAATGTGATGTTCTCTTCCTTATTGGAGTTTCATTTGATTTGAACTTCATATTATTTGATGCAACCATATTTGATTAAATAATACTAATCTGATTTTTGCTTTCTGTAAACCTTTTAACCCTTAATAAATATTTATGGTATGAAAACTTAATTATTCTCTCTGTTTCTTGTGCAGCCTAATGCACTTCACATTTATTGAATGTAATGATTTGTTGACAAGTCTCAGAAGCAAATTTTGAATAATCTGCTAACATTTTATGGGCCCCAAAAATTGATCAACGAAAAGAACTAAAAAATGATTTGGCAGTTTATTAAATATTATAGGGCCATATGTATCAAGCCAAATTGACTTCGCAAACGCCGAAATTCGCAGAATTTTGGCGTTTGCAAATGCAATTTGGCCTAATGGTATGCATCAAGGAAATCTGCTTGCAAAATAAGGAATCGCAAAATTTGAGATTCCTTATTTTGCGATTGCATTTAAGGAATCGCAAATTTTGCGATTCATTAAATGCAATGTAAGAAGCTGAAAAAATGCACAAATTGGCCTTAGGGAATCGCAAATTACCACCAACCTCTAGTTGGTGGTAAGTTGCGAATTCCTTGAAAAATGCATATTTTTGCATTTTTCAAAGTGCCATGTGACGCACATACATGCCCTTACATGTATGTGCGCCACATGTGCACCCATGCATATTTCAGGGGTGCAACAGGGTGTCCTTTGGACACCCCTGCACCCTTGGAAATATTCTCAATTTGCGATTCGCAAATTGCGAATCGCAAATTTCCCATTCATTCCTATGGGCCTCCAGGCAATTAGCGATTCTGAAATAGCGATTTCTTAAAAATCGCAATTACAGAATCGCTAATTGCTACCTTCATACATATGGCCCATAATGCTTTGCACGAAAGAAACTTGAGCTCTGGTTACCATAGAGATGCTAGCATTCATATTCCATCATGTTTGTGACGTTTTACTGCACCACATAGATAAAATTGCATTTCAATGTATCTTTAGAATAACGTTTAAATGTTTTTCATGGGCAGGGGCAGCGACCTTCACAATCCGCTCTGAGTTGGAAGGTTGCAAGGTTGCATATAGCTGACAGAGTTGACACGATTTCACAGGTTGTCACAATATTTGTACCAATCCAGGTAGCATCCAACAGAAGCTTTATGTTGCAGAATCATTTGCAACTGTTTTACGCTATTTAATTCTGATTGGTTTAGTTCATGAGAACTATATACAACTGTAATGAATGTATGACATTCTTTGTTTAGAATCCTACAAAAAATGTGTTCTTTTGCTTGTACAATGCAACTTTTCCTTACTGACCCTGGGAGGTGAATCCATGCTGGATTTCTCCCCCACTTTAGACTTTGATGTTTGCTGATCTGAACTTTACTGATATCTTTGATTGCTTTCTGTACTTTGACTGCGCTTTGCACTCTGATTCATTTATTTACAGATGTTAAAACTTCCAACTGATTTCTGTATGACCAAATTTGGATAATAAAACCTTTAAGGTTTCAGACGTCTTTGTCCGTCATTTTAGTAGGACCAAATGGGTTCTACATATTAATTTGAAATCCTCATCTTCTAAAGTTCAAAATTGAAGCACAGGTCCAGCGGGGAGCAACAAAGTCCTGCAGGGATTAACACCGCTCCCGGTCCATTAATGTCTCAAAGGGTAAGAGCTGTAGAGCAGTATCAACAACTTTTAACCCCTTGGTTGCTGGGGTCATTCCCCTGCCGTGCTGTGGGTAGGAGGGGCAGGCACAGCACCCCCGTGCTCATGACGAGCTCAGCTCGTCATGAGCCACGGTGGTCGTGTGCTCATCACGAGCTGAGCTCGTCATGACCACACCCGTTACCTCGCACAGCAGGGGAATTTGCCCAGCGTGCGAGCGTTCTAACGGTCATGACGAGCTCAGCTCGTCATGAGCAAACGAGAACCGTGGCTCATGATGAGCTAAGCTCGTCATGAGCGTGGGAGGGGTTAAAAGAGGATGGTTCAGACTAGATCTGTTTTAGTTATGATTGGATCTACAAAGGTAAATTTGTCTTAGAGACGCAGGACTGTACCTTTATGGTACAACTAGCCTTACCGAAAATTGTAATTGGTCATTATCCAGTCTGCATTCCCGATTGACCGATTGGAGATGTGACAGATGTCTTGATGTCCTCAAAGCGGTTCTTGTAATTATCAGTAGAGAAGAGCAGTGCACATTGATTAGAGTGTGAGAGAAGGTAAACCTAAACGATGCATGTTGGGACTTGTATTTAGAGAGAGAGAGAGAGAGAGAGAGAGAGAGAGAGAGATAGAGAGAGAGCAAGAGAGAGAGAGTGGTGTCACAAATCAGTGGAATTTTGGCTCTATGTATCTCGTGGCTTTAATTTGTGGGTGATGTTTCTCTATGATTACTGAGGATGCTATCTAAAGGGCAACAGAAAGGGCTTGTGTTTTGTGATTTCGCGAATGCTTGCTGCACTTAGTGCAATTGTAAGATAAAGCTACAGTTTAAGTTGGTGAACCAGTCGATGTCAGTGATCTTGAGAACCAGTCATTTTGCTGAAATTGTCTGATAAGGTAGTGGTGTGCACTGTGAAGAGCTATCAATTACATCAAGAAAGGAGCATAATATCAACTGTGTGAATGAACTAACCTGGATCAGTATTTGTTCATTCTCTGTTCCACAGAGTGAGAATACCAGTTAGAAGTAGGCTCCCACAGGTCGAAAGGTTGCTATTGTATGATTATTGGCACAGCAAAAGCACCATATGTATCTTCGAACTGTGATTTCCTTTCTATTTAGTTGAAGCAAACAGTAGTTGTTTATACAAGTTCATAGAGTTTCGTTTATTGAATGTTCTCTGTATTCTGAGTCGTTGCATCATAAGGTACCGCGCTGAGATAGGTCAGTGAATGTTGAGAGTCGTGCTGTGGTTGGTTGACCTTGGTATTGGTTGCCCAAGGATTGGTGGAGAGGTTGTAGAGGCCATGCTGAGATTGGGTCATTGTTGCAGAGGATTGGGTGATTCCATTGTTTACCAATGACTGAGAAAGCATTGGGAATCTCTCTTTGACAACCCAAAGTCTGTAGGTAAGAAGAAGAAATTGCTGCCGCTGGGCACACCTGACGAATAGAAAGGGTTATATATGTGTGTATATGGCTCAAACGATGGCATTAGTGCACCGAGGACAAGGATTTGCAATTCCCATTATGATACCTTCCTTATAGGGAGCCTTGAAAATCTGAGAAAGAGAATGTATTATATGAACCCCCAGACCCATGCTATTTGAGTCTCTAAACATTAGGGAACAGGTAGCAAACATTAAAAAACGTGCAGACCTGCAGGAATTTGGGCACCAGACAAAGTAGCGTCGCCTTGAGAATATTGCGTACTGATCCATCATCCCGTTATGCAATCTCAGTAGCCATGTTCTTGAGCTGGATGTGGACCATTAGATCACATACCCTGTCTGTGAATCGATGAACTTGGAATTATGTTTATCTGTAGATGTGACGCACGCCCACGATTCCTGAGCTTCGGGTATTTTATACACTTTTGATGTCCGTTGTATTCGCCTATAATCTCCACTGTTGCTGTTTTTTACTTTAATATCTTGTCCTCTCAAAGTAATTAGGATGAATTAATTCTTTCTTATGATTGCTTGCACATGTTCCTAAAAGTTGTAAAATATTTTTCAAAATCACACTGTTTTATGGTTAAAAATATTAACTTTTGTAATATTGCTTTATGACATGTACTGTTTAATAAAGCTTATTTGAATTGAAACAAAAATAACCATGAGAGATATAAGATTCCGATCAAAAAATTGCACTTGGCTGCATGCGCAGTGTGATGAGAGACAAAGAAACTGGCATGAGGATAAGATCGATGCATTAGTTCTTACCCCCAGAATTGCGCGCAAAATGTCAGAACAAGAGAAATCACCTACCATGGAAAAACAGGAGAATGACGTAGGGGTGAGAGCGATGGAGATGATTCTTTGGAGGATTTGTTGATGTCAAGACCTCCCTTTTACAGTCCAGCTCTCCTATGAGTAATAAGAACAGATCTCCTTACAGAGAGGCAAGTGCATCCCTGATGTACAAGGATGCTCGTTCCCTTCACACCCCAGTAATTCAATGTCAAAGTGTTCTCCCAGCACCAGTAACCTCAGTCACTCCCCTGATTTTGGCAAGTACTAACCTGCCCAAAGCCACTTAAGTTTGAGCACCCAATAGGTTCAAGCAATTTCGAGTACCCCACAGACCTTAGTGAACGCAGGTGCCCCCTTACCACTGAGAATCCCAGAGCGAGAATCCATTGAACGCAAAAAGGGCTTTAGTTTAATTACGGTGGCGACTACTCCATCTCTGCCTTGATTTAACCCTCCACCGGCCCTGTGGAGTAAGAGCCGTAGGAGTCAGACCTCGAATTTCCCCTAACTACTTTAGATATATGGATTAGAGGTCAGTTTTTACTCCCCTTAAATGCCAGGAATATCCTGAAGGTAAGGGCAGTGGAAACCTGTCTCTGCATTTTCTTGTTAAACATAAAAAATAAAACAGTTTGGTTCAGGGCTCTGTAATGTTGGCGGTGCCCTGCACAAAACTGCATAAAGTATTTACAGAAACCGCTGTGATGGCTGTTCCAGGCAATGCTTTTAGAATTGACTGCTTACTTGGCGGTCATTTGTAAATCTGGTGGACAATACCTCTGTCAGGGTGACAGAGTAATTTAGTCAGTCGCCCTGGCATAGAAACGGGCTGTCCACCAGATCTGTGCTTAAATTAGAACAAAGAGGATGTCAGAATGGTCCATCTGTGGTAGATTCTGTTCGCGGTGTTGGTGCAGGAATGCAGGGAGTTGGTTTCTAGGCTGGTGGTCAGATGGCACAAGAAGGGAACTTTGGTCCACAAGGCAGAGGCCGAGGGATAGCTGCTGACTCAAATGCAGGGATGGGCACGTTGAAGAAGACCACTACTTGTTGTATTTGTAACAAAGTGAGCCACTGTAAACCAGAATGTAGATCAGTGGCGGCTCCTCCAATATGGTGGAGGAGTGTCCCCCACTGCTTTTAAGAAGTGGCAAGTAGAAACAGAAAGTACTTAATTTCCACTGCACTTACAGACCTAAAGCTTCTGGCATTGTGGAGCAGATTACCAGTACTCTAAAATCCCGAATGGCCAAGGTGTGTGCCTCATACAGTTTAAAACAGCCTGGCACTCTTCCCCTACTTCTGATGACCCCTTAAAGCACCTGCAATCAAAAGACTGGTGGTGAGAGCTATGAGAATCACATCAGATGCTGCAGGTGCACTTATGAATATAACGTTCATATGGTTCTTGACTACTGCAAAGACGGGCTGATGTGGTGCATTCTGTTTCTCATCAGAATACCTTGGCGACCCCCTTCTTCAAGACAAGATCTGTGTGATGATTTGAGTCCAGGAGACTGGGTCTTGGTGAAGGAACACACCAGGAAGTCATGTCTTCAACCCTGCTGATGAGGACCTTACCAAATCATTTTTGTGATGAACCCTGCTGTTAAGTGTAGTAGACTACCACACCAGATTGACACCTTCAAACCAAGATTGTGAGACAAGCCACTGAAGAAGTGGTGACTGCCATCGATTAGCAGAGTCAAACTGAAGCTCATAGCAAATGTCCAGAGGGAGGAGAAGATAGTACTCAGGGGTCTGGAAGCCAAGTCGTGACAAGTGCACAGTCTGCAGTGAATGAGCCGAGAGTAACCACAATAAATCTAGCTGCTGAAAACAAACACAAGCGTGCAGCACAAACTGGAAGGGAGTGTAACCACTTCATATGATAGAGTGCAGAAGGAAGAGAAGTGACCGAAAAGTGTTGAAAGACTAAGACCATTGTGTCAGAAGAATGTATTCCAGAAATGATCAGGGAAGAACTAGAGCCAACCAAACAGAATGCTAATGGCAGTGAACAATCAGAAGCCAGGAGAACAAGGAGACCAGGAATTACTATGCTAGAAGTGAGACTGATTTGGGAGCACATGAAACTGAGAATCATCTAAGTGTTTTCGGAGAACCGCAATGAAAGTTGATATTGCAGCTAAAAAATGATATTTTTTAATAACATAACCATGTGACATACATCCAGACTGTGAAATTTAATGTTTTGTTCCTTAAGTATCCAGACTAAGGTAATAGGTTTTCATAGGTGTGCAGTAAAAGAGTAGGAATTTCCTTTCTGCATCCAGTTGACATTGTAGGTGACTAAAAGTCAACCCAAATTAACATATTTACAGTAAAAAGAACTGAAGATTTAGCTGATTTGCGCAGTAAAGTCAACAAGTGGATTTTTTTTATTTTTTTTTATTTTTGATGTGACATGAGAGAAATCATGGAGTCATCCACAAGGAAAAGATGTAGAATATTACTACTAGTCATAGTATTTGCTGTAGTCATATTAATTATTGACTTACTAGTTGGTCTAAGCTCTCCTTCTCAGCATACTTCAACTGAAACTAGATCTAAGCAGGGCTAAGTAGATGATCAACGTAGATTTAACATGAACATATTACACAAAGATAGTTCTGAAGAGACTTGTTCTGACAATGTTTATTTTAGATTGTGACATGAGTATTCAAATGTCATGGGGGCTAGGGATTGCTACATTTGAATTAATTTACCTGTGTCTTTGGCAGCTGCCCCTTACTTACCACCCTTTTCTCCTTACATAGGACCCTATACACAAAAGTAATCTGAGACAAAATCCTATACTTACTACTTTAGGTATTCACAGAAGGCATTCAGTAGTAGTAAAGTTAGGATTCCTAACTTTACTACTACTAAATCCCATTTGGAAATACCAAAAGTCACAAAGTTAGGATTTTGTCTCAGTTTAGCAGTAGTAAAGTTAGGAATCTTAACTTTAGTACTAATAAATGCCTTCTGTGAATACCAAAAGTAATACTTTTAAGATTTTGTCTCATATTAGTTCTGTGAATCGGCCCCAATTCTTTAACTAGAAGTCTAAATATGTTTATGTTTTATCTTCAAGATCGTTTTGAGTATTATTTTTCTAATTAGGACCTGATTACAGATGATGTGCCTATGTTTAAGCAAAAAGCACATAATTGATGGACTGAATGCAGAACAAATCTAAACATTCACCCCCAGTCAAGAGATATGGGTTAAATCTATCATTCTTTTGCTCACCATGCCACCCCAGTTTAGACCTGACCATTTGCAAATCAGTCTTGACCCTGTGCCTCATGGGAACAGTCCAGCCTGAACTGCCAAGCCAGGTCCCCCTGGACCGGAAACAAGCATCCTGGGACCGGTTTTGGGGTTTCACCCCTCTTCAGCTAGGATAGCTTGATTCCAGTGGCACAGTGAGCCCAGGACCCACGTTTGGGCATACCTGGCGCATTTAGGGCAGGAAAGCAAAAAACACAATTGATGGACTGAATGCAGAACAAATCTAAACATTCGTCCCCAGTCATGAGATCTGGGTTAAATCCATCATTCTTTTGCTCACCACGCCACCCCAGTTTAGACCTGGCCATATGCAAATCAGTCTTGACCCTGTGCCTCATGGGAACAGTCCAGACCAATCTGCCAAGCCAAGTCCTCCCTGGACCGGAAACAAGCATCGTAGGACCGGTTTCTGGGTAACACTCTTCATCAGCCAGGCTAGCTTGAATCCAGTGGCAAAGTGAGCAAGAGACCCACGTCTGGAAATACCCTACCAACTTAGGGTGAACAAAGAAAGCTCAGTTCACCCTAAGTTCAGATCCAGCTATATGCCAACCAGACCCAGTGCCTCATGGGAACAGTCCAGCCCGAACTGCCAAGCCAGGTCCCTCTGAACCGGAAACAAGCATCCTAGGACCGCTTTCAGGGTTTCACCTCTCTTCAGCCAGGATAGCTTGATTCTAGTGGCACAGTGAGCCCAGGACCCACGTCTGTGCATACCTGGCGCACTTAGGGCGGAAAAGCAAAAAACACACAATTGATGGACTGAATGCAGAACAAATCTAAACATTCACCCCGAGTCAAGAGATCTGGGTTGAATCCATCATTCTTTTGCTCACCATGCCACCCAGTTTAGACCTAGCCATATGCAAATCAGTGTAGACCCTGTGCCTCATGGCAACAGTCCAGGCCAAACTGCTACACCAGGTCCCCCCTGGACTGGAAACAAGGATCCTAGGACCGGTTTTGAGGTTCCACCCCTCTTCAGCCAGGATAGCTTGATTCCAATGGTACAGTGAAACCAGGACCCACGTCTGGAATGCCATGGAATGGCATGGTGAGTAAAAATCTATGGATTTAGGCCTAATCTCTGTACTGGGGTGAATGTATGACATTGTTCTGCATTCTGTCCATCAATTGTTCTTTTTGCATTTGTCACCCCGAGTGGGACGGCTATACTCAGACGTGAGTCTCGTGCTCTCCATGCCACTGTAGTCAAGCTATCCTGGTTGATGAGGGCTGAAAGCCCGAATCCGGTCCTAGGATGCTTGTTTTCAGTCCAGGGAGGACCTGGCCTGGCAGTGCGGTCTGGACTGTTCCCATTGGGCGCAGGGTCAAGACTGATTTGCATATGGCTGGGTCTAAACTGGAAGGGCATGTTGAGCAAACAAACAATGGATTTGGACCCAGATCTCTATACTGGGGTGGATGTATGACATTGTTCTGCATTCTGTCCATCAATTGTTCTTTTTACATTTGTCACTCCCATTGGGACGGGTATACTCAGACTTGAGTCCCGTGCTCTCCATGCCACTCGAGTCACGCTATCCTGGCTGATGAGGGCTGAAAGCCCGAAACCGGTCCTAGGATGCTTGTTTCCAGTCCAGGGAGGACCTGGCCTGGCAGTTCGGGCTGGACTGTTCCCATTGGGCGCAGGATCAAGACCGATTTACATATGGCTGGTAAACTGGAATGGCATGGAGAGCAAAAAAATGATGGATTTAGGCCCAGATCTCTGTACTGGGGTGAATGTATGACATTGTTCTGCATTCTGTCCATCAATTGTTCTTTTTGTATTTGTCATCCAGATTGGGATGGGTATACTCAGACGTGAGTCCCGTGCTCTCCATGACACTGGAGGCAAGCTATCCTGGCTGATGAGGGCTGAAAGCCTGAAAGTGGGTTCTAGGTTGCTTGTTTCCAGTCCAAGGAGGAGCTGGCCTCGCAGTTCGGGCTGGACTGTTCCCATTGGATGCAGGGTCACGACTGATTTGCATTTGGCTGGTTCTAAAATGGAAGGTTATGGTGGGCAAAAAAATTATGGATTTAGGTCCAGATCTCTGTACTGGGGTGTAAGTATGACATTGTTCTCCATTCTGTCCATCCATTGTTCTTTTTGCATGTGCCTATGTTTAAAACTTTAAATCTGAATGCTGGGGCAAAGTCCATGGAAAAGGTAGCTCACTATTTGGAGGCTTATCACACAAATTAATGTCACTAACTTAATTAACTCTAAGGCTTCATGTAAATTGAATAGGACTGAGAAGAACTTTGTGGAAGAACTGAATGAAAGAAGGATGTAGACTGACAAGAGTGTTAGGAAAGGAGAAATGATTGGTTGGGAGAAGGAGGAAGCCACAGTGAAAGAGAAATACATCTGAAACTTAGTCTGCATTTACAGAAAAGGGGAAAATTGTGTGTGATTCGACAGAAAGATCAGCGGTAAAGACCAGCCAGTGATGGTGGGTGAGAGTGATTGTGGGTAAAATTTTAAAGTTATGGGTGATCAAGTTTTTTCAGGGAGGTATCCTGTTATTTGGGGAGACTCTAATATGTGCGAGATAAATGCTTGTTTGCAGCTTCTGCGCAATTGGGTTGGAAGTTGTGATTTTGCTTTAGTGTTCCCAAATGTATATCATGTAGACAACAAAGTTGATATGAGAGGCAATATATTTGCAGCTACGATGCCCCGGTGCATGTAGTTTTAAATGATTTGAAGATTAGAAAGTTGTCTACCTTAGTTGATCATTTGGCTACAAACACAGCTGGTAGTTTAAATGCCATAAATACTGATCTTGTGACTATACGTGCTATGGTTTTGCAGAACGGCTTTGCATTAGATATATGCAGCTGGTAGAGTTTTCCGCATGCTCCATGTTCAGCAATGATGCACTTATGTGCCGAATACAGGAAATGAAATTAACAAGTTAATAAATAACATGACTGACATTTCTTGTGAGATAAAGGATTGGGAAGAAATAGGGGAAGAATTTAAAAAACAATATTAACACTGATACTAATTATTATGATTTGTGTGATATGCCAATTCCTTTTTGTAAGAGGGCTAAAATAGATTTTGGCAAAGGATGGTGGGAATTGCCAAGAAGAGAAACAGCTGTTAGTTATGCGAGTAAAGAAGAGGAATCATGATGACTATGAGATAGACGACATTCAAGATTGACTTTATTGTGAGCTAAGAGGGTTGGAGGTGACCTGATGCCAGGGGCGGCCTTAGGCATGTGTAAGCTGTGCACCTGCACAAGGCCACCAAACCCCAGGGGCCACCACGCCAATATATATCCTTAATATAATAATCCTCTGAGGATGGATACATATTTGCGCGGCTGCCCCCGGCAGGGATTTGGCGGCCTCCGGCTCTGTTCCACTTCCAAACACCCTGACCCCCCCCTCCCTCTTCACTGGCCTCCACGCCTGCATTTTGTCGGGGGCCCACTACCTGCGCTCCCTGCCCAGGGCCGCCATGAGCCTAGAGCCGCCCCTGCTGATGCGAACGCCAACAACTTCTGTGTAATGGGAGGATTCGGTTAACAAAAGCGAAGGTGTGGAGATTCCCAGAATCACCCGAGGGATGATTGTGTGAAGTTTTTTCCATATATTAAAAGATTGCATTAATATGACAATACCGCATAGACATGCAAACGTTACTAATGATGATTAATTCACATTTAGATTGACAATAACTAAAGTAGGTCTGCGTTTTAAGGTGGCTAACGTTGGTTGTCAACTTGCTTTGTGACATGTGAACATTTTATTTCTAGGAGAAGCTGGAGTCCTAATTGCCAAATGTGATGTTCCCTTGATGGAGCAAGGATTCGCACGTATAGCGCCTTGCTCGTATGCAAAACCCTTGTCGGAATTACATAATAATATTAACACCATTATTCGTCATTTGTAAAGTGTTTTCCCCTACACGCGGGTGTCCCTAGGATGCTTGCTTGTTTATCTTTTCACGTACTAACGAAGCTTGCACTGAAAATGGCTGCTTTGCCGCAAATTCAGTCTGCGCATGCGTCGGTCATACCCATGTGATGTGACGCACTCGCATTCTGGAGGGATTCTGTGCTCATGCGCATTGATGCTAAATATGGCCGCTTGTCTCTTACCACGCTCTCTGCTTACTGCAGCAGCTTTTAGCCTATCTATTCTTTCGCATTAATCTTTAACGCTATAGTCATTATAAAGTAAGGGTTGGTTAAGTTTTAGATTGGTATACAGTGCGATCATTTTTATGTATGATTTTAATTTGTTTTCGCTTACTTTTCATGTACCGCGTCTTTTTGGGCTGGGTATTCATGAGCGGAGCCATACTTGAAGCTCTGCTGGGCACCGTCACCTGACCGGAGAAAGTTCCAACTGCGCAGAAGCTAAACCTAGCCAGCTGGCTCCTGAAGCACAATGCGCCTGGGAACATCGCTGGGAATACAGAGTCTTACCTTGAAAGAAGCAATACTGTTGCTACCTATTGAAAACTGTCCTGTACTGCTGTATTCTATGCATGGGAACGTGAACCTGAGGGGCGGGTATTCAAAATTGCATATTTAATCATGTGAAACTGAATTCTAGGAGGTGGTAAAGACCGCACCACCTCTCCTGACCAATCACAATGTGGGAAACTGTCACTTGCAACATTAATGGGTGGTCTAAGGGTCCCCAAACTGTATAACTACCCTAGTTTAGCTTAGGAAAATTGTCCGACTTGTCCGAGTAGCAGACCTGTCACTGACCCTACGATCTCAATAGGTGTTCAACCTGAAAAGTGCTGCGGAGCACTTTGTCCATACTTTCCACAATCTCCTAAGGGGTGGAAAATCCTAAGTGCTGGCGAAGCACTTTGCTGGGGAATTCGAAAATCCAATCGGGGTTTCTGGCGGATTACTTGCAGGAGGGGGTAACGCAGGCGTTGCTGTCCGAAGCTGTGGGTGTTGGTCGTACCCTGGGAGGCCCAGTCCTTGATCCGAACCTGAGGGGTATCCTGTCCTTATTCTCCGTGAGCTGTACCTGCTCACAGTCTGGCATTCCTTTTCTGAGGGTCCCTGTCCCCGTCTTCCCAACTGACCCGTGGCCAGGGTTGGTCTTCAATCTGAATTAGGTAAATATAGATTGTGGGTTTGCGTATCTCTTTTTTCTCTCTCTCTCTCTTTCTCTCTCTTGCCTGATCTGTTAGAGCATTTTTACCTGTGTTATTGCCTTATTGCCATTGAACTTATATGTGCCTGAATTTTAGTTGGTTCCTTCTCTCCCCCTCTCCTTTAGAAATTCATTGATTTTATAAACCATAGCATGTTCCCGTTTTTCCCTTTCCTTTAGTGGTTTGCAGTGAGCTTAGCAAGAATATTCTGAACACTTAGGTTAAGTACATGTTCTAAGTCCCATCCCATTCCTATGTTCTAGTATAACGTTGCAGTGAATAGTACGTGCTAAAACTTCTCCCTGTAGTTTCCCATATATTCTAAATGGTCATATTTTTTGTGCAAAGTTACCTTTTGGTACTGATTTTGATGTTTGATATATTACTCTGTGTATCGCTTATTAATTTGGCTTCTTCACTTTGAAATCTTATATAAAAACTCGAACTTAATCAGGTGTCTGTGGTCATTTTACAAAACTGTGGAAAGTATTTTAAGGATTTTAAGGTGTATTGGATGTTAGGCCTGTCTACTTTTCTTTAACAGCTCCAGGTCCGTCAAGGAATTGCGCCTGTGGTAAGTCGGGTGCATGGTAAGCAGAGGTAAAACCAAACTTGATTACTCCTAGCAGCGTGCAGGAGGAGAAATCCTCACCCAGTTTCACCCAAACGAAATTAATGTGTTCTTCACGCCAAGGGCCCAGTGCGTGTTAGAGAATTGGTATCCCGGGTGACCTGGGGAAAACTGCGCGCTCTAGCAGTAATTTCTGGCTAGCAGAGGATGGTTTGGACTAGTTAGATTAGGTAGGCAGGATAGTCATAAACAAACCGTGAATACAAAAACGTGCTGCTGATTGTTACTGTATTTTTACAATATTTTTGAAATGTGTTTTTATATGTAAATGTTCATGAATTTGCATCGCTGATATAAATACTGCATGTTGAATTAACCCAGAATTGTTTGTAAATGTTCAGTGTAGTCTGAAACCCCGGGGAAGTATTTTAGCTAACGGTGAGTAGAATCCGGTTAGCTGTTGAAGTCACTAGGTTTGAGATATTAGTGCAGGGTTAAGGATAACTGGAAGCACTAATTAGGACCTTTGTTTCTGGAGTGAATGATAGCTACGAGTCCATTATAAAACTTTCATTGCGATATCACCTAGTAAGGGTCGCATACGGGAGGAGTAATAGGGTCTCCGAGGCTTGTCTGGTAAGTAAAATAGTTCGCTGGTGAAATCCTGGCTCAGTACATATCCCCGATCAAGGTGGATGAGTCAGAAGAATAACGGGTTCTATGTTACTAGTGTGTAGGGACAGGCAAAGAAGTCTATCCAGAGTGAATGAAAAGTAGACAGAAGTGGTTTACTAGTAGCGAAAGAAAAGTCTTTTCTCTCTTTAGAACACTCAGACATAGTGGCAAACGTTGTGTGTTGTTAACTAAAACGTGCATTTGCACTTTAGAGAGAGTAAAAAGTTTCCGTTACCTTGTGAAGGCGGGAGTCAGTCGGAGAGCTGCTCTGACGTCACTTCGTGCCGCGCTGGTATTGGTCAGGACAGCGGGCGGGTAGCGGAGCTGAATTTGTGAAGGAGGGGTGAGTGCCGAAAACGGGAGACTCTGTCTTGCGAAAAGGCCGCGCACCCATTGGTTGACCGTAGTTGTACTCTCTGACCGGATTGGGTGGCGCGAAATAAAAGTCGCGCTAGCATTGGAAGCACGAAAGTAAACAAAATTAATCAAGCCGAGTTAGAAGCGAGTCTGGAGAGTTGTATGTGGTATCCAGACTTCATACCGAATCCAAAGTACCTAGGATTTCATAAGGATCAGCTTATACGAGGTAGACCGCACATGATGTATGGAATAAAGAGAAAATTGTCATTCTCGGATAAAGTGAAGAACTTTTTCAAAACTGACAAACCCATTAGAACGAGAGAAGGCGTACTCATTCCCCCGCCAAATACCCCTGCCTCTTTTATGATGTTTGATAAAGGGTATCACACTTGTCTCTGGCTAGAAAATTGGGCAAAGTATACTGTAGATGACGGAGTCCTGGCATTCCCTGTTGAAGGTACATTTAATGGTCGGATCCTGTTTAACTTAAGGACCCGCATGAATGAATTACACCCTAGACCTAGGTTGACCCAGTACGAAGCTTTGGAGGAATGGGAGATTGAGGCTGCAGAGCGAGATAAACCACGAATGGATAAGGGAGTGAGTAGGTGGTATCCCAGACTTCCAACGCCAACCAAAGAGCAGAAAATGAAACAGTGGAGGCAGTCTATGTTAACTGAAGGACTGTTTCCCATGATGGGAGTATTAGAAGAGAAAAGAGGAAAATGTAAAGCAAAAACCCATCACCTAGCACCTACGGGGGATGTAGAAGATGAACACCTGGAAGACTTGTTAATGAAGGATCCACCTCCCTATGTAGCGGAATCAGATTCGGTGCATTCTCAAAGTTCTGTTACCAATTACCCCCAGAGTAGGAGGGAAAGTGATACAGACGGGACAGCTACAGGCAGTAAACATAGGGGAAGGGATGAGTTTTGCAGACCTAAGTCCATAGTCCCGAATTATCAACCATTCGGGGAAAGTCCCCCTCGATTGGTTGCCCCGACTGCCCCGAGTATTTATCCATCCTTAGTACCCCAGGTATTGCATGGCAATTCTGCTGAAAGAGGGTTGCAGGAAAAGGAGAGAGAAGTCCTGACTAGACAGCGAGAGGACTTAGCCAGAACCATTGCACAGATGCATCCCCATCCTGAGGCCTTGACCATCCCGGTAACTATTGGTCCTGCTATCCCAATGTATAAAAATGACTTGATTAGTCCCCTTCCTCCTGTCATCACCCCAATGCTGCCTACTACTAGCTTCCAGACCCCGAGGAAAGAAGTATTCGTAGATGAGGATCAGGAAAGTGAGTGTGAATCTGGAAGTTTAATGGATTTGCCCATAAGGGAGCCGAGGGCCAGTATAGTAGGGGCAAGAAGTCAGCCTAGACAAAAGGAAGTGGTGATTGAAAGTGCATCTGGAATCAGGAACGCCTCTTTAGTTTCCCCTGAAGAATTAGACAGGTGGACAAAGGAGATAGAGAAAGAGACCACTTCTCAACCTAAAACATTGGAAATATATAAATTAAGAATAGAAATAGAAGAAATGATGGCTGGGAACGTGGGAGTTGAGCGCCTGAGCTCGTATAATGAAGAAGAGTTACTATTCATCAGTAAAAATCTTACCCGGAGTGCTAGGGTGCTCCACGAAAAGATAATGGATGCCACCACAGAAATGGGAGTTGATGTTAGTCGCTCCAAAATCCTTCAGAAACCCTACAGAGTGGACTTTTCAGACAAGGACTTAGAAAGCCTGAATGTGATGGGGAAACAGATCCAAGTAAAAGAATTGTTGAAACTCCTGCAGAAATGGGGCGAAGTGGGGAAGTGGAGAACAAGGTGGGCAAAGAAGAAGGAAGGCAGCAGGGCTGGGTCTGTAACTTCAGAATTCGTATTAAAGGAAGTAACCCAAACAGAAAAATTGTGTCCCATGAGAGAGGTCCCGGGAGGAAAGTATGTCCATGTCCCTTGGTCCAGGCAAGACATTGTGTCATTTACCAATGACTTCCCGAAATTACGCGAGAAACCAGTTGACTGGTACCGACAGGTAGAGCGTTTCATAAAAGTTCAGAAATGCCTGCTGAAAGACCTGGATGGGTTTTTCGATATTGTGGTCCCTGTAGATCTGTGGACGGAATGTAAAATAGAGATTGATTGGCCTAATGATGAATATCCCAGAGATGAGAGGACGGGAGCCCCTTCAGCGGATGTTATGAGGAAATATGACCAGGTCATACAGTATCTTAAGAAAAAGGTGCCAGCCAAAGAGACAGATTGGACCCGAATAGATAGAACAACCCAAGAACGTGATGAGACAGTTCATTCATTTTACGAAAGGTTACTACAGGTATTCAAAACTTACAGTGGTATTGATAATGTGGACATGAAAGACATGACCCATTTCAGTTACAGATTTGTGCTAGGATTAAGGCCTGAAATATCACAATGGATTCGAGATAACAAAATAAGTTGGCAGGGAAAGCCCATAGATGATGTCCTGAAATATGCAAAATACTGCGAAGATGAAATTGAAAATAAAAAGAAAGCCCTCAAGGAAAAGGTGATGTGGGCACAGGTGAAATTAGCCGAACAGCAAGAAAAACAGTTAAGTAAAATAACTTCTGATAATAATGTTCCGAATACCAATTCTGGGGGGGGGGGAAAGCCCAGACCTAAAATGAGTCGTGAGGAGGCCATGAAAAAGTTTCCGTGCCATGGGTGCGGCCAGATGGGGCATTGGAGAGACGAGTGTCCACACCTACAGGCTGGTAATGCCCCTGTAAATGGTTTAAATCCACAGGTGCCGAAAGAGGGGACAAGAAAAACCCAGCAACAGGTAAAATTACCTCCAGTACCTCGCGCTCCTAGACAAAATTTTAAGAGTCAGGGTCAGCAGAATGAGAGGGCGGAAGTATGGGAGGTTGAGAGTGAAAGAAATACAGTCATCCCGCAGTACTTGCTAAGTGATACCTTCCTTTGTGAAGATCAAGATTGACGGGGCCTGAGAGGGGAGGATGAGGAGTGCGTGCTTGGCGCCTCCTTGCCGGTAGACCAGACTGGACCATACATTGAAGGAAAGGTTGAAGGAAGAGATGTCACCTTTCTGTTGGACACTGGGGCTACCAGATCTACTGTAAGAACAGTGGATGTTCCTAACCTACCCCTCTCGGGAGAAGCGATCCAAGTAGTGGGCGTATCAAATCAGATAATAAGTACCCCTGTAACTGAACCAATGGAGATTTCTATAGGAAATTTCAAGGAAATGCACAGATTTGTGGTCTGTGATTCCAGTCCTGTAAATCTACTAGGACGTGATTTGTTGTGCAAGATGCGTTGTACCATTTATTGCACACCAAATGGCGTCGAAATTCAGACCCCCGATGAAGATGGCCTGTACAAACTGATGTTAGTCAGACAAGATGCTGACATTAAGCCTTTGACCATTGAGGACTTACCTGAGGAACTCCAGCTAAGGGTAGTACCCGAAGTGTGGGATTTCACAGGAAAAGATGTAGGCCTGATGGCAAATGTGGACCCGGTTAAAGTAACAATAAAAACAAATGCTGTATACCCCAAAACCAGGCAGTACAAAATGAGTGCAGAAGTGAAGGCAGGAGTAGCGACTGAAATCACGAGGCTGCTAGAAGCAGAAATAATAGAGGAAGTGCTGAGCAGCCCCTGTAATTCGCCTATCATTGGGATCAAAAAGCCTAGTGGGAAGTACCGGGTGGTGCAAGATTTGCGCAAGGTAAACCAAATTGTTGTGCCTTGCTGTCCTATTGTACCCAACCCTGCAGTGATACTCTACCAGATTCCTTGGAACGCAGAATGGTTCACTGTCATCGATCTGTGCCACGCATTCTTTTCCATCCCATTGCATCCAGAAAGCAAGTTCCTTTTCAGTTTTGAATTCGACAGTCGTATCTATGTCTGGAATCGTGTCCCTCAAGGGTACACTGAAAGTCCATCGATTTTCAACCAGATACTGAAAAAGTGCCTTGAATCCCTAGTGCTGCCGAAAGAGTCTGTTTTGGTGCAGTACATAGATGACCTGTTAGTGGCATCTAAAACCCAGTCCGACTGTGTCACTGACACAATTGCCTTGCTGAATCACCTAGGAAAAGGAGGACATAAAGTGTCGCCTGACAAATTACAATTCTGTAAAAACTCAGTAAAATATCTGGGGCACCAGATAGAAAAGGGAATCAGGAAGGTCACTGCCGAAAGGATCAAGATAATTAGAGCAATGGAACTGCCCACGACCCAGAAAGAGGTGAGAATGTTCTTGGGAGTTGTGGGTTACTGCAGGCAATGGATTGCAGGATTTGCGGCTCTAGCCCGACCCCTGATAAATATGACAAAGAAAGGAGTGGAAGATCCCGTCCATTGGGACAGTGAGAGCATGAATGCTTGGGTAACTCTGAGAAACTGTCTGTGTACCGCACCTGCATTGGGTATGCCTGAGTACAATAAACCCTTTGAACTGTTCTGTGACACAAGAGAGAATTGTGCTCTTTCAGTCCTGACTCAGGAGCACGGATCAGTCAGGAGACCAGTAGCCTACTTTTCAGCCACCCTAGATCCAGTGGCCGCTGGATTGCCTGGCTGCTTAAAAGCCGTTGCTGCTACTTGCGTCAGCCTGGAACAGAGTGAGGGCATTGTCATGGGACATCCCGTCACTGTCTATGTTCCTCATTCTGTTGTCATCCTACTGACTAGAACTAGGACCCAGTACCTCACACCTAGTCGGCTGACTAAGTATGAGAGAATTTTGATTGGTGCTGAAAATGTAACTATCTCCCGGTGCAATGTCCTAAATCCTGCGACACTGTTACCTGTCCCTCTGGATGCAGAATCGGATGAGGGTGGGGAACATAATTGCATCGATCTGACTGAATATAGCACCAAGCCCCGTCCTGACATTCGTGAAATAGCACTACGGGACGGGGATAAAACAATGTTTGTGGATGGCTCGTGTTTGAGACATGAAAGTGGGAGTCTGAGTGCTGCCTATGCTGTGGTTACTCTGACAGGAGTCGTCGAGGCATCTTACATGCGCGAGGTGAAATCTGCACAAGTGGCGGAGCTTATAGCGTTAACCCGAGCATGCAAGAGGGGAAAAAGCAAAAGAATTACTGTTTATACAGACAGTCAGTACTGTTTCGGGGTTGTTCATGACTTCGGCCAATTGTGGTTGCAAAGAGAATTCATGACTTCCTCTGGCACACCTATCCGAAATGGGAAAGTAGTGCATAACTTACTGGAAGCCATCCAATTACCCAAAGAATTGGCTGTGGTCAAGTGTGCGGCTCACAGATCTGGAAATGATGATGTGACTGCCGGTAATAGGTACGCTGACCAAATTGCACAGTTTTGTGCCCGACACCAGATGTCCCTACAAATTGCCCGGTGGGATGGAACCAGCTGCCAACTTATGTTGTTTGATAATGTGTCAACGTGGGAAGAATTAAGAGAGATACAACAAGCCACAGACAGGCAAGAAAAAGGCAGGTGGGCCGCAAAGGAGTGCGAGTTGCGAGAAGATGGTGTGGTGGTAAATCCGGAGGGGGTGCCTGTACTGCCTGATAGCTTGATCGACCCCATGGTCAGAATGATACATGAGCCAACACATATGGGAAGAGATGCGATGTGTCGGGTGTTTGAACAAGTGTTCTGCAATTCAAAGTTCAGGGACCAGGCGGACAGGCTTTGCCAGAGGTGCCTAGTGTGTCAGCAATTCAATGCAGGAAAAAAGACTGTAGTGAAGCAGAGTACTATTGGAAAGGCAGTAGGTCCCTTCGTGAGAATACAGGCAGACTTCATAACCATGCCCAGATGCAACGGATATAGATATGTTTTAGTCATAGTTTGTCTATTCTCTAGGTGGGTGGAAGCATATCCAGCTAAGAAAAATGACGCTATAACCACAGCCAAACTATTGCTCAGGGAGTTGATACCTAGGTATGGGATCCCAGAGACGATCGAAACAGACCAAGGTGGGCATTTTGCCAACGATGTCCTATTGGAACTCTGTAGAGCCTTCAAAATGAAGCAAAGATTGCACTGTGCCTACCACCCAGAGGCTTCTGGGGTAGTGGAACAAATAAATGGCACTCTGAAGTCCAGACTGGGAAAAATGTGTGATTCCACAAAAATGAACTGGATAGAAGCTTTACCCCTGGTGCTGATGAGTCTGAGAAGTATCCCGAATCGAAAGACTGGCCTGAGTCCCCATGAAGTGTTGATGGGAAGAGTGATGCGCCAGGCATGGGTACCCGGAAACAAACTGCTAAGCATTTCTGATGATATGGTGCTAGAATACTGCAAGCAGCTGGGTGACCAAGTGCGTTCTCTCTCTCAGCAGATTGGAGAGACTGAAGACGAGTGGCCAAAGACTCCAGCACACAACCTGCAGCCAGGAGACTGGGTGGTGTTAAAGAAACACACCCGGAGCAGCTGCTTGAAGCCAAGGTGGGGAAAGCGACGACAAGTGATCCTCGTCACTACCACTGCTGTGAAGTGCGCTGGTGTACCGAAGTGGATCCACGCCAGCCACACAAAGCGGGTATCTGGAGAAAACGCGACTGGAGCTGAAGGCAGCACAGCTGAAGAGACCTCCGAGGAAGAGAGTCCGGAGCTAGCTGACATCGAACTGCCGAGCACAAGTCAAGACGTTGAATGGTATCCCGCCGACGAACCAGTTCATGATCCAATACGAACAAGGAAATATTCCTACTTAGACAGTGAGTGGGATAGTCCAGGTGAGTCAGAAATAGAAGGAGCAGGTCAGGTCAACGAAAGCCACGACACACCTGATCAGGACATAGGCCAAGTAGGGTCAGATCAAGATCTCGAGACTCCTCCTGAAACTCCGGAGCCGAGAAAGGGACAGTTAGAAGTTAGAGCTGACGTTCATGCAGAAGAAAACGAAGAGATCGAAGAGCATGAACAGGAACAGATAGAACTAGATCAAAGTGCTCAGACAACGGAAACAACAGTAACCAGAAATAAAAAGAAAGTGCGATTTGAATCTGAGCAGGGACAGATTAGCGACCAGGCAGAAGAGATAGACGAAAGACCTGGAACTAGTCAGACAGGCAGGGAATCAGAAGTACCACAACAAAAAGTGAAAAGAGTGCACGAGGAAGGAGAAGTCTCCTCAACCACTGGGAGGCACGGAGGAAGAAGTACACCTCGATACGTCAAGAGACTAAGGCTCAGACTAAAGACAGTCGAAGAAAACGATAAAGACCGAAAAAGGGCTTTAAGTGAAAGGAATGCAGCCCAAGGCAAATCGCTGAGAAAGAGCGACAGAATAAAGAAACAGAACCGACTGTATCGGAGCCCTGAGTGGACGTACTTTGTGTTGGAAGAAATTGACGAGCCTCACCACAGTGGCAACAGTGACAACGAGTCCATTGCTGATCGGAGTTCGGACGAAGACCCTCCTTAAGTGAGCCCTGAAGTGAGCCTTTTTGGTGCAAAGAAACGAAGAGGGGTAGCAAAAGCCACCTGTAAGCTAAAATGTCTGATCCGAGTGTCTCTGGGAGATCCCGCTGTGGGTGTCTCAAAACCTGTTGTAAGATATGCTTGTGTAGTGTAGCTATGCTAATAGTAATGTGGATAGGACTAACAGTTTTTCTACCTTTTATGATAAGTAAGAATCCTAACTTGTCCCCTACTGAACCCGAAGTAGTAGATGTAGGAGTTGTACCGACTGCAGAAACACCACGAAGACTAGAAAGACGCGACAAAAGAGTAGGACTGACACACACACGACCTGATTTAGAAGCACCAGATGAGGATGGACTACACTTTCACAAAATGAAGAACAGGACGCACTTAAATGTTTTTGCTAACTTGTTAGTGCATTATGTAGAAGCTATGGAAATAGAGGACTGTTATGTCTGCATGAAGCTGCCAACTTCAGTGGCTGAAGGCGTGACATACCACCATCTACCTTTGACCTATGGAATATCCTGTAGTATATTAGCTAGTTTGTTCTATAGAAGCTCCTTGCAGTACTATTATTCAAATGAGGACGTAGTATTCTCTGAACTTCCCATTAGAAGACATTTGAACCGTGTACATACTACAAGTGACGTGACCCGCTATATGGGAGAATATTTCCTGACTATAGGTAACATAGACTTAGATCAAGCAAAAGAAGACAATCTGACCTGTTCTCTGCAAGAGCAGGAAAAGATGTTTATAAAGATGGCAGATAGAAGGAGAGAAAAGTTTCAGAAGAAGGCAAATGACGAGAAGGAAAGAGTTCCTAGGTGGGCTGAGCACATGGATAACACCTCAGAAGGCGAAGCCAGTCCTGCCTTGTTGCTGGATTTTGAAGGAAAAGGGAAACTTTGTATCCATAGGGAAAAGACAGAGTACTATAACAATGTATTCATCGGTTCCAGCGAGTGTGAACATAATTATAAGGTAATCGGAGGTTGGGGTTTCAAAAATGGGTCAGAACCTGTGTTTCCCGGAATATATTATATATGTGGGAACAAGGCTTATTTCAAATTGCCGGATCGCTGGTATGGAAGCTGCTACTTTGGCATTGTTTTCCCGAAAATATACCATGTGAGCAATGCAGCTGGAAGCGATGATGAAACTAATGGCTTAGTGCGTAGTAGACGCGAAAGTGTAGGCGAAATTGTAGGTGATATTTTTAGTGCACTGATACCTGGAATGGGGGTAGTTCTGAACACCCATAGAATCTGCAAATTGTCTACAGTGGTGGACCGGTTATCAACGGACACTGCTGCTGGTTTCCTGCTGGTCAATACTGAAATGGTTGCGATCAGATCAATGGTTTTACAAAACCGTCTTGCCCTTGACACCCTATTAGCAAAAGAGGGCGGAGTCTGTAGAATGCTGAGAGCGCAACATTGTTGCACCTACATTCCTGATAAGAGTATCGAATTAAAACAATATGTGAAGAACATAACTAATTTGGAAAAGGAACTCAAACCATTAGAGGTTGACAGTGCCTGGACGAGACTGACTGGAGGTCTCTCCTCTATAGGTAGTTGGTTTACTAATCTAGGTAGAAACATTTTGTGGAAAATACTGATGCCAATAGTCATAATAGGTGTGATTGTATTGATCATTTTTATCTGCTGCAAGTGTCAGAAGTGTAAAAAGAAATATACAGTAAATCCGAGGGGGGTGAAAAGAAACATTGATGAGCTAGAATTAGAAGAGCTGAAGAGTGCAATTTATAAAAAGGCGAAAAATCACCACTCTCATAGGGAAGCTGAAAGAAAACTAAACAATAAGTTTATTGAAATCGAAATGGACGATATGAATGAATGAGAAAAGTTGGCATCTGTTTCCTTCATGTAGTGATGATAGTAAATATCATCAAAGAGGGGATTGATGGAGCAAGGATTCGCACGTATAGCGCCTTGCTCGTATGCAAAACCCTTGTCGGAATTACATAATAATATTAACACCATTATTCGTCATTTGTAAAGTGTTTTCCCCTACACGCGGGTGTCCCTAGGATGCTTGCTTGTTTATCTTTTCACGTACTAACGAAGCTTGCACTGAAAATGGCTGCTTTGCCGCAAATTCAGTCTGCGCATGCGTCGGTCATACCCATGTGATGTGACGCACTCGCATTCTGGAGGGATTCTGTGCTCATGCGCATTGATGCTAAATATGGCCGCTTGTCTCTTACCACGCTCTCTGCTTACTGCAGCAGCTTTTAGCCTATCTATTCTTTCGCATTAATCTTTAACGCTATAGTCATTATAAAGTAAGGGTTGGTTAAGTTTTAGATTGGTATACAGTGCGATCATTTTTATGTATGATTTTAATTTGTTTTCGCTTACTTTTCATGTACCGCGTCTTTTTGGGCTGGGTATTCATGAGCGGAGCCATACTTGAAGCTCTGCTGGGCACCGTCACCTGACCGGAGAAAGTTCCAACTGCGCAGAAGCTAAACCTAGCCAGCTGGCTCCTGAAGCACAATGCGCCTGGGAACATCGCTGGGAATACAGAGTCTTACCTTGAAAGAAGCAAATTTGTTGCTACCTATTGAAAACTGTCCTGTACTGCTGTATTCTATGCATGGGAACGTGAACCTGAGGGGCGGGTATTCAAAATTGCATATTTAATCATGTGAAACTGAATTCTAGGAGGTGGTAAAGACCGCACCACCTCTCCTGACCAATCACAATGTGGGAAACTGTCACTTGCAACATTAATGGGTGGTCTAAGGGTCCCCAAACTGTATAACTACCCTAGTTTAGCTTAGGAAAATTGTCCGACTTGTCCGAGTAGCAGACCTGTCACTGACCCTACGATCTCAATAGGTGTTCAACCTGAAAAGTGCTGCGGAGCACTTTGTCCATACTTTCCACAATCTCCTAAGGGGTGGAAAATCCTAAGTGCTGGCGAAGCACTTTGCTGGGGAATTCGAAAATCCAATCGGGGTTTCTGGCGGATTACTTGCAGGAGGGGGTAACGCAGGCGTTGCTGTCCGAAGCTGTGGGTGTTGGTCATACCCTGGGAGGCCCAGTCCTTGATCCGAACCTGAGGGGTATCCTGTCCTTATTCTCCGTGAGCTGTACCTGCTCACAGTCTGGCATTCCTTTTCTGAGGGTCCCTGTCCCCGTCTTCCCAACTGACCCGTGGCCAGGGTTGGTCTTCAATCTGAATTAGGTAAATATAGATTGTGGGTTTGCGTATCTCTTTTTTCTCTCTCTCTCTCTTTCTCTCTCTTGCCTGATCTGTTAGAGCATTTTTACCTGTGTTATTGCCTTATTGCCATTGAACTTATATGTGCCTGAATTTTAGTTGGTTCCTTCTCTCCCCCTCTCCTTTAGAAATTCATTGATTTTATAAACCATAGCATGTTCCCGTTTTTCCCTTTCCTTTAGTGGTTTGCAGTGAGCTTAGCAAGAATATTCTGAACACTTAGGTTAAGTACATGTTCTAAGTCCCATCCCATTCCTATGTTCTAGTATAACGTTGCAGTGAATAGTACGTGCTAAAACTTCTCCCTGTAGTTTCCCATATATTCTAAATGGTCATATTTTTTGTGCAAAGTTACCTTTTGGTACTGATTTTGATGTTTGATATATTACTCTGTGTATCGCTTATTAATTTGGCTTCTTCACTTTGAAATCTTATATAAAAACTCGAACTTAATCAGGTGTCTGTGGTCATTTTACAAAACTGTGGAAAGTATTTTAAGGATTTTAAGGTGTATTGGATGTTAGGCCTGTCTACTTTTCTTTAACAGCTCCAGGTCCGTCAAGGAATTGCGCCTGTGGTAAGTCGGGTGCATGGTAAGCAGAGGTAAAACCAAACTTGATTACTCCTAGCAGCGTGCAGGAGGAGAAATCCTCACCCAGTTTCACCCAAACGAAATTAATGTGTTCTTCACGCCAAGGGCCCAGTGCGTGTTAGAGAATTGGTATCCCGGGTGACCTGGGGAAAACTGCGCGCTCTAGCACCCTTACTTTCTTTCCCATGTGAAATGTTCTCTTTTTTTGTGTTAATCATGGAATATTTAATGAATAGGCTATTCACAAAGACACCTGCGGAGTATAGGCTAATTTTGTTACAGATAAAAGAAGCTGATTGGACCATTTTCATGCAAACCGTGTGTAATTGTAGCACATGTTAGAATTGTGTGATTTAAGTTAGTGCAGTATAAGTTATAGTCCTGATTGGGTTTTTAAAGCCACTTAGAGCAGAGTAGGGGATTTGAGTACTCTTTAATGAGCAAAGTAGTTTTTCTTCATCCATTTCCTTTGCAGCGACCTTACATTGGTTTGTCTACTTTCTTGAACTTCATAATATTTGATACATTCATATTTGATTAGTCGATACTAATCTAGGTTTTGCTTTAATAAAAATGTATGGTTTGAAACGTTCTTCATTCTCTGAGTTTCTTGAGATTGAATATAATCATTGTTGTCCAGCCTCAGTTGTGAACTGCGCATTCATCCAATAGAGCTTTATGGGCCCTGAAAATTGCACAAAGAAAGGTGCTTACAAAAGTCTTGAGTTGTTCTCTTCCGTCAAACACGCCACGAATGGATTCATTTTACAAAGAGAGCAATGCATCTTTTTTTCTTTATTATCTAACAGGAATTTGAGTACTGTATCTTGGTGATCTTGTTTAGATAACTTTTTAAACTGTGGGTTTGCTGCTACTTTGTACTTGGTTGGGGCCCATTTTGAGGGAGGCAGAGAGCGGTTCTTGTAGGGAGAGCGCACCGAGTAAAATCAAATGTAGTTCATCTTGAAGGCTTAAGGAAAATTTATGCTCGGAATTAGAATATTCATGCAGCATTGAACCCACCATATTTCTTTCCATTCTCGGTTTTGTAACCGGAAATGGTCGGTAATTTGAGTGTAGATAAAGGCTATGACTATAATTTCTGGCCCCAGTATTTCCTTGCCCAATTACCACCCACTCAGAATGGCTTCTTGGTGATTTTTGCCTTCTATCATCTTTAATTTACGTGTCAATAATGCTAGCTTTATATTTTATTATGTTTTCTCTATTAATATGATATGTCACTTGTATGTATGTCACAATGTTAATAAAATATTTGAATTATTAAAAACCACAGAGCTGGATCATAGACAAGGTAATACTAGGCACCAGTAGAGGGCAGCAATTTATTCCATATTAGTAGCAAATTTGACCCCTGAGGAAGAAGTGGTACAAATTCTCCACTGGTTGACAGATATTTGCTGGTTCCAGAAATCTTCATCTACAGCTATGCCCTCATTCAGTTCAACACTATTGTAGCACAAAAAGAGAACTTTGTTTTATGAGCCGATTAAATAATAACCTTCTACTATAACATTTGGTACTTCACGAAGAAGTAAAAGGTTTCAAGATTTTGCCTTATCACTGCATGGTAAAACCTTGCCCATCGCTGCAGCCAGATGTGCAGTAAAACATGGATGGGACATCTGACTGGATGGATTAGTACTGATTTGTGTCTTCCTGCTGTCACATCAGTGGAAGTGGGACACATAAGCGACAACTGCCCCATTTCAAGCTCCTAGAAGTCCCTCCCTGGGACCTTGGCAATGGATAAAAGAGGAGAGACCAGTGCATTGAAGAAGAAAGGCTGCTGCCAATAACGACACTGTGCAGCAGCAGGAAATGTACCACTCATGGAAGAGCCAGTTTCCTTCAAAGGTTTGTTGACTTCACACTCAGACTGATGAACATTTAAAGCAAGTCGGTGAAGTTGGGAGCCTTCAGGCTTTGCAGCCTTGCACAGCCAAGGAACAGTTTCCACAGATTAAGATTTCCATTTCTGAAGAGTTGGGCTTGAGCTGGATGCGCAAACGTCATTGGTCCTCTGGTCTGAGACGGGAATAGAACACAGGAGTCTGGGTCCAGGCATTTTCTCTGGACACTCTGAAAATTCTAGATTATATCGATATCAGATTGAAGATTTATTTGATGAGGCATGGAAATGGTAGATGAACAGAGAGGGTTCAGTTATGGAAATTCGAGGATCACCAACGTTAGAGAAGATTTGAGAGGACACGGATGAAGGGAGATATTTTCAAATCCTTTGTAAAGAGATGGAATCAGATTCTACCCAATGCAAACCTTTGCATTCTGCAGTCATCTACTGGCAGATGCATCAAGCAAAATTCCTCCGGGAAAATTTGCGATTCGGTGAACCAGGCCGATACCGAACGCAAAACCTGAAAATGCAATGCATCAACCCAAATCCCTTTAAAAATAAAGAATCGCTAAATAACCCCTGAGGTAAATTACCGATTAGCAAAATAGCCAATCGGTAATACCGAGAGAGAAATCAGCCTCCTGAAATACCGAATCGCTATTAAAGAATCGCAACGAAATGCATCAAAACTCGCAAATACCAAAAATGCCCAAAATCACTATTTTGCATGAGGAAAATAAGGGGAATCACAAACTGGTGGAAAAGTTATTGGAAGGAAGAAAACATTTTTTTTTAACACAGGTGCAGATACTCAGAAACCCTTCAAATATGCCTCTGGAGACCCTGTATGTCTACCAAAATCTCTGCCCCCTATGTGCTTGCTAGGAGGAGGAGAATCAACGCTCTTGCACAGCGCAGGAGGATGACCCAGGATAGAATCCTCAGGGTGCGCATCACATTGCTGGCCAGACAGAGGAACTGATCTACGACAAGTACAGGCTGAACCAGGCTATGATCATGCGCCTCATTGCCGACCTGGAACCACTACTGCAGCACCAGACCCTTAGGACCAACGCCATCCCAGCCCATGTCCAGGTCCTATGCAGCCTGCACATGCTGGCGTCAGGAAGCTTCCAGGAGGTCATAGCAGAAGCTGGAGGCGTGTCGCAAAGCGCACTTTCACGCTTCTTCCACAAATTCCTAGATGCCATGCTGACATTGATACATCCCCATATCACCTTCCCCACAACCCCTCAGCAGTTGAACCACACCAAACAGGAGTTCTACTAGGTGGCACAATTTCCACATGTGATAGGATGCGTTGACAGCACCCATGTCCCCATCTGTCCCCCCTCAGCCAACGAATACATCTTCCGCAACCGGAAGTCATACCATTCCATCAACGTGCAGGTCGTGTGCAATGCCAAGCACATCATAACGACATTGTAGCCCAATTTCCAGGAAGCACACACAACGCATACATATTCAGACACAGTGGCATCCACAGGCGTCTGATCAACTGTGAATTTGGAGAAGGACACTTACTAGGTACATATAAATGCCTCAAAATTAACTCCATCCTCACATATGTAAATGTATTCATGCAGCTAACCCTTTGCTCCTCACCCTGCAGGTGACAGCGCCTACGCCTTGCGTGAATATCCCCTCACACATCAGCACCAGGAATGTGGTAGAGCAAACCTTTGGCATCCTCAAGAGTCGCTTCCGGATACTACACAAGACAGGAGGTGCCTTGCAGTATGACCCAGTTACCTGCTGCCGGATAATAGCAGTTTGCACCATGCTCCACAACATTGCCACAAGAAGGGGGATACCAATAGAGGTGGACGGAGAGGACGACTTACGTGCACAGCAACCCTCCCTCAACACCAACAGGGACACGTGCCTAACACAGCTGAGGGTCAAAGGAGGCAGACATACATCACACAACATCACTTCTGAGGCAGGTATGAATGAGCCATCACAACATATTCTGGTTTGCAAATGTTTAATGCACATGAGCACCTGTCAGGTGCATATAAATGAGACGCCAAAATGACGCAGAATCAAAATAATAACGGGATACATGGCTGTTGTCATCACAGGTGTATCATGTTGCAGTATAGTTGGCCCATGGTTACGTCACCATGGCCAGGGAGCCAATGGAGAAGGCTATTTGTTCTTGCCCTGTACCCCTAGCCTCCTGTCCCGTGACTTCTCCACATCGCCGTGATGTGTTTCTGTGGCTGTGGTGCTGCGCGCACTGCGCCTCCTCTCGCTGGCCTCCGGACAGAGATGCTGCTCACGCTTGAAGCAGCCTCACTCCCCTCCTCCCCTCCCAAACTGCTGGCACTGAAAGTCCCAGACTGCAGATGCTCCACTGCAGTGGTCACTCTCTCTAAGGACTTTGCCACATCTCCTCAATAATGCCCCAAGTCGACCTGCATGGACACAGATCTGCGCGAAAGCACAGCTGTGCTGTTGCACAGCTTAGTGATGGCCCTAATTGAGGCATTGGAACGGAGCATGTTCTGGCGATGCCTCCAGCGCTCACTTTGTTGGCCTGCAATTACAGCACGTGTGAGTTCCTGCAGGCACAGTTTGATGTCTCTGTTGCCCTCAGCAACGGCTGTGGTCATCTCATGCATAGCGTCAGTCATGGTGCCAATTTTGTTTGTCAATTTTGAAATGTTAATGTTAATAGCACCCATGTGTCTCCCATGCAGGTGCTGGACACGCAGCATCCGTGTCTCAACCACTCCGTATCCGTTTGTTGGATCATCAGATCTCTCTTCAGCTCTACCCAGGGGCCTGTCCCGCTGTCGGACACAGACACGTGCTGGTGATTGGGCGGTCGGAGTAACGACTGTCTGTTGTGGGACATTTGTGGCTGCTGGCCTCTGCTCTGTCTCCATCACCTGCAGGGAGGGGACATTTGCCCTGCGGCTTTGTGTAGTTGTCCGCCGTGGTGGTGGTGGGGTTGTTGTCCGTGGTGGTGGTGGTGGTGGTGGGGTTGTCTGCTGTGGTGGTGGTGGCGAAGTTGGTGGTGATGGTTATGGCGGTGGTGATGGTGGTGTTGTGGGTCACGTCACTGCGGGGTCTCAGCATCGGTCACCACTGGAGTTTCAGAGATGACGAGGCGTCCGCTGTCATCTGAATCAAGGGGTGATGCATCTGTGTGTGAACAGTGCATTGTTATTATTTTGCCATGGTGTATCTGTTTTGCATACTTTCATCTACATAAAGGACATTTTGTACTGACATTTGCCTCTGTGCTGCTGGTTTCATTCCATTTACATTAGGGGTCAGACATGCACTCTTTCATGATATGACTACAACTCTGTAACAACCGGATTCTCAGACCAGATAGAATCAGCTCACCAGAGCACCACCAACCCAGCCGAAACGCAACCACCTCCCTCCTCAGGACCCATCTATCCAGGCACCTGGGTACCTACCTGAGGATGGGGAACTCGCAATATGCAAGCTCATATCATCAGAAACACCACTAAATCTATAGGGATTACTAGGAATACTCACTGATTACTAAGGACGTCAATGCACTACACCACACTCATACCTCATAGTCTCGCGACCACATGGACCCAGACTAATCTACCCTGGGGCAGTTCTGATTATTTACCATTACACACTGGTTACACCCAGTGCTTGCTCAAGAATGCACTGTATCCCCCCAGTGCTCTCACTATTTCATACAAACACAAGCCACAATCCTGTGGGTATACACACTAACCTCAGTCAGTGCTCTCATTAACGCCTCTTTCTCTAGAGACGATCTCATTACACACCAGTATCCACCCTGGTGCTCACTTATTTACAAGCCACAATCCGGTGGGTATAACGCCGCATCCCAACGACGATCACTTTCCTATGAATACCTTCAGCTCTCTCTCTCTCTATGTGGGGAAGTTTCTCTCACTATTCACTAGAGGTTCACTACTACAATAATATTATGGAATGGCCGAATTACTTAGTGTATAACTTATTCTCCTAGCTCAAGGGCTCCTCTCTCCCTAATTATTCAGTGGCTACTTACCTGCTGTAACACCTGACTAGAAGAAAAGGTTACCTGCACTATAAGAACAAGAGGCACACACTGTATGCAAAAGTAATTCCCTGATTTAAGCGCTCCTATTTCATTTTGATCCATCAGTTACTATACAGCATCTGGTTAGAAAAAAAGGTTAGCTCTATCATAAGAACAACACATGCACACTGGTTCACTAAGAACTGGGGTATCTTTATTACAATATAACACTATACTATAACACATAGCCTGAAAGGTAAAATGGGAATAGACACATACACAGATCTGCGGGGTCTCTGTAAAGCTTTATTACTATACTACATCCACATGTGACTAACAGGGACTGTAAATAGACTGCACACCCACATGTAACTAACAGGGACTGTAAATAGACTGCACACCGCTGAAAGAAAAAGGATTAACAATACAGTAGGGACAAGGTTAATGTTTAAAGATTAAGGACCAATATCACCTGATTAGTATGGAGTCTTGCTCTAGCTATCATCTGGGCTCCTCTCTCGTCTGTGCCTTAGCTCGTCTTAGATCCTCTCCTGCACTCTTGGACACACATTTGCGCTGATCACTCTGCACTGGATTCCTCTTCCCCAAGAACTCTCTCCACCTTCCAGCTTCAGCCTAATTGTTTCTGCCGCTCTGATAACCGTTCGCTCCACTAGCTTCTTCACTCTGTCTGATTATCTCTGTTCTAATGTCTAATTCACTCCAGCTGCTCCCACAGATTAATTCACGATATAACTTCAGTCTCTTCCAAAAGGTATCACTTTAGACTCCAGCTGTTCACAACTCCATCTGATAAGTAACTGCTTCTGACTGCTTCCTTCAGTTCCAAACAACATCTCACTTCTCTCTGTTCAAAACACCATCTGCTCACAACTGCTTCTGGCTTCTCTCTCTGGTTCCAGCTCACTGACTGTCTGTCTGTCTTCTCTCTGTTCCAAGCATCCACTGTCTCTTCTCCTCTGTTCCAACTCCTCTGCTTCTCCACTCCTTCTGCACTCAACTCTTTCTGCTCCAATCATCGACTGAACTCCTTCCAACTCAAACTCTTTCTGACTGACTCCGCCTCTGCACTTCACTAATATGGAATGCTGTCTCCTCATGGAAAGTTCCAGCCAGCAGCCTCCTCCCACCGATTCCATGTACCAGGCTCCTTGCGCTAGACGCTCCCACAGTGACCAGCTGCTTGTTTCGTCTAGAGACCTGAGCCCAGAGACACTTCCTGATTAGATTCAGCTCTGGCCGGTTCTCTCCAGTTCGCTTAGGGCGAACAACACCTTATAACTAAAACATTACCTTTACCCTGCAAGCATCTCAGTTCTGCAGGGACAGAAAGCAAAATGGAGTCTCTCTAGTTCTGGGCCTTGTAGGCCTGAGAAGGATGAAATAACACTTAGCTCTGTCAGAGTACCTACACAAACCATACCAATATGTAATATAAAGTCAGGACTACAGCATCCACCCTCTACTATAGGTAGGATGATGAAAGGACACATAATTATGTCAAAGCCAATAGGCAATAGATGGATTAGAGTCAAGAATAAGGGATCTATCATCATATTAAGCAGCTATCCTCTAGTTTGAACTTCTAGGTCTGGAAAAAGGCCTTAAAAGGGCCAACACAAGGCAAGAATACAGATTCAAGATGTTAGCAAGCTTAAAGTCACCATCACTCAGAAATAGAGCCAAAAACCATGTCAGCACATTCCACCCTTGACTTTAACTTGCGAACATCTGTCAACAACAACAAACAAATAAACAAACATCAACATAACCTAACAACAAAACCAAAAAACTAAAAGACTCCCTAAAACAAATGACAACTTAAGGAAATACCACCTAAAACTTGATGTAGGGAATGTAAATCTAACAACCAACTGAAAACAAATCAAAGCACCCTTGACCTGAATGTTGAAATGTAACTAAGATTGATCTGATAACAACAGAAACTAACTAAAGCACCCTTGAACTAAATGTGCCTCAACTTCTAGTGATAACTGATGAAATCTATTGATGTAGGGATATGGTTGTGGAATGAAAACAACAAAGGGCCTAAATGAGGCCTACCTACTTCGGTCAACTTAAGAAAGGATTTGGTAAAATCTGACAAATAAACATGACAAAGGGTCCTCAAGGTCTGGGCAACTATAACTAATAGATGTAGGACATAACCTAACTAAAAGACACACCTCCCAGGACAACTTAAAGTCTAGGGTGACCACCCTTGGAACTAATCCCACTGTTCTAAATAAGAGTTGATGGATCAAAGTGAAAGTGTAATAACAGGAAAACAAGGATAACCCCATTCCTACAAAATAGCTGGTGTAGCACTATGCATATCAAGCAATAAATCAAACAAAGTTATCTAAGTGTGGTGTATATATTTTTCTAAAAGATCATTGACTTAAATTTGTGAAATTGAGTATTAGTAGACCATGCCAAAGGCAATAGGTAAAGGTCATAAATCATCTAACTCAGGAAACAGTTTGCACCTAGTCCCTCTGAATCATTCTGTGGAACACATGTGTGCACCATCATTTAAAACATTGCTTTCTTATTAGTGGCAAGACTGTTTTGCAGAAAACAGGAAAACTATGAAATAGGTGAAAGATAAACAAGTGTATCAATAATGAAATAGCGTAGCATACTAAAAGCAAAACATATCATGTACCATTGCATTAATGTGGCACTGCATCTTTTAAACTGAAACATCAAAACCATGAACAGGACTGATAATTTTTTTTTTCAAGTGGGGCCTGTATATGGTAACTGCAAAAGTGGCATAATGTCCATCTGAAATAGAAACATGGGAAAAATGCAAAATTCAAGAATGCAGGCCAAGGAATTACGTTTCAGGTCAATTAAAATTTTTTTTTTTTAAATTGAACTACTGGCTTTGTCAAAAAAAATGAAAGTATTTCTTTAGTGAATCAAGAATAGTATATGGGGTTTGAGCCTGACTGCTGAGGCAGCCAACTGTAGATTGTAATATACATTTAAAAAGTTCAGTCACTATAAAAAGTTTTCTTCTGTAGTTGGTTTCTCCTTAGGAAAACAGTTCATTCTTGTAGGCCATGATTCTCCATCTTCATCTGTATCCGGTGTCAAGGAAGCACATCCTCCAGTCTGGTCAGCCTGGTATGTCTGCTTCTAATCCTGGATTCAGCCTCGGGGGTTTTGGGGGTTGGGGGCATTCACTCAGAAAATAAGAAAGCTCATCACTCCAAAATAAGAAAGTCACACTCATCCAGGGCCCCCACACGATAATAGCCATCTGAAACGAGAAACACGCATCATCAATCTTGCAAAAACACATTTTCCATTCAAAAAGCACCCCAAGTGCTTTTTATTTTCGAAAGAAACCTCCTAATTCATGAAAAGAATTCTTCTAAATCCAAGGAATGATTTGAACATTCTACCTATACCATATTCTTTAAATTTGTTTGGGCAAAATCTAATTTTGTCATACACAGCCAGAAGGGCTGGGGCCTAGCTACTCCTCACTCCTCTGAGAAACAGCCCCTCCCTCCAGAAAGATGTTCGCGCTCAGAGTTTCGAATCAGCTCCAACCATAATAAGCAGGAGCCGGGCTACACTGCGATGTCATTTTGAATCACTGCCAGATGCTGATCTCATTGCAGGAGCAAAGCTCTTGCCAATTATTCTGTTTAGGCATCTTCTAATCTCTAGTCAGGGAAGCTTTCTGTGCCTACTGTATTTATCTAACTCCAAGGGCCAAGCGTCTGCCAATTATTCTGCATTTGCAAGCATCCCTTATCTGAAGTCAATGAAGCTGTCTGGACCGACTGTAAGGAAGAGCAACTTGACCCCCCTTATATAAACATTTCTCCGCGGAAAGAATTGACTCATAGCCAATAATAACAAACTGGCTCTCTCTGCTCTCAGAAGTAACCCACGGGTCCTCCACCCTTTCGAAACTCTGAGCCGCGAACAGATGCCTGACTCATATCAGCCAAGGTCAAAGCAAATTCTTTCTACCTGAAAACATACCTGTTCCCAGGCTAGGATCATTGCACCATTACTTCTAACTAATTTAAGCAGATTTAGACGTGGTAAAAAGTATAATTAATAAAGACATATTTTTTGTAACATAGACACATGCTAGCATTTTAAAATAATTCTGTCATAATGTACTGCTACTAGCTGAAAAGGAAAAATATTAGAACAACATTTCATGCAGACACATTTGTTTTGAAAATAACATGTGAAACACCATCAAATTAAACAAGGGGAAACATGTAATTTTGCACTCCATAACCAAGAATTCATAATTTAGTGTGCAAGCTTTTCTATTCTACCTATTAAAAGGGCCAGATTCATTTTTTCAGATAGCCATTTTACCTAACTGAGTGGGTTTACTCACACGATGGTCTGCTACATATCTGCGCAAAATACAGAAACATTTGCATTTGAAAAAAGGGCAGCTTGCATTAGGAAAATAATCATTTATATTTTCTAGAACATTAATTTTTAAAAGCACACAGTTGCATTTCACTAATTAAAGTACATTCTATGATGGGTCTGTATTATTCTTCAACCGTTAAACACTAATTCTAAAACACTGGTTCGTGTACCATCCACAGCTGAAAACCTTTATCTCAATCCGACTGGTTGATTTATAACTTTCCGACCTCCGAGTCAGACACATTAAATCATGTGTCCAAAGGCAAACCCACACAAACTCGTGGACGCATTTCAAATAGAATGGTAAATGAACACTGCTTTATTCTTTCAGTGCAAGATGTTACCATTCTGTCAGCTAGCTGACAAAGCACATAGGCGAACCCTGCAACTAATTAAAAAGTCAAATCAAACCATCATTAATCCAAACAGTCACTGACTTTTAGCGTCAGCTTTTGTAACAATGCATGTTAAACAGCATGTTGAAATAAATACTGCCGTCTCAATCTAAGATATTAACCCTTTGGCAGCTCAAACCCAATCATTCCCCAATGTCTGCAGTACATGGGAAATTCAAGAACTTATCTCTCCACATTTTCATATAACACGTGCGCACATCTTCAAAACATTTTCTCCAAGCACTTGAAAGAGATCCAGCTCTCTCCTGCCTAACGTAACAATAGCGTGCTCAAGTCATAACCACATGGCGCTATTCACAAGTCATATTTACAAGAAACTCAACAAGTCATAATAATGACATGCTCTTCACAAGGCATATATACAAGGCGTAATTCACAAGGAACTCAGCAAGTCAAAATGAGAACATGCTCCTCACAAGCCATATTTACAAGGAGCTATTTACAAGGAACTCCACAAGTTATATTACACTGAATGCATTGCACATTGCACAGCATAAGCAAATGCAGCAATCCATTTAATGGGCAATTTAAAAGCATTTTTCACACACATATATACAACTGCATCATCACCAAGATGGAATTGGCTCCCTCATGTAATGTCACCCTTCAAGCCTGACAGTTCAAACACCAAGATGAAAAGCATTTCTTCCACCCTGCATAAGTCAAATGCCATGATGTACTGCAATCTCCTTACACTCCAACTGTTCAAGCCCATAGGTCAGGCACTACACCTCACCATGCAAGTCACAGACTGTTCCCAGATGTCAAATTTAAAGGGGTTTAAATCCAAATACATGTCTAGGGCTCCCTCCTCTGCGCTTAATTCAAAACTGCCCGACTACGCCAAATGTAACGACCCAGCCGAAACGCAACCACCTCCTTCCTCAGGACCCATCTATCCAGACACCTGGGTACCTGAGGATGGGTAACTCGCAATATACAAGCTCATATCATCAGAAACACCACTAAATCTATAGGGATTACTAGGAATACTCACTGATTACTAAGGACGTCCATGCCCTACACCACACTCATACCTCATAGTCTCGCGACCACATGGGCCCAGACTAATCTACCCTGGGGCAGTTCTGATTATATACCATTACACACTGGCCACAACCAGTGCTCCCTCAAGATAGGCACTGTATCCCCCAGTGCTCTCACTATTTCATACAAACACAAGCCACAATCCTGTGGGTATACACACTAACCTCAGTCTGTGCTCTCATTAACGCCTCTTTCTCTAGAGACGATCTCATTATACACCAGTATCCACCCTGGTGCTCACTTATTTACAAGCCACAATCCGGTGGGTATAACGCCGCATCCCAAAGACGATCACTTTCCTATGAATACCTTCAGATCTCTCTCTCTCTATGTTGGGAAGTTTCTCTCACTATTCACTAGAGGTTCACTACTACAATAATATTATGGAATGGCCGAATTACTTAGTGTATAACTTATTCTCCTAGCTCAAGGGCTCCTCTCTCCCTAATTATTCAGTGGCTACTTACCTGCTGTAACACCTGACTAGAAGAAAAGGTTACCTGCACTATAAGAACAAGAGGCACACACTGTATGCAAAAGTTATTCCCTGATTTAAGCGCTCCTATTTCCTTTTGATCCATCAGTTACTATACAGCATCTGGTTAGAAAAAAAGGTTAGCTCTATCATAAGAACAACACATGCACACTGGTTCACTAAGAACTGGGGTATCTTTATTACAATATAACACTATACTATAACACATAGCCTGAAAGGTAAAATGGGAATAGACACATACACAGATCTGCGGGGTCTCTGTAAAGCTTTATTACTATACTACATCCACATGTGACTAACAGGGACTGTAAATAGACTGCACACCCACATGTAACTAACAGGGACTGTAAATAGACTGCACACCGCTGAAAGAAAAAGGATTAACAATACAGTAGGGACAAGGTTAATGTTTAAAGATTAAGGACCAATATCACCTGATTAGTATGGAGTCTTGCTCTAGCTGTCATCTGGGCTCCTCTCTCGTCTGTGCCTTAGCTCGTCTTAGATCCTCTCCTGCACTCTTGGACACACATCTGCGCTGATCACTCTGCACTGGATTCCTCTCCCCCACGAACTCTCTCCACCTTCCAGCTTCAGCCTAATTGTTTCTGCCGCTCTGATAACCGTTCGCTCCACTAGCTTCTTCACTCTGTCTGATTATCTCTGTTCCAATGTCTAATTCACTCTAGCTGCTCCCACAGATTAATCCACGATATAACTTCAGTCTCTTCCAAAAGGTATCACTTTAGACTCCAGCTGCTCACAACTCCTTCTGATAAGTAACTGCTTCTGACTGCTTCCTTCAGTTCCAAACAACATCTCACTTCTCTCTGTTCAAAACACCATCTGCTCACAACTGCTTCTGGCTTCTCTCTCTGGTTCCAGCTCACTGACTGTCTGTCTGTCTTCTCTCTGTTCCAAGCATCCACTGTCTCTTCTCCTCTGTTCCAACTCCTCTGCTTCTCCACTCCTTCTGCACTCAACTCTTTCTGCTCCAATCATCGACTGAACTCCTTCCAACTCAAACTCTTTCTGACTGACTCCGCCTCTGCACTTCACTAATATGGAATGCTGTCTCCTCAAGGAAAGTTCCAGCCAGCAGCCTCCTCCCACCGATTCCATGTACCAGGCTCCTTGCGCTAGACGCTCCCACAGTGACCAGCTGCTTGTTTCGTCTAGAGACCTGAGCAAAGAGACACTTCCTGATTAGATTCAGCTCTGGCCGGTTCTCTCCAGTTCGCTTAGGGCGAACAACACCTTATAACTAAAACATTACCTTTACCCTGCAAGCATCTCAGTTCTGCAGGGACAGAAAGCAAAATGGAGTCTCTCTAGTTCTGGGCCTTGTAGGCCTGAGAAGGATGAAATAACACTTAGCTCTGTCAGAGTACCTACACAAACCAAACCAATATGTAATATAAAGTCAGGACTTCAGGATCCACTCTCTACTATAGGTAGGATGATGAAAGGATACATAATTATGTCAAAGCCAATAGGCAATAGATGGATTAGAGTCAAGAATAAGGGATCTATCATCATATTAAGCAGCTATCCTCTAGTTTATGCTTCTAGGTCTGGAAAAATGCCTTAAAAGGGCCAACACAAGGCAAGAATACAGATTCAAGATGTTAGCAAGCTTAAAGTCACCATCACTCAGAAATAGAGCCAAAAACCATGTCAGCACAAACTCCCATGATGCAACACTCTGGTGAGGGGATATGCATTAGGCACGGCTACATATGCACTGTGTTTGGCCTGGGGGAATGGGCAGGGGTGACATGCTGCATATCTGCACTGGCATGCATCTTACCTTCTCCCCCTGCTGCAGCGCCGGAAGTGTCCAATTGGGTGACCCCCACAACAGCTTCTGGCTCAATTGTAGCCTCAACAAGGTCCTCGAGGGCTGTGTTTGGTGTGACACAGGATGTTCCCCTCCTGTGCCACCTGCATCCGTCACCCTTTCTGCTATCCTCTCCTTTGCCCTCTTTATGAGGTCATACCACCTCTTCTTCAAATCGTCAATGCTGCTGTGGGTGACTCCTACAGTATTGACTCTTTCTTTGATGCGCAGCCACATTTTGCGCTTCTCTGCCTCTTGCACCTTTAGGGACAGCTTGCCAAAAAGCCTGTCGTGTTTGCTGCTCACCCCCTCGATGAGCAGTTCAAGTTCTTAGTCCGAAAACTTTTGCTTTCTCTTCCTGGGCGTCTCCTTGTCCTGGGATGCATCCTTCTCCATCCTGGTTGTCTGGTCAATAGCTGGTTTGCGCTGTCACTGTCTCACTCCTCAGCTCCTGTGCTCTGCCTCCTCCTCTGAGCTCCTCAGGGCACTGAATGAAGTGTTACTTCCTGGTTGTGATGTCATCAACCTGCTTCCGATGCGACTTTTTTTTTTAGCGAATTTGCTAATACCGAAATGGCAAATACCGATTCGGTATTTGCTACTTCGGTATTTGCTAATCTTTGATTTGGAGTCCCACAAACTTGTTTTCCGAATTATTTAACGATTTTTAGCGATTCAGTATTTAATACCGAATCTGTGGATGCATCACGGTATGCAACTCCTTATTAGCGATTCCTTATTTTTTGCTAATAAGGACTCCTTTTACCGAATTTTGATGCATATACCTGCTAGTCTCTTACATATGCATGGAAACTGAAGTTAAACAACAATCAATCCGACTTTCAAGCTGGGTATAGCACTATGTTCACTACATTCAACTTCATAGACACTATGTCAGTGTTTTCTACAATAAAATGGCCAATTGGACTAATTGGGGCCTTGTGAGTCCCAATGGCCGAGGGCTCTAGGCGAATAAAGAAAAATCCACACAGGACAAGATACAATGTTCAAGCCATGATGGTTTATTTACAAAATAAGAATCATTACAGAAGGCAAAAAGATTAATTAGTCAGGCAAATCACATCAGTAAGAAGATAATATAAATTACCTTCAAAGTTTAGCATCATGGAGCAAACAGTCATAGGGACATGCCTAGTACGAAAAACGAAGAGCAGTAGAGAATATGTTTTTTTAGGTGCTGAGGAATTCCCTGGCGCTCTAGAGAGAATACACTATAAGTACCTTCAAATATATATCAAAAGAACTGGTGCATGCAGAATGGGGAAGACAGCACCTGGCTTCCCACCACCCAATCAGTCGATTAGGTATGCCTTGCTAACAACAAAATACTGCAGCACTCAACATATCACAATATTCAAAGTCTTTTAAAGTAAATAATTCAATGGTGTCAAATCAATCCCAAGGCTCTTCAACAGTTTCTTTTTTTATTTTCCAATCCCATGTCATGCCAACGCTTTTCGCCGAGGTAATACATAACCCATCGGCTTCCTCAGGGCTGGAAATGATACAAACAATATTTTTTATAACCTTATTCGAATCAATTAAATAATTTCTTGCAGAGCCTCATCAAAACCTCTAGAGACAACCCTGTGCTCCATAAGAACCCTTACAAAGCCATGCATTGCATGCTCATTCAACAAGTTTTTGCATCCTCACCGTGTTTCTATAGCATGATACAATTGTGACAATAAAAATAAAGTAGAAAAGGAAGTATATTGTTATATTACACACTATCCTGTGTATAAAGCACTATATGCACCAAAACATAAGGAAAGTGGTTATTTCTGACCAAAACCATTTGTGAGTATCTTATTATCCTACATGCATAAACCCCAAGTGGTATAGGTTGCATTTACCTCCACTTGGCTTTATTCAACTCCCTGTTTGGATAGAAAATTCACATCTTCACTCCATGTCCATTGAGAATTAGGGCTGCACTTTGGATCAATGCGCAAAACATGCTACTGTTTTTGTTTGACAGCTTACCTCAAGTTTTCTTATTGCTTTCCTATCTTTGTCTCCCTCTTTCAGCTCCTATATCTTCGGAATGTATTGCAGGTCTTCCAACTTTGTACCTATAACCAGATTTGGATTCTTTTCACTATTATACTTGGTATAGCTTAATACACGATTCTAACGTTAAATCTATATGAGCCTCTCTTACCTCGAGTGTAGCAGGTCAACCTCCAATTTTTAACGTCCCAGTTTATTTGTCCCTTTCCGTTTTCTTAATACACTGGTTGAAAACCTAAAATCAATAGTATATTCTTAGCTATGGGTGCACTGTTTATAGTTTCCTTCCCCATTTTTTAAAGTTCAAAGGACCGGATTCGTACCTTATATGTTCGCCGGTTTCGTGTATGTCTTTAAATTCATGTCGCCTTCTTTCACCCTGTAGGTTTAAAGAGTGAGTATGTTACTCTCCTCACACTACTCCTCTCAGGTTATTCCATCTAGACTCATTTCTGTCCCCGGCTTACCTTGTTCGGTACCGTCGGTCGCGTCCCGAGTGCAGGAGACAACATCTTCCATTCCTCTTCCGGGTTTATGCTAAGCGCCGCTAGACACTGATGACGGGCTATCACATCAGTGCTTACAGAGATGCCTGTGTAATGCGGCGGCCATTTTACAATGAGTAGACTTAACATACTGTGTACGCCTAAATTTCAGAGAAGTATGTCTATACGGCCTTCTCCTGAATAACTCTCCAAGTATACTTTTATATAACAAGTTATAACAATTACCGCAGTGCATATCATTGGTAATTGAGCACATCTGATTTTGCATTTATCTTCAGACTTCTTATGGATTATCATTGTCCTGTGTTTAACAGCACAGGTTTTTATGCTACACTACCATGTTGTTGAATATAATAGGTATTTGTGGAATATCCAGCAGATATCCTTACCTCTTCTATCGTGTAATCCTATATGGGTAATATGCACCACTCAGTCAGCACATATCACTGATGCACTTTAATCTCCTAGAAAAAATTGAAGCTCCTGATCAAAATTTAAACCTTCTTCTACCGCCCTAAGGCGCATGATCCATCGTGCTTCCTGCCTCCTCAATTTCAATTCCCTATTTCCAGCTCGTGGGTCAATGGGCACATGATCAATACCATAGAATTTGAAACCTTTGTTAACATCCTGCTTCTCACAGTTATGTATGTGTTCCGCTACCGGATACCTCACATCATTATTGTTCACTGCTCTTAGATGTTCTGCCATTCTTTCTTTCAGCATGCGAATTGTGCTGCCCACATACACCCTCATGCATTTGCATTCTATTATGTAGATTACAAATTTGGTACTGCATGTGATATTCATTCTGATGTCATACCGTTTTCCATTCTTGACTTGGAAACTTTTCGTTTTATCTTTTGCACATCTACACATCCCACAATGGCCACATTTATAAAATCCCTTTGCATGTTGATCAAGCCACGTGACATGTCGTTTTAACACTGGGTAACTTGGGCTTAGTAGGGAGCCCAAAGTCTGACCCCTTCCATAGGAGATTTGTGGCCTGCCCCCTATATGCTGTTTTAAAACATTGTCCAGTTTCAAAATACCCCAATGTTTTCTCATACTTTGCACTAAAACATTGCTTTTTGGAGTATAGGTGGTAACTAGTCTGATTGGCTGATCCTTCTGACCATGCTTGACTGAAGGCTTCAGTGTCTCGCTGTGTCCAACCTTTAGGACCCTCTGTTTAGCCAATTTCACATTTTGTTTGGCGTAGCCTCTCGGTACAAATCTTCTCTCCATATCACATATGCAGTTGTTAAAATTCTCAGTTTCGCTGCAGTTACGCCTGGCTCTAAGCATTTCACCATAAGGAATAGCTCTAACTTGGTGACGTGGGTGAGCACTCTTTGCATGTAATATTGTATTGCATGAAGTAGGTTTGCGATACATTTTACTTTCAATACGTTCATTTTTAACATATAGCTCAACATCTAAGAATGTAATGTTTGTCGTACTGTGGCAAGTGGTAAAGCCTATATTCACATCATTATTGTTGAGATACGTGAAAACCCCATCTAAGGCTTGCATAGATCCTGTCCAAATCATAATACAGTCGTCAATGAACCTACCCCAATACAGGATAGATCCATTCCATTCATTTGCTGCTGGGCCCCAAATGTATTTTTCTTCTAACCAGCCCATGAAGATGTTCGCATACGCTGGTGAAAATTTGGAGCCCATGGCCACTCCCTGTTTTTGTTTAAACCAGTCACCTTTAAACAAAAAGTAGTTATTCTCCAATATCAATTCAGTCATCGCCAAAGTCATTTGTGTATGTTGCCAGTGACTGGCAGGTCTTTTAGATAGAAAATGGGCCAAGGCTTTCAGTCCTAATTCGTTCTTGATGCTCGTATACAACGAGATTACATCAAGAGTAACCAATACCATTCCAGTCTCCCATTTTATGTCTCCCAAAATGTTTAGAATATGACGCGTATCTTTGATGTAAGAAGGTAAATTAGACATTATCGGTTGCAGAAACACATCAACAAATTGGGATAAATGTTCAGTTGGCCCCCCAATGCCCGATACTATAGGCCTACCTGGTGGGAATGGTAGGCCTTTGTGAATCTTCGGCAATGTGTAGAAACACGGATATCTGGGGCGGTTCACCTTGAGAAAAAGATATTCATCCTCATCCAATAGACCCTCATCTAACCATTTTTTGAGATGAGTATTTATCACAACTGTCAAAGAGAAAATTGGATTATGGCTTATCTTTTCATAGCAGGTCTTATTTTCTAATTGGGAATAAATTTCTTTCTCATAGTCTTCTCTGTCCATTAACACTATGTTCCCACCTTTGTCTGCTTTTCTGATTATCACCTCAGTGTTATTCATTAGAACCTTTAGAGAGATCCTTTCCTCCTGTGTAAGGTTATCTTTCAAATAACCCCCAGGACCGGTTTTATTCTCATTGGCATCTAAATCGGCAATAACCATTTTATGAAAGATATCTATGTTGTTTCCACTCGTCATATTAGGAGACCATTTTGATTTGTTCCTTAGCCCACTAGATATTGTTAAGTCTGGTCGAATTTCCAGATCGTCCAATACTTTTGCCATTGTCATAGGGTCTTCCTCCATCTCTGTTATAGATAGAAGGAATACCGTATCCTGTATGTTATTAATAGAAATTGAGTCAGACACTACACCCCTTGCTTGTACAGGTTCAGTTTTATTCTTCATTGGGTTTAGGGCAAAGTGCTTCATCAATTTTAATTTTCTGATATATCTAAATAAATCAATTTTTATGTCACACACACTGCCTCTTACAACCGGGCAGAAACTCAAACCTTTTTTGAGTAATTCAGTCATGTGTTCTGTTAACTCCATATGAGATAGATTCACCACCTCCACCTCATTATGTATATGTTGTGTTAGACCTTCTTGTCCCATGATCTCAACTTCGTCCCTCCCCGCCCTCCTCCGGCTACTTCTTTTCTGACCTCTTCTGGTTTGTTTGGGGGCCCTGGACGTCTTGTCTGCCCATGATTCCCTCTTTTTATCCTGCTCACTTCTAGTGAGAATGACGAGTTCCCTAAAGGGGGTAATTGTCTGACTGTTGAGCCAGATGCCTCCTCTTCACTGCCGCTAGTAGGAATACTACTCAAGGAAGTATTGCTTGAGCTTGCAGACATGGGTTCTTGCTGCTGCTTATTTTTATCCGTTTGCATTAGATGGTCATACTTCCTAGAGAATGTAAAAACCCGTCCGTTACTATAATCAATCTCATCCCTTTTAAGCTTACGCGCTTTTCTCTGCTTTATATCATTCTGATGATTTGTTAAAATTCCCTTCAGGATATCATAATTTTTAGCCATTGGATCAGGCAGGTTAAGATCAGTGATTTCTTTCTCCAATTGTAAGATCTCAGCCTGAAATTTTGCCACTTTCCTAGCAGAATTCTCAATGAGTAGATCCATTAACTTCATTGAGCTTGAAGTTATAGAATATGCACTAATGTTGCACAGACTGGAGTAGGAATACTAAATTTAATCTCTCTCGAAGTTCAACTGTTTTCCTACTGTGCACAGACTGGAGTGAGAATAGTAAATGTTAACATCCGGAGTCCAGCGCTTTCCCTACTGTCGCACATATTGGAGTGGGAATATTAGTTGAATCCCTCCAAAGATCAGTGCTTTTTCTACTGTTGCACAGACTGGAGTGGAAATAGTAAATTTAACCTGTCTGAAGTTCAACACTTTCCCTCCTGTTAAACAGACTGGAGTGGGACTAGTAAATATTAACAATCCAGAGTCCAACACTTTCCCTAATGTTGCACAGGCTTTAATGGGAATAGCAAATGTAACCCCTCTGAAGTCCAACGGTTCCTTTACTGTTGCACAAACTGGATTGGGAATAATAAATGTTGCCCCTCCGGAGTTTATCTTTTTCACTACTGTTGCACAGATTGGTGTGGGAAAAGTAAATTTAACTTCCCTGATTTCCAGCGCTTTCCCTACTGTTGCACAAATAGAGTGGGAATAGTAAATGTTACTGCTCCAGAATCTAGCGCTTTCACTACTGATGCACATAATAGAGTGGGAATGGTAGTTTAACGCCTCTGAAGTTCCTACTGTTTCACAGACTGGAGTGGGATTAGTAAATGTTACCCTCCTAAGTCCAGCGCTTTTACTACTATTGCACAGATTGGAGAGGGAATAGTAGTTCAATCTCTCCAAAGTTCAACACTTTTCAAATTGCTGCACAGACTGCCGTGGGATCGTAAATGTAACCCCTCTGAAGTCCCACACACTCCCTACTGTTACACAGGTTGGAGAGGGAATAGCAAATGTTACGGTTAGACCGGGCATCTTTGGTGTGGTTTCCCCTGACTTTTTGGCTCTACCTCCTGTATTTTTGACGCTGTGCTGAATTTCATTTTTGCTGGTTTAGATGCTTTGGTCACTTTGCCACTGCTGATCAGTGTCAAAGTGCAAGTGCTCCCTAGGTAAATTGCTATTGTGATTGGTTATCCATGATTGGCATATTTGTGTTACCAGGAAGTCCCTAGTAAAGTGCACCGAGTGTGCCAGGGCTGGTGATTCAAATGCTACCAGTGGGCCTGCAGCACTGATTGTGCCACCCACAGGAGTAGCCATAAAATGGTGTCTCAGACCTGCCACCACAGTGCCTGTGTGCAGTGGCTAACTGCCATGCTGACCTGACCAGTGTCCACACTGGTCAGGCCTAAATCTTCCCTTTCTGTACACATTGGACACCCCTATGGAAGGCCCTAGATACCCCCCTGGGCAGGGTGCAGTGTATGTGAATGAGTCAGCCCTAGGCTGAATAGTTGCATCTGCATCTTGAGTGGTGGGAGGGGATAGCACCTGGGCAAGAATAGGGCTGTGCCTGCCTTCCACAATGCTGGCTCCACCTCCTGCTGGGCGACTGACAACCCTGCCCATCTCTCTCAGAAAGAAAATAAGAAATCAGGAAAACAAAGTGCTCCAGGACTGACCAGAACTGGTTCTGACTAAGCCAAGGCCTCCCTGCCTCCAGAGAACAAAGGAAAGACTGGTATTAAAAGGGATGCCCAGACGTCAGAAAATTAGATCATCCTGAAAACAAGAAGGAACCTGTGCCAAGAAGAAAGCTGGAAGACTGAAGAGGAAGGACTGTTCTGCTGTGTGCTTGTGGACTGACCTGCAGTTGCGTTGCTGCCAAGGAGAGGGGAAGGACTTTGCTTTGTGCTGTGTCCCCTTGCTTGAAGAGATCTCCAAGGGCCTGAGGAGAGCTGGCCTCCTGTTAAGAAGTACCAGGAACAAAAGAACTTCACCCCCAGCTTCCCCCCTGAACTCTGCTGAGTGAGTACTGCCCTTCCTAGAGTGCTTAATCCAATTGTGGGGCCTCTGGAAGTTGTGCCTGCTGTTTGGGGAACTGGACAAGGAGAAAAGAAGATAATCTGCAATTTTCACACATCATTCGCTTGCGGAAGGCATCCCGGATAGTGCTAGGAAATTCCTGCCACCGCTCGAACTCGTCTCCTGTTGCCACTGCAAGAACCGACGCATCGTTCGCTTGCGGAAGGCATCGTCCCGGTGCGGGAAGTTTCCTGCTTCTGCAAGTATCGTCACAGAGCCTGTCGTCACTGGGTGAGATCGTCGCACCACTTGCTTGCGGACCGCTTCACGTCACTGCGAACATCGTCACAGAGCATCGAGGGGCCGTGAGAGGAGAAGATCGACGCTGCGCATCGCCGCCGCACCTGAGATCGGCGCCGTCCCGAAGATCGTTCCATCGCGCCTGTGCGAGACGCTTCCTACCGAACCTGCGCACGGGAATGCATACAAGGTATCGCATCCCTCCCCATACAGGTCGTGTTCGTCACAACACGCCCGCTGTGTCCAGCGGGGCTGTCGCATCGCCTCCCCAGGATCTCAGGAGTGACGCATCGCTTCTTTCTCAACGCTGCAACTTCCATTTGGAACTTTTGTCGCATCTACAGGTACTTTGGGCTAAACGTGACCCAACTGTGGATTATTTTGATGCAAACCTTAGAACTCTTTTAAAATCATATTCTTGAACTGTGTATGTTGGATTTTTGTCGTTTTGGTCTTGTGTAGTTTAGATTAAATAACTTTATTTTTCTAAACTGGTGTGGAGTCCATTTGTGGTGTTTTCACTGGGTTACTGTGAGTGTTGGTACAAATACTTTACACATTGCCTTTGATAAGCCTGTCTGCTTGTGCCAAGCTAACAAGGATGTGAGCTGGGGTTATCCAAAGAGTGTATCCCCATTACCCTGACTAGAAGCAAGAATCCCTATTTGGACAGTGGTACCTACCTCTGCCAACTAGAGACCCCCAGATCTAAAAGTTACCCCTTCAGATTTCAACGCTTTCCCTACTGTTGCTCAGGCTAGAATGGGGATATCAAATTTAACCCCTCTGAAGTCCAGTGCTTTCCTTACTGTTGCACAGACTGGAGTGGGAATATTAAATATCACTACTGAGGAGTCCAACGCTTTTTCTACCGTTTCACAAAATATAGTGGGAACAGTAGTTGAATCGCTCAGAAATCCAACGCTTTCCCTACTGTTGCACAGACTGGAGTGGGAATAGCAAATGTTTCCCCTCTTGAGTCCAATGATTTCCCTACTGTTGCCCAGACTGGATTGGGAATAATAAATGTTATCCCTCCAGAGTCCAACACTTTCCCTACTGTTGCACAGACTGGAGGGGTAATAGGAAATGTAACCTCTCTGAAGTCCAATGCTTTCCCTACTATTGCACACATTGAAGTGGCAATACTAAATGTTACCCCTCCAGAGTACAACGCTTTCCCTACTGTTGCACAGACTGGAGTGGGAATAGTAAATGTTACCCCTCAGGAGTCCAATGCTTTCCCTACTGTTGCATAGGCTGACGTGGGAATTGTAAATTTTAACCTTGCACACACTGAAGTGGGAGTAGAAAATGTTATCCTTGCGGAGTCGAACTCTTTCTCTACTGTTGCCCAGATTGTAGTGGGAATAGTAAATGTAATCAACAATAATAATAACAATGCTTTCCATACTGTTGCACAGACTGGAGTGGGAATAATAAATCTATTATTCGCAGACTTCAATATTTTTTTAAATAAAAAAAAAATAATATTAATATTTGTTTAATTGTATAATATGCATATATATCTTTTCATGTTTCATAAGTGTTTTTAAATAATAATTTTAGTAAATGACTTTTTTGCTTTTTAATTTTAAATAATTTGGTAATTTATTTTATGTTTTGCAGTTGATTTATTATTATGAGAGAGATAGAAAGAGGGGGAACAACTGTTCTGCGCCTCGCTGTGGACATCCTTAGCCACTGGACATTGAAGCATCATAAGTTGACTTGCGTCACCGTCCATAGCCCGGTTCACCATTGCACAGGGTGACCTATATATCGGGAGACGTAGACATAAACGTATAACAATTGATCCACCAGAGTTTGAAACACCCTGGCCGTGATTACTGAAAGTTCCGTAGAACCTTCAAATCACAAAGCTGAGGGCCCTTAAACAGCCAGTACGGTGCATTGGTAGAAAAAGATTGATTGTAACTAGACCATGAACAATAGAATTCAAGTACAAATAATCACCAAAAGAAATTGAGTAATCAATACAAAATAACAAAACAAAACACATAAGAAGAAAATAGCAGGCAGGTGGAGTAAATAGGAACAACTAGTTAAAGAAAGGTGCGATAATGATAAAAATGGAAATGAGATACTCCAAAATCTTTGAATGCAAGGACCCAATCAGGGCAGTACCCCTTTTTTATGAGCCCTTGCGTCACTTTTGCCCCCGCAGGGACGCCATGTTGTGCGTAATTTACAAAGTGACGCATCTAGGGAGATGCGTCACTTTGCAAACCCCTGCGCCACATTATACCTGCACTAGGTATAATGAATGCAGGGTGGGCATTTTGACGCAAGAAAGCCTCGTAGAAGGGACTCAGCGAAATCTATGAGATTTTACTGTGTCACTTTTAGGATGCAAATGCGTCAATATCTTACACCTGCCTCACAGCAGGCGTAAGACTGATGTAAGCCCTTTCACATGGGGCTTGCCCCATGTGAAAGGACACATTGCTGGAGTTGTGCCACTTTTGTGACACATTCCAGCAATGAGTCACTTTTGCACCTTCAGATACGTCAGAAATACTGACGTATCTGTAACTCCTTGCGATAAGATGTGTCATACAGTAAATATGACACATCAATCATGTCGCAAGGAGTGCGCATTGAGAAGTGAAGCATCGCTGCTTTCAAGCAGCGATGCGTCACTTCTCATAAATGAGGCCCTTACTTACCTTCTTCTGCTTAAACAACTCATCCTTAAATAGGAAGACATTGTTTTTCAGAATCATCCTGACACATTTACCAATGAAATCTTTGTTGGCACCCCTTAGATCTTGGTCCTCAAGAATGTCACGTACCACATTGACCGTGTCTTCCAGCGGAATATTTGTGTACAGAGACTCAATTTCCAGTGTAACTAGACATTGATTCTCTCCACAGAAAGCTTTTCCCTCAGTAAGTGAGATGATGTGAGCAGAGTCCCTCACATATTACTTGAGATCACAAACGATAGGACATAAAAATGATCCACATATTTACTTATAGGTTCTAACAAGGAATCACTATTGGTCGCATAGGTCGGCCATTAAAACTAAAAAGATTACTGCCCCCTTAGTGGCCCACTTTTTAGAACATCATCACAGTGAAAATGACTTTTCGTGGTTAATTCTTGAAAATGTCACAATCATTAAAAGAGGTGAAAATATCCATTTGAAACGCAAAGTGTCTGAACTACAGTACATTTCTTATCTAAACACTGTACAAAATGGATCAATTTCCAGGGAGGAATGGGACCGACTCATTGGGGCAATTTAGGTAAGATCCTCTTTGTTTGGTTTTATTTGGTTATAGTTGTAAATCTTAATTGGTTCTGAGACAAAGTTTGGAAGCTTGCTCTTTTTGTAAAGAAAGGCTATAGATAGGAAATACTGTTTTTGGATAGGGGAGAGACTTAGGGGTCGATTCCGATTTGGGAAAAAAAAAGGTCCGTACGATTTGTATCCGGAGCCCTCTCCGTACGAATCAAACCTGTTCCATCCGAGTCGCGTAGTACGATCCATATTCCGTGAATCCTTCCGAATCGTCGCGATCCGTACGTATTGCAAGGCTGAAACCGTGAACCGTACGATTCGTACACATGCCGTACGACTCGTACACATGCCGTACAACGACTCGTACACATGCCGTAAGACCCGACGAGTACGATCTGGACCGTGGTATGAGGACGCGATTCGTACAGTCCACGTCAGGTAAGGGCGAGTCGTACGGAAAAGCACACAAACACATACACACCGTACGGCCCGTACACCGCCTGATTGCAGGGGTAGGGTGTGTACCCCTGTGATCATGAGGTGTACAAGCCATACCCCATGTACGATGGGTGGACGAGCCGTACCCCATGTACGATGGGTGTACGAGTCGTACACCCATCGTACATGGGGTACAGCTCGTGCACCCCATGATCGCAGGGGTACGGTGCGTACCCCTGCGATCATGGGGGTACGCACCGTACTCGTGGGGGCCGTTTGGTACCTGTTTCGGCGCGAACTCTGCTTTTACGGCTGTTTTCAGCTCCCGTAGAAAAAGGGTCGTATGATGTGTACCCAACACGTATCGTACTTGCTGGGTCATAAAAACCAGCCGCGAACCGTACAGATGTCGCGTACAGCGAGTTCCGAGGGAGAATCGTACGGAGATTGGAGTCGTACCTTCTCTGTACTACTCGTACGGAGTATGGCTCCTGGTACGAATCGTACTTCGTCGTACTTACGGGGGACTTTGCAGGGTACGATTCGTACGGGAAAAATGCTCCGAAAGGCTATTCGGAGCGTTTTTTCCCGAATCGGAATCGGCCCCTTAGTTGGCAACTTATGATGTTCAGCACAACTTTGGTGTGTAACCAACGTTAGCTGTACTGTTTGAGGGTACTGAGGGGATCAAATGTTCCTTTAAATCAAATATCTACGACTGGAACAACGTTTGTGTGGTATTTTTTTATTATTATTCATTTACATATTTTTATTACATGTATGAGATTGTGTCCTAATCTCATAGTTTTAACATAATATGCAACCATATTGTGGTAGTGATAGGAGTATTCTCTATAAAAATCCTTTAAAGATGGCAGATTCTTTTTGCCACATAAACAATGGGCATTTGAACTTGGACCAACGGAAACAGATGTTTGTTTCCGGGTCATATGTCCCCCAGTGGGTGCATTTAAAGACCGCGTTTACCCGCAGTAGAGATTTTACGGATTCACAGAGGCGTGTACCCCGAGGGGTTTTCTCAGGCAAATACAGGGATGGGTCATGGCTCTATAGAAACCGCATTAGCTAATTGTGTGAGGGTTTATGTTTAATATGCTACAAAGCCTGATTGTACCTTTCACAGATGCTGCTACGGGACTGTTTTTATTCTCGCTAGTGGTTCGAGTTAGTGGGCGTGATATTATAGACCGATTACACAAGAGTTGAAGGTAATTCCTGCTTTCTAAATGTTTATAAATATTGGGCCATATGTATGAAGCAAATTCGCATTCGCAAAGGCCGAAATTCGCAGAATTTCGGCCTTTGCGAATGCGAATTAGCAAAATGATATGTATGAAGTAAAATCTGGTGCAAAATAAGGAATCACAAAATTTGTGATTCCTTATTTTGCAATTGCATTTAACGAATCGCAAATTTTGCGATTCCTTAAATGCAATGTATGAAGCCCAAATAAATTCCAAAATGCCCTTAAGGAATCGCAAATTACCACCAACTTCTAGTTGGTGGTAAGTTGCGATTTCCTTCAAAAATGCACCTTGAAATTATTCTCAATTTGCGATTTTCTAATTGCGAATTGCAGAATTGAGAATACCTTCCCATTCATTCCTATGGGCCGCCTGGCCCATAAAAATGAATGGGAAAGTATTCCTTAATTGCGATTCGCAATTTGCTAATCGCAATTAAGGAATACTAAGAATTTGCTAAAGAAAAGCAAATTTGTACATACATACCAATTTGCGATTCTGAAATAGCGATTTCTTAAAAATCGCTATTTCAGAATCGCAAATCGGTACCTTCATACATATGGCCCATTGTCCCAATATTGCACAGGACTGTGTTTGATGAAGGTTGTCGCTAATAAGTAGATTACAAGAGTAATAGGTTTAGGGAGGTCTTTATGTGGAGATTTAAAGTTACGGAGTTAGCTGATTTAAATGTGCATCGTGGGGTTGCCCGAATGTTAAACATAAAGGGGCGAAACAGTGTTGAAATTTTAAACACCAAAAGAGATAGCTATTAGGGAAGGGAATGTGTCATATCTTTGATGATGCGTCGGCCACTCTGGCAAATGTCAATATATTATGTCCTTTATACTGGGTAGTCTGTGGGTTTGGATACAGCTGAGTACAGTTACAATATGTATCATATATATACTTGCAGATTTTGATATCTTCATATCATCCGGGTGATTTGGCTGCAAGACAGTGCCGGTTAGAGATATCTGGGGTTCAATAAATTGAGATATCTGGGGTTCAATGAATTGATGAAAGGGACACTGCACTAAAAGCTTGATCCCTACCTGACTTGTTGGAGGTAACTAACTGTAGGATCACCATAGTGTATCACATTTCCTTAAAATAAAGGTAATATTAATAATATGTCCCTGAAACTAAAAATTAGGTGGCTATCTCCCTTTGCATTTGGGTATTGGATTTACCGGCACCTGTACCATTTGGCTGTTTGTTTTTGGAAGCTATTTACGCCCAATTGATACATCCGTCATGTTAACATATAGTCTATTCCAGCTTATCTATGAAATTATTGTGGAACTGGAAATATGGATATAGGATTGCTATATAAATAGACAAGAAGAGAAGGATATGTTGTCCTCTTGTACAGAAGTTGTGCCTGTTTAGTCCTTCCTCTGTGTCAGCTGTATGGAATTTTGTTTTTATGTTGAGAGATGAATGAAAACTTAGTATGAATGTAGAAACCTTTTTGGTGTCACCATTGTAGAAACCTTTTTGGTGTCACCATTGTGCTTTTTTTTCGGACAATGAGACGATGTATCAAAAAGAGTTGTGGTTAATTTTTGCTTTCATGTTTATTTTTTTACAGATTTTTATATTGATATTGCGAATTACATGTGTTTTTCCTGAAGAAGGTGATGGCCATAAACTACTGGCCACCAAAACGCGTTGATGCACTGAGAAGAAACGTCAACTCTAAATCTATGTGGATAATAGATATGATATATAAAATAATGTTCTAGATGACTACAATTGATTTATTTGTTGTTGATTTAATAATACTTTTCTGTGATTTGGAATAATGTTTCCTACTTATTTTCCTAATTCTTTCTAGTATTAATTTTTTAATAGTATGATAAGGCCTTTTTTAATAGTATGATAAGGCCTATTGTAAGGTCCTTACTGATGATTTTAAACTGCCCTATGGCATATGTAGTTCAGACGGGGCTATATATTTAAAAAAAAATGTGTGTGTGCTTAGTTTTTTTAAGTACACTGTTATTTATGGTATAGAGTAAAAATATCGAGTTTTTATTATCGACTAGGCATAATTTCGAGTCAAAAATATAGAATGAACATAATATTAACTGAATTAAAATGAACATTAAAAACCTGGGTCTTTTCTTTAACTGATGTTGCCTGCAGAGCGCTGGTGTAATGTGTAGTGCAAAGTGTAGCTATCTCTTTTCCCTCCAACCCTTCCATCTGGGTTGGGTGAGCGCCAAGATACTCCTTGGAGCGATAGGAGCGCTATAAAAGTGTCTTTTACATTACATTACAATACAACATCGACTAGACATAATATAGACTACAAAAATATCGCCTAAAAAATTGTAATATCGAATAGAATGGACATATTATCGAATCAAAAATATAGAATGGACAAAATATCGACTAGACATAATATAGACAACAAAAATATCGAATTTAAGGTAAGTTAATATTAATTTTTTATTTTTGTGTAATATAATTCTGTAGGGGGTTGTGGGTTTATAGAGGAATAGGGTGGGAAGTAATTTAATTATAATTAATTAAGTATGTTATTTTATTTATTGATATTTATTTAGAATAAATTGTTAATTAATTATTAATTGCTAATTAATTAAAATATAATTGATAATATAATTTTAATTGATTAATTGATAAATATGTTAATTTTAGTAATTTATTTACTGTAGCTGGTTTTTAGTTTATAGGGGAATAGGGTCGGAACTAATTTAATTATAATTAATTAAATATGTTTTTTTATTTATGGTATTTATTTAGAATTAATTGTTAATTAATTATTAATTGTTAATTAATTAAAATATAATTTGAAATGTATTGTAATTGATAAATATGTTACTTTTATTACATTATTTTCTGTAGTGGGTTGTGTGTTTATAGGGGAATAGCTTGGGAAGTAATTTAATTGTAAGTAATTATATTTGTAAATATTTTTTTGTGTCTAATTTTTATTTATTTTTATATTGTACATTAATTTATTGGTAATTGGTAAATAATTAGTATTAGTAGGTAATTTTTATTATTAGTTAATTTTTATGTGTAAAATTGTAAAATATTTTAATTATTTTGTAATTGGTATTAATATTTATGTTATTTATATTTATATATGAAGTATTTACTTTCCCTACTATGGCACTCACTGGAGTGGGAATAGTAATTTTTACCCCTACGCTATCCAACGCTTTCCCTACTGTTGCACCCTCTGGAGTTGGAATAGTCATTTTACCCCTACGCTATCCAACGCTTTCCCTACTGTTGCACTCACTGGAGTGGGAATAGTAATTTTTACCCCTACGCTATCCAACGCTTTCCCTACTGTTGCACTCTCTGGACTTGGAATAGTAAATTTTTACCCCTACGCTATCCAACGCTTTCCCTACTGTTGCACTCACTGGAGTGGGAATAGCAATTTTTATCTCTACGCTATCCAACGCTTTCCCTACTTTTGCACTCTCTGGAGTAGGAATAGTAATTTTTATCCCTACGCTATCCAACGCTTTCCCTACTGTTGCACTCACTGGAGTGGGAATAGTAATTTTTTCTCCTATGCTATCCAACACTTTCCCTACTATTGCACTCACTGGAGTGGGAATAGTAATTTTTACTCCTACGCTATCCAACACTTTCCCTACTGATGCACTCACTGGAGTGGGAATAGTAATTTCTACCCCTACGCTATGCAACACTTTCCCTACTGTTGCACTCTCTGGAGTGGGAATAGTTATTTTGACTCCTGCGCTATCCAATGCTTTCCCTACTGTTGCGCTCTCTGGAGTGGGAATAGTAATTTTTACCCCTACGCTATCCAACGCTTTCCCTACTGTTGCTCTCTCTGGAGTGGTAATAGTAATTTTTACCCCTACGCTATCCAACGCTTTCCCTACTGTTGCACTTTCGGGAGTGTGAATAGTAAATTTAACCCTCTCGCTATCCTACGGAAAAAATATTGTATATGTTTTGTTAATAATATGTATATATATATATGTTTTAAAATTATTATTATTTTTTTTAAGTTACATTAATTATTTATTAAGTTTAAGTTTATTTAAGTATTTTAAGTATGTTTAAATTAATTATATGTATTAATATATTACTTTTAAATTACATTTAAGATATTTGAAAAATTCGATATTTTGACTGTTTATATTTTTTCCTATCGATACTTTGGAGTCGATATTTTTGTACTTACCTGTTTGTAGATAGGAAGTCGATATTCTGGCATTCTATATTTTTACCTCGATATTTTGGCAAGTCGATATTTTGACTGTCGATATTCTGTCAGTGATCCGTTATTTATAGATACCTGCATATTTTCTATTGAATATATTTGTATCTTTTATATTAAGTTTATTTTTTGATTACACTGTCTTTTTCTCCATTGTCATCATACTGGTGATTTGAGGTTACATGTTTAAGTGTGGTATGTCAAGTGTGGATTGACCCAAAGGGTTTATGTATGACCTAGGTCTTTTCTGGTACCCTTCTCCTTTGGCTGTTGGGTCCCTCTCTCTTTGTTTGAGCTCTCCACTACCTTGCCAAAATTGAATTTCTCTGGGGAAATACGCCTCTTTCAAACGACAACCTGGAGAAGAGGCGGGCCCATTTACAGGAAGTCAAAGAGAACAAGGAGGCTTCAGTAAAGGAAAAGGTGGCAGAGTGGCAAAGAAACATTAAGTTCAGCTCAAATGGCTGAACAGGTAATAAATCAGTCATCAAAACAACTGAATGAAAACAATAAAAATCTTTTAAACAAAGGTCTAAAATGTTGTCCAAGCGCAGGAATGAACCCAGCCACTGCAAGGATTGACTTGTATATGGTTTGTTGAAAAATAGAACTAAAGAAATATTTTTTATATGAAAGGGCACATTAAAAGAAGATCGAGTCAATTCTAGAAAGTGCAGATGTTGTTCCAATGAAAACTCTCTCCAGTCTGGAAATGGAGTCGGCTGGGTTACAGGAAATGAGGAATCAAGAAGAAACCTCTGAATTGGAATATTGTGCTTTTTAGAAACGGGGTTCTCTAGTTGGCAGAGATAGGTACCTTTGTCCAAATAGGTACCCTTGCTTCTATCAGTGTAAGAGGGATACACACTTTAGATAACCCCTGCTCACCTCCTGAGTAGCTTGGTACGAGCAGACAGACTTATCCCAAAGGCAATGTGTAAAATATTTTTACTCAAAACATACAGTAATACAGGGATAACACCACAAATGGACACCACACCAGTTTAGAAAAATAATGTATCTTTATCTAAACTCAACAAGAGCAAAAAGACAAAATCCAACATACATGTATTAAGAATATGACTTTAAAAGGGTTTCACACAACAGGGTCTATAGAAAACTATGGATGTGTGATTTCTCACAAAGTACTTGTAGATGTCACAATTCACAAGGCAAAACAGCTGCAGAGATGGTAAGTGTCGAGAAACAAAGAGATGTGTCAGCTCCTGAGACCCTGGGGAGGCGATGCAACAGTTTTGCTGCACCCAAGAGAAGTGATGTGTCGAATTGGGTCTGTAGGGGATGTGATGCGTCAACTCCAAGACGGTTCTGGTCGCCGGGTGATGTGTGGGGAAATCTTGCTGCATAGGTACGATGTGTGGAAATCAGGGATGCGTCGGCGATCAATGTGGCACTGCGTTGGATTCTTCAACTGCGATTCCTCGATGCGTTGGTTCTTGCAGTGGCAACAGGCATTGCATCGGTTCAGCAGTGGCACAGCAATGCATGGAGATTCTTCTCGCCCAGCAGTGCTGTGTCAGAAAAACAGCCACAAGAATAGAGATGCGTCAATTTCTTCCAGTCTTTAGGTTTCTTCCAGCTCCCAGCAGCAAGCACAACCTCCAGAGGCCCAGAACAGGAACAGGAACCTCCAGGCAGGTCAGAACTCTCAGCAGCAGAGTTCTGGGGAGCTGGGGTTTAAGTCTTTGTGTCCCTGAGACTTCTGAACAGGAGGCCAGCACACACAGGCCCTTGGAGATCTTCTTCAAGCAGGTTCATAGCAATGTTCGAGTATTTGTCCTTTCCTTGGCAGAAACAGCAACTGAAAGCCAACCCCACACAGCACACAGCAAAGGGACAGTCAATACACTAACAGGAAGAGGTACACAGAATGATTAAAAAAGGAAAATGCCTACTTTTTAACATAGTTGTCCAGCCAGGACCCGTAGGACAAAACCCCCCCTATTTATAGTACTTTTTAAAAGTGGCATTTTCAAACACGCTATTTAAAAAAACATCTTTACTAAAAGATGTGTTATTAAATTATGAGTCCAGGGAGGCTAAACTTCATTTCTCTCTCTTGTTCCAACGGGAAGTCATACTTGTGAGATGTTACAAAGCATTTTGCATTCTATTTTATTCGGCAAGATAGCCTTTCAGTGGTGAAAAATGAAAATGGGGAGCTGGGGTTTAAGTCTTTGTGTCCCTGAGACTTCTGAACAGGAGGCCAGCACACACAGGCCCTTGGAGATCTTCTTCAAGCAGGTTCATAGCAATGTTCGAGTATTTGTCCTTTCCTTGGCAGAAACAGCAACTGAAAGCCAACCCCACACAGCACACAGCAAAGGGACAGTCAATACACTAACAGGAAGAGGTACACAGAATGATTAAAAAAGGAAAATGCCTACTTTTTAACATAGTTGTCCAGCCAGGACCCGTAGGACAAAACCCCCCCTATTTATAGTACTTTTTAAAAGTGGCATTTTCAAACACGCTATTTAAAAAAACATCTTTACTAAAAGATGTGTTATTAAATTATGAGTCCAGGGAGGCTAAACTTCATTTCTCTCTCTTGTTCCAACGGGAAGTCATACTTGTGAGATGTTACAAAGCATTACGCATTCTATTTTATTCGGCAAGATAGCCTTTCAGTGGTGAAAAATGAAAATGGTAGTATTTCACTATCAGAACATGTCACACACACAAGTACATTGCATACCATTCACATACACTGCACCCTGCCCAGGGGTATACCTTGGGCCTTCCATAAGGGTGTCTGCCATGTAAATAAGAAAAGGGAAGGTTAGGGCCTGGCAAGTGGGTACACTTGAAAAGTCTACATTGCAGTTAACAACTGTGCACAGACAATGCAGTGACAGGCCTGAGATATCTTTTCAGGACTACTAATGTGGGTGGCACAATCAGTGCTGCTAAGACCACTAGTAGCATTTGATTTATAGGCCCTGGCAAACTTCAGTGCACTTTACTAGGGACTAACAAGTAAATCAAATATGCCAATCAGGTAAAAACAAATTGTATTAATAATTTACACAGGGAGCACTTGCACTTTGACACTGACCAGCATTGGCAAAGTGCCCAAAGCATCTAAGCCAGCAAAAACAAAATCCAGCACAGCATCAGAAAGACAGGCCGGACAGGCAAATAGTCAGGAGACACCATGCTAAATATGCCAAGTCTAACAGTGCTGCAGTAGGCAATGAAACAAATTAATCAATCATGTGTGACTGCAAAGTAAATTTGAAATTTTGCCCACAGCTACCACCATAAGGCGGATCTCTTTCAACAACTAGTGACTGGAGGATTGAGAAACATATTCTTAAAAGAAAAGAGAAACTGCTTCTATTGCAAAAGAAATATGACTAAAGAATACTGGGGGTCTCTAAAAGATCTGCAAAATTACAAGAATATCGTCATCAAGGCCTCCGACAAAGGAGGGAACATAGTGATTATGGATCAGGGTCAAAATTACCAGGAAGTGAGAAGACAATTAACAATCCAAATCCTTATGGAAGGCTAGAGGATGATCCTATGAATGAGATTATGGAGGTTTATCATGAAAAACTGAGAGTTTGGCATGAACAGGGACTCTTAGAGAAAGAAGAACTGACGTATTTCAGAAAGCACCACCCTACAATGCCAACAATTTATGTCCTACCAAAAGTTAATTAAAGCCTAGGAAACCCACCAGGTCACTTGATAGTCAGTTCTTGTGATTCTCTGTTGGAAAATGCTTCAAGGATCACAGATATCTGCTTGTTCCCTTATGTTGCCAGCCTTCCATACTACGTCACTGCTACTACTGAGGATTTTTTTAATTGAATACATGGCATACTTTGGAAAAATTAGTGCATAATGACAACAATAGATGTGTCAATGTACTCTTCTATAGCACATGAGGATGGTTTAAAAGCTTGCAGATATTTCCTATGGTCCAGATCATTAAGTTTATTCGGACATACTGAAATGTAAATAGGAATCATGGGATTCTGCATAACAAACAACGTTTTCCTTTTTGATGGGAAGCATTACATCCAAAAGAAAGGCACAACAATGGGCATATTGTTTGCCCCTCTGTATGCTAATTTGACCATGTGACTATGGGAAGCAGAGACTGTGTGGATGCAAGAAAGCAGTCAAATACTCACAAAGGTGGCCCTGCGAGTTTGTTTTATTGATGGCTTGTTTTCAATCTTGGAAGGTGAAGAGAGGAGCTGGAATAATTTTTACAGTCATTACATAATAGAAAGGAGCAGTTTTGGGTCTTTAGACTCTCTCACAAATTACAGGGTTAAATGACGAGATTCCCTGGGGGTGGGGGTTGAACCGACCTATGTTGTAACCTAAGGGAGGCTTCTACCAACACAGGTTACATGCAGATGTGTGGGTAATAGCACTGTGAAAATACCTGATTAGACCACACACTCACACACACAGTATAGATTCCACTGAGCAATTATAATCACATACCAGTAAGATAGAATCTTGATGCGTGCCCTTGTCTACATTCACTGCTACCAACAAGTGAACACATAGAATACCTATGCCAGCAATTTCCTGTAGTGGGGTCCTCACTTCTTCTATAGGGGAAATAATTTGTGGTTTACCCCATGTACCAAATATGCAAGAGGGAACCTGCTTTATGAATAAAAAGATGAAATCTTTCGCTCCAGCTGCCCTCAGCAGGCTTCGCCCCTTTCATCCCATACACTGAGTGGTCTATTGCCATTCTAAATAAACCTCTTCCAACCAGATTCCTTCAACTCCAAGGGCCAATATTCGAGCACCTTTTAATAATGGCAAAATCGAGCATCCAGTGTGTCACCACAATATTTCAATGAAATTCACTCCGAAGATGGCCGCCTCCTCCCAAGCACTAGCACTATCATGCAGAAGTGCCTTCCTAAATACTCCACCCCCAAAACCACATATCATGGGAAGCAGAGCAGGGGTGGGAATACGGCTAGTTGCCGAGCCACCTCTCGTGAGTATGAACACTGCTGGATCCTTCCAAGAGCCCCTGGCAAGATAAATACAATGTATTGCTATTTACGAGATGGTCTCCTTATACCACAATTTGTTTTAGATCACGAGCAACAAGGTGCTCTGTCGTATTGCTCCCGTCAGCCTAGGCCTTCTAAAGAAGGGGTGAGTGATCTATACAGAGTCCGTTGGGACATCGCCAATAACGTGCACATGTTTTTATCTTCACTCCCCTGTTTCCACTACCACGTGATATACCATCTAATGATACCACACCAAATTGTTGGTAATACAGTGCTAATTTTAAAAAACTGCATGCATGTTTATATGAGTATACTTGCTCACTGCAAAAATTAGGGGTCAAGTGGCCACCCCTATTTATTGCACTGTGATAAGTCAGTACATATATTGCAATGATTTAGTTGCTTTTACCCAATGTTGATGTTTGTCTATCTTGTTTCGTGTATTTCTGTTTGATTACTCCACAAATGAACGATCAGAGTTTCTTGCACGCACAGCATCTCTAGGACTCACTCCCTAATGAGTTCTCAATTTGAGCAGCTTCAGCACTGTAAATGACACGGACAACAGTAGCAGATACCGCTATGAGCACTATGGACTACTCACACATACCGATATTTAATTAATTTATAGCTATACTTTAATAGTGGAATAAACCACATGAGAATAGCCAACATTTTGGAGATTGAAACACGAGCTGACATAACACAGGGGATAGAAATGATACCTCGCCCCCCCTCCCTCTCAGGCAATAAGGATGCCACCACAGCTCGACCCACATTGGGTTCACCTTTCTGATGCTTTTCAGCGCGCGGGGCTCTGCCTCAAATTTTCAAACTTTCTTTAATTATCACTTTCTTTCAGGTCTCACCACACCAGGTCAATCAGACCTGATGTTTACTTGCGAGGCTGGTTACTACTCCATTGCGTCCAAAACAGCAATGCAGTGGTGTCAGAGATGAAAAATTCTCTAAATTTACACTTGGTCCTGATGAATTGCCACTAGACCCGTTAGGGGCTGCCCAAGGCAAGAAACATGTTGACCTCCCACACCACACACACTCTCTAGGATCATTGCAACCAAATAGGGCTTTTAGTAATGTTAGTGCACCCCTGGAATAAAGTTTAAACTATAGGGCTGCCCTAAACCTATTTTCCAAGGAGGGACAAAGAGACTCTATTTACTCGTTATATGGGCTAAAAAAAGCATCAGTTTTAATCAACATTTTTGAAGTGAGATAGAAAATGTATTTACAATTATTAGCAGCACTGCAATTGTAAATACAAAAATTCTATTATAACCCAAGTGTGTACAAGGTGCACGAGTGGAAAGTGAGTGACACTACCGCGACGCAAGTGACAGAAGAATCAGCGTGGACGGCGCAAAGTGCTTTGTGCAAGATATATATACAGTGACTTCGAACATAGAGGTTTCAATACACTTTGAACAATTGCTTTTGTATATAATTTTAACAGAGAACCACTATGCAAGAAGCGCCTAGAGTCTGGCTGAAGAGTCGACGGCATTTCGATCCATGCAATTTAGGATCATCATCAGGACTAGATGGGTAGATGCCGTGCTGTGGGGGAATAAAGGGAGTGGAGAAGTGTGGCTCACTGGTTAGAGGCGGCAGACCCAGAAGCAGAGGTCGGCCCAGGACCATGGTTCAATTCCCGATGCGGCAGGGTACGGAACCAATGTCAGCGGGCTCAATAAATCTCACCTCGGTGCCTCTTTAACCATGGGTCCCACGCCGCAACTCTGGGCAATAGCTTGCTTAATCTCCACAACGGCCCCCTCGCTGCCGGGGATGCCTGGCTTCACCTTGGGGATGCCCAATAGGGACCATCTCACAGGAAAAGCCAGGACGGGTTCCCCAGCAGCACACAGCGCCAAGAAACCATGGGGTGAACGTGCGCTCTACAAATTCATACTAACATAACGTAATTTGAGGGCAGAAGAGGGAGATACAAAGGAGGGGAGGGGGGCAAGAGGAGGGGGGGGACAGGGGAAGAAACCAATGCTGGAGGGTGCAAGGCAAAGAATCTCACCCGGGTAGGCGAAAGAAAGGAGTGGTAGTCGGGCTCCTATGTAAAATCCGGAGTTCCGTGGGCGCCACGTGAGGCAATACTTCAATGTTTCAATTGGAGGGTATCGGTTGTGATATCAAATCTAGGGAGAGAGAGAGAATAATAGCGCTAGATAGAGGGGCGCATACCCGTCAATGAAAGTACGGGGCGAGGAGGGGGGGGGAGGGGGATGCGTGTGGGTTACAATGGTGGTTATAATGCCCACTCACCAATCGTGTATCAGCATTAATCCGCAAAATCACGATCTCGAAGGGACCCAATAGACGGGCCGAATATGATTATGGGGGGGGGGAAAGGGAGGGGAATATACAATTAGCCAATCAATTGCATAGCGTCACAATAACTTATACATCAAGGAGAAATCAGCGGCAAGGCCGAAACGCGCGTCGATAAACTCTATTGTTTGCCACTGAATTTTTATGTACTCTGTATGTTTAATTGTGTGTATAATTGTTGATCCAATAGTTTCTTAGTACCTTTTGTGCATATTTTAACTATACTGTATTGACCCTGCCTTTTTTAAGATAACATTTGAATGTGTAACTTTTTTAATAAATTGAATTTGTTTAACTCTTAATTGATTTGTGTGCTTTACATACTGGTCTGCTCCCTAGTTTTATTATTGAATGTGGTTATTTCTTCACACATTGTTCATTTCCCTGTATTAGAAATTTAGTTTTTGAACAGGGGGTCCTTGTTGTTCACATTGAACATTGCAAAGTGTGCCAAATTGCAATCAACAAAAAAGAAGTAATGCTACCAAACAAAAAAATGTGGAAGATAAATCAATTGATTGATTGCATGAGTACGCATGTAATATATGTGATTGAATGTCCGTGCGCGCTAAAATACATTGGAAGTACGAAAAATGAATTCAAGAAACGCATCCTGGAGCACATTAGAGCTACTGTAAATAAAGACAGGAGTAATGCTGTTGCAAAACACATGGAGGTGGCTCATAATAGTGATTGGAAAATCCTAAAGACATATGCACTGGAATGTATTTTACCACATGAGAGAGGCGGAGATCAGGAAAAACAATTAAGATGCAGAGAATCAAGACAAATCCTGAATTTCCGGACAATGACCCCTTGGGGACTAAATCAGAGCGAAGAACTTTATGTACACTTGTAAATAGTTCACAATCAGCTCTTGGAATTCACTTGAGGATTGCACTTTGCACTTGCCTGACGCTTGACGAACAGCACGCCTCCCCACCTAGACTGCTTCCGCTGTGTTCTGCAATCGGCAGAACCTGTCACCGCTCCCAGCTGGAAGCTGTGTGGGTCGAGGGCTCTGGGGGCACAAAGGACAAGGCTAACGACCGGGGGACTGCGAGGACCAGCATTCCCCAGGTAGCGCAGCTGGTGCCTCTTCCCCCGGCAGCCACGCCCACCGCCTACACGTACATAATTGACGTGATCCCCCCGCGACGCGGGACGCGCACGGGTCGGAGCTCGGGGCGAAGACCGGGCAAAGAGCGGGCTGTTTGAGGCCGTTCGAGTACGGCAGAGTCCGGTCCGGGCAATCCCTCCTGGCCCCCTCTTATTCTGCTGTTGGAAAAACCCCTGTCATTGGCGCACAATGTCTACACGAGAGTATAAAAGCAGGGCAGCAAAGGGGAAACTGAAAAATGGAACACTTGACGATTTTCTCACTAGAACAAACACTGCTATAGATCTGGAGATCAGTAAGATGCAGCACAGGGTCTCCATTGAACTCGATGCTGCCAGAAGACTATCCCAGGAGCTGGCTAATGCCAAGAAATCCTCTTTGGGGCATTTTGCCCATGCTAAAACACCGGATCGCACAACGGGACCAGCATCGATTCTAACGCAGGCAGTGATCCATTGCCCACCAGCTTCACCTCCTACAACCCCAGTAGAGAATGCTGGGTCTCCATGCCCAGGATCGTCCGCTCTCAAAACACCCCTGGGAAGGGTGGGAGGGGAAGATGGGCCTTCGCCAGCGCCAATACCAACTGTCAATCCTAAAGTTATGGGTGCGAGGTCTCCCCCAAACCTGACCAAGGGCTCCAATCAGAAACGGAAGCGTAAGACCGCCACTGCTTACTCTAGGAAAAAGGCTAAGGTAGCAAAGACACAGTTTCCCACCCAAGTATTAGTCCAGTCACCCCACCCACTTCACCCCGTAGTAAATAGCTGCCCTATAGTACTAGAATCTAGGCCAGCTAAGCCGGTGGGGGAGTATGAGAATCTGATAATTGAAAGTGAGAATGATGGGGTACCACTCTGTATGATTCAAGGTAAGGATGTGGAATTCTTAACGATTGTGTGGGAAACGTTAAAAAAACTCCTTACCCCGCTGGAAGCCAGACTGTCTCAAATAGAAACCCAGCTTCTCGAGACTGAAAAAAGTATCCTAAATCTGGCCACCCTGACCCTATCTGGTAACAAACCATCCAGTCCATCAGCTGCGAGTCACCACGCAACAGCGGCTGCTGTTACCTTACCATCTTCTCCGGCGACCAAACCCGTCCCAAAACCCCGACAAAAGGTCCCTGCTAGCACCTCCATCAATAAAGTAGCGGGAAGTGCCAACCAGCTGCCGGCCCCTCCTGTACCAGCCCCTAAAGTGCAGGCAGCCCCGAGGCCTAAAAATCGCGACAAATACCAGGCAATCTCACAAAGAGATAAATTTACAAAAAATCATTATAGGGGCTATGTTGATCTTCCCCCAGAGGTAAGACCTTATGTTGTGGTCCTCACTGGGGTGCCAGAAATCCCATACCAACAGCAGGAGGACTTTGGGTCATTAAAAAATAAGATCTTCCACTGGCTTAATGTGAACAGGCCACTGCCCAATCACCTTTGAAGTAAAATTCTTATGGTGCGACGGGTCCCTTGGATAGGGACCTCGCACAAATCCATCTCAGGTGATTGTGTAATTGTCTCATTCGAAGATCCCAACACTGCACACTTTCTTCACTCATGGAGCGGTCATGGTCCTAAGACACCTATAGCAACCAGACCACTAACCTTTTTTTATCCCCCGCACTCTCATTTCCACATGGAGGTAAACTGGAATTGGAATACGATTCCGGAACAAAACTTTGTGCAGGGTGGCCCATTCAATCACTGGCAGGATCAACATGTAGGGTGGAATGGGGTTCCCACCCACAATAGATTTGGATGCCTTGAGGACGTGGATTGACTTCATCACTGAGCCTTTGATACCGCCTCCTTGAGAGATTCACATTGTACTCCCTCTTACCCACCACCTTGTACTGTCTCACAAACACCTTATAGGGCAAATGAAACACTGGAACCATCTTCATACCTCCCCGGAGACTCCACTCAAACCACGGTTGAAATCAAACACATAGAGAAGCAGGCTGTTGACTATCTTATTGAGGGTTCATCAACTGGTTACACAAAAGAAAATGACGAGCTTACCATCCCATGCCCAGCTGATATGCCATACGCAACTTGTTCACTGGTATCACAGGGGCTGTCCTCCTCTAATTACTGCCAGGGCAGGATAAGAAGGCATCCAGTGGTCTCTAATTCCAACGAGGAGGACAGGGCACCAAGTACACTCTCGATACTGTCTTGGAACGTGGCCGGCTTGGCTAATAAATTTGATTGGGTGGAATTCGTTGAGGAATATGACATATGTCTGTTCCAAGAAACGTGGGCTAGAGAACAGCACGCCCGCACAGGGTTCGCTACCTTTGAGACCGTGGCAAAATGGGGTGGGAGAGGACGACCGTCCGGTGGTTTATCAATCTGGGTAGGTTCCCACCTTGGATGCAGGGTGGGAAATATTGTAACCAACTCACCGGACTTCCAGTGTGTTGTCCTTGAGTGGGCATCCGGTGTTGGAGTAGCATTAATTAATGTATACTCTAGACCGGTTGGCATTATAGGCACTTCAGGAACAATAGAGGAGTTGGCTGCGTTCCTCGACCGCACCACCCTTTGGGGGGGGGACTTCAACATCCAGTATGAGCCCCTCTCGGATCATCTGGATGGTGTAAGTAATGAAGAAGACGATCTTTGGGAGATACCCACCTTATTGGGCCCACCGGTGAAATCATGGTCACCCCTAGCCACCCAAATAATGTCCCTCACTCTATCACACTCACTAAGGGCCTGTAATGGGCGGACCAAAGGAGACTTCCCACCCCAGTATACCTTTAATAGAACAGGGCACGAATCACGGATAGACTATCTCCTGGTTCGGACAAAGGATTGGAATAGAGTGAGGGAATTCAATATACTTAGAAGGTCTGACAGTGACCACAATGCAATGTCTTTGAGGTTTGCTGCTCAGGGTGTGCCAACGGCAAACACAGACAAAAACTCTGCATTTACGGAGGGCCTTGTTGCATCTAGCAACAGACGTAGGATTAGATGGGCTACACTAGTGCAGAACCCAAAAAACAATCAGAGGCTATACGAGGCAGTGGTCCCTGCCCTTGAAAAAGTGAGGGATCTTTTCCTTCAGTCAACTTATCCCGACAATTTTAGAGTGTTTGGGGACATCCACTCTGAGCTTTGCACTAACCTGGCAGAAATAATGAACCCGGTGGCCAGGACGAAAAAGGGAAAGGAAAAGAGAGCCACATGGTTCAATGCTTCTTGCAGAAGTGCAAAGGCTGCCCTCTTAGAGTCCCTTAAAAACCGGGATACTCCTAGTAAGATCAGGTACAAGAGGATGGCCTATAAGCTCACCACACGTAATGCCAAAATAGAATGGGATCAGCATAACTGGATGGAAATGACGGCTGCCCTAGCATTTCATGACGCCCGTAAATTCTGGCAGATTGTCAAGCATGGCTCAGCTGAACCCATAGCAGCAGTAGATGCAAATATTTCTGCCACTGTATGGGAAGCCCACTTTAAATCCTTATATAGTGTGCCTGACTCGGGCCTGTCAGGGAATCTACTAGATCCACCAATGGTTCAATCTTCAGAAAGTGTAGTTAAGATGGATGGATTTACCCTGGGAGAACTTAATAGGGCAATTCTGGACCTTGCGGCCGAAAAGGCGCCTGGTCTGGACAAACTCCCAGGTGACCTCTATAGGCAGGAGGTCAAGATCTGGGCCCCCTACCCGAGGGAGCTGTTCAATGCAATTTTGAACGGCATGACGATCCCATCGACTTGGCTGGGGGCAGAGATAGTCCCTATATTCAAGAGGGGCTCGCCTCTGCTCCCAGCCAACTACAGGCCAATAAGCTTAATAGACGTTTCCCAGAAACTCTTCACTAGGCTACTACTGGACCGTTTATCGGAATGGATGACAGATCATGACATCCTGAGTCCACTCCAGGCGGGATTTAGAAAGAAGATCTCCACCATAGACCAGGTCTTTCGGCTCGCCCTCATCTTTTGGAAAACGGTACAGCTGGAGGGTGGCTGCCTCTACACTGTATCCGTGGACCTGAGGGCGGCCTTCGACCTGGTCCCCCGCAGAAAACTTTGGGAGGTGCTGATCAAACTGGGGGTCCCCGGGGGAATGCTGGAGATGATCATTCGTCTCCATACTGCCAACTTCGCCCAGGTGAGGTGTGGCAAGGAGGCGGCGTTGTCAAACCGATTCCCCGTCGACAGAGGGGTTAGGCAGGGTTGTGTGCTTGCACCAACCCTGTTTTGCCTCTACGTCAACGGGGTAATCGCCTACCTCAATGGGGTTGCCAACTCTGAAGCCCCTAAGCTGGCAGGCAGCAGGGTACCGGCGATAATGTTTGCCGACGATACCCTGTTGCTCTCAAAGTCCCCAATGGGGATACAGCGCGTCCTAAATGGCTTTGTGGAGTTCTGTGGGGAACATGGCCTAGAAGTCAACACCTTAAAGACCAAATTTATGGTTTTTAATGCCCCACAAAGGCTACGAACTGCCCCAACCATCGGTCAGACTACACTTGAAAGGTTGCGAACCTTTGAGTATCTTGGGCTCGTGTTAAATGAGAATTTGACCTGGTGCACACACCAACAGAAATCACTACTTAAATTGGCCCAGTACTCGGGAGGGGTTATGAGACTCATGGGAAATAATAGGTCATCTATCAAACCCGTCGGCCCACCACTCCAGATATACAAGGCACAGGCAAGAGGGGCCGCCATGTATGAGCTATGGGGCCGTGTACCTTCTCCAGAATTGATGAAACAGGAGAATAAGTTCATTAGGCAAGTGGTACGACTACCGCCTAGTACGCCCCTTGTTCCACTGAGATTAGATCTAGGGCTGCGACCTCTTAGCGAAGAACTGGCGCTGCGTCCCCTGGTCTACTGGCGCAGGCTGTGGGCAGTTCCTGAACTCAGCAGTTATAGGCAGGGTCTGCAGGAAGTTTTATCCATGCCCAACGCTGGAAAAATTAAGTGGCTTAGATCTATTAGAACTGAGTTGGAGGGTCTAGGCCTATCTACACTCTGGTCTGATCCCCTATCTGCATGTCCACTAATTTCGAAAAAGAGTCTGGCAAAGGCATACCATGACAGTAAATTAGCGGCACTTGGTCGTCAACAAACTTTGGGCACACACACAGAGTCATTTTTATCTATTAAGGACAATTACAGATTCGAACCGGCCTTGGACAAAATATATCCTCCTCTTCTTAGGAAACTCTACTTACAATAGAGGCATGGGACTCTTCCCATCAGAGCTCTAACTAGCAAGTGGAGTAAATCATCAACTAGCTTATGCCCGGCTTGCACAGTGGACACTGAATCAGAACTCCACATAGTCTTTTTTTGTCCGGCTTACCAGGCTTCCCGTAAGAAATGGATTATCCCCATATGCAGGAGCTTGGGGTTCACGGAGTGCCTGGCCGCATTCAGAGTACTGAAATCAGATTTGTCTGATCACATTGTCTTTGCTGTGGCTAAATACTTAGGTGCAATGTGGTACCTGAGAAACAAATACCTTAAGGCTGGACATTGATTATTGACTGACTGTAGAATAAAATTAGAAACTCTGTATATAGGAAAACTTTTATGTACCCGGAGGGATTGTGATGTTTTAATGTTTATTTTAATATTATGAAATGAATGCTGCTTATCTTTTATGGTGATATAATTGCCGAAATAAAGATTTATGAAATGAAATGAAATGAAATAGTTGGACCTTTGGAGATTTGTTGTGACTCTAATGAATGTTCTTTGCACCAAGAGAGAGAGACAATAGTAGGAATCCGAATATGAATTTGTGGAAACATAGAAGTATGGGAGCAACAATGTTTTTGTGACATTTATAACAAACAGTATATGACAATGGACAGTTTTTTTCATTATGAATTAATAATGACAAATACAATATATGGTCGACATAACAACTCAAATCAGTGGTTTTCTATAATACACAATGAACTTACAATGAATTCATTTGGGTTGTGTATTGACATTTGGCGATTCTCTGTAGTATTGCAATTGCCCACTGGAGGGCTTGAATACAGCTTTTCTGCTTAAATACTCGCGAATGGGTAGTCATAGAATACATGATATGCATATGAATGTGCCCACCGGAGGGCCGTATTTTTGGTTTGGTTTGTCATCCGTTATAGTAACAATTTAAACGATCAATATGCATTGTGCCCACCAGTGGGCTCTAATTTGACTTACAAATGAGCGGTGCATCGGCCAACACCAAATGAATCTAATGACACACACCATGTTGTACATATTCACCACTGTATTCGTGGCATTTATAAAATGAACAAATGTATTTGTGACCGCATAACTATTTGTTAAAATCTATGTCCACACACATAATTAATGAAAAAACTACAATTCCCATCCTACTTCCTGTCCTAGGACAGGAAGTGAGATCAGCAAAAAATGTTTGTGGCGGTTTTTTGGAAAATATAGGAGGAGTCTGTGACCCTTTGCCTTTACCGTGAACAAGCAACAGTGGTTGCGAAACGCGTTGGTTTTGTACCTTATATGCTGAAATCCTGACCAATAAAATCTGGAAATTGGGGAGCAAACCTTTTGTGAGTGCGGACTTCTTCTATCGAGTGATGAATTTGTATGAGTTTTGGTGCTGGTCATTAGCAGCCCATGAAGAAGGGGCCTCTGTGCCTTGAAACGCGTTGGCGAAACTAATGAACATTCGGAAATTCCAGGCAAACTGCACTTTAGGCCGGATGGCAGGAGCGATGTCGAGTGATTCCTCAATGCATACGGGCATTTTGTTTGATGATCTAATTGCACGGCTGGTCCCTGCCGTGGAGGAGGCACCATCACGACGGAACATGTGAGGCTGATGAGATGAACGTTTCAAATTCTACTCAGCACATCGCCCCAATTGCAGACACTGAGTTTGTCAGAAAAAAACGATTCCTAATCAAGGATTGTAATAGCTTTTAATCACGAACCAGGATCGAACTTACTTAAAGAAAATAATCGTACTCATACAGAGGAGACTACATGTCCCATCATTCATTGCTTGTGGCACGTAATATATGCGACTGCAGGGACATGTGGGTAATAAAACTCTGAAACCTACCTGTCTGAGTGTCGATGCTGGTCGTTAGCAGCCCATGAAGAAGGGGCCTCTGTGCCTTGAAACGCATTGGCGAAACTAATGAACATTCGGAAATTCCAGGCACACTGCACTTTAGGCCGGATGGCAGGAGCGATGTCGAGTGATTCCTCACTGCATACGGGCATTTCGTTTGATGATCTAATTGCACGGCTGGTGCCTGCCGTGGAGGAGGCACCATCACGACGGAACATGTGAGGCTGATGACACAAACTTTTCAAACTCTACGCAGCACATCGCCCCAAAAGACACAGAGTTTGTCAGGACAAACCGATTCCTACTCAATGATTGTAATAGCTTTTAATCACGAACCAGGATCGAAATTACTTAAAGAAATAATCGTACTCATACAGAGGAGACTACATGGCCCATCATTCATTGCTTGTGGCACGTGATATATATGCAACTGCAGGGACATGTGGGTAATAAAACTCTGAAACCTACCTGTCTGAGTGTCGATGCTGGTCGTTAGCAGCCCATGAAGAAGGGGCCTCTGAGCCTTGAAACGCGTTGGCAAAACTAATGAACATTCGGAAATTCCTGGCAAACTGCACTTTAGGCCGGATGGCAGCAGCGATGTCGAGTGATTCCTCAATGCATACAGGTATTTTGTTTGATGATCTAATTGCACGGCTGGTCCCTGCCGTGGAGGAGGCACCATCACGACGGAACATGTGAGGCTGATGACACAAACTTTTCAAACTCTACGCAGCACATCGCCCCAAAAGACACTGAGTTTGTCAGGACAAACCGATTCCTACTCAATGATTGTAATAGCTTTTAATCACGAACCAGGATCGAACTTACTTAAAGAAAATAATCGTACTCATACAGATGAGACTACATGTCCCATCATTCATTGCTTGTGGCGCGTGATATATATGCGACTGCAGGGACATGTGGGTAATAAAACTCTGAAACCTACCTGTCTGAGTGTCGATGCTGGTCGTTAGCAGCTCATGAAGAAGGTGTCTCTTTGCCTTGAAACGCGTTGGCGAAACTAATGAACATTCGGAAATTCCAGGCAAACTGCACTTTAGGCCGGTTGGCAGGAGCGATGTCGAGTGATTCCTCAATGCATACGGGCATTTTGTTTGATGATCTAATTGCACGGCTGGTCCCTGCCGTGGAGGAGGCACAATCACGACGGAACATGTGAGGCTGATGACACAAACTTTTCAAACTCTACGCAGCACATTGCCCCAAAAGACATTGAGTTTGTCAGGACAAACCGATTCCTACTCAATGATTGTAATAGCTTTTAATCACGTACCAGGATCGAACTTACTTAAAGAAAATAATCGTACTCATACAGAGGAGACTACATGTCCCATCATTCATTGCTTGTGGCACGTGATATATATGCGACTGCAGGGACATGTGGGTAATAAAACTCTGAAACCTACCTGTCTGAGTGTCGATGCTGGTCGTTAGCAGCTCATGAAGAAGGGGCCTCTGAGCCTTGAAACGCGTTGGCAAAACTATTGAACATTCGGAAATTCCAGGCAAACTGCACTTTAGGCCGGATGGCAGGAGCGATGTCGAGTGGTTCCTCAATGCATACGGGCATTTTGTTTGAAGATATATATTGATCATTGCACTTTACCTCTAAAGATTTGCTGTGTGCTTTACAATGAGAGAGTTATAATTTAAAACTGCAGGATTGAAAATACCATTAAAAAAGGGATAAAAGTTACGTTACGTGTATTCATTAAAAAATGTAGGAAATGGATTGTGCAATGGTGCTGCTTTGGATGTCTGCAGAAAGTACTGTGCAAGGCCGTGTTTTTTAGAAGGATAGTGGTATGGAGGGATTTTTCCCTTTAAAAAGACACTCTGTAGAACACTGTTCTATGGCCCAGTTGAAAGCTCTGGCCAAAATGCTTAGGCTATTGTTTGTTCAGCACAAATGCACCTTGGCTTATAAAGAAGAAAATAATACAAAGCCTCTTCAAATCTCACCAAAATGTACCGTCTCCTGATTGAGTTTGGAATCGAATGTGGAGAGCTGTGACTCTGCGGCTCGGTTGTTCAGGAATTGGTGTTATATATATGTATATATATATATATATATTCCAGAAGCTTGGCGAATTTCATGCCTGCACCTCCTTTCCGTGGCGGGCCTCGACGGGGTTTCGCCTCGCCCCGTTTAAATTCCAGACACATTACCGTCATACATCCTTGACAGAGAGTTGTGGCCCAGTTTTGCTTTGTTCAAGTGCTGTTTATTTGGCAACTACAAAACTCAACGCGTTTCGCAGCCTTCGCCGCTTTTTCACGAGTGAATAATAGTGCACAATCAATAAAGTTATATACAAAGACATGGACTCGGTCATGTGACCCATTACGTGAAACAATTGTAAGTGAAAACACACTCTCTCATAATTGCAATTCATTTTACATTTGTATATCTGGTCACTGAATGTCCATATAAACTAAATTTAAATTCCAATGTAAACGAAAAAAACATTACTGTGTGTTTACGTTACATTTTCAAAGGACCTCGTGGGCTCATCCGCACCACGAACTACTATTCCCATAATTCATAGTAGGGTTTCACTTCTCAACAGATAAGGCATATACTGAATTAAATTCATTCAGTGTTTGTATCTACACAATCAACATCGTGACTTCACAGGTATATTTACATATTCATGGCGGTTCCTAGCGGGATGTTAAAATAAACAATCTTTTAACTCGCACTGTTTGCATTGACATTTTGGAAGGCGTCGTGTGCTGATCCGCACTACAGACTACTCTTCCCATAATCCATTGTAAGGGTTTTGCCCGTCTATGGTTGGGCTTACACTGAATTAACTTCATTCAGTCCATTTTCATGCACTCTGCGTCTTAAAACATCACGAATTCACAGTTGCATTTGGTATATACATTTAAGGCAAACCCTTGCTGCCATTCAAATCACGAGCCATTTAGACTCTGATTTAAGGCGGGAGAGGAAAACCTCACTGATATTTCATCTCAGTGGGTTCAATATCCGTCCATTAGCTGATTGATATCAATGCGTTATCTCACATTCATCAAGCCCCAGTGGGCTTAAAATGAAAAAATAGATTGCATGTTAGCAGCGCATCATGCCCCAGTGGGCTTAACTATGCAACAAAGAATAACTTCGCAATTCTGCAATACCGCTTGAATCATGCTGTGCTTGAATCACTCTATATCTTGCTTGTGACTCTCATTCATTTCATCCATTACGTAGTGAACACCCATGACCTGCAAAAATGAGAGAGCATAATAGTTAAAATCATAGTTTTAGTTATAACCTCTTTGATAAAATCACATCTTCCATAAGCATCTGTGAAGACAACAAGTTTCTATGTTACATCTTACTGAGTTTGGCGCTGATATTATCCAAGATGAGATGCAAGTCCCTCATCCATATTGTGTCCTAATGGAGACAGGGTTTGGAAGCCAATTATAAACCTAGATTCTAGTCTACGTAATTCTTTGACTCTGTCTCCTCCTCTTTCCCTTTTAGGTACACAGTCCACAATGATAGTAAATTTGTGTTCTGGTTGTGTTCACTAAAAAAGTGACGGGCAATGGGGTATTGTTGGTCGTGGTGGTTTATAGCCCTCAGATGTTCCAGTACTCTTTTTTTTGCTTTATGTACAGTGCTCCCTATGTAAAACATTTCACAGGGGCACTTGAGGGCATACACTGCGTATTCTGTCTCGCATGAGAGGTGCTTCATTATTCTGAATGGTTTAGTTTTGGCTGATAGTTTCACAGTTTTGCAGTTTTTACTATTCTTGCAGGCCTTGCACTTACCACAAATATAGAATCCCTGTACTGGATTCATTTTTTTGGGAACCAATCTTGGTAGGTTTGCTGGACTCACTAGATCGCTCATAGCTCTTCCTTTCCTGAAGGTGATTTGTGGGTAATCTTTTACTGACTTAGAAATGTCAAGGTCAGTCTGTAAAAGACTCCAATGTTTCTCAAGACATTTCCTAACCTCATGAGACTTGTTACTGTATGTGGTCACAAATCTGACCGTTTCATTGCTCACTATATTCCCTTTTTGTGACTCACTTGTCAATAAATCCGTTCTAGATTTTAATTTCACCTTGGAGCATGCAGTTGATATATTTTGGTCACTGTATCCTCTTTCTTTGAATCTCTTGATCATTGTAGCGCTCTCATTTTCATATCCCTCATCTGTACTGCAGTTCCGTTTGGCACGCAGTAACTCACCATACGGGATACTCTCTATGAGGCTTTTGGGGTGACAGCTCCAAGCATGCAACATGCTGTTACCAGCAGTGGCTTTGCGGTGTAACATGGTCTCAATTTTACTGTTTTCTACTTTTACCATCACGTCCAGAAATTCCATCTGGACTGGGTGCACCTGATGTGTGAACGATAGATTCAATTCGTTAACATTTAACTCTTTCACAAAATTATCAGCTTCTTCCTTGGTACCATCCCATACGCAAAACACGTCATCTATAAATCTTGCCCACTTTTTGACGTGTTTTTTGTACATGGTGTGGGGTCTAACGGTATGCTCCTCCCACCACCCTAGGAAGAGACAGGCAAAGCTCGGGGCAAAACAAGTACCCATCGAAGTTCCCATCAGTTGCCTGTACACCTGGTTGTCAAACAGAAAATAATTTTCAGTTAAGCATGTATTAATCATGCTCAACAAGACCTCAGTATGCATTAAGTACGAAATAGATCTCTCATTCAAGTAATGTCTACACGCATTCAACCCAAGGCCATGAGGAATGCTAGTATACAAGCTGGTCACGTCTAGGCTTAGCATCATATAGGTGTCCTGCCACACAAATTCATTCATCATCCTCAGGAAATCTCCAGTATCTTTGATATATGAGGGTAATTCTTTCATATATTGCTGCAAGAAGTAATCTACGTATCTTGAGGTGTTTTCAAGGCTGGACCCTCTGGATGACACTATCGGTCTACCCGGAGGATTGTCCTTGTCCTTGTGGACTTTTGGTAACAAATATAGTACCGGAAGTTTAGGATATTTACAGAATAAATAATCATATTCATTCTGTTCAAGAAGGCCTTTCTCTTTCCATTCAGATAATTCATCACAATATTTTTGGTTAGATTTTTCAAAGCATACTTTAGAACTTTTTTCATATTGGCTGACATTGTTTAGCTGTCTTAAACCCTCCTTTACATATCTGTCCCTTCCCCACACCACTACATTCCCACCCTTGTCAGATTTTTTTATCACAATGGTGTGGTCATTTTGTAATGTCTGAATGGCTGCAGTTTGTTCCAAAGTTAGATTCCTCTTACCCTGAGACATGCTGCTGCTAATTCTTTTGAGACCGTTTTTCACTCCCTTTTCAAATACATCTAGGGCCTCATTGATTATTTGTGGCATGAATATGGACGTGGGTTTAAAATGACTCTTACTGCTAAAGTCTGTTGCAATGTCATCGTTGAGTAGATTAAGTATAGGATCGCTGTTGAAATTGGCTTGGTCCCCCAGTTCATTCAATAAATGCAATGTCTGAATATCATTAATACACAGGCTACTGACCTCTTCTCTGCAGCTTCTGTCTTTCCCCGAACTCGCCTTTGTTGTAAACCATTTCTTAAGGCGTAGTTTTCTTGTGAAGTAAAAGAGATCGATTCGTGTCTGGGTGTAGTCAAATTCGTTGGTGGGGACAAAGGTTAATCCTCTTGATAGAACATCAATTTCAATGTTTGTTAGTTCGCGATCAGATAAGTTCATCACCGTTTTAGCTTTCATTTCGGATTGTTCCATTCTTTTGTTCTTTTTTGCCAGCGTGTGCGAGATCCTACCGGACTCCCCATTGCATCCTTTGGCGTATTCTGTAGCCTTTCTACGCCTCTGCCTGCGCGCCCACGACCTCGTCCTCTTTGGTTGCTTGATTCGGCCACATCCGGTGCTGTTAGCCTGTCTTGTGCTAACATTGAAAATTCCATTAAAATTTTGTCTTTTACCGACATTTTCACGTTTTGAGCTGGATCACTGGTTGTAGCTCTTGGTTCTGGTGTTTTGTCTCTGTGGTTCGATCCATTGTGTTGATATGTATTCTCCAATGTGGTTTTACCAGTCATGCCTTGGCCTCTCAGCCGATCAAACTTCTTGGCAAAAGTTAATATCTGGCCTTTTTCGTAATCCACAAAGTCCCGTAGAAATTTCCTTTGTTTTTTCTCTTTAATGTCCTTTTCAATTCGTTCCAATTTGGTTTCCAATTTTGCCATATCCTGGTTAAATTCATCAGCGCCACAGAGTGCCTTAAGTTTGGCTGTTACCTCTTCAATCTTGGCGCTTAGAGTCTCACAATCCCGGTTGGCATATTTGACCAAAAGTTTCAACATTATCATTGAACAGTGATGGTTGTTTTCCGCCCATTTGCCGATCAAGTCTGGGTCTGGATCACTGAATGTGGGGGTGATGAAGATCCGGAGTCCTCGAGGCACCCTTCCTGCCTCTATGTACTTTTGTAGTGTAGTCGCTTCCCACCATTTATTTTGTTCTGCTTTCATATGTTTCCAAAGCAGGTCCCATTGCGCTTTCTTCGACACATTTTCCCCAACTGAGGGCTCAGCTGCATATGTCTCACTTGGTGCCACTGTCGATGTTTCAAACATTCTGCTGGCTGCTTCACAGCGTTTTTCATTTCTTGTTGTTGCTATACTGAAATGGTTTTTTCAGTACGTGTTGCACTTTTTTGCTTACCGCTGTTCAATGCTCAATATAAATATATATCTCACTTCTCAAAGCGTCCTGATACAGTGGGAGCACTTTACAGTTGGTGCCCGCGTCGAGACCAGGACAGGGTCTCGCAAGTATTTTTCCACAAGAAAATATTAACGTGGCACTCCTCTTGGTGATTAGATCTTCTTTATTTCAAATCGTGTCTTTCTCCTACGCGTTTCGAACCGTCGTTCCTGATCACGACAGTCTGCTACATTTGGTCCTTTCTCTATTTTCACTTTATATACACTTTATATACATGCACATTGATACCTCTCATAGTGCATTGTGGGAGTGGTAGTCTGTTTTTACCATTCTTTAACAAACTTTATTGACAAATTGTAGTGATTGGTTCACTGTTAGATACAGAGTTTTGGGATGTCACGCAGCGAAGGATGTTATAATTATGACATCCATGTTTGTTCTTGTTCTGCAGTAGACACAGGCACCCAATCGATTCATGATCCTTGAATCTAGCAACCAAGCATGCATGTTTATGCAACTGGTTATGTGGATCATAATGTTGGAGTAAATGTCTCACAGAGAATAAAGGGCTAAGTGCCCACCTCCTTCGCTGCGGCACCCCTGCCTCCGGAGCAGATTTGATAGGGATGTGTAGTTTACTATATCTTCTAGACTCTCTTTTTGGTTGGTATACCATTGTCAGCATTTTTAAGAATCTCAACATATTCCTAAGAAATTAACATTTTCCAAGAAAATGACAAATATTACATTTTCTTTTTCCGCATGATGTTTTGACCAGTAATAGCAGATAGTTCATGTTTTTAAGGTTAAGTCATTCTTTGGGCAGCAGTAGTTTAGTTCATTCTCAGTACGATTCTTAATCAATAAATTGTTAGTGGCATGAATCAATTTCTGCTCAATTATGAACTGTGGACATAACTTAAAGCAGGTAATGTGCACACGTATAGGATGAATACTACAGATACTACAAGATTGGGTACAAAGCAAAAGGTCGACACCGGTGGGTTTGAAAGAAATGATGCTTCATCAAAGAATCTTTCTTTTTTTCTGAGTTATACAATGCCAGCCGACACGTGTTTCGTCAACAGGTGAAACCTGTGACTCATCAGGGCTGTAATGGCGGGCTGAGGATCTGAAAACCGGGGATACTTCCAACCCGGCCCACGGGGGTTCTAAGGGCCGACGGGGCGGTCAAGTACAAGGAAAAAGGAAACACAGATGGGTGCGTCCGTTCCGGGGGGACCTGGATAATAGGTCGGGAGCGTGCTGGTGCTCGTCTCAGCGGTCTCGGCGTATGTGAACGAGCGCCAACGTCCTGTTTTCCTACAAACCCTTCGCAGGCCCACCACACGAACTGTGGACATGTCACTTATCCGTCTATTTGTTGGAGCCTATAGGTGAACAAACATCTCCTCAATCTCCATTGAGTCCCATCGGATGCTTGGTTTTAAATCTCATTATCATCCGTGATTCCAACCTCTGTAGTTTTTGTGTACGGTTGCCTCCTCGTTCATTCGGAGGAACTGTTATGAGACCTGAATACTTAATGTCCAACCATGTTTTGCCCCTGTGTGTATTCATGTGCTTTGCAATAGCATAGGTGTACATATTTTGTATTGCGCGCGTGTGTTCCAATATTCGCTTTTTTAAGGGACACACAGTGCTTCCTATGTATTCTTTTCCACAGAAGCATTGAAGCATGTACACCACAAAGGTTGAGTCGCATGCTATTTCAAATGTCTTCCCAGCAGGGTTTATTAAGTTCTTCAAGTTTTTGCCAATCCTGCAGGCTTTGCACGTGGTGAACTTTGAGAAGCCTTTCGATCCTAACTGAAGCCATGATTCAGTTTTTTTGGCTTCGAAATGGCTCCTAACCAGATGATCTGATAGGTTTGGTGCTCTTCTGCAGGATACCAGCTGTCTATCTCCTATAGCGTTGCCTATGTCTTGATCTTTTTTCAATACTTTCCAGTATTTTGTTAGTATCTTCTGGATTTTAAAGCTTTCTTTGCTATAGGTAAGTATCAGTCGTGGTTGATCAGCATTGGCATCTGTTGTTTCACTCCTGTTTCTTGTGTCATGATTTTTATCATTCTCTTTCTTTCCTTCATTCTCTCTTTTGTTCACCAGTGTCTTAACTCTTGTTTTTTGTCTTGCTTTAAGTTCTCCTCTTTTGATGTCTGCATACTTATATCCCAGTTGTAGGAAATGTGTTTTAGTATCTTTACATTTTTTCTCCATTTCCGGATCTTCAGACCAGTTTCTTTTCATCCACAGTAGTTCTCCATACGGTATGCTTTTTTTCATCGTTTGGGGATGAAAACTTAAACCATGTAGTAAACTGTGGCTGTTTTCTTCCTATGCACTGTTGTGTGCATACAGTTATCCTTTATGTACACCTTGGTATCGAGGAATTAAATCTCCTTGGGACTTCTAAGCTGAAAAAAAATATATCATAGCTCAAAATGTCCTCATTTTATCAGGAAAGAGAAGTACTCACAGGTGGCGTTGTCATGGAACATTTATTCTCGGAACCAACACGTTTCGGCGGTCTGCCTTCTTTGGTGTTATCGACACACCGCAGGCAGCCGTCTTTTAATCTGACCAGTACAAGTCTAAAAATCGACACTGGACACACAAGAAAGCATTGTAATGCGCGCCATCTTGTAACGTGTGATACATACATTTTTACAAATGCTAATACATTACAAAATAAATGTTTACACAATTGCACTCATGATTCCTTCACATAAGTAATATTCCATTGTGCGCAATATAATCACTTATGTTGAACTAATTAATGATTGGCATTTCTCAGTACTATCGCCATGTTCAAAATTACCCACAGTTTACTGAAATGCTTAATGCCATCAGCATACACTGTTTTAATTTCAAATGCATGTACCGTCTTTTGTTTCAAAATCCAGTCGTGGATCGGCAAATGTCCATTGCGTATTTACATGACCTCATCGTTCCGGTTGCTTGACATGTAGCAGGTAACCATTAGCAAAAAACAAACAAATAATTAAATGGCTAGATAAAGCCCCACTCCTGTATTTTTGACAACATCCCGATTAATCTAATGCCCAATTGCAATATATGTGGCCTGATATCACAGTTTTGCACATGACAAATTTTCTGCAAAACACACTTTGGGAATTGTATTGAGGATCTACAATCTATTTTCGAAACAGAACACCCAAATGATAGTATTGTACGATGTGATATTATTCATGTACTGCTTATCTGCTACAATTGTCCTATGGATATCAGCGCCATAGATGTGTCACATACTGTGGATTTGTATCTAGCCGTGGATCAGCAAATACCTATTGAGATAGTATACCTGCTTATAAGATAATATTGCAGCTACAGGGAATTAACAGATATTCAAAGTTCAATTTAGCCCCATTAGACATCCAAATGTGGTTCCGATTTTTCACTACTGTGTAAACCTCTGGGAAATTTTGTCTTCTCAATCTATCCCCTCCTCTTATATTTTCTGTCACATAGTCCCGGCGATAATATTGTAACACATTTCTGTTGCTAGAATGTTTCTCAGCATAATGCATTGCTACTGGGTATGATGCATCGTTTTTTGCTATCCCCCCGTAAATGTTCCAAAATTCTGATTTTCAGGGGATGGATAGTGCTCCCGATGTAGCTTAGGCCACGTGGACACACCAGACAATAGACAGCATGAGAGGTGCTGCAGGTCAAAAATTTGGTTTTGGGTATTTTCAAGTTAATATCAGGACTGTTGTGTGACAAAATTCTTTTACTATTTGCACAGGCTTTGCACTTTTCACACAGAAAGAATCCTCGCATTGTCTTTAGGGTTCTCTCCCCAAGGGGTTGCTTGTCCACATGACTGCGGACTAGTGTATCTCTTAGTGATTTGTCCTTCTTGAAAGTCACTTACGGAAATGTTGGAATGTCTTCACTTATGACATTATCCGTTTTTAAGATATGCCAATTCTTTTTCATCATGCGTTTTAAGAAATCTGCCTCAGCGGAGTAGGTAGTGATCATACTGAACTTCCCTTCATGTACGACCTTGGACCCTCTCTTCTGACCTGTATTATCCTTCAGTAGATGTTGTCTAGGGATCCCTCTCACTTTTTGAAGTGTTCTCTCTAGAAATCTAGCTACTCTTTCTTTAGCTGCTGCTTCAAAATCACATGTTCTGGAGCTGTTTCCTTTTACCCTTAGTAGTTCTCCATAAGGTATGCTCTGTTTCAATTTGGGTGGATGGTTGCTAGTTGCAAACAGGGCTGAGTTCCGGGCTGTTGTTTTGCAGTAGAGGGCTGTGTGTAATTTCCCTTCTGACACAAACACCTTCAGGTCTAAGTAGTCCACTGCCACTGGACTCACTGTCCCTGAGAAGTGCATATTCATGTTATTTTTGTTTAAATCCTCAATATACCCTTGTGCAGACTCTGAAGTACCCTCCCACACAATAAATAGGTCATCAATGTATTGATGCCAAACTACAACTCGGCCTTTGCTTGTACCCCTCATGTAGGTTCTGGACACCTGCTCCTCCCACCAGCCAACGAACAAGTTCGCATAGCGGGGAGCGAAGCAGGTGCCCATCGCCGTACCAGAGATCTGTTTGAAAAATGTGTCTTCAAAATACAAAGATGTTGTTTATGAGGCAAAATGTTGAAAACTCAATAAGCATTGCATTGTGTTCAGCAAACCGTAGTTGTCTCTTATTTGAATAAAATTGTAGTGCTCTCAGTCCATCCTCATGGTTTACACATGTTTACAAACTAGTGATGTCCAACACCACTAGTTGATATGAAGGGTCCCAAATTATGTTAGCAATCTTATTTAAAAAGTCATTGGTGTCCTTCACATACGATTCTAATTCCATCACAAATGGAAATAGAAAATGGTCAATGAACATAGAAAAATGTTCTGTCAAACTCCCCTGTGAAGACACAATTGGCCTACCTGGTGGATGTAGGCTGTCTTTGTGGAGCTTCAGAATATGGTAGAAAGTGGCTATGACTTGATTAGTATTTTGTAAAAATAAATGTTCTTCCGTCCCCAACATAGATCTGTTGTACCATTTCCTGATCAAAGTCTCATAACCATACACACTCTGTTGGTAATCCTCCCGTGTGGTCTGTACATAGTATTTACTGTCTGACAGTTTTCTCAAGGCTTCTTTGCAGTATTGCATCCTCGTTTGTAACACCACGTTTACGCCTTTGTCTGAAGGCTTAATTACGATGGACGTATCCTGAAGTAGATCCTTTAGGTCCTGTTTCTCTTCCTTCGTTAAATTAGCATTCATGGGGCTTCTGGAGTTATTGCATCTGAATTTTAGTAGATCCTTAACCATCGCGTCAGAGAAGAAGTCTATGGCATCGAATGGCATTTGTGGTACAAATCTGGACCTAAGTTTGAATGGACTTTCTTCCATATTTTGATCAATCACAGCTTGTACTTCTCTCTGCGCTGTGTTCTCCATATTATTCGATTGATCATTTGAAACTATATGGAGATTCTGTAAGAGTTCCACTGCTGACAGGTCATTACACGTTAAGAGGTCTGTTGCTGATAATCTTGCAGTTGTTAATTTCGTATCTTTCATGGTAGGTCTTAATTTGAAATATTTATGTAGCTTCAGTTTCCTTATGAAGCCAAAGAGGTCCATTCTTGTTTGTGTAAACTCTAGGCGGCTTGTCGGACAGAATGTTAGTCCCAGAGTTAAAACTTAAATATCATTTGTAGACAGATGTTTAGGTGTAAGATTGACCACTGTCAAGTTAGTGCTTTCTATTGCGGTTTGTTGTACTTCTTTTTGCGTGCCACCCAGACTGGTGCTCTTCCTCTGCCTCTTCCTGCCCCAACCTAATCGCCGTATTCTTCGATGGGTTGTTCGGATGGTTTGTTCTTACCCCCACGCAGCCATGACTGCCTGATTACTTGAAATTTGTCGTGAAAAGGAGTCGTTGTTCTGACTCCTCCCATGGCAGTTGCAGCACATTCATCTCCAGATTCATTTTCAGTTATATTTGATTCGGATGTTTCCACTCTAGGGGTTGACGCTTTTGTTGTTCTTTGTGTCAGTTCCTTTCTGGGACAGTCAAACTTATGTGCAAATGTAAGCACTCTGCCTTGTGAATAATCATTCTCATCACGTTCAAATTTTTCTTGTTTTCTGAATTTTATTTTTTGTTCAGATTTCAACAACCTTGCTTTCATCTAGCAAAGTAGTTCCTCTATTTTGTTCTTATCTTCTTCCTTGGAATACAAGTTCTCCAGATCCTTGATCTCACTCAGGGCCTTCTCCCGGTTGCTCCAGGCATATTTTACCAGAATCCCTAGAGTGCCTTTCCCAGTATTGCGCAGTGTGTTCTGCCCAATCAGATAATAGGTCCGGATCCCGGTTCTCATAGGATGGAACAGTATACACTCTGAGTCCTCTCGGAACCCTGTGCACTTCCTTGTTTCACGCTCATATAACCTTTCAAGCTTTATCAAGATGTTACTCAAACTGCTTGTAGGTTTGAGTTGTTCCATTACAGTAGCTCGTTCTGTCCCTTCTGCTTTTTAAACATGTTGTTGGCCGCTTCGCGATGTGCAGATTCACTGAACATGCTAATTTGGAATAGTGAAAGTTTTCCGAGATGCGATCCGTGAACTGCCCCCCCTCGTCCTGCCGCTGCTTAAAATTGTGGCACAAATCTATAAAACGTGCGCTTCACCTGCAATGGTCTACTCGATTACGGTGTCTTCTCCGATTTGCGGAACCTCGAGTACAGCCGTGCTGGTGTGGTAATCCTTCTTACATGTAATTACGGTGGTGCCTTCATTATTCAATCAACGCTCCAGACACATAAAATACGAAACACTCAAGGACGGGTGCTATCTTGCGGCAACGTGTTTTTATAAGGAAAGATAAGCACTCACGGGTGGCGTTGTCATGGATCATTTATTCTCAGAACAAACGCGTTTCTGCGGTTTGCCTTCTTCTGTGTTACCGACACACCGCAGGCAGCCGTCTTTTAATCTGACCAGTACAAGGGTAAACCTCGACAATGGACACACAAGAAAGCGTTAGAATGCGCGCCATCTTGTAACGTGCGATATATACATTTTTATCACATTCTTACAAACGCTAATACGTTACAAAATAAACGTTTAGACAATTGCACTCATGATTCCTTCACATAAGTAAGATTCCATTCTGCACAATATAATCACTTCTTTTGAACTAATTAATTATTGGCATTTCTCATTACTATCGCCATGTTCAACATTACCCACAGTTTACTGAAATGCTTAATGCCATCAGCATACACTGTTTTAGTTTCAAATGTGTGTACCGTCTTTTGTTTCAAAATCCAGCCATGGATCGGCAAATGTCCATTGCATAGTTACATGCCCCCATCGTACCGGTTGCTTGACATGTAGCAGGGAACCATCAGCAAAAATGAAACAATCAAATAAATGGCTAGATAATGCCCCCCTCCTGTATTTTCAACAACATCCCGAAATGTTAAAATCGAATAATTTGTATATTGTTGCTCTTCAAGAGACACATATACCATGGGAAAAGAGGGGTTTAATTGTGATAAAAGGCTACTCTCTAATGGCCTGTTCTATGCAAACTTCTATTATCAGAGGGGTGGCCATCCAAGCCAAGAATTGAATAGGACCAGTGAGGCGGATATTGGGTGATGCAGGAGGGAGTTGGCCCTTGGTGGAGCTAGAGCTCGAAATAACACTATTAACGGTGTATGACACAAATCAAGATAAGCCTAAGATATTTGAGGAAATGGAGTTGGCAGCATGGCCTATCCCTCTAATTGTGTGTGAGGATCTTAATGTACATTTAGGAGGAGGCGGCACGATGCTTAGCAGGTATCAAGGACGGAAGCCTAAAGTTCATAGAGCATTAATATCATTGATTGATAGCCATGGGCTAATAGACGTATGGGAATACAAGTTTCCCTCTGATCCTGGAAATACAAATTTCTCCCACCCTCACCAGAAATACGTCAGTCTGGATTACTTTTTTATTTCAAAGCAGACCTTGGCAGGGGCAGAGATAGAAATGCTACCAAAAAAGCTTTAAAAAGTGGATGATATCATTTTTCAATATGAATAGATATGGGGCCTTGCGTAATACGGTTTGGGATGCGTTTATGGAAGGAGTAAGAGGAAGATGGGAAGCTTTGTCTATAATAAAAAAACAGCAACAAGAGAAGAAGACTAAGCAATTACGCGCTAAGCTACGGGATTTAGAGCGAGAGCACCTGGGTAAGATAGTGCGGGGGATGGAAGCAGCTACAACTCAGCTAGACATCACTCTGACTAAAGCTGACATAGGGGCATACTACTCTCAAAAGGCAGCATCAGGATATCAGACTCATAGGGCGGAGAGCTATGAGTATGGGGAAACAGTGGGAAAACTTCTCGCCTTAAAGACAAGACAAAAAACAATGAAGAGCCAGATATCCTTAATAACAAGTGGGGGGACCTCTGAAGGACTGGGTTATTTAAGACCCAGCGGTGCCAGGGGACAACACCTGAAACCTTCGTGGGTAACCTGCTCCGGCGTACGAATGACAGAGACACGGGACACTTCCTTCGGCGTCAAAGATTCAAGTTTATTTACTGCAGGGAAACACAGAAGTCACAGGAAGTACAACAAGTGTAGTTCGGGGAGACTGCTTCAAATTGGTTCTGTGGATTGCTCCTTTTATACAAATTTCTCCCATAAGGTTGCATGGTACACAAAGGTTTACGACTTGGTTCCCATAATTATCCCCGAGAGGGGTCACTTTGGTCGCTTTGATACATCCAAGGTCCGGGGCATAAGTGCGGAAACATTTGGCGGTTCCCAACTGTAAAAACCCATCTTCCCACCATTAGTACATTCCAATCGGCAGTAAAACAGATCGAAGAAGGAACAAGAACAGATGCAGAGGAAGATGGAAACAGTGGGATGGTCGAAAAGGGTGTAAAAGGGAGGTATCAGGAAACACGAGCTACAGGCATCAAAGGAACGTGCCTAATGAGATGCACGGCTGAGACAATAAACCGGCACGGCAAGATGAGCCTCGAGCGGGGCCATCTGCCTTACAGTATCATCCCCCTCGTCATAAAGACACTTTCAAAGGACATGTGTCTTCCGCAGATATCTTGGGAATCCCAGGGTCGCAAAACGGACAACGTCCGTTCGCTGGCTACTTGAGGGCAAGAAACAAAATGGATGCCGTATCTAAGATGGAACCCGTGGGTACAGATAAAAAAACCCACGTAAGAGATGAACGGTTTAGATTGGCACAGCGAAACTGCGTACACCCACTAAACTCGTCATTTGCGGTTCATAGATACCAGACTCGACCATATTCGTGCGAGTCGAAAACACCACTTACGATTGTCACGGAACCTCAGACGCTCCTTTTGCCCTCATGTAGGCAAGCACTAGTCAGAATCATACTCGATATTCATCAGACCATCTAGATGTTGCTGTAACATAGCTCTGTCCAACTGAGCTCCTTTGGTAACAGGCGGCTGTCTTGTACACGTTGTAGCACAGAGGCCACATAAGGCAGGACCACACTGCACACAAAGGCAACACGTGAACAGGAACGCCACGACAACTCCGATAATCATCAGAATCTTCCAACCCCAAGTCGACATCAGGCCCCAAAACCACCCAAGTAGCGTCCAATCCCCTACATCCACGTGTATGGATTCAGAGATTTTATGCAACTTTGAGATGGCTTGATAGACAGTCGGAGCGTTATCTGGAATGAAAATACAGCAGCTCGAATGGATCACCTTACATACCCCACCTCGATCTGCTAAGATCACGTCTAAAACCATACGGTTTTGTAACGTCATAAGTCTATCCGCCTGAAGTTCTGTGGTGATATTACCAAGGGCACTGGCAGTAATATTAGCTGTCGATTCTACCACTCGAGTCAACTGTCTCAGGTTCCTACTATTAACCATAGGCCCCCAAAACGGGAGGAAACCCTTGAAAAAGTCTCCTGCCTCTTGACCGGCAGTATCCTCTTTGCTAATTACGCCTCTCACAACTCTAGTTTTGTGATAGTCTGCGTCTACAGTGAACGTCGGAGGCAACAGATTTGCGATAAAACATGAGCCCATAAAGTCAGAGGGCAACCATGCATACGCACGATCATGGCAGACAAAGTACGTACCCTTGGCAGCCAGAAACACAGGGGACGAGACCATTGGCAGAATGTAATTCTCGGTGCAGGCACTCTCTCCAAGTCGGGCTTTCGATCTTCGGCCACAACCCATTAGACAAAAATTACCAATGTGAGGTACGACCCATATCGGAGGCGAGCTTTTGAGCTGTTTATCACTCGTGAGCGCACTATACTCAACCTTACTCAGGACCCTATAGGCTTGTATCTCTTCCTCTGGGATGAGCGACGGCTCATAGATATCTCTATCTAAATTTTCTATCGCTATTGACAAAGGCTTATGATACGAGCCAAGGCCAAAGTAAGGAGAACGTGGCTCTCGACTGGGGTAAGAATCTAGTGCGCTTCGAAACATTGTTTGGAATGCTCGAGCTGAACCCTGGGAACTATACGGTAAGACCAGATATGGAATTCCCTTATCCGTGGTATGTGGCATTAGTCCACACACCCAACAATTAGTAGTATTAACCACTAACTGGTGCTGATGAAGGAGCTGAATAAAGGAATTATTGCGGAATTCTGCACGTCTAGCCTGCTCGTGTTCGGGTAAGATATGAAAAGAATGAGGAGATGCAGTGGAGGTAAGTTTAGGGTCAGAAGTAGGAGTAGGTATGGCAGAAGGTAAGAAGTACGACATCAAGTAATACACCCCACCCGCCAATAGTGCAGAAACAATCAGAAGCAGTACGAATATTTTAAACATAAAACATTTGGTACGAGTAAGTTGTTGTAACTTGAACCTTTGCGCCTGAGCTTCTTCCAAGTCCATCAGCTTTGAAAACGCCATCCCCTATGACCGTCCGCAACGTTTCTTGACGCACTTCGTTCTGTGTAGCAGTAGTCAATCCCTAGGAGTTCCCAGGAACCGACGGTCTTTAACCTAGCGTCAAGACCTACTAACCAGAAGGAAGTACACGCGCGGCCCTACGGCCTTTATTTGCAATGTATATGCAAAATGTCTCTCAGCTGTGGAAGCAAAAACACACATGGAACGAAACTCAATATATACAAAAATAATTTTACAATTATACGGGTGTTCGGACTGATCGTGGAAAACGGGATAATGCAATTATCAAGGGACAGAACAAAATCTTTTATTTGTCCTTAGTGCTGGAACGCAAAAAGTATCGAGTTTTCCCAGGACGTGTATGTTCATCAAACAAAGGATCCGATGAGGAAGCAGAGTCCTGTCGATCAGTCGAATGTTCTGGTCTCGAGTCTTTTGATGACAAATGTTCAACAGTGTCTTTCTGCTGCACTGAGGATTCTCTGACAGGTTGTGCGTCGCTGAAAGGTACAAACGCCGGCAATCCTTCGGATTTAGCTGAAGCAATGCCCCTCCTCACCCACGAGTCTGCCGGTAAAGGAATAGGAACTTTCTTCGTATGGGTGGCATGCACCCAATTTTTCCGGCCTTCTAAACGAACGGCAGTTCTCGTGGCAAGGAGGACCTGGTAGGGTCCAGTAAACCGGGGTTCCAAGTTCTTCTTGCGGGCAAAATTTCTGGTTACCACCCAGTCTCCCGGCTGGAGCTGGTGGCCTGGACCCTCCGTCTGCGTCGGCAATGCTTCGTAAACCTGTTGGTGAATTAACCTCAGTTTAGCAGTCAGATCATGAAGATAGTCAATCAACATTGGATATTCAAGACTGGAGAACACACCAGGTCTATGGACCCCCCACACATTCGCAGGACGACCGAACACTATTTCATAGGGGCTAAGCCCTACTCGGGAGTGTACGGTTGCCCTAGTTGACAATAAAGCTAAGGGTAAAGCATCAGGCCATGAAAGACCAGTCGTAGCCTGAATCTTTGCTAGCTTCAGTTTAAGGGTGCCATTATACCCTTCAACCAAACCAGCTGACTGGGGATGATTGGCGCTATGGAATTTTTGATTAATTCCAAGGCCCTTACACACACTCTTCATCACACTCCCCACAAACTCACTTCCGTTATCCGACCATACAATCCGAGGCATTCCATACCGAGGAAAATATTCCTTCAGTAGGATTTTCGCAGTCGGCAGGGCAGTGTTGTCTTTAAGAGGGTAGGCTTCAATCCATCGGGAGAACGCGCAAACCACAACTAAAACGTATTTCAGGTTGTTGCATCTCTCCATATGGATGAAGTCTAATTGGATCACCTCAAAAGGACATGAGGGGGGAGCAAAGTGTCCGGGAGGAGTTGGGGTTCCCTTACCAGGATTGTACAACATACATACAATACAATTCTTAACCAACCGTTCAGCACATTTCATGATACCATCATTCTTCCACACAGGGGACAGCAACTTACAAATACCTTTCACGCTAATATGTGCTAACCCATGCGCCATTGTCACAACAGCCAGCACATACGCATCCGGTAACATCCATCTCTTATGTTCCGACAAATCAACCCAACAACCATTCACATCCAACTTTCCCGTACTTTCTTTCCACTTCGTCTTTTCAGTCTCGGTGGCCTCATTCTGAATTGCTTTCACACTTTCGATAGTGTCCTCACACATACTAGTCTCCGTAGGCCACCTAACCGAACTCGTCACATACATTCTAGTGCTAAGATTCCGGGCAGTCTCCTTAGCAATTTCATCCGCAAAGGCATTACCACGACCAACATCGTCCGTCACCTTACGATGTGCACTACATTTAACAATCGCTACCTGCTTAGGCAACATAAGTGCATCCAAAAGATCATTCACTAGTTGTCCATGCTGAATCTTCGTACCATGCGATGTCATAAAACCTCTCTCTCTCCACAACCGTCCAAAATTATGAGCGACACACGTTTCCCTTTCGCTAACACACACGCTCTAGTTAGAGCGATCAGTTCTGCAGCCTGGGCAGAGTTCTGATTCAATCTCGCAGTTTCCACAACAGTATTCAAAGTCACAACAGTATACGCAGTAGTCACATCACCATTCGGCAATTTAAAACATGAACCATCCACATACAAAGTTCCGTCTGGATTTTCCAAAGGAGTGTTTTTAAGGTCCACTCGACCTTTTGTTTCCTCCTCAGTCCTTAAATAGCAATCATGGGCTGCTATGTCATCTGACTCTGTGCTAATGGGTAACAAAGTCGCCGGGTTCTGGACATTACAACGTTTTATCTGAATGTGGCTTGCCAACAGCGTCAACTCGTACCCAGACAACCTCGCACTCGTCAAGTGCTGAGTTTTCGTACGATTCAAAAGAGTGTCGACTGCATGCGGAACCATCACCGTAAGCATATTATCCATGACCAATCCTGCTGATTGTCGGATGGACACCGCAGCTGCCGCTGTTGCTCTCAAACAACTCGGCAATGCTCTAGCTACCGGGTCCAAGGTCGAGGAAAAATATGCACATGGACGTTGCTTACCACCAAAAGGTTGCGTTAAGACACTCAAAGCACAACCTTCCCTCTCGTGAACATATAGTGTAAACGGCTTGCTATAGTCAGGAGTACCTAACTGACATTCTTCCGTCCATGGTAAAGGAGTTGAAACATCCTTGCACGTAAGAGCCACCAATGGTTTCGCTAGCAATGAAAAATTTGGAATCCATTGCCTGCAATACGACGTGATACCTAGAAAGGCACGCACATCTCGTTGGGTTGTTGGCACAGTCATTCGTGCAATTGCCGCAGTTCTCTCTGGGGTCAACCGTCTTCCCTCCTTTGACAATAAGTGACCTAGATAGGTTACTTCTTGACAACAATACTGGAGTTTAGAAGGTGACACCTTGTGATGTAAATCACAGAGATGTTGCAGCAACGACACCGTAGCAATTTTGCAAATGTCCTGAGTATCTGCAGCCACCAATAAGTCATCGGCATATTGGATTAAGGCCGCACCAGCCGGCAACGAAAACGCATCCAGTTGACCCTTCAAGGCTTGACTGTAAATCGATGGACTCTCACAGTAGCCCTGAGGAGCGCGTTTAAACCGGAAGCTGCGTCCACCAAGAGAGAAACCGAAAAGGTCTCTGCTTTCTTCTGCAATTGGAATGCTGAAAAACGCATTCTTCAAATCGATCACCGAAAACCAAGATGCAGAAGCTGGAATCAGAGTCAGTAGCGCCGTGATGTCCGGCACAACAGGGAACTGAGGAATCACAATTTTATTTACCTCCCGTAAATCGATAACAAAACGATAAACAGGCGGTTTCGAAGGATCTGTACGTTTTAGAATGGGCAATACAGGGCTGTTGCACACGTTTCCCCGCGTCTCTTCAATAACATCTTTCTCAATCAGATCATAAATGATCGCTAACAGTGCTCGTTCACCATCAAGAGAGATTCGATACTGGGGAATACGCGGCAACCGTACATTAGATTTCAACTGAACAACGTAAGGGGAGATGTCAAGCAGGCCCACATCATTGGGACCTGTTGCCCACAAAGATGCAGGAAGAGAACTCAATTCCGGTGGAAGCTTATCGAGAGACAAGTACATAGGAGAGACAACCCTCTCTCCTAAAGTAAGCTTTACACCCGCAGGAGAACAATACAGAGTTGCATACAAACGTTTTAGCAAATCCAAGCCCAAAAGATTTTCACCACAACCCGTAGTCAAAATCAACGGAGCTTGAAGCTCACGAGGCCCAATTGTAAGGGGCAAAGGGCGCGAAACTGGATTGCTAACAGGGGCGCCAGAGAATTCAACGGAAACATTTGTTAAGCCAGACAAAGGTGCGCCAGGGAGTTTCGAATGCATTATGGAACTTTTCGCTGCACCAGTGTCCAACAGAAAAGGCTCAACGACGCCCGATGTAGCAACTGCAACGTAAGGCCCTCTCTGATCAACCGGAACTGATACCACTCCCTCTCCTTGTCTATGGCTGTCCTAGTAATTGCTGTCGTCAGTTCCCTGATCGACGTAATAATCGTCTACATTGTACTGCGCAGATCGTCCTTGCGATGATCCACGTTGATCGAAACAATTATTGGAATTCGATGAGCTGTCTGAACGGTCATTTTGAGCACCACGACCTCTACCACGTGATGTCTGCTGAGAACCACCACGACCTCCTCTAGATGAGTTACCACTATTACGATCGTTTAGAACGGGACAGTTGAATTTTAAATGACCCTCCTGTCTACAATAGGCACACTGATTGTACCCTAACGAAGATCTTTGGGAAGAGGAGTCATTTCGAGGTTGTGACCCATTTGATTGCGACTGCGGTCTATTTTGCTGCGAAGCATTCTGATTCGAGCGCGGGGGATAGGCCTGCTGCAACAACACTTTAGTTTTAAGTTCTTTTGTCTTTTTATCAGCGCGGTCGTTCTCCTCTTTCTCTCTGTTCTCATAATACTGCGCTGTAGCCAATATTTGAGCCGAGGTAGAAACGGCCCACGCACTCTCTGAATTTTTTAATTTATTGCTCAAATCGGGCAATAAGTTAGAGACAAATTTGTCCACGAACAACCGCTGACCACCCTCAGTGCCCATATCCTGACCACTATGATCGATGAATGCCTCCTCAAATCTCGTAAAGAAATCAGAGACACTCTCGTCTTTCTTCTGTCTACAGGCTGACAATTTGTCCCAGTTCACCCTCATAGCTGGCATAAGTGTTTTCATTAAGGTAATTATTCTTTGAGGGAGGGCAGTAATGAGCTGTTCAGGCTTAGCCCCGCCAACTTGTCGCGTGTCGGCCGCAGTAAGAGTAGCCCAATCACCACCTAATTCATTTGCGTGATCTTCGTGCTGAATCTTAGCCCATACCGGTTGCGGTACGACATTGCCGAACAGCATGTCGATATCGGCAAGATTCATTATCGTAGCATCTACAAGCTGCGACAATTCTTTATAATACCCTGTAGGATTTTTGCGAGGGTCAGGCAAAGATTGCTTCACCTGTAAAACTTCTGATCGCTTCCATGGGAGATGTATCCATACTCTCTGGAAATGTGGCAGGATCGGTGGAACATGAGCAGCATCACCTGGCATCCACACTGGTGGAACTTCACGCATAGGAAACTGACCATAAGCATCTAACTGCCTCTCAACATCCTCAACAAACAAAGCTTGAGGTATAGGAGCGGGACGGAAAGATAACAACCGCTCAACAGCACGTCGAACATTAGTATCCACTATCAGTCCATTCGAGAACTGAAGCTGTAGATCAGACAAAGCGGTCAACACCTCGTCAGGTGCATCGGCCGATATCTGGTCGCGCAGAACCTTGCACATTTCTTCGAACACGTATCTTTGTGTCGGTACATTGAATTGGCAAAACGTATCAAGTACAACACGTGGAGGATTTCTAAGAGGGTGCGTCATCCAACCCATCGCCATATTATATAGCGAAGCACGTTCCCTGTTACCGGGAAGCTGACTACGTCTCTGAGGACCATCTGAACCAACGGACCCAAAAACGGGTCCGAGAGAATGAAAAAAACTAGCCGCAACAGGAGGAGTACGACTACGAGTAGATGGAGAAGTATAGCACAAGGGACTAACAAGAGAAGAGGTAGAAACAGAAGAAGCAACAGGAATAAGTAAAGCAGGAGCAGTAGCGGGAGCAGGAGTATGTGGAAGCGGAGGAGCAGTAGGAATAGCAATAGGCAAAGGAGCGGGAACAGTCGGAAGAACGGGTGCAGGTTGAGGAACAGGTTGAGGAACAGGTACAGGGGGGACCACAGGAGCTGCGGTACCCTGCACGTACGGAGGTGGCGACTTCATAAGATAGGACATTAAAGGATCCTCAACTGATTCGTCCTTCTTATCCGACTCCGTTGGCAAAGCAGCATAGCACTTATCTATGGACATACGCTGCAGCCTATCAAACACTTCCTTTTCCTTATCCTCCTTATCACGCTGAAACTGCTCTGCTTTCTTTACAATGGTAGCAACACCATCTCTCTGATTACGTTTAGTCTGTCTGATCTCTTTCTGTCGGGCTTCTTTACGCCACAACCGAAAGGCATCAAACATGGCCGGCCTCGACTTTTTCTCGAACAATTTAGCCTCTAGATTATCTAAGATCGGGGTCTCAAAGCTACCATGAGGTGGCCAACTAAGGACACCGTCTTTCTTAGTGTAACGAATCCAATAGTCATTAAAAGTAATCGGGCCTGGCCCGTGTTTGCTGTAGAGCTCATAAGTGGGAGTTCCAACCGGAGGTATCGGACACGAGTCCTCCAGTCGGGAATCCGTACCACAACGTCTGAAACAACTAAACAAAGTACTGCGACCAGGCATCTTGCACACTAGCCGAGTTTCACAAATGTCAAGGGTTACGGGATTTACCAAGTCCCAGCAAAAATCAAAAACTCTCGGTTTTTGGCGACTGCAGGCGTCAAATATCACAACAAAGTACCAAGAACCACAAATGCAATGGAACCATGCAACAACTAAGCAACCACAACCAAGAACTCTGGGAGCGACCCACAAATACTTAACTCAAAGATCGATGGCGTCACCAGGAAGGCCCGTCAATCGTCTCGCTATACCAAGGTCTACGCCAGGCGCCAAAACAGGTCTACAGTCAGGGCAGCAGTCCGTCGCAGCCGTCAGGAGGCGGGAATCTTCGCGGGAAAAGTCTTCGGGCCACTTATTTCGACAACAGGATCGATGAAGCGGAGTGCACCTTCCCTCGGAGATTTCACACGAAGTTCCTCACGATCGTCGGGCTTGGACCGGTACCACTGATGCAGCCCCACGTTGGGCGCCAACTGAAGGACTGGGTTATTTAAGACCCAGCGGTGCCAGGGGACAACACCTGAAACCTTCGTGGGTAACCTGCTCCGGCGTACGAATGACAGAGACACGGGACACTTCCTTCGGCGTCAAAGATTCAAGTTTATTTACTGCAGGGAAACACAGAAGTCACAGGAAGTACAACAAGTGTAGTTCGGGGAGACTGCTTCAAATTGGTTCTGTGGATCGCTCCTTTTATACAAATTTCCCCCATAAGGTTGCATGGTACACAAAGGTTTACGACTTGGTTCCCATAATTATCCCCGAGAGGGGTCACTTTGGTCGCTTTGATACATCCAAGGTCCGGGGCATAAGTGCGGAAACATTTGGCGGTTCCCAACTGTAAAAACCCATCTTCCCACCATTAGTACATTCCAATCGGCAGTAAAACAGATCGAAGAAGGAACAAGAACAGATGCAGAGGAAGATGGAAACAGTGGGATGGTCGAAAATTGTGTAAAAGGGAGGTATCAGGAAACACGAGCTACAGGCATCAAAGGAACGTGCCTAATGAGATGCACGGCTGAGACAATAAACCGGCACGGCAAGATGAGCCTCGAGCGGGGCCATCTGCCTTACAGTATCATCCCCCTCGTCATAAAGACACTTTCAAAGGACATGTGTCTTCCGCAGATATCTTGGGAATCCCAGGGTCGCGAAACGGACAACGTCCGTTCGCTGGCTACTTGAGGGCAAGAAACAAAATGGATGCCGTATCTAAGATGGAACCCGTGGGTACAGATAAAAAAACCCACGTAAGAGACGAACGGTTTAGATTGGCACAGCGAAACTGCGTACACCCACTAAACTCGTCATTTGCGGTTCATAGATACCAGACTCGACCATATTCGTGCGAGTCGAAAACACCACTTACGATTGTCACGGAACCTCACCTCATATACAGATCCGGGGGATATAGTTGATGCATTCCATAAGTTTTATCAAGATCTATATAGGGAAGAGAAACAGGGCCCCCCATGGAAATTTATTTGAGAGGTCCAGTGAAGAATACAGGAGGCTGGGGGGAACGCAAGAGATAGGCTGGAGTCTGAATTCACATTGGAGGAGACACAAATAGATACAGCAGCTGGCCTAGGGTAAGGCAGCCAGCCCAGATAAGATTCCATCAGAATATTATAAAATCTTTCTAGAAGAGCTAGCCCCTCTGATCGGGATCTGTTTCGGGGGTTTAATATTCTGGAAACCCACCAGATTCTTGGAAGGGTACCAATATTGTTATTTTCCCTAAGAAGGATAAACCACTGGATAAGCCTACCTCTTACAGGCCCATCTCTCTAATTAATGCAGATGCAAAATTCTATTCCAAAATCTTGGCGAATCGCCTCCCAGGGGTCATAGCCAGTCTCGTGTCGCCCTGGCAACACGGCTTCATACCTGGAGATACAACTGGCCATGTAAGACAAGGCGTGGCCTTGTCCATTATTGCCATGGAAACGAATGGTAATCTGGCTAGGATCCTCCTGGACGCGGAAAAAGCATTTGACAGGGTGGGATGGGAGTACTTATGGGGAATTCTGGCAGCCAAGGATTCGGCCCTTGGGTAATCACTGCAATTAAAGCAATGTATAAGGCTCCATATGCGAAGCTACAGTTGATGAGTAGAGAATCAGACATTATAAGGGTGTCAAGGGAAACAAGGCAGAGATGTCCCTTTTCCCCAATCTTATGTGCCCTATATATTGGCCCATTCATTCAATTGATAATTGAGAATTGGGCAATTATACCAGTGTCAACCTAGGGGTTGAACACTAAAGTATTAACTTACGCGGATGATATGGCGGTACTAACACCTGACCCTGAGGGAGGAATGAAGGAAATAGAAGCCATGGCTACCATATTTGGTAAGGAGTCGGAGTATTTACTGAACAAATCCAAGACCCAGATAGTCTGTAATGAAAATATTATCTATCAGGACAGCCGGCGAGTACCTACGCCTACCTTTCTTGGGTCAATATAGAAAAACGGTGGTCCTGGTTAAGTTACAATTTATATAATAAGTCCAGTATTTACATCAAAATAGTACCCACCACAAATTCATTCGTCATACATGAAAACAGTTGAAGTAATGTACATTGGACCAAATATATGTTTAGTATGCATTTATTTATGCATAGTTAGTATTGACGCAGTATTACTTTTGCGAGCTTTGAGCTTGTATCCAAAAACATGAAAAACACATAAAAACTAAAATGCAATTGTGTAGTCATTACATTTCAATGTGCTCTCAGAAGAAAGGAAAGGGAAGGTGTGCAAGTTGTGAGGGACCGGGTAAAGGTGGTGTGACTGGTTTAAGAACATCACGTAGAAATCAAGATGCCTTTACAATCGTTAGGTACATGGTTCCAAAAATGCATCAAACATAGGTTTAAATTCATTAATTTCTTTGTGTCCTATGTTGTGCTCGAGTGGCGTAGTCTACGTTTCGACCCCCAAAGTACACTGTAAGGGTGACTGTTGCCTCATGTTGGGGTCTTCATCAGGACTGAGAGTTGTGAGAGCCTACAAAAATAGTAAGGGAATCCATTACCTCTATATTATGGATCGGTGGGTGCGTTTGGTTCACTATATATTCAGCAAAAAAATTAATTATTATTTACATACATCATCAGGACGGTAAGAATCTTTGCCGTCTGGGAATGGGCATGGTGGTGCTCCTGGGAAATCTGTTAAGAAATTAATAGAGACTGGAATTCAGTCACTAGCTAGCCCAAGCTGCTAGAAAAGGAAAGCTCGTGGCTGAAGGGGGAACTTACTTGTGGAACTGCTCCTGACAAGTATAGACGAGTTGCTCCAGGCTTACGTCCTGTTATTCATAGATGTTGGGCGCGCTGTGTGGAAAGATATTCAAAGGATGAATAACCCCACGAAATGTTGACTATCGTTTGTAAAGAAGAAAGAACATTTAATTGCCTCGAAAAACGCACAGAGGCGCTACAATGGTAAGAGAACTCCTTTAAAAACAGATGAATCCTGTGCGACTAAACGCGCTGAGCAAAAATAAAGAATCAACCCAGAATCAGTATCTTACGCAGACATACGTGTGTAGTCTGTTGTTTAATTTGGAAATAAACTGAGCACTATCACGCGTGCACGCTAAGGGTTAAATCATCGGAGTCGGATGACAGTAGGGCATATTTAAAGCGTGTCGCTTAGAGTCCGACCTCTCGGGTTCAGGGCTGGGAAGTAAACTAAACATTATCAGGAGTGCACGCTAAGGGTTAGTTCATCATAGTCGGGTGACAGCAAGACTTACTTCAATCTTGCCGCTCGTGGTCCGACCTCTAGGGTTCTGGGTTAGGAATGAACAACTCGCGGTGCAGCCGCTGAATGATAGTCGGGTTGGAGGCTCGACTTCAAAGGGCCAATCACTGTAGAGACGGGGCTTAAAGCGCCGTGCTCTTCTAACGCGTCTTGCGTGAGGGAGGGAATCTCTACAAAGAGCGTCATGTACAGTAAGGGAATGTCTGCAAAGTGCCGTTGTAACAATGGTGGAAAATGGTGTTGTGGTGAACATCCATAATGTTGACATAAAGTTATGAGCAAATCCCAAATGATTATAGTGTGACTGCATTTACAAATGAACAACAAATAGTGCATTCTAGTGTGACTGCATTTACAAATGAACAACAAATAGTGCATTATTTAAAGACAGGAAGGGCAATCCACACAAATCAAAGATTACAGGGAAAATTAGTGGTTATTATTGGATATCATTGAGGAACACAGTTGAAATATCTCTCTTCCCATTTGATGGTATAAGTCAATGTTAATGTTATAGATTACCATTCAATGCTATCTCGGTCTTAGCAGCCACTAGAATTTGTCTAAGAGTAGTTTGGTCATAGGTCCTGGAGTTTTTAGGGTCTACCCCTTTCTTACTCCTACCTTTCTTGGGGTCAGGGTTAGCCCAGGTATGGATCAGATTGCCCAAATTAATTTCAGTCCCATGATTAATAAAATAGCTTTTGATCTCAGGTGGATGAGTTTACTTCACCTAACCATTATAGGAATAGTTAACATTCCTAAAATGGTGATGCTCCCCAAGATATTGTATCTGTTTAGGGCGCTACCGGTAGAAATCGAAGGGCCTATAATTAAAACTCTAGACTGTATATTTAGTAAATGTATCTGGGAATATGGCAAGGTTAGGAGATCTCTAAAGTTTCTTATTCTGTCACAAGCACAGGGAGGATGGGCTGCTCCTAATCTTGCCTTTCATCATTGGGCAGTTTTACTACAACATATGATCATACTCATCTTAGAAAATGATGGCAGAGCTAGTGGGGCACCGGCCGAGGGTCTCTTAACAATTTACAAGCTGGAACTTGGGGAAAGGGCAAGAGCACTGTTGCTCCACCAGTTGGAACCCTGTTACTATAAAAAGGTTTGATTTAAGATCATTATGAATGCATGGTGATGGGCCAAGGAAGTCTTATAATCAAGATTACACAATCGTCCCACCTCCTCTTGGTATTGACGAGGCAGGGATGTACTTCGGGGTGGCTGGCTGGCTTCCTTTCCATATCACAGATGCGTCTCTATGTCGAGTACAGTCTATGTGAGTGTTACCCGAACTCCCCATGTCCTGCTGATACAGTGTCTCCTCATGACTATGTTTAAGGTGCCACATTAAAGCCCTTGGGAGCCCACTGGTCCCGCATTATCTGTGAAGTACTGGGTGAAGTGTGTGGCAATGGTGTTCCTGTACACCGTGTCCTGTAGTGCTCCCGTGCGGAGCCACCACGTCGGGATATTAGCCATAGCCCTCCCCCACTGGAAGGTAACCAGTAGTGGTTTGGGGTCAGACATAATCCTACCTAAATATTCAGAGCTGCGTATGATGGGCCGATAGTCTGTGTTGCAAAATGAAGTAGTCCAGCCTAGTGTGAAACTAGTGCCCCAGTGCTTAGTAGGAGCTCTGTTTTTCTGGGATGCAACAGGCGCAAGACATCATGCTTATTACTGGACCGAGACTATTTTGTTTCTGTTTTATATCGCGCACACTCGACCCGAAGGTATCAGAGAGATTTATATGAGCACCAGTTGCGTTACAGACGGACACATTCATTTATGTTAGGCACGGGGAGATTAAGTGATTTGCCCAGAATCACAGGATGTTGAGCTTCCCTGCCGAGACTCAAATCTGGTTCCCCACCTTCAAGATCCACCGCTCTAGCCCTTAGGCCACATACAAATGCTTTGTTGCCTGTAAACCATGTGTGCCCAGGAATGGGGGGACAGAGCGGTCTTTGTGTTGCCTAGCAGGAGCCCCCATGCCTCGGAAATTCCAAGTCAAGACACTAACAGTAACAGCCATAATTGCAGACAATGAATTCTGAGATGCTCAAAAACCTCAGCCCTTCCTGCCAATCCCCCACATCCACCCCACCCCTTCCACTGCCCACCCTGCCAGCCAAAGAGTAAAAAACAATCAAACAAGTGTGATAAATAACAGCCCTATGCCGCAACACCCCATGCAATTTATTTATTTATTTTGAAGCTTGTAAAGCGCACGGCTCCCCCCAACGGGGATGTCCCGGCGCTGTAGACCACAGACTTGGAAAGAAGAAGCACTTTATAAGGTGGTGAACAGCCAAGTTTTCAGTTTACTCCGGAATAGTGATTCAGAGGAAGTAAACCTAAGGTCTAATGGGAGGCTATTCCAGAGTTTTGCTGTCATTACACCAAACGCTCTGCCACCCATTCTAGAAAGGTGAAAGCGAGGGACAACCAGGAGACGCAAGTTGTTTGACCTCAAAGATCTGACCGATTGTGATAATAAAAGTCTTTTTCTCAAGTATCCCGGGCCCAGCCCCTTGAGGATCCGAAAAGCAAGATTCAGAGCCTTGAACTGAATGCGACGGGCAATGGGAAGCCAATGTAGCTTCTTACGATAGAATGCAACAGAATGCCGGTAAGGGATGTTGCCAATCAGTCTCGCCGCCGCATTTTGAACGATCTGCATGCGTTCAATTTGGTACAAGGGGGCACCGACATAGAGTCTGTTGGCGTAATCCAAGTGTGAGGTGATCAGGGCATGGATGATAGTTCTACGGGCATCCAGCGGGAGGTATGGGAAGATCTTCCTAATCATACGTAGTTTCCCGAAGCACGCTGCCGTGACCTTATTAATTTGAGCTTTGCAAGATAGAGCGTTATCAAATTGAAAGCCCAGATTACGCACAGTTTGGACAGGAGTGGGGGGAGGATTAAGCTCAGTCGGCCACCACAAAATGGCAGGTAGCGAGGATTTCTGATTAAAGAATAGTACCTCAGTCTTATCAGTGTTCAGTCTGAGATGATTAGAGGTCATCCAGGTACATATATTGCTAAGACAATGGAGAAAACTGGCAAAATTGGGGTCAGAGTGATCTCTAAATGAAAACACAAGCTGAGTATCATCAGCATAAGAGATCACTCTGATCCCCCAAGATTCCACCAGGTTCGCCAGAGGAGCAAGGTACACATTAAAAAATAAGGGGCTTAGAGCAGAGCCCTGAGGCACGCCGCAAAGAAGGGGTTTACTTTCTGATTCAAAAGGTCTAAGAAGGACCTTCTGGGTCCGTCCTTTAAGAAAGGAGTTAATCCAGGTCAAAACCGTGCCACCCATTCCAATTTGACCCAGCCGATCCAATAGGATCTCGTGAGATACCGTATCGAAAGCGGCGGATAGGTCGAGGAGGACCAACATGGCCTCCTCGCCTCTATCCACACACTCCTGAATCGTCTCCGAGACCTCTAGAAGAGCGGTCTCGGTACTAAAACCCGTTCTAAATCCCGACTGTGAGTCATGTAGCAATGAGTTGGTTTCTAGATATTCCGCCAGCAATGCAACTGATATGAAATATCTGCCAGCAATAAGAACATGTACATGCAGAATACTCTATCAGGGATTGACCAAGTGGAGCCCACCATCGGACAAACACAGCCCTCGCTACCCGTATCAGGCCCAGCCATGCAGCTTACAGTTATAGTGTCTCGTATGGGGCCCCAGAGATAAATGAACCGGAAGCCAAGGACCTCACCACATTCAAAAGAACAACAGGGACTCGCCACATGTGGCACACATCAGGAGTCCAGGGTGCAGCCACGGTCTGTGCATGTAACAGCGGTGGGGCCGGTTTAGGGGGGATTTCGAGAGACAATGCTGAGGGAAAATTAATTATTTAATTTTGCCTCTGCATCGCCCCTCGAAATCCCCCTTTACCCGGCCCCACCGCGGCTGCCAGGGCGTCCTACCAGTGAGGACGGGGACCTGCCAGTGTCTGCATTGATCCGATTCCCAATTCGGAAGCGCTCGAGCCAAGAGTCCCAAGCTTTGAGTCTAGGTCAAAATCGCAGGTCGTCTATTGTGTCTTTGTAGACTTTGCGATAGCTCATGACAGAGGAGACAGACATACACTCTGGAAAAAACGTAGAAAATTAGGAATACAAAATAATGTTCTCCATATTATTATATCATTACACTCAGCATTATGGTATCAAGTACAAATGGGGAGACAAAAGGGACTCACCCGACCAATAGCTACCCCGTACGGTCTGGGGCAAGGCTGCCTTTTAGCCCCCTCCTTTTTTATTTATATATAAGTGATCTCCCGAAGTGTTTTACACAAATTATTAATTTCACCCCCAAAATATCATCTGGTAAAAGTAACATTATGATGTACGCTGATGATGTGGTTATCTTTGACCTTACCCCACTCCACCTTCAGAGGAATTTACAAGTTTTAACCAGATACACAGAAGAATTTTATTTAGTCCCAAACATCTCCAAAACGAAAATTGTTCTTTTCAGAGGAAGAAAACAATATATGAAATTCAACTAGAAATTAGGGGATAAAAGACGACACTTATTTAGGGCAATTATTTACACAAAGATTACAAAATTCCCCTCGTCTGCAGCACTTAGGCCGCAAAGCAGATGTACATGTTGGGGCTCTCCAATGCTTATATTCCTCTACAGGGCACAGGCACTTTCATTCCCTTTTACAGGTTTTTAGTTCTAATATTCCATCGATTTTATCGTATGCATTGGAATACATTCCAATAAAACAGTGGCAACAAACACAAACTAAAGAAGGGAAAATACTTTGTCAATTGATTAACGTCCACCAAGCAGTTCCTGGACAAGATCTGCGCCTTGAGCTTTCTCTAGTTAGCTCATATGCCAGAGCTATTACTAACATCATAAGATGGGCTTATAATCTTATACACGCAGAATAAGGAACTTTAAGATTTTTATTAAAAATGGAGAGTTTTGAGATCGAATCATCGCATTATACTTTTAGTCAAAACGTATTAACCGCTTTTAAATGATCGAACTGTACAACTACATTATTGAAATCCTGGACTCCTGTACACTTGAGGCTCTTTTTAAAACATTTCACGCCCTCGATATCAAAAACTGTTCTCAATCGTATCATTATGAACATTATGCATTGTGCAGAATCAATACAATACAAATATCTTCAACAGTATATTCGCTTTACCTTAGGGCACGGAGTCCGGCATGCATTATTTTATTACGGATTGGGATTCTTCCCTTCAAAACATTTACTTCCAGATGGAACCACATTGAAAATGCCACTAGTATTTGTGATCATTGTAACGGAGGAGGGCAAGATCTACAGCATGTTCTGTTTGTATGCCCAAATCTGACATTAGTCGAGGCCAGACACCGATACTTAAGACCAATTCAAACCAGATGCAATATTCCTTCAGAGCAAGGCCATATTTTGCTTCTTAAATCGCCCCCTGATGAATTTGTGTGTCATAATTTTTTTACATTTCTAAAAACTTTTATTGAAATCATTATCTTATTAATGTTTTCTAACAAATGCATTTTTAAAATGTGTTGTTCTCAGTTGAGAACTAAATCAAATAAGTAAAAAAAACTCGAAACTTGAGTCTAGGTCAGTGTCCAGAGTAAGCGCTCGGTACCCGTTTGCGCTGTGTGTAGAGATCTTGCCACCACCCGCCCCTTGTGCAGGGTGGGCTGTTCCGCATGGACAGTGACGCCATTGTTTAGACTTTCACTCTTTAGACTTTCACTCGGACCAGCCCAGTTGATCATCCTCGTGGGACTCCGGGTGCTCAGGTACCCCTTTTAGTGCGAAGCCATTCCCAGGCCTCTTCTGGCTGCACGAAAACATGCGTGCTACCAGCGCCCACCTCCACCACACGCAGGCGGGCCTTCCTCCATTTTATGAAAAGAGAGACGCAGTGTAGAAAGAAAAACATGCATGCAGAAAACTTTCCATTGTACTTTTAAAGCCATGTTACTTTTAGTTGTCTGGGCAACCAGAGCAGTAGGTCCAGTACATAAAATTTTGCAGCCTAATTATGCTAATTTAAACACACAAATTAACATTCATCTTTATCAATAAATCTGTGCTCACAGATTTCTACTAATTGCTGAATAAAAGAAATCATATCTTCTTATCTTCCTTGGTCTCTCAGCACATGTGATGCACAGTTCTTACAACTGAACATGACTTCCTGATGCACCCATACATATTGACAATGGTAGAATGGTTCTTTAATAGATCACATTATATGTTCCTCGCTGCCAGAAGGTGGAAATAAGTGACCAGAACGCTGTAAAATGGTCATTGTTGTCCTACCTACTATATTATCTGACCCATTTCGAGATCCTGGCACCTTTCCAGGTGCACCAGACCTCTCTAACTACCAAGACACACATGACCCAAAGATTTATACACAAATTGATGACTGGACGGTCATCAACTACTACAATTGAAACCAAACAGAACTGAATTTCCATTATTCAGCTTTGATCCCAAAAACAACTTTGCAAAGAGATGATTTACATGTTGTTGGGCAGAGGCGTGTTTTTTTGGGAGCTGAGGCAGAAGGAGTCTTAAACTCAATGCTGACAGAGACAACTTCCATCATCAACAATCTCCAGTTGGAACCTTCTTGCTTTTATGGCCCGTCATTCACTTTTTTCAACTAGCATTGGCAATGCCAATCGGTCTGGTTATAAAGAATTTCTGTATGGTAACGTGAAGCATTACAAGTAAATAACATGGAAATGAATATGTATTATGTGGAAGCAAAGAACTGCAGAGTAATATTGATGTATATTAAAAGGTCAGGTGACAGTTGTGCTGTCAAGCCAGAGCTAAACGTATATGTGGATTAATGACTGCCCACCTTCCATCGGTGCTGCTGCCAGAGAAAAGCACCATAAATGATCTAATGAAAAAAGATACAGAAGCACTCTTTAAAGAAGACCAACAAATTGAGTCCACAATGTAGGGTATGTAGATAGTCCAATGCAAAGGATTAAGTTTGTTCCATGGATATAAAGTTTAATGAGCCTCATGAACTTGTGATAAAAATAACAGCCGACTTGTGTTTGGTCACAATCAGTGACTTTTTCAAGGCGTGTATAATGAGAAAAGCTATCAGTCATCTGTTGTGATTCTCCCATTTGTCAAAACATCCAGCGAATCATTAAGTCTAGTGAGCATGTGTGGATATAGAGTTATTTGATCTACATGAGCTCTGGAGTCAAAGAAAGTCCTGCCCGCAAGAAGTGGAGAGACAGGTTATTCAAAGGCTTTGGGAGAGCTGTGTAGGGAGTATGTGGTATAATCCCATTAGTACTAACAAGTGTAAAACGTGACCCACTTGTGAGTTACATCAATCGTGAAGTCAAATGTCACCCTCAACAAATAATAGGAGGAAAGTTCAACCAAGAGTTATGGGACTCGCTGATAGGGAGTCAGCAGTATGAATGGGAACACATGTAAGAGTAACAGATTCAGGTTTAATATGCAACGGGGTCAATATACTGTTTACCCCGCACAAGTATTGAAGGCACTCATTCACCCGTGCATCTACGGCATCATGGAATGAAGTCCGGGGTAGGTTCTTCTGGGGAACTCATTCATATGCCCGTGTAGAGGAAGCAATTTATAGTCTACACTTGGTGAAGTTAAAAGCGGTATGTCTCGAATACATATCAAAGACACAGTTCACCTGTACAGTTCGTTTTTTACTACAAAATCACTGGTCAAGGCATCAGATGTGGATTTACGATCCGGGAGCTCACCGTGGACTCTCTTGACCCAACCGAGCACTGGATCTGGCTCCTTCATCCCTCCAACCACTAATAAAGTTATCAAGTTGGTCGAGGCTTCGTGATCAGGCCTGCCTGATAATCCCTGGCCTCCTGCAGCTGCCAGCTTAGCTGCAGAAGTCACCAGGATCAAGCTGGCTGACATCTTTCAGCTTCGGAGTCTCTCAGGGTCATTTCCTTCTGCCTGGAAGAAAGCAGTGGTGCTGCCTTTGTTTTAGAAATCTTCTTTCAATCCTGATGATCCAAATAGTTATCGGTCTGTTTCTTGTCTCTCTCTTCCAGCAAACTTTTTTGAAAAGGTTTTGCATATTTGAATGGTGAACTGTGCCTTTCATACATATACGGTGCATACGGCTTATCCTTGCCTTAATCTTCCACTCATCTTAAAGAGACACACAGATCCACTCCACTGAGGCCCTGTCTCCACAGAAACTTAGTCGAATTACTAATACTCAGGGCCATATGTACGACGCAGTGGCGGAGCGTGTCGTTAGCTTCCTGGGCTTAACGACACAGTCCGCCACTTCGGAAATGCAAAGCTGCACAATATTTATGAGGATGTGGTGCAGGCTTGCGTTTCCCCCTGCGATGGCACTAAGTTTCACAACTTAGCGCCAACGCAGGCACCCTTGCACCAGCGTGCAAGGGTGTCTGTGTGCAGGGGAGGATTGGTCATGTGTAGGAAGGTGTCCCTTACAGCACATAACCAATGCTAAAATGCTACTTTGTAACTTTCATGTGTGCTGCTTCATGCAGCACACATGAAAGTTACAAAATGGCATTTTTAAAAAGGTTTGTTTATGTACAGGAAGAGACACCTTCATGTACATAAACAAACCATGGCATTTTGCTTTTTCCATGTGTGCTGCACAAGGCAGCACACATGGAAAAAGCAAAAGCGAGGAGAAGTAATGCAATTCTCCTCGTTTTTAGAAATGCTTTGAAACCCCATCTCTTTGTGCGGACATACCTATAGTTGTGCTCTGCCTTTTTTGATCTGTTTTGGTAGGCGCCTTGATACCTTCGGGTTTTAGTCGCGCAATACAAATTGCTTTTCAATTCAATTCAATTCAATTCTCGTTTCGCCACCTTAAAACCAGGGTTTTCCTGGTCTTAAATTTGGGGATGCCTCCTATGTACACCACCGTTGTACATAGAAGGCATCGTCAAATACAGTGGGTGTTGCGGTGGAACGCCCACCACAACACCCACTGCACGCCCCTTTCACTCTAAACATAGCGTGAAAGGGTGCCTTATGTACAAGGCAACGTTAAGCCACGTTAAGTAGCCTAACACTGCCTTGTACATAAGGCCAGGCCCCTATCGCCACGGAAACATCACAAAAAGTGACATTCCCGTGCCCCTCCATATGCCGCTCAGGCTTTCAACCAAGTTCGCCTGGTTGTAACCTCCTGCTTTTACCAACTCTGACTTCTTAAAGGACTTCCTTTTCTAGCTATCGCCAATGATTGCATTAAGCTAGTGTATTTGTTTCATTCAGTTTTGCCACGTTTTTCCCCTTATATTTGTGCTTAGCAGCAATTTGTTTCAAGCTCAGACGTCTTTATTTCAGCACAGACACGGAGGATGCTGCTACGAGGCCTGCTTCAAGGGACCCTGGAGTTATGCTGCCCTGGAGGAACAAATCATGCAACATTGTCGACTAAAATATGCAGCATGGAAAAGCAAACTACACAGCGATTTACAGTCTTTACTTCTATTAAAATCAGATCTCCAGAACACTAATATATTTAGGTTTATTGGGTCTGCATTTCACTAGACGTATTTAGAAGTCAAATATCAGACCTTAAAATATCTACAGTCTGATGGACGTGTTAAAGTTACTCTTGGGTTTACAGCCCTATCTGTGACCTGCACATGCATATGTGTTAATAGTGAAATAAAAAAATAAAGCATGACAGAGAAGGATCATTCTGTTCATCTTATCTGAATGATTTTTTTTTTCTTTTTATTCAGTTTCTTGATGCTTACAAAAGCAGTATCTCCAGTCCATCACATTGGGATATTTTCTAAAACCTGTAAAATATTTATCAGATGGTAGATTACTTGCCAATTGAGGCAAATCCTTATTTGTGTGGAAAATGCTACATCCATACAGTCGCATTTTTTCACTGACGCCATCTAAATCCAAACATGTTTATTTTTAGACTCTAGGCCTGAGTCACAAATGTATTTCTAGACATGAGTTTAGCTTTCATACACAAACAACTTTTTTACTAGTGTACAATCAGTTTTGCAATTCCTAGAAGGTGACTTATAATTTTAAAAGATTTACTCAAAAAAAAAACTTACGGTGTTGAAGAAGGGAGATTCCAGGGTGGGAATGCCCTGAAAGCTTGTGTGTATTCAAAACACGTTCTCTGGACCCATTTCCACCCTTGAAATGATTAAAGATCGACTCTTGTGAAGGGCAGGACTTAATCAGTGTCAGCGGTTGTGAAGGGGAGTGAACTACCATCACCACTGGTGTAGTTAGGAGTTTCTTATAGAGATAATAAGTTATAAAGTGCATTTGCACTCATTCTAGACAGATCGAACTGTGCACTATGTAAATTTAAGCATGCAGAAACATGCCTCTGCATATTCGTACCTGGGAATTCACCAAGGGTCCTCCTGGAAAGCGTAGTGGATGCCAACACATCTGCACCCATGTGAGGCACTAATCCTGTGGGTGCGGGTTTACAACTTGTTTTAAGAAACAGGTTCTCTGGGTCTGCATCTTTCTAGTGCTTGTTTACTGAAGGACACCCTTGTTTCCTATTTCTCTGCTTTCACTATCCTGAAATTCTATCTATGGAATTCTTTTCCCCAAACTACTCTTATAACCCCACATCACATCTTTCAGAAAGATGATCGAAGTACTACTTTTTTGTTTAGTATCCTGCTATGATCCAGGACTTTTATCATAGCGCCAATATCCTTGATAAGTGTAATATTTCATTCATTTAGTTTTTGATAGGGAGGGACTAGCCATATGCATGCTAGGCCCACCTCAAGAGACAATTGCGCAATCACTAGGCCACAGACACTCCGAATGGAAACAAACAATAAGAGGCTCTTTTAGTTCCTGGTCTTACTAGTGAAGTTCAGCTCGAGTCCTATGACATGGTTAAGTACCAGACCCATGTCTAGATTGTACACTGTGGGCATCACCTTCTCCCCATTCTACTTCGAGTTTCTTCCCGGACCCTACACGGTCAGACGCCAACCATGTCATCTGTAACAGGCGCATAACACAACGCAGACGCAGAGTGACAATGAACCTACCCTGGATTCATGAGGGAATAGGTATACAGAACTAAAACACTAACGTACAGGAATTCCTCCACACAGTTCTGATTCCGATGACATTAGTCAGAGAACAATATGACTAAATACTACGCCCTGATGAAGTCAACGGAAGTTGAACGAAACACGTTGGCTGTTTTCACAATACCGATGTGAAGAATAAAGGATTTTTGGACTTACAAAAATTGGATGGACAAAATCATTTTGGAATTCTTATTTGGTGGTGCACTCCACACTTGTGATTGAAGTACCAGACCCATGTCTAGATTCTACACTGTGGGCATCACCTTCTCCCCATTCTACGCCGAGTTTTGCAGAGGCCGCCGCACCCGCCCAAAGGGTGGGGGAGGCTCGAAGGCCGGCGCCATAACCCTCGTGGTGCCACCAGCAGGTGTAAACTGGTTCTGGGCGCTTCGATGCGCACAGGAACCAGCGGAAGCGGGGTGCGCACCAGCCACCCGACCGGAAGTGACCTGTTGACCTGAGCGCCCCCAAAGGGCGCCCAATGGTCAACCTGGCTTTGTTTGAACCCCCCAATCAGGGGGACTCACCTGAGACCTGCATGGAGGGCTCAAGAGGATTTAAGCGACGCCGCCCTCCCAGCAGAAGCACATCGCATTCAAGGAGCTGGGAGAACGGCGCGACAGCAGCAACGACTGAAGAACGACTGAAGAAGAGAGGCGACGCGGCGAAGGACGAAGCAGGAAGTCGGCGAGACTCCGGTGGAAGATCCAGGTCATCATCACCGAGGACTCCTTACGGAGCGCGGCGCGCCGTGCCAGCTCCCCCGAAGCAACAACAGGTAAAAACCGCGGCAAGCTCAGGGCTCGGGAGAAGCACACGCAGTCAGCTGTGCCCCCAGCAGACGGCCTGACGCAGACGCGAGAAACTAAGAAGCCACACACAAGTGCGCAGAGACTCACGACATGTCGGAAGGCCAGCCGGACGAGATGGTGGAGGTACTGATGAAGATCCGCGAGTTATCGGCCATCCATGGCGACGACTGGCTTCACCCTCACCTGGGCAAAGGGAAAGAGAACAGACCGGTGGAACAGGCGGACGAAGAACCAGGGCCTTCTGCACCCAAGAAGCTGAAAAACACGCCGATGAAGAGAACATCGAAGAGGAACCCTCCGAGGAAAGTGCGGCAGAAACCCCTTCCGCCGAGGCCAGAGGGCAGCGAACAGGGCGAGACGACCGGCAAAAAGAAAAAGGGTGAGCATATTAGCAACATCGTAAAGGAATGTCTAAAATCGCTGGCGCCGGGGCTACTTAATGGCACAGGGCAAGGGGTACCAGGGCCTAGGGAGCAGCGCGCGGAGGAAGCGGCAGGTCTCACGTGGCATATGGTCGACCCGGGGTGGGCCCGTCAGACAAGAGTGCAGGAGCAGGTAAGCTTGTCCGCCCAGGGGGAACAGATTTCCCCGCTACCCGGTTGGGGTTACGGCCCCGTTTCAGGAAGCCCACCTCCGAGTGGGGTAGTCAACGATCATTACATCAGGCCATCCCCCGGCCCGGCGTCCCTGACTACGAAAGCCACCGGCTTGGCATGTCTCATCCCTCTAGCGGTAAAAGAGAGGATATGGCGCAAAGAATTCATAGACATATTTTCGCTGCTTGAAATACAGCTAGAGGGACTTGATCTAACCACGTGCGACAGGAAAGAGGAGGACAGGAGAGAAAGGCGTGGGGCCAGAAAAGAGCGCTGTTTCGACAATTGGTTAGACGCTTTCAGAATCATGGCGTGCATTATAGTGGAGAGGTTCCCCCATTGCGCGGCTGACTTGTGGCTGTACGAGGCCAATATCCACCTAGCACAGAGGCAGTTCCCGGGGGATGCCTGGCTAGAATACGATAAAGGGTTTAGATTAAAAATGCAGAGGCACCCCGAAATGGAGTGGAATGAGGAGGATGTCTCCGGTTTCATCCACAAGATGCTCACAGCCAAAGACGTTAGGGCCTGGGCCGGAAAAGGCGACCAGCCCTTTCGGAGCTCATACCAAAAAGGGAAGAGTGGTTCTTATCAAAGGCGGTCGAACGGGAGATCATACTCCCCAACCGCAACTAAGGCGATCTGTTGGAGATACGAGGCGGGGGACTGCTCATGGGGCTCGTCTTGTAAGTTTCAACACACATGCGCTAGCTGCGGGGGCAAGCATGCCACCGCCGCATGCAAAGGTTCCAAACACGAAGCGAAAAGGGAGAAGAGAGAAAAGAGCAAGAAGCATTAGCCCCGACGCGGGGGAAAAGAGGGGACTGGTGGACATTTGCAGGCGCCAGCTGGCCAGATCCCCCATTATTACACAACAGCTGCGCAGATTAACAAACAAATACCCGAACAAAGCAGAGGCCAGGTCACTGGTAGAGGGCTTAGAGCAAGGCTTTGTTATTCCATTCCATGGCCCGCTCCCCTCGGCAGGGGCGAGCAACCTGAAGTCGGCAAGCCAACACCCCGAAGTGGTTAGCGCCAAGATAGAGAAAGAAGTGAAACTGGGTAGAGTTGAGGGCCCTCTCCCAAAGGAAGTACAAGGAGGCATAGTCATCTCCCCGCTAGGCGTGGTCCCCAAGAAAGAACAAGGTCAATTCAGGCTGATACACCACCTTTCGTTTCCGGAAGGTTCCTCCGTGAACGACGGCATCGACCCCGAAGCTTGCTCAGTGGGCTACGCGTCAGTCGACGACGCAATCGAGCTGGTGAAGGCGACAGGCAGAGGGGCCCTCATGGCGAAAGCCGATATTGAATCCGCTTTCCGACTATTGCCGGTCCACCCTTCCAGTTTCCACTTACTGGGCTTCCAATGGGGCGAGGACGTGTTTATTGACAAAGCCATGCCCATGGGATGCGCGATATCGTGCGCATATTTCGAGCAGTTCGCCACTTTCTTACAATGGGCGCTGCATGACCGGCACCAGGAAGGTGGGTAACTGCACTACTTAGACGATTTCCTGTTCACGGGCCCGGCAGGTTCCGCAGTGTGCGCAAGCACATTGGCAGCCTTCGAGGAGCTAGCCAGGTCCCTAGGGGTCCCCCTCGCAAAAGAAAAAACCACAGGCCCGACCACAAGTCTCACGTTCCTGGGCATAGAGTTGGACTCTATAGCGGGAACGGCCAGGCTGCCTCCAGGCAAAGTAAAGGAATTTCGCGAGGAAGTATCGAAGCTACGGGGTCGGAACAAGGCCACCCTGAGGGAAATCCAACGAGTGATAGGTAGACTCAACTTCGCGGCTCGGGTAATCCCGCCCGCCAGGGTATTTTCAAGGCGCCTGACAGGGCTAACGGCCGGCGTCACCCACAAGCACCACCACATCAGGCTGAGCGCAGGCGTGAAACAGGACCTGCAGGTGTGGGACGAGTTCCTACAAGATTTCAACGGGGTGCTGATTTGGAGAGCAGGTTGGGTAACGGCCGAACAGATAGCCCTTTACACAGACGCGGCCGGAAGCCTTGGCTTCGGCGCGGTCCTGGGAAACAGCTGGTGCGCCAGCCAGTGGCCAGACGAGTGGCATGCGCAGGGGCTCACCAGGAACATCACGTTTCTCGAGCTGTTCCCGATCATTGTGGCACTGACCATTTGGAGCAAAAAAAAAATAAAAAACCTGAAACTCACCCTTTGGTCAGATAACATGGGAGTGGTGCAGGCCATTAACAGAGGCGCAGCGAGATGCCCGGACATGCTGAGGCTAATGCGACGGTTAATTAAATTACAGCTGGAAGGGAACCTGGAGCTAAAAGCGCGCCACGTGCCAGGGGCAGAGAACTCAGCAGCAGACGCACTCTCACGGTCCCAAATGAAGCGTTTCAGAGAACTGGTGCCCGAAGCGGACAAGGAGATGACCCCCTTTCCATCGTCCCTCTGGGACCTGGGGGAGTAGACTTATCATGGCTAGTAGGGCAATCACTTACCGCAGAAGCTAACAGAAGATACAGGACATACGCGGGCACAGTAATGAGAGTTGGGGGCCTAAAATCGCTGGAAGACAGGGCAAAGACTCGCACAGCAGTCGAGAAATTCGTGCAATGGGCATTCGAGTCGAGAAAAACGAGATCATGGGCCCAGGCGCATTTGTCCGCCATTGCCCATTTTGCGAGGCTTTACACAGGCGAGGACCCCACTATCTCGGCCTATCTAAAGACGGCCTTGAAAGGCTGGAGGAGGGTTGAAGGTAAAAAGAAGGACAACAGGCGTCCCATCGAGTTTGCCAAACTGGGGCAGCTCCTTGGAGCCCTCACAGGCTTAATATCGGATAAGTACGAGCTGCTGCTATTTAGGGCGGCTTTCACGACGGCGTTCTTCGGAGCATTCCGCGTCAGCGAATTGGTAGCCCCCAGCAGGTCGGGCCCAGCGCAGCAATGCCTGCAGGCAAGAGACATTAAACCAATGGAGAGGGCAGTGGAGTTAACGCTGAGGCAGTCCAAAACGGACAGGGCAAGGAAGGGGACGACGATACGTCTCCATTGCATCCCAGAGTCGGGGCTCTGCGCGGTATGCTGGTTGTTCAGGTACATGGGGGCTCGACCAGCTGGTGATGGCCCTCTCTTCATACATAAGGACGGGAGAACCTGAGTAAGTTCCAGTTTACAGCCATAATGCGCCAAGGCCTTGGTAAAGCCGGGTATTGCGCGGCTTCGTTTGCCTCTCACTCTTTCAGGATCGGCGCAGCAACCTCGGCATCGCAGCTTGGCATGCCAGAGGACAGGATCCAGGCAGTGAGCAGATGGCGCTCCAGGGCGTACAAGTCGTACATACGCCCTCACCTCGTATAAAAAAAAAAAAAAATAAAAAAAAAAAGGAAGACAAAAGAGAGAGAAAGCCCCGACGGGGGAGGGGGGGGGGGGGGGAAAGGAGAGGGAGTTGCCTTGGGATGCCGCACGGCAGGGTGACAACACACCCCCCGCCCTCTCTTAAATACACACGGTGCGCAGTAAAAGCCACCTAACAGAATGCTTTCTCTCGACAGGGGGACGCCCGCAGCTGGTCTGGGTGGTGGGGCACTCATTTGTGTCCCGGATGGAGTCTTGGTGGCGGCAGGGGGGCCGCAGCTTAAACAGGCCCAAAGCGACGTACATCCGGTGGATAGGGCAGCCAGGTATGAGATGGGAGCAGCTACTGCCGACGCTGGACGGCCTCATGGCAGATTCGGCCTGGTTGCCCGACGTCCTGATCATCCACCTCGGGGGCAATGACCTGACCCGGCTAGGGCGAAAAGCAGTCTGGCAAGCCATCCAAAGGGATCTCACCAAGACAGCTGCGTGGCTGGGACCCACGACGGTGGTCTGGTCCGAAATGATCAGCAGGAAAAATTGGAGAGGTGCCGATTCCAACAAGGCCGTCGACAACGCAAGAAGGAAGCTAAACGTGGCAATGCACAAGTTCTGCCTCGCCAATGGCCTGGAATCAATTCGGCATGGCCTCATCCACCCGGGCCGCCCAGAACTCTATGGGCAAGACGGGGTACACCTATCCGAAAAGGGGATGAAGGTGTTTTGGGATAACTTGTGGGGTGCAATGTCACTCGCAGGTTGCAACTAAAAAAAAAAAAAAAAAAAGAAAAAGGGAAAGATGGAGAAAGGTGGGAGCCACGAACCAGGTGCAGGGGGGGAGCCGCAGTGAGACGTGGGCCTCCCTGCGGCGTGGCGGAAATCCTACACTGGTTGGCTAAGAAAACACACCGGCGGGCGGTGTGTAAGAGGATGGCCACTCACTTTTGAATGCCGCACGGCAGGGTGACGTGGCGGCATAAAGGAGGGGAGTAACAGGAGGAGACGGCACTCGCGGCCCAGACCCGGCCGGACGGCAGGGCGCAATTTGGTAGCGAGCTGGGGACCTAACTCCCGACTGGAAAGCTCCCCTCCGCAACACGCAAAGGGCGTGGTCAACCAACCACTGGAGCACCAATAGACTGGCAACAAACTGGTTTGGGTACAAGCCCCATTTTCGAACTAAGGAGGGCACAAAGAGACTGACACCCGCTATCACAAGAGGGTGTCATAAAGTGTAATATGCCAATTATGATTGATAATTATGATTGATGAGTAATGTTCGTAAATGGAAGATTGCTTGAAACCAGTTTGTGTTATTAATATGTCTTTGGTTATTAATAAACTGCGGCCAACAACGACCACTAATGAGACCAGGTTTTGTTGGCTGACATTATTTCCCACCTTTGGCAACAGCAGAATGCGGGGGCCGGCAAGTATGGAGACTGGGGTCTCCGCTGAATAGGCACATGCGAGGGTTATTGCAGAGGCCGCCGCACCCGCCCGAAGGGTGGGGGAGGCTCGAAGGCCGGCGCCATAACCCTCGTGGGGCCACCAGCGGGTGTAAACTGGTTCTGGGCGCTTCGATGCGCACAGGAACCAGCGGAAGCGGGGTGCGCACCAGCCACCCGACCGGAAGTGCCCTGTTGACCTGAGCGCCCCCAAAGGGCGCCCAATGGTCAACCTGGCTTTGTTTGAACCCCCCAATCAGGGGGACTCACCTGAGACCTGCATGGAGGGCTCAAGAGGATTTAAGCGACGCCGCCCTCCCAGCAGAAGCACATCGCATTCAAGGAGCTGGGAGAACGGCGCGACAGCAGCAACGACTGAAGCCCACCCACCCACACCTAAGGAACAGCAAAAGTCGCAGTGCTGGATAAGGGAAAGGGTGTTAGCGGAAATCCTACACTGGTTGGCTAAGAAAACACACCGGCGGGCGGTGTGTAAGAGGATGGCCACTCACTTTTGAATGCCGCACGGCAGGGTGACGTGGCGGCATAAAGGAGGGGAGTAACAGGAGGAGACGGCACTCGTGGCCCAGACCCGGCCGGACGGCAGGGCGCAATTTGGTAGCGAGCTGGGGACCTAACTCCCGACTGGAAAGCTCCCCTCCGCAACACGCAAAGGGCGTGGTCAACCAACCACTGGAGCACCAATAGACTGGCAACAAACTGGTTTAGGTACAAGCCCCATTTTCGAACTAAGGAGGGCACAAAGAGACTGGCACCCGCTATCACAAGAGGGTGTCATAATGTGTAATATGCCAATTATGATTGATAATTATGATTGATGAGTAATGTTCGTAAATGGAAGATTGCTTGAAACCAGTTTGTGTTATTAATATGTCTTTGGTTATTAATAAACTGCGGCCAACAACGACCACTAATGAGACCAGGTTTTGTTGGCTGACATTATTTCCCACCTTTGGCAACAGCAGAATGCGGGGGCCGGTATGTATGGAGACTGGGGTCTCCGCTGAATAGGCACATGCGAGGGTTATCTCCAGTGCCCCTCTGAATGGCTGAGCGTTTTATTATGGCTCCCTTCCAGTCGTTGGAATGATTAGAACACCAGTCTGGACTACGGGTTTCACTACGCTACACGCTTTATCAATGTCACAATCGATACCGTGGATGCAGGTTTCACAAGGGTTCTATTTTACCTCATGGTCTTCAACAATGTCAAGATCGGCTTCATCCGAGTTCAAATTCTAGAATTCAGCAAAGCTAGATTTTAATTCATGGCTTCCATATTGTTTCATTATGCACTATTAGCTTCAGAGTGGACCATTCTCATTCTCCATTGTGACTCTATGGACATCAGCGAAGCTCCGTTTTAGACTATATTCATCACAGATGGCTAGTTTCAAACATACGTTTCACCTCAGCTGCATTCGACAATATCATTTCACCAATGTTTAATCTAGACTGCACACTTCACCAGTTCCCCATGCTGTACTTTCAGTTGACTGTGTGCACCATTTTAAAAGATTACTTTCACTGATGCTCCATTCTACGCCATCCGGTGTATTAGTCACCTATCCTGCAACATGGTTTCAACAATGCTTTGCTATACACCATGAGGATTACCAATGCTCTTACTGCAACCCTACATTCACCAATGTGGCATTATGGGCTTAAACTAAAGCCTACTGTGTGTCATGGGCGAGGTCAATGTTCTTCTCTAAACCATCAACTTGAAAAACTATTCCATTAAAGACTATTGGTTTCCTTAATGGCCATTTCTTCAATCTTTATCTTTTTGAGTGAGGCTGAGTGGAAAGTTGCGAGGCGATTCCCCTCTGCAGACTTCATGAAGTTGTTCCAAAACTTTGCTGTTGTCCCAAACTTCTTTGAGTAGATTGCAAACTTTAAAATGCAGGAAACAAATATCACACAAGTAAGCTCTGAATTAAAAATATCAGAAAAACAACACCTTCATGGATATTTGACAACCATGGGCCTCCTCAAAGCTCGTTTCTACATCTAGGTTTCAGCCCCTACTACTGAGAAACGACTGCTACTGGATAGAGGCCACTATCACGAAATAACCACTTCAGAGAAGGATAAGGGTAATAGTAGGGGTTATTGTTAGGATTAGGATTAGGGCAAGAGAGGTGTTCTGCTAAAGAAAAGGGGTAGCAGTGAGTGAAATTCTAGGGGCTCTCACCAGACTTTACTATTATTTTATTTAACCTAAGCTCCTGGAGCAACTGACCTTGCTATCTGAGGCCCCCAAACCAGTGGCTTTGATTTGCAGCTCTCTTGCCTAAATGACGCTTGTGCAAGAGGTGCATTGTTTTAGAAAAAATAGGCAGACTGTTGTAAGGATAAATACAAGTGTTAGCCTCATAAAATATTAAATTATTAACCAACAACAATAACATCCAAAAATCCAGGATGTGTCCTAACATGACTACAAATGGACAAACGTTAGTCTTTTCCAACACAAACTGAGAATTTCAAAACATTAAAATAAAAATCAACACGATATCAGACCACTGCAGTAGAAAACGAGGAATGTAAACCAAGATAATATCAAATGAGAAAACTAGCCAATTTGTTCTCTTGTATTTACAAGTCAATGAATACATTGAATTGCCTACTTGTCTTTATTTGTTTGACAAGGGGATTACATTTGCTAATTACAGGTCTCACAGGACTCGATGTGTGCCTGTCAGCTGTAGGAGATGTGGCACAGTTTGCTGAATAATTCATGAGGCACTGGGTGTGGTGTGAGGTGACAGCAGTGATGAGGAATAATGCGAAGACCGTCATCATGGACTGTCTCCTCTCGTTCCCCTTTGTCTAATGAGCTGGGCTGCACTAGATGCCTTGGATCAGGACCCAGGAGCGGCTCGTGTCCCAGCAGATTGGTGGGGGAGGGAGAGAATCGGGGGTAGGTATTGAAGAACTACAAAGGAGACACCCAAAAAAATAAAAAAGAACTTACCTGCTGCATTGCTGCATCTCCACTCTTCTGCTCTGTCCTCACCAGTACATGCTCCCAGAATCCACTGCGACCAATCCTGATGCTGCTTTCATGATGCTAAAAGCAGCGTCAGGATTGGCCTGAGTGCCGATGATTTGCGTTCCCAGTGAGACTGGGAACCTGTGCTTGCTCTCTCCTACCCAGCAATGCTGCTGGGGTTGGAGAGAGCTTCAGTGCGCATGACGGTTTGGCCTGCCTGAGACGGTCAGGTGAAGTGTCACGGACACTGACAACAGTGCACAACCCACCATGAAAGCCCCGCCCCCAAGCCTCAGCTATTTGAGAAAAATAAAAGGATAAGAAACACTTCAATTATCCTTTTATTTTTTAAGTTTTGAGGCTGATGGGGGTGGCGCTCCTCCGCCATAACAAAGGAGCCGCCACTGTCTAGAGCCATTTGAAATCAATTTGCTGGGCCCACCTGCCTCCATTCGGCAACAGATTCCAAAGGCAGATGTGCACTATGCAACCATAACTATCAATACCAAAGTGTAAAACAAGAGTGAAGAAATAAACACAGCAAATGAAATAAGCGCAGTGAAAACATCCCTGTTTCCAAGAAAATAATCCCAGCCCATAACCCTGAGAAATAACCTGCTACAATAATCTCTCTTTTAAGTACAACCTAGACTTCATAGCTGTTCAACAGCCCTACAAGGACACTCTCCTCGTGTTGTCAGACACTCCAAATTATGAAGGGTTGACCTGTGTCTAGCCTGGCTAATGTATAGGAATAATACATGCATAATGTAATCAGCGGTAGCTGGTGCAGAACGGCGTGGAGGGGCGGAGGGGACTGGGGACCAAAAAATCCCACCTACCTCCTTACAGGGCTGCCATCTCTCCGTCTCTCATCGGGCGTCATCTCTCTTCTGAACTGAAGCAGGAAGCACCCAGGCTCCCCTGAGCCAATCACAATGATGCTGTCACCATGACAGCAGCGTTGTGATTGGGCTGAGCACCGTGGTTCAGTGCTCAGATGGGGAATGGGAGCTTAAACATGTTTTCCACCCAGACTGTGCATTACATAGCGGAGGAGAACATGCTAAATGTGCATCATTGTTTGGCCGGCTAAACTGTCATGCGCACTTAAGTACATGAACCCACTCCTCCCATTTCTGGCTGTGAGACAGCGCAGCCCCGCCACGCCCGCCTCCAAAGCTGCCTCACTAAGGAAAAAGTAAAATGATAATAACGACGTGTTATTATCATTTTATTTTTCCTTTTTTCCACTGCTGAGAAGCAGTGGGGCGACGTTCCTTGCCTCAGCGGAGGAGCCGCCAGTGAATGTAAAGTAAATTCATACGTAACTGTCCTGTACCTCACTAATTATGTAACTATTATTATAGTTTGAAAAGGCTGCTTAATAATAACCTTAAACAACTTGGCCCTCCTGCACTCACTTAAGACAGAACTACTGCAGGTCATGTCTATCACTCAATACTGTGCCAGTCCACAGCAACAAAATACCTACCCCTGTTTTAAAAAGCGTGGAATAACAGAATACATCTCCTACATACTGCTGGTCATCGGCGGACTCTAATCTCATCCACCACTACGTGTCCCAATTGATTACTGTTGGAAATGGCCCTTCCTTCAACGCCAATCCCAAAATGTTTGCATACTCCCACTTTTTGCTAAATTCGGTTTTGTTGGCATAAGGACTCTGTGCCCTTTATCATTGCTAACCTGGGCTAAAGTGCTTGTGCTTTCTCCCTAAAACATGGTAGGATTGGCATACACCCAAATGGCATATATATTTATTTATTTTTGATAATCAATTTTATTGGTTTTTACAAACGAAAGTGCAATACCAAATGGCATATTTAATTTGCTAAGAAGCCCCTAGTAAAGAGGCACTACATGTGCCCAGGGCCTGTAAAAAAATGCTACTGGTGGGATTGCAGCACTGATTGTGCCACCTACTTAAGTAGCCCTTTAAACACGTCTCAGGCATGCCATTGCAGAGCCTGTGTGTGCAGTTTTAACATCAATTTCAACCGGGCAAAAATAAACCTTTTGCCGGCCCAAACCATCCTTTTTAATACGTATAAGTCCCCTCTATGGTGGGCCCTGGATAGCCCGGAGGGCAGGGTGCAATGTATTTAAAAAAGATGGACATGCACTTTTAAGTTTTACATGTATTGGTGGTGAAGACACACCCATTCAAGATTGGTGTCTCTGGAATCACAATTTAAAACCCTTTCTTATGGTGGTCAGAATTTAAATTTAAATTCTGAAAATGCCACTTTTAGAAAGTTTATAAAAAAGAGGGTACTTGGCTACCAATTTACAATACTGCTTATTTATTTTAGCAGATTCAGGTGCAACACATTCAGTTGCTGTACCTTACTTCATCACTTGAAATCATTTAGAAAGACTTTTTAAGCGACATTTTGTTATTCATTAAGGCATTCAAAAGATACATTCTTCATCTTACAAAAAAGAAACTTGATCAACATGTGAAACAAAATTGTGCAAAATATAACAAAACATTCAGAAATGTAAATACATAACATAACAAATCATGTGCATTTACAGACAATTACAACAGTCATTATTACTAGTACACAGACTGCCTCTAATCAAAGTCTTTGTGCTTTGTTTCATTTGAAGGGCAGGCTAACTACGGGGGAAAGGGTTTGAGTTCTCTCTATGGGTATATTTCTTACTAGCAACTCCTCTTGAGAGTCCAAAACAAATAAAGTTCCCGCATAGGTTTAAAGGAAAAATGCAGATGCGTTTCCAATCCCCTTCAGAGTTTGGGGATGATCGTCAGGGCTGAACCACAATGTAATCTGAAATTATTGAAGTGGTTTTCACTCTTTGTGTACCATCTTTTTTCAAAGTGGTCGGGTACTTGGCCGTTAACTGTTTGAAGAACATGTATTTAAACCAAATGCGGGGTCTCGAAGTGATAAGTCATTTTTCCTGTCCGCATGTGTGGCCTCCGGTATTTCTGCCTTAAAGGGGCTTCTTTTTGTCCATTATCGATGAATTCTCTCTCATGTCAACTTTATTTGTATCGACCTTCGCCCGTTTGCAAAACTTCATTCTTTGCAACTTTAAGTTAAAAGCTGGTTACTTCATTCTTTTTAGTGTGTCTCACGTCTTCTTCAAACGCACGTTCGGTCGGGAATTCTTTGCATGAATTCCAGACCGAACGTGCGTTTGAAGAAGACGTGAGACACACTAAAAAAATGAAGTAACCAGCTTTTAACTTAAAGTTGCAAAGAATGAAGTTTTGCAAAAGGGCGAAGGTCGATACTCTGCCAGGAAGAAGGACTGCTGTGCTGCTACAAGGACTGCCACTCTGCTGGACTGCTTCTATGAAATACTGCTAATATGAAGGACTACTGCCCTGCTGTGCTGACCTCCTGCCTGCTGCCCTCTTGCCAGGGTGAGAAGGACTGAATCTGCATTTCTTCAACTCAGAACCCAGAGTGACTCATAGGGCTAGTTTGGCTGGCCTCCTGATCAGTAATCTCAGGGTCATAAAAGTCTTCCAACAACCTTGAACTCAGCACCTGGACTCTGTCATCTATGAGGTCTGCCCTCCCAAATGATGCCACCCCAGTCCTAAACCCTTGGAAGTGGGCCTGAAGGTGCATATCCTACAAAGTCTCCATTGGCTCCCCATCAAGGAGCGAGTGGAATTTAAAAACTTGTGCATAGCCCATAAAGCCATCTATGGCATGGCGCCCGCATACATCAAAGATCGCCTGGCAATGTATAGCCCAAAGAGAGCTCTTAGATCCTCAGACTCTCAGCTACTAGTCTGCCCTCGGTACAAATTCGCCATCAAGGGCGGAAGAGCCTTTTCGGTGCTGGTTCCGCATCTATGGAACACACTACCTGAGGCACTACGTAAGGAAGGAAACCTCCTACGTTTCAGAAAGGGGCTGAAAACGTTGTTGTTCAGGAGAGCCCTGTGAGCCACTTAGGCTAGTGGATGCCCTCTGTACTGTCAAAGTTGTTGTTTATCATCGATTCCCGAGCGCTTAGAGGCCTGTAGGTGATTGAGCGTGCTACAAATCAAAAATAACAATAACAATAACAATATCCCAAGGCCATGAAGCTATTCAAAGCCCACAAGGCCTTCTAGTACAGCTGCCAGCCTCATCGGAATTGGCGCTGAGCGTTGCAAAGCCCCTCAAAGCCTCTCCACACCTTTGCCAGCTCATCAAATCAACACAAAGTGATATAAGGCCATGCCAAGCTTCTCCCTACAGCCCTCTGGATTTGATGGAGCATGTAATTTAATCTCTTATTCAACTCTCTATATTATCTTATTGTGCGAAAGTAAAATATGAAAATAATTTTACGCACCGGGCCCTACGATTAGACTAAACTACACAGCATTCACTACTCTTGATTAATCTTTTTAAGACAATAGGAATTGTTGACTTTTTAGAAGCTATTAAATCTTGCCATTACCTCCTATCTTAGGCCCTATCCAGTCAACCAATATCTTGCACAGTTCAATGAAGTAACATGGACACAAATAAATGTCGCAGAGCAATTTAGTTCAAGTAATTGTATTTTAAGTACCAAAATTCATGATGCGTAATCTTTTCAACATTTCAGTCAAGAAAACAATAGTTTTAATCAATGCTTTTAGCATCTATATAAGAGAGTCAAGCTTAAGAATACAGAGGTACAGTGCCCATCTACCATTTCGGTAGAAGGATGGCTCTCTAAATCTAACATAAATACCCTACTATTGGGGTTAAGAGTCTTAAACTCTCTAAGGGCATTATCCATCAGCTAAAAAGAGAAAGAGAGTCTATCTCACATTTAGTTCTGGTTCGTCAAGATAAACCTCAGTCCATCTGCTACCGAATGTGTAGAATAGAGCCATAAGTCCAAAAAAGAAATTCCTCAAGAATCCTCAAATAATCAATCAGCATTGAGAGCCAAATAAATCGGATTGCATCGCAAAGGGAAATAAAAATCACTTGTATGCGTTGCGTCTCTCAAGAAAAATAAATTGAGTGCGATGCCCCTCCTCCGGGTTTTAGCCTTTAAAATATTTATGACAAAATGTTCAAGTCAGGTGGTGTCACACCATAATTAAAAGACCATAACCAGTTCAGGATGTACATTAAGTCATCTGGAAAATGGAAACTTCACTATAAATTCTCATGCATTATGTGAGATTGAAAGAATACAAGTCCCTTTCAGATGTGCATGACTAAAAGTTTGTTTGGTCAAGGTAAAAAAACAAATGGCATTGCCACCGTCTCTTTTACCCTAATGAGTAGATTTAAAACGCGTGGCTAAAAAATCCTAGTGGCTCAATAACATCTGTTAAAATTTCAAATGTAGAGTTCCTGCAACTTCAACTCCTTCACAAAGATGGCAGGCAAAATTCCTAAATATGAAGGTTTGTTAAAACCTGTTCGAGACTGGAAACCAAAATCAGACACAGAAAAGTAATGTATAACCAGCCCCAACTGCCAGTAATATGACTGGGTGTGGTTCCTTAATGGTTGGCCCCTGGCAGCCAATCCAACTGTGAAAGCAGGATCATAGCCTCCGTCCCAGAATGGCAAGTTGAGCCCTGAATGAAGCATGGATCAACACTGCTGTAAGGAGTGGGTAAAACGGTGCACTCTTTTGCCTGCGCGGAATTTTGTGATGGGTCCAGCTACTTCCTGCCAATGGGTTAATCTCAAAATAAACTCCACTATAATTCCATAGTAGCCTTTGTAGACTTGCATAAGCTCCACAGTTACTCTGGACGTACTATAGTTTCAAAGGAGCTTTGCCGTGCTGAAGAGTGGCATGAGGGTAGTAACCCTTGCTGCGAGCAATATTCTTGCCAAAGGCTGACGTAGGTCTTGATCCTTCACCCCCTTCTCAAGGAATAATAATGTTGATCTTCTGTTCTTAATAAATGAAAACAAATTGGTATGGAAGGTGGACAGTATAAAAGAGAGGTCTGGATATTTCAGTTGGATAGACCTCCATAGCTATGTTATGATACACCTGTGGAACTTGATCCTGCACTTCCCTTGAAGTTCTGATGACACCTGATTCTAAAGCTTTCCATTAGTTTGACATTATCAGCAATTTTTAATTGATGGTTAATTGCTATCGGATGGAATCTAATTATACAATCCCTCTAATTAGAACATAGATAAAGATGGCTGCAGTGGGAATCGAATCATTGTTTGGTGCTTTACTGTATGTACACTATACATTTTAACTGCTGAAAATTGTTTTCTAAACCGTCTACTGATTGTCTTTCAATGTAGATGTATCACAACTGTACAATACTTTTAGTTCTGAGCAAGTTTAAAGATGGCAATCATAGATGTTTCTTTATTTGCACTATATACATTATAATGCTTTACTTGTGTAAATATTTTCCCTAAAATTGTCCCATAGAATTCTGCTCGCCACACCCAATATGGCGCAGGAGCCGTTGAGGTAATTTTAGCTTTTAAAAAATATATTATTTCGCTCCCCCATGTGACACCCCCCGTGACACCACCTGTGGCCCCTCCCCCGCAAACCCCTTGCGAACCCTGCACCTGCCCCCTCCCCCGTGATTGCCCATGTATCCTGTTAGCGAGCTGTCTGCCACTCTATTGTCACAAAATTCACTCATGCAAAGGTCAATATCTGATAAGACAAGATATTTCTAGCTTTTACCTGCCAATATTTACATATCACTTACTGCGTTTTTTTTTCTCCCAGAACAACGCCTGCATTAAGGGTTGGCCTAAGAGCACCCTCTGGGTGACTTAGTAATTGTATGATACTCAAGTAGTTAGATGTAAGTAGAGGATAATCTTACACTTCCCAACACTAAGCTTGTCTAGAAACAACATACTTTATGCCTGCACACCTCCATATCTTTGCACAGCTCTCCCAATGGAGTCTGATATATCTTTATCCTTATAATTAGATCTCCATAGTGCATGACAAATAAATATGTAAGCACATAGTCAATCACAGGTTGAAACATATTACACTTGGTTTGAAGAGATGTACCTGTGTTTTCAAGGTTCTTGGTGCCACTTCACCACCTCTGACTTATTGTTATTTAGATATACTTATTATTTTATTTATCTTCTACCTAGAATTTAAGTAGGGGTCTATGCAGTCCTGAAGATGATCTCACATATGTATTGCATAAAGAGACCGAAACCTTGACGGTGATTCCACTTCCTTTGCTCTGATCATCAAAGCAGGAACACTATGAACTGTTTCATGCCAAAAGTGGATTGAGAATACGTTTGCGAAACTGTTCTTATAATCAGAATATTCAACATTGGTATATAAGATGAATATATGGTTCTTGCTTGTTATATACCCATGGAAATTCATTCACTGTCTCTCGCTTTTATCATAAAGTGCATCGACTAAATGAATTGCTCACATACTTTGACACCCTTTATTCTCTTGCTGTTTTGCTCTTTGATTGTTTCGGAAGAATAATTCTAGATGTCTTCTTGGTTAGACAGACAAATAATTCAAGAATAGCTGACTAATGATTGACATAAATGATCCCCTTGTTAGCCATTTACGGCAGGTTAGATAAAGCCCAGCTGTGCAGAGCGTTCCCAGTTGAGCTGGAAACCTCTAGGGCCTCATTTATGAAAAGTGACGCATCGCTGCGTGAAAACAGCGATGCGTCACTTTTCACTGCGCACTCCTTGCCACACCAATGATGCGTCATATTTAATGTATGACGCATCATGTCGCAAGGACTTACAGATACGTCAGTATTTCTGACGCACCTGTAAGCGCAAAAGTGACGCATTGCTGGAGTGTGTCACAAAAGTGATGCAACTCCAGCAATGCGTCCTTTCACATGGGGAAAGCCCCATGTGAAAGGGCTTGCGTCAGTCTTACGCCTGCTGTGAGGCAGGCGCAAGATTTTGACGCAACAGCATCCTAAAAGTGACGCAGTGAAATCTCATAGATTTCACTGCGTTACTATTATGAGGCTTTTTGCAGGGGAACGCCCCCTCTGCATACATTATACCTGACGCAGGTATAATGTGGCGCAGGGGTTTTAAAAGTGACGCATCCACCTAGATGCGTCACTTTTTAAATATGGCGCAACAAGGTGCATTTTGTACGCCGCTGGTGCGTCACAAAAAGTGACGCACCGGCGGCACAAAACTGACGCAAGGCCTCATAAATAAGGGCCCTAGTGTGCAAGGGTTTCAAGCTAACTTTGTGATGGAGGCTCTTCACCATGTAACTCTGTGGTGAGGAACAAGTGACGCTGTGTCACAAGGCGGCAGCTTGTGAGTTGGCAGGCTTGTAACAAGCAATTTGTTGCTGGGGCAACTTTGAACCACCCCAGCCCGCCTCCAGGGCTTGAGCTGCAGTTACTCCAAACTTCTGGGATCCGCTGCCAACACAAAGGCGTGCTCCACTCTCAGGCCCTGCATCTGCCTCCGGGAAATACTAACTGTCAGCGGGAAATTTAGGTACAAGTCAGAAGACAAAAGCGGGCGGAATAATGAACACTGAGCTCCAATTAGTTCCTAAGTTCTGGAGAAGCCTTCTGACTGACACACCTTTCCTTGAAACCATCTGCTATGCGAACCACAAAAGTGACAGAGAGGTTCCCACCTCAGTCCAACCAGTTTGTTGCTCTATACGTCGGGAGCTAACCATAGAGAATATCTGGCAAGGAACCTCGTGTGACAGCCCTGCCCTAACCAGGGTTCAACTAAAGGAAAATATGAACTGAATGTAGACAGTTTAGTGTGCTTCGAGAAGGAGTTCTAGGGTGCATGAAGCCAGAACTGCCCAGGCTTGTTACTAAATGAGACACCACAAAGGTCAAACACAACCACTGATTAAAAAAACACAAACTCTTAATTCTAAACGATTAAGAAGAATTCAAGTATCTGAACTTCAAGTCAAAGTTTTCTCTGCACCAGGTCATTCAGCAACTTTTGACTCTGCAGTTCAAAAGCCTTCAAAAGTGAGCATTTAGTCAATCACTGCAATAAACTGCAATTCAATGTAAAGTGAGCTTAATAGATATGCACATTTCACGTCTACGAAACTTTTGTCGTAACAATTTGTTGAGGAGTCATGTGGAATACACAACTTAGACATTCAGGGTCTGATTCAAAAAGGGCCTAAGACCACTTTGCAAACTTTTCATGTTGGTGACACACTTTTTAGACATTTCTGATTTAGTGACACAGTAATGTGAGTGAGCGTAGTGAGTGAGCTCAAACCACCTAAGAGGCATTCGGGGGGTCTCCCCCGAGAACATTTTGAAAAAATAGTGTGCAAATGGTTCATTTTCAAGCACATTTGAGAAAGCAGGAAGGTTAATAAAGCAATTGTGAATCTGTTCAAGCAAAGACAGTGACTGTCACAAACATCTGAATCCATCATTCAGTAAGCAAGCTTCACTTTAGTGCACAAGTAACTGAGCAGTCATAGGATGGTTAGAATATAAACAAGTTACTTTCTTTTTGTTGTTGTTTCAAGTGTGCAGTTTTATAAAAGGACCTGGTGGGGTAAGGTTGGTGTCAGACATGTGAAGCGGGTGGCACGGAAAGGCGGAATGGATGATGAGTGTCATATTGGAGTTCCAAGAGTCGTGGTCACACAGAGGGACAGCAGAAACAGGGTTTTGTCCCATGTGGGGGGAAGGGGCATACTGAGGGCTTGCAAGAGAACTTTGCCACACATAAACACTACAGTTAGCTCATAGATGGGCTGCACTGATGAGATGAGGCAGAGCACATACAAAAGGGCAGCAGGCCAGGCAGTTAAACAGGCTAGGTTAGGGCTAGGCATTTACACACAGAAGCTTCGGGGTGGAGGGGCTCAGAGGGCCGGCATGGGCGAGATAGATACAACAGAGAGACTGCAGTGGGGAAAGGGGCACATATACAAACTTCAGTAGGGTATAAGGCAGAAGAAGCTGATACTGAGGAGGTGACAGACACACAGAGGGGTTACAAAGGGTGGAGAGGCACAGATCGATTGACACACAGGCCACAGAAGGGAAATGCAGCATTCAGGGTGGAAGCTTAAGACACCATGAAAGAAACACATAGCAGGATAACCCATTGAGCATAGCAGCAAAAAAACATGGTCAACCAACAGAGCTCCTACAAGCAAATCTTCAAGCATAGAATACACAGTATACAGATCTACCTAAGAAAATAGTGATTCAGTCAAAACACACCTTTTAAATAAAGTTCCCACAAATAGGCTACCATCACCTAAAAAGAGTCAAACGTAACAGCCCTGACACCTCTAGTAGAAACTCTCACGCCTCTACCAGCACCCTGTCTCACAGTGGATGCCAGGGCAGATGCCAGCTTTCCCAGTCCTCCTTGGTATGTGCAGTTAGGCGGCCAGATGAGGCTGAACAGGTGACATTTGACAGCTATACCACCACATACCCTCATTCTTCAACACACAGGAGGATGAAGAAGGCCAGAGACAAGTGACTACTACTTGCTGATAACTCTGTGGACATTAGATAACAGGGCACTGGGAGATCATGCCATCTGCCCAGTTTCTCCTTGGCTTGTATCAAACTGCAGCCTAAACTCGTTCTGAATGGTAGGCTCATGGTCATTTGCAATCTTAATTTTCTTAATTTACAAGACTTCATTTTTAAAGCATAAACTATGTCACAGTAAAATAACCTCCTCCATGCCTCCCAGTTCCCTTCTTCTCTTTGGCGGAAGCAAAAACTGAGGCTCTAGCTGACCTCTTGTGACTTTTTGTAATGTAACTGGTGCTCATGTAAAGTGCTCAAATACCTTCGGTCAAGTTCACCAAATAACACTGCAAACAAAACCAAGCATTGGCATAGTCAATAGGTCTTGCCTGTGGGATCTTATAAGTGTTTAGTCATGCAGCGCATTATCCTAGGTGCTTAACATTTACTGTTCTTTAACGTGGAAACCTTGGCACTAATAGGCACATTATAGCAACTAATTAACGAAGTATTTTTTTAAAGTGTTATTTTTGTACAACTGGTAGTCTGAACCCAGATATCTGGAGGAGCTCTCATACGCAATAATGAAGAAAGATGTACAAGCAGGGGTGCAGGAGTAACAGCTGTGGTGAAACGCTGCTGGTTATGGTATTAGATGTGGCGATGTCCTACTTGTTGGTATTGATAATACCACTGGTACAAACTGAACACCTCCAGAGGCAAGCAGAATGAGTCAGGACATCTCCAGACTGCTAGTCAAGAAATACCAAAAAAAAAACACCAAAAAAAGAAACACAACATCAAGCATGCGTTAAGAATTGAGAACAACATGCCACTGCATATTAGGCTCACCAAACGATGCATGCAGTTCAGAAAAGAGCGAAAGACAACATCTATTCAAAGAGCACTTCGGTTGTTATTCAGGTTCTCATCTCCAAAAGTTCTTGCAGTCCCAAACAGCAAAGACGCCACATTTTCCCTCCATGTCCAATGAATGGGTCAATTAAATGAGTTTATAAAGCATGCAATTACGTGGAAAAATGTGTCCTGATTGTACACAATCTTGAATTGGGTCCCTAACTACCTATTTATGCAAAGAACTTTGCAGCAACCAAGATATGTTTGTCGAGTTTTGATTCCTCCTAAAACTGACGTTTAAGTCTCTGGGAATACAATGTTTGTCCCATTACCTTTTTTTAACAAATCTTTTTTAGTGAAAAGGCCTGTAAAGACGATTATTAACTCCTGGGCGTGAATAAAGCCCCCTGCTGCTCACTGTTACACTCAGCAGCAGCCTCCGAAGTGCACAGACCCCATCTGACTGGTGGAATAAGCGGGACAAACAGCAGCTATCGCAGAGAAATTTGGAAGGGCCTTGAACGCTCACCGTGGATTGGCCAGACAGCAGGCTACCATGGGCACCGCTCTCACACGTGCTCCATCAGACTGAACCTAGAAACATCAGCCTGCGCTGCGCCCTGAAACAAGAAGTTGGCCTATAGTGCATTCAAGGTCATTAAGTGATTGCAGCACCAAAGATGCAATCACTCAGCAGCCCTGGATGTTTATTTTGCAATTCATTGTTTCCGGGGTTTGTTGTGTTGGGGAAACAACCTTTACAATATAACTTTTACAACGCACTACCATTACAATTAAACTTTTACAACGCAACATCCATTACATCACATGCCATTACAACACAACCATTACAACTCATGATACTACAAGGCATACCACTACAACGCATGTCATTACAACGCAGTCATTACAACGCATACCATTACAACGCATACCATCACAACGCATAGTACCCTTACACTATCCAACACTTACCCTACTGTTGCCCCCCCTGGAGTTAGAATAGTAATTTTTACCCCTACACTATCCAACACTTACCCTACTATTGCACCCCCTGGAGTTAGAATAGTCATTTTTACCCCTACACTATCCAACACTTACCCTACTATTGCACCCCCTGGAGTTAGAATAGTCATTTTTACCCCTACACTATCCAACACTTACCCTACTGTTGCACCCCCCTGGAGTTAAAATAGTAATTTTTACCACTACACTATCCATTACTTACCATACATGCAATGTAATGGTATGCGTTGTAATGGTATGCTTTGTAAAGGTAGTATCCATTGTAATGGAATGCGTTGTAAAGGTAGTTTTAAAAAATTCATTGTAATGGCATGCGTTGTAATGGATGTTGTGTTGTAAAAAATGCGTTGTAAAGGTATGCGTTGTAAAAGTATGCGTTGTAATATCATACATCCGTTGTGTTGTAATGAAATTAGTAGTGTGTGTTGTGATGTTACCGAGTTCCTAGTGTATCCTGGTATAAACAGGTGCTAGCTCAAGATGCAAATTAACAGATGTCCGTTCCATGCCATAAAAAAATTAGCTAAGACTGTCTCACAAAAGGTTCTTGATAAAAGTTTGATTACGCTCACCTCAAAGATGATAGTACATCCCTGACTTCATTTTACACTTGTGGGTTTATGGCAAAGTATACCATAAATGAAATGCACAGTTGATGCAAGGGGATATGGATACAGCATTAAAGGTTTTTATGCAGACATTTACAGTGGATTGTCTAGAGTCAGCTGACTCGTGGGCTGGACAGTCACAACACAACATTTCAGGGCAAGCCTGAGGCACACATAGCCGAGGTCACACAACCGGCAAGATGTATTATTTAAAAAAGACTGTGACTGATTTAGAAGGATTATGTATAACTCAGCAATTATAGCTGAGTGGGCCACCCCCCCCTGGTGTCCAGTGGCCCCCTGAGTTCAGTTAACTTACGCCAATGGCTCTAGACATTCACCTCATATTCTGTTCCAGCACACATCATCTCACATTACTACTATTGTGAATTTTTATCAAATTACTGACACACCTGTATAATACATTAAACATTAGCTGTTGAACAATAGATCTAAGCACTAATCGCAGTCTAGTCATGTGACGAAATGTGTTACCTTGCAGAAATCTTGTTATATATCATTTGCCATCACACATCTTGCAGTGAAAGGTGTTTTTGCTATCCAGCCAGTGGCACCGACATATTGAGCTATACGGGATGGAATGCCGAGTTAGTGCTGCCAAATCTGAACCTGTGCTCCAAGCACTAAACACAACCGTATACCGGAGGTGCAAACCTTTGTACTATTTCGATAGAATTAAAAGATATAAAAGAAACGACCCTTCACTCCCACACCAAATCCTGTAACGCCTAAAGTGGGAAGATGGCGCAGGACCAGCAAGCTGAATTCCAAAAAGTTAAGGCGCTTTGTTGTTGGCATGTCCCGACAAAAGCTCACCAAAAACAATTTATTTATTTTATTTTTATTTATTCATTTGTAGAGCGCATAGTTACAACAATGGTGTGACCCCGCGCTAAGGCATGGACAGAGAAGAGGTTTTAAGGAGGTGGGTACTCTTGTATTTTATTCTATACGCTGGAGAATAGCCAGGTCTTTAGCTGTTTGCTGAACACTTTTTCGTTATGTTCCATTCTTAAGGTTCTTGGCAGGGAGTTCCAGGTGTTTGCCGCCAGGAACCTGAAGGAGCGTGCTCCGGAGCGTGCTTTGAAAATTCTGGGTATTTTTACCAGTGTCTGGTCAGTAGATCTTAGGGTACGTCCAGGGGCATATTTTGTCAGCAAAGGTTGCAGGTATTTAGGGTTTTTTTGCGCTAATATGCGGTGGCAGTAGCACATTGGCTTGAATTTGGCTCTTTTCTCTACCAGCAGCTAATAGAGTGTTTCCAAGGCCTTCCTGGTGTTCGTTTTCCTTGGGAGGCTGAGCACCAGACGTGCAGCCGCATTCTGCACGCGTTGTAGCTTGGCTAGGCCTGTTTTAGAGGCCCCAAGGTATAGAACGTTTCCATAGTCCAGTTGTGAAGTTGTGAAGTAATAACTAAGGGTGGGCGGGCAGCTACTCTCCGTGCACGGAGTGTGCGTAGTGCCGGCTTCTATGCATTTTGCGTAGCAGGCGTAGAATTCGGCACTACGCACGCTCCGCAGACGGTGCGTAGCTGGCCGCCACCCGCCTCCCTCCCGCCCTCCCTAAATACTTTAATTTAAATGTTAGAAAGAATTAAAAGGCACTTACCTTGCCCGCCGCGTCCCCGGGGCTCCCTCTCTTCATCGCTGCCGTCTTGGGTACTAATGCGCATGCGTGGGCGGCCGCGCATGCGCATTAGTACCCAAGACGGCGGCGATGAAGAGAGGGAGCCCCAGAGACGCGGCGGGCAGCGGCGGGCAAGGTAAGTGCCTTTTAATTCTTTCTAACATTTAAATTAAAGTATTTAGGGAGGGCGGGAGGGAGGGAGGCCTGCGGTGCGTAGCGGGGCTACGCGGAGTGCGGAGGTGGGCGTAGTTTCTCGTCCACTTCACGTAGCTCCGCGAAGCCCCACTACGCCCTCTACGCCCAGGCCTAGTAACAACTGCATGGACTATGGTTTTTCTAGTTTGAGCTGGAAGTAGGTCTATGACTTTCTTAAGGGTTTTTATGATGCCATAGCATTTCCCGGTTACCTTCTGTATTTGGTTATCGAAGGATAGTTTATGGGGTGTAGAGCGGGAATATCGACGGAAAAATATCGAGTTACCTTAATATCGCCGCAGAAATATCTACAAGAAGAAATATCGATGTCAAAAATATAGTTTGACAAGAATATCGACAGACAGGTAAGTAATATCGATAACAATAATATAGTTGTAATAAATATCGTTTACAAAAACATAGTTTACAAAAATATCGTTTTTTAAATAATTATGAGTAATTTAGTGTTTTTAATGAGTATTTTTTGTCAAAATAGTATATTTTTTAGCATTTTATTAGTTAAATATGTATTTTATGTTGAATTTAGTGTTGAAAATTCCGTAGCGGGTTGTGGGTTTATAGGGGAATAGGGTGGTAAGTAATTTAAATATAATAAAATAATTGATTAATTAATGTGTTAATTTAATATAAATAGTTTAATAATTATTAGTTAAATAATTTCAATTAGTTAATTGATAATTAATTATGGCAATTCATTATGTTAATTGTTTAATTAATTTTAGGTGTGTGTACTGGAATTTTAAATTGAAAATGTAGTGAAGTAATAACATTTTAATTGAATAATTAATTAATTAATGATTAATTAATTATAATTAAATAATTTTTATTTTTAAACGAGTAAATACATTTTAGTTTGTGTTGTGGTGTTTATAAGTGTATATGGTGAGAAAGCTGTCAAATAATTAATTATGTAAATATTTTGAAAATACAATACTAATCAATAATTAATTAGTAAATATTAAATGTAATTGAGTAATTAATTTTAAGTGTTTAGGTGTTTGTTAATAAAATATTTTAATGTATATATTAAATAAGTTTATAATCTACAATAAATTTAATACTAAATTAGACAGATGGTTTATTATTTTTTTTGAGTTCCTGCGCTTTCCCTACTCTTGCACCCTTTGGAGTGGGAATAGTAATTTTTAGCCCTACGCTATCCAACGCTTTCCCTACTGTTGCACCCTCTGGAGTGGGAATAGTAATTTTTACCCCTACGCTATCCAGCGCTTTCCCTACTGTTGCACCCTTTGGAGTGGGAATAGTCATTTTTACCCCTACGCTATCCAACGCTTTCCCTACTGTTGCACCCTCTGGAGTGGGAATAGTAGTTTTTACCCCTACGCTATCCAGCGCTTTCCCTACTGTTGCACCCTTTGGAGTGGGAATAGTAATTTTTACCCCTACGCTATCCAACGCTTTCCCTACTGTTGCACCCTCTGGAGTGGGACTAGTAATTTTTACCACTACGCTATCCAACGTTTTCCCCACTGTTGCAACCGCAGGAGTGGGAATAGTAATTTTATCCCTACGCTATCCAACGCTTTCCCTACTGTTGCATCCTTTGGAGTGGGAATAGTAATTTTTACCCCTACGCTATCCAGCGCTTTCCCTGCTGTTGCACCCTTTGGAGTGGGAATAGTAATTTTTACCCCTACGCTATCCAACGCTTTCCCTACTGTTGCACCCTTTGGAGTGGGAATAGTAATTTTTACCCCTACGCTATCCAACACTTTCCCTAATGTTGCACCCTCTGGAGTGGGAATAGTCATTTTTACCCCTACGCTATCCAGCGCTTTCCCTACTGTTGCATCCTTTGGAGTGGGAACAGTAATTTTTACCCCTTCACTATCAAATGTTTTAACTAATAATATTTTTTATATTTTAATTAAATGTATGTATTATTGTTTTTATATAATTTTATGTGTTAAATATATGTATATGAACACAATTATTAAGTTTATAATGAAAAAGTGTAGTTAATTTGTTATAAATAGTTAAAATTTAAAAGTAGTGTAATGTATTTTGTTAATAGTACTTATATTTTTTAATTATTTAATGCAATTTTAATTAATTTAAAAAGTCAATATTTTTAACATCTATATTTATTACATCGATATTTTTGAGTAGATATTTATGTACTTACCTGTTTAGGTATTGGGTGTCGATATTTTTGTAAACGATATTTACGCAACTATATTTTTGTCAACTATATTTTTGTAATCGATATTTAAACACCCTACCAGTTTATAGTACAGCCACATGCCTAAGTTCTTTACCTCCTGTTTGGGGTTTGGGACTTTTCCTAGTGCTTCCGGCCACCACGCAGAGGACCAGATGGAAGGTGTCTTTCCTACAACTAATACCTCCGTTTTATCCCCGTTTAATCCCCGTTTAATTGGAGGCAGTAGTTTGACATCTAGTCAGCTACTTCCTTAAGACAGTTACCAAAGCTGGCAGCTGCCTGACTTTTGGTTTGAGATAGTTTAACAATGAGTTGCGTGTCATCCGCACAGGATACTATCGCCACTTCATGCTTCTCCACACATTCCGCCAGTGGTCCCACATATAAGTTGAAAAGTGTGGGGCTCAGGACAGATCCTTGAGGGACTCCCTAGGGCAAGGGGTAGCTATTTGACAGGTGTGTTTTCTGGGCCACTTGGAAGCTGTGTTCGTCTAGAAATGAAGCCAGCCATTTAAGGGCTGTCTTTCTGATGCCGCAAGACTTCAGTCTCTGAAGCAGCATAGGATGTGAGACGGTGTCAAATGCCTCATTGAGATCTGGTAGGATCAGTGCGGCTGTTTGACCTTCGTCTACATGCTGCCTCAGGGCCTCCATTGCCATTAGCAGTGCCGACTCAGTAGAGTGTGACATTCTGAATCCTGACTGCGAAGGGTGTAGTAGATCATTGGTGTCTATATCCTCCTCTAATTGTTTATTGATAATTTTCTCTGCAATTTTTGCCATCAAAGAGAGTAGTGAGATCGGGCGCAGATTGTCCAGCCTAGTGTAGTCAAGGGTGTATTTTTTCTTCAGCGGCCTCACAATTGCTTGCTTCCATTTTATTGGGACTACACATGTTTTGAAAGACTGCGCAAAGTCATGGTGAAAAAGACAAAACAATTGTTTAAACAACTGTCATTAGAAAAGGATTTCACATTACCAGCAGATAGCCCTGCAGCTCAGGTTGTAAAAGATACAAATTGTTTAGAATATGTAACTCCTTTTTGCGCGCTAGTATGGACGTGGAAAGGGAATGAAGGGCTGTGGCCTAGATTTGGTTCTCTTGAGATAGATGATATTGAACGCTTGACAGAAAGTATACACTTAAAGGGTGACCCATCATGGGATTCACATTATGTAAAATATTTTTTACAGCAGTGGCTTTCAATTGCAAAAAATAAAGCTCTCCTTTCAAAAAAGAAAGAACAGTCTCTGAATTCATCCACCGAATACAGAGACTGTTCTGCAATAGCAATGGTGAAGAGTGAGTGCAAGAAGACTACTAAAAATGAGCTAGAATTAGCAAAAGATTGTCCCACATCTTATAGCCAGTGTTTATTGCAATTAAGTAGCTGTATTCAAACAGAACAGCCTTTGTTGTCACTATGGCAAAAGTGTGAACAATTGAAGCAGACCGGGTTAAAGAAATATCAAATGCCACTACTTCTAGATGGGCTGCTGCTCTGCTATGTATTTGGACGCACCGCCAAGTGAATATTGACATAAATAAGTTGAAAAAACTGTTTATCGCCTCCAAGCCTCAAGGCCTTTTTGTCAAACTGCAAAAGACAATGAGCAAATAACTAGTAGCACATTGACTGTGGAGGAGATTTTGTTGCTTACTGAGGAAGAAAGGAAAGGACAGAGAGTAGATGGAAATAGTGAATTTAATTCCTGGGTCTCAGATAGAGCCAGTAATGAGAGCAGCCACCAAACATTGGGACAAAACATCCAGTCTGCAGGGCCTGTTTCTCCTGCACCTCAATTCCCATCCCCTCCTCCAGCAACTTCAATTTACCCATCACTTTCAGGCCCCTACATCATTCAGTGTGAAATACATAACACACCTGAGTAAGCACTGGCTTGACAACCAAGCTTAGCATGTGTACCTTATTTCCACATACCCCTGGAAGGTGATTTAACTAGGGTACCTGACATACCAACTAGCCCCAGAGAGGGTAGTTTTAGAACACCAGTCCTGAATGGGCACTTATCCTTAGGAGGGGACATGCTACATGCTTTTGAATCCCCAGCACAACCGTCCACTTTTGGTCTGAGTGAAGATTTAGGGCTGAGTGCAAAAGAGAGAAAAGATGAGGAGGAACAATAGCAGTTGACACACCTGAAGAAAGAGGCAGATGAGTTCCAAGAAGAAGTAAACACTGATAAGGAGGAAATACAACGCTCCATTAATAAACTACAGGATAAGCTGGAGAGGAGAGAACGGCTGATACATATACGGTCACAGACTCTAAAGGGAAATGGTGAGAACTCATAAACTCCTGACATACTATTGAACACTAAACTAACTGCACCAAAAATAGTGTTGGGGAGGACAGTCATGCTAAAGCCATGGACCCCCTTTCGAGGCAATTTAAATGACTAAGAACGCGCCTGACCCACTGACTGCCAGTGTAAAATATTAGGAGTGGCTTCATAAAATATGTATTGCCTATACCCCTCTTCCCTTGAGATGTAGAAATGCTATTAAAAATAGGATATGGGAGCAGAGGGTCTTAGTAAAAAGTGCATTCCAAATTCCACAGGAAAGGGATTGGACCATACTGACTAATAATATGGATGTCACAGAAAATAGATTGATTTATTGGTTAGAGTCTATCAGGGACACAAATAATGGCCTAGCAGTTAAACATGGTGATTTTTCTAAAGTCACTGCCACATTGCAGAAGCCAGGTGAGTCAGTGTCTGATTAAATCTTAAGGTACAATGAAGCATGCGATAACAGTTCATTGGTACCGCGCACCATATAGGCCTGTAAGGTATTGGCTACGCAAACCCTTATGAATGGATTGCTAGCTTCTGTGGCTCACAGTTGTAAACTAAGCTACCCTGATTGATCCACTAAAGGATATCATGAGTTGTGCACGCTTCTCATAGCTATGGAAAGAGATTGTATTTTTAAGGTAAGGAAGGACATCGCTAAAAATGACAAAGGAATGATGTTTCAGCAAGTAAAAAGAGAGGAGGAGCCTGAGGGAATGTACTATCAGGGGGCACAGCAAAGACAGGATAATGGACAAGGATACCAGAGGATAGACAAGAGTAGGGATCGGTGCTATAATTGTCAGAGTTATGGGCACTGGGGACACATTTGTAGAAATATTAGAAGTAGATGGGACTGGAATGAGAAAAGGGACCAGTATATTAGAAATTATAGAAACAGGAATGAAAGGTTTGATAGAAATGAGGCCCAACCATCTGTACCACCCATGCCCAGAGACCTGAAGCAGACCCAGCACTCCCTGAGGAATCCTTACCAGGAGCAACATGGATCAGCATAGGACCACGCGGAGAGAGAGATGGGACAAACTGCAGCAACCAGAGCCCAGTGCTTTATGATGAAGGTATCAGAGACACCAGAGGAGAATCCCATGTTTCAAATTAAGGTAGGAGTTAAAGAGATCGATTTCCTAATAGACAGTGGTGCAACCCTATCCGCAGTATAAAAACAAGGTGGGTCCTGGTAGTGGTGAAACAGCAACTATTATAGCAGTAAATGGAATGATGATGCATGAAGAATTGTCAGAACCCCTACCAGTTTCTGTTGATGACTTCACAATGACCCATCTGATTCTGCTGTCAGCAGATGTACCCATAAATTTGCTGGGAAGAGACCTCCACTGTAAATTGCAAGCAACATATTTTTCAAAAAATGGGATTTACTTACAAGTGCCTGAGGACATGTTAGAATTGGCTAATAGAACACTTACTGCTTGCAAATTAAGTGAGAACTCTGTGTTATGTGCACACCCTGTCTTGTCTCTCTCCCCAACACGTTACCAATGGACTCCATCACATGGAGATTTTTTATGAAAACATGTTTCAAGAACTGTTTAAATACAGTCCTGACATTGATAGGGAATTGGTCACTCATTTAGTGCAGTTGACATTAGTACCTGAGCCCATAAACTCTACTGCAGCATTTTTCACAGGAGCAGTGCCTGAATGGTACACCTAGAGGGTAGACAAACATTTCCACTGGACAATGGAGTTGCTTGACCACACTTTATATGTAGGAAAAGAAGGGTGAGCATTGAACTAGGACCACAGGAAATGAGGTTATTTCAAGTGCCAGATTCTGAACCACATGTATCCATAGCTGTAGCACCAGGTTACTACCATAAGGATTTGGGCCCCATGGTCAAACGCCTTCAGGACTTACCTAGAACTAAGGATTTTACATTTCCTTTAGGAATGGTGTCTGTGTTAGGAGATGGAGAAGGGTGGTGTTGGACGTTGTTTATGAACAGAAAGGAAATGACTGCAGTTTTTGACAAACTCGAAGGGAATGTGGCTTTACAGCTGACTAAAAACAAGGTCCTAGAGCAAGTGAACTCAGAGGTTTGGGTAAAACACAAAAATGAGGCAGGATTATTGAAAAAAAAAACATAAAGTGACACTTAAAGAGAATGTTGAATTACCTTATGTCCGTCAGTACAGGCTGTAACCTCAGGCAGAGGAGGGAATAAAACCTGTGATTGAATCTCTCTTGCAACAAGGTATCATTAAAAAGACATCCAGCCCCTGTAACAGTCCTATCATTCCATTACACAGGACTCATGACAGATAAACAACATTCTGGTTCCCTTAGCAGTAGCACCTGTTGTGCCTGACACCAATACTATATTATCTTCTATACCTGTAGAGGCAGAGTACTTTTTAGTCATTGATGTCTCCTCTACGTTTTTCAGTATAGAGTCCATCCAGGGAGCGAATACCTTTTTGCTTTCACAGGGCTATACTGAGAGTCCCACGGTCTATGCGCAGGCAGTAAAGAGAGACCTGGATAGCCTACACCTGGAAGGTGGTAGCATCATCTTGCAGTACTCTGATGATCTACTCGTGGCATCTCCATCACTTGAGGCCTGTGAAAAAGACACTGTAGCGCTGCTGAATCACATCCAGGAGATTGGACACAAAGCTTCATTGTCAAAATTCCAGTGCTGCCACTAAAATAAAACATCCAAAAACAACATTTTTTTAGATTCCAAAAGGAATTTATATGTTAACATATAAATTCCTTTTGGAATCTAAAAAATGTTGTTTGCACAGTTTGTCCGGTTGTTTTACTATGTAATGAATTAGAATTGAGCAGTAATTATGTTTTATTTTACTGTTATGGGGGCAACTCTTGTATATATGTACTGTCCTGAAGATGGTCTCAGTATTGAAAAGACAAGATACCGAAACGTCGACCCACGCTTTTTCTTCTATCAGTCTTGTATTTAATTTTTAACAAAGAAGAAAAGTGTTACAAAATGTTACAGTGAAGGTGTTGCGATTCTATACTATTTCCTTCTTGTCACATTGTTTATATACTCCTTAGTACCCTCTCAAATATATAAAGTGAATATATTTTTCTATATACACCGGTTTCTGTGCTTCTTTGTTCTTTGTTCTTTGTAATTTGTAAGTCTTAATTCAATTTTGTTCAAATAACTGTTTGAAGATTGCTTCACTGTAAATTTTTTAAGTGACCTGACTATTACTAATATTGTCTACTGCTGAGCTTAGGCCATCATTAACTTGGGCCTGTTATTCATTTTTTCCAAAACTTGTCAAATATCTAGGCAAACAAACCCCTTGAAGGCATCCCTTACCTTATCATTTATATAGCCCAAGCCCTCAAGGGTATATTGGGTATCCCACTTTGTGTATAACACCTGGTAATTTGGCAACATTATTACCTCCACTAGGTGATTCAGATGAGACCCTTGACCCTGACTGCGTTGAAGATGTAGAGACATGTACCACACCCAGACCAGATTTGCAGCAAACACCATTAGAAAAACAGACTATGAGTGGTTCCTCCAGCAGACTAACAGACACTGATTACAGAGCAGGATATGCTATAACAACAGTAGACACCATAGTTGAAAGCGCAGCCCTCCCCCCTGGCACATCTTCCCAGCAAGCTGAGCTGTATGCTGTAACAAGAGCATGCATCCTAGCTGAGGGGAAAGATGTTAACATTTACACTGATTCACATTATGCCTTTGGAGTTGTTCATAATTTTGGCCAGCTGTGGCAGTATCGTGGTTTCATTACAGCAGCAGGACACCCCATTCAAAATGGCCCCTTAGTAAAGAATTTGCTACAGGCAATACTACTGCCCAACAGAATAGCAGTAATAAAATGTGAGGCACATACAGGAGCTAATACTGAGATAGCCAGAGGTAACACCATGGCTGACACAGCAGCAAAAGAGAGCATGTTACAGCCAGTACAGATGGTGCCTTCAATGACTAAAAAGTATTCCAAAAATACAGCTGATTCAGAGACAATTGTTGCCAGCTGATGTGAAAGAAGCACAATGGTCTGCACCACCAGAGGAAGAAAGAGCATGGATTGATGCTGGATGTGAGCCAAATGAGGAGAGATTTTGGGTCCACCAGGATGGGAGGCCTGTGGCCCCACGCAGTATGTTCCTGCCCCTTACAAGGCTTGCCCATGGGCCCACTCACAATGCTCAAGGAGGGATGAATGCTTTGATTAGACAAGAATGGTTTGCACCAGGGATAACAGCTTTCACTGCACAATTCTACTCCCAGTGTCTTGTCTGAGCCCACAATGCTAAACGTCAGTCCCGCGCTACCCATGATCACTTGCCAGTACCAGAGGGTCCCTTTATCAACATTTAAATAGACTTCGCCTATATGCCCCCAGTGAGTGGTTTCAAATATTTGCTGGTATGTGTGGATCAATTTTCAAAATGGGCGGAGGCGTTTGCCACTAGGAAGAATGATGCAGCAACTGTTGTGCGATGCTTGATGAAAGATTTAATACCCCGATTTGGGGTCCCCCAGAGCATAGTGACAGAGGGGGTAAATTTGTTGCTGCCATTGTGGAAAAGATGTGTGACTGTTTGGGAATAGAGTGGAAACTGCATGCCCCTTACCACCCACAAAGTTTAGGCCCGGTGGAGAGAATGAACACCACAATAAAACATAAATTATACAAAACAACTGATTCAACAGGCCTGAAATGGCCAGATGCGCTGCCTTTAGTGCTGCATGCCATAAGAGCAACACCATCTAGAACAACTCTCTTGTCCCCCCCATGAGGTATTGATGGCGTGGGACATGTCGGTGGGGTTGAGGTTGCCTCTCACAGCATCCCAAGCAGCACTGCTGTGGACGTAGGAGCAGATTTCTGACTATGCTGTACAATTGTCAGTGGTATTGAGGCATCACCATCTCCAGGTGAAAGAAGCTTTGCCCCATCCTTCCTTAGAACAAACACAACCTTTTAAACCTGGCAACATGGCCATGGTGAGAAAAAAACTAAATGTTTTTCTTACTTCTAGGGGGACTGGATCCCACGTCGTGCTCCTGGTTACCAGGACATCACTAAAGGTGCAGGGACATCCCGAGTGGCAGCGTGGAGCACGATGCAGGGCTGCACCAACAACGCCTGAGGCAGAGGCACCTTTAACAGATGAGCAACGGCCACAAGTGGAGCAGCGTGAAATACAGGACAAGGGGGAGACAGACCAGTCCTTCCCTAAAAACAACGCTGAGGGTCCATCATCAAGTGTCCCAGGAATGGTGATACCAACTGATGCTGTTGAGTGAAGCATGCAGGGCAGGTCCGTGAAACCGCCCCTGAACAAGATGACTATGGACCAGGAGGGGGAGCAGATATCAGCACACCACAAGAACTTTCATTATTGATACCTACAGAAAGTACCCTGGAACGGAGACAGAAAGACACTGCCTAACAACATATTAAATTCTGAAAGTGACATTTACCACTGTCGAGAAAATGCATTGCATTATGCTAACAATATTTTTTAGTACCTTAATTATGTGTGTGCTACCTGTACTGCAACAACCTGCTGACCATCCCCTCATTGCAGTACATGAGACAGTTGTCCAGACTTTAGGTCTTCAAAATTTCTGGATTTGTAGAGAATTATCCAGACACCCCAGCAACCCTATTGGCCTTTATGAAACACTTGTGCCTATACAAAATTATGCACAAGGAATAGGATGCCTCATATCCAATGTATCCTGGGATTGTGGAGAAGGAAGGATTGGATGGTACCCACGTTGTAGCATACTGCCAAATGTTCAAGCCCAATACCAACTGTCTCCTACAGTAGAATACACAGACAAGGAAAAAGCATTTCCTGTATGTTTAAAGCATCATGTTTCAGGATACAACCCAGCTTCGCGATACTTAGGACATTTAAAAAGTAGCCAGTGTCCTAACATATTAGATTTTGATAATATCACAGGCAATCGGAACATAAAAGACAGACAGTTAGTAAGTAGGAACTGGACAGCTAAGGTACGAGGAAAACAAGTAAACTGTACTTTGCATTTCTGGAACATCACTGCAGATGGAGACACACTGTTATTAACATCTGATGGTCTTCTATATGATCCATTTATTGAGCAAAAGAATAAGCATGCTAGGGCACCAAATGTGATTTCTAAAATATTAGAATACCCCTTATGGTCAGCCCGCTGCTCATACATGGCACCATGGGCAAATGGTATGCTTAGAAATTCTTCATGGATTGATTACAAATGGTGTGATCAATTCCAAAACACTTTTCCTGAAAGGGTAGGCCTTCCGCTGGGCAAATAACACAAATTAGACACACAGATACAGGGCGGAATGTATTTTGTTTGTGGCACTAAAGCATACAAGGTGCTTCCCCGGCCCTGGGAAGTATGTGTGCTATTTCTTATCTTACACCAAACATTTCAGTCGTGCCACACATTGCAGCCCATTAGCCACTAAATTTGGGGAGTTTTGCTCATAGATATAAAAGAGATATACATGCACCTATTCTGGAAACTAGACAAGGTCTATTCTTTGAACTAATGCGTATATTTATCCCTGGATATGGGGTATATGATTTAGAATTGGCTCTAGTTAATATGTCTGCTGAGCTAGCTGTAGCATTCAATGCAACAATAGATGCACTGCAACAGTTGCATATGGAAATTAACTCAGTAGCTGCCATGACTATTCAACACCAAATTGCACTTGTCCTCCTGACACTACAACAAGGAGGACTGTGCGTTTTATTAAATACCTCTTGCTGTTATTTTTTAAATAAAAGTGGAAACATAGCAATGGATGTGGCACAAATTAAGAATGCAGGTCAAATATTCAGTGGAGGAGGGAAAATGACAGATTCTGATGACTGGTCCTGGCTATGGTCATGGCTACCAATAGGATAGCTAAAGCACTTACTTTAATCTCTACTGGGTATCTTTTAACAATAGTGATATTTTTGTGTGGTCATCAGTGTTGCTGCTCCATGGTACAGCAATGGTGTAGTAAAAGCATCCATTCAATTTCCGCAGTTAAAATTCTACCTCCTACAGAGCAGGAGCCTGCCTACAACTATCTCCAAATACAACAGGATATAGAGAAAGCACATAAAGAAACATTTCAATTAATGGCTATAGATATATAATATAAATGCACTGAGTATTAGTATATAATTTTATCTATGTTGAAAAATGAAAACCTCTTGGATGGGTCTATGCCAATATAGGCACGTTATTTAAACACTGTGTAATGCTAGTCAAAGATATGTACTTTTTAGAAATTTCTATCATATGTGTATATTCATATTTTTCTTACAATTGTATTTGATATTGCTATCAAAAAGGAGGGATATTTGAGGAAAAATATATATCTATATGTTTGCATCAGCCAAATAAGTGAATCAATCCCAATTTCTCCTCCACACTATCTCATACCCACTGAGCTAACTAGGTCGGCTCTGGCCAAACTGCTTATTCTATGCTCCTAAACACCCCTACCTTTACAAATCTATTAAAGCTTGACCCTAGGACCTCTATTGCCCTCTTTGACACGTCATGGTTTAACAGCTGTGAAAAGCCTCTGAATCTTGCAGGTTGGCTTAAACTTGATTTCTTGTCCCTGGAGCCCTTATATTGCTCCATGTCCTGGGCTTGTATGACACTTCTATTTGTATATGTACAACCGTATTTGGCCTTGTCTACATCTTATGATTTTACTGATGACTGCACTTTTTGCCCTATATATTCTCCTGTAAATATCTATGAGGGGCAGAAGAAGCTTGTTCCAAGACGTGACACTGCGTCTGCCTTCTGCCTTGGCATGCCAATAAACGTACAAAGGTTCAAGAACATTTCCTGTGTTTTGTGGCAGCTGGGGTCGGTTTGCTTTGTGTCGCTCTGAGGAGGGTTGGAGAATTTATTACCCAACTTAAATTAATTATTACCCAACATGGGGAAACACAACCTGAGGATTTAAAGAGTATTCCTTGGGGGTCAGCTTTACTGATACAATTTATATATGCCTAAACATACTTATTTTACCAATATTAGAATAATGAAAGACTAAGGAAGTTCTAACTATATCACAAAACAAAAAAAGCGTAGTTCTAACTATACCATTCATGCTTGTATGCAGCTCTTTGGTGACAGTTGACCCACTGAGCTTCCACAAAAAAATACAGTTCATCTGCATTTAAAAACTACTAACAGACAAATAATTGCTCTCCAGCACGATCATTAATCACCAGCGTTCACTGGGCATTTTGTATTGTCTTATTGTTGTCCTGCATCAGCCATGATAATGATGAAAACTGTTTAAAGGAAGCTCACAAAGTATGTGTTCTGCTGGGCCTGTGCTGATTTTAAAAAGAAAAACAAATAATAACATATTCTCTTACCTACTACTCCATTAGTCAAACTTTGTGTCACAACCTGATGTGATAAGGGGCTGCAGGGTCAGGAAAGGTGAATAGGAATAAACAAACTTTTTTTCACCTGGCTGCATAGAAAAATAAATTTTCACGCATTGGCGCCTTTGCCATGTGGAGATGAAGGGGTGAAAAGTAAACAAAGCCTCGTTAACATGTTAATGGTCTTTTAAAGACCTGTGAAGTGCTCGGGTGCGGTTGCGATAATGTCTAAAGCTGTCTGCGTGCGCCCGGGAAGCTGTCTCAGCCCGGACGCACATACTCACAGACAGCTCTTTGAACCTAATGCCATTGCGCGCCTGCCTTCAAGCCCTCACTGTGAGGGCCAAGGCTCCTGTTTGGGTGGGACAGGCTCATATTTGGGTGGGCTCGGCCCACCCGGTCCACCCGCTAGAACCGGGCCACGTCCACACAGCTGCCCTGCAGGCGATGTCGCTACATCTAGGTCCAAAAAAGATGCCAGATAGCTCTAATTAATTTTGAACTGAAGAAACTACGATCACAGCAGACAAACTTAATTAACCAAACATGGAAAGAGCATTTGTCGCACACCCAGAAATATCTGGAGCAGCATAATTTTGGCTCCACCATTACAGGTAGCAAATATGCAACATAAAGTGCACTTAACACCTGTTTTCTATGTGACTTAATGATATTAGTGTAAAGTGTTGCACTTGACATTACTATTAAAGTGCATTCACTGTAGAATTAGAGAATTCATATATACTGTGTGCCTTCATTCATTAAACGGCCTTTACTGTTTAGGTGATGGAGATAAACCATCCGTAGACTGTTAAAATGTACTTGCTTTAGAAATTACAATGGATTTATGTAATATGTGCACTAATGATTCCTACTTGCATTTAAATTTAGTTCCTAGTCACATTTTAGAGATGCATGCTCAAAGATTATTTTACCTTTATAAACCTTAACATGAATCTAATGTACTGACAGTTCATTCGTGTTTGAATGTGGACACAAATATTAAATGTGCACCTTTAATTTTATAAGCTCATTCGAAATTAAGAGGCCTGTATTTCATTCTGCACAAATGCTGTTTTCCATTACTGCTTGCATGTCTTTTCCTTGCAGGTACAATTCACATGGTTTGTTAGTTTAAGAAAAGATACAGCACTGTACTAGTGATAGAGAGAGAGCCTGGGAAGAAGATTTTGACAAGGATCATGGAGAGCAAGAGCGTCAACTGAAAGTTTCCATTTATTAATGTTGCAAAGGCTCATAGGAGAGAATGGACAATGACGTTCCAATGTCTGGCCTGGAAGAGAATCAATGCTACAGCTTAGAATGTGAGAATGGAAAGGACAATTGAGCCCTAATGATGCAAACAGAGGGGGGTTACCTGGGAGATTCTGGTGCAAATAACTGAAGTTCACACTGTCTGAGTTTACAGACACTTTCAGAGTGCAGCTTGGTCGTCCAGAAAGAGAGTTATTACCAAAAGAACTAAACCTCTGTGCAAGGCAACTGGTAGGCTAGTCGCGGCTGGACTTCTGCTGACCCAGCCTCGACCTCAGCTAATCAGCTGCCCTCATCCTCCTTGACCTTTTGGCTGCCTTCTTCTCCCACCGCACCCTCGTGATCCGACTCCACCACATAGGCATCCAGGCCAAAGACCAACACTCGATCTCCTCCTTCCTATCTGGCCGAACTCAGAGGATCCGCCTACCACGCTCTCCTCCGCACCCAAAAACATCATATGTGGTGTCCCACAGGGCTCCTCCCTCAGCCCACTCTCTTCAATATCTACATGACACCCCTGCCAAACAACGCCTATACCCATGGACTCAACATCACCTCTTACGCTGATGACACACAGCTCGTCCTATCCCTCACAGAACCCACTGACACCACAAGAACCAACTTCCTGACCACCATGACAGATGTTGTCACCTGGATGAAGACCAACTGCTTGAAACTCAACTCAGACAAGACAAAGGTCAGCATCTTCGGAAACTTGCCCTCCTCTTGGGATGCAACCTGTAGGCCCGCCGCTGACCACGCCGCAACCTCGGAATCATCCTGGATACTCAATTCACCATGAAGCAACAGAACAAGGCCATCTACTCTGCCTGCTTTCTCGCCCTCCGCATGCTCCCAAAGATCTTCTGATGGATCCCCGTCTCAATCAGAAAGATAGTCACCCAAGCCCGCATCACCAGCAGTCTCGACTACGGCAATGCACTCTACACTGGAGCCACCAAGCAGCTCCTGAGCCACCTCTAGAACATACTGAACGCAGTAGCTAGACTCGTCCTCAACCTTCCAAAAGATGCAGCATCACTCCACACCGCAGGACCCTCCACTGGCTCTCTGTCAAGAATAGATGCTTCTTTAAGCTTTCTCCTATATCTCCTCTGCCACTCATATCAAAGGCCATACTCTGGACCAGGTATGGACCACAAACATCATAGTCTCCTCACCCATTATATCCCCTGTATCTGGTCCGACCACCATTTAATCAACTTCACTATCTCCATCCCCACCTGCAGCAAGCCCCCGGCAGCTGAGGTGGGTCTGGTCAGAAAGTGGAGCACCTTTGATAAACAAGCTTTTCTGGGCAGCCTAGCCAGCTCCACCCCTGAAGAAACCCCGGATGTGGACCTAGCCGAAGCCAACATCTTGAACTAGCTATTAGCAGCGAGCAACACACATGCCCCACTCAAAAACTCAAAATAGCCCGCCGCTCTGAAGCCCAGAAATGGTTCTCCCTTGACCTCAGGGCTCAAAAACTAGACGTCCGCCAAAAAGAGTGGAAATGGAGGCAAGCCTATGCCCCGGATGCTAAACACCTACATTTGGTCGCCCAGACAGACTATAAAAAAGCCATCTTCTCAGCTAAAGCTGCCTATTTCGCTGATAAAATCGAGAATTCTAACAATAAATCAAAAGACATCTTTAACATAGTTAACAAGCTGTCCAATAATGAGATAATCCTTCCCAAACCTGCGGCTACTCAACAACTATGCAATTCCCTCAATAAATATTTCCTAGACATGATAGCCACCATTCCAGTCAGTGGCCCTGAGGCGGATTCCACGGCCATGACATCCAGCCCCCACAGCCTTGACCACTTCCAACCCATAGATGCTCACACCTTACAGGCCCTACTGGCTAGGGTAAAATCTGGTTCTCCCAGGGACTGCTGCCCCCCACACATATTAAAGGACACCTTCTTGGTCCTTTCGTCCCCTGTCCTGACCCTCCTCAATCAATCCTTGCTCCAGGGTAGGGTCACAATAGCCTTTAAGGAGGCAGTTGTTGTCCCCCTCTTGAAGAAAGCGGGAGCAGACTCATTAGACCCCTCAAACTACTGAACCATCTCCCTTCTCCCCTACCTAGCCAAAGTTCTCAAGGCCCACGTTACTACCCATCTTTCTTCCTTCGCCCCGCCCATTCCACCGAGACGGTCAACAACGCAGTCATGGATACCCTCCGAGAAAATGCAGACAAAGGAATTCCACAGGCCCTGGTCCTCCTGGACCTTTCAGCCGCGTTTGACAAGGTCGACCACACCATCTTGCTGGACCGTGTCAAACAGGCCGGTATCCGTGACTCGGCCAACAGCTGGATTAAGTCCTTCCTCAGCAACCGCACTCAAAAAGGTCCACCTAGCCCCCTTCACTGCTCCTAGACTCCCTACATCCTGTGGGGTCCCCCAGGGATCCTCACTGTCCCCCTTATTGTTTAACTTGTATCTGTCCCCCCTGATTCATTCTTTGAAGGAATTTAAGGCCATCACCTTCAATTACGCCGATGACCTCCAATTCATTTTCACAATCGACAACTCCGCGAAATCCATCCGCGAGTTCCAGAGCACTCTGCTTCATATCCGCCAATGGATGGACCTTAACCACCTGAAGCTGAACCCTGGAAAAACCGAACTAGTCCTAAATGGCAAGAGCCAAACACTCTGGGGCCCGCACTTTTGGCCTCTAGAACTTGGTCCCCCACCTATACCCACTTCCTCGGCAAAAAGCCTAGGAGTGATCATTGACAAGGATCTCTCCCTAAAAGCCCAAGTCGGCGCGGTTGTGTCCTCTGGTTTTTTCCAGCTCCGCAAAATCAGGAAGATCAGTCGGATGCTCACCCTTGATCCAGGTGATGATGGCTTTGACACTATCACACCTGGACTTTGCCAACTCTATCTATTTAGGCCTCCCACTCTTCCTTGGCAAACGCCTCCAACTGGTCCAAAATCAGGCGGCCAGATTGATCCATCAACAACCACGTTGGCATTCAGCCAGACCCCTGTTAAAAAAACTTCACTGACTTCCAATTCCCCAACGAGTTGCTTTCAAGATGGCCTCCATCATCTTTAAGTCCCTCCACGGCCGCAGTCCCCGATTCATCAATAACCTTCTATCCAGGTACATTCCCTCTCACAACCTCTGCTCCGCCAATCTCCATCTTCTGGCCACCCCTTCCTTTAAGCTATATCGTCAGGGCAGACACCGGTTTGCGACTCTTGCCCCCAGACTTTGGAACTCCATTCCTTTGTAGATACGGTCTTGTAACAATCTCCTAAAGTTCAGGAGACTGCTCAAAACGTGGCTATTCACACAGGCCCTTGTATAATCCTTGCTGGCCCGGTACCTGCTAGATTCAGCGCCATGACACCTCTGGGTGTACGTGCGCTCTATAAGATTTTAATAACATAACATAAGCTCCTCACGCACGCCTACAAAGCATTCCACAAAACCAGACCAACCTACATCAACTACATTCCACCAACTGACCAGAGAGCTCCGATCCTCCACTCTCGCCCTGGCCCATGTCCCCTCATCTGTCGCAGCTGCTCGGGAGGTCGCTTCTTCTCCTACCTCGCTGCCAAGTACTGGAACGACCTCCCCCTCCACCTGCACTCTGTTGAGACGCTTTTTGAAGAAATGACAAGTAGACAGAAAGTAAAAGTAAGAACTTTACTAAGAGCACAACCTGGCATCCAACCACCTCAACGACCCAGCTGCAACTGTCGTTCGTGGAGTGCCATCAGCCTCACATTCTACACACAAAAAACATGGAGAAAGAACATAAAGAGCATGGGAGCTCCAACAAAGGTAAGAGTGATAATAATATAAGCTTAAGTATCATCACAACACATCCTCTCTCTTTAATATAAAATAAAGAAAACAAAGAAGAAAGACAACAGCAAAGAAGAACAAAAACATGAGAAAAGAAGAGTGAAAAAATACAGTGAAAAATTCATGATCTAACGTAATCCTGAAGATATACGGGGATGTCTGCAATTCCTAACAAACAACTCAACAACAGGAGAATTAGACAACCCAACCCGGCCTTCCCCCCCCCCGATACATTGGGAAGAAGAAAACAATTCATTAGAACGTGAAGCGTCTTCAACAACTTTAGCTCGTGAATCATGCCCCAAAACTTTATCAGGCATATACATAACTCCAGACAAACCTTCATTATCTGTGGAACACTTGGAAACCGAACCACCTTTTTGGTACAAAGCTACTCTGCGTAAATTCCAACGCTCTCCTCCTTCAATAACAACAAAACACCTTCCCACACTGACAACTCGGAAAAGTCCTTTAAACTTAGTGAGACCACCTTTAATCCTTCAATTTCACCCAATCACTAGCCGAGATTTTGGAAGGAGAAACATCAAAAATAGGCTCCTCTCCAGTAGCTACCCAATTTCTGAGCCAAGATGGGACAAGACATGAGCCAGGAAGACGCCCCCTCAAAACAAAAAAAGGAGACTTCAGGGTAACACTATGAGGAGTTGTGCAATAAGCCCACAACATATCTTGGACAAGGCGCTTGGGAGCCAACCCATTGACAAAGGCAAGTTGTAAGGTACCTTTGACAAGTCTGTTCGCCCTTTCCACAATCCCATCCCCCATTGGATTGTAAAGAGAGGTACACGAATGCCTCACACCACACTTCTCAAGAAAGCAACACATCTCGCCAGAAGTGAGTTGAGTCCCATTGTCAGTAAGTAAACCTTGCAGAATACCCTTACGCAAAAACAAAGTTTCCAACACACCAGTCTTCAAGATGCAACCATCAGGAGTGCACATCCACAACCACAGCAACAAACAGCATGTCTAGAGACAACTCAGAGAAAGGGCCAATAAAATCAAGACAAATAGTATGCCACCACTCACCAGGATCCTCAATGTGACCCATCAAACTCTGACAACCAACTTTTAATCTCTTCTCACTCTCCTTGCAAAGTGAGCAATCAGCCACCCAAACCCTAATCTAATCGTACATAGCAAGCCACCAGAATTCTTGTTTAATTCGCCTGATAGTCATAACTTGGCCCAAATGACCCTCGTGTGCAAGTTTAAAGATATGCAATCTAAGAGATACCCGTGTAACCTTGCAGCAAACCTAGCCAGACGTGCTGAATAGGCATGGGCGGATTTTGCGGATTGGCAATCCGCGAATTTGCGGATTTGCGAATTTGCGGATTGCGAAAATGCGCAAAATCCGCGAATTCTCGCAGATTTTGCGGATTTTTTTTGTGTTCGCACGGGTTTCTGCAAGTTCACGAGGGTTTTGTACAATTTCGCAAATTGCGAAATTGTACTAAACCCTCGCGAACTTGCAGAAACCCGTGCGAACACAATGTGCCCAGCCTACTCATGTAACAGACATGCCGGCTGTGTGTGCGCCCTGGAAAGCCCACGGGTGGAGGTTGCACAGCACTTGCATCACCCTCTCTCTGCCTGCCATTGCGCGCATTGAAGCCCGTACATGCCAGTAACCCGATTCAAGGCCCCATTCTGCCGATTTTGTTTTTTAAATCTCCCACTTTGCTCTTCTGAAATGTTGGCATGTGTGATGTAACTATTTTACAATGGCGCCAGCAAGCTGCCAGCGCCGTTGTAAAATAGTTACAAAGTTAGCTTGCACAGGAAGCACTTAGATAAAATAAAGCAGCACCTGCTTCGTTTTATCTAGTGGTTCCTGTGCAAGCTAACTTTGTAACTATTTTACAACGGCGCTGGCAGCTTGCTGGCGCCATTGTAAAATAGTTACATGAGTGGGGGTTCAACTTTTGAACCCGTTACGTCCGCGGATTTTTTTTGCGGATTTTGCGGGAAATCCGCAAAATTCGCGGATTGCGGATTTCCTGCTCATGCCTAGTGCTGAACCCTTTCCAGCGCCTCCTGCCGACAGGATTTTCATTAGATGCTTGTGATTGGTCCTTAACACAAACCTAGATCCTCACAAGTATACTCTGAAATACTCTACTCCCCAAGCTGCAGCAAGAACTTCACATACTATTACCAAATAATTCCTTTCAGCCTGAGTCAGAGTTATTGATGCAAATGCAATTGTCCTCTCATTGCCCCTCTGAAGTTGAGATAGTACCACATCAATGCCAGTAAGACTAGCATCAACTGTAAGAAACGACTTACAAGAAGCACTGAAAGGTGCAAGAATACCAGCATTACAAATTTGCACCTTAATTTTTAAGAACGCATCAGACTGATCACTGCCCCAATCAAATTTGCAATCTTTACGAAGAAGTTTTCTTAAAGGTTCGGAAAAATCAGCAAATCCACGTACACATTTCGCATAATATTCAACAAGGCCCAGAAAAGATCTGAGCTGGTCCTTATCCTTTGGAGGAGGAGCTTTTCTCATAGCAGAGAGAGATGCCACCACTAGAGATTGAGTATCCCAAATAATCAACTTTTTTAGTGAGAAAGAGACATTTTTGTTTGTTAACTATGAGACCCTGTTGCTCAAGCTTCCACAAAACTTGCATAAGAGATGCATTATGTTCCTGAATAGCTGTCCTGAAACCAATGTACCATCCTGGAAATAGACTACACCAGACAGTCCTTTGAGCATATTCAACATTATTCTTTGGAAAACACTTGCAGCCGAAGCTAGCCCAAAGGGCATGCGAGTGACCTGAAAAATGCCTTCCGTTGTGATGAATGCTGTAAGAGACCTAGAGTCTGGATGCAATCTAATCTGGTGGTAAGCACTTCTCAAATCAATCATGGAGAAATACTTACCACCCCCAACAGGCTGCAACAGCTCATTAATGTTTGGCAGTGGAAACATGTCTGTAACTATGTCTCTATTTAAAGACCTAAGGCCAATGCAGAAACGAAGACCGCCATCTGACTTGAGTGTCAAAACTACTGGAGAAATCCAAGAGGATGCCTCGCCTGGTTCAATGACTCCAGCTTTCAATAAATTATACAACAGATCTTTAAGACCGTGTCTAACAGACAGAGGAACTTTCCTAAGTTTCTGTTGCACCAGGCACCCATTGGGCTTGAGAATGAGCTCATGCTGATACCCTTTGACACAACTGAGTCTATCCTCAAACACTCTGTGGGCATCTTGAAGAATACCATGAACTTGGATGTCATCTTCTACTACCATAATTTGATTAGGAGCTCTGGGATTGATGACAATATGCAGGTCATATTGGTGCATCCAACCAAGAATTGAGGGGCACTCTTTAGCAACATAGATTTTCCCATGGGTAGTACTGATGGAGCAAGTATTCGAATGTTACGCGACTTGCTTGTATTCAAGAACCTCAAATAACCTTAACTTTGTAATCAATCTGTGTGTCTTACAAATAATGCACATTTTACACTACACGGGGTGTCCCAGAGACGCTTGCCTATGTGTTTTCTAAAACGTAATACGCTTGCCTTTAAAATGGTTGCTGCTTTGCGGGAATTTAGTCTGCGCATGCATCGGTCATACCCATGTGATGTGACGCACTCGCAGTTCCGGTGGGAAGTTGTTGCTCATGAGCAATACAGATAAAATGGCCGCTTTGTTTTCTCATATGCTCTGAGGTTGCATGGCCGCTTTTGCAAAGCTGTGTTTTCTGCACTTATCCTAATGCAATAGTTATTATAAAGTAAGGGATGTAGTATAGCCAATCATGGTATACAGTGTATTCATTTTTCCTGTGTTTCTAAATTGTTTTCGCTTTCTTTTCATGTATCATATTCTTTGGGCCTGGGAGACGCTTGCTACTCCATCTTTGAAGACCATATGGTACCAGTCACGTGATGGGGAAAAGAAAGCCATGCAGCAGGGGAACCCAGCCAGCTGGCAGACACAGCCAAGATGCTCCTGGGAACCTGAACTCCAACCTAGCTGAAGAAGCTGACTTGTACCTAAAACTGTTACAATTGTATTTCACTGTTGTGTATCCTATTGCACTCTGTAAATTCTATGCCATGGGAACTAGAATGTAAGGGGTGGGTACGAAAATTGAATATTAAGCCTGAGAAAGTCTAAAATGTAGGTGGTGTGATGATCTAACCTCCTCCTTTGGCCAATCAGAAGTTAGGGATCCTTTCACTTGCAACATTAGGGGGTGGTACACTGACCCGAAAACAGTATAACTAGCCTAGGTTTAGCTAGAGAAATTGTCCGACTTGTCCGAATAGCTGACCTGTCACTGACCCAATGTACTCTATAGGTGACTGATACAGAGAGCTGCGGAGCAATCTGTCCGTATTTTCCACAAGACCCAGTTGGGGTTTTGGGAACCTTAAGTGCTGGGGAAGCACTTTGCCGGGAGATTCGAGAACCCAATCAGGGTTATTGGCAGATTCCTTGCAAAGAGGGAGCGGCGCAGGCGTTGCATCCGAAACTGCAGGTGTTGGTCGTACCCTTTAGTGAACCCGGTCCTGATCTAATTCCTGGGGTTATCCTGTCCTGACTGCCCATGAGCTGTACCTGCTCACCTACTGGCAGCCTAAGTCTTTGAGGGTCCTTTCCCGCCTTTTCCAACTGACCAGTGGCCAGGGTTGGTCTTCATTCTGTCCTAGGTAAATATAAATTCTACGTGGGTGTTTGTATATCTAAACTTTCTCTCTCGTCTCGAATAAAGCATAATTGCCTACTTCCTTTTCCCTGTCTCTCTATAAATAAGATTATCATGCAAATTTTTCTATTAGCATGTTCCACTTTTCTCCCTACCTTTAGTCAATTACTGATTTGTTTGCATATATAGTATGATCCATGCTTACCTTCCCTATAGAAAATAGGCACATCTTGATAAATCAAATGGCATAAGTTTTGTTTCCTCTGAACCTTTAGTGAATTTCGAAAGTCAACTTTAATTAGTATGTTCCTTTTCTTTACCTGCCTTTAGTGAAAGTGTGAAAGTCTATTAATCAAAATAGCGTGTTTCTTATTTCTCCTTCCCTTTATTTTTCGATTTCTAAATGATTCTTACGCTCATTCATAGCTATACAATATTTCTAATTCTAGTTATAGATAGTTTGATCTGTGTAAATTTCATGCTCATGGCATTTGATGATGAAGATGATTAGATAAAGGTTTTCAAAACTTCCTGAGTTTGTGGTTATTATAAAAGAGATAAACATTTTCCAATGTGCATATGGTATTTGTGTTGTCTATTTGTCCCACAGCTAGCTCCCTGATCCATTGTGATCTTAGGTACCTGTGACACGAGGATTGGTAAGTCAGGTACAAGAAAATAGAAAGGAAGGGAAACTGAATTGCTGATAAAAGTGTGTAGGGTACCTGATTAAAGTATAAATAAAATTAGTATTCTTATGGGCCCAAGTGTGCACTACAGGTAATAAAAGTTAGTCGGGTGACCTGCGCGCTCTATCAGTAATTTTCTGGTAGCAGTATGATGGTTAGGGATTAGTTAAGACAGGTAGATAGGTTATTGGTGATAACTGTATGAAATAAAATTGCTGCTAAAATTTTTATTGCTGCTAAAAGTATTGATCGATCGAATATAAAAAAAATGTTTGCTTTGAAGTATTATGAAATGTTTTTTTTAAATAATTATGATGAAATGCTGCCATATTGATTTATGTATTAACAACTCGTTAGTGATTGTTATATGTTGTCTGGAATCCCTGGGGGCAGAATAGCGGGTGGTAAGGATAATCCACTTTGCAGAGAAGTCACTTACGTTGAGGAAAATTAGTGCATGGTTAGGCAGAACTGGAAGCGCTAATTAGGGTTTTCTGTATGAATAGTTGAATAAATGATAGCAACGAGTTCGCTAATGAAACTTCAGTTGTGATATAACCTAGTAAGGGGCACACGAGAAGGAGTAGTAGGTTCATCGGAGTTAGAGTGATAGCAAAAGAGTTCTCTAGTGAAACTTTAGACTTAGTATATATCCCGAAAGGAGTGGATGAGTCAAAGAATTAGCAGGTTCTCTAATGCTTGTGTGAAGGGTAGGCAGAAGGGTCTATCCGCAATATATGAAAAGTAGACAGAAAAGGTTTACTTGCAGTGAAACAAATCTTTCCTTTCTAGACACTCGAGTACAGTGGCGAATGTTATACGTTGTAAAATAAATAGAGAACTTGTACTTTAAGAAAGAAAGAGAGTGTCCGTTACCTTGTGAAGGAGGGAGTCAGTCGCGGAGCTGCGCTGACGTCACTCTGTGCCGCACTGGTATTGGTCGAAACAGCGGGCGTGTAACGGAGCTGGAATTGTAAAGGAGAGGTGAGCGCCGGAGCGTGAGAACACGTCTCACAGAAAAGCCGCGCTCCCATTGGTCGAAACTATTTGCATCCACAGTGTTGATTGGTTGTTGAAAATTGAGAGACGCGCTAGCATTGGAAGAATACAGTAAACAGGAGTGCGAAGTATATGTGGTATCCCGAATTTTTACCTGATCCGAAATACTTAGGTTTTGGTAAGGAACAAATGTTAAGAGGCAGACCTTATAATTAAGGGTGGGCGTAGTTCGCGAAGTAGCGCTACGCGTAGCTACGCGAAGTGCACTTCTCACTACGCGAACTTCACGTAGCACTACGCGAGCTGCGTAGTAGCATGTTCGCACTGTGCAAGAAGTGTTTTCAATGATTGCACAGTGCGGACAAGCATCCGGCACTGTGAAATCATTGAAAATGGCATCTTTCACAGTGCGAGCTGTAGTTTTCTGCTGCTCGAGTAGATTATTACTCGAGCTGCAGCTTTCTCAACGGGAACTGGTAGTTTCTCATTGAGAGCGGTCGCGAGCATGCGCAACCACTCTCAATGAGAAACCTTACCTCCCCGCGTTGAGAATCTCGCCGGGATGTCATTTTGCTTGCTCGTGGTCGCGAACATGACGTTCAGGACCGCAAACAAGCAAAAAATGAGCTCTGCACTACGCTACGCTGCACTACGTGTGTTTGCACTGTGCTACGTGCAGCTCGCGTAGTGCGAAGTTGCGCAAACTTCGCAATCTCCGCGAGCGTAGCGTAGTGCTTCGCCCAGGCCTACTTATAATATGTACAGAAGCAAAAGAAAAATGACTCTCGTAGACAAAGTTAAAAATTACTTCAAGAAGGATAAACCCATCAAGACTAGAGAGGGTATAATCATTCCACCACCTAATACTCCCGCATTATTTATGTTATTTGACGGAGGGTATCATACCTGTATGTGGTTGGAAAATTGGGTGGAATATACCAAAGATGACGGAGTTTTAGCATTTCCTTTAGACGGTACCTTTAATGGTAGAATTTTGTTTAATTTGAGGACCCGAATGAATGATTTACATCCCAGATCAATATTGACGCACTATGAGGCTTTAGAAGAATGGGAGATTGAGGCCTTTGAGAGAGATAGACCTAGAATTGACAAGGGAATAAGCAAATGGTATCTGAAAATGCATGGAGAAGCAAAAGAGAAAAAAATGAAGCAGTGGAGGCAGAACATGATGATAGAAGGACTATTCCCAGTACGTACTGTAGACGAACCCGTAGGAGGAAAAAGGACAGAGAAAACCAGACACCTAATGACTGCTGGTGATTCTGAGGATGAATACCTGGAGGATTTATTAATGAAAAATCCACCACCATTTGATGAGGAGTCTAGGTCCTTGAGTACGAAAAATCCATTCTTTAGGCCTTCAAGTAATAGAAGGGCCAGTGCATCTGAACCAACAGGTCCAGATTATAGGTCTAGTGGTAATGAGGGGTCGAGCATGCCCGATCCGACTGTTCCATATTATAGGCCGTCTTGTGGTGAGGGACCAAGTATGACAATTCCAACTGCCCCGGAGCTTTACACTCCTTTAATTCCACAAGTAATACATGAAACCTCCATGAAAAAGGTTTTACAGGAACGAGAAAGAGAAGCTCTAATTAAGCAGAGAAATGAACTCATTCAAAAAATATCCCAGTTAAATTCAAGTCCTGAAGCTCTGACAATTCCAGTAACTATTGGCCCAGTTGTTCCTCTTTACGGGGTTAAACAGGCTAGTCCAAAGACTCCAGTTATTACTCCACCTGTCGTGCAGCCAAGAAAAGAGCCCTTAATAGTTGATGACCAGGCAAGTGAATGCGAGTCTGTAATTTCCCTGATGGATTTGCCCATAAGGGAACCAGAAGGCAGTTCACAGAGAAAGAACACTCAGACTAGTGCAAGAGAAGTACTTCCTGATAGAGTCATCTACAGGTACTCGAAGTGCCACGGTAGTGACTCCGGAAGAAATAGATCGATGGACCCCAGAATCAGAAAAGATAAATCCTCAGCCAAAATCATTAGATATTTACAAGTTAAGAATAGAATTGGAAGAACTGATGGCTGGGAACGTGGGACTAGACAGGCTGAACACCCTTAGTGAGGAAGAGTTACTATTCATTTGCAAAAGTATTACCAGAAACAGCAGAGTGTTCCATTAGAAACTAATGGACACAGCAGCCAATATGGGAATAGACGTCAGCAGATCCAAAGTATTGCAAAAGCCCTACAGAGCAGAATTTTTAAACAAAGATTTAGAAAATATGAACGTGTCAGGGAAAAAGGTGCAGATAAGAGAATTGCTGAACCTGTTACAGAAATGGGGAGATTTATAAAAATGGAAAGCCAGGTGGGCAAAGAAAAAGGAAGACAGTAGATCAAGACAAGTGTCCTCTGAATATGTCATAAAAGAAGCTGGCAAGGCAGAAAATTGATATCCTATGAGAGAAGTGCCAGGTGGAGGATATGTACATGTTCCATGGTCCAGACAGGATATGGTGTCATTTACAAATGATTTCCCAAAATTACGCGAGAAACCTGTAGAATGGTACAGACAGGTCGAGAGATTTGCTAAAGTTCAAAAATGCCTCCTGAAAGATCTAGATGGGTTCTTTGACATTGTAGTTCCCGTAGATTTGTGGACAGAATGTAAAATTGCTGTTGATTGGCCAAGTGAAGAATACGCCAGAGACTCAAAGACAGGAGCCCCTTCAGCGGAGGTGATGAGGAAGTATGGCCAGGTGATATTGTACCTGAAAGGAAAGGTGCCTGCTAAAGAAACAGATTGGACCCGAATAGATAGAACTACCCAGAATAGAGATGAAACTGTACATTCATACTATAAACGACTGTTACAAGTGTTCAAAATGTATAGTGGCCTAGATAACATTGAGATGGAGGACATGACCCACTTCATTTATCGATTCGTGTTAGGATTAAGACCTGAGATTTCCCAGTGGATCAAAGACAATAAAATCTGTTGGCAAGCTAAACCTATTGATGAAGTCCTGAAGTATGCCAAATATTGTGAACATGAGCTGGAAAATAAACGAAAAGAATTAAAAGAAAAAGTTATGTGGGCACCAGTAAAACTGGCAGAGCACCAAGAACAGCAGTTAAGCAAAATGACAACTGCTCAGAATCAGAACCCTGGGGGTGGAAGAAAGCCCAGAGTAAAAATTAGCAGAGAAAAGGCACAGAAGAAATTCCCCTGTCACGGTTGCGGGAAGATAGGGCACTGGAGGGACAGGTGTAAGGCTGTGCAGAATGATAATGTGCCAAATAATGATTTAAATCCGCAGGTGCAGAATGAGGGACCACGGAAGACACAGCAACAGGTAAAACAGAATCAATGGCCTTGTGCACCTAGGCTAAACTATAGGAGCAAAGCACAACAGAGTGAGGAAGCAGAGGTTTGGGAAGGAAGGGAGGATAAAAATGCAGCAACTTCGCAATTTTTGTTGAATGATGCATTCCTCTGTGATGAACCTTACTGACGGTGCCTGAGGGGTGAGGACGAGGAGTGTGTGCTTGGCGCCTCCTTGCCGGTAGACCATTCAGGGCCATTCATTGAAGGAAAGGTTGAAGGAAATGACGTCACCTTTCTGTTGGACAATGGTGCTACTTATTTTACTGTGAGAACAGCAGACATTCCAAACCTACCCCTCTCGGGAGAAGCAATCCAAGTAGTGGGTGTTTCTAATCAATTAATTAGTACCCAAGTTACAGAGCCAATGGATATCACAATAGGGAACTTCAAAGAAATGCACAGATTTGTTGTCTGTGATTCCAGTTCTGTGAACTTACTAGGATGAGATTTGCTGTGCAAAATGAACTGCACCGTCTTTTGCACACCAAAAGGCGTCGAAATGCAGACCCCAGATGAAGACGGAATTTACAAATTAATGGTAATAAGACCTGACTCAGAAATCAAAAGACTGACAATACAAGACTTACCTGAAGAACTCCAGCAGACAGTGAAACCAGAGGTATGGGATTTTACTGGGAAAGATGTAGGACTAATGGCAAATGTTGACCCAATTAAAATATCCATAAAAGAAGATGCAGTTTACCCGAATACTAAACAGTATAAAATGAGTGCAGAAGTAAAAGCAGGGGTTGCCATTGAAATAAAAAGATTGTTAGAAGCAAACATCATACAGAAGGTAATGAGCAGTCCTTGTAATTCACCCATAATTGGAATCAAGAAACCTAGTGGTAAGTACAGGGTAGTGCAGGACCTGCGCAAGGTTAATAAAATTGTCATCCCTTGCGGTCCCAGTGTGCCAAACCCTGCAGTGATTTTGTACCAAATTCCATGGAATGCTGGATGGTTTACCGTCATTGACCTATGTCACGCATTCTTTTCAATTCCATTGCATCCAGACAGCAAATTTCTTTTCTCATTTGAATTCAACAGTCATGTTTACTTCTGGAATCGTGTCCCTCAGGGGTACACAGAGAGTCCTTCAATTTTCAATCAGATTTTGAAAAAGTGCCTTGAAGCTTTGGTCTTACCTGGAGAATCAGTTCTGGTGCAATACATAGATGACCTCTTGGTGGAGTCTAAAAGTCGGAAAGACTGTGTTGTTGACACCATTGCCTTACTAAACCATTTAGGTGAAGGAGGACATGAAGTATCACCAGACAAACTACAGTTTTGTACATCCTCAGTGAAATATCTGGGACACAAGATAGAGAGAGGTATCAGGAATGTTACCACAGAAAGAATTAGAATAATTCGAAACATGGAACTACCAAATACTCAGAAAGAGGTCAGAATGTTTCTTGGAGTTGTAGGATACTGTAGGCAGTGGATTGTGGGATTTGCAGTCCTAGCAAGACCATTAATAAAATGACAAAGAAAGGAGCAAAAGACCCAGTGGAGTGGGATGATGAAAGCATGTCAGCTTTTACAAAGTTACGAGAATGTCTGTGCACAGCTCCCGCATTGGGAATGCCTGACTACTCGAAAGACTTTGCACTGTTTTGTGACACCCGAGACAATTGTGCACTTCAAGTCCTAACTCAAATGCATGGTTTGACTAGACGTCCAGTGGCATAATTTTCAGCTACCTTGGATCCAGTGGCTGCTGGATTACCTGGATGCCTAAAAGCAGTAGCTGCAACTTGCATGAGACTTGAACAGAGTGAATCCATCATTATGGGACATCCTGTAACTGTGTATGTTCCACATGCAGTTGTAATCTTACTGACCCGAACCAAAACACAGTATCTCACACCTAGTCGGCTGACTAAGTACGAGAGAATTCTAGTGGGTACAGCAAATGTAACCATTACTCGATGTAACATACTGAATCCAGCTACCCTATCAACAAATTCACTGATTGCAGAAGCAAAGGGAGAGGTCGAGCATAATTGTATTTATCTGACTGAGTTTAGTACAAAACCACGCCCAGACATCAGGGAAATGCCCCTGCCTATAGAAGATTTTGAGCTGTTTGTAGATGGCTCATGTCTGAGACATGAGGATGGAGGCCTAAGCGCTGCCTATGCTGTGTGTACGATAGCACGTCCAGAAGAAGCATCCTATTTGTTTGGAGTAAAGTCTGCACAAGTAGCCAAATTGGTTGTATTTGCAAGAGCCTGTAAATTTGGGAAAAGCAAGAGAATAACCATATACACTGACAGCCAGTATGGTTATGGGGTTGTGCATGACTTTGGCCAATTTTGGCTGCAAAGAGAATTTATGACTTCTTCGGGTACTCCTATACGAAACGGAAAAGTTGTACAAGAACTACTGGAAGCAATCCAGTTACCTAAAGAATTGGCAGTGGTCAAGTGTGCTGCTTACAAATCTGGCAATGACAATGTGAGAGCAGGTAATCGATATGCTGACCAACTGGCCCAACATTGTGCAAGACATAGAATGTCAGTCAATATCAAATTGGGGGGAAGCGGAAACAGCTGCCAACTTATGGTGTTTGAGGATGTAAAAACAAGGGAAGAACTAAGAGATTTGCAGAAGGCAGCCGGACCAAAGGAAAAGAGAAGATGGAGAACGTTTGGTTGTCAGCAAAGGAATGAGGATGGTGTCATTGTTTATACTGATGGTATGCCTGTGTTGCCAGACAGCGTGCTTGCTCCTATGGCTGGGTTAATAAATGGAGATGCACATTTAGGAAGAGATGCAATGGTCCGTATCTTCAGGCAGACATGGTTCAATTCGAAATTCAAGAACATAGCAGAGGCACTCTGCCAGAGGTGCTTAACATGTCAACAATTCAATCCTGGAAAGAAAACAGTAGTTTTACCTGTTAAAATTGGGAAAGCAGAAGGCCCTTTTATCAGATTACAAATTGACTTTATCCAGTTACCCCCTATAAAGAAATGAAGTATGTCCTTGTCATTGTTTGCCTGTTTTCAAAGTGGGTAGAAGCTTATCCTGCAAGAAAGAACAATAGCATCACTGTAGCTAAATTGTTACTAAGGGAACTAATACCTAGGTACGGTTTTCCAGTCACAATTGAATCAGACAGAGGTGGGCATTTTCAGAACGAAATAATAGGCCAAATCTGTGAAGCATTCAAAATTACACAAAAACTACACTGTGCATATCGCCCAGAGGCTTCTGGAGTGGTAGAACAACTGAATGGCACTACCAAGTCCAGATTAGGAAAGATGTGTGAATCCACTGGAATGCAATGGATAGATGCTTTGCCCCTTGTCTTGATGGGACTCAGAAGTATTCCGGATCGGAAGACAGGCCTGAGCCGCCACGAGATTCTGATGGGAAGAGTAATGCGACAAGCATGGGTGCCAGGACACAAACTGATAAACATTTCTAATGATTTGATGCTAGAGTACTGCAAGCAACGGGGTGACCAAGTGTGTTCTATCTCTCACCAGATTGGGGAAGACTCCGTCGCCAGGCCAGCACCTCCAGCCCATAATCTGAACCCTGGTGATTGGGTTGTACTAAAGAAACACACACGGTCGAGTTGCCTTGCACCGAAGTGGGGAAAGAAAAGACAAGTGATTCTTGTTACCACAACAGCGGTGAAGTGTGTGGGTGTGCCACGGTGGATCCATGCCAGCCATACGAAGAAGGTGACAGAAGACGAAGAAAAAACTGAGGCTGAAGGTTGTGCAGCTGAGGGGTCTCCTGAAGTTGGTCCTGAAGTAGCTGAAGAAGAACAACCAAGCACAAGTGAAGATGATTGGGTCCCAGTAATCGACCTGACATTCGATCCAATAAGAACCAAAAGACAAACCTACCTAGATAGAGAGTGGGATAGTGAGGACGAGACAGGAATAGAAGAAGATAATCAGATCATCGAAATCCATGTCAAACCTGATGAGGAGGAAGGTCAGATAGGGACAAAACAGGTTATCGACACACCTCCAAAGACTCCTGAGACTGAAGAGGGACAGATAGAAAATAGGGCGGAAGTTCAAGCGGAAGAAAATCAAAGGTTCGAAGTGCTTGAACAGGATCAGATAGAAATAGATAAATGTGTTCAGGAAGAAGAAATTGAAACAAAACAAAGCCAAATCCAGCATATACCTGAACCAGGCCAGCTTAGTGACCAGGCAGAAGAAACTGACCTAAGACCTGGAACTAGTCAGACAGATAGGGAAGAAGAAAACAGTGAAGCAGATGTGCCACAACTGAACGAAAATAAAAGAGCATTTGAGGAAAGGAAAATTACAGTGCCAATTAAAAGATTCAAGAAAAAGAGAACCGAGATTTGTCAAAAGACTGAGACTGAGACTAAAAACTGTAGAGGAAAAACTTGAGCAAGAGAATCAAGACTCCTGCAAAACTGACCTGTCTGGAGCAAAGCCTAAGAGAAGAAGTGCCCGAATAAAGAGACTGAACAATAAATATCAGAATTCTGAATGGACTTATCTTTTTGAAGGAATTTGAAAATCTTGATATAAGTGATGAAAGTGATGAAGAACTGATTGCTGACCAGGCTTCCGAAGAAGAGGAACCAACCTGAACGATGCCCTGTGTAAGCAACCTGTGTAAAGTTACAAAGAGGGGTTGAAAAACTTCTTTTAAGCAAAAATGTCTGATTCCACTGTGAATGGAAGACCTAGACGCAATTGTTGTAAAACATGCTGCAAAGTATGTTTGTGTAGTATAGCATTAGTACTGATATTATGGATAGGACTAACAATTACTATTCCTTACATGATGAGTAAAGATACTAATTTGTACCCTACTAAAATAGTGGCAAAGGACACAGAAGAACTGCAAACGAAAGAGACAACACAAAGTGTAGAAAGACCTGAGAAAACACTTAGCCTTAAACAGACCGTAATGGACTTAGACACATCAGATGAGAGAGGACTACATTATCACAGAATAAACAACAGAACTCATTTAAACGTATTTGCAAACCTGTTAGTACACTACGTAGAAGCAATGGAAATAGAGGACTGTTATGTCTGCATGAAGCTACCTACTTCAGTAGCTGAAGGTGTGACTTATCATCATTTACCACTAACGTATGGAATTTCCTGTAGTATTTTAACTAGTTTGTTCTACAAAAGAGGACCCTTACAGTACTACTATTCTAGCTCAGACGTAATCTTTTCTGAACTTCCTATACGTGGAAATCTGAATCCTGTACATACTAAGAGTGATGGTACACGTTATATGGGAAAATACTTTCTAACTATAGGTACAATAGATTTAGGTGAAGCACATAGAGATAACTTGACATGTTCATTACATGAACAAGAGAAAATGTTTCTATATATGGCAGAGAAAAGAAGAGAAAGTTTCCAAAGAAAAGCAAATGATAAAAGTAAGCATGGGCGGAAAATCCGTTACGCTCGCGGATTTTGCGGATTTTCGGGAAATCCGCAATCCGCGAGATTTGCGGATTTCCCGCAAAATCCGCAAATTCGCACGCAGCGGATTTTTTTGGCGGCGCGCGGCGTTGGTGATACAATTTTTGCGGCGCGCGGCGTTTATCATCGTTTGCCGAGTTGTTTTTTTCGATAGTTTGCGAGTGCTGCGCCATTTTGGATCTTGCTGTGTGATCCCGCGGGAATTGGCGAGCGCGATTACGTCATCGCGGCTTGCCAGCGATAGTTTGTCAACGCGAGTACGGCGAGATCACGTCTCGCGGTACTTCGCAATTGCGAGATTTGAGATGCGGCGAGCGAAAATATAAATTTGCAATTCTGCACAAGAAATCCACCAGCAAGCAGCATAAACCTTCTAGAAATGATGATTTTTATGTGAATAACTCCTTAGTTTGACATTTGCCTGCACTTTTTTAGCGAGGAGTCCATTTTGGGGAGGGGGGCAGGGGGGTGGGAGGAAGGAAGTGCCCCACAGTCTTCAACTTCCTGTTCCTGTTCAGCAGGCTCCTCCCAGTGCTTTGTCCATCTCCTGGTCACTTTTCATTAGGATCTGGAGCTGGAAGGATTACTTTTTGTGGCTGCTGCTGGATCTTTGGATTTGAGGCCTTTTTGACTTTCTTTGGATCACTGTTGGATTAGAAATTTTACAAGTAAGTTTGTTTGGGGCATTACAGTTGCTGCAACTAAAATTTTGGAATTTTCGATTTTTGGGCTGTTTTGGGGCCTTTTGCCCAGGGGTACTCAGTGGTGGGTGGACTGATTCTTTCTGTGGGTTGTCTTGAACTTAAACATCATGGAGGCCATAGATGAATTGGGATTGTGCTGATTTTTCTGTGTTTTTCGATTTTTGACCTGTTGTTGGGGCCTTGACCAGGGGTAGTGAGTGGTGCATGGGCCTAGTCTTTCTGTGGGCTGTCTTGAATTTAAACATCATGGAGGGCATGGATGGAATGGGATTGTTCAGATTTTTCAGTGATTTTCGTTTTTTGGGCCTGTACTTGTGGCCTTTTCACCAGGGGTATTTGAGTCTAGCATGGGCCTAGTCTTTCTGTGGGCTGTCTTGAATTTAAACATCATGGAGGGCATGGATGGAATGGGATTGTGCTGATTTTGCAGTGTTTTTCGATTTTTGGGGGTGTTCATGGGGAGGGACATGCCATGTGGCTGGTGGCCATTTTGAGTGCAGCTACAGGCACTGGCCATGTGCTGGCAGGCAAGTGGCCATTTTGAATGCAGGCTTTGTTGTTAGGCCTCCAACCATTTTGCCTACTTTTCAACCTTTATTTATGCCCAGGGGCAGTGAGTCTTGCATGGGCCTAGTCTTTCTGTGGGCTGTCTTGAATTTAAACATCATGGAGGGCATGGATGGAATGGGATTGTGCAGATTTTTCAGTGATTTTCGTTTTTTGGGCCTGTACTTGTGGCCTTTTCACCAGGGGTATTTGAGTCTAGCATGGGCCTAGTCTTTCTGTGGGCTGTCTTGAATTTAAACATCATGGAGGGCATGGATGGAATGGGATTGTGCTGATTTTGCAGTGTTTTTCGATTTTTGGGGGTGTTCATAGGGAGGGACATGCCATGTGGCTGGTGGCCATTTTGAGTGCAGCTACAGGCACTGGCCATGTGCTGGCAGGCAAGTGGCCATTTTGAATGCAGGCTTTGGTGTTAGGCCTCCAACCATTTTGCCTACTTTTCAACCTTTATTTATGCCCAGGGGCAGTGAGTCTTGCATGGGCCTAGTCTTTCTGTGGGTTGTCTTGAATTTAAACATCATGGAGGCCATGGATGGAATGGGATTGTGCAGATTTTTCAGTGATTTTCGTTTTTTGGGCCTGTACTTGTGGCCTTTTCACCAGGGGTATTTGAGTCTAGCATGGGCCTAGTCTTTCTGTGGGCTGTCTTGAATTTAAACATCATGGAGGCCATGGCTGGAATGGGATTGTGCTGATTTTGCAGTGTTTTTCGATTTTTGGGGGTGTTCATGGGGAGGGACATGCCATGTGGCTGGTGGCCATTTTGAGTGCAGCTACAGGCACTGGCCATGTGCTGGCAGGCAAGTGGCCTTTTTGAATGCAGGCTTTGTTGTTAGGCCTCCAACCATTTTGCCTACTTTTCAACCTTTATTTATGCCCAGGGGTAGTGAGTCTTGCATGGGCCTAGTATTTCTGTGGGTTGTCTTGAATTTAAACATCATGGAGGCCATGGATTGAATGGGATTGTGCTGATTTTGCAGTGTTTTTCGATTTTTGGGGGTGTTCATGGGGAGGGACATGCCATGTGGCTGGTGGCCATTTTGAGTGCAGCTACAGGCACTGGCCATGTGCTGGCAGGCAAGTGGCCATTTTAAATGCAGGCTTTGTTGTTAGGCCTCCAACCATTTTGCCTACTTTTCAACCTTTATTTATGCCCAGGGATAGTGAGTCTTGCATGGGCCTAGTCTTTCTGTGGGTTGTCTTGAATTTAAACATCATGGAGGCCATGGATGGAATGGGATTGTGCAGATTTTTCAGTGATTTTCGTTTTTTGGGCCTGTACTTGTGGCCTTTTCACCAAGGGTATTTGAGTCTAGCATGGGCCTAGTCTTTCTGTGGGCTGTCTTGAATTTAAACATCATGGAGGGCATGGATGGAATGGGATTGTGCTGATTTTGCAGTGTTTTTCGATTTTTGGGGGTGTTCATGGGGAGGGACATGCCATGTGGCTGGTGGCCATTTTGAGTGCAGCTACAGGCACTGGCCATGTGCTGGCAGGCAAGTGGCCATTTTGAATGCAGGCTTTGTTGTTAGGCCTCCAACCATTTTGCCTACTTTTCAACCTTTATTTATGCCCAGGGGTAGTGAGTCTTGCATGGGCCTAGTATTTCTGTGGGTTGTCTTGAATTTAAACATCATGGAGGCCATGGATTGAATGGGATTGTGCTGATTTTGCAGTGTTTTTCGATTTTTGGGGGTGTTCATGGGGAGGGACATGCCATGTGGCTGGTGGCCATTTTGAGTGCAGCTACAGGCACTGGCCATGTGCTGGCAGTCAAGTGGCCATTTTAAATGCAGGCTTTGTTGTTAGGCCTCCAACCATTTTGCCTACTTTTCAACCTTTATTTATGCCCAGGGGTAGTGAGTCTTGCATGGGCCTAGTCTTTCTGTGGGTTGTCTTGAATTTAAACATTATGGAGGGCATGGATGGATTGGGATTGTGCTGATTTTGCAGTGTTTTTCGATTTTTTCGTGCTCTATAACTGAACTGATGTTCCTCTGTCTTTCATTTTTTTTAGGTGCACAAGACTCAAGAGAACCACCAGTGCCTGGAAGAAGTCCTGCAGCGGTGTGTGTGTGCAGCATAACGTCACGCGACGTCACGTCTGGCCTCAGACAACTCTACAATTCGTGCAACTGCGGCCTGCTGTCTGACCTGCTCTGAAGAAGATGGCCCCGCCCCCAAAGAAAGTTCTCCGTAGCTCCTCTAGCAAAAAGTTGCTAGTAAGGAGCAGAAGAAGCAAGTTACCAAGGAGGCTGGTGTGCCACCCGCCACTTTTTTTGGGAGCAAAAAAAAAAGTACGCCTGCAGCAGCAGGATCTGCTGGGGACCAAGCTGGGAGCAGCACCCCTGCTCCATTGGGTTCAGTGCCTCTACCACCACGCCAACTTAAGTCAAAGCCCTTGAGTGCTTCAGAGGCAGTCAGTGTACTTCTCCAATCACCATCGACCAGTGATGTTGGCTCATCGCAAGAAAGTAGCAGCAATGTCCCTGAATCAACAGAGGTTGTTGTAACTCATCTGACAAGTGTTGAACAACCACAGCCGCAACAACAACACCATGTGCAAGTACACGCCCAAGTACATGTGGAAGGAGAGGCAGCAAAAGGAGATGCGCAAGCAAAGGTGCATGGAGGTTCACAAGTGCCCACAATAGTTGTTCCTCCCGAAGTAGGGGCACATCAGGAAATCGACAATGAAGCCGAGGTATCATTGGAAGCCACTCCTCCTGATGATCATTCATTGTCTTCCACATCCCTAGCAAGGAAAAGATCAAGGGGGGTGTCTACATCTTCTTCAAGCCCACCTCCTTCTGATGCAAGTGATCCGTCTTGGGAACCACAACTGCGGTCTGACAGTGAGGCACACCATGATCTGACACCGGTACCTAAGCGTAAAAGGAAGGTCGTCCAAAAACTCAAACCTATGGAGTGTGATGAGGCTCAACAAGAAGTGTCAGATACTGCTGGTGATGAAGCCTCTCACGATGACGACGAGCCAGTCATCACAAAGGTCACTGCAGCCCCACCGGGCATGCAGCAAAGAGACATTTTGACCCTATCCCGAGAAGCTGCTGAGCGTGATGATGATGTCGGCGAGGAGGCAATGGAAATGGAATCATTAGATTTGGAGTTAAGTAGTACACCAAAACCTACCGCTTCCATATTTCTTCGCAAGAAGGTACCCACCTCGTCCTCGACCTCAATTCGTGGTGGTGAAAGTGCAAAACGTACTGAAGTTCGGCAATCCACATCCTCCACTTCATCTGGCATTAGCAGCAGGACCACCACCACCAGTATCGCCGCCTCCTCCGGCCCCCAAAAACATTTCAAGTCTCCAGTTTGGGACTTCTTTAGTGTTTGCCCAAAAAAGGAAAACGTAGCCATTTGTAGCCTTTGTAAGCTTCGAGTTAGTCGTGGTAAGCTTGGTTCTAACTATGGTACCGGAGGCCAGAGAGGTCATCTTGAGAGAAGGCACCCTGTCCAATGGTTTCCGCACCTAGAGGCGGTCAAGAAAGCCGGAATTGCACGTAATGAAAACGTTGATTTTTCATCTGCTGATGACGATGAGGTAGAAGAAGACGATTCAAACACTTCACTTACACCCAGTTCCCATGTCAGCAGCACACCCCATGGGAGCCACACTAAGAGTGTGGGAGAGAGTGAGACATCAATGTGGAAAAGTTCATCAGCGAGCGTAACTGGGTCGAAGAGATCATCATCATCCCGTAAATCATTGGTCCAGGGCAACATTAAAAAGATGTTGTTTACAGAAGCACAATATGAACGCAACCACCCAATGACCCGTCTGTATAACACTAAGCTGGCTAAAATGCTAGCTCTGGACCTTCTCCCTTTTTCTTTTGTAGAAGGGGTTGGTTTTCTAGAATTAGTGACAGCGCTCTGCCCTAAATGGAAGGTTCCTAGCCGGTTCTATTTTGCACGAGTTGCGGTTCCAGCACTACATGAAGATGTTCTGAAGGTGATTGGGGCAGCTTTGCAGAAGAGTGCTGTTCACACTATACATCTGACAACAGACATGTGGACCAGTGGCGCAGGCGCTGATTACATGTGCATCACTGCACACTGGGTCTCTTTTTCAGGGGCTAAAGCAAAGCTAAACTCAGGTGTTGACACTAACATTGTTTTTAAAGGTGCTCGGAAACATGCAACACTAGCCATGTTTGGTTTGGAGAAACGTCACACAGCAGAAAACATTTTGGATGTCTTTAACACAAAGGTCCTTAACTGTCTGTCCCCACTAAAACGCAAGGTTGGTTATGTTTCCACGGACAATGGCTCCAATATAGTTAAGGCCATGAGGGACGGTTACTATTTCAGAGTGCCGTGTTTGGCGCACTGTATAAACCTGGTTGTCCAAAAATTCTTGGGTAATAAAGGCAGTGCAGCGTACGGTGTATTGGACACCTGCCGAAAAATGTGCAAGCATTTCAGCCATTCTTTTAAGGCCCGGAAGCAGCTGAGGAGCCTGCTATATCAACATCAAATGCCAGTGAAAGCACTCATCCAGGAGGTGGTAACACTTTGGAACTCAACCTTCTACATGCTTGAGCGTCTGTATGAGCAGTATACGGAACTCGATCAATATTTCCTTAAAGAGGGTGCAGAGGAGCTGAGGATGGGTGGGCCGCAATGGAACATAGTTGAAAGCCTGACACGCATGCTTCGTCCTTTTGAGTTCTTCACGCGTGCAGTCAGCAAGGAGGACTCTAATTTGGGAAAAGCTATCCCATTGTTGTACATGCTGGAGGACCAACTGAAGGAGGTGTGTTCTGTGTTTAGAAAAGATAAAAACCAAGACTCTTTGCTTCTGGCCGAGCAATTATTAGAGCTCCTACAAGGTGATGAACGTCTTAAAAAGATCCACTCAGAACAGCATTACATTTGTGCTACTATTCTGGATCCACGCTACAAAAAGGCGCTGGCAGGCCAAGCATTCTTTCCTTTTGATGATGAACATGTTCTAAAGTACAAACGTTGGCTAGCCTTGTCAGCCAAGAAGTTTGAAACAGAACGGCTGGAAATTGAAGGAAATGGCAGTACATCAGCAGGCCATCCCCAGTCAAAACAATCCACTTCTGCACCTGTGGCTGTGGCACAAGTGACCTCTCAGCCGTTAAAGACACCGGCAACCGGATCATCTGCACGAAAGACAACAGAAACATTGGAGGCTGAAGAGGATTGGCTAGCTCTGCGTGGGTTTGGTTCTCAAAAGGTCAGAGGCACAGCAAGAGCTAAGCAAAGTGGAGGAACCTTGGATGAGGACCTTGAGTCGATGGTGAAGGACTATCTGAATGACTCAACAGAGGTCTATGTTAATTCTGACCCATTGGCGTATTGGCATGGGAAAAAAGAATTGTGGCCACAGCTCACCAACCTGGCTTTAAACTACTTGTCTTGCCCACTCGCAAGCGTGTCTTCTGAACGGGTTTTCAGTGCGGCTGGTGGGATTGTAACTCCCAAACGGAGCCGCCTCTCGCCCAAAAATGTGGAGAGGTTAACAATGATCAAGATGAATCAGCACCTCATACCACCAGATTTCAGAGTACGAGAGAGCGTGCCGGATGAAGAGGAGGTGGCCAGCAACATAGATGAGGGAATTTCTACTCTGTCAGGTGACACTGAGCTCTCCCTGTCTGAATTCGCAGAGTATGATGACGAAGACTTATTCTTATTCCTGGACCGTGATACCGACTTCGAGCCCTGAAAATGAGACAACGAATCAATAACTTTCTTTTTCATCCTTATTCACTTTTATTCCTGTGTGTCTGTCTTTCTTTGTTGTGCACAGTTAATATAATTCAAACTTTAATCAGATAATCACAAAAACAAGCCCATCAGCAGAACTGTCTTCACTTGTTTGCTAATTTATTTGAAGGTGCCGCAGTCTGCATTCCTCAGGTTCACAAGTTCAGAAGAACATGCTCCTCTATCCTCCTCCTCCAGACTCCTATTTCCATCAAAGCAGAGGGCTGGTTTACGCCCAATGAAGAAAGACTCAGCACTTGTGGGGGTGTTGTTCTACCTCTTTGCAGGTGAGTTGACGGGTCTGGGGCCATTGCTGGGAAGCACTAAAAGTGGTTTGGACCAAATCCGAGGCGGAAATTTTTTTGTGTTTTTGATGACTTGCTTGCCTTTGAGGTGCTCTTAGGGGGGGTTCCGTCTGTTTGTGGGTGAGTTTCGTGGTCTAGGAGCATTGCTGGGACACTCTAATCTTGATTGCATTTGCTTTTCAGGAAATCCGTCGTGCCAACCCCGACTTATGGCCTAGCTACGCAGCGCGTTTGGACCGAAGGCCCAGAAATATTGCAAGTATGAGATTTTGCTTTTGGCCTGTTTGGGGGTGTTATGCTTCTTGGCGGGTGGGTTGCCGGGTCTTGGGGCATTCCTGGGAAGGTCTAATACCGGGTAGAAGTGGTTGGGACAAAATCCAGGCCGATTTTTTTTTGTGGCTATTTCTGACATTTTGCTCTATGTAGCGTTTTCGGGGGTCCTGTTTGGGGGGCTTCCTGGTGTTTGTGGGTGAGTTTCGTGGTCTGGGAGCACTGCTGGGACACTCTAATCTTGATTGCATTTGCTTTTCAGGAAATCCGTCGTGGCAACCCCGACTTATGGCCTAGCTATGCAGTGCGTTTGGACCGAAGGCCCAGAAATATTGCAAGTATGAGATTTTGCTTTTGGCCTGTTTGGGGGTGTTATGCTTCTTGGCGGGTGGGTTGACGGGTCTTGGGGCATTCCTGGGAAGGTCTAATACCGGGTAGAAGTGGTTGGGACAAAATCCAGGCCGATATTTTTTTTTGCTATTTCTGACATTTTGCTCTATGTAGCGTTTTCGGGGGTCCTGTTTGGGGGGCTTCCTGGTGTTTGTGGGTGAGTTTCGTGGTCTGGGAGCACTGCTGGGACACTCTAATCTTGATTGCATTTGCTTTTCAGGAAATCCGTCGTGCCAACCCCGACTTATGGCCTAGCTACGCAGTGCGTTTGGACCGAAGGCCCAGAAATATTGCAAGTATGAGATTTTGCTTTTGGCCTGTTTGGGGGTGTTATGCTTCTTGGCGGGTGGGTTGACGGGTCTTGGGGCATTCCTGGGAAGGTCTCATACCGGGTAGAAGTGGTTGGGACAAAATCCAGGCCGATTTTTTTTTGGCTATTTCTGACATTTTGCTCTATGTAGCGTTTTCGGGGGCCTGTTTGGGGGTCTTCCTGGTGTTTGTGGGTGAGTTTCGTGGTCTGGGAGCACTGCTGGCTATATATACTTTACTTTGCAAGAGGTTTGAAGCAAATCCATGGTGGCAGAGGGGACTTAGGGCCTAGCTGCAGAGCGCGCGCGGAGTGATTTGGGAAATTTGTGAAAAATTGACTAAGTCCCCATTTTTGTACTTTTGCTCTTTGGCTGTTTGGGGGTCTTCTACTCGTTTTCTCCTGGGTTGACGGCTCTGGCGCCATTGCTGGGAAGCTCTAATACCGGATAAAAGTGTTTTGGACCAAATCCCAGGCGGAATTTTTTTTGTGTTTTTGATGACTTGCTTGCCTTTGAGGTGCTCTTAGGGGGGGTTCCGTCTGTTTGTGGGTGAGTTTCGTGGTCTGGGAGCATTGCTGGGACACTCTAATCTTGATTGCATTTGCTTTTCAGGAAATCCGTCGTGCCAACCCCGACTTATGGCCTAGCTACGCAGCGCGTTTGGACCGAAGGCCCAGAAATATTGCAAGTATGAGATTTTGCTTTTGGCCTGTTTGGGGGTGTTATGCTTCTTGGGGGGTGGGTTGCCGGGTCTTGGGGCATTCCTGGGAAGGTCTAATACCGGGTAGAAGTGGTTGGGACAAAATCCAGGCCAATTTTTTTTTGGCTATTTCTGACATTTTGCTCTATGTAGCGTTTTCGGGGGCCTGTTTGGGGGGCTTCCTGGTGTTTGTGGGTGAGTTTCGTGGTCTTGGAGCACTGCTGGGACACTCTAATCTTGATTGCATTTGCTTTTCAGGAAATCCGTCCTGCCAACCCCGACTTATGGCCTAGCTACGCAGCGCGTTTGGACCGAAGGCCCAGAAATATTGCAAGTATGAGATTTTGCTTTTGGCCTGTTTGGGGGTGTTATGCTTCTTGGCGGGTGGGTTGACGGGTCTTGGGGCATTCCTGGGAAGGTCTAATACCGGGTAGAAGTGGTTGGGACAAAATCCAGGCCGATTTTTTTTTGGCTATTTCTGACATTTTGCTCTATGTAGCGTTTTCGGGGGCCTGTTTGGGGGTCTTCCTGGTGTTTGTGGGTGAGTTTCGTGGTCTGGGAGCACTGCTGGCTATATATACTTTACTTTGCAAGAGGTTTGAAGCAAATCCATGGTGGCAGAGGGGACTTAGGGCCTAGCTGCAGAGCGCGCGCGGAGTGATTTGGGAAATTTGTGAAAAATTGACTAAGTCCCCATTTTTGTACTTTTGCTCTTTGGCTGTTTGGGGGTCTTCTACTCGTTTTCTCCTGGGTTGACGGCTCTGGGGCCATTGCTGGGAAGCTCTAATACCGGATAAAAGTGTTTTGGACCAAATCCCAGGCGGAATTTTTTTTGTGTTTTTGATGACTTGCTTGCCTTTGAGGTGCTCTTAGGGGGGGTTCCGTCTGTTTGTGGGTGAGTTTCGTGGTCTGGGAGCATTGCTGGGACACTCTAATCTTGATTGCATTTGCTTTTCAGGAAATCCGTCGTGCCAACCCCGACTTATGGCCTAGCTACGCAGCGCGTTTGGACCGAAGGGCCAGAAATATTGCAAGTATGAGATTTTGCTTTTGGCCTGTTTGGGGGTGTTATGCTTCTTGGCGGGTGGGTTGACGGGTCTTGGGGCATTCCTGGGAAGGTCTAATACCGGGTAGAAGTGGTTGGGACAAAATCCAGGCCGATTTTTTTTTGGCTATTTCTGACATTTTGCTCTATGTAGCGTTTTCGGGGGCCTGTTTGGGGGGCTTCCTGGTGTTTGTGGGTGAGTTTCGTGGTCTGGGAGCACTGCTGGGACACTCTAATCTTTTTTTTTTTTTTTAAATTTTTGAAAACCTTTATTGAGACCAGAACACACAGCTATTCAGCCTGACATCCCGGAGGCGAGGCAGCAAGAGTAAAGGAGACAAATAGTGTCAAACATTTAAGTCATAATCATCAAAGGTTAAATTTTATGATATAGAAACAACAACAAGCGCCCGCGGGCGCGAAAGTGGCAGTGTATAAAATGTGACGCTGGGTGTCAGGGATGGGTAGGGGATAAGGCAGGAAAGCACTCAAGAAAGACAGATAACAGAATGGGAAGGAGGGGGGCGGGGGAAGACATCAGGAGAAAGAATCACATCAAAGCTCAGTTGGCGTCACAGGTTAGGGAGAAACGGTATCCTGTTGAGCAATTGGTTCAGGCGGTAGACACACATCCCCCCTATATTCGTTCCACGCTCCCCAAATTTTCATCCAAGTCCGAGGTTTCCCTCTGGCCACATAGACTGTCTTTTCCCTAAACATACACCAGTCCATGTTGGCCTTCCACTGCACCAATAGAGGGGCCTCATTCGCGCCCCATCTCTGGGCTATGTCCCTCTTCGCCACCATGTTCCCAAGGGTAACCCACCTAGTCTGTGCAACGTTGTGGTCGGACGGCTCCCATACATTCAAGAGGCATCGACGGGCCTCCGCCTGGGAAGCCACGCCAGTAACCTCCGCCATCACTCGGTGGACACTTCTCCAGTAGGAGGCGATCACCGGGCAATCCCAGAGGATATGTAGGAAAGTGGCAGGGGCCCCACAGCCCCTGCGGCAGAGACCGTCAGGTGAGAAACCCATACGCATCAATCGGGCCCAGTCACGTACACCCGGTGCAAGACCTTAAACTGTACGAGGCGAAGACGGGAAGAAATGGCAACCTCCTTAGGAGAGGAAACCGCACTCTGCCAATCCTCGTCGTCCAACTCAAGGCCATCCGCCACCCACTGATCTCTCAAGCCAAGGAGGAGGTCTGTGCGTGTATTAATCAACTTCTTGTACGAGAGGGAAATTGCACTGTCTGGCATGTGCCCATCCAGGATCCTATCTTCCAGCGGGGAACTTTCAGGAATGACGCCGTCCGGCGGAGTGGCCGAGACCAGCGCGTGTCTCAGCTGCGCATAACGGAAGAACTCCGTCGCGCCCAGCTGGTACTCAGCTTGCAACTGGGGGAAGGTCTTAATCAAACCCCTAGAGAGCATGTCCTCAACCCTGCTGATGCCAATGAGGTCCCACCTATCAAAACCCTTGGTGTGCCACAGTCTACCCAGGATGTCGGAGTCAAAAAGGGGAGTGAACCTCGTAAGTCTGCCCTGCCATCCCTGCGCCTTGGTAACCGCTTTCCAGGTGCGAACCGCCGTTCGGGTGGGTCCCGTTAACTTGCGGTCAAAGGATTTGGAATATAGGGCACGGTAGTAATTACCGCCGCCCGTCAGCCACCTATCCATGGCGTAGCCGGGGTTCACCACTGGGCCGTAGAACCCATGGTTCAGGGCAGCTAGCTGCGCCGACCAATAATACCGGCGCACGTCGGGCAGGGCAATGCCCCCATCGTACCAAGGGAGCGTGAGTTTGTGGAGGGCGACGCGGGGGCGACCCTCCCAGAGGAGGTTACGAAGAAGGCCTTCGATCTCACGGAAGTAGCGGGCTGGGACAGGGTCTTGCGCGTTTTGTAGTGCATACAGGAATCTGGGCAGGGCCATCATCTTGAAAAGGGCGGCACGGCCAAGGAGGGAGAGTGGCAAATGGCACCAGCTGTCGACATCACGTCGCAGCCGCTGAAGAGGGGGGAGCAGGTTGTTGTCATACCGGAGCTTGGCATTGCCGGAGATGTATATACCCAGGTATTTGAAACCGCGCGAAGCAATCTGAATACCGCAGCCCCTAGGAAGGCGCGGGGTATCTCCTTTGAGGACGTATAGAGATGACTTGGCCCAGTTCATAACCAGGCCAGAGTACCGCCCAAAGAGTTTGATGACGTCACAGGCCACAACAAGGGATCTGCCAGGTGAAGACAGATACAGCAGAATGTCGTCAGCGTACAAGGAGACCCTGTCCTCAAAGCCAGGGGCCCATTTGATACCCCTCAAGTCGGGATGTGAACGCAACAACGCTGCAAGAGGTTCGAGTGCCAAGGCAAACAATAGGGGGGACAGGGGGCAACCCTGTCTGGTACCGCGACGTAGGGGGAATGGCGCCGATAGGCGGCCATTGACTGTGACATTGGCCATCGGGTCCGCATACAGGAGCTTCACCCAGCTAACGAAGACGGGTCCAAACCCGAGCTTGGCCAGAACCGCCCATAAGTAGGGCCATTCGAGCGAATCAAAGGCCATGGTGGCATCCAGGGACGCCAACACAGCCGGCTCTTCAAGAGTGTGGGCCCGGGCCATGACCCCATGAAGGCGGCGCAAGTTCAGGGCAGTGTTACGGTGGGGGATGAATCCAGATTGATCGGGGTGCACGAGATCGCCAATGACTCCAATCAAACGATTAGCCAAGAGTTTGGCAAGGACCTTGGGCTCCGCGTTAAGGAGGGAAATAGGACGGTAAGAACGACAGACGTCCCGTGGTTTGCCCTCCTTGTGGATGACCACGATGGTGGCCAATCGTTGGTCCAGGGGGAGAGAGCCTCTCTCAAAGGATTCCAGGAACATCTTACGGAGATGCGGGGAGACTGCGTCCGAGCGGATTTTATATAGTTCCACTGGTATACCGTTAGGCCCGGAGGCCTTACCGGAATTAAGTGAACGGATCGCAAGATCAACTTCGTCCGCGGTGATGTCCCTATCCAGGTCCTCTCTTTCTTCCTCGGAAAGACTGGGCAGGTCGATATCGGAGAGGAAGGCCATCGAGTCCGCCTCCGAAAAGTCCGAGGCAGACTCATAGACCCCCCGGAAGTAGTCTGCGAAAGAGTCCACAACGGCGCTGGGATCCGTAAGGATCGCACCGTTGTCACCAAGAAGCTCCGGCACCACCCGGCTGGCCATCTCCCTTCTGTCAAGCCAAGCCAACAGCTTCCCGGCCTTGTCGCCCACATCGTAGATGCGACCTTGCTGTTCCTTGGCCAGGACAAGAGCGGCGTTAGTGGCCAGGGCGTGATACTCCTCTTGTTTCAGCGAGAGATTGTGAAGGACCAAGGGGTCCGGATTGGATCCCAGTTGAGTCTCGAGGCGTAACACTTCCTGCTCAATAGTCAGCATATTGGAGTCTCTGTCACGACGGGCAGCAGCGATAAGTGCCTGGGCCTCGCCCCGGAGCACCGTCTTAAAAGCTTCCCACAGTGTAACGGCCGACTCCACCGAGCCCACGTTCTCGGAGAAGTAAAGATCAATGGACTTGGCCAGGAGGGAGCGGGTCTTGAAATCACGGAAATACCATGGATTGACTGCTGCCGGGCGCTCCGACAGAGTCACTCCAAAATCAAAGGAGACCCATAGCGGGGAGTGGTCGGAAATGCCCCGCGCAAGAAAGCGGGCCTCGGACACGGCAAGTGCATCCGAAGCCAGCGTAAGGACATAGTCGATACGCGAGAGACTCCCATGCGCGCCCGACAGGAAAGAAAATTGACGGAGCGTGGGGTGCAAGAGCCGCCACGCGTCCACCAGCCCAGTAGACTCAAGGAAGGACGGCAGCCACATCTGTGGCCCACGTAGGTCGCGAGGCGGTTGACGATCAAGGAGACCAGAGCAAACCGAATTAAAGTCACCCCCCACTATCAAACGACCAGCCGGCATAGACAAGATGGCACCACCAAGGTCCTGAAAAGTACTAGACTGGAGCCCTGGGGGGACGTACACGGACAACAACGTAAGGGAACGCCCTTCCCATCTACCAGCCACGGCGGCGTACCTCCCCCTATCATCAATCAAGGTGGTCTCTATCTCTAGGGGAAGGGATGCACGCACAAGAATTCCCGCCCCCCTGGAGCCGGAAGAGAACCCCGAATGCGCCACCATTTTGTATCCTTTGCGATTCAGGGCCTTACAGGCGTTGCCCACCAAGTGCGTCTCCTGAAGAAGTACAACATCTGGCATATGCCGTTTAACCAATTGTATAACCACCCCTCTCTTGATGCGATCACCCAACCCGTTAACATTCCAACTAAGAATTTTCAATACTCTACCCCTCATCCCTCCACCTCCCGCCACACCCATCACCCGAAGACACTTGCATCAAAGAAAGTCCAGGATCGCCATTGTCCATTTGCCACAAAAGAGAAAGAAAAAGAAACACAAAACAAAACAGAACTGTACCCAACCAACCCCCCACCCTGCACCCCTGCAGTAGACTAAAAAGCCCCCCCAACCAGCAGTGTGCCTGTCGCCCCATTAACTACTCTACAGAAGACCCAGAGGAGTAAGGAATCCCCGTGAAATCGTCCCGCCACCCACCATGAAAATAAAGGAGAGAATAATCGCACCAAAAACACCAGTCCGGCGGTCATTCGAGGCAGGGGTAGCCCCGGCTCCCAGTTCATTCTTGCCGCTCCGCTCCGCCCGAGGCGCCTCCAACATCTTCCTCTTGCTCTTCCCGCTCTGGTGTTACAGTGTCCAGCCACTCGCTCACATTCTCAGGATAATCAAAAAAGTAGGCACGTCCCTTGAGTTCCACGCGGAGCTTTGCTGGGAATTGCATAGAGTACTTGAGACCCATGTCTCTGAGCCGTCTCTTTACGCCCGCGTAGCTCAACCGTTGGCGTTGTACCAGTCTGGTGAAATCCGGGTAGAAATGCACCTCCGCATTCTGATATTGTAGCGGCCCGTGCGATCTGGATGCCTGGAGGATCGCATCTCGATCTCTAAAATTGAGAAGGCGCACCACAATTGGTCGCGGCGTCGCCCCCGTTTTAGGTGGTCCCCCTGGCACACGGTGGGCACGTTCCACTGAGAAGAAATTGCTCAGTCCAGAGGGCGCCAGGTGTGTCTTGACCAATTCTTCCACAAACAGGTCCGCTGCGCCATTTTCGGACCCTTCCGGAACCCCCACTATTCGGACGTTCTGCCGCCTGGCTCGCCCTTCAAAGTCCTCCAGCCGCTTTGAGAAAAGATCGGCAGTCGATCGCAGGTTCCGGACCTCCGTTTGCAATTCAGAGACATCCGAGGTCAGACTAGTGGTCTTGATGTCAAGCGCTCTCACACGATCATTTGTCTTGCCCAAGTCGGTCCTGATGAGGGAAATATCAATGGCCATGGAGTCCACTTTATGGGACAGAGTCTCGTGCTGCTGTTGTACATCGGCGCGGAGGCTGGTGATGGCACCCATGATGTCCATTAGGGTAGGATCCGAGCCGTCCGGCGGGCCATTCACTGGGGCCCCTTTAGAGATGGCCCCCGATGTAGGTGGCGACTTGAGATTCACATACCGCTCCATGCGGTTGTTCTGCGTTTGCGGTTTGCCCCGACCACCTTTATTTGATGCCCTTTCCGGATCGCCTCTGCCCGCCATGATGGGTTCCCTAGAACAAAGGACAGGCGGCCGCAGGTCAGGATCCACAGCCGAGAGTCAGTCGGATCAAAAAGTCACAATCAGGCCGACGAGGGCAATACAAGTGCGCAGTGTCGTCACCAAGGAGATGGCAGGCAGGGCCCGTGCAGTCCGATCGGGCGAAGTGACGAAGTGGCGAAGTCCGGAAGGACAATGGCACCGTCACGGAGCGGAGTTCAGCTCGACGTAACTTTGCTCAGGAGTCACCGATTTGGAAGCCGATTGCAGTCCCCGCCTCAGTAGGCCGTCAGCATTACAGTCCCACCAACGTGGGGCAGGATTTCAGGCAGGATAGTTGCGGTGGATCGGACGGTCCACGGAGCTCCGAGCTTACGCGGCCATCTTGGTCGCCCGCGAAGCTCCTCCCCCCGACACTCTAATCTTGATTGCATTTGCTTTTCAGGAAATCCGTCGTGCCAACCCCGACTTATGGCCTAGCTACGCAGCGCGTTTGGACCGAAGGCCCAGAAATATTGCAAGTATGAGATTTTGCTTTTGGCCTGTTTGGGGGTGTTATGCTTCTTGGCGGGTGGGTTGACGGGTCTTGGGGCATTCCTGGGAAGGTCTAATACCGGGTAGAAGTGGTTGGGACAAAATCCAGGCCGATTTTTTTTTGGCTATTTCTGACATTTTGCTCTATGTAGCGTTTTCGGGGGCCTGTTTGGGGGTCTTCCTGGTGTTTGTGGGTGAGTTTCGTGGTCTGGGAGCACTGCTGGCTATATATACTTTACTTTGCAAGAGGTTTGAAGCAAATCCATGGTGGCAGAGGGGACTTAGGGCCTAGCTGCAGAGCGCGCGCGGAGTGATTTGGGAAATTTGTGAAAAATGGACTAAGTCCCCATTTTTGTACTTTTGCTCTTTGGCTGTTTGGGGGTCTTCTACTCGTTTTCTCCTGGGTTGACGGCTCTGGGGCCATTGCTGGGAAGCTCTAATACCGGATAAAAGTGTTTTGGACCAAATCCCAGGCGGAATTTTTTTTGTGTTTTTGATGACTTGCTTGCCTTTGAGGTGCTCTTAGGGGGGGTTCCGTCTGTTTGTGGGTGAGTTTCGTGGTCTGGGAGCATTGCTGGGACACTCTAATCTTGATTGCATTTGCTTTTCAGGAAATCCGTCGTGCCAACCCCGACTTATGGCCTAGCTACGCAGCGCGTTTGGACCGAAGGCCCAGAAATATTGCAAGTATGAGATTTTGCTTTTGGCCTGTTTGGGGGTGTTATGCTTCTTGGCGGGTGGGTTGACGGGTCTTGGGGCATTCCTGGGAAGGTCTAATACCGGGTAGAAGTGGTTGGGACAAAATCCAGGCCGATTTTTTTTGGCTATTTCTGACATTTTGCTCTATGTAGCGTTTTCGGGGGCCTGTTTGGGGGGCTTCCTGGTGTTTGTGGGTGAGTTTCGTGGTCTGGGAGCACTGCTGGCTATATATACTTTACTTTGCAAGAGGTTTGAAGCAAATCCATGGTGGCAGAGGGGACTTAGGGCCTAGCTGCAGAGCGCGCGCGGAGTGATTTGGGAAATTTGTGAAAAATTGACTAAGTCCCCATTTTTGTACTTTTGCTCTTTGGCTGTTTGGGGGTCTTCTACTCGTTTTCTCCTGGGTTGACGGCTCTGGGGCCATTGCTGGGAAGCTCTAATACCGGATAAAAGTGTTTTGGACCAAATCCCAGGCGGAATTTTTTTTGTGTTTTTGATGACTTGCTTGCCTTTGAGGTGCTCTTAGGGGGGGTTCCGTCTGTTTGTGGGTGAGTTTCGTGGTCTGGGAGCATTGCTGGGACACTCTAATCTTGATTGCATTTGCTTTTCAGGAAATCCGTCGTGCCAACCCCGACTTATGGCCTAGCTACGCAGCGCGTTTGGACCGAAGGGCCAGAAATATTGCAAGTATGAGATTTTGCTTTTGGCCTGTTTGGGGGTGTTATGCTTCTTGGCGGGTGGGTTGACGGGTCTTGGGGCATTCCTGGGAAGGTCTAATACCGGGTAAAAGTGGTTGGGACAAAATCCAGGCCGATTTTCTTTTGGCTATTACTGACATTTTGCTCTATGTAGCGTTTTCGGGGGCCTGTTTGGGGGGCTTCCTGGTGTTTGTGGGTGAGTTTCGTGGTCTGGGAGCACTGCTGGGACACTCTAATCTTGATTGCATTTGCTTTTCAGGAAATCCGTCGTGCCAACCCCGACTTATGGCCTAGCTACGCAGCGCGTTTGGACCGAAGGCCCAGAAATATTGCAAGTATGAGATTTTGCTTTTGGCCTGTTTGGGGGTGTTACGCTTCTTGGCGGGTGGGTTGCCGGGTCTTGGGGCATTCCTGGGAAGGTCTAATACCGGGTAGAAGTGGTTGGGACAAAATCCGCGCGGAAAAGCCTTTAGTTTTGGCACTTTTTGTAACTCAGGGTTCGTTAGGGTTAGCCCTAGCAGCAGGATTGCATGTGTTTCGGGGTGTTCTAGATTTTTCCAACTGAGTTCTGGGGTCTTAGAGCACTCGTGAGAATGTGTAATTTTGGTTGCAAGTCATTTGAAGAAAATCCATGGTGGGAAAGGGGGGATTTGGCATAGTTAAAGAAAGCCTTTGCCACTATTCTTAACTTAGGGTTCGTTAGGGTTAGCAGTATTTCTATTGCATGTGTTTGAGTGGGGGGGATTTCGAGTCTTGGAGCGATGCTGGCTATGGCTACTTTTGCTTGGTTGCTTGCAAGTGGTTTGAATGCAATCCACGGTGGGTAATGGGTAATTAGGAAGGGGGTACTTCGGCCTACTTTTACTTTCAAAGTAAGTTTTGTCACCAGTTTTCTGCTAGGCCTCGTTTTTTGAGATTTGATTGGGGGTCTTCTACATTTTTGCGACTGGCTTTAGTAAGGGTCTGGGTGGGAGCACTGCTAGGAAGATCTAATTTTGTTCTAAAACACAGTTTACAGTACACCTAGCTTGAGGGGCAAGATCCGCTACATTAATTTGCCCATACTTATTTATCCTTCAAAAGGTGACTCAGAGTACGCACTTTCAAAAATATTGTACTGTCTACTAGGAAAAACAAATTGTGACTTTTTGCACTCCACAGCCTACATACCTTATATTTATTTATCAGTGGTGTTGTAATATTATATCACTTCCTGTTTTTCGTTGAATAATTACAGGCCGGGTTTCAGTCTCTGCAATGGGGAAAAAAGGATGGAGTCAGGCTTCACAGTAGCGAGCCACAATTCAGCATCAGGCAGGCAGTGGACAGGGTGTCTTCTGGTGACCAACATCGATGGACGAAGCGTCGGCTGCAATGGAGGAGTGCCGCTAATAGGAGGATTTTTTTTCTGCAGGCAACTTACTTACCACTTCCAACAGGACCACTACAACCACATAGATACAGTATCCCTTGCCTTTTTCTCTGACTGTGACTGCATTTCTTGGCTCTCTCTCGGCTTCTACATTGATCCCTTAACACATCACTTAGTCCACTCCACTATCACATCTGCACCACACATAGTCATTTGTAAGTGCTCCTACGTAATTCGCAAGTCGCAGCACGCCCCAGGCCGTAGAGGACTGGGATGGCCCCAATGATGAAGCATGTCACCAAGGGGCAACCCTGGTGAGTGAGGGGACACCTAGAAAAAAAGCAATTTCTCCTTTTCTATCTACTATACCTTCCAGACCAACCCCACTGAGTGTTGTTGTGAATGGATTTATAGTGACCAGCAAGGCTCTCGGGTATCTGGCTACAGAGACCTTATGTTGAATATCGTTATCAATAATTTACACATAGGCCCTTTACTGTTGCATTCTTTCTTCCACAGTTGTCGAATGTACTACTTACTTTTCACTGACATGCATGCAGTAGTGCATGCACTTTCAAAGATTGATGGATAGGTTTGTACCCAAAGAATTGTTTATATTCAATTGTTTGTCTATGCTGTGCTTTTTTTTACAGGGTGTCTTCTGGTGACCAACATCGATGGATGAAGCGTCGGCTACAATGGAGGAGTGCCGCTTATAGGAGGATTTTTTTTCTGCAGGCAACTTACTTACCACTTCCAACAGGACCACTACAACCACATAGATACAGTATCCCTTGCCTTTTTCTCTGACTGTGACTGCATTTCTTGGCTCTCTCTAGGCTTCTAAATTGATCCCTTAACACATCACTTAGTCCACTCCACTATCACATCTGCACCACACATAGTCATTTGTAAGTGCTCCTACGTAATTCGCAAGTCGCAGCACGCCCCAGGCCGTAGAGGACTGGGATGGCCCCAATGATGAAGCATGTCACCAAGGGGCAACCCTGGTGAGTGAGGGGACACCTAGAAAAAAAGCAATTTCTCCTTTTCTATCTACTATACCTTCTGTCAGGTTACGCAGCCCCTAAGCGCCTACCGTACTATGAAACTACATTTCCCATGAGTAGGCGGGAGACTTGCAGGAAGTTTATCTGGGGAACAGACGCGCTTCCTGTTGCGCGTTATTCTGGTTTCTGTTCTGCACCGGCATGAGAGCGGACGCTCTGCATGCTTTTCTATCGTGTCTCCTGTGGACTATCACCTTCCTCCCCCCCCCCCTGAGGCTCAGTGGGGAGCGCTTCCGTGTTCTGTCCTTGGCGGTAGACGGACTTCACGCGTCTTCAGGTAAAGCCGCTCTAAACTCTTCGGCCGCCCGTGCGGTCAGCTGATTACTGCCTGAACGGATTGTTAAGGGAGGTTCTGTGACTGTTTTCTAACAGAATTCTACCTTTGATGAATTCCTGTTTGGTTGAATTGTGTGTGGCGGAGCACAGTGGCGGTCTATACCACGTGTTAGCGTTCACATCGGGGATCGTTTTTGTACTATTAAAACGGAGCGCGGTAGTAAGGACAACTACGCGTCTCCGTTGTATAACTGTGTATTTCAAAAGACCTCCATAACTGGGCATGTAGTGAGGTAACTACAGGCTACCCCAGTTCTCTTTGTGTAGTGCACCGTGGGGTGTGTTGTTGGCAGAATTCAGTGGTGGTCGCAACTACGTTTTTCTGTTTGACCTTCACCAAAGATTCTCTACTGGGTCATTACTTAGAGAGCGCAGTGTTGTAGTTCTTGCTTCCTACACACTACCGTTTCCCTCTTCCTTTTTGTTGGACCATACATCTTTGCTTTGACTATTTGGAACCCCCTTTGTACATTGAGTCCTCTACCAAGTTTGTGGTATGTTGTGAGTAGTGGGTTTGATGTCTTAGTATAACGCGAGTGTGTTTGGTGCGACAGGAGTGTGTTCGTTAACTATATGTTTATGTGTTTCTTAGGCCTTCCTCACAGATTGTGGCAGAAGGGCTATAGTATTTCCTATCCAAGGTCATGTTTTCTTGGTGCTCAGGTACTTGTCTACTTCCTTGGTTATTTAGTGAGACTATATGAGAGTACCCTTGTATGTTAGGACAGCACTTCACTGATGCCTGTCTTGTCTTCTGTTACAGGTATCCTTTCCCTGCTGACCCTACCTTTACCCATCCCACATTTTTTATTTTAGTTTGTTATTTTTCTCCCCCGCCTAATGGCTCGAACACCCTGTGTTTACACTTCTGGGTGTTGGTGACATTTGGAGGTGGAACCATATTTGCATCGACTGGATCACGGGGAGTAAACCTGACACCTTCCAGACCAACCCCATTGAGTGTTGTTGTGAATGGATTTATAGTGACCAGCAAGGCTCTCGGGTATCTGGCTACAGAGACCTTATGTTGAATATCGTTATCAATAATTCCACACAGGCCCTGTACTGTCGCATTCTTTCTTTCCACAGTTGTCGAATGTACTACTTACTTTTCACTGACATGCATGCAGTAGTGCATGCACTTTCAAAGATTGATGGATAGGTTTGTACCCAAAGATTTGTTTATGTTCACAATAGTTTGTCTATGCTGTGCTATTTTTTCTTGTCTCCCAAAACCTTTCCCAAAAACCCCCGTACCCATCCATTTTTCAAACCCTAACCCTCTTCCCCCGGGCTGTGTGGTTTTGATTGATGTGTGACTAAATTATTATTACAGCAATAAATCCACACACTTGCTGGGTGGGGAGGATAAGGTGATAGCAACAGGCTGGTGAAGAAATCCGAGGATATATTCTTACTCTGCTTGACAAAGAACCATTGCTAATGTGAAAGAACTTCAACCGAATTAGTAGTTATACTTTACCATTTGTTAGGCTACAATGTGGCACTGCTCTACTGTACTTCTGTCACCTGCTATATTCTCAGTTGTACCGTTGAATTGCTCAGGAGGACAAACCAGATTTCATTTTCTTTTTTTTCATAGGCATGCAACTGCCACTGTGTCACACCACTAGTACCACCGCTATGAGGAAATTTTATCCGACCAAGATTGCCAACGTTATTCGGTGTTTCCCGTGGAGCCAGCCCTGGGTCTAGCCCTACTTTCAAACACAAATTACAGGTAAGATAAGCGTTTGGTGGTTTGGGGGTATAATGGAGTATTAGTACGAGAGACGAGAGACTGAAGGTAGTACTACTAAAGTCCTAGGACTCTTGGATTCACTTCACTTAGTCTGTGAGAGGCACTTAGTGTTGAAAACATTTGGGCATTTACACTTAAAGGAAGAAAATGGAACTAAACTTTCAGGAAAACAGTCAACGTTAAACCCCCACCCACCAGGCAAGCAGTAAAAAACAGGTATGCTCAGATAAAGTTTGAAAAAGTATATTTATATCCCTAACAAAATAATCTCCCGCAAGACCCTCCCTAACCCCAACGATTGTCCTTCAAAAGTCCCCAAAAACCCAACTCCCAATTCCCACCCCCCAAAAGTCTCTAAAAAAGGGGCAAGGGACACTATGGGTGGATGCTGTTAACTTTTTGGGCCAGGGCATCATGCTCCTCGCGGAGCAAGGCGAGCTCCTGCTGAAGGCGGGACACCATCAGGGTAGTGCGGCGCAGGCGTGCCTTCACTGCCTTGCAGGTGCAATGCCTGTGAGAGGCAGCTGTTGGCCTTGCTGCTCGGCGGTGGCGTTTGCCTTTGGCAGCCCGGCTCAGTCTGGGTGGACCACTGTGCTGGGTGGCAGCCCGTGGGGCCACGGAGGCCGATGCAGACGACGTTGTTGTAGTTGTCGACTGCACACTTTCCACGTCCTCCAGGGCCACCAGCCGCCGATATTCCGCAACAGTGGCCTCGATCCTCCGTTGCCGGGCCGCTCTAGCCAGCTCCTTCCTCCTTGTTCGTTTGGAAGGAGAACCTATATGAAGAAAGAAAGACATAGTCTGTAACCAATGCTCTTTAAGATTAACTCAATCATTCAGCAGAAATTTGTGTTGCAGTACAACTAGCAACTTGCAAGCGCATTACATAACTATTGAGGCCAGTATCTATCTAACCTCACACTTCTTCATCCTTGCTCTAACATTAGTGGGAGTTTAAGGAACAAATTCTACGAGCACTGTGGACTTCCATTGGAGTCGACTATGAAAGTACACCAGTCTTATTCTTCTTCTTATCTCTTGTTTTGGAAAATTGGTACGTTATTTTCTGCAAGCCGGCATAATGCCAGCGCAGTAAACTTGCACCCGAGAAAAAGAGACGCACGCCATGAGGAGTGACCTAGACTTGCGTTGCCGTTGCGTTACTGTACCCGTCCAGTACATGCAGGTGGCGAAGCTCTTACTTTTCTATTACGGGTGGCACTGAGAATACTCTGTTACAACTCAAGGGCTACTGCTTAATTAATTTAACTTTCACCCTACAGTGGAAATGAGTACTAGAAATGGAAAATTGAAGAAGATAAATAATCTGATTATCTATCACTTCACATGGGATGTTTTTGCTTATATATGGGATGACTTTAGGTGCTTTGCTTTTTATTGAGTGACCACTGATACATCCACACATGAATGACTGAGTACTACTAAACTTATTAAGAGAGGTAGGGAGTGGCCACCATAATAACCGGATCTATGCAGTGCTTGCAATACAAACTACTGCTACTATTTATGGTAGTATTTGGACAAAATTAAAAGTTCTTTTCCTTGCCTTTCCTACACTGGAACGGACGTGCGGGTGCAGTGTTACATGCTCTTCAAAGTTACACTTAGTTCATCCACTGACCGTCTACTCTCTCTAGATCATGGGTACTCACAAACTTTCTCTCAGGGGCTACATTTACAGTGTAGTTTGGGGCCGAGGGCCGCACTGGTGGGGGCGGAGTCAGAGGGGGCGGGGCTAAAGCAAAACGATAACTTGTGACCATGAGGTTGCACACAGGTCCCTGCAGCAGATGCCCTCATCCACTGAGCCACCAGACCCAGCATTTACATACATCTCTCTCCCTCCTGCTCTCCCTCCTGCCCTCCCTCCATCTCTCTCTCCCTCCTGCCCTCCCTCTCCCTCCCCCTCTGTCATCTCACTGTGTGTGTGTCTATCTGTGTCAGCCTTCAGCCCGGGTTGAGACCGCTTCCTCAACGCGCACACACAGACAACAACACCAAAGTACTTAACAGGTCTTTAAAAGACCATTAACATATTATTGAGGCTTTGTTTGTTTTAGCGCCCCTGCTTCTCCACCCTGACAATCACTGCTTGCCCGGCCCCACAGAGCAGAGGCTTTGTTCTATTTCACCTCTTTGTGGCCTTGCATCTCCACTCTGCTCTGTGGGGGCCGGGGGAGCAGTGATTGTCAGAGTGGAGATGCAGGGGCGCTAACAGGTGAAATACAAAAAAGCCTCTGCTCTGTGGGGGCCGGGGGAGCAGTGATTGTCTGCAAGGTCTGCGCACCGCCAAGGAAGGCTTGCTGGGCCACCACCGGCCCGCGGGCCGTACTAGGAGTACCCCTGCTCTAGATACACATATGCTATCTAAGAGTCAGATAGTAGCATGATCCAGGTATATGGACACATACAGTTTCTGTGTCACCCACCCAGGCTGTTGTCCTTCCACCCATCATTGCTTCATCATTCACCCAGCCATGCATCTCATATTCTTGCCTTCCTAGCTAGTCTTCAATCTCAATAAGTAAGGAATATATAAGTGCTTACCTCTGGCCGCCACCACCACCGTCTCAACTCTCACAGCCGCCGCCGCCGCCTCCTCCCCTGAAGAATCGCCCTCCGCCTCCGTGTCGAGCACCACCACCTCCACACTGGCCCCGCCACCAGATGTTCCACCTACAAAGTACATTTAAGAATGTTAGAATAAAGCACTCACTAGTCACTAGTATTTGGTCTAGGAATGAAGACATGTGAAAACAATGTAATTTGTGACTGTCTACGTTAAAGTTAAAAAAAATGTCCTTTTCCAGGGAAGGTTGTCTTGCTGCACTTTTTGGCACAACTGATGAAGGCTTTTTTTTTAACACGCACCATTTTTCTCCACACAGACAGAAGATGGACTTCTAACAACAAGATCAAGTTGAAACCAGGTGAGAGCTCGGCTCGACCACAAGAAATGTCTTCAATTAATCGTCAGCACTAACCACTTTTCCATTATCAGTTAAACGTTTAGTTTTATTATGACTTCATTTTAATAAATGTGTTTACTTTTAATAAAGCTTTTAAACTTAAATACAATCTGTGTTTTTTGGTCCAGACTAGAGTGACTGAGCGAAAGGTTTTGCAATTTTTGCAAGCATGAGTCCAGATAGAACACTTCAAAAGACATTATGGACAATCCCAGAGGACTGCACTAAGTTGATAGAGCTATTGCTGACTAGAATCATGGGAGTTTCGCCAACCGTGCAATCTTAGTTAGCTACACAGACAGACTAATAAGAATAATCTAGTAATACCACAGGGAGTCATAGTAGAGGCAGGATAAGAATTTAGATACAGTCTACAAGAAGAGCAAAGACAATTTTGAAAAAAGTCAAATGAGGAACGCTAGGAAAAATAGGTACTAGTCTAAAATGAAAACTTACTGGGGCCAGCAGAGGAGCCCTCGCCTGCCCGATCCTGGCCCTGTTGAACAGCATCCGCCGCCTGCTGCTCCTGTGTCCTCCTCTCGCCCCTGGGGGGAGCTGACATACAACATGAAAGAAAGAACAGAAAACATGGATGATTGTTGCTTGTCAATGTCAACCAAATCAAACATTTCAAAAGAACAATAACAAAATATTTCCGCGAAATTATATTGATTATGGTTACTTTTCATTTATTTGCGGACCTGTGACTTCGAAAGTCACGTAACTCACTAAACAAAGTACTGAAACGTTCACCTAGGACTGGCAGGCAGCAGTCCGCAGGCAAGACGCAAAGTGACAGACAAACTCCATTGTGATTTCAGTCAGATCAGTGACAACACTAACAGTTGCCTGCTACATTACCAGTCATTTAAATAGTCAAACTATCAATCCACCGCCACTATTTTTCTTATTGTCAGGGTTACAAAGGAAGTGGCAGATTTAAGCCCTTGCGGCTCTTTTGCGCCGTTCTTGCGTGACTTTTGTGACGCAGCAGCTAAACAAAAAAGGGCGCCATGGTGCGGCGTATAATATTATAACAACGTGACGCATTTGGGAGATGCATCCCGTTATAAAGCCCTGCGCCATCAGGGGGCGTTCCGGCGCAAGGGAGGGCATTCCTGCGCTGGAACACATCCTAATAGTGGCTGAGGGAAATCTACAAAATATCAATCAGTCACCTTTAGGACAATGATGCGTCACACAAACCCTGCACCTGCTTGAAGCAGACGTACGGCTTGACCCAGCATTGGGGAGATAGGGTACCCCAGAGCATTGATGGAGCTGCGCCATCGTTGCGACGCAACTCCAGCAGTAAAGCTTCGGTGACGTTTTGGGCCCATGGTGCGCCGCATTGCAAATACGGCGCACCATGTTTGGTGGTGGTAGCGGGCCGCACAATTAATGGCGCATCCCTGCTACTTTGCAGGGATGCGATGGTAATTGCAATTCTGCCCCTTAGGGGCATACTTACTTACGCGTTCTGGCGCATCTCCAGAAATGCGCCAGATCAAATGCGTCACGCAAAACTACCCTTGCGACACGGCAGATGTGCCTCATTTACAATGCGGCGCGCCCTGGCGCAAGGGTAGGCACTTGCGTGACGCATCTCGTCACGTAAGAGCGGCGCATCGCTGGAGTCACGTCGCCAACGCAATGCAACTCCAGTAATGCTCAGGGCCACCCAATACTTAACATGCTGTGTCAGTCCTTTCGCCTGCTTCGAGCAGACATAAGGAATTGAATTGACGTAGCAGCGTCGCAGAAGTGCCTGCGTTAAATCTTGTACATTTCACGCAGGCAATTTTGCGAGGCGCACAGCCGCTGGACCGCCCACCCTGCGTACTAGGAACGCACCCATTGTGGTGCAGGCCCATGGCTTTATAACGTGACGCATCTCCCTAGATGCGTCATGCTGTAAATGACTCGCAGGGATGCGGCACGTTTACGCCGCTGTTGCGTCACGCAAGGCAACGTAAACGTGGCGCAAGGGGCTTGTAAATGTAATCTGCCCCCTAGTGTCTAGCATTACGCAGTTCTGTAAAGTACACTCATACATAATAGTTACTCAGGCCAATGAGACCACGAAATAGAAAACAAATAAGCATAGTAGCAACGCCACTGAGAAGGAGAGCAGTGCACCTGAAATGCACAGAAGATTTTGAAATATAATTTAACTACAATGTAATCGTCATCAGCAGCATTATTGGCTTGCTCCATGTAAAAAACAAATATTTGCAATACAACAACACAGAGCAGGAGAAAACATCATAGTAGTGAGTGATTAAATGGCTACTACTACTCACCAAGCCCGGGGATCTCCAAGCCGAGCTGGTCCAGCAGGTCGCGCTTGCGGTCCAGGAGGTCCGTCCAGCGATGGGTGACCTGGCTGTAGGTGCGCTGGACCCCGTAGAGGTGGGATATGGCCCAGCACACCTTCTCTCACCGCTTCCAGCGCTCCCGCATGTTGTAGCCGCCGGCCGCGATCCTGCCGCCTCCCGCGATGGTCCTGGGCAGGCGGCGCTGGACGAAGTAGACCAGCGCGCCCACTTCCTCCGGGCTGAATATCTCCCGTCGCGTCACCTGCTCCCCCCTCAATCTCCCGCATGCTGTCCTGCCACTGGGTCCAGCACTACTCCCCGCCGCCGCTGCGGCCCTCAAGTGCCTGGGCAGCTTCACGGCGCCTGGCTTGACCATGGTCTGGGCAGGTAAGGTAGGAAGAAGTAGAAAATTAAGAAAGAATAGGATAGGGAAGAAGAAAAGAAAAGAGTTTAAAAAAGTAGTTTAAAAGTAAAGAAAAATAGCAGAAAAGACAAAAATATACAGCTAGGAAAAGAGAGGGATAGATAAGAAGCAAAATCGTTAAAAAAAAACTGAAAACAAGCAAAGGATGGCAAAGATACCAAGAGGATTAAACACCATGCCCAGACACAGGAAATGAATGAAAAACAAGATGGCCGGCGCCCGTTCACGAGCGCGAAAGAAAGTTCGCGCGAGATTTTCCTCGCGATCTCGTGCGAACCTGTAGATTTCCCGCGCGAACCTCTACTCGCAATGCGCTTACTGCGCGAGATTATACATAGCGGGCGGAAACGGAAATACGTCACGGAAACAAAATGGCCGCGCCCGTACTCGACCTTGGGGTAAATTCGCGTGTTGCGCTGCAAGCGGCTCGCGAATACTGCAAAAAAACTCACGAAACAACAAGCCGCAAAAAAAATAAAATGCTCATTCGCACGAATTGGCGGCTTCCGCGGTCGGTTTCGCACGACGCCGCGCCCCGCGAATAGCGCGAAAAAAACCGAAAAACGATTTCAGCAAAAGCAAAAGCAATGAGCAGGTGCAAAAGGTCAACCTCATGATTTGTAACGATTCTTTGTAGTGCTTCCTGAGGGGGCCCTCCAGAATTCGGTTGCCTGCTTGCAACTATTTTGTGTGACCCTGCTCTGACCTTAACTGTATGCCACAAAGGTCCTGATTTACAGCTAAAGGAGCAGACAAGCAGGTGCCAGGCTGGAACTTTAAATTCTTTCAGTGACACATTAATTAGCCCCTAATTCATTATTGTCAGTTGGGGCAGGGCAGGTGTTGTTAATAAACTAACCCCAAATTAATTCATGTCAGTTCAAGCAGGGCAGGTGGGCTTGCTTTTCCCCCCCATCTTCTACAGTGATGATGAACCAGAGGGTGGCATTGATGTAACAGAGGGTGGCATGGGTCAAAGAGAGGGTGCCAGTGGTAAAACAGAGGGTGCTGGGAGGCTGTGATGATGAACCAGACGTAGAAACAACATAGTCGCGACCGTTGCGAGCCGACAAGTAAGTTCGCAATTGCGAACTAGTACCAAATCCTCGCGAACTGGCAGAAACAATTGCGAACACACAAAAAAAAAAAATCCGCAAATTCGCGGGAATTCGCGGATTTTGCGGATTGCGAATCCGCAAATCCGCAAAATTCGCGAACGCGAGATCCGCAAAATTCGCTCATGCTTAGATAAAAGACAAGTGGGCTGAAAACATGGGAAGCACCTCAAATGGTGGAGCTAATCCTGCTTTGTTGCTGGATTTCGAAAGGAAAGGGAAACTTTGTCTTCACAGAGAAAAGACTAGTTATTATAATAACATATTCATTGGTTCCAGTGAATGCGAACACAATTACAAGGTAATTGGAGGTTGGGGTTTCAAAAATGGGTCAGAACCTGTGTTTCCCCGAATTTATTATATATGTGGAAACAAGGCTTTTTTCAAATTGCCAGATCACTGGTATGGAAGCTGTTATTTTGGAATTGTCTTCCCAAAAATATACCATGTGAATGAAGTCGCTGGAAGCAATGAAAATACTAATGGATTAGTACATAGTAAAAGAGAAAGTGCAGCAGAAATAATGGGTGATATATTTAGTGCATTGATACCTGCAGTGGGAGTGACTCTGAATACACACAGAATTTGCAAATTGTCTACAGTAGTAGATCGGTTCTCAACTGATACTGCTGCAGGTTTCCTGATGGTCAATACCGAAATGGTTGCGATCAGATCTATGGTTTTACAAAATAGACTTGCTCTTGACACCTTACTGGCAAAAGAGGGCGGAGTCTGTAGAATGTTGAAAGCGCAACATTGTTGCACTTACATTCCTGACAAAAGTATTGAAATTAAGAAATATGTGAGAAACATAACTAATTTGAAAAAGTAGCTCAAAAACACTGGAGGTTGACAGTGCCTGGAAGAGACTAACTGATGGTCTCTCCTCTGTAGGTAATTGGTTTTCGAACATAGGTAAAAGTCTTGTGAGTAAAATACTGATGCCAATAGCAGGAATAAGTTTAATTGTGCTGATCATAGTAATTTGCTGTAAATGTCAAAAAAACATAAAGTAGTATGCTGTGAGTAAGAGAGGAATGAAACGGAATGTTGATGAACTCGAATTAGAAGAACTAAATATTCAAATTTACAAAAGAGCAAAGAATTTCCATCCTAATAAGTATGCAGAAAGAAGGCTGAACAAAAAGTTTGAAGAAATTGAACTGGGTGAAATGTGAAAAGTTGGCATCTGGTTCCATTAATAGTGATGATAGTAAATATCATCAAAGGGGGGATTGATGGAGCAAGTATTTGCATGTTACGCGACTTGCTTGTATTCAAGAACCTCGAATAACCGTAACTCTGTAATCAATCTGTGTATCTTACTAATATTGCACATTTTACACTACACGGGGTGTCCCAGAGACGCTTGCCTATGTGTTTTCTAAAACGTAATACGCTTACCTTTAAAATGGTTGCTGCTTTGCGGGAATTTAGTCTGCGTCGGTCATACCCATGTGATGTGACTCACTCGCAGTTCTGGTGGGAATTTGTTGCTCATGCAAAATACAGCTAAAATGGCCGCTTTGTTTTCTCATATGCTCTGAGCTTGCATTGCCGCTTTTTCAAAGCTGTGTTTTCTGCACTTATCTTAATGCAAAAGTTATTATAAAGTAAGGGATGTAGTATAGCCAATCATGGTATACAGTGTATTCATTTTTTCTGTGTTTCTAAATTGTTTCCGCTTTCTTTTCATGTATCGTATTCTTTGGGCCTGGGAGGCGCTTGCTACTCCATCTTTGAAGCCCGTATGGTACCAGTCACGTGATGGGGAAAAGAAAGCCATGCAGCAGTGGAACCCAGCCAGCTGGCAGACACAGCCAAGATGCTCTTGGGAACCTGAACTCCAACCTAGCTGAAGAAGCTGACTTGTACCTAAAACTGTTACAATTGTATTTCACTGCTGTGTATCATATTGTACTCAGTAAATCTTATGCCATGGGAACTAGAATGTAAGGGGTGGGTACGAAAATTGAATATTATCCTGAGAAAGTCTAAAATTTAGGTGGTGTGATGATCTAACCTCCTCCTTTGGCCAATCAGAAGTTGGGGATCCTTTCACTTGCAACATTGGGGGGTGGTACACTGACCCGAAAACAGTATAACTAGTCTATGTTTAGCTAGAGAAATTGTCCGACTTGTCCGAATAGCTGACCTGTCACGGACCCAACATACTCTATAGGTGACTGATACAGAGAGCTGCGGAGCACTCTGTCCGTATTTTCCACAAGACCCAGTCGGGGTTTTGGGAACCTTAACGCCTTCCATGCTCATGACGGAACGGTTCCGTCATGAGCGTCGGTTGAGCTGTGCTCATGACGAAACCGTTCCGTCATGAGCCGATAGGCTCATTAGAACCTTCAGCACAGAGCAAAAATTTGCGCCGCGCTGAAGGGGTTAAGTGCTGGTGAAGCACTTTGCCGGGAGATTTGAGAACCCAATTGGGGTTATTGGCAGATTCCTTGCAAAGAGGGAGTAGCGCAGGCGTTACATCCGAAGCTGCAGGTGTTGGTCGTACCCTTTGGTGAACCCGGTCCTGATCTAATTCCTGGGGTTATCCTGTCCTGACTGTCCATAAGCTGTACCTGCTCACCTACTGGCAGCCTAAGTCTTTGAGGGTCCTTTCCCGCCTTTTCCAACTGACCCGTGGCCAGGGTTGGTCTTCATTCTGTCCTAGGTAAATATAAATTCTACGTGGGTGTTTGTCTATCTAAACTATCTCTCTCGTCTTGAATAAAGCATAATTGCCTACGTCCTTTTCCCTGTCTCTCTATAAATAAGATTATCATGCAAATTTGTCTATTAGCATGTTCCGATTTTCTCCCTACCTTTAGTCATTTACTGATTTGTTTGCATATATAGTATGATCCATGCTTACCTTCTCTATAGAAAATAAACACATCTTGATAAATCAAATTGCATAAGTTTAGTTTCCTCTGAACCTTTAGTGAATTTCGAAAGTAAACTTTGATTAGTATGTTCCCTTTCTTTACCTGCCTTTAGTGAAATTGTGAAAGTCTATTAATCAAAATAGTGTGTTCCTTATTTCTCCTTCCCTTTATTTTTCGATTTCTAAATGATTCTTACGCTCATTCATAGCTATACAATATTTCTAATTCTAGTTATAGATAGTTTGATCTGTGTAAATTTCAGGCTCATGGCATTTGATGATGAAGATGATTAGATAAAGGTTTTCAAAACTTCCTGAGTTTGTGGTTATTATAAAAGAGATAAACATTTTCCAATGTGTATATGGTATTTGTGTTGTCTATTTGTCCCACAGCTAGTTCCCTGAACCATTGTGATCTTGGGTACCTGTGACGAGGATTGGTAAGTCTGGTACAAGAAAATAGAAAAGAAGGGAAACTGAATTGCTGATAAAAGTGTGTAGTTTACCTGATTAAAGTATAAATAAAATTAGTATTCTTATGGGCCCAAGTGTGCACTACAGGTAATAAAAGTTAGTTGGATGACCTTCGCACTCTATCAGTACGTGAGTCAAAAGTAATCTGACCAGAGATATACCCCAATACATCTATAGACTGGCCCTGATAGCCAACTGGGTTGATATTCTTGTCCAACACAGAAACCCCATTCCCAAGTAGTATGATACAAAGACTCTGGAATAATCGTGAACATGGATCCGGAGTCTACCATCAATGTGATGTCTTTACCACAAACATTGAATATAGCAGTGGGTCTATTTAATCTAGGAGAGTCTTGAGTGACTCCCACTATAGTTTGATCGTACAGCTCCCCAACAACTAAGACCTTGTTCACTGTTGTTTTGTAATCATCATTCTGTTGTACTACATTCACTTTGGACTTGGACCTATCAGACAAATCAGATTGCCTACACATCCTAGCATAGTGCCCCTTTCGCCCACACTGCTAGCAATTTTGATCAATAGCAAAAAAAAATTAAATCAGCAAGAAGATTTTGACTACCACAACGTAAAGACTCTCTGGTCTTAAGTTTAGCCGTAGCCCTAGAAGCATTGACGGGTTTAACACTTTTTTTAGACACAGCATTAACATCAACACACTCATCTTTAATTTCAACATCTCCTATTTCTTGTGACAGTCTGTTCTTCTTGCTCAATTCTTTAATGCACTTTTGAGACTCTTCAATGACTTTAGCCATATAAATGGCATCTTTCAAGGAAGGATCTTTGGTAGCCCACAATATTTCTTGTATCTTTCTATGACGGCATTGAACGATCAACTGATCACGGATCAGTTCTACTGTCATGATCCCAAAGCGACACTTGATTGACAGTTCACGTAACCTGAAGATAAAATCATCAATACTTTCTCCTTCCAGCTGCGGCTGCATATAAAACTTGTATCTGACTAAGACCAGATTAATTTCTTTTGAAAATCTTATTTCAAGTTGTTTAATGGCATCTTTAAATACATCATCCATAGGTTGTCCATTAGGTCCCATGGTCACAGGTAAATATGTAAACACACATTGGCCTTCAGTACCCAATACACTCAATAACAACACTTTTTTTCCCGTCAGGAGCATAATTATTACCATCCAAAGCTACAATAAAATTATAAAGCATTTTGATGCAATCTTCACAAATTATTGGTGGAGAACCTGGTGGGGAAAGAAACATTGGTGGCATAATAACATTTGAAGAATTGGCAGACATGTTTAAAATAAATAATCTCAAGCAATGACCACAACTGGAAACACTATATAAATTGGAAAGACAACAGTACTAAACAGGATGGTGTGCAGATCACCTTAGTTGACTGCACTGGAAGACGCCTCAAACGTGGGTAAGGAGGATTGATGGAAAAGTGCAGAATAGGGAAGTGAACCAGTCGATGTAATAAGGAAATAAGGCCCAAAAACAGTACCGTTCAGGAGACTTGAAGAGAAACGAGCTCTGAAGAAAACGAGTAGCTTGGGATGCGTAAACAAGTTTCAGAAATGAAAGATGGCGGCATGCCACGCCACGCCACGTTAGTTACGTTGCGCATTAACCATGCGTTCCCGCAATGTGTTCCAGTGACGTCGCTACTGCAGGAGAAGACGGCGCATGCCTCCAACGGTCACGCATGTCCTATTTCTCCAGAAAAGACCAAAAATACCTCAAAATGGAGCGAAGAAGTCGGGTAAGACAGCGTCGAAAATACATCGAAACTTCATCCAAGCGAACAGGAACTGTGAAAGTCAGAAAAGAAGACATATTTGGTAGAAAAAGGCACAAGGTTGTGCTCAAGGAACCCCAAGACCGCCGCCAAAATTGTTGTGACACTTTCTTGTAGAAATGACCAGTAGACAGACAGTAAAGGTAAATACTTTACTAAGAGCACAACCTGGCATCCGACCACCTCAACTACCCAGCTGTAACTGTCGGTCGTGGAGAGCCGTCAGCCTCACATTCTACACCAGAACAAGGAACATGGAGAAAGAACGTAAAGAGCATGGGAGCTCCAACAAAGGTAAGAAAGATAATAATATAAACTTAAGTATCATCACAACACACTGCTCCCCATCTCTGAAAGACTTCAGGACACAGCTCAATACCTGGCTCTTTGACCAAGCCTCGCACTACCACCCAGCTGGTGGAGACCATCTGGGGTGATAGGTAGTGCTGTACAAGACTCTCTGGTTGATTGACTGTGTGGGATGTCGACTCCTGTGACCGGAATCACCTCAACAGGACCGTGGACCAAGTAATAGCCCCAGGACAACCCCGTCAAATGCAGAGCATCTTCTGTATCCTTGAGCATCTTCACAATCCTTGAGCATCTTCTCTATCCTTGAGCATTTTCAGCATCCTTGAGCATCTTCAACATCCTGTATCCCTTGAATTAGGAGCACTCCATAGAAGTCATTGGTGAGAAGCCGTAGATGCTGAAACTGAACTGGAGACTGCTTTTCTCAAGGAGGTAGCTGTTTTGTTGGAGTTTGGTGTTCCCTTTGACTGGCTCCCTGCCAGAGCTGGTCACCCAAGGTCACTGTAAGTAACTGCATACCAGCCTGAAAATGTTTTCCTTGAAAAATATTTTTAAGTGTCAAGTTTGTTGAATTTGCCAATGCATGTTCACGGTTGAGTGAAAAACTCTGATTTACTGTTTCGTGTATATTTTATATCTCTGGAAACTCCTGGTGGATCTTTTAGGCTTTGTAGCATCCATAAATTCATAAAAATATGCTCTATTTTTATAAATTGGTGTTACATTTTTTGAATATCGAGTTTCTTCTTCAATTGTTTTGGTGCTGTATAAATGCTTTGCCCTTGTTCCTTTGTGCACACCAGACTGCTCAGAGCGACACCTACCTAGGGTTGAGCTAAGAATTAACAAACTGAACCCGATTTGTCCTGAAGGGTTGGTAGTGTATTAAACAGTAAGGTCTCACAACTTCACCATATAATATACCTCATTTCCTTAAATGCAGAAACAGAGGGACTGATGTCTCAAACAACATGGGATTGTCACTCCCGTCTCATAGATGAGATGTCCCATTTAGAATGATGTAGGCAGGTAGGATTTTGGGCAAATCTCTGAATAAGCACATTTAGATATGCTTCTGCCATGTTCACTTGAGCAGCTCAGCCGGCAGGCTATCAATAGAGCCTAGAAGGGTAACAAAACAAGAAACAAGGTAAACACAGCAGGTGTGGCAGTGAAAGAACTAACTTTTGCCTTTGTTCGTGCTGATTGCTTTGTTCTGATCCACAGCTCAGCTTATGCTCCCTGTTCGGATGACAATATGTCTGGCAGGGTGGTAAAAAACTCCACGGAGTTCCCTCACAACAAGGGACCTTTCCCCTCCCTGTTGTAACAACTGATATGTGAGCACAACATGGAACTCTGTCTCATGAATGGATTGCAATGCACAATGCGAGTCTCTGCGTCCAGAAATGGAATTTAATCCTGCCTTTCATCTTTGTTATTTTCTAAGTATTAGCAATGAGTGAGTGAAATTAATCCTGGATTGTAGTGCCCTCTTCAGGAGGGATTTTCTCAAATTGCCGCCTTAAAAGAGAAAGTCATGAACACTCATTTGGCAATAACTACATAGCACCACCCAGCCTTTGTTTTGGTTTCTGTTGTTAAGGTGATCTCATATGAAAAATGACTGCTGCATTGTTGATTTAAAGATTGTTTCCTCAATTAATAAGCACACTTAATCCAGGATTAGACTCCCTGGGAAAAGTGTGAATTAATAGAAAATCAAAGGGCCGTATTTATGAGGCCCTTACGCCACTGTTGCGTCACTTTTTGTGATGCTGTGGCGGCGTAAAAAAAGCACCACACTGTGCCATTTTTGCAACTTGGCGCATCTAGGCAGATGAGTCACTTTGTAAATCTCTGCGCTACATTAAACCTGCGTCAGGTATAATGTATTTAGGGTGGGTGTTCCAATGCAGGAAAGCCACGTAGATGTGACGCCGTGAAATCCGAGATTTCACTGCACCACTTCTAGGGCGTCACTACGTCAAATCCTTGCAAGCAGACAGGCATAAGGAGTGATGCAACCCCTTTCACATGGGGCTTGCCCCATGTGAAAGGACAAATTGCTAGAGTTGCGTCTGTTTTCAGACACACCCCAGAAATGCACCACTTTTGTGCTTACAGATACGTCAGGACTATTGACTTATCTGTAAATCCTTGCGACATGGAGCAACATATAGTAAACACGGCGTATCAATGGTGTCGCAAGGAGGGAGCACTGAAAAGTGTTGCATCGCTATTTTCACGCAGCAATGCAACACTTTTCATAAATGAGGCCCAAAGCATCTTACCTCTCAACTGAATGTCAGCGGTTGCACAGGGGCTCTAAGGATGTTAATCTTTAATACAGGGCGGCAGTGCTAAATTTTATTTCCATAGGTGAATTGGTAAAGGTCAAAATATTTCACTTAATGAAAGTTCAAAATTACTGACAATTTGGATCAAACACGCTTTGATAGATGAATTTTAGGAGAGCATAATTAGTGCAAAAAGTCAATTTGCATGAATTGTTTTCAGCATTAAAATAACAAAAAAAGTTGCTGATGTGCCTGCTAGATATTAATGTGTGTGTGTTTTTGCTCTGCAACCCGGTTTCTGTTGAATATTGCTCCTGAAATAGTTTTTTTAAATGATCTTTGAATGTAATGATGTGCAAAGCTTTTCGCATGATAATATGAAGTATTCTACAGCTTAAAACCACAAGGTATCACTTTCTATTGTATATCTTTATTAGGTGAACTTTAATGCTGTCATGTTTAGTGTTACATCAAAAATCCAGCAAATGTATCTTTGAAACATTAAAATATTAATAAAATGCCACTGATTGTTTACATTTTTTTTTAGAAATGTATCAGAATTGAACCAGCACAGTCCAAAATACTGTTTTTTTTCTATCTAGGGATTGAGTAGTGATAAATAGGTGAATAGTACTAAAACCTGCAAAAGATTAAACATTGCAAAAAATTGTAAAGAAGGTTGTCAAGGTGAAAAATGTCATCATCTGTTCAAAAAGAAAATGAAAAGGTTCCACCTTCCCCCAATAAAAGTCTAAAATAAAATGATAACGTAAAAATCTCAAAATTTTCGTTTTTCATTGAAATGTTTTAAATGGAGCAAAATCAAAGGGGATGATGGACGGAGTGTTGAACATTGCATGCACTCACCCCCAGTCAACTGATCTGGGTTTAATCCATCATCATTCTGTAGCTCACTCCGCCACCCCAGTTCAGACATGGCCATATGCAAATCAGTCTAACACTGTGCCTCATGGGAAAAGTCCAGCCCGAACTGCCAAGCCATGTCTTCCCTGGAACGGAAACAAGCATCCTGGGTCCGGTTTCTGGCTAATCAGCCGTCATCAGCCAGGCTATCTTGAATCCAGTGTCAAAGTGAGCAAGGGACCCACATCTGGGCATACCCTGCCAACTTAGGGTAAGCAAAGCAAAACCAAAGGGGATGAAGGACGGAGTGTTGAGCATCGACGGAAACATCACCCTGGCGGATTCTGTAAAATCATTAGGCATCACTTTAGACCCGAAACTGAACATGACCAAACACATTAAGATCTCGGCAAAGAGCGCCTTCCTGAACTTAAAGCTATTGAACAAAATAAAATCTTTCATCCCAGCCAAGGACCTTAAACAAGTTACCCAATTACTGGTGCTATCCAGATTAGACTATGGGATCGCAACACTGTCAGGCACAGCAAAGGCTCCCCTGGCCCCCCTTAAAACAACACTAAACGCAGCAGCTAGAATGGTCACAGGAGTGAAGAAATTTGACCATATCTCACCCGCACTCAGAGAACTAAAATGGCTCCCAGTTGAAATGCGTGCCAGTTTCAGAACAGCCTGCCTCATCCACAAAGCCCTTCACACAGGGAAACCTGAATACCTGGCCTCTAAACTAAAAAAGCCGGACAAACCAGGTCCCTCCGGAGCTCAAACACACTACTACTCATCCCAATGAAAGCACACAAACAAAAAAACGCAGCCCGATCCTTCACAGGAAACATGCCCAAAATATGGAACGCTATTCCCCCTCATATAAGAACTATCTCCTCCTTCGCAAAATTCAAAGAGCAACTAAAAATCTTTTCCTTGACCGGTCCCTAGCAAAAGGGCAGGAGACACAGAAGAGCTATTGACAATACCCACCAATGGGGGTGGGATACCCAGAGTACGGTCATCCTGATTAAGCATGGGTGTAAAATCCGTTCCGCTCGTGGATTTTGTGGATTTTCTGTAAATTTGCAATCCGCGAACTCTCGCGAATTTGCCTAAAATCCGCAAATTCGCACGCAGCGGATTTTTTTGCTTGGTGATACAATATTGCGGCACGCAGCGTTCACTTACCTTTTGCCGAGTTGTTTTTCTCGATATTTTGCGAGTGCTGCGCCATTTTGGAACTTGCTGCGGGATCCCGCGGGAGTTTGGCGACCGCGATTACGTCATCGTGGCTTGCCACCTTGCACAGCGAGAGTTTATCAACGCGAGTTCGCGGGAGTTCGCAATTGCGAACACGTAGATGCGGCGGGCAGCAACAATCTTGCACTCGCGAAATTACAAAATTTGCAATTCTGCACAAGAAATCCACCAGCAAGCAGCATAAACCTTATGAAAATGATGATTTTTATCAGAATAACTCCTCAGGTTGACATTTGCCTGCACTTTTTTTTGCAAGGAGTCCATTTTGGGGGGGGGGAAGGAAGTGCCCCACAGTCTCCAACTTCCTGTTCCTGTCCAGCAGGCTCCTCCCAGTGCTTTCTTCATGTGCTGGTCACTTTCATTTGGATTCTTGACCTGGAAGGATATTACTTTTTGTGGATGCTGCTGGATATTTGGATTTGAGGCCTTTTTGACTTTCTTTGGATCACTTTTGGATTAGAAATCAACTTTGTTTGGGGCATTACAGTTGCTGTTCTGCAGAAAAACGAGTTTTGCAAAACTGAAAGCACTCAGCAGGTGCAAAAGTTCAAACTCATCATTAGTAACCATTCCCTGTAGTGCTTCCTGAGGGGCCCCTCCAGAGCTCAGTTGCCTACTTGCAACTATTCTATGACCCTGCTCTGACCCTCACAGCAGGCTTATAGAATAGCTACAAGTAGGCCACAAAGGTCCTGGGAAAAAAAATTGCACTGTAACAGAAAGCAAATTACAGATAAGGAAGCAGATGCAAGACTGGAAGTTTAAATTCAGTGACACATTAATAAATCAACCCCAAATTAATTCATGTCAGTTGGAGCAGGGCAGGTGTGCTTGCTTTTATTATTTATTTATTATTATTAATAGTGTTTTGTTGAGCGCATACAACCCGGAGGCCTCGTAGCGCTATATTATCTGAGTCAGGAGAGGGCCAGAGGACCAAGTTAGATAAAGAGGAGCGTTTTCCGGTATTTCCCAAATTTCAACAAGTTGGATTTGCCGCGAAGAGTATCAGGCAAGGAGTTCCAAGCCTTGGCGGCATTCCAGGAGAAGGATCGCCCTCCCCATCTGGCCCGTTTGATTCTGTTTACAGTGGCTAAGAAGGCTGAACTGGATCTCAGGGTTCTATAGGGAAGATAAGGGGTTGCCAGAGAGCAGATCATGGATGGGGCAGTCCTCCACATGGCCTTGTGCATAATGCACATGGATTTGAACATGGATTTGAGCTTTTCCCCCCCATAATCTACAGTGATGAACCAGAGGGTGGCAGTGATGTACCAGAGGGTGGCATGGGTGAACCAGAGGGTGGCAGTGGTGAAACAGAGGGTGCTGTGAACCTGTGATGATGAACCAGACGTAGAAACAACATAGTCGCGACCGTTGCGAGCCGACAAGTAAGTTCGCAGTTGCGAACTGGTACAAAACCCTCGCGACTGGCAGAAACCCTTGCGAACACAAAAAAACCAAAAAATCCGCAAAATTCGCGAGTGTTCCCGGATTTTGCGGATTGCAAAACACGAATACGCAAATTCGCGAACGCCAGATTCGCAAAATTCGCCCATGCTTAATCCTGATAAGGTACTACGAGTACGTATTGACACTGTTGACTTTCCCTCCAATACGCAAGTGTTTACCTGATACTGTCTCAAGACTCTTGACACCTGTGCTGATATCTGCACTGTACTTACTGTGAATGTCTGTTTGGTCTTTGCATTTGAACGGTTGTGAAGCGCTTCGATACCTCCGGGTTTGGCTAGCGCTATATAAAACTTCATAATAAATAAATAAATGAATTGCAAACACTTACCCCAGTCAACTGATCTGGGTTTAATCCATCATCATTCTTTAGCTCACTCTGCCACCCCAGCTAGACATGACCATATGCAAATCAGTCTGACCGTGTGGCTCTTGGGAACAGTCCAGCCCAAACTGCCAAGCCATGTTTTTCCTGGACCGGAAACAAGCATCCTGGTTTCTGGCTGATCAGCCGTCATCATCCCTTTATTGCCTCTAGTCTAAGGGTCTATGGACTTTCTTCAGGACAAGAGAGGGAGAGGTATTTATTCTTTATCTCTCATACAAGGTAAGCCTGGTAATGGACATTAGCGGCAGCAGAAACCCACTGTTAGCAGCGCGATGTAAGCGCTTTCCCACCATACCCGAAGGAGCCACTACGGACTCCATACAAGTTATAGATACAATGCACACCCGTAAGTCCGGCAAATATTGAGCCAATAACCCCAATTAAGAAGACAGGTTAAGTGAATCGGCTTCCCTTGTATGAGCGATAAAGAATAAATAACGCTCCCTCTCCAGTCCTGAAGAATCCCATAGACCCTTGGAGGAAATAAAGGGACGAAACATACCTTAGACCTAAAATGTGTTTATTGAATCTTGATCCTTTTTGTTTACACGCTCTATCGCTCTTGTGGATTATGTTTGCACTATAGAAAATCAAAATTATGATTTTAGCCAATGTCCTGCTCTGTACAATTTAATTGTCAACTGCAGGGGGTTTGTACATGCAAAGGGGCCTTCCCTCACCCGGGGGGGATGGGGAGGTGGCATTTTAGACTAGTATGAAGATTCATAGGGTGGTAGTGGCTGTTAGCGGAAGGTGGGTGTGGGGTGCTCTTCCAGTGACGGTCATCAAATACAGAGCTTAACAGAAATTAACATAAAAAAGCGCATTGTCTAAATGTTATGCTTTTCTTCTGATATTTGAACTTCAATCGGACCATCCCTTTTTCAAAAACACTGGCCACGCTCACAGGCTGTCCCGCTCCAACCAGGCACAACAATAATAACAAGCATTTGCCATGCAATAGGTCTTAAATTTGCAGGAGTTTGAGCTATTGGCATTGCAAATGACAATGCCTTTTATTTATGTTTTGGTCTTTAAAACATAAATAAAAGGCATTGTCAATTACAATGCAAAGAGCTTAAACACTTGCAAATGCGAGACCTATTGCATTACAAATGCTTGTTAGTTCACTCTTCACTTTTAAATAAGAAAATGTTGACAGCTTGACAAATTAAGTGCCACAGATGGATGTATGATGGATGGTAGGATGGATAAATATATAGATAATGATGGACAGCTAGATGACTAGATGCGTTGGTGGACTTTTTGGAATGGGTAGTTGATGACTGGACAGACAGATCCAGATAGGTAAGCTGGGAAATGGAATGATGTATGAGAAGAGAAAGGTAAGCTGAGTAATGGATGGGTAGATGAGAAGGGAAATATGGGCAGGTGGGCAAACGGATAGACAAACAGATAGACACATAGGGGGTCATTAGGATTGCGGTTTTTCCGCATCCTCTGGGCCGGCGGAAGCCACCGCCGGCCCGGAGGATGCGGAAAAACCGCAGCGGACCCACCAAAGACCCACCGACACATTAGGATGGCTGGTGGGTCCTGGTTTCCGTCCGCAGCTTTTCCGCCACGGCTGGCTTACAACCGCGGTGGAAAAGCTCTAATATGGTGACGGTGTTTGTCAGACACCGTCTCCCATATTAGGATGGCCTGTTTCAGATGCTTTTCCGCGGCGGGTTTTCCGCTGTGGAAAAGCATGTGTAACTTCACTGCGGGGGCCCGTTGCGGGCCCCCTAGGTGAAGGGGGGCTAGGGGGTGCACATGGGGGGTACCTATGGTACCCCCCTGCATTTGTATGCGGAAAGCGGCAGGCATCGTGCGGTGCCTGCCTCTTTCTGCATACAAATGCAACACCTGCATTTTTAACGTTGCGGCGGGTGCAGCTTGAAGCCGCACCCGCCGCAATGTTAAAAATAGAGGATGTGACCGCCAGGGTGGCGGTCACATCCTAATTGCACAGGAGGGAACTCCGCAGGCCATGCGGAGGTTCCCTCCTGCTCTGGGGTCGCGGACGGACGCAAGTCCGTCCGCGATCCTAATGAGGCCCTTAGTCAGACAGACAGACAGACGGGTAAATGAACAGAAACCCCATATCTGATAGCTCCCAGCGGTTCCCAGCAGTATTCACACACAAATCATGGTGTTAAGCAAATATTGCTAACACCAGGCTCTGCCATTCTGCAGGGATGCGCTGTATTCACAAGAAAGTGGACATTCTTGGAACTTGCATCATTCTTGCATGGGACAAACCTCAAGACTGCCCCCTTTGCATAGCCATGCCTATTTTCCCCTACTCCTCTGATCCATCCATCTTGGATCATCGCAGCCAAATGCCCATGATCTGATGTCACACTTCGCTAGATCGGCTCCTTGCCCATACTGTCTTACCAGTAGAATGGTGTTGTCTACTTATGCATACAACACCCCAGTGTCATCCTCTACAATGATGTCATTTATTGAAGCTCCCTCTAGCAGAGACAAGTGGTGAATTAATCTAAACTTTCCCACTCCTTTTTTAGGTATCCCACGTTGCCCCAGCGGTGAGATGATCCAATCCGGAAGGGGCGAGCTATCCTGCCCTCTGCCACCTCAGTGTCCAATGTTGCTGCCTCCACCACAGGAAGTTTTTAACTGCGCTCAAGTTGTCCTCCCTCCTGCAACCCTGGGGACCCTGGTACCCCACCCAGAAACCCTCTGTGAATCCACATTTCAGCCACAAAGCTCCCTCTCTGTCCAGGTACATGGAGAGCGACGATTTCATGGCCTCCACCTTAATGGGTGTAGGAGCCTTTTGGCCCAGGCTGCCCTGTTGTCCGCAGCCTCTGGAAGACTTCCATTGTTCTGTGCATGTAAGTACGGCATAGCCGCTTCAGAGAAGCCATCCTTTGGACCCTCCTTTGTTTAGTTTGTGATACAACGTCTTCTTCAACAAAAGGACTAGAGACCAGTCTAATGCCTATTTTTTTTACCTACAGAGTGCAATTAGTACCTTGTCCCCCTCTTTTCTAAGGCTCATAAGGCACCTTCCATACAACAAGTATGTACCCCCATTGGCATCTTTTCTTACTTCCCACAATGAAATAACAATACTTCTCCAATCACTACAAAGACGACCTTGGGTCATTTTTTTGTGTAGAGTGGGTGTTTTCTGTTAAATGTTTGTGCGTCTTGTATTGTCTTTTTTTTACAGGACACTGCACCAGTGCAATTAGATCACATCTAAGTTAATGTTGATTAATAAGCACTGCATATATCACTCCTTTGCAGGTCACCACTGTCACACACGGAATGCTTTGCATCCCTGACGTTTTTAAGATTACACTGAAGGAAATTCCTTTTGAAATCGTATTGCATATTGAGATCATCGGTCGCCTGCATGTAGCATTCACTACCTGTTTATGTAGCACTACTCCATTGATGACATTGTCAAACTAGCTATGAGAGTAGGGTAGGATCTGTTAGCCTGTCCTGAAGAAGAACAGCATACTTCAAAACATGTTGACACACACAGGAGGTTTTGTACATTGACACAACACACCTCCATCTTACACCTTTTTAACAATACCGGCATCATGGAATATTAAAGTTTGTACTCCACAGAAGCTAGGTATTTTTTAACATTTACTTTTCACTCACTCCTGACCCTTCCACTCACACATTTTCACACCACACATAGCGAATAATGTATCCTGTATCCGCAGGTAGTAACACACAGCGTCCCGTAGAGGGCGCAAAGACCCCTGTGATGAAGCATGAAACCAAGGGCCCTTTTGGTGTGTGAGGGGTATTTAAGAAACATTATGTGCTTCCAACCAATGTTGGCAATGCACATGACCAGGGGCGTCCGCAGAAATGTTTCCAGGGGTTAATATTTTTACTTAATCACCATCCTCCGACATGATAGAGCACAAGCATTAAATAAATAAATAAATAAAAAATCTAAAAAAGACAAAGAGCTTAAATAAACAAAGAAACCCATGGGGGAGAAAAATATTGTGAGGCTCCACAGCAGATGACCTGGCAACTACAATGAAACAGAAGAAAAAACAAAAAATGGCCGGAAAACAAAATCTAAATCAGATTGATGTGGTTCTAGAGAGATCCACATCAGCAAACCTTTCATTGATGATACAGTAGACGATTGTGTCACATTCAAGAGCTAGAAGGATCAGCCTCACTAAGCCACATTGTCTAGAACAATATTAATGAAGCAACTCATTAAGTACCAAAGCCATCACTGATTCCATCTATTCACTTGAACAGAAACTCACAGAGGAGTGTCCCCTTTAAAGTCTGTAGAAAAGCAAGAGAGTGAGTTCTCAATGCAGAAGTAAAGGCCAGGTGCAGGAAAACTGAAACAAGAAAGCAGGGGACTGATAAATGGGTAGGTTTTAGGTGTACTCTGCAATTCATTAAACACGGAAGTAGCAGGGCTACATGTCCTCTAATGCACACCTCTTTAGAACAGAGGCATAGACCAAAAGGCAAACATTAAGGATGGACAGAATGGAGTTCATGGGTTTGGAGAGATGGGATATAACCATTACAACGCAACTTTTACAACGCACTACTATTATAACGCAACAACTTCAACGCAGGATTATTATTATTATTATTATTATTGCGCGCACAGCTACCCGGAGGTTTCCCGGCGCTTGCCTTGGGAACCCATCCTGGCTTTTCCCTGTGAGATAGCCCCTACAGGGCATCCCCAAGGTGAAAGCCAGGCATCCCGCCGCAGGGGGCCGTTGTGGAGATTAAGCATGCTTAATGCCCAGAGTTGCAGAGTGAGAACCCATGATTAGAGTGGGCACCGAAGCGAGAATTATCGAGTCTGTGGACATTTGAGCTCAAGACCCTGCCGCGTCGGGAATTGAACCCTGGTCCCGGGTCTGACCTCAGCTTCCGGGTCTGCCTGCTCTACACTGTGAGCCACACTTCTCCGCGACAACGCATGCTATTTCAATGCATGCCAATACAACGCAGATGTCATTACAACGCATGCCATTACAACGCATTTATGGGTAAATTTTTAATTGATTTGTAAATGTTTCTATATTAATTATATTATAATAATTTAATATTATTTTTGTTAAAAAATATTAGAAAATATTTTTTATATTAAATGTATTATTTTTAATACTAGAGTATTAATTTTAAGAAAAATCATATTTATGGGAAAGTTTTTAATTGATTTGTAAATGTTTTATTTATATTAATTATATTATAATAATTTATTGTTATTTTTGTTAAAAAATATTAGAAATTATTTTTTATAATAAATGTATTATTTTTAATACTAGAGCATTAATTTAAAGAAAAAGCACATTTATGGGAAAGTTTTTAATTGATTTGTAAATGTTTTATTTATATTAATTATTTTATTATAATTTAATATTATTTTTATTTAAAAAAATATTAGAAATTATTTTTTATATTAAATGTATTATTTTTAATACTAGAGTATTAATTTAAAGAAAAAGCATATTTATGGGAAAGTTTTTAATTGATTTGTAAATGTTTTATTTATATTAATTATATTATAATAATTTAATATTATATTTTTTTTAAAAATATTAGAAATTATTTTTATATTAAATGTATTATTTTAATACTAGAGTATTAATTTAAAGAAAAAACACATTTATGGGAACGTTTTTAATTGATTTGTAAATGTTTATTTATATTAATTATTTATTTATTTATTTATTTTTGAGATTTATACAGCGCGTACAATTGCCCGTAGGCGTCTCGGCGCTAGAAACTTTGAATGTATTCCCGAGGTTAGGCCGGTAACTATTCTTGATCAAACAGCCAGGTCTTTATCTTTCTGCGGAACTGCATCAGGGATGGGCTGTCTTTGATGGAAGCTGGCAGGGAGTTCCATAACCTGGGATCTGCCACAAGAAAGCGTCTATCGCCCCAGTTAACTGTTTTTGTTCGTGGTATTTGAAGGATTTTAAGGTTGTTAGATCGGAGCGATCTTATGGAGGACTGGTATCTGAGATGGGATTTCAGGAAATGTGGACCACAGTTGTGCAGTGCTTTATAGAGTATGTACAGCACTTTAAACTTTATCCTGTTTCGAATCTTGAGCCAATGCAGGTCTCTTGTAGTCTCAGAGATTGGTGAGAACTTTGGGATTCCAGACAAGAGGCGGGCTGCAGCATTCTGGATGGTCTGCATTTTGTTGGTCACTCTTGCTTGGGCGTTGATGAATAAGCCGTTACAATAGTCAAGAGATGACAGCACGAGGGCGCTTACCAGCGTCTTACCTGCTGAGGTTGGTAGAAACGGCATGATTTTATTAATCAGCCTAAGTTTGTGATAGGATGTTGCTGCTATTTCATTTGAGTGGGCCATGAAATTTAATTTATCGTCAAAAATCACCCCCAGATTTCTGACGGTGATGGTTGGTGTGGGTGGTGTTCCGTGCGTAGGGGGCCACCAGGTGTTTGACCATCCGGGGAGAGATGTCCAAATATGACGACCTCCATTTTTTCAGCATTTAACTTTAGGCAGTTAGAGGCCATCCACTCACCGATCGCCCGCATGCCCTCTTGGAAGTTTTCAGCTACCTTGTCTCCATTCCCGTTGATGGCCAACACAAGCTGGGTGTCATCCGCGTACAAGGTAAGGCTCATCCCATAGGCCTTGATGACAAAGGCCAGGTCCAACACGTAGATATTAAATAGTGTCGGACTAAGGGATGAGCCTTGGGGAACCCCACACGGTAGTGACAGCTTGTGCGATTGGAAGGGCCCCATAATAATTGAATATTATTTTTGTTAAAATTAATTTAAAGCAAAAGCACATCTATGGAAAAGTTTTTTATTGATTTGTAAACGTTTGATGTTTGATGTAAATGTTTAAACCTCCTGGTTTAGATTAATAATTTATACCCCTCCACTATCCCACACATACCCTAGTATTACACCCCCCTGGAGTTAGAGTAGTAATTTATACCCCTCCACTATCCCACACATACCCCAGTATTACACCCCCCTGGAGTTAGAATAGTAATTTATACCCCTTCACTATCCCACACATACCCTGGTATTACACTCCCCTGGAGTTACAATAGTAATTTATACCCCTCCACTATCCCACACATACCCTAGTATTACACCCCCATGGAGTTAGAATAGTAATTTATACCCCTCCACTATCCCACACATACCCTAGTATTACATCCCCCGGGAGTAAGAATAGTAATTTATACCCCTCCACTATCCCATGCATACCCTAGTATTACACTCCCTTGAGTTAGAATAGTAATGTATACCCCTCCACCATCCCACACATACCCTAGTATTACACCCCCCTGGAGTGAGAATAGTAACTTATACCCCTCCACTATCGCCTATTATACCCTAGTATTACACCCCCTTGGAGTTAGAATAGTAATTTATACCCCTCCACTATCCCACACATACCCTAGTATTACACCCCCCTGGAGTTAGAATAGTAATTTATACCCCTTCACTATCCCACACATACCCTGGTAATACACTCCACTGGAGTTACAATTGTAATTTATACCCCTCCACTATCCCACACATACCCTAGTATTACACCCCCCTGGAGTTAGAATAGTAATTTATACCCCTCCACTATCACACACATATCCTAGTATTACACTCCCCTGGAGTTAGAATAGTAATTTATACCCCTCCACTATCCCACACATACCCTAGTATTACATCCCCCTGGAGTAAGAATAGTAATTTATACCCCTCCACTATCCCACGTATACCCTAGTATTACACTCCCTTGAGTTAGAATAATATTTTATACCCCTCCACTATCCCACACATACCCTAGTATTACACCCCCTGGAGTTAGAATAGTAATTTATACCCCTCCACCATCCCACACATACCCTAGCATTACACCCCCCTGGAGTTAGAATAGTAATTTATACCCCTCCACTATCCCACACATACCCTAGTATTACACCCCCCTGGAGTTAGAATAGTAATTTATACCCCTCCACTATCACACACATATCCTAGTATTACACTCCCCTGGAGTTAGATTCCACACATACCCATTTATTACATCCCCTTGAAGTTAGAAAAGTAATTAATACTTGTCAGATAATGAACATTAAAACTTTATAAAGTGTTTTATTTTAATATAATTATATTTTTAGAATATTTTATTTTATTAAGTGATAAATTAAAACTTCCAATATGGTCTGTGAAAAAATATTAAAATTAATTTTAAAAAAATTCTCACACTTTTACATTGCTTTCTATGTGAAGTATTGTACTTCATTTATTTGAATAGCTCTCTATGTGAATCTCGCGTCTATGAAATATGAAGCTTGTTGGAGACTAACGGGGTTTGGTACACAATCAAAAAGGAGTTTGCTGAAGGTAAGAATAATATTTATTAAATGTATATATTAATAAAATTAAAAATGAACATTGTTTAAATAAATTACATATGTTAAATAAACGAATACAACAAAGTTTATTAAAGTAAAATTTCAAAAACATTTATTTCATACATGAATATATTTTTATTATTTTTTGCACATTTCAAACCATTTAGTAAAAAAAGATTTTAATCAAAATAAATAATTTTTAATATACAGTATTAATTAATAATGTTTTTTAAAAATAGTCCTTTTTCTTTTTTTTCAGCTTGTGATGAGGTATACACATGAACGTCAAACGCGTAGGCAGCCATATTGAGGAGCGTCACTGGACAGAGCAGAAGCCTGGAGATCTGCGCTCAGGTAGGAAACTTTTTAAACTTGTTATTTTATTTAAAAAAATGTATAGAGCGATATTTATTGCAAGGAGAGAAAAGGCAGGTTTAGAATAGTTAAATAACATGTTTATTTTACATTCAGCATGTTCCCGTTCACATTGTTAGAGTATGTCTAAGTTGGGTCACATGTTTGTTTAACTTTTTAGCAATGTATGCATTTATTGAGTTAAAAATAGTTAAACAATGCTTTTAGAATGTATTTTTGTGACATTCTTTGTTATGAAATACATCGGACACAGAAGAAGATCGATTTACTAACATTGGAATTCGAGAGGAGAAAATGGGTCTTTTTTCGAGGAAGATTTTAGGAATCGTGGAACACATCTTTGGATTGTTTTGGGGGTTTGTTTTTCAATGGATTAACATCTTTGGAAATGGTTTTTGAAGGAGTGCAGATTTCGAGTACACCAAGAGGATGGATCGTAATTTGGATTTTTTGGGAGTTCTGTTTTCGAGAACAGCAAGAAGATGGATCGAATTTCTTTTTTTGGCGAGTTGGAGATTGTTTCGATTTGGAGAAGAAATCTTTTTTGGGGAATTGTTTGTTGTAAATCGATCTTTTGAAAAGGAATACCTTATTTTGGAAATGCATTTTTTTTTAAAAATGATTTTGAAAAAGAAGATTGATTCCATTGATATTTGGGAATGGAATATATCCAATGGAATACAAAAAAAACATGGCTTTGGATTGCATAAAAGAAAAAAAGAAAGAAAAAAGAAGACTAAAATGTTTAGCAAAATGCCAATTGAAATGTGTAGAAATGCAATTTAGGGCAAAACAGGAAAGTAAAAATGTAGGGAGAATAGGACCCGTACCCTCCAGATAGGCCCTCGCTGCCCAACAACCCTAGACATGCAAGATCCCCACATTTGAAATCACCAGAGATTCAGGTGGGGTTAAAAGGCCATGTTTATTCACACATTGTATAAACATGACAAGCAATAACATGCATATCAAAATCACAAGTTATAACATAACTACATTTATGAGCATATCAGCTCGATGAGCATATCAGCTCCATGAGCATATCAGCTCCATCACCTTCCCAACCCTAAGGGAGGAACACCATCTGGTTCGCATCTCGCAACTGGGTATCCTATGCCAAGTGCCGTGCACCTGCCCCTTAGAGTGGTGGGTCCCGCCCTTCTATCCTTGTCCGCCATTACCGGGGCCCACCTCTCGACCACCAGGCTGCCCAGGGTCGCACGGGAGGCTCGAAATCTGTCGCCCTAGCCTCCCCAGCCGGTGGTCACTTCATCCCAGTGGAGAGCTTGCCATATCCCCCCTCAGAGCTGGCCTATAGAGCCCGGCAAGCGGGCTTCCATCCATCTTGTTTAGCCACTATTTACTGATCGCAGGTCTCTTCTCCGCAGAACACCCCTCAAACCATTAATCTAAGGGACGGGTGGGTGGGAATTTCGGAAAGCCGGCCTGGGTCTCGAGAATGGCCAGGAGCCGGCGTGCAGTCAGGAATCCAGGAGTGATAGCGGGAACAGAGACCCCAGTCACAGGGAGTTGACCCTAAATAGGCCAAGAGTCTCCACCCCCTGACCCTCGGGTCACGCGATATTGCCAGAGCGGAATTGGGTCGGTCGGACGCCGATTGGGCCGTCCGCCCGACCAATCACCAGAGACCAGGAGCGGGCGGGGTCCGGAGAGGCCGGGTCCTAAGTGCGCGCGTCGTGATTCTCCACGCTTGTCATAGGACCCGTACCCTCCAGATATGCCCCCGCCGCCCAACAACCCTAGACATGCAAGATCCCCACATTTGAAATCACCAGAGATTCAGGTGGGGTTAAAAGGCCATGTTTATTCACACATTGTATAAACATGACAAGCAATAACATGCATATCAAAATCACAAGTTATAACATAACTACATTTATGAGCATATCAGCTCCATGAGCATATCAGCTCCATGAGCATATCAGCTCCATGAGCATATCAGCTCCATCACCTTCCCAACCCTAAGGGAGGAACACCATCTGGTTCGCATCTCGCAACTGGGTATCCTACGCCAAGTGCCGTGCACCTGCCCCTTAGAGTGGTGGGTCCCGCCCTTATATCCTTGTCCGCCATTACCGGGGCCCACCTCTCGACCACCAGGCTGCCCAGGGTCACCCGGGAGGCTCGAAATCTGTCGCCCTAGCCTCCCCAGCCGCTGGTCACTTCCTCCCAGTGGAGAGCTTGCCATATCCCCCCTCAGAGCTGGCCTATAGAGCCCAGCAAGCGGGCTCCCATCCATCTTGTTTAGCCACTATTTACTGATCGCAGGTCTCTTCTCCGCCACAAGGGTGGCCAAGGCCCACCGGTCTGACACCCTCCCCACCTGCGTTCAGAATAAATGACCAGAGTTCTTGGATAAACGTATCAGTTCCATAGTCCGACAAATGCACCCCATCCTGGTGGTACATTGCTTCTCCGGAAATCATCCGGTGCTGGAGGTAGCGCAAGCAGCCCTTCACTGAGCACAACCTTGCTCGCTCGCCGTTCAATCGCCTCACCGAGACGTTCATAGATCTAGGACGCACTCCTGGGCCCCATGCCCTGCGTGATATCATGCCAGACCAGACTAGCTTCGTTGATGGGAACACATGCCCCAGCCAGGCAAATCCGCTACTAGGGCTTCCTTGACAGCCAAGCGCCCCCTGTCGACCATGCCATTGCCTCCCAAATGCAAAACAATCCAGTCCGGCGATTTGTGCTCTCGTGCCCTGAGCTCCTCGACGATCCGCCTCAAGTGTCGGATCCGCATCCCTCCAACGCCGTGCCATACGAATTCGGTCTCGCCCAATGCGGCTGGTTTCACCACCTCTCTTCGCTGCAAGCGCACTGCCGCGCGACGCACGAAAGAGTGCCCGATTACCCATACCATGGAAGCGGGCATACTAATCAAAAAGGAGAGAGATGGAACCGTTAGACACTGCACACATATGCCTTACAACAATTCAGGCCTTACATATCGTTTGTAACAATCAGAGGTCCAGCGACCTACACCTTTCACCATGATGGGGGGGAGACCCACCCCAGCCGCTAAAGTTGCGGCGCCAATCCTAAAGGAATGAGAAGAATAGCCCGCTGCTCCCAGTCCCAGGTTCCCCAGGGCCAACCCAAAGACTGCCTTAAACTGGTATTGCGACAGGCAATCCCCGTTTTCGTGGACGAAAAGAGCCGACCCCCCCCGCTGGGCGTCGGGGTAGGTACGCCTGCATATGGGATACGGGGCCGGCTGCTATCCCTGGGGCAGACCGCAACTGAATGTCGAAACCCTTTCCTGTTTGGTCTGTTTTGAACCGTCTTAACCGCACTACTAGGTAAGCATGGGCGGAAAATCCGTTACGCTCGCGGATTTTGCGGATTTTCGGTAAATTCGCAATCCACGAGATTCGCGAATTTCCCGCAAAATCCGCAAATTCGCACGCAGCGGATTTTTTTTCTTTGCGGCGTAAGTTCGCAATTGCGAACATGTAGGTGCGGCGGGCAGCAACAATCTCGCACTCGCGAAATTACAAAAATTGCAATTCCGTACAAGAAATCTACTAGCAAGCAGCATAGACCTTCTGAAAATGATTATTTTTATCAGAATAACTCCTCAGGTTGACATTTGCCTGCACTTTTTTAGATTTGAGGCCTTTTGATTTTCTTTGGATAACTTTTGGATTAGAAATCAACTTTCTCATATAAGCTTGGTGGGGCATTAAAGTTGCTGTAATGCTGCTCTGCAGAAAAACGAGTTTTGCAAAAGTGAAAGCAGGTTCAAAAGTTCAAACTCATCATTAGTAACCGTTCCCTGTAGTGCTTCCTGACAAGGGCCCCTCCAGAGTTCAGTTGCTAGTTGCAACAATTTTATGACCCTGCTCTGACCCTCACAGCAGGCTCATAGAATAGCTACAAGTAGGCCACAAAGGTCCTGGAAAAAAAATTGCACTGCAATAGAAAGCAAATTACAGATAAGGATGCAGGTACCAGACTGGAATTTTAAAACAGTGACACATTAATAAATCAACCCCAAATGAATTCATGTCAGTTGAAGCAGGCAGGTGTGCTTGCTTTTTCCCCCCATAATCTACAGTGATGATGAACCAGAGGGTGGCATAAGGCATTGATGTACCAGAGGGTGGCATGGGTAAAACAGAGGGTGGCAGGGGTGAAACAGAGGGTGCTGGGAACCTATGATGATGAACCAGAAGTAGAACCAACATAATCGTGACCGTTGCGAGCCGACATGTAAGTTCACGATTGCGAACTGTTACAAAACCCTCGCGAACTGTCAGAAATCCTTGCGAACTGGCAGAAATCCTTGCGAACACAAAAAAAAATTCCGCAAATTCGTGAGAATTCGCGGATTTTGCGGATTGCGAGTTTGCAAATTCGCAAAATTCGCAAACGCCAGATTCGCAAAATTCGCCCATGCTTACTACTAGGCCCCCACGGGGAAATGGAGATATCCTTGAGCTGCAGGCCCCCCCCCCCGTGGTCTACTCTGGAGGCCCCCACAATCTCACCCAGGCGAAATGCCCCGTAAAAGGCCAGGCAGAAGGCCGCCCCAGCATGATTGCCTTGAATGGTGACTGGCAAATAACAGGCAGTACCCCCAAAATATCAATCAAGGTCGGGAGATCCAAAGGCCTACGACAGTCCCGCCGTGTCCCGTCTAATCGGGTCCATCCCGCTAAGGCCTTCCTGATCAAGAATGAAGCCCCAGGATCCCGCTCCCCCGCCAATTTAGCAAAGAAGCCTATCGCCGCCAGGGAAGCCTTAGCATAAGACACTGTTTTGCCCTGGTCCCGCAGAACCTGTAAAAAGGCGTACATCGTTTCAGTTGAGAAGACCCTTCCCCCACCCAACTGTTCAACAAATGATTTGTAAACATTAAACTGCGACTGATAGGCGCGTTTGGTGCGATCACTTAGAGTGGCACCTACCAGCCCCGCTAAAGCGGGGCTCCAATTCTCCACAGTGACGTAGGGAACGTCGTCATGCCCTCTTCCGCCTGCGGGTGGAGCCTCCGGAAGTCCTGCAACTTGGAACGAGACAAAGCGTCAGCAGCATGGTTATCAACACCAGGTATATGCGCAGCTTTAAAAGTCAAATTCAATTTCAAGCATGCCAACACCAACAACTTCAGCAACCTCAGCACGTGTGGGCAAGTCGCCCCCTGCCGATTGATAACCTGAACCACTGCCATGTTATCCGACCAGAAGGTCACGACCCTGTCCCTGAAGCGCTCTGCCCACACCGTACCTGCCACCCAGATGGGAAAGAGCTCTAAAAAGGCTAAATTCTTAGTCAGGCCCGCTAAGTGCCACTCCGCTGGCCAGACCGCCCCACACCAGGCAGGGCCCAAGATTGCCCCAAAACCAACACTACCAGCTGAATCGGTGTATAGTCCTAGTTCTTTACTGGACACCGGCGGCGCGGGCCACACCACCCGCCCGTTGAAACCTGCCAGGAAATCCCGCCACACCTTGAGGTCCTCCTTCACCCCTGCCTTTAACCTCACCCGGTGATGCTTCTGGGTAAGACCCACCATCGCTCTGGCTATAGACCTCGAGAAAGGGCGTCCCATCGGAATGATCCGCAAAGCAAAGTTGAGCTGCCCCACAAGCACTTGTAACTGGTGCAACGTCACCTTCGGACATGCCAATGCTGCCTCAAAGGCTACAGAAAAAGCCTTTACTTTATCCATCGGCAATCTACATTCCCCCGCCACTGTGTCAATTTCAATGCCTAGGAAGGACATGCACGTGTCAGGGCCAACTGTCTTGCTCGGTGCCAGCGGCACCCCAAATTCCTTCAACATCGCCACCAGCTGACTTAGGGCCAACGCGCAGGCATCCGACGATGCGTGACCCATTACCATGAAATCGTCTAAGTAATGCACCACATTCGTACATCCTGACTTTTGCGAAAACACCCATTGCAGCATGGAGCTAAAGGTCTCAAAGTACTTGCAGGAGACCGCACAACCCATAGGCATACATCTGTCGTAATAAAATTGCTGTTGGACCTGGAAGCCTAACAAATGATAATCCTCGGGGTGTACCGGTAACAAGCGGAATGCTGATTCAATGTCGGTTTTTGCCAGTAAAGCCCCTCGGCCTAGCTCCCTCACTTTCTGAACCGCGGCATCAAAGGACGAGTACGTCACTGAGCACACCACCGGGTCTATGGCATCGTTTACCGATGCACCTTTCGGTGCGGATAAGTTATGGATCATCCTGAACTGTCCCGGCTCCTTTTTGGGGACCACTCCTAAAGGGGAGCAGACAAAGTTCTCCCAGTGAGGAGCCGGGAACGGGCCTGCTACTCGGCCTAAGGCGCGCTCTTTCTCCTGTATTTTATTGAAAGTTTATTTGCTTTGTTTATGATTTAAAAATGTTGTCTTTTATGTATATTTTTTTAAAACGTGAGTATTAATTTTGATACCCGAGTATTAATTTTAATACCCGAGTATTCATTTTGTTTGAAGTGTTTGTTTCATTAAAAAAATATGCTCAGTTGGGTTTACCGTTTTAATACACTTCCCCACCCAAAACCCCTATTTTCCCAGTATCCCGTGCCAGGTTGTAGGTTACAAATTTAATAATATATATATATATTCTTAAATTTATATGCTTTGTTAAGGTATGCGGAGTATGGTCATGCGTTGTAAATGCACTTTTATAGTGTTTAATTATTTTGCGTTGTAATGGTATGCGTTGTAATATGATTCGTTGTAACGCTATTTGCGTTGTAAAAGATGTTTTGTAATGGTATGCGTTGTGAAAGTATGCGTTGTTGTGTCATACATTCGGTGAGATGGAGTTCTGACAGACTTGGGAGTTACACTCAGCTAGGAGTAGGGGGGGCAAGAAAATGGAGACAATCTTGATGTCATATTTTATGTTATTTAGGGGCCTTGCCCATTCTAGAGAAGAAACTGTGTTTTAAGGTCACTTAATAAAAAGGTGATGTGGTGAGAGTAAAAAGTACTGTAGATGGGGGGAGGAAAGTTATGAGGTAGCTGCAGCTCTTTCTGGTGTTTTTGGTGTTGCTAAAGCTAGGACACCGATGCCCAGGGCTAGCAGATACATTTCGGATGCTAGCGATCTCTGCCCACAGTGCTTATGCATGTGCCATTCTGTTTCCTTCAGGTTGAGCACTTCCTTGCAGCCTGTGTAGACACTCTTCATGAGGTTGTAGTGACAGAGCTGGGACTGCCAAGCCAGGTACTACAAGTAGCAGTGCTTGCTCCTGAGCCCAATGGCAAGTTAGAAAACTTTATGTACATTGGGTTAATGTCACTTTGCAGTCCAGTATAGATGCATTGTGTTTTATTGCTATCTGAGTAAGTCTTACCTCTTGTGAGGCCCACTGAGCTTTCTTGATGGTCAGGTATGTGACAGACAAGGCTTCGTCACAAACATGTATACCACACATAACCAAAAGGAGACATAAATCACATGACCACACCAGCCATCAGCTGGGCATATGCCTCTCATGTTGACAACAATATTGAGCCAGGCCTGTTCAGGTTAAATGAAAACAGTGATGCTGTAAAATACTTTTTTACTTCAAATTCAACCAGCCTAGAAACAGCAATACTAAACTAATCGCATTGAAACATGGTATGTGTGCTTTTATCGACACAGATTTAAAGCATACAAAGTGCTGTTTCAGAGACAGAACCTCACAGATTTGCCATTTCAGAGACAGACATACTGTTCTGAACCACAACAATTTAAAAAATTTATCTTTCCAGACACATTTCTGCCATACTTTGCAGCAGGTATAGCAATACACAATTTTCTCTCAAACGTGCAAAAAAAGGCTACAGATTCAGACTGATCAAAAGTGTTCCTGCCCTGGTAAAAGCTGCAACTCATACTGAGCTTCTTCATGCATCACTATTGCACACAATCCGATGTACAGTTTCCTTTCAGACACTTGGCATAGGTACAGAAGTGTCAGACAGCAAGTTGCGAGGGCAGTCCGGCACGAGGCTCTCTTAACACACATACACGTCTGTTGTCTGATTCACTATGGACTGCACACTGATGTATCATGCAATCGGCCACGCACACTCTCTCACTGTCACTCTTACTCAAACACACTGCTCCATTACATAATCATACATGCAACATATTGCACACACATACAATGCAGTTATACTGAAACATAAAACACATAATTTGCTACTTTTATAGCTGTGTAGAAATGTCTGTTACACATTCACCCATACACACAATTTTCCAGTAAGCAAAAAGAACACCACACCTATTCTCGCTGGGATCAATTGGAGTGTGGCAAAGCCAAGGCGCGATGTTGGTAAGGGTTCAGAGGACTGCTCCAAGCAGAGGGTACTTAGTCGATGGAACACAAAAACATCTTTAAGCAGTCTTTAACAAGCATTTGCAATGCAATGGTCTCGGCATCATTAAAGGTAGAGCTATTGGCATTGCTCATGACATTTCTTTTTTTTTCTTTAAATCATAAATAAATGGCATTGTCATTTACATTGCCAATACACACCACTCTGCACCTGCACTCACTGCTCTACACTCACTACTCTGCACTCACTACTCTGCACTCACTACTCTGCACTCACTACTCTGCACTCACTACTCTGCATTCTGCACACTCACTCTGCACTCACTACTCTGCACTCTGCACTCACTACTCACTACTCTGCACTCACTACTCACTACTCTGCACTCACTACTCTGAACTCTCTACTCACTACTCTGCACTCACTACTCTGCACTCACTACTCTGCATTCTGCACACTCACTCTGCACTCACTACTCTGCACTCTGCACTCACTACTCTGCACTCACTACTCACTACTCTGCACTCACTACCCTGCACTCACTACTCTGCACTCACTACTCACTACTCTGCACTCACTACTCACTACTCTGCACTCAATACTCACTACTCTGCACTCACTACTCACTACTCTGCACTCACTACTCTGCACTCACTACTCTGCACTCACTACTCTGCACTCACTACTCTGCACTCACTACTCTGCACTCTGCACACTCACTCTGCACTCACTACTCTGCACTCTGCACTCACTACTCCGCACTCAATACTCACTACTCTGCACTCACTACTCACTACTCTGCACTCACTACTCTGCACTCACTACTCTGCACTCACTACTCTGCACTCACTACTCTGCACTCACTACTCTGCACTCTGCACACTCACTCTGCACTCACTACTCTGCACTCTGCACTCACTACTCCGCACTCACTACTCACTACTCTGCACTCACTACTCACTACTCTGCACTCACTACTCACTACTCTGCACTCACTACTCACTACTCTGCACTCACTACTCACTACTCTGCACTCACTACTCTGCACTCACTACTCTGCACTGTAAATGTAAATGTATTTGAGCTTATATAGCGCACAGCTACCCACAAAGGGTTTCCCGGCGCTTGCTTAGGGAACCCGTCCTGGTATTCCCCTGTGAGATAACCCCGGCAGGGTATCCACAAGGTGAAAGCCAGGCATCCCGCCGCGAGGGGCCGTTGTGGAGATTAAGCAAGCTATTGCCCAGAGTCGCAGAGTGTGAACCCGTGAGTTGAGAAGGCACCGGAGCGAGAATTATCGAGTCCGTGGAATTTTTGAGCCCAAGACCCGCCGAGGCGGGGAATTGAACCCTGGTCCAGGGCCGATCTCAGCTTCCGGGTCTGCCGCCTCTAACCCCTGAGCCACACTTCTCCACACTCTGCACACTCACTCTGCACTCACTACTCTGCACTCTGCACTCACTACTCTGCACTCACTACTCACTACCCACTACTCTGCACTCACTACTCACTACTCTGCACTCACTACTCTGCGCTCACTACTCTGCGCTCACTACTCTGCACTCACTACTCACTACTCACTACTCTGCACTCACTACTCACTACTCTGCACTCACTACTCACTACTCTGCACTCACTACTCTGCACTCACTACTCACTACTCTGCACTCACTACTCACTACTCTGCACTCACTACTCACTACTCTGTACTCACTACTCACTACTCTGCACTCACTACTCTGCACTCACTACTCTGCACTCACTACTCACTATGCACTCACTACTCACTACTCTGCAATCGCTACTCACTACTCTGCACTCACTACTCACTACTCTGCACTCACTACTCACTACTCTGCACTCACTACTCACTACTCTGTACTCACTACTCACTACTCTGCACTCACTACTCTGCACTCACTACTCTGCACTCACTACTCTGCACTCACTACTCACTATGCACTCACTACTCACTACTCTGCACTCACTACTCTGCACTCACTACTCTGCACTCACTACTCTGCACTCACTACTCACTACTCTGCACTTACTACTCACTACTCTGCACTCACTACTCTGCACTCACTACTCTGCACTCACTACTCTGCACTCACTACTCACTACTCTGCACTCACTACTCTGCACTCACTACTCACTACTCTGCACTCACTACTCACTACTCTGCACTCACTACTCACTACTCTGCACTCACTACTCTGCACTCACTACTCTGCACTCACTACTCTGCACTCACTACTCTGCACTCACTACTCACTACTCTGCACTCACTACTCTGCACTCACTACTCTGCACTCACTACTCTGCACTCACTACTCTGCACTCACTACTCACTACTCTGCACTCACTACTCACTACTCTGCACTCACTACTCTGCACTCACTACTCTGCACTCACTACTCTGCACTCACTACTCACTACTCACTACTCTGCACTCACTACTCTGCACTCACTACTCTGCACTCACTACTCTGCACTCACTACTCACTACTCTGCACTCACTACTCTGCACTCACTACTCTGCACTCACTACTCTGCACTCGCGATGGACGACAGAGGCAACGCGCAGAGATTACGTCACTAGTGCACAAACTGGATAATCCAGGGAGTGTCCCGGCCTTCAGGTATGCGAGTCCGTCCGTCCTTGCTGTTATATTTCACATCAGAATCCTGGTCTCACATGAGCACTTCCTTACCCAGCGCCCTTTCAGGAAAGGCATGCAATAATCAGAAGCCCCTGACACTGACCTGTCCGCTGGGATGCGTGTGGCCAGCAGCAGCGGCATAGCTGAAAATGATGCCCCCTGCACAATGTGATGAGGGGTTCACGAGCCTCTCATATCTTACAGATATTGTTTGGCCCTAAGCTGAATGGGGGCGCCCTTGAGGGGGTCGTGGCCCCGTGGAGTGCTGGGGCCCTTCTGAGCCACAGGGACTGCAGCAGCCTTTGTTACCCCTGGCCAGCAGAACTTTTCCAGACACCTCATGTCTCACTCATCGAGCGTGACTCTCACTCCATCCATCTAGCAGTCTTACTGTTGGCGAGTCTCATTGCACCATGGAATAGAGTCTGGCACCTAACAGTAAACTTTTTTCTGTTGAAACATTAATTTTCCATCCTAACTCTCACATCTCACTTTGGTGCACTCTTGGACATTCTGTACGCACATATACCAGAGAAGAGCGTGTCACGCTGCAGCTGGTGTGAGATTTGTGATTATAACTCAAGCGAATCACTGACAGATTATCGATGTCTAAAAAATCGACCTACTATAACATCGAGTCTCTAATATCGATAACACTAATATCGACACCCTATACTTAACATGAAAACTACAATAATATCGAGCAATCTATATCGATGCACAAAAATATCGTCTACAGAAATATCGTTAGCATTATTTTCGAATACCATAATATCGACACTCAATACTACATATCCCACACTACAATAATATCGAATACAAAAATTTCGATAGCACTATTTTCGTCAATATCAAAATATCGATAGCTAAATTATACTCTTTTTTTTATATATAACACCAATAAATCTATTGTCTAAGTAATAAACACATTTCTAATGACTTCACTAATGTTTTTAGAAATTATTAAGTCACATTTAGTGTACAATATTGTGTTTTCGCAAACTAACGAAATTTGTATATAAACTCTTTGTAAACATACTTATTTAATACTTAGTACTCATTTTACATAATCTTTATTTATTACAAGACTTTTATTTTACATATATATATCATTTCAATTCCTCAACATAAACTATTTAAAAAGATATATCTTAAATGTTTTACTTAAAAAAAATTCAAACTAACCAATAGTAACTCGTCTTTACATATCTGACCAATCAGATGGCAAACTTAATTCCACATAGACTATATAAACCAATCACAAACAGCCATACAAGTTGCAGGAAATATTCTTCGTGACCACATACTGCCAATTTTGGGAGCACCATCTATATTCTTCTCTTCAAGAAAATTCATCATAAAACTACAAGTAAGTAATCATATAGCCCTGTTAATAAACTAATTTTTTTGCCTATTAATTATAGACGAAGATTTGTAACCTAATTTGTTGTTTCTTTATGTACTTTACCTTCAAACAGACTCTACAAACAAATCAAGTTATACTTCAACTTCAAGATACAGGACACTTTAAATTTAAAAAAGGTATCTACATATGTTTAACATTTACTTAACGTTCTTTGCCAATTATTGGCCTAATTTAAAACTCTATACTTTGTTTCTTAGCCTGTACATCTTAATACATAGTGTGAAGACTAAATTTTTTGAGAAATAAACGTTACAATGCTGTGTAAAAAATATATTCTTCCTGTTCTTAAATATGTTTTAATGCGCTTTTACTCATAATACATATGTCATCCTCGGTTCTTTTTAGCAATTAAGTAACAATGCTTTATAAGAAATGTTTTTTTTTATATAACATATAAACGCATTAGTAATTTTCATCAACTTTCTCTCTAAACAGAACTCAAAGGTACAGAAAAGACATAATTCACATCAAAGAACAAACATTCTGCTACTACTATAATTCTCTTGGTAAGATCATAAATAAAACATAACTAGCCTTTATAACCTCTATGAAAAGTAATTAAAATAAAATGCCTCTTGTTATGCATCTGTTACTATAATCTTCCTGTTCTTAAATATGTTTTTTAGTGCTTTTACTCATAATACATGTATCATCCCCGGTTCTTTTTAGCAATTAAGTAGCAATGCTTTATAACAAATGTGTATTATTTACATTACATATAAACGCATTAGTAATTTTCATCTACTTTCTCTCTACACAGAACTCAAAGGTACAGAAAACAGATAATTCACATCAAAGAACACACATTCTGCTACTACTATAATTCTCTTGGTAAGATCATAAATAAAACATAACTAGTCTTTATAAACTCTATAGAATGTACTAGAAATGAAAATGACTCTTTTTATGCATGTGTTAGTATAATATTGGAAATGTCTCTTTTTAAATTCAAATAAACAAAACAATTTTTAGAGACGTTATAACGTAAAACAAAAGTGACCAAGAAAAAAATTGTAACTTTTCCTATAACATACTTACTTATTTCTCAACAGACCGTGGCAATAGAAGAACAACATCTAACTGAACAAGCATCTACTTTCGATAAATAGAACATTAGTGGTGGTAAGTAAATTACTAGAAGAATACTAGCTTTATTTAAAAACTTTTATACATGTCAGATTATATTAATATTTGTATATTAACTTTTCTAGATACCAGAAATCAAGAATGACTGATGATGCAAGATTTATTACATCTCAGAAAGGCAAATTTTTGTTATGCTATATGGGCTACATTTATACTCAGGAGAAACAAAAAGACCTTAAAGTCAATTGGAAGTGTACAAAATATTACTCCAATAAATGCTATGGCCGTGCTACAACAAGGGAAACTAGTGTTATAAATACCACTGAACATAATCACCCACCAAACATCTCGGAAATAGAAGTGAGATCCACTCTTGAAAATATCAAGGAATTAAGTACCAGATCAGAACTACCTACCAACGTAATTCTGAAAGAATTACTACCTAAAGTTCCCAAAGAAGCAAGAGGTCAGCTACCATCTATTGCTACCATTAAAAGAACAATAGCAAGAACAAAAAAAGCAAGTAGACCCAATATACCAACGCCTAAAACTTTTGAAGAAGTCATAATTCCGCCAGAGCTTGTAATTACTCATAATGACGAGCCATTTATATTTTATGATAATCATAGCAAGGACAAAAGAATAATAATGTTTGCAACTAATAACAATATTAAAAAATTAACAGAAAGTACTACTTGGATGATGGATGGTACTTTTTCTATATGCCCAAAACCTTTCTACCAGTTATACACAATTCATGGGCAATATCATAATACCTGTATCCCCTTCATATATTGTTTATTACCAAACAAACAAGCCACTACTTACTCAGAAATCTTACAAAAAATAAAGGAACAAAGTTCTGACTACTTCCCAATGAAAATCATCATAGACTTCGAGCAAGCTATGATTAATTCTATTTTGAAAACTTACCCACACACATCCATTCAAGGATGTTATTTTCATTATGGCTGAGATACCCGCCACCCCCTCTCAACACAATCCCCAAGGATGGGAAACCGGAAACAGTTCTGAAGTCTTTGGAAGACGGGAGGGAGTAACCCCCCCGGCCGTATTTATTAAAATATGAAACAAAATTAAAACATTAAATAAACAGTTTCATATTATGTACAATTTCATTACCACATTGCGATGTTTGGCTAACCTTAACAGATTCTCTAATACAAAGGTTCTCCTAGCCGAACTAACATCCTGCAAAACATTTACTTGAAATTTTGAAATTGTACATCCTAACGTTTAAGGGCCAACGGCAAGGTCGTAACCGGTGTCAAGATCCCTAACCCAGAAATATCGCCCTCACTTGTGAGGGGCGGCCCAGAGGCGTACCTCAAGTGCAATTACCAATTTCCCTTGACTTGACGGGGGCCCCAATAAAACTCGTCGCCACTTAGAGGTCGTACGAGGACTCGTGTGAGGTATCTAGAAGGTAGCGTAGACCCCCCCCGAACCCCACACAACTTACCATATCTGCCGTCGCAGACGTCCTGGCCCCGGGAAATTCCCCAGGAGGGGGCTGTAACCCCTCCTACCCAGGAAGGGGCCTTGACCGCCTTTCCTCTTCTTTCGGCGACCCATCCTTAGAAGGGACCGCCTCCCCGTTGAGGGGCCAATGGCCACCTCCCCCGAGCGCTCCCATCCGTGCTGGGTGACGCCCACTCATAGGGATCTTCCAATTAGTGCTCACCGATCATGACCTTACCGCCCGACCAAAATAAATACGACAATGCTAACTAAATGACTAAACTAAAATACAGTAGCAACTATACTTTTATCAAAAGCATGCTTACCAATGGACACTAAAGCAGAATTTCTTTATTTGCAAAACGTAACACAAATCGACATTCTTTATTACATACTCGAAATCATTACGATAATACCACGACCTGTAAACGAAAATCAGAGTTGTCCATCAACTTTATTCAAAAACCACTTGCTGTCATCAGGGGCTGGTGGGTGGGTCAAAATTGGCTCTTCGTTCCGTCTCGAGCTCACGTGCAGCGAGGAGGTGCAGCTTCAGAGCACAGGAACAAGAGGATGCCTTCGGATCTTGCTTCTCCTTTTATCCGTCTTCAGGGCGGGCGTAAACCCGCCCCTGCCTGCCCATAGGGCGTGGCCAGCCGCGTCAGTGTCTAGGCCAACCCACTCTAGGGCGGGAAAAGGCGCGCCCCGGCTACGCCGCTTCGGGCATACCAGCCGAGACTCGCCTCCCGCCCAAGATGGCTTCCCGGGGGGATCGTGGTACTCTGCCATACGTTCGGGGGGACCGAGTGGTCGCCCCTTTCCATATGGCTGAGATACCCGCCACCCCCTCTCAACACAATCCCCAAGGATGGGAAACCGGAAACAGTTCTGAAGTCTTTGGAAGACGGGAGGGAGTAACCCCCCCGGCCGTATTTATTAAAATATGAAACAAAATTAAAACATTAAATAAACAGTTTCATATTATGTACAATTTCATTACCACATTGCGATGTTTGGCTAACCTTAACAGATTCTCTAATACAAAGGTTCTCCTAGCCGAACTAACATCCTGCAAAACATTTACTTGAAATTTTGAAATTGTACATCCTAACGTTTAAGGGCCAACGACAAGGTCGTAACCGGTGTCAAGATCCCTAACCCAGAAATATCGCCCTCACTTGTGAGGGGCGGCCCAGAGGCGTACCTCAAGTGCAATTACCAATTTCCCTTGACTTGACGGGGGCCCCAATAAAACTCGTCGCCACTTAGAGGTCGTACGAGGACTCGTGTGAGGTATCTAGAAGGTAGCGTAGACCCCCCCCCGAAACCCACACAACTTACCATATCTGCCGTCGCAGACGTCCTGGCCCCGGGAAATTCCCCAGGAGGGGGCTGTAACCCCTCCTACCCAGGAAGGGGCCTTGACCGCCTTTCCTCTTCTTTCGGCGACCCATCCTTAGAAGGGACCGCCTCCCCGTTGAGGGGCCAATGGCCACCTCCCCCGAGCGCTCCCATCCGTGCTGGGTGACGCCCACTCATAGGGATCTTCCAATTAGTGCTCACCGATCATGACCTTACCGCCACAGGCCGGATAGTTGACCGGCTATCCGGACCCCCCACAACACTCCTACCTAAAGGTCATGGTGTAACGTTTTTAGCCATGCTAAGAAGTCTCCTATGAGTAACTCATTCCCCACCCGAGACAAATGCACTCCATCCCCCAAATACATACTGTCATCATTAATACACCCATGGGAAATAGCATGCAGTGTCTTGGAACGGAACAACCTACTCACTTTGTTATTAAGCTTCCTAACAGAATGATTTAGAGCAGGAACCGAAATAGCCCCCCGCCACACTTTTCGTGGGGTCATATGGGACCATGCAATTGTGCACCCTGGAACTCTCCTCGCTAACCAACTTACAGTGGAAAGCATCGCCTCAAGAAGAAGTCGTCTACCAGTGGTGACCAAATCATTACCCCCAAGATGTACTATCACTACAGACGGCGGTGACCTCGTCCGCCCTAGCAAACCCTCAAAAAATGATTGAAACTGGTCAATACAGTGCCCGCCTCTTCCGTAGAAGGACACACTGTACCCGTATTCCCCAGCTATGTGAATCATATCACCTGCCTTGAATACGTCTGCGGCACGCCTCACGTATGAGTGGCCCACAACCCACACCTCCTTTTTCACAGCCGGTGACGTCTGACCGCTGGCCCGGTGTAGGGTCGACTGCAAAGTCCGCCCCGCCTCGTAGGCTTGCGCAACTGAAAACCAAACAAAAACAAGAAGCGTGAGTACATTGCTACAGCTTCACAACATGTGCAACCGCACATACCTCTTATAACAATTGGAGGACCAACGCCCCACCCGTTTAACTTGTTCAACATCCAGACCCCTGGCTGTAGCTTCTGTAGCAGCCCCTATCCGAAAGGAATGGGTCCCAAACTCGCCCGGGTTCAAGCCCGCAGCGGCAATCGACATCGCAAGCACCCGCTGAAACTGAAACTTTGTCAGTGGGGTGGCGTCAGCGTGTCTCAACAAGGTCCCCCCCCATGATGCCACCCTTCGTGCTAAATAATCTTCTAGACACCTTACCGGGCACATGGAGGACCCGGGAATCCTGCGTATGATTACGCAGTCACCCATCCCACTTTGATCTGTCTTAGACCTGACAAATGAGACCGTCATCGTCTCCCCTCTGATCTGGACCTGGAACTAGTCAGACAGATAGGGAAGAAGAAAACAGTGAAGCAGATGTGCCACAACTGAACGAAAATAAAAGAGCATTTGAGGAAAGGAAAATTACAGTGCCAATTAAAAGATTCAAGAAAAAGAAAAAGAGAACCGAGATTTGTCAAAAGACTGAGACTGAGACTAAAAACTGTAGAGGAAAAACTTGAGCAAGAGAATCAAGACTCCTGCAAAACTGACCTGTCTGGAGCAAAGCCTAAGAGAAGAAGTGCCCGAATAAAGAGACTGAACAATAAATATCAGAATTCTGAATGGACTTATCTTTTTGAAGGAATTTGAAAATCTTGATATAAGTGATGAAAGTGATGAAGAACTGATTGCTGACCAGGCTTCCGAAGAAGAGGAACCAACCTGAACGATGCCCTGTGTAAGCAACCTGTGTAAAGTTACAAAGAGGGGTTGAAAAACTTCTTTTAAGCAAAAATGTCTGATTCCACTGTGAATGGAAGACCTAGACGCAATTGTTGTAAAACATGCTGCAAAGTATGTTTGTGTAGTATAGCATTAGTACTGATATTATGGATAGGACTAACAATTACTATTCCTTACATGATGAGTAAAGATACTAATTTGTACCCTACTAAAATAGTGGCAAAGGACACAGAAGAACTGCAAACGAAAGAGACAACACAAAGTGTAGAAAGACCTGAGAAAACACTTAGCCTTAGACAGACCGTAATGGACTTAGACACATCAGATGAGAGAGGACTACATTATCACAGAATAAACAACAGAACTCATTTAAACGTATTTGCAAACCTGTTAGTACACTACGTAGAAGCAATGGAAATAGAGGACTGTTATGTCTGCATGAAGCTACCTACTTCAGTAGCTGAAGGTGTGACTTATCATCATTTACCACTAACGTATGGAATTTCCTGTAGTATTTTAACTAGTTTGTTCTACAAAAGAGGACCCTTACAGTACTACTATTCTAGCTCAGACGTAATCTTTTCTGAACTTCCTATACGTGGAAATCTGAATCCTGTACATACTAAGAGTGATGGTACACGTTATATGGGAGAATACTTTCTAACTATAGGTACAATAGATTTAGGTGAAGCACATAGAGATAACTTGACATGTTCATTACATGAACAAGAGAAAATGTTTCTATATATGGCAGAGAAAAGAAGAGAAAGTTTCCAAAGAAAAGCAAATGATAAAAGTAAGCATGGGCGGAAAATCCGTTACGCTCGCGGATTTTGCGGATTTTCGGGAAATCCGCAATCCGCGAGATTTGCGGATTTCCCGCAAAATCCGCAAATTCGCACGCAGCGGATTTTTTTGGCGGCGCGCGGCGTTGGTGATACAATTTTTGCGGCGCTCGGCGTTTATCATCGTTTGCCGAGTTGTTTTTTTCGATAGTTTGCGAGTGCTGCGCCATTTTGGATCTTGCTGTGTGATCCCGCGGGAATTGGCGAGCGCGATTACGTCATCGCGGCTTGCCAGCGATAGTTTGTCAACGCGAGTACGGCGAGATCACGTCTCGCGGTACTTCGCAATTGCGAGATTTGAGATGCGGCGAGCGAAAATATAAATTTGCAATTCTGCACAAGAAATCCACCAGCAAGCAGCATAAACCTTCTAGAAATGATGATTTTTATGTGAATAACTCCTTAGTTTGACATTTGCCTGCACTTTTTTAGCGAGGAGTCCATTTTGGGGAGGGGGGCAGGGGGGTGGGAGGAAGGAAGTGCCCCACAGTCTTCAACTTCCTGTTCCTGTTCAGCAGGCTCCTCCCAGTGCTTTCTCCATCTCCTGGTCACTTTTCATTAGGATCTGGAGCTGGAAGGATTACTTTTTGTGGATGCTGCTGGATCTTTGGATTTGAGGCCTTTTTGACTTTCTTTGGATCACTGTTGGATTAGAAATTTTACAAGTAAGTTTGTTTGGGGCATTACAGTTGCTGCAACTAAAATTTTGGAATTTTCGATTTTTGGGCTGTTTTGGGGCCTTTTGCCCAGGGGTACTCAGTGGTGGGTGGACTGATTCTTTCTGTGGGTTGTCTTGAACTTAAACATCATGGAGGCCATAGATGAATTGGGATTGTGCTGATTTTTCTGTGTTTTTCGATTTTTGACCTGTTGTTGGGGCCTTGACCAGGGGTAGTGAGTGGTGCATGGGCCTAGTCTTTCTGTGGGCTGTCTTGAATTTAAACATCATGGAGGGCATGGATGGAATGGGATTGTTCAGATTTTTCAGTGATTTTCGTTTTTTGGGCCTGTACTTGTGGCCTTTTCACCAGGGGTATTTGAGTCTAGCATGGGCCTAGTCTTTCTGTGGGCTGTCTTGAATTTAAACATCATGGAGGGCATGGATGGAATGGGATTGTGCTGATTTTGCAGTGTTTTTCGATTTTTGGGGGTGTTCATGGGGAGGGACATGCCATGTGGCTGGTGGCCATTTTGAGTGCAGCTACAGGCACTGGCCATGTGCTGGCAGGCAAGTGGCCATTTTGAATGCAGGCTTTGTTGTTAGGCCTCCAACCATTTTGCCTACTTTTCAACCTTTATTTATGCCCAGGGGCAGTGAGTCTTGCATGGGCCTAGTCTTTCTGTGGGCTGTCTTGAATTTAAACATCATGGAGGGCATGTATGGAATGGGATTGTGCAGATTTTTCAGTGATTTTCGTTTTTTGGGCCTGTACTTGTGGCCTTTTCACCAGGGGTATTTGAGTCTAGCATGGGCCTAGTCTTTCTGTGGGCTGTCTTGAATTTAAACATCATGGAGGGCATGGATGGAATGGGATTGTGCTGATTTTGCAGTGTTTTTCGATTTTTGGGGGTGTTCATGGGGAGGGACATGCCATGTGGCTGGTGGCCATTTTGAGTGCAGCTACAGGCACTGGCCATGTGCTGGCAGGCAAGTGGCCATTTTGAATGCAGGCTTTGGTGTTAGGCCTCCAACCATTTTTGCCTACTTTTCAACCTTTATTTATGCCCAGGGGCAGTGAGTCTTGCATGGGCCTAGTCTTTCTGTGGGTTGTCTTGAATTTAAACATCATGGAGGCCATGGATGGAATGGGATTGTGCAGATTTTTCAGTGATTTTCGTTTTTTGGGCCTGTACTTGTGGCCTTTTCACCAGGGGTATTTGAGTCTAGCATGGGCCTAGTCTTTCTGTGGGCTGTCTTGAATTTAAACATCATGGAGGCCATGGATGGAATGGGATTGTGCTGATTTTGCAGTGTTTTTCGATTTTTGGGGGTGTTCATGGGGAGGGACATGCCATGTGGCTGGTGGCCATTTTGAGTGCAGCTACAGGCACTGGCCATGTGCTGGCAGGCAAGTGGCCTTTTTGAATGCAGGCTTTGTTGTTAGGCCTCCAACCATTTTGCCTACTTTTCAACCTTTATTTATGCCCAGGGGTAGTGAGTCTTGCATGGGCCTAGTATTTCTGTGGGTTGTCTTGAATTTAAACATCATGGAGGCCATGGATTGAATGGGATTGTGCTGATTTTGCAGTGTTTTTCGATTTTTGGGGGTGTTCATGGGGAGGGACATGCCATGTGGCTGGTGGCCATTTTGAGTGCAGCTACAGGCACTGGCCATGTGCTGGCAGGCAAGTGGCCATTTTAAATGCAGGCTTTGTTGTTAGGCCTCCAACCATTTTGCCTACTTTTCAACCTTTATTTATGCCCAGGGATAGTGAGTCTTGCATGGGCCTAGTCTTTCTGTGGGTTGTCTTGAATTTAAACATTATGGAGGGCATGGATGGATTGGGATTGTGCTGATTTTGCAGTGTTTTTTGTGCTCTATAACTGAACTGATGTTCCTCTGTCTTCCATTTTTTTTAGGTGCACAAGACTCAAGAGAACCACCAGTGCCTGGAAGAAGTCCTGCAGCGGTGTGTGTGTGCAGCATAACGTCACGCGACGTCACGTCTGGCCTCAGACAACTCTACAATTCGTGCAACTGCGGCCTGCTGTCTGACCTGCTCTGAAGAAGATGGCCCCGCCCCCAAAGAAAGTTCTCCGTAGCTCCTCTAGCAAAAAGTTGCTAGTAAGGAGCAGAAGAAGCAAGTTACCAAGGAGGCTGGTGTGCCACCCGCCACTTTTTTTGGGAGCAAAAAAAAAAGTACGCCTGCAGCAGCAGGATCTGCTGGGGACCAAGCTGGGAGCAGCACCCCTGCTCCATTGGGTTCAGTGCCTCTACCACCACGCCAACTTAAGTCAAAGCCCTTGAGTGCTTCAGAGGCAGTCAGTGTACTTCTCCAATCACCATCGACCAGTGATGTTGGCTCATCGCAAGAAAGTAGCAGCAATGTCCCTGAATCAACACAGGTTGTTGTAACTCATCTGACAAGTGTTGAACAACCACAGCCGCAACAACAACACCATGTGCAAGTACACGCCCAAGTACATGTGGAAGGAGAGGCAGCAAAAGGAGATGCGCAAGCAAAGGTGCATGGAGGTTCACAAGTGCCCACAATAGTTGTTCCTCCCGAAGTAGGGGCACATCAGGAAATCGACAATGAAGCCGAGGTATCATTGGAAGCCACTCCTCCTGATGATCATTCATTGTCTTCCACATCCCTAGCAAGGAAAAGATCAAGGGGGGTGTCTACATCTTCTTCAAGCCCACCTCCTTCTGATGCAAGTGATCCGTCTTGGGAACCACAACTGCGGTCTGACAGTGAGGCACACCATGATCTGACACCGGTACCTAAGCGTAAAAGGAAGGTCGTCCAAAAACTCAAACCTATGGAGTGTGATGAGGCTCAACAAGAAGTGACAGATACTGCTGGTGATGAAGCCTCTCACGATGACGACGAGCCAGTCATCACAAAGGTCACTGCAGCCCCACCGGGCATGCAGCAAAGAGACATTTTGACCCTATCCCGAGAAGCTGCTGAGCGTGATGATGATGTCGGCGAGGAGGCAATGGAAATGGAATCATTAGATTTGGAGTTAAGTAGTACACCAAAACCTACCGCTTCCATATTTCTTCGCAAGAAGGTACCCACCTCGTCCTCGACCTCAATTTGTGGTGGTGAAAGTGCAAAACGTACTGAAGTTCGGCAATCCACATCCTCCACTTCATCTGGCATTAGCAGCAGGACCACCACCACCAGTATCGCCGCCTCCTCCGGCCCCCAAAAACATTTCAAGTCTCCAGTTTGGGACTTCTTTAGTGTTTGCCCAAAAAAGGAAAACGTAGCCATTTGTAGCCTTTGTAAGCTTCGAGTTAGTCGTGGTAAGCTTGGTTCTAACTATGGTACCGGAGGCCAGAGAGGTCATCTTGAGAGAAGGCACCCTGTCCAATGGTTTCCGCACCTAGAGGCGGTCAAGAAAGCCGGAATTGCACGTAATGAAAACGTTGATTTTTCATCTGCTGATGACGATGAGGTAGAAGAAGACGATTCAAACACTTCACTTACACCCAGTTCCCATGTCAGCAGCACACCCCATGGGAGCCACACTAAGAGTGTGGGAGAGAGTGAGACATCAATGCGGAAAAGTTCATCAGCGAGCGTAACTGGGTCGAAGAGATCATCATCATCCCGTAAATCATTGGTCCAGGGCAACATTAAAAAGATGTTGTTTACAGAAGCACAATATGAACGCAACCACCCAATGACCCGTCTGTATAACACTAAGCTGGCTAAAATGCTAGCTCTGGACCTTCTCCCTTTTTCTTTTGTAGAAGGGGTTGGTTTTCTAGAATTAGTGACAGCGCTCTGCCCTAAATGGAAGGTTCCTAGCCGGTTCTATTTTGCACGAGTTGCGGTTCCAGCACTACATGAAGATGTTCTGAAGGTGATTGGGGCAGCTTTGCAGAAGAGTGCTGTTCACACTATACATCTGACAACAGACATGTGGACCAGTGGCGCAGGCGCTGATTACATGTGCATCACTGCACACTGGGTCTCTTTTTCAGGGGCTAAAGCAAAGCTAAACTCAGGTGTTGACACTAACATTGTTTTTAAAGGTGCTCGGAAACATGCAACACTAGCCATGTTTGGTTTGGAGAAACGTCACACAGCAGAAAACATTTTGGATGTCTTTAACACAAAGGTCCTTAACTGTCTGTCCCCACTAAAACGCAAGGTTGGTTATGTTTCCACGGACAATGGCTCCAATATAGTTAAGGCCATGAGGGACGGTTACTATTTCAGAGTGCCGTGTTTGGCGCACTGTATAAACCTGGTTGTCCAAAAATTCTTGGGTAATAAAGGCAGTGCAGCGTACGGTGTATTGGACACCTGCCGAAAAATGTGCAAGCATTTCAGCCATTCTTTTAAGGCCCGGAAGCAGCTGAGGAGCCTGCTATATCAACATCAAATGCCAGTGAAAGCACTCATCCAGGAGGTGGTAACACTTTGGAACTCAACCTTCTACATGCTTGAGCGTCTGTATGAGCAGTATACGGAACTCGATCAATATTTCCTTAAAGAGGGTGCAGAGGAGCTGAGGATGGGTGGGCCGCAATGGAACATAGTTGAAAGCCTGACACGCATGCTTCGTCCTTTTGAGTTCTTCACGCGTGCAGTCAGCAAGGAGGACTCTAATTTGGGAAAAGCTATCCCATTGTTGTACATGCTGGAGGACCAACTGAAGGAGGTGTGTTCTGTGTTTAGAAAAGATAAAAACCAAGACTCTTTGCTTCTGGCCGAGCAATTATTAGAGCTCCTACAAGGTGATGAACGTCTTAAAAAGATCCACTCAGAACAGCATTACATTTGTGCTACTATTCTGGATCCACGCTACAAAAAGGCGCTGGCAGGCCAAGCATTCTTTCCTTTTGATGATGAACATGTTCTAAAGTACAAACGTTGGCTAGCCTTGTCAGCCAAGAAGTTTGAAACAGAACGGCTGGAAATTGAAGGAAATGGCAGTACATCAGCAGGCCATCCCCAGTCAAAACAATCCACTTCTGCACCTGTGGCTGTGGCACAAGTGACCTCTCAGCCGTTAAAGACACCGGCAACCGGATCATCTGCACGAAAGACAACAGAAACATTGGAGGCTGAAGAGGATTGGCTAGCTCTGCGTGGGTTTGGTTCTCAAAAGGTCAGAGGCACAGCAAGAGCTAAGCAAAGTGGAGGAACCTTGGATGAGGACCTTGAGTCGATGGTGAAGGACTATCTGAATGACTCAACAGAGGTCTATGTTAATTCTGACCCATTGGCGTATTGGCATGGGAAAAAAGAATTGTGGCCACAGCTCACCAACCTGGCTTTAAACTACTTGTCTTGCCCACTCGCAAGCGTGTCTTCTGAACGGGTTTTCAGTGCGGCTGGTGGGATTGTAACTCCCAAACGGAGCCGCCTCTCGCCCAAAAATGTGGAGAGGTTAACAATGATCAAGATGAATCAGCACCTCATACCACCAGATTTCAGAGTACGAGAGAGCGTGCCGGATGAAGAGGAGGTGGCCAGCAACATAGATGAGGGAATTTCTACTCTGTCAGGTGACACTGAGCTCTCCCTGTCTGAATTCGCAGAGTATGATGACGAAGCCTTATTCTTATTCCTGGACCGTGATACCGACTTCGAGCCCTGAAAATGAGACAACGAATCAATAACTTTCTTTTTCATCCTTATTCACTTTTATTCCTGTGTGTCTGTCTTTCTTTGTTGTGCACAGTTAATATAATTCAAACTTTAATCAGATAATCACAAAAACAAGCCCATCAGCAGAACTGTCTTCACTTGTTTGCTAATTTATTTGAAGGTGCCGCAGTCTGCATTCCTCAGGTTCACAAGTTCAGAAGAACATGCACCTCTATCCTCCTCCTCCAGACTCCTATTTCCATCAAAGCAGAGGGCTGGTTTACGCCCAATGAAGAAAGACTCAGCACTTGTGGGGGTGTTGTTCTACCTCTTTGCAGGTGAGTTGACGGGTCTGGGGCCATTGCTGGGAAGCACTAAAAGTGGTTTGGACCAAATCCGAGGCGGAATTTTTTTTGTGTTTTTGATGACTTGCTTGCCTTTGAGGTGCTCTTAGGGGGGGTTCCGTCTGTTTGTGGGTGAGTTTCGTGGTCTAGGAGCATTGCTGGGACACTCTAATCTTGATTGCATTTGCTTTTCAGGAAATCCGTCGTGCCAACCCCGACTTATGGCCTAGCTACGCAGCGCGTTTGGACCGAAGGCCCAGAAATATTGCAAGTATGAGATTTTGCTTTTGGCCTGTTTGGGGGTGTTATGCTTCTTGGCGGGTGGGTTGCCGGGTCTTGGGGCATTCCTGGGAAGGTCTAATACCGGGTAGAAGTGGTTGGGACAAAATCCAGGCCGATTTTTTTTTGTGGCTATTTCTGACATTTTGCTCTATGTAGCGTTTTCGGGGGTCCTGTTTGGGGGGCTTCCTGGTGTTTGTGGGTGAGTTTCGTGGTCTGGGAGCACTGCTGGGACACTCTAATCTTGATTGCATTTGCTTTTCAGGAAATCCGTTGTGGCAACCCCGACTTATGGCCTAGCTATGCAGTGCGTTTGGACCGAAGGCCCAGAAATATTGCAAGTATGAGATTTTGCTTTTGGCCTGTTTGGGGGTGTTATGCTTCTTGGCGGGTGGGTTGACGGGTCTTGGGGCATTCCTGGGAAGGTCTAATACCGGGTAGAAGTGGTTGGGACAAAATCCAGGCCGATATTTTTTTTTGCTATTTCTGACATTTTGCTCTATGTAGCGTTTTCGGGGGTCCTGTTTGGGGGGCTTCCTGGTGTTTGTGGGTGAGTTTCGTGGTCTGGGAGCACTGCTGGGACACTCTAATCTTGATTGCATTTGCTTTTCAGGAAATCCGTCGTGCCAACCCCGACTTATGGCCTAGCTACGCAGTGCGTTTGGACCGAAGGCCCAGAAATATTGCAAGTATGAGATTTTGCTTTTGGCCTGTTTGGGGGTGTTATGCTTCTTGGCGGGTGGGTTGACGGGTCTTGGGGCATTCCTGGGAAGGTCTAATACCGGGTAGAAGTGGTTGGGACAAAATCCAGGCCGATTTTTTTCTGGCTATTTCTGACATTTTGCTCTATGTAGCGTTTTCGGGGGCCTGTTTGGGGGTCTTCCTGGTGTTTGTGGGTGAGTTTCGTGGTCTGGGAGCACTGCTGGCTATATATACTTTACTTTGCAAGAGGTTTGAAGCAAATCCATGGTGGCAGAGGGGACTTAGGGCCTAGCTGCAGAGCGCGCGCGGAGTGATTTGGGAAATTTGTGAAAAATTGACTAAGTCCCCATTTTTGTACTTTTGCTCTTTGGCTGTTTGGGGGTCTTCTACTCGTTTTCTCCTGGGTTGACGGCTCTGGGGCCATTGCTGGGAAGCTCTAATACCGGATAAAAGTGTTTTGGACCAAATCCCAGGCGGAATTTTTTTTGTGTTTTTGATGACTTGCTTGCCTTTGAGGTGCTCTTAGGGGGGGTTCCGTCTGTTTGTGGGTGAGTTTCGTGGTCTGGGAGCATTGCTGGGACACTCTAATCTTGATTGCATTTGCTTTTCAGGAAATCCGTCGTGCCAACCCCGACTTATGGCCTAGCTACGCAGCGCGTTTGGACCGAAGGGCCAGAAATATTGCAAGTATGAGATTTTGCTTTTGGCCTGTTTGGGGGTGTTATGCTTCTTGGCGGGTGGGTTGACGGGTCTTGGGGCATTCCTGGGAAGGTCTAATACCGGGTAGAAGTGGTTGGGACAAAATCCAGGCCGATTTTTTTTTGGCTATTTCTGACATTTTGCTCTATGTAGCGTTTTCGGGGGCCTGTTTGGGGGGCTTCCTGGTGTTTGTGGGTGAGTTTCGTGGTCTGGGAGCACTGCTGGGACACTCTAATCTTTTTTTTTTTTTTTAAATTTTTGAAAACCTTTATTGAGACCAGAACACACAGCTATTCAGCCTGACATCCCGGAGGCGAGGCAGCAAGAGTAAAGGAGACAAATAGTGTCAAACATTTAAGTCATAATCATCAAAGGTTAAATTTTATGATATAGAAACAACAACAAGCGCCCGCGGGCGCGAAAGTGGCAGTGTATAAAATGTGACGCTGGGTGTCAGGGATGGGTAGGGGATAAGGCAGGAAAGCACTCAAGAAAGACAGATAACAGAATGGGAAGGAGGGGGGCGGGGGAAGACATCAGGAGAAAGAATCACATCAAAGCTCAGTTGGCGTCACAGGTTAGGGAGAAACGGTATCCTGTTGAGCAATTGGTTCAGGCGGTAGACACACATCCCCCCTATATTCGTTCCACGCTCCCCAAATTTTCATCCAAGTCCGAGGTTTCCCTCTGGCCACATAGACTGTCTTTTCCCTAAACATACACCAGTCCATGTTGGCCTTCCACTGCACCAATAGAGGGGCCTCATTCGCGCCCCATCTCTGGGCTATGTCCCTCTTCGCCACCATGTTCCCAAGGGTAACCCACCTAGTCTGTGCAACGTTGTGGTCGGACGGCTCCCATACATTCAAGAGGCATCGACGGGCCTCCGCCTGGGAAGCCACGCCAGTAACCTCCGCCATCACTCGGTGGACCCTTCTCCAGTAGGAGGCGATCACCGGGCAATCCCAGAGGATATGTAGGAAAGTGGCAGGGGCCCCACAGCCCCTGCGGCAAAGACCGTCAGGTGAGAAACCCATACGCATCAATCGGGCCCAGTCACGTACACCCGGTGCAAGACCTTAAACTGTACGAGGCGAAGACGGGAAGAAATGGCAACCTCCTTAGGAGAGGAAACCGCACTCTGCCAATCCTCGTCGTCCAACTCAAGGCCATCCGCCACCCACTGATCTCTCAAGCCAAGGAGGAGGTCTGTGCGTGTATTAATCAACTTCTTGTACGAGAGGGAAATTGCACTGTCTGGCATGTGCCCATCCAGGATCCTATCTTCCAGCGGGGAACTTTCAGGAATGACGCCGTCCGGCGGAGTGGCCGAGACCAGCGCGTGTCTCAGCTGCGCATAACGGAAGAACTCCGTCGCGCCCAGCTGGTACTCAGCTTGCAACTGGGGGAAGGTCTTAATCAAACCCCTAGAGAGCATGTCCTCAACCCTGCTGATGCCAATGAGGTCCCACCTATCAAAACCCTTGGTGTGCCACAGTCTACCCAGGATGTCGGAGTCAAAAAGGGGAGTGAACCTCGTAAGTCTGCCCTGTCATCCCTGCGCCTTGGTAACCGCTTTCCAGGTGCGAACCGCCGTTCGGGTGGGTCCCGTTAACTTGCGGTCAAAGGATTTGGAATATAGGGCACGGTAGTAATTACCGCCGCCCGTCAGCCACCTATCCATGGCGTAGCCGGGGTTCACCACTGGGCCGTAGAACCCATGGTTCAGGGCAGCTAGCTGCGCCGACCAATAATACCGGCGCACGTCGGGCAGGGCAATGCCCCCATCGTACCAAGGGAGCGTGAGTTTGTGGAGGGCGACGCGGGGGCGACCCTCCCAGAGGAGGTTACGAAGAAGGCCTTCGATCTCACGGAAGTAGCGGGCTGGGACAGGGTCTTGCGCGTTTTGTAGTGCATACAGGAATCTGGGCAGGGCCATCATCTTGAAAAGGGCGGCACGGCCAAGGAGGGAGAGTGGCAAATGGCGCCAGCTGTCGACATCACGTCGCAGCCGCTGAAGAGGGGGGAGCAGGTTGTTGTCATACCGGAGCTTGGCATTGCCGGAGATGTATATACCCAGGTATTTGAAACCGCGCGAAGCAATCTGAATACCGCAGCCCCTAGGAAGGCGCGGGGTATCTCCTTTGAGGACGTATAGAGATGACTTGGCCCAGTTTATAACCAGGCCAGAGTACCGCCCAAAGAGTTTGATGACGTCACAGGCCACAACAAGGGATCTGCCAGGTGAAGACAGATACAGCAGAATGTCGTCAGCGTACAAGGAGACCCTGTCCTCAAAGCCAGGGGCCCATTTGATACCCCTCAAGTCGGGATGTGAACGCAACAACGCTGCAAGAGGTTCGAGTGCCAAGGCAAACAATAGGGGGGACAGGGGGCAACCCTGTCTGGTACCGCGACGTAGGGGGAATGGCGCCGATAGGCGGCCATTGACTGTGACATTGGCCATCGGGTCCGCATACAGGAGCTTCACCCAGCTAACGAAGACGGGTCCAAACCCGAGCTTGGCCAGAACCGCCCATAAGTAGGGCCATTCGAGCGAATCAAAGGCCATGGTGGCATCCAGGGACGCCAACACAGCCGGCTCTTCAAGAGTGTGGGCCCGGGCCATGACCCCATGAAGGCGGCGCAAGTTCAGGGCAGTGTTACGGTGGGGGATGAATCCAGATTGATCGGGGTGCACGAGATCGCCAATGACTCCAATCAAACGATTAGCCAAGAGTTTGGCAAGGACCTTGGGCTCCGCGTTAAGGAGGGAAATAGGACGGTAAGAACGACAGACGTCCCGTGGTTTGCCCTCCTTGTGGATGACCACGATGGTGGCCAATCGTTGGTCCAGGGGGAGAGAGCCTCTCTCAAAGGATTCCAGGAACATCTTACGGAGATGCGGGGAGACTGCGTCCGAGCGGATTTTATATAGTTCCACTGGTATACCGTTAGGCCCGGAGGCCTTACCGGAATTAAGTGAACGGATCGCAAGATCAACTTCGTCCGCGGTGATGTCCCTATCCAGGTCCTCTCTTTCTTCCTCGGAAAGACTGGGCAGGTCGATATCGGAGAGGAAGGCCATCGAGTCCGCCTCCGAAAAGTCCGAGGCAGACTCATAGACCCCCCGGAAGTAGTCTGCGAAAGAGTCCACAACGGCGCTGGGATCCGTAAGGATCGCACCGTTGTCACCAAGAAGCTCCGGCACCACCCGGCTGGCCATCTCCCTTCTGTCAAGCCAAGCCTACAGCTTCCCGGCCTTGTCGCCCACATCGTAGATGCGACCTTGCTGTTCCTTGGCCAGGACAAGAGCGGCGTTAGTGGCCAGGGCGTGATACTCCGCTTGTTTCAGCGAGAGATTGTGAAGGACCAAGGGGTCCGGATTGGATCCCAGTTGAGTCTCGAGGCGTAACACTTCCTGCTCAATAGTCAGCATATTGGAGTCTCTGTCACGACGGGCAGCAGCGATAAGTGCCTGGGCCTCGCCCCGGAGCACCGTCTTAAAAGCTTCCCACAGTGTAACGGCCGACTCCACCGAGCCCACGTTCTCGGAGAAGTAAAGATCAATGGACTTGGCCAGGAGGGAGCGGGTCTTGAAATCACGGAAATACCATGGATTGACTGCTGCCGGGCGCTCCGACAGAGTCACTCCAAAATCAAAGGAGACCCATAGCGGGGAGTGGTCGGAAATGCCCCGCGCAAGAAAGCGGGCCTCGGACACGGCAAGTGCATCCGAAGCCAGCGTAAGGACATAGTCGATACGCGAGAGACTCCCATGCGCGCCCGACAGGAAAGAAAATTGACGGAGCGTGGGGTGCAAGAGCCGCCACGCGTCCACCAGCCCAGTAGACTCAAGGAAGGACGGCAGCCACATCTGTGGCCCACGTAGGTCGCGAGGCGGTTGACGATCAAGGAGACCAGAGCAAACCGAATTAAAGTCACCCCCCACTATCAAACGACCAGCCGGCATAGACAAGATGGCACCACCAAGGTCCTGAAAAGTACTAGACTGGAGCCCTGGGGGGACGTACACGGACAACAACGTAAGGGAACGCCCTTCCCATCTACCAGCCACGGCGGCGTACCTCCCCCTATCATCAATCAAGGTGGTCTCTATCTCTAGGGGAAGGGATGCACGCACAAGAATTCCCGCCCCCCTGGAGCCGGAAGAGAACCCCGAATGCGCCACCATTTTGTATCCTTTGCGATTCAGGGCCTTACAGGCGTTGCCCACCAAGTGCGTCTCCTGAAGAAGTACAACATCTGGCATATGCCGTTTAACCAATTGTATAACCACCCCTCTCTTGATGCGATCACCCAACCCGTTAACATTCCAACTAAGAATTTTCAATACTCTACCCCTCATCCCTCCACCTCCCGCCCCACCCATCACCCGAAGACACTTGCATCAAAGAAAGTCCAGGATCGCCATTGTCCATTTGCCACAAAAGAGAAAGAAAAAGAAACACAAAACAAAACAGAACTGTACCCAACCAACCCCCCACCCTGCACCCCTGCAGTAGACTAAAAAGCCCCCCCAACCAGCAGTGTGCCTGTCGCCCCATTAACTACTCTACAGAAGACCCAGAGGAGTAAGGAATCCCCGTGAAATCGTCCCGCCACCCACCATGAAAATAAAGGAGAGAATAATCGCACCAAAAACACCAGTCCGGCGGTCATTCGAGGCAGGGGTAGCCCCGGCTCCCAGTTCATTCTTGCCGCTCCGCTCCGCCCGAGGCGCCTCCAACATCTTCCTCTTGCTCTTCCCGCTCTGGTGTTACAGTGTCCAGCCACTCGCTCACATTCTCAGGATAATCAAAAAAGTAGGCACGTCCCTTGAGTTCCACGCGGAGCTTTGCTGGGAATTGCATAGAGTACTTGAGACCCATGTCTCTGAGCCGTCTCTTTACGCCCGCGTAGCTCAACCGTTGGCGTTGTACCAGTCTGGTGAAATCCGGGTAGAAATGCACCTCCGCATTCTGATATTGTAGCGGCCCGTGCGATCTGGATGCCTGGAGGATCGCATCTCGATCTCTAAAATTGAGAAGGCGCGCCACAATTGGTCGCGGCGTCGCCCCCGTTTTAGGTGGTCCCCCTGGCACACGGTGGGCACGTTCCACTGAGAAGAAATTGCTCAGTCCAGAGGGCGCCAGGTGTGTCTTGACCAATTCTTCCACAAACAGGTCCGCTGCGCCATTTTCGGACCCTTCCGGAACCCCCACTATTCGGACGTTCTGCCGCCTGGCTCGCCCTTCAAAGTCCTCCAGCCGCTTTGAGAAAAGATCGGCAGTCGATCGCAGGTTCCGGACCTCCGTTTGCAATTCAGAGACATCTGAGGTCAGACTAGTGGTCTTGATGTCAAGCGCTCTCACACGATCATTTGTCTTGCCCAAGTCGGTCCTGATGAGGGAAATATCAATGGCCATGGAGTCCACTTTATGGGACAGAGTCTCGTGCTGCTGTTGTACATCGGCGCGGAGGCTGGTGATGGCACCCATGATGTCCATTAGGGTAGGATCCGAGCCGTCCGGCGGGCCATTCACTGGGGCCCCTTTAGAGATGGCCCCCGATGTAGGTGGCGACTTGAGATTCACATACCGCTCCATGCGGTTGTTCTGCGTTTGCGGTTTGCCCCGACCACCTTTATTTGATGCCCTTTCCGGATCGCCTCTGCCCGCCATGATGGGTTCCCTAGAACAAAGGACAGGCGGCCGCAGGTCAGGGTCCACAGCCGAGAGTCAGTCGGATCAAAAAGTCACAATCAGGCCGACGAGGGCAATACAAGTGCGCAGTGTCGTCACCAAGGAGATGGCAGGCAGGGCCCGTGCAGTCCGATCGGGCGAAGTGACGAAGTGGCGAAGTCCGGAAGGACAATGGCACCGTCACGGAGCGGAGTTCAGCTCGACGTAACTTTGCTCAGGAGTCACCGATTTGGAAGCCGATTGCAGTCCCCGCCTCAGTAGGCCGTCAGCATTACAGTCCCACCAACGTGGGGCAGGATTTCAGGCAGGATAGTTGCGGTGGATCGGACGGTCCACGGAGCTCTGAGCTTACGCGGCCATCTTGGTCGCCCGCGAAGCTCCTCCCCCCGACACTCTAATCTTGATTGCATTTGCTTTTCAGGAAATCCGTCGTGCCAACCCCGACTTATGGCCTAGCTACGCAGCGCGTTTGGACCGAAGGCCCAGAAATATTGCAAGTATGAGATTTTGCTTTTGGCCTGTTTGGGGGTGTTATGCTTCTTGGCGGGTGGGTTGACGGGTCTTGGGGCATTCCTGGGAAGGTCTAATACCGGGTAGAAGTGGTTGGGACAAAATCCAGGCCGATTTTTTTCTGGCTATTTCTGACATTTTGCTCTATGTAGCGTTTTCGGGGGCCTGTTTGGGGGTCTTCCTGGTGTTTGTGGGTGAGTTTCGTGGTCTGGGAGCACTGCTGGCTATATATACTTTACTTTGCAAGAGGTTTGAAGCAAATCCATGGTGGCAGAGGGGACTTAGGGCCTAGCTGCAGAGCGCGCGCGGAGTGATTTGGGAAATTTGTGAAAAATTGACTAAGTCCCCATTTTTGTACTTTTGCTCTTTGGCTGTTTGGGGGTCTTCTACTCGTTTTCTCCTGGGTTGACGGCTCTGGGGCCATTGCTGGGAAGCTCTAATACCGGATAAAAGTGTTTTGGACCAAATCCCAGGCGGAATGTTTTTTGTGTTTTTGATGACTTGCTTGCCTTTGAGGTGCTCTTAGGGGGGGTTCCGTCTGTTTGTGGGTGAGTTTCGTGGTCTGGGAGCATTGCTGGGACACTCTAATCTTGATTGCATTTGCTTTTCAGGAAATCCGTCGTGCCAACCCCGACTTATGGCCTAGCTACGCAGCGCGTTTGGACCGAAGGCCCAGAAATATTGCAAGTATGAGATTTTGCTTTTGGCCTGTTTGGGGGTGTTATGCTTCTTGGCGGGTGGGTTGCCGGGTCTTGGGGCATTCCTGGGAAGGTCTAATACCGGGTAGAAGTGGATGGGACAAAATCCAGGCCAATTTTTTTTTGGCTATTTCTGACATTTTGCTCTATGTAGCGTTTTCGGGGGCCTGTTTGGGGGGCTTCCTGGTGTTTGTGGGTGAGTTTCGTGGTCTTGGAGCACTGCTGGGACACTCTAATCTTGATTGCATTTGCTTTTCAGGAAATCCGTCCTGCCAACCCCGACTTATGGCCTAGCTACGCAGCGCGTTTGGACCGAAGGCCCAGAAATATTGCAAGTATGAGATTTTGCTTTTGGCCTGTTTGGGGGTGTTATGCTTCTTGGCGGGTGGGTTGACGGGTCTTGGGGCATTCCTGGGAAGGTCTAATACCGGGTAGAAGTGGTTGGGACAAAATCCAGGCCGATTTTATTTTGGCTATTTCTGACATTTTGCTCTATGTAGCGTTTTCGGGGGCCTGTTTGGGGGTCTTCCTGGTGTTTGTGGGTGAGTTTCGTGGTCTGGGAGCACTGCTGGCTATATATACTTTACTTTGCAAGAGGTTTGAAGCAAATCCATGGTGGCAGAGGGGACTTAGGGCCTAGCTGCAGAGCGCGCGCGGAGTGATTTGGGAAATTTGTGAAAAATTGACTAAGTCCCCATTTTTGTACTTTTGCTCTTTGGCTGTTTGGGGGTCTTCTACTCGTTTTCTCCTGGGTTGACGGCTCTGGGGCCATTGCTGGGAAGCTCTAATACCGGATAAAAGTGTTTTGGACCAAATCCCAGGCGGAATTTTTTTTGTGTTTTTGATGACTTGCTTGCCTTTGAGGTGCTCTTAGGGGGGGTTCCGTCTGTTTGTGGGTGAGTTTCGTGGTCTGGGAGCATTGCTGGGACACTCTAATCTTGATTGCATTTGCTTTTCAGGAAATCCGTCGTGCCAACCCCGACTTATGGCCTAGCTACGCAGCGCGTTTGGACCGAAGGGCCAGAAATATTGCAAGTATGAGATTTTGCTTTTGGCCTGTTTGGGGGTGTTATGCTTCTTGGCGGGTGGGTTGACGGGTCTTGGGGCATTCCTGGGAAGGTCTAATACCGGGTAGAAGTGGTTGGGACAAAATCCAGGCCGATTTTTTTTTGGCTATTTCTGACATTTTGCTCTATGTAGCGTTTTCGGGGGCCTGTTTGGGGGGCTTCCTGGTGTTTGTGGGTGAGTTTCGTGGTCTGGGAGCACTGCTGGGACACTCTAATCTTTTTTTTTTTTTTTAAATTTTTGAAAACCTTTATTGAGACCAGAACACACAGCTATTCAGCCTGACATCCCGGAGGCGAGGCAGCAAGAGTAAAGGAGACAAATAGTGTCAAACATTTAAGTCATAATCATCAAAGGTTAAATTTTATGATATAGAAACAACAACAAGCGCCCGCGGGCGCGAAAGTGGCAGTGTATAAAATGTGACGCTGGGTGTCAGGGATGGGTAGGGGATAAGGCAGGAAAGCACTCAAGAAAGACAGATAACAGAATGGGAAGGAGGGGGGCGGGGGAAGACATCAGGAGAAAGAATCACATCAAAGCTCAGTTGGCGTCACAGGTTAGGGAGAAACGGTATCCTGTTGAGCAATTGGTTCAGGCGGTAGACACACATCCCCCCTATATTCGTTCCACGCTCCCCAAATTTTCATCCAAGTCCGAGGTTTCCCTCTGGCCACATAGACTGTCTTTTCCCTAAACATACACCAGTCCATGTTGGCCTTCCACTGCACCAATAGAGGGGCCTCATTCGCGCCCCATCTCTGGGCTATGTCCCTCTTCGCCACCATGTTCCCAAGGGTAACCCACCTAGTCTGTGCAACGTTGTGGTCGGACGGCTCCCATACATTCAAGAGGCATCGACGGGCCTCCGCCTGGGAAGCCACGCCAGTAACCTCCGCCATCACTCGGTGGACCCTTCTCCAGTAGGAGGCGATCACCGGGCAATCCCAGAGGATATGTAGGAAAGTGGCAGGGGCCCCACAGCCCCTGCGGCAGAGACCGTCAGGTGAGAAACCCATACGCATCAATCGGGCCCAGTCACGTACACCCGGTGCAAGACCTTAAACTGTACGAGGCGAAGACGGGAAGAAATGGCAACCTCCTTAGGAGAGGAAACCGCACTCTGCCAATCCTCGTCGTCCAACTCAAGGCCATCCGCCACCCACTGATCTCTCAAGCCAAGGAGGAGGTCTGTGCGTGTATTAATCAACTTCTTGTACGAGAGGGAAATTGCACTGTCTGGCATGTGCCCATCCAGGATCCTATCTTCCAGCGGGGAACTTTCAGGAATGACGCCGTCCGGCGGAGTGGCCGAGACCAGCGCGTGTCTCAGCTGCGCATAATGGAAGAACTCCGTCGCGCCCAGCTGGTACTCAGCTTGCAACTGGGGGAAGGTCTTAATCAAACCCCTAGAGAGCATGTCCTCAACCCTGCTGATGCCAATGAGGTCCCACCTATCAAAACCCTTGGTGTGCCACAGTCTACCCAGGATGTCGGAGTCAAAAAGGGGAGTGAACCTCGTAAGTCTGCCCTGTCATCCCTGCGCCTTGGTAACCGCTTTCCAGGTGCGAACCGCCGTTCGGGTGGGTCCCGTTAACTTGCGGTCAAAGGATTTGGAATATAGGGCACGGTAGTAATTACCGCCGCCCGTCAGCCACCTATCCATGGCGTAGCCGGGGTTCACCACTGGGCCGTAGAACCCATGGTTCAGGGCAGCTAGCTGCGCCGACCAATAATACCGGCGCACGTCGGGCAGGGCAATGCCCCCATCGTACCAAGGGAGCGTGAGTTTGTGGAGGGCGACGCGGGGGCGACCCTCCCAGAGGAGGTTACGAAGAAGGCCTTCGATCTCACGGAAGTAGCGGGCTGGGACAGGGTCTTGCGCGTTTTGTAGTGCATACAGGAATCTGGGCAGGGCCATCATCTTGAAAAGGGCGGCACGGCCAAGGAGGGAGAGTGGCAAATGGCGCCAGCTGTCGACATCACGTCGCAGCCGCTGAAGAGGGGGGAGCAGGTTGTTGTCATACCGGAGCTTGGCATTGCCGGAGATGTATATACCCAGGTATTTGAAACCGCGCGAAGCAATCTGAATACCGCAGCCCCTAGGAAGGCGCGGGGTATCTCCTTTGAGGACGTATAGAGATGACTTGGCCCAGTTTATAACCAGGCCAGAGTACCGCCCAAAGAGTTTGATGACGTCACAGGCCACAACAAGGGATCTGCCAGGTGAAGACAGATACAGCAGAATGTCGTCAGCGTACAAGGAGACCCTGTCCTCAAAGCCAGGGGCCCATTTGATACCCCTCAAGTCGGGATGTGAACGCAACAACGCTGCAAGAGGTTCGAGTGCCAAGGCAAACAATAGGGGGGACAGGGGGCAACCCTGTCTGGTACCGCGACGTAGGGGGAATGGCGCCGATAGGCGGCCATTGACTGTGACATTGGCCATCGGGTCCGCATACAGGAGCTTCACCCAGCTAACGAAGACGGGTCCAAACCCGAGCTTGGCCAGAACCGCCCATAAGTAGGGCCATTCGAGCGAATCAAAGGCCATGGTGGCATCCAGGGACGCCAACACAGCCGGCTCTTCAAGAGTGTGGGCCCGGGCCATGACCCCATGAAGGCGGCGCAAGTTCAGGGCAGTGTTACGGTGGGGGATGAATCCAGATTGATCGGGGTGCACGAGATCGCCAATGACTCCAATCAAACGATTAGCCAAGAGTTTGGCAAGGACCTTGGGCTCCGCGTTAAGGAGGGAAATAGGACGGTAAGAACGACAGACGTCCCGTGGTTTGCCCTCCTTGTGGATGACCACGATGGTGGCCAATCGTTGGTCCAGGGGGAGAGAGCCTCTCTCAAAGGATTCCAGGAACATCTTACGGAGATGCGGGGAGACTGCGTCCGAGCGGATTTTATATAGTTCCACTGGTATACCGTTAGGCCCGGAGGCCTTACCGGAATTAAGTGAACGGATCGCAAGATCAACTTCGTCCGCGGTGATGTCCCTATCCAGGTCCTCTCTTTCTTCCTCGGAAAGACTGGGCAGGTCGATATCGGAGAGGAAGGCCATCGAGTCCGCCTCCGAAAAGTCCGAGGCAGACTCATAGACCCCCCGGAAGTAGTCTGCGAAAGAGTCCACAACGGCGCTGGGATCCGTAAGGATCGCACCGTTGTCACCAAGAAGCTCCGGCACCACCCGGCTGGCCATCTCCCTTCTGTCAAGCCAAGCCTACAGCTTCCCGGCCTTGTCGCCCACATCGTAGATGCGACCTTGCTGTTCCTTGGCCAGGACAAGAGCGGCGTTAGTGGCCAGGGCGTGATACTCCGCTTGTTTCAGCGAGAGATTGTGAAGGACCAAGGGGTCCGGATTGGATCCCAGTTGAGTCTCGAGGCGTAACACTTCCTGCTCAATAGTCAGCATATTGGAGTCTCTGTCACGACGGGCAGCAGCGATAAGTGCCTGGGCCTCGCCCCGGAGCACCGTCTTAAAAGCTTCCCACAGTGTAACGGCCGACTCCACCGAGCCCACGTTCTCGGAGAAGTAAAGATCAATGGACTTGGCCAGGAGGGAGCGGGTCTTGAAATCACGGAAATACCATGGATTGACTGCTGCCGGGCGCTCCGACAGAGTCACTCCAAAATCAAAGGAGACCCATAGCGGGGAGTGGTCGGAAATGCCCCGCGCAAGAAAGCGGGCCTCGGACACGGCAAGTGCATCCGAAGCCAGCGTAAGGACATAGTCGATACGCGAGAGACTCCCATGCGCGCCCGACAGGAAAGAAAATTGACGGAGCGTGGGGTGCAAGAGCCGCCACGCGTCCACCAGCCCAGTAGACTCAAGGAAGGACGGCAGCCACATCTGTGGCCCACGTAGGTCGCGAGGCGGTTGACGATCAAGGAGACCAGAGCAAACCGAATTAAAGTCACCCCCCACTATCAAACGACCAGCCGGCATAGACAAGATGGCACCACCAAGGTCCTGAAAAGTACTAGACTGGAGCCCTGGGGGGACGTACACGGACAACAACGTTTGGGAACGCCCTTCCCATCTACCAGCCACGGCGGCGTACCTCCCCCTATCATCAATCAAGGTGGTCTCTATCTCTAGGGGAAGGGATGCAAGCACAAGAATTCCCGCCCCCCTGGAGCCGGAAGAGAACCCCGAATGCGCCACCATTTTGTATCCTTTGCGATTCAGGGCCTTACAGGCGTTGCCCACCAAGTGCGTCTCCTGAAGAAGTACAACATCTGGCATATGCCGTTTAACCAATTGTATAACCACCCCTCTCTTGATGCGATCACCCAACCCGTTAACATTCCAACTAAGAATTTTCAATACTCTACCCCTCATCCCTCCACCTCCCGCCCCACCCATCACCCGAAGACACTTGCATCAAAGAAAGTCCAGGATCGCCATTGTCCATTTGCCACAAAAGAGAAAGAAAAAGAAACACAAAACAAAACAGAACTGTACCCAACCAACCCCCCACCCTGCACCCCTGCAGTAGACTAAAAAGCCCCCCCAACCAGCAGTGTGCCTGTCGCCCCATTAACTACTCTACAGAAGACCCAGAGGAGTAAGGAATCCCCGTGAAATCGTCCCGCCACCCACCATGAAAATAAAGGAGAGAATAATCGCACCAAAAACACCAGTCCGGCGGTCATTCGAGGCAGGGGTAGCCCCGGCTCCCAGTTCATTCTTGCCGCTCCGCTCCGCCCGAGGCGCCTCCAACATCTTCCTCTTGCTCTTCCCGCTCTGGTGTTACAGTGTCCAGCCACTCGCTCACATTCTCAGGATAATCAAAAAAGTAGGCACGTCCCTTGAGTTCCACGCGGAGCTTTGCTGGGAATTGCATAGAGTACTTGAGACCCATGTCTCTGAGCCGTCTCTTTACGCCCGCGTAGCTCAACCGTTGGCGTTGTACCAGTCTGGTGAAATCCGGGTAGAAATGCACCTCCGCATTCTGATATTGTAGCGGCCCGTGCGATCTGGATGCCTGGAGGATCGCATCTCGATCTCTAAAATTGAGAAGGCGCGCCACAATTGGTCGCGGCGTCGCCCCCGTTTTAGGTGGTCCCCCTGGCACACGGTGGGCACGTTCCACTGAGAAGAAATTGCTCAGTCCAGAGGGCGCCAGGTGTGTCTTGACCAATTCTTCCACAAACAGGTCCGCTGCGCCATTTTCGGACCCTTCCGGAACCCCCACTATTCGGACGTTCTGCCGCCTGGCTCGCCCTTCAAAGTCCTCCAGCCGCTTTGAGAAAAGATCGGCAGTCGATCGCAGGTTCCGGACCTCCGTTTGCAATTCAGAGACATCCGAGGTCAGACTAGTGGTCTTGATGTCAAGCGCTCTCACACGATCATTTGTCTTGCCCAAGTCGGTCCTGATGAGGGAAATATCAATGGCCATGGAGTCCACTTTATGGGACAGAGTCTCGTGCTGCTGTTGTACATCGGCGCGGAGGCTGGTGATGGCACCCATGATGTCCATTAGGGTAGGATCCGAGCCGTCCGGCGGGCCATTCACTGGGGCCCCTTTAGAGATGGCCCCCGATGTAGGTGGCGACTTGAGATTCACATACCGCTCCATGCGGTTGTTCTGCGTTTGCGGTTTGCCCCGACCACCTTTATTTGATGCCCTTTCCGGATCGCCTCTGCCCGCCATGATGGGTTCCCTAGAACAAAGGACAGGCGGCCGCAGGTCAGGGTCCACAGCCGAGAGTCAGTCGGATCAAAAAGTCACAATCAGGCCGACGAGGGCAATACAAGTGCGCAGTGTCGTCACCAAGGAGATGGCAGGCAGGGCCCGTGCAGTCCGATCGGGCGAAGTGACGAAGTGGCGAAGTCCGGAAGGACAATGGCACCGTCACGGAGCGGAGTTCAGCTCGACGTAACTTTGCTCAGGAGTCACCGATTTGGAAGCCGATTGCAGTCCCCGCCTCAGTAGGCCGTCAGCATTACAGTCCCACCAACGTGGGGCAGGATTTCAGGCAGGATAGTTGCGGTGGATCGGACGGTCCACGGAGCTCCGAGCTTACGCGGCCATCTTGGTCGCCCGCGAAGCTCCTCCCCCCGACACTCTAATCTTGATTGCATTTGCTTTTCAGGAAATCCGTCGTGCCAACCCCGACTTATGGCCTAGCTACGCAGCGCGTTTGGACCGAAGGCCCAGAAATATTGCAAGTATGAGATTTTGCTTTTGGCCTGTTTGGGGGTGTTATGCTTCTTGGCGGGTGGGTTGACGGGTCTTGGGGCATTCCTGGGAAGGTCTAATACCGGGTAGAAGTGGTTGGGACAAAATCCAGGCCGATTTTTTTCTGGCTATTTCTGACATTTTGCTCTATGTAGCGTTTTCGGGGGCCTGTTTGGGGGTCTTCCTGGTGTTTGTGGGTGAGTTTCGTGGTCTGGGAGCACTGCTGGCTATATATACTTTACTTTGCAAGAGGTTTGAAGCAAATCCATGGTGGCAGAGGGGACTTAGGGCCTAGCTGCAGAGCGCGCGCGGAGTGATTTGGGAAATTTGTGAAAAATTGACTAAGTCCCCATTTTTGTACTTTTGCTCTTTGGCTGTTTGGGGGTCTTCTACTCGTTTTCTCCTGGGTTGACGGCTCTGGGGCCATTGCTGGGAAGCTCTAATACCGGATAAAAGTGTTTTGGACCAAATCCCAGGCGGAATGTTTTTTGTGTTTTTGATGACTTGCTTGCCTTTGAGGTGCTCTTAGGGGGGGTTCCGTCTGTTTGTGGGTGAGTTTCGTGGTCTGGGAGCATTGCTGGGACACTCTAATCTTGATTGCATTTGCTTTTCAGGAAATCCGTCGTGCCAACCCCGACTTATGGCCTAGCTACGCAGCGCGTTTGGACCGAAGGCCCAGAAATATTGCAAGTATGAGATTTTGCTTTTGGCCTGTTTGGGGGTGTTATGCTTCTTGGCGGGTGGGTTGCCGGGTCTTGGGGCATTCCTGGGAAGGTCTAATACCGGGTAGAAGTGGATGGGACAAAATCCAGGCCAATTTTTTTTTGGCTATTTCTGACATTTTGCTCTATGTAGCGTTTTCGGGGGCCTGTTTGGGGGGCTTCCTGGTGTTTGTGGGTGAGTTTCGTGGTCTTGGAGCACTGCTGGGACACTCTAATCTTGATTGCATTTGCTTTTCAGGAAATCCGTCCTGCCAACCCCGACTTATGGCCTAGCTACACAGCGCGTTTGGACCGAAGGCCCAGAAATATTGCAAGTATGAGATTTTGGTTTTGGCCTGTTTGGGGGTGTTATGCTTCTTGGCGGGTGGGTTGACGGGTCTTGGGGCATTCCTGGGAAGGTCTAATACCGGGTAGAAGTGGTTGGGACAAAATCCAGGCCGATTTTATTTTGGCTATTTCTGACATTTTGCTCTATGTAGCGTTTTCGGGGGCCTGTTTGGGGGTCTTCCTGGTGTTTGTGGGTGAGTTTCGTGGTCTGGGAGCACTGCTGGCTATATATACTTTACTTTGCAAGAGGTTTGAAGCAAATCCATGGTGGCAGAGGGGACTTAGGGCCTAGCTGCAGAGCGCGCGCGGAGTGATTTGGGAAATTTGTGAAAAATTGACTAAGTCCCCATTTTTGTACTTTTGCTCTTTGGCTGTTTGGGGGTCTTCTACTCGTTTTCTCCTGGGTTGACGGCTCTGGGGCCATTGCTGGGAAGCTCTAATACCGGATAAAAGTGTTTTGGACCAAATCCCAGGCAGAATTTTTTTTGTGTTTTTGATGACTTGCTTGCCTTTGAGGTGCTCTTAGGGGGGGTTCCGTCTGTTTGTGGGTGAGTTTCGTGGTCTGGGAGCATTGCTGGGACACTCTAATCTTGATTGCATTTGCTTTTCAGGAAATCCGTCGTGCCAACCCCGACTTATGGCCTAGCTACGCAGCGCGTTTGGACCGAAGGGCCAGAAATATTGCAAGTATGAGATTTTGCTTTTGGCCTGTTTGGGGGTGTTATGCTTCTTGGCGGGTGGGTTGACGGGTCTTGGGGCATTCCTGGGAAGGTCTAATACCGGGTAGAAGTGGTTGGGACAAAATCCAGGCCGATTTTTTTTTGGCTATTTCTGACATTTTGCTCTATGTAGCGTTTTCGGGGGCCTGTTTGGGGGGCTTCCTGGTGTTTGTGGGTGAGTTTCGTGGTCTGGGAGCACTGCTGGGACACTCTAATCTTTTTTTTTTTTTTAAATTTTTGAAAACCTTTATTGAGACCAGAACACACAGCTATTCAGCCTGACATCCCGGAGGCGAGGCAGCAAGAGTAAAGGAGACAAATAGTGTCAAACATTTAAGTCATAATCATCAAAGGTTAAATTTTATGATATAGAAACAACAACAAGCGCCCGCGGGCGCGAAAGTGGCAGTGTATAAAATGTGACGCTGGGTGTCAGGGATGGGTAGGGGATAAGGCAGGAAAGCACTCAAGAAAGACAGATAACAGAATGGGAAGGAGGGGGGCGGGGGAAGACATCAGGAGAAAGAATCACATCAAAGCTCAGTTGGCGTCACAGGTTAGGGAGAAACGGTATCCTGTTGAGCAATTGGTTCAGGCGGTAGACACACATCCCCCCTATATTCGTTCCACGCTCCCCAAATTTTCATCCAAGTCCGAGGTTTCCCTCTGGCCACATAGACTGTCTTTTCCCTAAACATACACCAGTCCATGTTGGCCTTCCACTGCACCAATAGAGGGGCCTCATTCGCGCCCCATCTCTGGGCTATGTCCCTCTTCGCCACCATGTTCCCAAGGGTAACCCACCTAGTCTGTGCAACGTTGTGGTCGGACGGCTCCCATACATTCAAGAGGCATCGACGGGCCTCCGCCTGGGAAGCCACGCCAGTAACCTCCGCCATCACTCGGTGGACCCTTCTCCAGTAGGAGGCGATCACCGGGCAATCCCAGAGGATATGTAGGAAAGTGGCAGGGGCCCCACAGCCCCTGCGGCAGAGACCGTCAGGTGAGAAACCCATACGCATCAATCGGGCCCAGTCACGTACACCCGGTGCAAGACCTTAAACTGTACGAGGCGAAGACGGGAAGAAATGGCAACCTCCTTAGGAGAGGAAACCGCACTCTGCCAATCCTCGTCGTCCAACTCAAGGCCATCCGCCACCCACTGATCTCTCAAGCCAAGGAGGAGGTCTGTGCGTGTATTAATCAACTTCTTGTACGAGAGGGAAATTGCACTGTCTGGCATGTGCCCATCCAGGATCCTATCTTCCAGCGGGGAACTTTCAGGAATGACGCCGTCCGGCGGAGTGGCCGAGACCAGCGCGTGTCTCAGCTGCGCATAACGGAAGAACTCCGTCGCGCCCAGCTGGTACTCAGCTTGCAACTGGGGGAAGGTCTTAATCAAACCCCTAGAGAGCATGTCCTCAACCCTGCTGATGCCAATGAGGTCCCACCTATCAAAACCCTTGGTGTGCCACAGTCTACCCAGGATGTCGGAGTCAAAAAGGGGAGTGAACCTCGTAAGTCTGCCCTGTCATCCCTGCGCCTTGGTAACCGCTTTCCAGGTGCGAACCGCCGTTCGGGTGGGTCCCGTTAACTTGCGGTCAAAGGATTTGGAATATAGGGCACGGTAGTAATTACCGCCGCCCGTCAGCCACCTATCCATGGCGTAGCCGGGGTTCACCACTGGGCCGTAGAACCCATGGTTCAGGGCAGCTAGCTGCGCCGACCAATAATACCGGCGCACGTCGGGCAGGGCAATGCCCCCATCGTACCAAGGGAGCGTGAGTTTGTGGAGGGCGACGCGGGGGCGACCCTCCCAGAGGAGGTTACGAAGAAGGCCTTCGATCTCACGGAAGTAGCGGGCTGGGACAGGGTCTTGCGCGTTTTGTAGTGCATACAGGAATCTGGGCAGGGCCATCATCTTGAAAAGGGCGGCACGGCCAAGGAGGGAGAGTGGCAAATGGCGCCAGCTGTCGACATCACGTCGCAGCCGCTGAAGAGGGGGAGCAGGTTGTTGTCATACCGGAGCTTGGCATTGCCGGAGATGTATATACCCAGGTATTTGAAACCGCGCGAAGCAATCTGAATACCGCAGCCCCTAGGAAGGCGCGGGGTATCTCCTTTGAGGACGTATAGAGATGACTTGGCCCAGTTTATAACCAGGCCAGAGTACCGCCCAAAGAGTTTGATGACGTCACAGGCCACAACAAGGGATCTGCCAGGTGAAGACAGATACAGCAGAATGTCGTCAGCGTACAAGGAGACCCTGTCCTCAAAGCCAGGGGCCCATTTGATACCCCTCAAGTCGGGATGTGAACGCAACAACGCTGCAAGAGGTTCGAGTGCCAAGGCAAACAATAGGGGGGACAGGGGGCAACCCTGTCTGGTACCGCGACGTAGGGGGAATGGCGCCGATAGGCGGCCATTGACTGTGACATTGGCCATCGGGTCCGCATACAGGAGCTTCACCCAGCTAACGAAGACGGGTCCAAACCCGAGCTTGGCCAGAACCGCCCATAAGTAGGGCCATTCGAGCGAATCAAAGGCCATGGTGGCATCCAGGGACGCCAACACAGCCGGCTCTTCAAGAGTGTGGGCCCGGGCCATGACCCCATGAAGGCGGCGCAAGTTCAGGGCAGTGTTACGGTGGGGGATGAATCCAGATTGATCGGGGTGCACGAGATCGCCAATGACTCCAATCAAACGATTAGCCAAGAGTTTGGCAAGGACCTTGGGCTCCGCGTTAAGGAGGGAAATAGGACGGTAAGAACGACAGACGTCCCGTGGTTTGCCCTCCTTGTGGATGACCACGATGGTGGCCAATCGTTGGTCCAGGGGGAGAGAGCCTCTCTCAAAGGATTCCAGGAACATCTTACGGAGATGCGGGGAGACTGCGTCCGAGCGGATTTTATATAGTTCCACTGGTATACCGTTAGGCCCGGAGGCCTTACCGGAATTAAGTGAACGGATCGCAAGATCAACTTCGTCCGCGGTGATGTCCCTATCCAGGTCCTCTCTTTCTTCCTCGGAAAGACTGGGCAGGTCGATATCGGAGAGGAAGGCCATCGAGTCCGCCTCCGAAAAGTCCGAGGCAGACTCATAGACCCCCCGGAAGTAGTCTGCGAAAGAGTCCACAACGGCGCTGGGATCCGTAAGGATCGCACCGTTGTCACCAAGAAGCTCCGGCACCACCCGGCTGGCCATCTCCCTTCTGTCAAGCCAAGCCTACAGCTTCCCGGCCTTGTCGCCCACATCGTAGATGCGACCTTGCTGTTCCTTGGCCAGGACAAGAGCGGCGTTAGTGGCCAGGGCGTGATACTCCGCTTGTTTCAGCGAGAGATTGTGAAGGACCAAGGGGTCCGGATTGGATCCCAGTTGAGTCTCGAGGCGTAACACTTCCTGCTCAATAGTCAGCATATTGGAGTCTCTGTCACGACGGGCAGCAGCGATAAGTGCCTGGGCCTCGCCCCGGAGCACCGTCTTAAAAGCTTCCCACAGTGTAACGGCCGACTCCACCGAGCCCACGTTCTCGGAGAAGTAAAGATCAATGGACTTGGCCAGGAGGGAGCGGGTCTTGAAATCACGGAAATACCATGGATTGACTGCTGCCGGGCGCTCCGACAGAGTCACTCCAAAATCAAAGGAGACCCATAGCGGGGAGTGGTCGGAAATGCCCCGCGCAAGAAAGCGGGCCTCGGACACGGCAAGTGCATCCGAAGCCAGCGTAAGGACATAGTCGATACGCGAGAGACTCCCATGCGCGCCCGACAGGAAAGAAAATTGACGGAGCGTGGGGTGCAAGAGCCGCCACGCGTCCACCAGCCCAGTAGACTCAAGGAAGGACGGCAGCCACATCTGTGGCCCACGTAGGTCGCGAGGCGGTTGACGATCAAGGAGACCAGAGCAAACCGAATTAAAGTCACCCCCCACTATCAAACGACCAGCCGGCATAGACAAGATGGCACCACCAAGGTCCTGAAAAGTACTAGACTGGAGCCCTGGGGGGACGTACACGGACAACAACGTAAGGGAACGCCCTTCCCATCTACCAGCCACGGCGGCGTACCTCCCCCTATCATCAATCAAGGTGGTCTCTATCTCTAGGGGAAGGGATGCACGCACAAGAATTCCCGCCCCCCTGGAGCCGGAAGAGAACCCCGAATGCGCCACCATTTTGTATCCTTTGCGATTCAGGGCCTTACAGGCGTTGCCCACCAAGTGCGTCTCCTGAAGAAGTACAACATCTGGCATATGCCGTTTAACCAATTGTATAACCACCCCTCTCTTGATGCGATCACCCAACCCGTTAACATTCCAACTAAGAATTTTCAATACTCTACCCCTCATCCCTCCACCTCCCGCCCCACCCATCACCCGAAGACACTTGCATCAAAGAAAGTCCAGGATCGCCATTGTCCATTTGCCACAAAAGAGAAAGAAAAAGAAACACAAAACAAAACAGAACTGTACCCAACCAACCCCCCACCCTGCACCCCTGCAGTAGACTAAAAAGCCCCCCCAACCAGCAGTGTGCCTGTCGCCCCATTAACTACTCTACAGAAGACCCAGAGGAGTAAGGAATCCCCGTGAAATCGTCCCGCCACCCACCATGAAAATAAAGGAGAGAATAATCGCACCAAAAACACCAGTCCGGCGGTCATTCGAGGCAGGGGTAGCCCCGGCTCCCAGTTCATTCTTGCCGCTCCGCTCCGCCCGAGGCGCCTCCAACATCTTCCTCTTGCTCTTCCCGCTCTGGTGTTACAGTGTCCAGCCACTCGCTCACATTCTCAGGATAATCAAAAAAGTAGGCACGTCCCTTGAGTTCCACGCGGAGCTTTGCTGGGAATTGCATAGAGTACTTGAGACCCATGTCTCTGAGCCGTCTCTTTACGCCCGCGTAGCTCAACCGTTGGCGTTGTACCAGTCTGGTGAAATCCGGGTAGAAATGCACCTCCGCATTCTGATATTGTAGCGGCCCGTGCGATCTGGATGCCTGGAGGATCGCATCTCGATCTCTAAAATTGAGAAGGCGCGCCACAATTGGTCGCGGCGTCGCCCCCGTTTTAGGTGGTCCCCCTGGCACACGGTGGGCACGTTCCACTGAGAAGAAATTGCTCAGTCCAGAGGGCGCCAGGTGTGTCTTGACCAATTCTTCCACAAACAGGTCCGCTGCGCCATTTTCGGACCCTTCCGGAACCCCCACTATTCGGACGTTCTGCCGCCTGGCTCGCCCTTCAAAGTCCTCCAGCCGCTTTGAGAAAAGATCGGCAGTCGATCGCAGGTTCCGGACCTCCGTTTGCAATTCAGAGACATCCGAGGTCAGACTAGTGGTCTTGATGTCAAGCGCTCTCACACGATCATTTGTCTTGCCCAAGTCGGTCCTGATGAGGGAAATATCAATGGCCATGGAGTCCACTTTATGGGACAGAGTCTCGTGCTGCTGTTGTACATCGGCGCGGAGGCTGGTGATGGCACCCATGATGTCCATTAGGGTAGGATCCGAGCCGTCCGGCGGGCCATTCACTGGGGCCCCTTTAGAGATGGCCCCCGATGTAGGTGGCGACTTGAGATTCACATACCGCTCCATGCGGTTGTTCTGCGTTTGCGGTTTGCCCCGACCACCTTTATTTGATGCCCTTTCCGGATCGCCTCTGCCCGCCATGATGGGTTCCCTAGAACAAAGGACAGGCGGCCGCAGGTCAGGGTCCACAGCCGAGAGTCAGTCGGATCAAAAAGTCACAATCAGGCCGACGAGGACAATACAAGTGCGCAGTGTCGTCACCAAGGAGATGGCAGGCAGGGCCCGTGCAGTCCGATCGGGCGAAGTGACGAAGTGGCGAAGTCCGGAAGGACAATGGCACCGTCACGGAGCGGAGTTCAGCTCGACGTAACTTTGCTCAGGAGTCACCGATTTGGAAGCCGATTGCAGTCCCCGCCTCAGTAGGCCGTCAGCATTACAGTCCCACCAACGTGGGGCAGGATTTCAGGCAGGATAGTTGCGGTGGATCGGACGGTCCACGGAGCTCCGAGCTTACGCGGCCATCTTGGTCGCCCGCGAAGCTCCTCCCCCCGACACTCTAATCTTGATTGCATTTGCTTTTCAGGAAATCCGTCGTGCCAACCCCGACTTATGGCCTAGCTACGCAGCGCGTTTGGACCGAAGGCCCAGAAATATTGCAAGTATGAGATTTTGCTTTTGGCCTGTTTGGGGGTGTTATGCTTCTTGGCGGGTGGGTTGACGGGTCTTGGGGCATTCCTGGGAAGGTCTAATACCGGGTAGAAGTGTTTGGGACAAAATCCAGGCCGATTTTTTTTTGGCTATTTCTGACATTTTGCTCTATGTAGCGTTTTCGGGGGCCTGTTTGGGGGTCTTCCTGGTGTTTGTGGGTGAGTTTCGTGGTCTGGGAGCACTGCTGGCTATATATACTTTACTTTGCAAGAGGTTTGAAGCAAATCCATGGTGGCAGAGGGGACTTAGGGCCTAGCTGCAGAGCGCGCGCGGAGTGATTTGGGAAATTTGTGAAAAATGGACTAAGTCCCCATTTTTGTACTTTTGCTCTTTGGCTGTTTGGGGGTCTTCTACTCGTTTTCTCCTGGGTTGACGGCTCTGGGGCCATTGCTGGGAAGCTCTAATACCGGATAAAAGTGTTTTGGACCAAATCCCAGGCGGAATTTTTTTTGTGTTTTTGATGACTTGCTTGCCTTTGAGGTGCTCTTAGGGGGGGGTTCCGTCTGTTTGTGGGTGAGTTTCGTGGTCTGGGAGCATTGCTGGGACACTCTAATCTTGATTGCATTTGCTTTTCAGGAAATCCGTCGTGCCAACCCCGACTTATGGCCTAGCTACGCAGCGCGTTTGGACCGAAGGCCCAGAAATATTGCAAGTATGAGATTTTGCTTTTGGCCTGTTTGGGGGTGTTATGCTTCTTGGCGGGTGGGTTGACGGGTCTTGGGGCATTCCTGGGAAGGTCTAATACCGGGTAGAAGTGGTTGGGACAAAATCCAGGCCGATTTTTTTTTGGCTATTTCTGACATTTTGCTCTATGTAGCGTTTTCGGGGGCCTGTTTGGGGGGCTTCCTGGTGTTTGTGGGTGAGTTTCGTGGTCTGGGAGCACTGCTGGCTATATATACTTTACTTTGCAAGAGGTTTGAAGCAAATCCATGGTGGCAGAGGGGACTTAGGGCCTAGCTGCAGAGCGCGCGCGGAGTGATTTGGGAAATTTGTGAAAAATTGACTAAGTCCCCATTTTTGTACTTTTGCTCTTTGGCTGTTTGGGGGTCTTCTACTCGTTTTCTCCTGGGTTGACGGCTCTGGGGCCATTGCTGGGAAGCTCTAATACCGGATAAAAGTGTTTTGGACCAAATCCCAGGCGGAATTCTTTTTGTGTTTTTGATGACTTGCTTGCCTTTGAGGTGCTCTTAGGGGGGGTTCCGTCTGTTTGTGGGTGAGTTTCGTGGTCTGGGAGCATTGCTGGGACACTCTAATCTTGATTGCATTTGCTTTTCAGGAAATCCGTCGTGCCAACCCCGACTTATGGCCTAGCTACGCAGCGCGTTTGGACCGAAGGGCCAGAAATATTGCAAGTATGAGATTTTGCTTTTGGCCTGTTTGGGGGTGTTATGCTTCTTGGCGGGTGGGTTGACGGGTCTTGGGGCATTCCTGGGAAGGTCTAATACCGGGTAAAAGTGGTTGGGACAAAATCCAGGCCGATTTTCTTTTGGCTATTACTGACATTTTGCTCTATGTAGCGTTTTCGGGGGCCTGTTTGGGGGGCTTCCTGGTGTTTGTGGGTGAGTTTCGTGGTCTGGGAGCACTGCTGGGACACTCTAATCTTGATTGCATTTGCTTTTCAGGAAATCCGTCGTGCCAACCCCGACTTATGGCCTAGCTACGCAGCGCGTTTGGACCGAAGGCCCAGAAATATTGCAAGTATGAGATTTTGCTTTTGGCCTGTTTGGGGGTGTTACGCTTCTTGGCGGGTGGGTTGCCGGGTCTTGGGGCATTCCTGGGAAGGTCTAATACCGGGTAGAAGTGGTTGGGACAAAATCCATCGCGGAAAAGCCTTTAGTTTTGGCACTTTTTGTAACTTAGGGTTCGTTAGGGTTAGCCCTAGCAGCAGGATTGCATGTGTTTCGGGGTGTTCTAGATTTTTCCAACTGAGTTCTGGGGTCTTAGAGCACTCGTGAGAATGTGTAATTTTGGTTGCAAGTCATTTGAAGAAAATCCATGGTGGGAAAGGGGGGATTTGGCATAGTTAAAGAAAGCCTTTGCCACTATTCTTAACTTAGGGTTCGTTAGGGTTAGCAGTATTTCTATTGCATGTGTTTGAGTGGGGGGGATTTCGAGTCTTGGAGCGATGCTGGCTATGGCTACTTTTGCTTGGTTGCTTGCAAGTGGTTTGAATGCAATCCACGGTGGGTAATGGGTAATTAGGAAGGGGGTACTTCGGCCTACTTTTACTTTCAAAGTAAGTTTTGTCACCAGTTTTCTGCTAGGCCTCGTTTTTTGAGATTTGATTGGGGGTCTTCTACATTTTTGCGACTGGCTTTAGTAAGGGTCTGGGTGGGAGCACTGCTAGGAAGATCTAATTTTGTTCTAAAATACAGTTTACAGTACACCTAGCTTGAGGGGCAAGATCCGCTACAATAATTTGCCCATACTTATTTATCCTTCAAAAGGTGACTCAGAGTACGCACTTTCAAAAATATTGTACTGTCTACTAGGAAAAACAAATTGTGACTTTTTGCACTCCACAGCCTACATACCTTATATTTATTTATCAGTGGTGTTGTAATATTATATCACTTCCTGTTTTTCGTTGAATAATTACAGGCCGGGTTTCAGTCTCTGCAATGGGGAAAAAAGGATGGAGTCAGGCTTCACAGTAGCGAGCCACAATTCAGCATCAGGCAGGCAGTGGACAGGGTGTCTTCTGGTGACCAACATCGATGGACGAAGCGTCGGCTGCAATGGAGGAGTGCCGCTAATAGGAGGATTTTTTTTCTGCAGGCAACTTACTTACCACTTCCAACAGGACCACTACAACCACATAGATACAGTATCCCTTGCCTTTTTCTCTGACTGTGACTGCATTTCTTGGCTCTCTCTCGGCTTCTACATTGATCCCTTAACACATCACTTAGTCCACTCCACTATCACATCTGCACCACACATAGTCATTTGTAAGTGCTCCTACGTAATTCGCAAGTCGCAGCACGCCCCAGGCCGTAGAGGACTGGGATGGCCCCAATGATGAAGCATGTCACCAAGGGGCAACCCTGGTGAGTGAGGGGACACCTAGAAAAAAAGCAATTTCTCCTTTTCTATCTACTATACCTTCCAGACCAACCCCACTGAGTGTTGTTGTGAATGGATTTATAGTGACCAGCAAGGCTCTCGGGTATCTGGCTACAGAGACCTTATGTTGAATATCGTTATCAATAATTTACACATAGGCCCTTTACTGTTGCATTCTTTCTTCCACAGTTGTCGAATGTACTACTTACTTTTCACTGACATGCATGCAGTAGTGCATGCACTTTCAAAGATTGATGGATAGGTTTGTACCCAAAGAATTGTTTATATTCAATTGTTTGTCTATGCTGTGCTTTTTTTTACAGGGTGTCTTCTGGTGACCAACATCGATGGACGAAGCGTCGGCTACAATGGAGGAGTGCCGCTAATAGGAGGATTTTTTTTCTGCAGGCAACTTACTTACCACTTCCAACAGGACCACTACAACCACATAGATACAGTATCCCTTGCGTTTTTCTCTGACTGTGACTGCATTTCTTGGCTCTCTCTAGGCTTCTAAATTGATCCCTTAACACATCACTTAGTCCACTCCACTATCACATCTGCACCACACATAGTCATTTGTAAGTGCTCCTACGTAATTCGCAAGTCGCAGCACGCCCCAGGCCGTAGAGGACTGGGATGGCCCCAATGATGAAGCATGTCACCAAGGGGCAACCCTGGTGAGTGAGGGGACACCTAGAAAAAAAGCAATTTCTCCTTTTCTATCTACTATACCTTCTGTCAGGTTACGCAGCCCCTAAGCGCCTACCGTACTATGAAACTACATTTCCCATGAGTAGGCGGGAGACTTGCAGGAAGTTTATCTGGGGAACAGACGCGCTTCCTGTTGCGCGTTATTCTGGTTTCTGTTCTGCACCGGCATGAGAGCGGACGCTCTGCATGCTTTTCTATCGTGTCTCCTGTGGACTATCACCTTCCTCCCCCCCCCCCCTGAGGCTCAGTGGGGAGCGCTTCCGTGTTCTGTCCTTGGCGGTAGACGGACTTCACGCGTCTTCAGGTAAAGCCGCTCTAAACTCTTCGGCCGCCCGTGCGGTCAGCTGATTACTGCCTGAACGGATTGTTAAGGGAGGTTCTGTGACTGTTTTCTAACAGAATTCTACCTTTGATGAATTCCTGTTTGGTTGAATTGTGTGTGGCGGAGCACAGTGGCGGTCTATACCACGTGTTAGCGTTCACATCGGGGATCGTTTTTGTACTATTAAAACGGAGCGCGGTAGTAAGGACAACTACGCGTCTCCGTTGTATAACTGTGTATTTCAAAGGACCTCCATAACTGGGCATGTAGTGAGGTAACTACAGGCTACCCCAGTTCTCTTTGTGTAGTGCACCGTGGGGTGTGTTGTTGGCAGAATTCAGTGGTGGTCGCAACTACGTTTTTCTGTTTGACCTTCACCAAAGATTCTCTACTGGGTCATTACTTAGAGAGCGCAGTGTTGTAGTTCTTGCTTCCTACACACTACCGTTTCCCTCTTCCTTTTTGTTGGACCATACATCTTTGCTTTGACTATTTGGAACCCCCTTTGTACATTGAGTCCTCTACCAAGTTTGTGGTATGTTGTGAGTAGTGGGTTTGATGTCTTAGTATAACGCGAGTGTGTTTGGTGCGACAGGAGTGTGTTCGTTAACTATATGTTTATGTGTTTCTTAGGCCTTCCTCACAGATTGTGGCAGAAGGGCTATAGTATTTCCTATCCAAGGTCATGTTTTCTTGGTGCTCAGGTACTTGTCTACTTCCTTGGTTATTTAGTGAGACTATATGAGAGTACCCTTGTATGTTAGGACAGCACTTCACTGATGCCTGTCTTGTCTTCTGTTACAGGTATCCTTTCCCTGCTGACCCTACCTTTACCCATCCCACATTTTTTATTTTAGTTTGTTATTTTTCTCCCCCGCCTAATGGCTCGAACACCCTGTGTTTACACTTCTGGGTGTTGGTGACATTTGGAGGTGGAACCATATTTGCATCGACTGGATCACGGGGAGTAAACCTGACACCTTCCAGACCAACCCCATTGAGTGTTGTTGTGAATGGATTTATAGTGACCAGCAAGGCTCTCGGGTATCTGGCTACAGAGACCTTATGTTGAATATCGTTATCAATAATTCCACACAGGCCCTGTACTGTCGCATTCTTTCTTTCCACAGTTGTCGAATGTACTACTTACTTTTCACTGACATGCATGCAGTAGTGCATGCACTTTCAAAGATTGATGGATAGGTTTGTACCCAAAGATTTGTTTATGTTCACAATAGTTTGTCTATGCTGTGCTATTTTTTCTTGTCTCCCAAAACCTTTCCCAAAAACCCCCGTACCCATCCATTTTTCAAACCCTAACCCTCTTCCCCCGGGCTGTGTGGTTTTGATTGATGTGTGACTAAATTATTATTACAGCAATAAATCCACACACTTGCTGGGTGGGGAGGATAAGGTGATAGCAACAGGCTGGTGAAGAAATCCGAGGATATATTCTTACTCTGCTTGACAAAGAACCATTGCTAATGTGAAAGAACTTCAACCGAATTAGTAGTTATACTTTACCATTTGTTAGGCTACAATGTGGCACTGCTCTACTGTACTTCTGTCACCTGCTATATTCTCAGTTGTACCGTTGAATTGCTCAGGAGGACAAACCAGATTTCATTTTCTTTTTTTTCATAGGCATGCAACTGCCACTGTGTCACACCACTAGTACCACCGCTATGAGGAAATTTTATCCGACCAAGATTGCCAACGTTATTCGGTGTTTCCCGTGGAGCCAGCCCTGGGTCTAGCCCTACTTTCAAACACAAATTACAGGTAAGATAAGCGTTTGGTGGTTTGGGGGTATAATGGAGTATTAGTACGAGAGACGAGAGACTGAAGGTAGTACTACTAAAGTCCTAGGACTCTTGGATTCACTTCACTTAGTCTGTGAGAGGCACTTAGTGTTGAAAACATTTGGGCATTTACACTTAAAGGAAGAAAATGGAACTAAACTTTCAGGAAAACAGTCAACGTTAAACCCCCACCCACCAGGCAAGCAGTAAAAAACAGGTATGCTCAGATAAAGTTTGAAAAAGTATATTTATATCCCTAACAAAATAATCTCCCGCAAGACCCTCCCTAACCCCAACGATTGTCCTTCAAAAGTCCCCAAAAACCCAACTCCCAATTCCCACCCCCCAAAAGTCTCTAAAAAAGGGGCAAGGGACACTATGGGTGGATGCTGTTAACTTTTTGGGCCAGGGCATCATGCTCCTCGCGGAGCAAGGCGAGCTCCTGCTGAAGGCGGGACACCATCAGGGTAGTGCGGCGCAGGCGTGCCTTCACTGCCTTGCAGGTGCAATGCCTGTGAGAGGCAGCTGTTGGCCTTGCTGCTCGGCGGTGGCGTTTGCCTTTGGCAGCCCGGCTCAGTCTGGGTGGACCACTGTGCTGGGTGGCAGCCCGTGGGGCCACGGAGGCCGATGCAGACGACGTTGTTGTAGTTGTCGACTGCACACTTTCCACGTCCTCCAGGGCCACCAGCCGCCGATATTCCGCAACAGTGGCCTCGATCCTCCGTTGCCGGGCCGCTCTAGCCAGCTCCTTCCTCCTTGTTCGTTTGGAAGGAGAACCTATATGAAGAAAGAAAGACATAGTCTGTAACCAATGCTCTTTAAGATTAACTCAATCATTCAGCAGAAATTTGTGTTGCAGTACAACTAGCAACTTGCAAGCGCATTACATAACTATTGAGGCCAGTATCTATCTAACCTCACACTTCTTCATCCTTGCTCTAACATTAGTGGGAGTTTAAGGAACAAATTCTACGAGCACTGTGGACTTCCATTGGAGTCGACTATGAAAGTACACCAGTCTTATTCTTCTTCTTATCTCTTGTTTTGGAAAATTGGTACGTTATTTTCTGCAAGCCGGCATAATGCCAGCGCAGTAAACTTGCACCCGAGAAAAAGAGACGCACGCCATGAGGAGTGACCTAGACTTGCGTTGCCGTTGCGTTACTGTACCCGTCCAGTACATGCAGGTGGTGAAGCTCTTACTTTTCTATTACGGGTGGCACTGAGAATACTCTGTTACAACTCAAGGGCTACTGCTTAATTAATTTAACTTTCACCCTACAGTGGAAATGAGTACTAGAAATGGAAAATTGAAGAAGATAAATAATCTGATTATCTATCACTTCACATGGGATGTTTTTGCTTATATATGGGATGACTTTAGGTGCTTTGCTTTTTATTGAGTGACCACTGATACATCCACACATGAATGACTGAGTACTACTAAACTTATTAAGAGAGGTAGGGAGTGGCCACCATAATAACCGGATCTATGCAGTGCTTGCAATACAAACTACTGCTACTATTTATGGTAGTATTTGGAAAAAATTAAAAGTTCTTTTCCTTGCCTTTCCTACACTGGAACGGACGTGCGGGTGCAGTGTTACATGCTCTTCAAAGTTACACTTAGTTCATCCACTGACCGTCTACTCTCTCTAGATCATGGGTACTCACAAACTTTCTCTCAGGGGCTACATTTACAGTGTAGTTTGGGGCCGAGGGCCGCACTGGTGGGGGCGGAGTCAGAGGGGGCGGGGCTAAAGCAAAACGATAACTTGTGACCATGAGGTTGCACACAGGTCCCTGCAGCAGATGCCCTCATCCACTGAGCCACCAGACCCAGCATTTACATACATCTCTCTCCCTCCTGCTCTCCCTCCTGCCCTCCCTCCATCTCTCTCTCCCTCCTGCCCTCCCTCTCCCTCCCCCTCTGTCATCTCACTGTGTGTGTGTCTATCTGTGTCAGCCTTCAGCCCGGGTTGAGACCGCTTCCTCAACGCGCACACACAGACAACAACACCAAAGTACTTAACAGGTCTTTAAAAGACCATTAACATATTATTGAGGCTTTGTTTGTTTTAGCGCCCCTGCTTCTCCACCCTGACAATCACTGCTTGCCCGGCCCCACAGAGCAGAGGCTTTGTTCTATTTCACCTCTTTGTGGCCTTGCATCTCCACTCTGCTCTGTGGGGGCCGGGGGAGCAGTGATTGTCAGAGTGGAGATGCAGGGGCGCTAACAGGTGAAATACAAAAAAGCCTCTGCTCTGTGGGGGCCGGGGGAGCAGTGATTGTCTGCAAGGTCTGCGCACCGCCAAGGAAGGCTTGCTGGGCCACCACCGGCCCGCGGGCCGTACTAGGAGTACCCCTGCTCTAGATACACATATGCTATCTAAGAGTCAGATAGTAGCATGATCCAGGTATATGGACACATACAGTTTCTGTGTCACCCACCCAGGCTGTTGTCCTTCCACCCATCATTGCTTCATCATTCACCCAGCCATGCATCTCATATTCTTGCCTTCCCAGCTAGTCTTCAATCTCAATAAGTAAGGAATATATAAGAGCTTACCTCTGGCCGCCACCACCACCGTCTCAACTCTCACAGCCGCCGCCGCCGCCTCCTCCCCTGAAGAATCGCCCTCCGCCTCCGTGTCGAGCACCACCACCTCCACACTGGCCCCGCCACCAGATGTTCCACCTACAAAGTACATTTAAGAATGTTAGAATAAAGCACTCACTAGTCACTAGTATTTGGTCTAGGAATGAAGACATGTGAAAACAATGTAATTTGTGACTGTCTACGTTAAAGTTAAAAAAAATGTCCTTTTCCAGGGAAGGTTGTCTTGCTGCACTTTTTGGCACAACTGATGAAGGCTGTTTTTTTAACACGCACCATTTTTCTCCACACAGACAGAAGATGGACTTCTAACAACAAGATCAAGTTGAAACCAGGTGAGAGCTCGGCTCGACCACAAGAAATGTCTTCAATTAATCGTCAGCACTAACCACTTTTCCATTATCAGTTAAACGTTTAGTTTTATTATGACTTCATTTTAATAAATGTGTTTACTTTTAATAAAGCTTTTAAACTTAAATACAATCTGTGTTTTTTGGTCCAGACTAGAGTGACTGAGCGAAAGGTTTTGCAATTTTTGCAAGCATGAGTCCAGATAGAACACTTCAAAAGACATTATGGACAATCCCAGAGGACTGCACTAAGTTGATAGAGCTATTGCTGACTAGAATCATGGGAGTTTCGCCAACCGTGCAATCTTAGTTAGCTACACAGACAGACTAATAAGAATAATCTAGTAATACCACAGGGAGTCATAGTAGAGGCAGGATAAGAATTTAGATACAGTCTACAAGAAGAGCAAAGACAATTTTGAAAAAAGTCAAATGAGGAACGCTAGGAAAAATAGGTACTAGTCTAAAATGAAAACTTACTGGGGCCAGCAGAGGAGCCCTCGCCTGCCCGATCCTGGCCCTGTTGAACAGCATCCGCCGCCTGCTGCTCCTGTGTCCTCCTCTCGCCCCTGGGGGGAGCTGACGTACAACATGAAAGAAAGAACAGAAAACATGGATGATTGTTGCTTGTCAATGTCAACCAAATCAAACATTTCAAAAGAACAATAACAAAATATTTCCGCGAAATTATATTGATTATGGTTACTTTTCATTTATTTGCGGACCTGTGACTTCGAAAGTCACGTAACTCACTAAACAAAGTACTGAAACGTTCACCTAGGACTGGCAGGCAGCAGTCCGCAGGCAAGACGCAAAGTGACAGACAAACTCCATTGTGATTTCAGTCAGATCAGTGACAACACTAACAGTTGCCTGCTACATTACCAGTCATTTAAATAGTCAAACTATCAATCCACCGCCACTATTTTTCTTATTGTCAGGGTTACAAAGGAAGGGGCAGATTTAAGCCCTTGCGGCTCTTTTGCGCCGTTCTTGCGTGACTTTTGTGACGCAGCAGCTAAACAAAAAAGGGCGCCATGGTGCGGCGTATAATATTATAACAACGTGACGCATTTGGGAGATGCATCCCGTTATAAAGCCCTGCGCCATCAGGGGGCGTTCCGGCGCAAGGGAGGGCATTCCTGCGCTGGAACACATCCTAATAGTGGCTGAGGGAAATCTACAAAATATCAATCAGTCACCTTTAGGACAATGATGCGTCACACAAACCCTGCACCTGCTTGAAGCAGACGTACGGCTTGACCCAGCATTGGGGAGATAGGGTACCCCAGAGCATTGATGGAGCTGCGCCATCGTTGCGACGCAACTCCAGCAGTAAAGCTTCGGTGACGTTTTGGGCCCATGGTGCGCCGCATTGCAAATACGGCGCACCATGTTTGGTGGTGGTAGCGGGCCGCACAATTAATGGCGCATCCCTGCTACTTTGCAGGGATGCGACGGTAATTGCAATTCTGCCCCTTAGGGGCATACTTACTTACGCGTTCTGGCGCATCTCCAGAGATGCGCCAGATCAAATGCGTCACGCAAAACTACCCTTGCGACACGGCAGATGTGCCTCATTTACAATGCGGCGCGCCCTGGCGCAAGGGTAGGCACTTGCGTGACGCATCTCGTCACGTAAGAGCGGCGCATCGCTGGAGTCACGTCGCCAACGCAATGCAACTCCAGTAATGCTCAGGGCCACCCAATACTTAACATGCTGTGTCAGTCCTTTCGCCTGCTTCGAGCAGACATAAGGAATTGAATTGACGTAGCAGCGTCGCAGAAGTGCCTGCGTTAAATCTTGTACATTTCACGCAGTCAATTTTGCGAGGCGCACAGCCGCTGGACCGCCCACCCTGCGTACTAGGAACGCACCCATTGTGGTGCAGGCCCATGGCTTTATAACGTGACGCATCTCCCTAGATGCGTCATGCTGTAAATGACTCGCAGGGATGCGGCACGTTTACGCCGCTGTTGCGTCACGCAAGGCAACGTAAACGTGGCGCAAGGGGCTTGTAAATGTAATCTGCCCCCTAGTGTCTAGCATTACGCAGTTCTGTAAAGTACACTCATACATAATAGTTACTCAGGCCAATGAGACCACGAAATAGAAAACAAATAAGCATAGTAGCAACGCCACTGAGAAGGAGAGCAGTGCACCTGAAATGCACAGAAGATTTTGAAATATAATTTAACTACAATGTAATCGTCATCAGCGGCATTATTGGCTTGCTCCATGTAAAAAACAAATATTTGCAATACAACAACACAGAGCAGGAGAAAACATCATAGTAGTGAGTGATTAAATGGCTACTACTACTCACCAAGCCCGGGGATCTCCAAGCCGAGCTGGTCCAGCAGGTTGCGCTCGCGGTCCAGGAGGTCCGTCCAGCAATGGGTGACCTGGCTGTAGGTGCGCTGGACCCCGTAGAGGTGGGATATGGCCCAGCACACCTTCTCTCACCGCTTCCGGCGCTCCCGCATGTTGTAGCCGCCGGCCGCGATCCTGCCGCCTCCCGCGATGGTCCTGGGCAGGCGGCGCTGGACGAAATAGACCAGCGCGCCCACTTCCTCCGGGCTGAATATCTCCCGTCGCGTCACCTGCTCCCCCCTCAATCTCCCGCATGCTGTCCTGCCACTGGGTCCAGCACTACTCCCCGCCGCCGCTGCGGCCCTCAAGTGCCTGGGCAGCTTCACGGCGCCTGGCTTGACCATGGTCTGGGCAGGTAAGGTAGGAAGAAGTAGAAAATTAAGAAAGAATAGGATAGGGAAGAAGAAAAGAAAAGAGTTTAAAAAAGTAGTTTAAAAGTAAAGAAAAATAGCAGAAAAGACAAAAATATACAGCTAGGAAAAGAGAGGGATAGATAAGAAGCAAAATCGTAAAAAAAAAACTGAAAACAAGCAAAGGATGGCAAAGATACCAAGAGGATTAAACACCATGCCCAGACACAGGAAATGAATGAAAAACAAGATGGCCGGCGCCCGTTCACGAGCGCGAAAGAAAGTTCGCACGAGATTTTTCTCGCGATCTCGTGCGAACCTGTAGATTTCCCGCGCGAACCTCTACTCGCAATGCGCTTACTGCGCGAGATTATACATAGCGGGCGGAAACGGAAATACGTCACGGAAACAAAATGGCCGCGCCCGTACTCGACCTTGGGGTAAATTCGTGTGTTGCGCTGCAAGCGGCTCGCGAATACTGCAAAAAAACTCGCGAAACAACAAGCCGCAAAAAAAATAAAATGCTCATTCGCACGAATTGGCGGCTTCCGCGGTCGGTTTCGCACGACGCCGCGCCCCGCGAATAGCGCGAAAAAAACCGAAAAACGATTTCAGCAAAAGCAAAAGCAATGAGCAGGTGCAAAAGGTCAACCTCATGATTTGTAACGATTCTTTGTAGTGCTTCCTGAGGGGGCCCTCCAGAATTCGGTTGCCTGCTTGCAACTATTTTGTGTGACCCTGCTCTGACCTTAACTGTATGCCACAAAGGTCCTGATTTACAGCTAAAGGAGCAGACAAGCAGGTGCCAGGCTGGAACTTTAAATTCTTTCAGTGACACATTAATTAGCCCCTAATTCATTATTGTCAGTTGGGGCAGGGCAGGTGTTGTTAATAAACTAACCCCAAATTAATTCATGTCAGTTCAAGCAGGGCAGGTGGGCTTGCTTTTCCCCCCCATCTTCTACAGTGATGATGAACCAGAGGGTGGCATTGATGTAACAGAGGGTGGCATGGGTCAAAGAGAGGGTGCCAGTGGTAAAACAGAGGGTGCTGGGAGGCTGTGATGATGAACCAGACGTAGAAACAACATAGTCGCGACCGTTGCGAGCCGACAAGTAAGTTCGCAATTGCGAACTAGTACCAAATCCTCGCGAACTGGCAGAAACAATTGCGAACACACAAAAAAAAAAAATCCGCAAATTCGCGGGAATTCGCGGATTTTGCGGATTGCGAATCCGCAAATCCGCAAAATTCGCGAACGCGAGATCCGCAAAATTCGCTCATGCTTAGATAAAAGACAAGTGGGCTGAAAACATGGGAAGCACCTCAAATGGTGGAGCTAATCCTGCTTTGTTGCTGGATTTCGAAAGGAAAGGGAAACTTTGTCTTCACAGAGAAAAGACTAGTTATTATAATAACATATTCATTGGTTCCAGTGAATGCGAACACAATTACAAGGTAATTGGAGGTTGGGGTTTCAAAAATGGGTCAGAACCTGTGTTTCCCCGAATTTATTATATATGTGGAAACAAGGCTTTTTTCAAATTGCCAGATCACTGGTATGGAAGCTGTTATTTTGGAATTGTCTTCCCAAAAATATACCATGTGAATGAAGTCGCTGGAAGCAATGAAAATACTAATGGATTAGTACATAGTAAAAGAGAAAGTGCAGCAGAAATAATGGGTGATATATTTAGTGCATTGATACCTGCAGTGGGAGTGACTCTGAATACACACAGAATTTGCAAATTGTCTACAGTAGTAGATCGGTTCTCAACTGATACTGCTGCAGGTTTCCTGATGGTCAATACCGAAATGGTTGCGATCAGATCTATGGTTTTACAAAATAGACTTGCTCTTGACACCTTACTGGCAAAAGAGGGCGGAGTCTGTAGAATGTTGAAAGCGCAACATTGTTGCACTTACATTCCTGACAAAAGTATTGAAATTAAGAAATATGTGAGAAACATAACTAATTTGAAAAAGTAGCTCAAAAACACTGGAGGTTGACAGTGCCTGGAAGAGACTAACTGATGGTCTCTCCTCTGTAGGTAATTGGTTTTCGAACATAGGTAAAAGTCTTGTGAGTAAAATACTGATGCCAATAGCAGGAATAAGTTTAATTGTGCTGATCATAGTAATTTGCTGTAAATGTCAAAAAAACATAAAGTAGTATGCTGTGAGTAAGAGAGGAATGAAACGGAATGTTGATGAACTCGAATTAGAAGAACTAAATATTCAAATTTACAAAAGAGCAAAGAATTTCCATCCTAATAAGTATGCAGAAAGAAGGCTGAACAAAAAGTTTGAAGAAATTGAACTGGGTGAAATGTGAAAAGTTGGCATCTGGTTCCATTAATAGTGATGATAGTAAATATCATCAAAGGGGGGATTGATGGAGCAAGTATTTGCATGTTACGCGACTTGCTTGTATTCAAGAACCTCGAATAACCGTAACTCTGTAATCAATCTGTGTATCTTACTAATATTGCACATTTTACACTACACGGGGTGTCCCAGAGACGCTTGCCTATGTGTTTTCTAAAACGTAATACGCTTACCTTTAAAATGGTTGCTGCTTTGCGGGAATTTAGTCTGCGTCGGTCATACCCATGTGATGTGACGCACTCGCAGTTCTGGTGGGAATTTGTTGCTCATGCGCAATACAGCTAAAATGGCCGCTTTGTTTTCTCATATGCTCTGAGCTTGCATTGCCGCTTTTTCAAAGCTGTGTTTTCTGCACTTATCTTAATGCAAAAGTTATTATAAAGTAAGGGATGTAGTATAGCCAATCATGGTATACAGTGTATTCATTTTTTCTGTGTTTCTAAATTGTTTCCGCTTTCTTTTCATGTATCGTATTCTTTGGGCCTGGGAGGCGCTTGCTACTCCATCTTTGAAGCCCGTATGGTACCAGTCACGTGATGGGGAAAAGAAAGCCATGCAGCAGTGGAACCCAGCCAGCTGGCAGACACAGCCAAGATGCTCTTGGGAACCTGAACTCCAACCTAGCTGAAGAAGCTGACTTGTACCTAAAACTGTTACAATTGTATTTCACTGCTGTGTATCATATTGTACTCAGTAAATCTTATGCCATGGGAACTAGAATGTAAGGGGTGGGTACGAAAATTGAATATTATCCTGAGAAAGTCTAAAATTTAGGTGGTGTGATGATCTAACCTCCTCCTTTGGCCAATCAGAAGTTGGGGATCCTTTCACTTGCAACATTGGGGGGTGGTACACTGACCCGAAAACAGTATAACTAGTCTATGTTTAGCTAGAGAAATTGTCCGACTTGTCCGAATAGCTGACCTGTCACGGACCCAACATACTCTATAGGTGACTGATACAGAGAGCTGCGGAGCACTCTGTCCGTATTTTCCACAAGACCCAGTCGGGGTTTTGGGAACCTTAACGCCTTCCATGCTCATGACGGAACGGTTCCGTCATGAGCGTCGGTTGAGCTGTGCTCATGACGAAACCGTTCCGTCATGAGCCGATAGGCTCATTAGAACCTTCAGCACAGAGCAAAAATTTGCGCCGCGCTGAAGGGGTTAAGTGCTGGTGAAGCACTTTGCCGGGAGATTTGAGAACCCAATTGGGGTTATTGGCAGATTCCTTGCAAAGAGGGAGTAGCGCAGGCGTTACATCCGAAGCTGCAGGTGTTGGTCGTACCCTTTGGTGAACCCGGTCCTGATCTAATTCCTGGGGTTATCCTGTCCTGACTGTCCATAAGCTGTACCTGCTCACCTACTGGCAGCCTAAGTCTTTGAGGGTCCTTTCCCGCCTTTTCCAACTGACCCGTGGCCAGGGTTGGTCTTCATTCTGTCCTAGGTAAATATAAATTCTACGTGGGTGTTTGTCTATCTAAAGTATCTCTCTCGTCTTGAATAAAGCATAATTGCCTACGTCCTTTTCCCTGTCTCTCTATAAATAAGATTATCATGCAAATTTGTCTATTAGCATGTTCCGATTTTCTCCCTACCTTTAGTCATTTACTGATTTGTTTGCATATATAGTATGATCCATGCTTACCTTCTCTATAGAAAATAAACACATCTTGATAAATCAAATTGCATAAGTTTAGTTTCCTCTGAACCTTTAGTGAATTTCGAAAGTAAACTTTGATTAGTATGTTCCCTTTCTTTACCTGCCTTTAGTGAAATTGTGAAAGTCTATTAATCAAAATAGTGTGTTCCTTATTTCTCCTTCCCTTTATTTTTCGATTTCTAAATGATTCTTACGCTCATTCATAGCTATACAATATTTCTAATCCTAGTTATAGATAGTTTGATCTGTGTAAATTTCAGGCTCATGGCATTTGATGATGAAGATGATTAGATAAAGGTTTTCAAAACTTCCTGAGTTTGTGGTTATTATAAAAGAGATAAACATTTTCCAATGTGTATATGGTATTTGTGTTGTCTATTTGTCCCACAGCTAGTTCCCTGAACCATTGTGATCTTGGGTACCTGTGACGAGGATTGGTAAGTCTGGTACAAGAAAATAGAAAAGAAGGGAAACTGAATTGCTGATAAAAGTGTGTAGTTTACCTGATTAAAGTATAAATAAAATTAGTATTCTTATGGGCCCAAGTGTGCACTACAGGTAATAAAAGTTAGTTGGATGACCTTCGCACTCTATCAGTACGTGAGTCAAAAGTAATCTGACCAGAGATATACCCCAATACATCTATAGACTGGCCCTGATAGCCAACTGGGTTGATATTCTTGTCCAACACAGAAACCCCATTCCCAAGTAGTATGATACAAAGACTCTGGAATAATCGTGAACATGGATCCGGAGTCTACCATCAATGTGATGTCTTTACCACAAACATTGAATATAGCAGTGGGTCTATTTAATCTAGGAGAGTCTTGAGTGACTCCCACTATAGTTTGATCGTACAGCTCCCCAACAACTAAGACCTTGTTCACTGTTGTTTTGTAATCATCATTCTGTTGTACTACATTCACTTTGGACTTGGACCTATCAGACAAATCAGATTGCCTACACATCCTAGCATAGTGCCCCTTTCGCCCACACTGCTAGCAATTTTGATCAATAGCAAAAAAAAATTAAATCAGCAAGAAGATTTTGACTACCACAACGTAAAGACTCTCTGGTCTTAAGTTTAGCCGTAGCCCTAGAAGCATTGACGGGTTTAACACTTTTTTTAGACACAGCATTAACATCAACACACTCATCTTTAATTTCAACATCTCCTATTTCTTGTGACAGTCTGTTCTTCTTGCTCAATTCTTTAATGCACTTTTGAGACTCTTCAATGACTTTAGCCATATCAATGGCATCTTTCAAGGAAGGATCTTTGGTAGCCCACAATATTTCTTGTATCTTTCTATGACGGCATTGAACGATCAACTGATCACGGATCAGTTCTACTGTCATGATCCCAAAGCGACACTTGATTGACAGTTCACGTAACCTGAAGATAAAATCATCAATACTTTCTCCTTCCAGCTGCGGCTGCATATAAAACTTGTATCTGACTAAGACCAGATTAATTTCTTTTGAAAATCTTATTTCAAGTTGTTTAATGGCATCTTTAAATACATCATCCATAGGTTGTCCATTAGGTCCCATGGTCACAGGTAAATATGTAAACACACATTGGCCTTCAGTACCCAATACACTCAATAACAACACTTTTTTTCCCGTCAGGAGCATAATTATTACCATCCAAAGCTACAATAAAATTATAAAGCATTTTGATGCAATCTTCACAAATTATTGGTGGAGAACCTGGTGGGGAAAGAAACATTGGTGGCATAATAACATTTGAAGAATTGGCAGACATGTTTAAAATAAATAATCTCAAGCAATGACCACAACTGGAAACACTATATAAATTGGAAAGACAACAGTACTAAACAGGATGGTGTGCAGATCACCTTAGTTGACTGCACTGGAAGACGCCTCAAACGTGGGTAAGGAGGATTAATGGAAAAGTGCAGAATAGGGAAGTGAACCAGTCGATGTAATAAGGAAATAAGGCCCAAAAACAGTACCGTTCAGGAGACTTGAAGAGAAACGAGCTCTGAAGAAAACGAGTAGCTTGGGATGCGTAAACAAGTTTCAGAAATGAAAGATGGCGGCATGCCACGCCACGCCACGTTAGTTACGTTGCGCATTAACCATGCGTTCCCGCAATGTGTTCCAGTGACGTCGCTACTGCAGGAGAAGACGGCGCATGCCTCCAACGGTCACGCATGTCCTATTTCTCCAGAAAAGACCAAAAATACCTCAAAATGGAGCGAAGAAGTCGGGTAAGACAGCGTCGAAAATACATCGAAACTTCATCCAAGCGAACAGGAACTGTGAAAGTCAGAAAAGAAGACATATTTGGTAGAAAAAGGCACAAGGTTGTGCTCAAGGAACCCCAAGACCGCCGCCAAAATTGTTGTGACACTTTCTTGTAGAAATGACCAGTAGACAGACAGTAAAGGTAAATACTTTACTAAGAGCACAACCTGGCATCCGACCACCTCAACTACCCAGCTGTAACTGTCGGTCGTGGAGAGCCGTCAGCCTCACATTCTACACCAGAACAAGGAACATGGAGAAAGAACGTAAAGAGCATGGGAGCTCCAACAAAGGTAAGAAAGATAATAATATAAACTTAAGTATCATCACAACACACTGCTCCCCATCTCTGAAAGACTTCAGGACACAGCTCAATACCTGGCTCTTTGACCAAGCCTCGCACTACCACCCAGCTGGTGGAGACCATCTGGGGTGATAGGTAGTGCTGTACAAGACTCTCTGGTTGATTGACTGTGTGGGATGTCGACTCCTGTGACCGGAATCACCTCAACAGGACCGTGGACCAAGTAATAGCCCCAGGACAACCCCGTCAAATGCAGAGCATCTTCTGTATCCTTGAGCATCTTCACAATCCTTGAGCATCTTCTCTATCCTTGAGCATTTTCAGCATCCTTGAGCATCTTCAACATCCTGTATCCCTTGAATTAGGAGCACTCCATAGAAGTCATTGGTGAGAAGCCGTAGATGCTGAAACTGAACTGGAGACTGCTTTTCTCAAGGAGGTAGCTGTTTTGTTGGAGTTTGGTGTTCCCTTTGACTGGCTCCCTGCCAGAGCTGGTCACCCAAGGTCACTGTAAGTAACTGCATACCAGCCTGAAAATGTTTTCCTTGAAAAATATTTTTAAGTGTCAAGTTTGTTGAATTTGCCAATGCATGTTCACGGTTGAGTGAAAAACTCTGATTTACTGTTTCGTGTATATTTTATATCTCTGGAAACTCCTGGTGGATCTTTTAGGCTTTGTAGCATCCATAAATTCATAAAAATATGCTCTATTTTTATAAATTGGTGTTACATTTTTTGAATATCGAGTTTCTTCTTCAATTGTTTTGGTGCTGTATAAATGCTTTGCCCTTGTTCCTTTGTGCACACCAGACTGCTCAGAGCGACACCTACCTAGGGTTGAGCTAAGAATTAACAAACTGAACCCGATTTGTCCTGAAGGGTTGGTAGTGTATTAAACAGTAAGGTCTCACAACTTCACCATATAATATACCTCATTTCCTTAAATGCAGAAACAGAGGGACTGATGTCTCAAACAACATGGGATTGTCACTCCCGTCTCATAGATGAGATGTCCCATTTAGAATGATGTAGGCAGGTAGGATTTTGGGCAAATCTCTGAATAAGCACATTTAGATATGCTTCTGCCATGTTCACTTGAGCAGCTCAGCCGGCAGGCTATCAATAGAGCCTAGAAGGGTAACAAAACAAGAAACAAGGTAAACACAGCAGGTGTGGCAGTGAAAGAACTAACTTTTGCCTTTGTTCGTGCTGATTGCTTTGTTCTGATCCACAGCTCAGCTTATGCTCCCTGTTCGGATGACAATATGTCTGGCAGGGTGGTAAAAAACTCCACGGAGTTCCCTCACAACAAGGGACCTTTCCCCTCCCTGTTGTAACAACTGATATGTGAGCACAACATGGAACTCTGTCTCATGAATGGATTGCAATGCACAATGCGAGTCTCTGCGTCCAGAAATGGAATTTAATCCTGCCTTTCATCTTTGTTATTTTCTAAGTATTAGCAATGAGTGAGTGAAATTAATCCTGGATTGTAGTGCCCTCTTCAGGAGGGATTTTCTCAAATTGCCGCCTTAAAAGAGAAAGTCATGAACACTCATTTGGCAATAACTACATAGCACCACCCAGCCTTTGTTTTGGTTTCTGTTGTTAAGGTGATCTCATATGAAAAATGACTGCTGCATTGTTGATTTAAAGATTGTTTCCTCAATTAATAAGCACACTTAATCCAGGATTAGACTCCCTGGGAAAAGTGTGAATGAATAGAAAATCAAAGGGCCGTATTTATGAGGCCCTTACGCCACTGTTGCGTCACTTTTTGTGATGCTGTGGCGGCGTAAAAAAAGCACCACACTGTGCCATTTTTGCAACTTGGCGCATCTAGGCAGATGAGTCACTTTGTAAATCTCTGCGCTACATTAAACCTGCGTCAGGTATAATGTATTTAGGGTGGGTGTTCCAATGCAGGAAAGCCACGTAGATGTGACGCCGTGAAATCCGAGATTTCACTGCACCACTTCTAGGGCGTCACTACGTCAAATCCTTGCAAGCAGACAGGCATAAGGAGTGATGCAACCCCTTTCACATGGGGCTTGCCCCATGTGAAAGGACAAATTGCTAGAGTTGCGTCTGTTTTCAGACACACCCCAGAAATGCACCACTTTTGTGCTTACAGATACGTCAGGACTATTGACTTATCTGTAAATCCTTGCGACATGGAGCAACATATAGTAAACACGGCGTATCAATGGTGTCGCAAGGAGGGAGCACTGAAAAGTGTTGCATCGCTATTTTCACGCAGCAATGCAACACTTTTCATAAATGAGGCCCAAAGCATCTTACCTCTCAACTGAATGTCAGCGGTTGCACAGGGGCTCTAAGGATGTTAATCTTTAATACAGGGCGGCAGTGCTAAATTTTATTTCCATAGGTGAATTGGTAAAGGTCAAAATGTTTCACTTAATGAAAGTCCAAAATTACTGACAATTTGGATCAAACACGCTTTGATAGATGAATTTTAGGAGAGCATAATTAGTGCAAAAAGTCAATTTGCATGAATTGTTTTCAGCATTAAAATAACAAAAAAAGTTGCTGATGTGCCTGCTAGATATTAATGTGTGTGTGTTTTTGCTCTGCAACCCGGTTTCTGTTGAATATTGCTCCTGAAATAGTTTTTTTAAATGATCTTTGAATGTAATGATGTGCAAAGCTTTTCGCATGATAATATGAAGTATTCTACAGCTTAAAACCACAAGGTATCACTTTCTATTGTATATCTTTATTAGGTGAACTTTAATGCTGTCATGTTTAGTGTTACATCAAAAATCCAGCAAATGTATCTTTGAAACATTAAAATATTAATAAAATGCCACTGATTGTTTAAATTTTTTTTTAGAAATGTATCAGAATTGAACCAGCACAGTCCAAAATACTGTTTTTTTTCTATCTAGGGATTGAGTAGTGATAAATAGGTGAATAGTACTAAAACCTGCAAAAGATTAAACATTGCAAAAAATTGTAAAGAAGGTTGTCAAGGTGAAAAATGTCATCATCTGTTCAAAAAGAAAATGAAAAGGTTCCACCTTCCCCCAATAAAAGTCTAAAATAAAATGATAATGTAAAAATCTCAAAATTTTCGTTTTTCATTGAAATGTTTTAAATGGAGCAAAATCAAAGGGGATGATGGACGGAGTGTTGAACATTGCATGCACTCACCCCCAGTCAACTGATCTGGGTTTAATCCATCATCATTCTGTAGCTCACTCCGCCACCCCAGTTCAGACATGGCCATATGCAAATCAGTCTAACACTGTGCCTCATGGGAAAAGTCCAGCCCGAACTGCCAAGCCATGTCTTCCCTGGAACGGAAACAAGCATCCTGGGTCCGGTTTCTGGCTAATCAGCCGTCATCAGCCAGGCTATCTTGAATCCAGTGTCAAAGTGAGCAAGGGACCCACATCTGGGCATACCCTGCCAACTTAGGGTAAGCAAAGCAAAACCAAAGGGGATGAAGGACGGAGTGTTGAGCATCGACGGAAACATCACCCTGGCGGATTCTGTAAAATCATTAGGCATCACTTTAGACCCGAAACTGAACATGACCAAACACATTAAGATCTCGGCAAAGAGCGCCTTCCTGAACTTAAAGCTATTGAACAAAATAAAATCTTTCATCCCAGCCAAGGACCTTAAACAAGTTACCCAATTACTGGTGCTATCCAGATTAGACTATGGGATCGCAACACTGTCAGGCACAGCAAAGGCTCCCCTGGCCCCCCTTAAAACAACACTAAACGCAGCAGCTAGAATGGTCACAGGAGTGAAGAAATTTGACCATATCTCACCCGCACTCAGAGAACTAAAATGGCTCCCAGTTGAAATGCGTGCCAGTTTCAGAACAGCCTGCCTCATCCACAAAGCCCTTCACACAGGGAAACCCGAATACCTGGCCTCTAAACTAAAAAAGCCGGACAAACCAGGTCCCTCCGGAGCTCAAACACACTACTACTCATCCCAATGAAAGCACACAAACAAAAAAACGCAGCCCGATCCTTCACAGGAAACATGCCCAAAATATGGAACGCTATTCCCCCTCATATAAGAACTATCTCCTCCTTCGCAAAATTCAAAGAGCAACTAAAAATCTTTTCCTTGACCGGTCGCTAGCAAAAGGGCAGGAGACACAGAAGAGCTATTGACAATACCCACCAATGGGGGTGGGATACCCAGAGTACGGTCATCCTGATTAAGCATGGGTGTAAAATCCGTTCCGCTCGTGGATTTTGTGGATTTTCTGTAAATTTGCAATCCGCGAACTCTCGCGAATTTGCCTAAAATCCGCAAATTCGCACGCAGCGGATTTTTTTGCTTGGTGATACAATATTGCGGCACGCAGCGTTCACTTACCTTTTGCCGAGTTGTTTTTCTCGATATTTTGCGAGTGCTGCGCCATTTTGGAACTTGCTGCGGGATCCCGCGGGAGTTTGGCGACCGCGATTACGTCATCGTGGCTTGCCACCTTGCACAGCGAGAGTTTGTCAACGCGAGTTCGCGGGAGTTCGCAATTGCGAACACGTAGATGCGGCGGGCAGCAACAATCTTGCACTCGCGAAATTACAAAATTTGCAATTCTGCACAAGAAATCCACCAGCAAGCAGCATAAACCTTATGAAAATGATGATTTTTATCAGAATAACTCCTCAGGTTGACATTTGCCTGCACTTTTTTTTGCAAGGAGTCCATTTTGGGGGGGGGGGAGGAAGTGCCCCACAGTCTCCAACTTCCTGTTCCTGTCCAGCAGGCTCCTCCCAGTGCTTTCTTCATGTGCTGGTCACTTTCATTTGGATTCTTGACCTGGAAGGATATTACTTTTTGTGGATGCTGCTGGATATTTGGATTTGAGGCCTTTTTGACTTTCTTTGGATTACTTTTGGATTAGAAATCAACTTTGTTTGGGGCATTACAGTTGCTGTTCTGCAGAAAAACGAGTTTTGCAAAACTGAAAGCACTCAGCAGGTGCAAAAGTTCAAACTCATCATTAGTAACCATTCCCTGTAGTGCTTCCTGAGGGGCCCCTCCAGAGCTCAGTTGCCTACTTGCAACTATTCTATGACCCTGCTCTGACCCTCACAGCAGGCTTATAGAATAGCTACAAGTAGGCCACAAAGGTCCTGGGAAAAAAAATTGCACTGTAACAGAAAGCAAATTACAGATAAGGAAGCAGATGCAAGACTGGAAGTTTAAATTCAGTGACACATTAATAAATCAACCCCAAATTAATTCATGTCAGTTGGAGCAGGGCAGGTGTGCTTGCTTTTATTATTTATTTATTATTATTAATAGTGTTTTGTTGAGCGCATACAACCCGGAGGCCTCGTAGCGCTATATTATCTGAGTCAGGAGAGGGCCAGAGGACCAAGTTAGATAAAGAGGAGCGTTTTCCGGTATTTCCCAAATTTCAACAAGTTGGATTTGCCGCGAAGAGTATCAGGCAAGGAGTTCCAAGCCTTGGCGGCATTCCAGGAGAAGGATCGCCCTCCCCATCTGGCCCGTTTGATTCTGTTTACAGTGGCTAAGAAGGCTGAACTGGATCTCAGGGTTCTATAGGGAAGATAAGGGGTTGCCAGAGAGCAGATCATGGATGGGGCAGTCCTCCACATGGCCTTGTGCATAATGCACATGGATTTGAACATGGATTTGAGCTTTTCCCCCCCATAATCTACAGTGATGAACCAGAGGGTGGCAGTGATGTACCAGAGGGTGGCATGGGTGAACCAGAGGGTGGCAGTGGTGAAACAGAGGGTGCTGTGAACCTGTGATGATGAACCAGACGTAGAAACAACATAGTCGCGACCGTTGCGAGCCGACAAGTAAGTTCGCAGTTGCGAACTGGTACAAAACCCTCGCGACTGGCAGAAACCCTTGCGAACACAAAAAAACCAAAAAATCCGCAAAATTCGCGAGTGTTCCCGGATTTTGCGGATTGCAAAACACGAATACGCAAATTCGCGAACGCCAGATTCGCAAAATTCGCCCATGCTTAATCCTGATAAGGTACTACGAGTACGTATTGACACTGTTGACTTTCCCTCCAATACGCAAGTGTTTACCTGATACTGTCTCAAGACTCTTGACACCTGTGCTGATATCTGCACTGTACTTACTGTGAATGTCTGTTTGGTCTTTGCATTTGAACGGTTGTGAAGCGCTTCGATACCTCCGGGTTTGGCTAGCGCTATATAAAACTTCATAATAAATAAATAAATGAATTGCAAACACTTACCCCAGTCAACTGATCTGGGTTTAATCCATCATCATTCTTTAGCTCACTCTGCCACCCCAGCTAGACATGACCATATGCAAATCAGTCTGACCGTGTGGCTCTTGGGAACAGTCCAGCCCAAACTGCCAAGCCATGTTTTTCCTGGACCGGAAACAAGCATCCTGGTTTCTGGCTGATCAGCCGTCATCATCCCTTTATTGCCTCTAGTCTAAGGGTCTATGGACTTTCTTCAGGACAAGAGAGGGAGAGGTATTTATTCTTTATCTCTCATACAAGGTAAGCCTGGTAATGGACATTAGCGGCAGCAGAAACCCACTGTTAGCAGCGCGATGTAAGCGCTTTCCCACCATACCCGAAGGAGCCACTACGGACTCCATACAAGTTATAGATACAATGCACACCCGTAAGTCCGGCAAATATTGAGCCAATAACCCCAATTAAGAAGACAGGTTAAGTGAATCGGCTTCCCTTGTATGAGCGATAAAGAATAAATAACGCTCCCTCTCCAGTCCTGAAGAATCCCATAGACCCTTGGAGGAAATAAAGGGACGAAACATACCTTAGACCTAAAATGTGTTTATTGAATCTTGATCCTTTTTGTTTACACGCTCTATCGCTCTTGTGGATTATGTTTGCACTATAGAAAATCAAAATTATGATTTTAGCCAATGTCCTGCTCTGTACAATTTAATTGTCAACTGCAGGGGGTTTGTACATGCAAAGGGGCCTTCCCTCACCCGGGGGGGATGGGGAGGTGGCATTTCAGACTAGTATGAAGATTCATAGGGTGGTAGTGGCTGTTAGCGGAAGGTGGGTGTGGGGTGCTCTTCCAGTGACGGTCATCAAATACAGAGCTTAACAGAAATTAACATAAAAAAGCGCATTGTCTAAATGTTATGCTTTTCTTCTGATATTTGAACTTCAATCGGACCATCCCTTTTTCAAAAACACTGGCCACGCTCACAGGCTGTCCCGCTCCAACCAGGCACAACAATAATAACAAGCATTTGCCATGCAATAGGTCTTAAATTTGCAGGAGTTTGAGCTATTGGCATTGCAAATGACAATGCCTTTTATTTATGTTTTGGTCTTTAAAACATAAATAAAAGGCATTGTCAATTACAATGCAAAGAGCTTAAACACTTGCAAATGCGAGACCTATTGCATTACAAATGCTTGTTAGTTCACTCTTCACTTTTAAATAAGAAAATGTTGACAGCTTGACAAATTAAGTGCCACAGATGGATGTATGATGGATGGTAGGATGGATAAATATATAGATAATGATGGACAGCTAGATGACTAGATGCGTTGGTGGACTTTTTGGAATGGGTAGTTGATGACTGGACAGACAGATCCAGATAGGTAAGCTGGGAAATGGAATGATGTATGAGAAGAGAAAGGTAAGCTGAGTAATTGATGGGTAGATGAGAAGGGAAATATGGGCAGGTGGGCAAACGGATAGACAAACAGATAGACACATAGGGGGTCATTAGGATTGCGGTTTTTCCGCATCCTCTGGGCCGGCGGAAGCCACCGCCGGCCCGGAGGATGCGGAAAAACCGCAGCGGACCCACCAAAGACCCACCGACACATTAGGATGGCTGGTGGGTCCTGGTTTCCGTCCGCAGCTTTTCCGCCACGGCTGGCTTACAACCGCGGTGGAAAAGCTCTAATATGGTGACGGTGTTTGTCAGACACCGTCTCCCATATTAGGATGGCCTGTTTCAGATGCTTTTCCGCGGCGGGTTTTCCGCTGTGGAAAAGCATGTGTAACTTCACTGCGGGGGCCCGTTGCGGGCCCCCTAGGTGAAGGGGGGCTAGGGGGTGCACATGGGGGGTACCTATGGTACCCCCCTGCATTTGTATGCGGAAAGCGGCAGGCATCGTGCGGTGCCTGCCTCTTTCTGCATACAAATGCAAGACCTGCATTTTTAACGTTGCGGCGGGTGCAGCTTGAAGCCGCACCCGCCGCAATGTTAAAAATAGAGGATGTGACCGCCAGGGTGGCGGTCACATCCTAATTGCACAGGAGGGAACTCCGCAGGCCATGCGGAGGTTCCCTCCTGCTCTGGGGTCGCGGACGGACGCAAGTCCGTCCGCGATCCTAATGAGGCCCTTAGTCAGACAGACAGACAGACGGGTAAATGAACAGAAACCCCATATCTGATAGCTCCCAGCGGTTCCCAGCAGTATTCACACACAAATCATGGTGTTAAGCAAATATTGCTAACACCAGGCTCTGCCATTCTGCAGGGATGCGCTGTATTCACAAGAAAGTGGACATTCTTGGAACTTGCATCATTCTTGCATGGGACAAACCTCAAGACTGCCCCCTTTGCATAGCCATGCCTATTTTCCCCTACTCCTCTGATCCATCCATCTTGGATCATCGCAGCCAAATGCCCATGATCTGATGTCACACTTCGCTAGATCGGCTCCTTGCCCATACTGTCTTACCAGTAGAATGGTGTTGTCTACTTATGCATACAACACCCCAGTGTCATCCTCTACAATGATGTCATTTATTGAAGCTCCCTCTAGCAGAGACAAGTGGTGAATTAATCTAAACTTTCCCACTCCTTTTTTAGGTATCCCACGTTGCCCCAGCGGTGAGATGATCCAATCCGGAAGGGGCGAGCTATCCTGCCCTCTGCCACCTCAGTGTCCAATGTTGCTGCCTCCACCACAGGAAGTTTTTAACTGCGCTCAAGTTGTCCTCCCTCCTGCAACCCTGGGGACCCTGGTACCCCACCCAGAAACCCTCTGTGAATCCACATTTCAGCCACAAAGCTCCCTCTCTGTCCAGGTACATGGAGAGCGACGATTTCATGGCCTCCACCTTAATGGGTGTAGGAGCCTTTTGGCCCAGGCTGCCCTGTTGTCCGCAGCCTCTGGAAGACTTCCATTGTTCTGTGCATGTAAGTACGGCATAGCCGCTTCAGATAAGCCATCCTTTGGACCCTCCTTTGTTTAGTTTGTGATACAACGTCTTCTTCAACAAAAGGACTAGAGACCAGTCTAATGCCTATTTTTTTTACCTACAGAGTGCAATTAGTACCTTGTCCCCCTCTTTTCTAAGGCTCATAAGGCACCTTCCATACAACAAGTATGTACCCCCATTGGCATCTTTTCTTACTTCCCACAATTAAATAACAATACTTCTCCAATCACTACAAAGACGACCTTGGGTCATTTTTTTGTGTAGAGTGGGTGTTTTCTGTTAAATGTTTGTGCGTCTTGTATTGTCTTTTTTTTACAGGACACTGCACCAGTGCAATTAGATCACATCTAAGTTAATGTTGATTAATAAGCACTGCATATATCACTCCTTTGCAGGTCACCACTGTCACACACGGAATGCTTTGCATCCCTGACGTTTTTAAGATTACACTGAAGGAAATTCCTTTTGAAATCGTATTGCATATTGAGATCATCGGTCGCCTGCATGTAGCATTCACTACCTGTTTATGTAGCACTACTCCATTGATGACATTGTCAAACTAGCTATGAGAGTAGGGTAGGATCTGTTAGCCTGTCCTGAAGAAGAACAGCATACTTCAAAACATGTTGACACACACAGGAGGTTTTGTACATTGACACAACACACCTCCATCTTACACCTTTTTAACAATACCGGCATCATGGAATATTAAAGTTTGTACTCCACAGAAGCTAGGTATTTTTTAACATTTACTTTTCACTCACTCCTGACCCTTCCACTCACACATTTTCACACCACACATAGCGAATAATGTATCCTGTATCCGCAGGTAGTAACACACAGCGTCCCGTAGAGGGCGCAAAGACCCCTGTGATGAAGCATGAAACCAAGGGCCCTTTTGGTGTGTGAGGGGTATTTAAGAAACATTATGTGCTTCCAACCAATGTTGGCAATGCACATGACCAGGGGCGTCCGCAGAAATGTTTCCAGGGGTTAATATTTTTACTTAATCACCATCCTCCGACATGATAGAGCACAAGCATTAAATAAATAAATAAATAAAAAATCTAAAAAAGACAAAGAGCTTAAATAAACAAAGAAACCCATGGGGGAGAAAAATATTGTGAGGCTCCACAGCAGATGACCTGGCAACTACAATGAAACAGAAGAAAAAACAAAAAATGGCCGGAAAACAAAATCTAAATCAGATTGATGTGGTTCTAGAGAGATCCACATCAGCAAACCTTTCATTGATGATACAGTAGACGATTGTGTCACATTCAAGAGCTAGAAGGATCAGCCTCACTAAGCCACATTGTCTAGAACAATATTAATGAAGCAACTCATTAAGTACCAAAGCCATCACTGATTCCATCTATTCACTTGAACAGAAACTCACAGAGGAGTGTCCCCTTTAAAGTCTGTAGAAAAGCAAGAGAGTGAGTTCTCAATGCAGAAGTAAAGGCCAGGTGCAGGAAAACTGAAACAAGAAAGCAGGGGACTGATAAATGGGTAGGTTTTAGGTGTACTCTGCAATTCATTAAACACGGAAGTAGCAGGGCTACATGTCCTCTAATGCACACCTCTTTAGAACAGAGGCATAGACCAAAAGGCAAACATTAAGGATGGACAGAATGGAGTTCATGGGTTTGGAGAGATGGGATATAACCATTACAACGCAACTTTTACAACGCACTACTATTATAACGCAACAACTTCAACGCAGGATTATTATTATTATTATTATTATTGCGCGCACAGCTACCCGGAGGTTTCCCGGCGCTTGCCTTGGGAACCCATCCTGGCTTTTCCCTGTGAGATAGCCCCTACAGGGCATCCCCAAGGTGAAAGCCAGGCATCCCGCCGCAGGGGGCCGTTGTGGAGATTAAGCATGCTTAATGCCCAGAGTTGCAGAGTGAGAACCCATGATTAGAGCGGGCACCGAAGCGAGAATTATCGAGTCTGTGGACATTTGAGCTCAAGACCCTGCCGCGTCGGGAATTGAACCCTGGTCCCGGGTCTGACCTCAGCTTCCGGGTCTGCCTGCTCTACACTGTGAGCCACACTTCTCCGCGACAACGCATGCTATTTCAATGCATGCCAATACAACGCAGATGTCATTACAACGCATGCCATTACAACGCATTTATGGGTAAATTTTTAATTGATTTGTAAATGTTTCTATATTAATTATATTATAATAATTTAATATTATTTTTGTTAAAAAATATTAGAAAATATTTTTTATATTAAATGTATTATTTTTAATACTAGAGTATTAATTTTAAGAAAAATCATATTTATGGGAAAGTTTTTAATTGATTTGTAAATGTTTTATTTATATTAATTATATTATAATAATTTATTGTTATTTTTGTTAAAAAATATTAGAAATTATTTTTTATAATAAATGTATTATTTTTAATACTAGAGCATTAATTTAAAGAAAAAGCACATTTATGGGAAAGTTTTTAATTGATTTGTAAATGTTTTATTTATATTAATTATTTTATTATAATTTAATATTACTTTTTATTTAAAAAAATATTAGAAATTCTTTTTTATATTAAATGTATTATTTTTAATACTAGAGTATTAATTTAAAGAAAAAGCATATTTATGGGAAAGTTTTTAATTGATTTGTAAATGTTTTATTTATATTAATTATATTATAATAATTTAATATTATATTTTTTTTAAAAATATTAGAAATTATTTTTATATTAAATGTATTATTTTAATACTAGAGTATTAATTTAAAGAAAAAACACATTTATGGGAACGTTTTTAATTGATTTGTAAATGTTTATTTATATTAATTATTTATTTATTTATTTATTTTTGAGATTTATACAGCGCGTACAATTGCCCGTAGGCGTCTCGGCGCTAGAAACTTTGAATGTATTCCCGAGGTTAGGCCGGTAACTATTCTTGATCAAACAGCCAGGTCTTTATCTTTCTGCGGAACTGCATCAGGGATGGGCTGTCTTTGATGGAAGCTGGCAGGGAGTTCCATAACCTGGGATCTGCCACAAGAAAGCGTCTATCGCCCCAGTTAACTGTTTTTGTTCGTGGTATTTGAAGGATTTTAAGGTTGTTAGATCGGAGCGATCTTATGGAGGACTGGTATCTGAGATGGGATTTCAGGAAATGTGGACCACAGTTGTGCAGTGCTTTATAGAGTATGTACAGCACTTTAAACTTTATCCTGTTTCGAATCTTGAGCCAATGCAGGTCTCTTATAGTCTCAGAGATTGGTGAGAACTTTGGGATTCCAGACAAGAGGCGGGCTGCAGCATTCTGGATGGTCTGCATTTTGTTGGTCACTCTTGCTTGGGCGTTGATGAATAAGCCGTTACAATAGTCAAGAGATGACAGCACGAGGGCGCTTACCAGCGTCTTACCTGCTGAGGTTGGTAGAAACGGAATGATTTTATTAATCAGCCTAAGTTTGTGATAGGATGTTGCTGCTATTTCATTTGAGTGGGCCATGAAATTTAATTTATCGTCAAAAATCACCCCCAGATTTCTGACGGTGATGGTTGGTGTGGGTGGTGTTCCGTGCGTAGGGGGCCACCAGGTGTTTGACCATCCGGGGAGAGATGTCCAAATATGACGACCTCCATTTTTTCAGCATTTAACTTTAGGCAGTTAGAGGCCATCCACTCACCGATCGCCCGCATGCCCTCTTGGAAGTTTTCAGCTACCTTGTCTCCATTCCCGTTGATGGCCAACACAAGCTGGGTGTCATCCGCGTACAAGGTAAGGCTCATCCCATAGGCCTTGATGACAAAGGCCAGGTCCAACACGTAGATATTAAATAGTGTCGGACTAAGGGATGAGCCTTGGGGAACCCCACACGGTAGTGACAGCTTGTGCGATTGGAAGGGCCCCATAATAATTGAATATTATTTTTGTTAAAATTAATTTAAAGCAAAAGCACATCTATGGAAAAGTTTTTTATTGATTTGTAAACGTTTGATGTTTGATGTAAATGTTTAAACCTCCTGGTTTAGATTAATAATTTATACCCCTCCACTATCCCACACATACCCTAGTATTACACCCCCCTGGAGTTAGAGTAGTAATTTATACCCCTCCACTATCCCACACATACCCCAGTATTACACCCCCCTGGAGTTAGAATAGTAATTTATACCCCTTCACTATCCCACACATACCCTGGTATTACACTCCCCTGGAGTTATAATAGTAATTTATACCCCTCCACTATCCCACACATACCCTAGTATTACACCCCCATGGAGTTAGAATAGTAATTTATACCCCTCCACTATCCCACACATACCCTAGTATTACATCCCCCGGGAGTAAGAATAGTAATTTATACCCCTCCACTATCCCATGCATACCCTAGTATTACACTCCCTTGAGTTAGAATAGTAATGTATACCCCTCCACCATCCCACACATACCCTAGTATTACACCCCCCTGGAGTGAGAATAGTAATTTATACCCCTCCACTATCGCCTATTATACCCTAGTATTACACCCCCTTGGAGTTAGAATAGTAATTTATACCCCTCCACTATCCCACACATACCCTAGTATTACACCCCCCTGGAGTTAGAATAGTAATTTATACCCCTTCACTATCCCACACATACCCTGGTAATACACTCCACTGGAGTTACAATTGTAATTTATACCCCTCCACTATCCCACACATACCCTAGTATTACACCCCCCTGGAGTTAGAATAGTAATTTATACCCCTCCACTATCACACACATATCCTAGTATTACACTCCCCTGGAGTTAGAATAGTAATTTATACCCCTCCACTATCCCACACATACCCTAGTATTACATCCCCCTGGAGTAAGAATAGTAATTTATACCCCTCCACTATCCCACGTATACCCTAGTATTACACTCCCTTGAGTTAGAATAATATTTTATACCCCTCCACTATCCCACACATACCCTAGTATTACACCCCCTGGAGTTAGAATAGTAATTTATACCCCTCCACCATCCCACACATACCCTAGCATTACACCCCCCTGGAGTTAGAATAGTAATTTATACCCCTCCACTATCCCACACATACCCTAGTATTACACCCCCCTGGAGTTAGAATAGTAATTTATACCCCTCCACTATCACACACATATCCTAGTATTACACTCCCCTGGAGTTAGATTCCACACATACCCATTTATTACATCCCCTTGAAGTTAGAAAAGTAATTAATACTTGTCAGATAATGAACATTAAAACTTTATAAAGTGTTTTATTTTAATATAATTATATTTTTAGAATATTTTATTTTATTAAGTGATAAATTAAAACTTCCAATATGGTCTGTGAAAAAATATTAAAATTAATTTAAAAAAAATTCTCACACTTTTACATTGCTTTCTATGTGAAGTATTGTACTTCATTTATTTGAATAGCTCTCTATGTGAATCTCGCGTCTATGAAATATGAAGCTTGTTGGAGACTAACGGGGTTTGGTACACAATCAAAAAGGAGTTTGCTGAAGGTAAGAATAATATTTAATAAATGTATATATTAATAAAATTAAAAATGAACACTGTTTAAATAAATTACATATGTTAAATAAACGAATACAACAAAGTTTATTAAAGTAAAATTTCAAAAACATTTATTTCATACATGAATATATTTTTATTATTTTTTGCACATTTCAAACCATTTAGTAAAAAAAGATTTTAATCAAAATAAATAATTTTTAATATACAGTATTAATTAATAATGTTTTTTAAAAATAGTCCTTTTTCTTTTTTTTCAGCTTGTGATGAGGTATACGCATGAACGTCAAACGCGTAGGCAGCCATATTGAGGAGCGTCACTGGACAGAGCAGAAGCCTGGAGATCTGCGCTCAGGTAGGAAACTTTTTAAACTTGTTATTTTATTTAAAAAAATGTATAGAGCGATATTTATTGCAAGGAGAGAAAAGGCAGGTTTAGAATAGTTAAATAACATGTTTATTTTACATTCAGCATGTTCCCGTTCACATTGTTAGAGTATGTCTAAGTTGGGTCACATGTTTGTTTAACTTTTTAGCAATGTATGCATTTATTGAGTTAAAAATAGTTAAACAATGCTTTTAGAATGTATTTTTGTGACATTCTTTGTTATGAAATACATCGGACACAGAAGAAGATCGATTTACTAACATTGGAATTCGAGAGGAGAAAATGGGTCTTTTTTCGAGGAAGATTTTAGGAATCGTGGAACACATCTTTGGATTGTTTTGGGGGTTTGTTTTTCAATGGATTAACATCTTTGGAAATGGTTTTTGAAGGAGTGCAGATTTCGAGTACACCAAGAGGATGGATCGTAATTTGGATTTTTGGGGAGTTCTGTTTTCGAGAACAGCAAGAAGATGGATCGAATTTCTTTTTTTGGCGAGTTGGAGATTGTTTCGATTTGGAGAAGAAATCTTTTTTGGGGAATTGTTTGTTGTAAATCGATCTTTTGAAAAGGAATACCTTATTTTGGAAATGCATTTTTTTTTAAAAATGATTTTGAAAAAGAAGATTGATTCCATTGATATTTGGGAATGGAATATATCCAATGGAATACAAAAAAAACATGGCTTTGGATTGCATAAAAGAAAAAAAGAAAGAAAAAAGAAGACTAAAATGTTTAGCAAAATGCCAATTGAAATGTGTAGAAATGCAATTTAGGGCAAAACAGGAAACTAAAAATTTTGGTTAGAATAGGACCCGTACCCTCCAGATAGGCCCTCGCTGCCCAACAACCCTAGACATGCAAGATCCCCACATTTGAAATCACCAGAGATTCAGGTGGGGTTAAAAGGCCATGTTTATTCACACATTGTATAAACATGACAAGCAATAACATGCATATCAAAATCACAAGTTATAACATAACTACATTTATGAGCATATCAGCTCGATGAGCATATCAGCTCCATGAGCATATCAGCTCCATCACCTTCCCAACCCTAAGGGAGGAACACCATCTGGTTCGCATCTCGCAACTGGGTATCCTATGCCAAGTGCCGTGCACCTGCCCCTTAGAGTGGTGGGTCCCGCCCTTCTATCCTTGTCCGCCATTACCGGGGCCCACCTCTCGACCACCAGGCTGCCCAGGGTCGCACGGGAGGCTCGAAATCTGTCGCCCTAGCCTCCCCAGCCGGTGGTCACTTCATCCCAGTGGAGAGCTTGCCATATCCCCCCTCAGAGCTGGCCTATAGAGCCCGGCAAGCGGGCTTCCATCCATCTTGTTTAGCCACTATTTACTGATCGCAGGTCTCTTCTCCGCAGAACGCCCCTCAAACCATTAATCTAAGGGACGGGTGGGTGGGAATTTCGGAAAGCCGGCCTGGGTCTCGAGAATGGCCAGGAGCCGGCGTGCAGTCAGGAATCCAGGAGTGATAGCGGGAACAGAGACCCCAGTCACAGGGAGTTGACCCTAAATAGGCCAAGAGTCTCCACCCCCTGACCCTCGGGTCACGCGATATTGCCAGAGCGGAATTGGGTCGGTCGGACGCCGATTGGGCCGTCCGCCCGACCAATCACCAGAGACCAGGAGCGGGCGGGGTCCGGAGAGGCCGGGTCCTAAGTGCGCGCGTCGTGATTCTCCACGCTTGTCATAGGACCCGTACCCTCCAGATATGCCCCCGCCGCCCAACAACCCTAGACATGCAAGATCCCCACATTTGAAATCACCAGAGATTCAGGTGGGGTTAAAAGGCCATGTTTATTCACACATTGTATAAACATGACAAGCAATAACATGCATATCAAAATCACAAGTTATAACATAACTACATTTATGAGCATATCAGCTCCATGAGCATATCAGCTCCATGAGCATATCAGCTCCATGAGCATATCAGCTCCATCACCTTCCCAACCCTAAGGGAGGAACACCATCTGGTTCGCATCTCGCAACTGGGTATCCTACGCCAAGTGCCGTGCACCTGCCCCTTAGAGTGGTGGGTCCCACCCTTATATCCTTGTCCGCCATTACCGGGGCCCACCTCTCGACCACCAGGCTGCCCAGGGTCACCCGGGAGGCTCCAAATCTGTCGCCCTAGCCTCCCCAGCCGCTGGTCACTTCCTCCCAGTGGAGAGCTTGCCATATCCCCCCTCAGAGCTGGCCTATAGAGCCCGGCAAGCGGGCTCCCATCCATCTTGTTTAGCCACTATTTACTGATCGCAGGTCTCTTCTCCGCCACAAGGGTGGCCAAGGCCCACCGGTCTGACACCCTCCCCACCTGCGTTCAGAATAAATGACCAGAGTTCTTGGATAAACGTATCAGTTCCATAGTCCGACAAATGCACCCCATCCTGGTGGTACATTGCTTCTCCGGAAATCATCCGGTGCTGGAGGTAGCGCAAGCAGCCCTTCACTGAGCACAACCTTGCTCGCTCGCCGTTCAATCGCCTCACCGAGACGTTCATAAATCTAGGACGCACTCCTGGGCCCCATGCCCTGCGTGATATCATGCCAGACCAGACTAGCTTCGTTGATGGGAACACATGCCCCAGCCAGGCAAATCCGCTACTAGGGCTTCCTTGACAGCCAAGCGCCCCCTGTCGACCATGCCGTTGCCTCCCAAATGCAAAACAATCCAGTCCGGCGATTTGTGCTCTCGTGCCCTGAGCTCATCGACGATCCGCCTCAAGTGTCGGATCCGCATCCCTCCAACGCCGTGCCATACGAATTCGGTCTCGCCCAATGTGGCTGGTTTCACCACCTCTCTTCGCTGCAAGCGCACTGCCGCGCGACGCACGAAAGAGTGCCCGATTACCCATACCATGGAAGCGGGCATACTAATCAAAAAGGAGAGAGATGGAACCGTTAGACACTGCACACATATGCCTTACAACAATTCAGGCCTTACATATCGTTTGTAACAATCAGAGGTCCAGCGACCTACACCTTTCACCATGATGGGGGGGAGACCCACCCCAGCCGCTAAAGTTGCGGCGCCAATCCTAAAGGAATGAGAAGAATAGCCCGCTGCTCCCAGTCCCAGGTTCCCCAGGGCCAACCCAAAGACTGCCTTAAACTGGTATTGCGACAGGCAATCCCCGTTTTCGTGGACGAAAAGAGCCGACCCCCCCCGCTGGGCGTCGGGGTAGGTACGCCTGCATATGGGATACGGGGCCGGCTGCTATCCCTGGGGCAGACCGCAACTGAATGTCGAAACCCTTTCCTGTTTGGTCTGTTTTGAACCGTCTTAACCGCACTACTAGGTAAGCATGGGCGGAAAATCCGTTACGCTCGCGGATTTTGCGGATTTTCGGTAAATTCGCAATCCACGAGATTCGCGAATTTCCCGCAAAATCCGCAAATTCGCACGCAGCGGATTTTTTTTCTTTGCGGCGTAAGTTCGCAATTGCGAACATGTAGGTGCGGCGGGCAGCAACAATCTCGCACTCGCGAAATTACAAAAATTGCAATTCCGTACAAGAAATCTACTAGCAAGCAGCATAGACCTTCTGAAAATGATTATTTTTATCAGAATAACTCCTCAGGTTGACATTTGCCTGCACTTTTTTAGATTTGAGGCCTTTTGATTTTCTTTGGATAACTTTTGGATTAGAAATCAACTTTCTCATATAAGCTTGGTGGGGCATTAAAGTTGCTGTAATGCTGCTCTGCAGAAAAACGAGTTTTGCAAAAGTGAAAGCAGGTTCAAAAGTTCAAACTCATCATTAGTAACCGTTCCCTGTAGTGCTTCCTGACAAGGGCCCCTCCAGAGTTCAGTTGCTAGTTGCAACAATTTTATGACCCTGCTCTGACCCTCACAGCAGGCTCATAGAATAGCTACAAGTAGGCCACAAAGGTCCTGGAAAAAAAATTGCACTGCAATAGAAAGCAAATTACAGATAAGGATGCAGGTACCAGACTGGAATTTTAAAACAGTGACACATTAATAAATCAACCCCAAATGAATTCATGTCAGTTGAAGCAGGCAGGTGTGCTTGCTTTTTCCCCCCATAATCTACAGTGATGATGAACCAGAGGGTGGCATAAGGCATTGATGTACCAGAGGGTGGCATGGGTAAAACAGAGGGTGGCAGGGGTGAAACAGAGGGTGCTGGGAACCTATGATGATGAACCAGAAGTAGAACCAACATAATCGTGACCGTTGCGAGCCGACATGTAAGTTCGCGATTGCGAACTGTTACAAAACCCTCGCGAACTGTCAGAAATCCTTGCGAACTGGCAGAAATCCTTGCGAACACAAAAAAAAAAATCCGCAAATTCGTGAGAATTCGCGGATTTTGCGGATTGCGAGTTTGCAAATTCGCAAAATTCGCAAACGCCAGATTCGCAAAATTCGCCCATGCTTACTACTAGGCCCCCCCGGGGAAATGGAGATATCCTTGAGCTGCAGGCCCCCCCCCCGTGGTCTACTCTGGAGGCCCCCACAATCTCACCCAGGCGAAATGCCCCGTAAAAGGCCAGGCAGAAGGCCGCCCCAGCATGATTGCCTTGAATGGTGACTGGCAAATAACAGGCAGTACCCCCAAAATATCAATCAAGGTCGGGAGATCCAAAGGCCTACGACAGTCCCGCCGTGTCCCGTCTAATCGGGTCCATCCCGCTAAGGCCTTCCTGATCAAGAATGAAGCCCCAGGATCCCGCTCCCCCGCCAATTTAGCAAAGAAGCCTATCGCCGCCAGGGAAGCCTTAGCATAAGACACTGTTTTGCCCTGGTCCCGCAGAACCTGTAAAAAGGCGTACATCGTTTCAGTTGAGAAGACCCTTCCCCCACCCAACTGTTCAACAAATGATTTGTAAACATTAAACTGCGACTGATAGGCGCGTTTGGTGCGATCACTTAGAGTGGCACCTACCAGCCCCGCTAAAGCGGGGCTCCAATTCTCCACAGTGACGTAGGGAACGTCGTCATGCCCTCTTCCGCCTGCGGGTGGAGCCTCCGGAAGTCCTGCAACTTGGAACGAGACAAAGCGTCAGCAGCATGGTTATCAACACCAGGTATATGCGCAGCTTTAAAAGTCAAATTCAATTTCAAGCATGCCAACACCAACAACTTCAGCAACCTCAGCACGTGTGGGCAAGTCGCCCCCTGCCGATTGATAACCTGAACCACTGCCATGTTATCCGACCAGAAGGTCACGACCCTGTCCCTGAAGCGCTCTGCCCACACCGTACCTGCCACCCAGATGGGAAAGAGCTCTAAAAAGGCTAAATTCTTAGTCAGGCCCGCTAAGTGCCACTCCGCTGGCCAGACCGCCCCACACCAGGCAGGGCCCAAGATTGCCCCAAAACCAACACTACCAGCTGAATCGGTGTATAGTCCTAGTTCTTTACTGGACACCGGCGGCGCGGGCCACACCACCCGCCCGTTGAAACCTGCCAGGAAATCCCGCCACACCTTGAGGTCCTCCTTCACCCCTGCCTTTAACCTCACCCGGTGATGCTTCTGGGTAAGACCCACCATCGCTCTGGCTATAGACCTCGAGAAAGGGCGTCCCATCGGAATGATCCGCAAAGCAAAGTTGAGCTGCCCCACAAGCACTTGTAACTGGTGCAACGTCACCTTCGGACATGCCAATGCTGCCTCAAAGGCTACAGAAAAAGCCTTTACTTTATCCATCGGCAATCTACATTCCCCCGCCACTGTGTCAATTTCAATGCCTAGGAAGGACATGCACGTGTCAGGGCCAACTGTCTTGCTCGGTGCCAGCGGCACCCCAAATTCCTTCAACATCGCCACCAGCTGACTTAGGGCCAACGCGCAGGCATCCGACGATGCGTGACCCATTACCATGAAATCGTCTAAGTAATGCACCACATTCGTACATCCTGACTTTTGCGAAAACACCCATTGCAGCATGGAGCTAAAGGTCTCAAAGTACTTGCAGGAGACCGCACAACCCATAGGCATACATCTGTCGTAATAAAATTGCTGTTGGACCTGGAAGCCTAACAAATGATAATCCTCGGGGTGTACCGGTAACAAGCGGAATGCTGATTCAATGTCGGTTTTTGCCAGTAAAGCCCCTCGGCCTAGCTCCCTCACTTTCTGAACCGCGGCATCAAAGGACGAGTACGTCACTGAGCACACCGCCGGGTCTATGGCATCGTTTACCGATGCACCTTTCGGTGCGGATAAGTTATGGATCATCCTGAACTGTCCCGGCTCCTTTTTGGGGACCACTCCTAAAGGGGAGCAGACAAAGTTCTCCCAGGGAGGAGCCGGGAACGGGCCTGCTACTCGGCCTAAGGCGCGCTCTTTCTCCTGTATTTTATTGAAAGTTTATTTGCTTTGTTTATGATTTAAAAATGTTGTCTTTTATGTATTTTTTTTTAAAACGTGAGTATTAATTTTGATACCCGAGTATTAATTTTAATACCCGAGTATTCATTTTGTTTGAAGTGTTTGTTTCATTAAAAAAATATGCTCAGTTGGGTTTACCGTTTTAATACACTTCCCCACCCAAAACCCCTATTTTCCCAGTATCCCGTGCCAGGTTGTAGGTTACAAATTTAATAATATATATATATATTCTTAAATTTATATGCTTTGTTAAGGTATGCGGAGTATGGTCATGCGTTGTAAATGCACTTTTATAGTGTTTAATTATTTTGCGTTGTAATGGTATGCGTTGTAATATGATTCGTTGTAACGCTATTTGCGTTGTAAAAGATGTTTTGTAATGGTATGCGTTGTGAAAGTATGCGTTGTTGTGTCATACATTCGGTGAGATGGAGTTCTGACAGACTTGGGAGTTACACTCAGCTAGGAGTAGGGGGGGCAAGAAAATGGAGACAATCTTGATGTCATATTTTATGTTATTTAGGGGCCTTGCCCATTCTAGAGAAGAAACTGTGTTTTAAGGTCACTTAATAAAAAGGTGATGTGGTGAGAGTAAAAAGTACTGTAGATGGGGGGAGGAAAGTTATGAGGTAGCTGCAGCTCTTTCTGGTGTTTTTGGTGTTGCTAAAGCTAGGACACCGATGCCCAGGGCTAGCAGATACATTTCGGATGCTAGCGATCTCTGCCCACAGTGCTTATGCATGTGCCATTCTGTTTCCTTCAGGTTGAGCACTTCCTTGCAGCCTGTGTAGACACTCTTCATGAGGTTGTAGTGACAGAGCTGGGACTGCCAAGCCAGGTACTACAAGTAGCAGTGCTTGCTCCTGAGCCCAATGGCAAGTTAGAAAACTTTATGTACATTGGGTTAATGTCACTTTGCAGTCCAGTATAGATGCATTGTGTTTTATTGCTATCTGAGTAAGTCTTACCTCTTGTGAGGCCCACTGAGCTTTCTTGATGGTCAGGTATGTGACAGACAAGGCTTCGTCACAAACATGTATACCACACATAACCAAAAGGAGACATAAATCACATGACCACACCAGCCATCAGCTGGGCATATGCCTCTCATGTTGACAACAATATTGAGCCAGGCCTGTTCAGGTTAAATGAAAACAGTGATGCTGTAAAATACTTTTTTACTTCAAATTCAACCAGCCTAGAAACAGCAATACTAAACTAATCGCATTGAAACATGGTATGTGTGCTTTTATCGACACAGATTTAAAGCATACAAAGTGCTGTTTCAGAGACAGAACCTCACAGATTTGCCATTTCAGAGACAGACATACTGTTCTGAACCACAACAATTTAAAAAATTTATCTTTCCAGACACATTTCTGCCATACTTTGCAGCAGGTATAGCAATACACAATTTTCTCTCAAACGTGCAAAAAAAGGCTACAGATTCAGACTGATCAAAAGTGTTCCTGCCCTGGTAAAAGCTGCAACTCATACTGAGCTTCTTCATGCATCACTATTTCACACAATCCGATGTACAGTTTCCTTTCAGACACTTGGCATAGGTACAGAAGTGTCAGACAGCAAGTTGCGAGGGCAGTCCGGCACGAGGCTCTCTTAACACACATACACGTCTGTTGTCTGATTCACTATGGACTGCACACTGATGTATCATGCAATCGGCCACGCACACTCTCTCACTGTCACTCTTACTCAAACACACTGCTCCATTACATAATCATACATGCAAAATATTGCACACACATACAATGCAGTTATACTGAAACATAAAACACATAATTTGCTACTTTTATAGCTGTGTAGAAATGTCTGTTACACATTCACCCATACACACAATTTTCCAGTAAGCAAAAAGAACACCACACCTATTCTCGCTGGGATCAATTGGAGTGTGGCAAAGCCAAGGCGCGATGTTGGTAAGGGTTCAGAGGACTGCTCCAAGCAGAGGGTACTTAGTCGATGGAACACAAAAACATCTTTAAGCAGTCTTTAACAAGCATTTGCAATGCAATGGTCTCGGCATCATTAAAGGTAGAGCTATTGGCATTGCTCATGACATTTCTTTTTTTTTCTTTAAATCATAAATAAATGGCATTGTCATTTACATTGCCAATACACACCACTCTGCACCTGCACTCACTGCTCTACACTCACTACTCTGCACTCACTACTCTGCACTCACTACTCTGCACTCACTACTCTGCACTCACTACTCTGCATTCTGCACACTCACTCTGCACTCACTACTCTGCACTCTGCACTCACTACTCACTACTCTGCACTCACTACTCACTACTCTGCACTCACTACTCTGCACTCTCTACTCACTACTCTGCACTCACTACTCTGCACTCACTACTCTGCATTCTGCACACTCACTCTGCACTCACTACTCTGCACTCTGCACTCACTACTCTGCACTCACTACTCACTACTCTGCACTCACTACCCTGCACTCACTACTCTGCACTCACTACTCACTACTCTGCACTCACTACTCACTACTCTGCACTCAATACTCACTACTCTGCACTCACTACTCACTACTCTGCACTCACTACTCTGCACTCACTACTCTGCACTCACTACTCTGCACTCACTACTCTGCACTCACTACTCTGCACTCACTACTCTGCACTCTGCACACTCACTCTGCACTCACTACTCTGCACTCTGCACTCACTACTCCGCACTCACTACTCACTACTCACTACTCTGCACTCACTACTCACTACTCTGCACTCACTACTCACTACTCTGCACTCAATACTCACTACTCTGCACTCACTACTCACTACTCTGCACTCACTACTCTGCACTCACTACTCTGCACTCACTACTCTGCACTCACTACTCTGCACTCACTACTCTGCACTCTGCACACTCACTCTGCACTCACTACTCTGCACTCTGCACTCACTACTCACTACTCTGCACTCACTACTCACTACTCTGCACTCACTACTCTGCACTCTCTACTCACTACTCTGCACTCACTACTCTGCACTCACTACTCTGCATTCTGCACACTCACTCTGCACTCACTACTCTGCACTCTGCACTCACTACTCTGCACTCACTACTCACTACTCTGCACTCACTACCCTGCACTCACTACTCTGCACTCACTACTCACTACTCTGCACTCACTACTCACTACTCTGCACTCAATACTCACTACTCTGCACTCACTACTCACTACTCTGCACTCACTACTCTGCACTCACTACTCTGCACTCACTACTCTGCACTCACTACTCTGCACTCTGCACACTCACTCTGCACTCACTACTCTGCACTCTGCACTCACTACTCCGCACTCACTACTCACTACTCACTACTCTGCACTCACTACTCACTACTCTGCACTCACTACTCACTACTCTGCACTCAATACTCACTACTCTGCACTCACTACTCACTACTCTGCACTCACTACTCTGCACTCACTACTCTGCACTCACTACTCTGCACTCACTACTCTGCACTCTGCACACTCACTCTGCACTCACTACTCTGCACTCTGCACTCACTACTCTGCACTCACTACTCACTACCCACTACTCTGCACTCACTACTCACTACTCTGCACTCACTACTCTGCGCTCACTACTCTGCGCTCACTACTCTGCACTCACTACTCACTACTCACTACTCTGCACTCACTACTCACTACTCTGCACTCACTACTCACTACTCTGCACTCACTACTCTGCACTCACTACTCACTACTCTGCACTCACTACTCACTACTCTGCACTCACTACTCACTACTCTGTACTCACTACTCACTACTCTGCACTCACTACTCTGCACTCACTACTCTGCACTCACTACTCACTATGCACTCACTACTCACTACTCTGCAATCGCTACTCACTACTCTGCACTCACTACTCACTACTCTGCACTCACTACTCACTACTCTGCACTCACTACTCACTACTCTGTACTCACTACTCACTACTCTGCACTCACTACTCTGCACTCACTACTCTGCACTCACTACTCTGCACTCACTACTCACTATGCACTCACTACTCACTACTCTGCACTCACTACTCTGCACTCACTACTCTGCACTCACTACTCTGCACTCACTACTCACTACTCTGCACTTACTACTCACTACTCTGCACTCACTACTCTGCACTCACTACTCTGCACTCACTACTCACTACTCTGCACTCACTACTCTGCACTCACTACTCACTACTCTGCACTCACTACTCACTACTCTGCACTCACTACTCACTACTCTGCACTCACTACTCTGCACTCACTACTCTGCACTCACTACTCTGCACTCACTACTCACTACTCTGCACTCAGTACTCACTACTCTGCACTCACTACTCACTACTCTGCACTCACTACTCTGCACTCACTACTCTGCACTCACTACTCTGCACTCACTACTCTGCACTCACTACTCACTACTCTGCACTCACTACTCTGCACTCACTACTCTGCACTCACTACTCTGCACTCACTACTCTGCACTCACTACTCACTACTCTGCACTCACTACTCACTACTCTGCACTCACTACTCTGCACTCACTACTCTGCACTCACTACTCACTACTCTGCACTCACTGCACTCACTACTCTGCACTCACTACTCACTACTCACTACTCTGCACTCACTACTCTGCACTCACTACTCTGCACTCACTACTCTGCACTCACTACTCACTACTCTGCACTCACTACTCTGCACTCACTACTCTGCACTCACTACTCTGCACTCGCGATGGACGACAGAGGCAACGCGCAGAGATTACGTCACTAGTGCACAAACTGGATAATCCAGGGAGTGTCCCGGCCTTCAGGTATGCGAGTCCGTCCGTCCTTGCTGTTATATTTCACATCAGAATCCTGGTCTCACATGAGCACTTCCTTACCCAGCGCCCTTTCAGGAAAGGCATGCAATAATCAGAAGCCCCTGACACTGACCTGTCCGCTGGGATGCGTGTGGCCAGCAGCAGCGGCATAGCTGAAAATGATGCCCCCTGCACAATGTGATGAGGGGTTCACGAGCCTCTCATATCTTACAGATATTGTTTGGCCCTAAGCTGAATGGGGGCGCCCTTGAGGGGGTCGTGGCCCCGTGGAGTGCTGGGGCCCTTCTGAGCCACAGGGACTGCAGCAGCCTTTGTTACCCCTGGCCAGCAGAACTTTTCCAGACACCTCATGTCTCACTCATCGAGCGTGACTCTCACTCCATCCATCTAGCAGTCTTACTGTTGGCGAGTCTCATTGCACCATGGAATAGAGTCTGGCACCTAACAGTAAACTTTTTTCTGTTGAAACATTAATTTTCCATCCTAACTCTCACATCTCACTTTGGTGCACTCTTGGACATTCTGTACGCACATATACCAGAGAAGAGCGTGTCACGCTGCAGCTGGTGTGAGATTTGTGATTATAACTCAAGCGAATCACTGACAGATTATCGATGTCTAAAAAATCGACCTACTATAACATCGAGTCTCTAATATCGATAACACTAATATCGACACCCTATACTTAACATGAAAACTACAATAATATCGAGCAATCTATATCGATGCACAAAAATATCGTCTACAGAAATATCGTTAGCATTATTTTCGAATACCATAATATCGACACTCAATACTACATATCCCACACTACAATAATATCGAATACAAAAATTTCGATAGCACTATTTTCGTCAATATCAAAATATCGATAGCTAAATTATACTCTTTTTTTTATATATAACACCAATAAATGTATTGTCTAAGTAATACACACATTTCTAATGACTTCACTAATGTTTTTAGAAATTATTAAGTCACATTTAGTGTACAATATTGTGTTTTCGCAAACTAACGAAATTTGTATATAAACTCTTTGTAAACATACTTATTTAATACTTAGTACTCATTTTACATAATCTTTATTTATTACAAGACTTTTATTTTACATATATATATCATTTCAATTCCTCAACATAAACTATTTAAAAAGATATATCTTAAATGTTTTACTTAAAAAAAATTCAAACTAACCAATAGTAACTCGTCTTTACATATCTGACCAATCAGATGGCAAACTTAATTACACATAGACTATATAAACCAATCACAAACAGCCATACAAGTTGCAGGAAATATTCTTCGTGACCACATACTGCCAATTTTGGGAGCACCATCTATATTCTTCTCTTCAAGAAAATTCATCATAAAACTACAAGTAAGTAATCATATAGCCCTGTTAATAAACTCTAATTTTTTTGTCTATTAATTATAGACGAAGATTTGTAACCTAATTTGTTGTTTCTTTATGTACTTTACCTTCAAACAGACTCTACAAACAAATCAAGTTATACTTCAACTTCAAGATACAGGACACTTTAAATTTAAAAAAGGTATCTACATATGTTTAACATTTACTTAACGTTCTTTGCCAATTATTGGCCTAATTTAAAACTCTATACTTTGTTTCTTAGCCTGTACATCTTAATACATAGTGTGAAGACTAAATTTTTTGAGAAATAAACGTTACAATGCTGTGTAAAAAATATATTCTTCCTGTTCTTAAATATGTTTTAATGCGCTTTTACTCATAATACATATGTCATCCTCGGTTCTTTTTAGCAATTAAGTAACAATGCTTTATAAGAAATGTTTTTTTTTATATAACATATAAACGCATTAGTAATTTTCATCAACTTTCTCTCTAAACAGAACTCAAAGGTACAGAAAAGACATAATTCACATCAAAGAACAAACATTCTGCTACTACTATAATTCTCTTGGTAAGATCATAAATAAAACATAACTAGCCTTTATAACCTCTATGAAAAGTAATTAAAATAAAATGCCTCTTGTTATGCATCTATTACTATAATCTTCCTGTTCTTAAATATGTTTTTTAGTGCTTTTACTCATAATACATGTATCATCCCCGGTTCTTTTTAGCAATTAAGTAGCAATGCTTTATAACAAATGTGTATTATTTACATTACATATAAACGCATTAGTAATTTTCATCTACTTTCTCTCTACACAGAACTCAAAGGTACAGAAAACAGATAATTCACATCAAAGAACTCACATTCTGCTACTACTATAATTCTCTTGGTAAGATCATAAATAAAACATAACTAGTCTTTATAAACTCTATAGAATGTACTAGAAATGAAAATGACTCTTTTTATGCATGTGTTAGTATAATATTGGAAATGTCTCTTTTTAAATTCAAATAAACAAAACAATTTTTAGAGACGTTATAACGTAAAACAAAAGTGACCAAGAAAAAAATTGTAACTTTTCCTATAACATACTTACTTATTTCTCAACAGACCGTGGCAATAGAAGAACAACATCTAACTGAACAAGCATCTACTTTCGATAAATAGAACATTAGTGGTGGTAAGTAAATTACTAGAAGAATACTAGCTTTATTTAAAAACTTTTATACATGTCAGATTATATTAATATTTGTATATTAACTTTTCTAGATACCAGAAATCAAGAATGACTGATGATGCAAGATTTATTACATCTCAGAAAGGCAAATTTTTGTTATGCTATATGGGCTACATTTATACTCAGGAGAAACAAAAAGACCTTAAAGTCAATTGGAAGTGTACAAAATATTACTCCAATAAATGCTATGGCCGTGCTACAACAAGGGAAACTAGTGTTATAAATACCACTGAACATAATCACCCACCAAACATCTCGGAAATAGAAGTGAGATCCACTCTTGAAAATATCAAGGAATTAAGTACCAGATCAGAACTACCTACCAACGTAATTCTGAAAGAATTACTACCTAAAGTTCCCAAAGAAGCAAGAGGTCAGCTACCATCTATTGCTACCATTAAAAGAACAATAGCAAGAACAAAAAAAGCAAGTAGACCCAATATACCAACGCCTAAAACTTTTGAAGAAGTCATAATTCCGCCAGAGCTTGTAATTACTCATAATGACGAGCCATTTATATTTTATGATAATCATAGCAAGGACAAAAGAATAATAATGTTTGCAACTAATAACAATATTAAAAAATTAACAGAAAGTACTACTTGGATGATGGATGGTACTTTTTCTATATGCCCAAAACCTTTCTACCAGTTATACACAATTCATGGGCAATATCATAATACCTGTATCCCCTTCATATATTGTTTATTACCAAACAAACAAGCCACTACTTACTCAGAAATCTTACAAAAAATAAAGGAACAAAGTTCTGACTACTTCCCAATGAAAATCATCATAGACTTCGAGCAAGCTATGATTAATTCTATTTTGAAAACTTACCCACACACATCCATTCAAGGATGTTATTTTCATTATGGCTGAGATACCCGCCACCCCCTCTCAACACAATCCCCAAGGATGGGAAACCGGAAACAGTTCTGAAGTCTTTGGAAGACGGGAGGGAGTAACCCCCCCGGCCGTATTTATTAAAATATGAAACAAAATTAAAACATTAAATAAACAGTTTCATATTATGTACAATTTCATTACCACATTGCGATGTTTGGCTAACCTTAACAGATTCTCTAATACAAAGGTTCTCCTAGCCGAACTAACATCCTGCAAAACATTTACTTGAAATTTTGAAATTGTACATCCTAACGTTTAAGGGCCAACGGCAAGGTCGTAACCGGTGTCAAGATCCCTAACCCAGAAATATCGCCCTCACTTGTGAGGGGCGGCCCAGAGGCGTACCTCAAGTGCAATTACCAATTTCCCTTGACTTGACGGGGGCCCCAATAAAACTCGTCGCCACTTAGAGGTCGTACGAGGACTCGTGTGAGGTATCTAGAAGGTAGCGTAGACCCCCCCCCGAACCCCACACAACTTACCATATCTGCCGTCGCAGACGTCCTGGCCCCGGGAAATTCCCCAGGAGGGGGCTGTAACCCCTCCTACCCAGGAAGGGGCCTTGACCGCCTTTCCTCTTCTTTCGGCGACCCATCCTTAGAAGGGACCGCCTCCCCGTTGAGGGGCCAATGGCCACCTCCCCCGAGCGCTCCCATCCGTGCTGGGTGACGCCCACTCATAGGGATCTTCCAATTAGTGCTCACCGATCATGACCTTACCGCCCGACCAAAATAAATACGACAATGCTAACTAAATGACTAAACTAAAATACAGTAGCAACTATACTTTTATCAAAAGCATGCTTACCAATGGACACTAAAGCAGAATTTCTTTATTTGCAAAACATAACACAAATCGACATTCTTTATTACATACTCGAAATCATTACGATAATACCACGACCTGTAAACGAAAATCAGAGTTGTCCATCAACTTTATTCAAAAACCACTTGCTGTCATCAGGGGCTGGTGGGTGGGTCAAAATTGGCTCTTCGTTCCGTCTCGAGCTCACGTGCAGCGAGGAGGTGCAGCTTCAGAGCACAGGAACAAGAGGATGCCTTCGGATCTTGCTTCTCCTTTTATCCGTCTTCAGGGCGGGCGTAAACCCGCCCCTGCCTGCCCATAGGGCGTGGCCAGCCGCGTCAGTGTCTAGGCCAACCCACTCTAGGGCGGGAAAAGGCGCGCCCCGGCTACGCCGCTTCGGGCATACCAGCCGAGACTCGCCTCCCGCCCAAGATGGCTTCCCGGGGGGATCGTGGTACTCTGCCATACGTTCGGGGGGACCGAGTGGTCGCCCCTTTCCATATGGCTGAGATACCCGCCACCCCCTCTCAACACAATCCCCAAGGATGGGAAACCGGAAACAGTTCTGAAGTCTTTGGAAGACGGGAGGGAGTAACCCCCCCGGCCGTATTTATTAAAATATGAAACAAAATTAAAACATTAAATAAACAGTTTCATATTATGTACAATTTCATTACCACATTGCGATGTTTGGCTAACCTTAACAGATTCTCTAATACAAAGGTTCTCCTAGCCGAACTAACATCCTGCAAAACATTTACTTGAAATTTTGAAATTGTACATCCTAACGTTTAAGGGCCAACGGCAAGGTCGTAACCGGTGTCAAGATCCCTAACCCAGAAATATCGCCCTCACTTGTGAGGGGCGGCCCAGAGGCGTACCTCAAGTGCAATTACCAATTTCCCTTGACTTGACGGGGGCCCCAATAAAACTCGTCGCCACTTAGAGGTCGTACGAGGACTCGTGTGAGGTATCTAGAAGGTAGCGTAGACACCCCCCCGAAACCCACACAACTTACCATATCTGCCGTCGCAGACGTCCTGGCCCCGGGAAATTCCCCAGGAGGGGGCTGTAACCCCTCCTACCCAGGAAGGGGCCTTGACCGCCTTTCCTCTTCTTTCGGCGACCCATCCTTAGAAGGGACCGCCTCCCCGTTGAGGGGCCAATGGCCACCTCCCCCGAGCGCTCCCATCCGTGCTGGGTGACGCCCACTCATAGGGATCTTCCAATTAGTGCTCACCGATCATGACCTTACCGCCACAGGCCGGATAGTTGACCGGTTATCCGGACCCCCCACAACACTCCTACCTAAAGGTCATGGTGTAACGTTTTTAGCCATGCTAAGAAGTCTCCTATGAGTAACTCATTCCCCACCCGAGACAAATGCACTCCATCCCCCAAATACATACTGTCATCATTAATACACCCATGGGAAATAGCATGCAGTGTCTTGGAACGGAACAACCTACTCACTTTGTTATTAAGCTTCCTAACAGAATGATTTAGAGCAGGAACCGAAATAGCCCCCCGCCACACTTTTCGTGGGGTCATATGGGACCATGCAATTGTGCACCCTGGAACTCTCCTCGCTAACCAACTTACAGTGGAAAGCATCGCCTCAAGAAGAAGTCGTCTACCAGTGGTGACCAAATCATTACCCCCAAGATGTACTATCACTACAGACGGCGGTGACCTCGTCCGCCCTAGCAAACCCTCAAAAAATGATTGAAACTGGCCAATACAGAGCCCGCCTCTTCCGTAGAAGGACACACTGTACCCGTATTCCCCAGCTATGTGAATCATATCACCTGCCTTGAATACGTCTGCGGCACGCCTCACGTATGAGTGGCCCACAACCCACACCTCCTTTTTCACAGCCGGTGACGTCTGACCGCTGGCCCGGTGTAGGGTCGACTGCAAAGTCCGCCCCGTCTCGTAGGCTTGCGCAACTGAAAACCAAACAAAAACAAGAAGCGTGAGTACATTGCTACAGCTTCACAACATGTGCAACCGCACATACCTCTTATAACAATTGGAGGACCAACGCCCCACCCGTTTAACTTGTTCAACATCCAGACCCCTGGCTGTAGCTTCTGTAGCAGCCCCTATCCGAAAGGAATGGGTCCCAAACTCGCCCGGGTTCAAGCCCGCAGCGGCAATCGACATCGCAAGCACCCGCTGAAACTGAAACTTTGTCAGTGGGGTGGCGTCAGCGTGTCTCAACAAGGTCCCCCCCCATGATGCCACCCTTCGTGCTAAATAATCTTCTAGACACCTTACCGGGCACATGGAGGACCCGGGAATCCTGCGTATGATTACGCAGTCACCCATCCCACTTTGATCGGTCTTAGACCTGACAAATGAGACCGTCATCGTCTCCCCTCTGATCTGGACGTGCTCCTGGCACAATCCTCCTGTCACATCCTGTTTGTTCCTCGCCACTAACTCGCTTACCCGCATAGCCCCATGGAATGCCAGCGTAAAAGTGGCTCGGAATAACACTGTCTCAAACTGAGATGAACACGTAGCAGGGAGACTGGCTAATAACTGAGCCAGCCTATCCAAACCTATCGGGCGCCTCTCATCTACTCTGCGACCCTCAAGGCGTTGCCACCCCCGTAGCGCTTTCTGTACAACGAAAGACGCTGTCGGGTCCTGGATCCCGTGAGCCCTAGCAACAAAGGAAATGGCAGCCCGATGCCTCTGAGCCGTGGCCACCGATTTCCCGACCCGATGTAAGGACATCAGAAAATCCACCACCCACTCTTCCTGGCCCCAAAGCTCCTCCCTGTCAGTCCCCAAAAAGGCCAAATAGGACCGGAACGCCCCTTCATATGCCTTCCTCGTCCTGGGTGCTAAACTCTCTCCCACGAGGTTACGAAGTTCGGGGCACCGAGAGACCAGAGAGCTTCGGGAAAGGGTGCCGGCTCCGGGTCCGCTGTGGGAAGGAAACCCCAGAAAGCCTGTATACGAAAACGAGACAGTGCATCAGCCGCCTGGTTCATTACCCCAGGGACATGTCTTGCTCTGAATAGCACATTCAATTGCATACAAAGTAAAACAATTTCCTTGAGCAGTCTCAAAATCCATTTGCATCGTGCTGCCTGACTATTGAAACACTCGACCACGGTCATATTGTCAGACCAAAATACCACCGAGTGATCTCTGAACCCTTCGGGCCAAGTTCTCAGGGCCACTAAAATGGGGAAAAGTTCCAGGAAAGCAATGTTACTTGTCAGTCCATTGTCATGCCACCATGTCGGCCACTTTTGTGCAGACCATTTCGTGCCGAATATGGCACCGAAACCTATGCTCCCTGCCGAATCTGTCCATAGCCCCAGTTCCTCAGAGGACACGGCTGGTTTGTTCCAGACGACTCGACCATTGAAATCCGCCAGAAATGCCAACCAAATGCGCATGTCCTGGCGGACCTCTGCCGAGAGCCTTGTGCGATGATGGCACTCCTTCAGGCCGACCATGGCTTGAGCGATCGAACGGGAAAAGGGGCGGGCCATTGGTATAACCCTTAGGGCAAAATTCAACTGGCCAACTAACTGCTGTAATTGATGGAGCCTAACCTTAGGTCCCCTTATACACATCTGCAGGGATGTCCTGAACTTTGACACTTTGTCAGCTGGTAAACGAAAACAACCTTCTGCGGAGTCTAACTCGATCCCCAGAAACTCGAGGCACGTGGAAGGCCCCACAGTCTTACCTGGTGCCAATGGCACGCCAAACTGATTCATCAAGTCTCAAAACTGTGCCAAAGCCTGCCCACATTCCGGGTCCCCGGCTGCCCCCAGGAACAAAAAATCATCCAGGTAATGCATCACATTTTGGAAACCAGTCTTCCTTGTGAAGACCCATTGTAGAAAACTACTGAATTTTTCGAAATAGGCACAAGATATAGAGCACCCCATCGGCATACACCTATCCATGTAATACTGACCCTGAAACATGAAACCTAAGAGACGCTGATCGTCTGGGTGTACCGGGAGCAACCGGAACGCTGACTCGATATCAGATTTAGCCATCAGCGCCCCGGGCCCCAGGCGATTCAAAATGGCTACGGCCTCATCGAATGATGCATACCGCACCGAACACACTTCCGGGTCTATTGCTTCGTTTACGGAGAGACCACGTGGGGCTGATAAATTATGTATCAGCCGAAACTCACCCGGGTCCTTCTTTGGGACCACACCTAAAGGGGAACAAACAAAATTAGGAACCGGTGGTACACTAAACGGACCGGCGACCCGACCTCGAGTAACCTCCTTCCTGATCTTATCCTGTACCACAGTCGTATGCTGAAAGACCGATAGCTGATTTTTACATTTCGATGCACCCTGAAAGTCCCCCACTGGGATGCGGAAACCATAAGAAAACCCGTTCCGCAACACCCCAGCAGAAGCACGATCCGGGTATTCAATGAGCCAAGGAATCATTGCCAAGGTATCAATCGGGGTAGGTAAAGGCGCCCCTCGGACTATGTTAGACCTGTTTGGCGCCTCCTCTACCCCCGTTATCACCCGTTTTGGCTCTGCACATGGACTCAGGATGGGATGATTGCCCACACCCACTACATTCGTGTCTAAATTTGCATGATCCCTGGGGCCTAGTACATTTACCCCTGTTGAAGTTCCAACAAACCCCCCTTTTTCCTGTAGTACCGGCAGGCTTCGAGTAATTGTCTGTACCCGCACCTGACCGAAAGGGCGTCCCCGCATACTGGCGGGAAGATTCGCCAACGACACTCCCCACTAATGGCAATTTTAACATACCAGTCTCCTTCATTTTGGAACATGACACAGAATCATAACAATCCCATGTTAAGTTTTTATCATGTTCTTTAGCTTTTCTAAACAGGTTATCATAGCAGAACCAATGATTACCCTCGTGTGATACCGAGTACCCCATAATTCGTGATTGATAAATCGGCAATTCGGGTAACAGATCGGGCCTTCGCTCCCCCAAGATCGATGTAAAAACCCCCCACGCTTGGCCCCAATTACCAATGTTTTCATTTACCTTAAAGGCGGCCATTTTTGCGCGCCAAACACTCGGATGCATGAGCTCCTTCTGGCCCTTGACATGCTCCATCTCATAGTGATCAGTAAGCAACGAGAATATGTTTACATACTCCCCTGCCCATATCTTTTCCTTAATAGCCAAAGGAACATGCTGACCCAATTTTTCCCTACGAGAGGGTGCCGACTCATCCCTCGCAATCGGCAATGGCCGCTTACCTGCACCGGACGTTGTCTCTGCTACTGAACCCGTCCCTTGCGGCTTCTCTACTGCTGCAGCCGGCGTGGACACCTTCGCTGCTTCCCGTGACTCACGCAGTTGCTTCATTAGCTCCTGCGCGTCGACAGCCGTGGCGCCCTCGCTACCTTTTCCCAACCACGCTGCCAATTGTGCTGCCAGCTCGGGCGGCATATCTTCCTCGGACACGGGAGTGACCACAACGGGAATCGGATTCCCTTCCTTCGGCACGGGAGTTGGTGCCTCGAGCGGGGCACTGGGACCCGGGATGTCTTCTCCCGCTGCTCCCCTCCTGGGCCTCTTGTTTTTCCCTCCCGGGGCTGCTCCCGCCGAAGGACGTTTCGGTCCCCCTTCCTCGTTCTTATCCACTCGCCTCTTTAGTTCGGCCATCTCCTTCATGAGAACGCGCAGCATCTGTTCAGTAGTCATGCGCTTTCCCGCCTTCTTCGGCATTCTCCAACAGAGTATCTGCAAAACAAACAAGAACGATTACAACGCTCAAAATTGGCTCTTCGTTCCGTCTCGAGCTCACGTGCAGCGAGGAGGTGCAGCTTCAGAGCACAGGAACAAGAGGATGCCTTCGGATCTTGCTTCTCCTTTTATCCGTCTTCAGGGCGGGCGTAAACCCGCCCCTGCCTGCCCATAGGGCGTGGCCAGCCGCGTCAGTGTCTAGGCCAACCCACTCTAGGGCGGGAAAAGGCGCGCCCCGGCTACGCCGCTTCGGGCATACCAGCCGAGACTCGCCTCCCGCCCAAGATGGCTTCCCGGGGGGATCGTGGTACTCTGCCATACGTTCGGGGGGACCGAGTGGTCGCCCCTTTCCATTCAATCAATGTCTCTGGAGACATTTACAAAAATCTGCCCTTAGTGTTGAGTATGCAACAAATATAAGTTTTGCATACCAAATTAAACATCTCATTGCTCTGGCATATGTACCAGTAACTGATGTGGCCGAACATTACAATTTGTTAATTGAAAGTCCTTTCTACACCCAAAATGAGCAAAGACTCGCCCCACTTTTAGATTACTTTGAGGACAACTGGGTAGGAAGACTACATAGGTCAGGCCACAGACGCCAGCCAAAATTTGCAATTCCCTGGTGGAATGTCTATCTACCAACACTCAACCAAGAAGCAAAAACGAACAATGCTGTTGAAGGTTGGCACAATGCCTTCCTCTCTTCTACTGGACGTACAACACCCACATTACACAAGCTAGTCTCAGCTATACAAAAAGAGCAAAGCTTTCAGGAACTACGTATGCAGCAATCAGTCATACAACTGAAACCAAAACTCTCTAGACAAACTGCTCAAATGTATTTATACCTTCAACAGCAAGTCCAACTATATCCTACAACAAGAGGACTGGAATATTTAAAAATGATAGCCAAAACATTGAACTAATTGCTATAACTAAATTAATTGATAGAGATCAAACAATATCCTTAATGTAAAAAAACACATATTTTAATATAATTAAAAAATATTTATTTAGTCTAATTTATTTTTTAACACTATTCTAAAAAGACTAAATAAATATATTATTATATCACAATATTTGTTTTTAAAAACTGCTTCCATCCAAATAAAATAAATAAATTTGTAACTTACCTTTAAATAGAACATCATAAAGATAATCCTTTACCGACAATACAATGTGTAAATATCAAAGACTTAATCCAACCAATCATTAATTATGTTTTCTTTAACTCTGCAAACACTATCCATCATCCAAAGTAAACGACTATTTAAATGCCATTTAAAATAACGACTGTTATCTTAAAGTGTGATAAATATTTCACAGAACTCAAAATATAAAGGAAGAATGTAAATCATCTCCGTTCTAACAACTGAAACACACTTCCTTTCCCTTAAAAAAAAAATATCGGAAACGGAAATAGCTGTTTCAAAATACGAGAAAAAAAAACAGCTAAACAATCCCACCGGCATAACACTAACGAGTATTCCAGAATATATAAACATAACATTCCTATTTATTTATAATTTAATTACATTATACCACATACTCATTAACTCCAACGATTTTAAATGGCTCAAAAATTCGTGACCGAAAATACGTATTAATTCCACTCCATTATATGTAAATAGTCATACTTTAATTTCCAACCCCAAAATAACAAAATATAACCTTTAATTATAATTTACAATACTTTAACAATATAAAAGTAGATTGGTACCTACTCAAAAGTGAATCTGCTTCCAACCGCGACTTTCCCTTTACCAAAATAACGCAAAAAGACAAAGAGTGGTTACAAAATTAACGATCCAAATTATATGTAACTGTGAAAAGTACTACTATAAATGTCGATTATTGTTATATATATGGCTCGAAATTATGTGTAATGTTAAAAAAATTGTATATTATATTGTGAATAGATATTGTGTTTGCCTGTATATAAATTATATATTACATACTTTTAATATTTATTACATTAAGTATGAAAATATAAAAATATTTAATGTAATATTTATTAAAATTATTATATAACAAAATGTGTAATATTGTATTTGTTTATCAGATTTAATTGTTTACAATATGACTAATATGTGAAAATTGTTATTATTAAAACATATTTATTAATAATAATAATCATACATAACAATATTGTAATGTTAAAAGAATCATTGATGATGATGTACATGTTCTAATTAGGATATTTATATTATATTATAATTTTAAAAGTGTTCATATGTTAATATCATCATCAGTATATCACTATATGTATTAAAAATTTGTGAATTATGTTTTTCATTACACATGTTGATGTTTTATTAAGAAACAATAATAGTATAATGTATGTATAATATCATACATTGCATTATGTGAACTAACCATTTTTTCTCTACAAATTAAAAGTACTTGTCACGAAATTTCTTGTAAAATGTGATTATAAAAAGGACATTATCCTCCATTTTTGTTTATATGTATACCAAAGATAGCGTAATAAAATGTATATCTGTTCGTATATTTCAAGTGTTGAATAAAAAAATTAACATGAAATAAAACTGGTGTGATTATTTTGTATTACCTATAACAAAATCATGTTTATGTATTTTTGCAAATGTATTATAACTGTAATGTTCTATCTATTTCTATATACCACATGTAAATAAATAACATACTATACACTGAAGTTATAAAAATTATTATTCATACACCCATATACATATAATATCAATATTTGAAAGACACATAATGAATTTTTTAAATATTCCGACTCCAATAACCATTTACTTTAGGTAATTGCTTCTCAAAAACCGTGATTAATTTACAATTCGAAATGCAATCACCATTTAATTTGAGTAAGTGCAGGACACAGAACATATTAAATGTACTCTTCCAACTCCAATTAACAATTAATTTAAATAACTGCAGGACATAAAATAATAATAAATTAGTATAAAAAATCAAATGTAAAAAAATGAATAATGTAATATCATTAAATTTAATTTATTATAATAATTGTAATGTAAATAGAATCTTAATTTATGTTTACCCTGTACCCCTATAATAAAAAACTAACCCTGAAACCTAAAAATACCCCTTAACCCACAAACTGAAAACTGACTCTGAAACCTCACAAAACTCCTTTACCCACAAACTAAAAACTGACCCTGAAACCTGACAAAACCCCTTCACCAACAAACTAAAAACTGACCCAGAAACCTAAAAATACCCCTTTACCCACAAACTAAAAACTGACCCTGAAACCTTACAAAACACCTTTACCCACAAACTAAAAACTGACCCTGAAACCTAAAAATACCCCTTTACCGACAAACTAAAAACTGACCCTGAAACCTAAAAATACCCCTTTACCGACAAACTAAAAACTGACCCTGAAACCTGACAAAACCCCTTCACCAACAAACTAAAAACTGACCCTGAAACCTAAAAATACCCCTTTACCCACAAACTAAAAACTGACCCTGAAACCTGACAAAACCCCTTCACCAACAAACTAAAAACTGACCCAGAAACTAAAAAATACCCCTTTAACCACAAACTGAAAACTGACTCTGAAACCTCACAAAACTCCTTTACCCACAAACTAAAAACTGACCCAGAAACCTAAAAATAACCCTTAACCCACAAACTGAAAGCTGACTCTGAAACCTCACAAAACACCTTTACCCACAAACTAAAAACTGACCCTGAAACCTTACAAAACACCTTTACCCACAAACTCAAAAACTGACCCTGAAACCTAAAAATACCCCTTTACCCACAAACTAAAAACTGACCCTGAAACCTAACAAAACACCTTTACCCACAAACTAAAAACTGACCCTGAAACCTAAAAATACCCCTTTACCCACAAACTAAAAACTGACCCTAAAACCTGACAAAACCCCTTCACCAACAAACTAAAAACTGACCCAGAAACCTAAAAATACCCCTTTACTCACAAACTGAAAACTAACTCTGAAACCTCACAAAACTCCTTTACCCACAAACTAAAAACTGACCCAGAAACCTACAAATACCCCTTTACCCACAAACTGAAAACTGACTCTGAAACCTCACAAAACACCTTTACCCACAAACGAAAAACTGACCCTGAACGCACAAAATGTACCTTTGATAAAACTACCCACCCTGATCTACTATAAACTCTACATCCCACTCCTAAAAATATGATACATTATTTTATTTAATATCTACTACATTATATATTTGTGAATCATTTTACTACATACACAAAATACCTCAATGTATAACAACAACCTAATATTGTTCATAATTTCGTATTTAAATAATATTTATCTAAAATTTCGAATCAAAAATAAAATGAAATACAAGGCGAAATTTGTACTTGTATGATTAGAGTATACTTTGTTTATACACTACCCACCCTTATCCCCTTGAAAATATACATCCCACTCATATCATAAATAGTCAAATATGTTTAGAAATTATATGAAAATAGTATAATTACAAATATATTTTAGTACATTAACAACAGCAAACTTAAAAAATAAGTACTATATTCGAATAAATCGATATCATTTCGCTAAAATCGAAAAATTTATATTAATTTTATACATTTCGCAAATTTATATGAAATTGCGAAAATTTAATTTTTATAATTACCCTACATAATTTTGAAACACTACCCACCCTTACCCCCTATAAACTCTACATCCCGCTCCTACATTTATAGTACAAATATTATAAAAAAGTAATTTAATATTTTAATATTTATAATTGTTTTTTGTACATACAAAACATTTATTCTTAATGTTTAATGTACTCCCTAAATTTCAATCTAATGTCGACTACTCCCCAAAAAATTTTTACATTTCGAAATTGTGAAATCTGAAGGAAATGCGAAATTTTAAATTTTAGAATTTCAATATACTTTTTTAAAACACTACCCACCCTTATCCCCTATAAACTCTACATCCCGCTCCTAACATTAATATACAATAATTTATTTAAAAAATTAATATTTTGATATATTCACACAATTTAATAATAATTCTCCAAAATCAAAGAACTAATCATTTAACAATAATCAATAATTTTATATAAAATTTCGCATTTATAAATATTTTGATTAAAATTTCGCAAATTTATAAATTTACTTCAAATGCGAAATTTATTATTCCATATTTACACTATACTTTTTTAATACACTACCCACCCTTATCCCCTATAAACTCTACATCCCGCTCCTAGACTTCTAACTAAAAATAATAAATTTTAATATAAAAATTATCTTATATATAAACAACATTTAAATAAATTATTACTTAACATACTTTAAAACATCACTTTTACATATCGATATTTTTGACAATCGATATTTTCAGCATCGATATTACTGATTTCGAAATTCATGTCTTCGATATTTTTGACACACACATAAATCGATATTTTCAACGACGATATTATTGTTTTCGAAATTTCTTACCATCGATATTTTGGACTCGATATTATGGTACATCGACATTAACAACTCGATATTTTGACTGTCTACCAACTCAAGCAGTGGTCTTTTTTCACATTTGTGGTGACCGCACGCAACCCTAACCACTCAGTTTAAGTGTGCAAAGTTTGCAATACTAGAAGCACTGAGAAAATCCTGAGAACTCTCACAGGTGCACGAGTATGAGGTAATCTCTTTCTTTGCTCCTCTCAGGGACTGAAACCTGTCAGAAAGGTCTTCTAATTGAATGTCGAAAACCCGTAATGCAATTAAACGCCACAGAGGTAGGTTACCACTTAATGCGTTTATGAGAGATTTGTATCTGCTTAATTGTGCACGTCCACTGGAATAGATTACAAAGTAGCTCCATCAATACACTTTACATTTCAGATGAACTGTGAACAATCTCGCGGATACTGCGATTAAGGAATGGGGTCATAAACGCTGCAATGTATTGAAAGAAAACTTTCTTTTGCGCGCTAAATATTTATAATCATTAGCCGACGTTCAAGCTTTATTGTTGTTTAGACTGGAGCAGGATAGCTACAGAAGGGGCCCACAAAGGAGAAACTCGCCTGTCATTGTTCCACATCTTTGAGAGATGTTTGCCTTTGCCTGACAACGTCACTTTTATAGAAACCCTTCATTTAGGTTGTCACATTATTCTGAGTTATTGTTTGATTGGGGAAAGCTAGCAAGTGTGGGCCTCTCGGGGGATTCGGGTGCACACATATTAATCATAGGGGGTCAAATCCGTCGCTAGGGGGCTGAGGAGTGGTGCCTGTTACACACATGCCCTGTTGGTGTTCCAGTTCTGCGTATGGCTGGGGCGCAGCTGCGGCAATATTTCCCTATTATGCATGCATGTCATACCCGAACTCAGTGAGCGCAGGTAGGACGGGAAGTCAGGCAAAGTCGCCTGTGACGGGGGCGGGGCTGCGTACGTAACCGGAAGAGAAGGCGGAGTGAAAGCGTCTCGCGAGTCGCGACGCCAGAAGGAGAGCGGAGTCCCTCAGAATTGATCTGGTAAGTTACAAAGGGCTGGGGGGGGCTCGGTTCCCTCGTTGTGTGTGTATGCATGTGTGCGACGGCGGGGGAGAGGGAAGGGGGTGCACTCGTGTGTGTGTGTGTGTGTGTGCGCGCGCGCGCGTGTGTGTATGTCTGCGGAGGGGGGGTGGGTGTCTCTGTATGTATGTGCGTGGGCGCTTGTGTGTGTGTGTATGCGCATGCGTGTGTGGTGCTTGCGCTTCCCAGGGGACAGCGCCTGGCCACAGCGCGCGTTCCAGTTACAAATCGCCTGGAAGGATGCGCGTGGCCAGGACTGTCTCCTGGGAAGCATAGTCGCTGACAAAAGATCTCCGGTGGAGACGCGCTTCCGCGCGTTGACGCCGAGACCTAAAAAGGGGGGGGGGGAGAAAGTTGATTTGTCATTGGAAGGAAAGCTTTTGTGGGGGCTAAGGGGGTGGCATATCATCACTTCAATGATAACTAAAGCTTCCTTGAGTTCAGCCATTTGTCAGTAATGCTACCTGCACAATGGAAGTATTTTACACCATACAAACTAGTTTCCAATTAGGGAACCTGTAAATTCACCAAACTCGCAGTTTTTGACACACGTCTTATGATGGCAACATAGTTACTGACCGTCTACGGTTGCCTTCTTGAAAGACAAAAAACCACGTTGATTTGAGTACTGAAATTTTGTTATAGCATTGACACTAACATTTTGTAGCTTTTTCTGGGCTCTCCGTCATCATTTTCAACTTTGATTTCTTCTAAACGTCCTTAAATATTCCTGGTTTTTATGGTTGAGGTTGTTCAGTAAAACACCTTACTTCACGATTGCTGAAAAGTTTTCACCACCAATTGCCACATGATAGGATTCAAATATTTTTTTCCAACTAGCCCAGGGAAACAAGGGCTCACGAGCTTACAACGGGAATTGAGAATATTGAGACATACCTGAAGGGGTCATGAGTGAATTGAAAATAACACATTAAACTAACATAACTAGCTGGAAAATAAACTAAAATGAATAATGGAGGACTAGAAGTGAGTGATTATTTGAGAGATTCAATGCTGTAATCGAATTTTGAAAATAAACAATATGGACATACAGAAGCATAACCGGGGTTGTAGCGTACAAGGGCCATCACTTTTCTGATTGAAATACTCCTGACCTACAGTGGTGGCTCCCCAAAAATCATGCTCTGCTCTGCCTACATTGTGGGGTGTAGGCCTCACACAGGTCGTTGCTAAATGCGTCCCGACACCACAGTGCAGGCATGTGTCCTTTAACTAGTCTTCACTGACAACAACATCATCTTGACCCTACGTAAGACCGTGCAATGTGAATTCGGTACTGCAATCATTGACAAAGATTCCCCCCAAATGGCCGCTCATTTGACCCAATGTAATTTCATGCAATAAGGTAATGCACTTCACTCTGGGACCGTCTTCCCTGACAGTGGAGATGGCCCGGGTTCATCTTCACTGTCAGTGGGCGTAGCGCACAACCACACAAGTTGAACATCCGGTGAGATTCAAAACTCAATGTTCCCACTTGCTCTCATTTAGGCTGCTCACACTGGACTGGACACAACATAACAGGGGTTGGCGTCAGGATGAACCAGCCCCCTGCGAAGGAGCACATCCAGTCTATAAATGTTGCAGTGTCCGGCAGAAAAATAAGAGGTCCAATTCCAGAGTCTAGCAGAATTTATTGACAAACAAGCAGCACAAACTCAAAAGAGTCTGCCATGCACCCTGGTCCAACTCCAAAAGCACCATAACAGTCTAGTGCACTCTGACAATTTTTACTTCTGGTATACAGAACAGAAAGGAAATATAGGCAGTGAAAGTCACAAAAAGGCATTAATTAGGAATTCAGGGATTGATCGCAAGATTTGCAAACTTTTTAAATGTTACACAGTTTGGCAGAGAAGTAAGATGCAAAGCTTAGAAGAGGTTTAGGAGAAAAGCAAGTTGATTATGAGGAGTGTTTCACAGAGAAGACACCCGCATTAATTAGTTGTTGCAGGTAGGACGGGAAGTCAGGCAAAGTCGCCTGTGACGGGGGCGGGGCTGCGTACGTAACCGGAAGAGAAGGCGGAGTGAAAGCGTCTCGCGAGTCGCGACGCCAGAAGGAGAGCGGAGTCCCTCAGAATTGATCTGGTAAGTTACAAAGGGCTGGGGGGGGCTCGGTTCCCTCGTTGTGTGTGTATGCATGTGTGCGACGGCGGGGGAGAGGGAAGGGGGTGCACTCGTGTGTGTGTGTGTGTGTGTTCGCGCGCGCGCGTGTGTGTATGTCTGCGGAGGGGGGGTGGGTGACTCTGTATGTATGTGCGTGGGCGCTTGTGTGTGTGTGTATGCGCATGCGTGTGTGGTGCTTGCGCTTCCCAGGAGACAGCGCCTGGCCACAGCGCGCGTTCCAGTTACAAATCGCCTGGAAGGATGCGCGTGGCCAGGACTGTCTCCTGGGAAGCATAGTCGCTGACAAAAGATCTCCGGCGGAGACGCGCTTCCTCGCGTTGTCGCCGAGACCTAAAAATGAAGGAACTTCAGACAGGCGGTAAAGGTTGAGAAATAGGGCCAGAGCACGCGCCGTCTCAGATCAAAACACACTGTAGGAACCATAACCACCGCACATGCGCTCTAAAATCACTCTTATAGCACACACGCCACCGCAGGCAGCTCTTCCCACAGAGCACGCCCGCCCCAATTTCCGTTAATAAATTGGAGGTAGGAAAGGCTGAGGTGTGATGAAATGCTGTGTTGATTATAAAATCACCAGCCATTCCCCAAAGCCAATGGTGTGAATGCTGGGGCAACTACATAGAACATATTTTTTTCTACTGGTAATATGGCCCGTAGCAGGAGCAGAATGCTGGTGCTGAAAAATACGTGCTGGTGGTTGGCACAAATTAAGCACTGCGCCCCCCCACCGGACACAGGGGATTTTGTGTATGCAATTTGAAAGCACATTCCATTCGGATTCACAATGGTGAGTGCTTTCGTGCACACCTGCAAATGGTGTTCCCCCACCCATCCAATTCTGGCGCCCAGTGCTGCACGCACCGCCCTAAAGCCGGGACTGTTTCAAGCAAAAGTATTACTTCCTTTTTAGATCCAGTTCAAAAGAATGAATGAAGCAGAGGAAAGAGAGGGAATCCTTGGAGTCACGGTTTTCAGCAAGTGAAGACCTAGACAGAAAACAGGAGACGTTATGCTTACTTCAAGCTGTGGGAGCAGCCAGGCCCGGACCTTCTCTCATGCTGATCAGCAGCAGTTTTCCCGCTCATCAAGCAGGGCTGTCATAGCAAGTGCTTTCTCACGCTCTTAATATTGACGCCCTGCAGACAAACACCACTGTGGGGGCTGTCAATAGTGATGGACCGGACATCTAGGGGGGGGGGCAAGCTCCCCCCCTTCCCTCCCCCTGCGGACACCCATGCACATGACCCTGGATTTTAAGTAATCCTCTTGCATAATCCTTCATGGGTGTATCCTATTGTTTATGAAAAAAAAACCTTCCTAATGTTGTCCATATATTTGAACAAAGCAATCGCCCTTTCTATAGCCTCTCACAATAAATACTGGCATAAATCAGAAATACCACTGTCCAATTTTCCATGTTAATCAGGACCCTGGGCCTCCTCGTCAACTCCCACTCTTCCTCCTTAACCCCTCCTTCGCTTGAATATCTCTATCTAAGAGTTTGAAAACATCAACATATTCATGACTTCAGATCATACTCTTTGCCTTATCAGAAAAGTGGGACCCCAAGTGTATCGATAAACCCATGTACGGCAACCTCTTCTTGTGTTTATCTTCCTCAGTAGAGACCTCCCCATGGCTGCCTCCTGCCCACCTATGTAATCCATCTGGATCCCTTTCCAGTCAACAGCTGTGTCACTGTCACCTTTGAGGCTCCCTTAGCCTGCACCCCCTTATTCTCAATGGCACGTCCTCCCACACCCACCGACTTACTATTCTTACTCCCGACCCATGTGTTTTGTGTCCCACACCAAGCAGCAATCTCCTTTACCTGCTTGCAGGTCGTCAATGCCCCTCTTCTCTCTGCCACTGCCGCCGCCCCTCCGGGTCTCTTTGTCTATGGTGTTCCCTCCCTCCGCACGTAACTTCTGAAAAATGCTAAATGTGCTTCCCATTGCCTGTTCTCTCCTTTTCAAACCTCGCCTCTGGCATCCCCACATCCTCGTCATCACGCAGCTGACCTTTTTCCCACTCATCTCTGCCATCATCATAATCCACAATCAGCTCATCATCATTAGCACTGTTATCACACACACTCCTGCATACCGCTCCACCACTCTTCCTCGAAAGTACATCACCTCTGGGCACAGACGGCCGCTCTGGTCGAGGTTTGGGAGCTTGGGCCCGCATCATGGGGGACAGCCGCAGACCCCCTCATCTCTTTGGTTAAACATCCAGGGTCCATCATTCATCCTGATTGCATCCCCACCATTGCATTATCGAGTACACACTAACCGGTGAGTAATAGAACCGGTGCAAGCGGGATGATTTTCAAACACTCCCATGATCGTCTCTTGGTCATTTTTATTTCTCCTGTTCAACTGGTTTGTTTTCGATACAGTTCATGCTATTGCAAGACTCAACAGGGAAACCTAGCACATGCCTCTGAGCCAACGACGTCGGTTTTGGCTTTCCGGTAGATTCTCGGGACCCAGCAGACCGTTCAGAGGTTAGGGGGCATATTATCAAGGGGCTTTATCTCCGCTTTTTTGGCTTTAAAAGCCAAGAAAGCAGAGATAAAATTATCTCCCTATTACCAAGCTGTCGCTAACACCAGTTAGTGACAGCTAATAGGAGATAGCGACCATCTTGGGCCCCGCTTTGCATGTCAGTGATATTTATCACTAATGACATGCAAAGTGGGCGTGCCAAGATGTTAGCGACTGGAAACAGTCCCTAACATCGCTATTTCCTATTACCAACTTTTGGAGATATTCGCGCTAAGCGCGAATATCTCCAAAAGTTAACACCTGCCCTGAGAAGTTCTTAGCCATGTTATCCAATGGGAGGTGGATAACATGGCTAAGAGCATTTGCTCGATAATGCATGAATATCGCTGACTTTTCAGCGATATTCATGCATTGCGGCCGTTTTTTATCGCATTTGCGATAAACCTTGCTAATAGCAAGGTTTACCTGCGATAAAAATCGCCGATGTGCGGCGATAATTTTTGTCTCTAAACAAGTTAGAGACAAAAATTATCGCTAGTTGTTGGTAATATGCCCCTAGATTTTTTACATAGGGGCATCACATTTGACGCACTGAACAATGACAACTTTTCTTAACCTTTCCTGACTGACACCACTTTTTCAAGGAATATTTTTTTACTATAGGCAAATGTAAATCCAGTAAATCCCGTCTTTTTAAAGCGCAAACAATCACCCGAAGGCATCCTGGCGCTGGGGGCCGTTGGGAAGTTTAGGGCAGCTATTGCCCAGAGTCACATGGTGCTGGGCTGCCCTGCCGCTGGTGATCGAACCGTGAGCCCAGATTCCAGTATCAGTCGCCCTGGCCGCTGCAGCACACCTCTTCCCTCCCAAATGTTGCATGCTGGGACTGGAAGTCAATTAACATCACCTTACCACGTATTAGCTTTCTTATCAGAGGGCACCACAGCATGACAGTCACCTTCTTTGAGCTTCTGATTCTGTTCTTTCACAGATTAATAATTATATTTCAAATTCAAATTCAAAAAGTGCTTTATTCGAGTATTACTCATAAAAGCAAGACATACAAACATATAATAAAAAACAATTAAATTTACATAGTCAATCAGACAAAGCACATTACACAATTTAAGCAATTAAAAACTATTACACAATTTAGACAGTTAAAAAAAATGACACATCATATATACAGGTGCAAAAATCATTACTGTTAAAAAATACCAGAGGGATGATATTCATAATAGCAATGTAAAAATACTCAAGAATTCACTCCATTGAAAGTTCGAAGTTCAAGCCGATGACACATTAAGTAAGCATAAACAGAGAATAGACAAAAGTCTAGCAGTCTCTGGTCAGCTAAAAGATTTACAGAGAATAAACATTAGTTTAGCAGTCTCTGCTATTACTAAGCAGTTACAGAGAATAGACAACTGTCTAGCAGTCTCTGATCAACTTGATGGCGAGTAATTAACTTACCAGCAGTCTCTGCCTTAAAACCCACGCCCACCCCAAGTACTTTGCTATTGCAATATTGATCCATTCTTCGGTAGTGGATTTTACAATACGCAGTGCCACCATGCTACTTTTTGTACCTAAATTCCTACACATAGGAGCCAACCAGGCTCGCCTTGGGGCAAAATATACTGGGCAACAAAAAAAAAAGTGACCTAGAGTTTCTTTTCCTACCCCACAGGCTGGACAAAATGCTACCCCCCCAGATTTCCATTTAGTTGTTAAATTACGAAGGGGGAGCGAGCCTACCCTCAATTGGAATAGCAATTTCCTGTCCAAGGGGTTCGTTATGTAATCCCAATACTTTTCATAAATGGGGTACATTTTAACTTCTAGGTAACTAGTGGCCATGGTCCCACTATTAGTATTAAGCATACTCCTATTGGCAACATATTCCCAAAAAATGTCTTTTAAGACAGACTTAGAGGGAAATGAAGCCCCAGCAGGATCGGTCCATAAAGCATGCAGTCCTAGATTGAACAGTGCAGTCTTTAGTATTTTAAACCATCTGATTTTATTATAATGGTCAGCTTTAATAACATCTATGAACCCTTCCGCGTAGTGGGAGAGCTCTGGCGTAGTCCAAAGTCTACGCCAGAATAGTATCGGACGAAGTTTAGCCTTTTCCGTAATTTCTCTTCTGCCTAACTCGTAACGTAGGGGCAATAGCGGACTGCTCTGTGGGGTACCTGTCAGTGACCTCAAAAACTTGTTTTCAGATAGTTGGAGTTCATGGAGATTTTCGTACCCCCATAACTCCGCACCATACAAAGCAGACCCAATTGCTTTTGCCTCATATATTATCAAGGGTGGTTTGATGGGTTTTGTCAGTGACTTCCTATGCTCCTTGATTATAGTGCCGGCTTGCTGCTTATGCCTTAATGTAGCAATATTGAGATGTTGCTGCCACTTATTGTCATTGGAGATCAAAATCCCCAAATAAGTGAAGGATTTTACAACTTCCAAGATGCGACCACTCATGGTAATTTTTGATTTAAAATTTCTATGTGGGTTAAAAGCCATGAGTTTTGTCTTGGACGCATTCACCTCAAGTCCGTGGTCAGCACAGAACTCGTCAAATATTGCCAATGCTTTTTGTAAACCACTAGGGGTTTTTGATAAAATTAAAGTGTCATCGGCGAACATTAAAATAGGGACTTTCTCACCAGCAAGAGAAGGGGCATTCACAACCCGAGATTGCATGCGGGAAACAATACCATTAATAAAAAGGGTAAACAAAGTAGGGGCCATTGAACATCCCTGCCGAACCCCGCGCTCAACAGGAAATTCGGCAGTGTCATTCCCATATCCTCCCCATCGTATTTTGGCATAGTTGCCCTCATGCAGTCGCATAGTTAAAATCAACAGATCCCCAGAGACCCCTAGTGTCTCAAGCACTTCCCACAGTTTTGCCCTAGGTACCAGGTCGAAGGCAGCCCGCAAATCAACAAATGCTGCATACAGGCTACCTCCGCCTAGCACCACGGTCTTCCACTGTATCAGTTGGAAACGGAAGACTTGATCCACAGTACTGGTTGCCCTGCGAAATCCGGCCTGGAAGGGGGATAAAATGTTGCATTCATCAGCCCAATCGAGCAACCTATTAACAATTACTCGCCCCACTATTTTCTGAATGGTATCTATTAAACTAATGGGGCGATAATTACCGGGCAGTGCTCGATCTCCTTTCTTATATATAGGGATGATTACAGCACCCCGCCAGGTTGCTGGGATATCTGCCCCTCTGGTGATCAAATTTATCAACAAATGAATATATTTACACCATCTATCAGTGTCATTCAAAAAAACGTCTGCCGGAACCCCGTCAATACCAGGGGCCCGTCCACTTCGAACAGTATTAAGGGCAGTAACTATTTCGTTCTTAGTAAAGATGTCGTCCTCAGATGGTAAAAAATGCAGACATCTTCTATCCACTGCCTGATCTCTAGAGGCATACTGTTCGCTAAAAAACTTAACCCATGCGTCCTGAGGGACATTATTAGTGCTAGCCTCCTCTAACCTATCATGTCCCCATTTGACTATATGCCAAAATAGCCTGGAGTCCTTTCGATCGCTTGCATTTTTTAAGTTATTCCAGTGTGCCTCATCCCAATCTTTTTTTGCTTTTGCTATGCACTGTTTATATTGCTTCCTGGCAGATCTAATAGCCTCTAGATTTTCGTTTTTGATAGCATCACCCAAAGAGGTTCTTGCCTGCCTACATTCATGATTGTACCATCGTGCAGGTCTATAGGCACAGATCTTTTTTTTATTTACCGGTTTCAAAAAATGGCCTTTAATTTCATTAAAAAGAACTTTATGGACCTTGGTGACAGTATTTTTGCTAGGTGAGAGCCCAGCTTCACCCTCAAGGGCCATGATAGCCTTGTCAGTTGCCATACTTATTTTTTCCAGAACCAGCTGATCTGTTTTAACACTAGTCCACCTCAGCCTGCGTAAGTCATTTGTAGGCACAGTCAGCGGGGGTAAGGGATCAACAGAAGCACTAGGAGTAGTAACATCAGACAGCCACCAATTATGGAGAACACAAAGAGGATTGTGGTCACTCTCGAGCCTTTCCTTAACCTCCATATCAATAATAGATGACCATAGGGACATACTGCATATAACATAGTCAATACGGCTCCTAGATCTTCCATTATTAAAAGTCATGGCTGATACTCTGTCTGACTTAGTACGACCATTCAAAGCCCTTAACCCATGTTCAAGGCACATAGCATTCAAACCTAAGATATCCTCGGTCCAGCGAGTTATTGGGGTTAGGTCAAGTGCAGGGATTTCCCAGATCTTATCTTCCTCCGCACCTAAAAAAGCCTCACCAGTATCAAGGGGTTCAAAAGTACGGTTTAGGTCTCCTGCCAATATAATGTTGTTCCCAGAAGAGTGGATATCTAGGTAATTATACAGAGACGATAGGACCACTGATTTACCAGCACTTCCTCCTCTAGAATATAAATTATAAATATCAATAGAGGTGGATGAGTCCCTCGTAAGTCTAATGAGCTGAATATCTTTATGATTAAGCTCCAGATTTTTTACTAAGATCTTCAGGGACTGGCGGACCCATATAGTGAGTCCTCCCATCGGTCTCCCTTTGGGACCTTTAATGGCCGGTACATAATAATTCAAATACCCCAAGGCAAAAACAGGATCACAGGCCCATGTTTCTTGAAAAATGCAAACATCATACTTGCTAACAAATGCAAACCATTCTCCACAGTCCATTTTGGAACTGAGCCCCGCCACATTCCAAGAGAGTAAGTTCCCAGAGGCATACTCCGCACTTGTTTCAGAACTGTGATCAAACACATTCAAATTTGCATCAACATTAACATTATCATTTACAATTGGATAAGTTAGTCCTACTGAAGCATCAGGATAACATGACTCATTTGGTGTACCTATAGCTCGACTATGCCCCCCTATTGTGCAAGCGGCTGAAGAGTTTTGTAGCAGAGGCATGCAATTAGTTATTTGTTAATCACAAGCATCTAGATTGGAAAGAGCAGAGAATCTATTTTCTAGTCCTAGACCCCACTCTACGGAACCAAAATTCTTACTGCCCCTTTTGGTTACGACGTTCCATTTTGTTCTTAAGGTACTTGGATTGGGGCCTCTGCCTTTCCGGGGGTAAAAGAAGTCTAGAGTCAATGGAACAATAGAAGTAGATTGTCTCTGTGGTGGAAAAATGTTAGGCAAGATGTTTGGTAGAACCTCAGGGTCAGAGAGATTGAGCACAACGCAATCACCCTTGAACTTTTTTTCCCTGTTCCCAATCCACTCCACTCTTCTTGCGTTTACCAGTTCTTCAGCTAATTGCTGTTTGCCCCACGGAGATATGGCCATGTTATTAGTTAGCCAAGATAAAGATTTATTTAGAAGTGATGATGTCGTTTCAACTTCACCAGGAGCCAGAGGGGGCACATTTGCTAGTACAAGAACTAGTGGCGAAGCTTCCACCACCAGCTCAAATGACCCTTTCGAGGTATTAGGTTCACCAATAGGATGGGCAGAGGGTACAGCACCAAAAGTATTATCAGGTGGGTTTATCAGTGAAGCCACTGGGGGGTTGGGGCAACAGTAGGAATCAGTCCGTTGGATTTAATCGATTGAATGTCATTAACCAAAGGTTGAATACTGGACGTAATGACTTCTCGGAGCTTCCCCACTTCACCCAGAGTTTTTCCAAGAAGACCTTCCAGTTTAGTTACCTCAGCGGCTAGTTTATCAATTTTGCTTATCAAAGGTTTAACTATCCCTTTGATTTTTGTGTCTATCAAAGTGCAAAATTTCTGGAATTGAACATTAGAGAAGGTCACATAGGTTTCCCCAGTCGGATCATCCTCCTCCTCGTCAGAAATTTTCCTTGGTGGTGTTGCAATTTTATTTTTAGCTGACCTTAATCCCACCCGTTTTTGTATAGCTTTTCTTTTGGCCCCTGTAACCCTCGGTGCCGGGATAGGGACAGTAGAAGGGATGATGGGCTCACAGGTCGTAGGGCTCACAGTCAAAACTTCGTTATCACTGTTATCTTCAGTACTGGCTACTATGCCACTGGGCTGGATGATAATAGTGTCCTGAGCGGAAGCATGTGCCACTCCAGAGAGGCTACTATTTGACAGATCAAAGGGATCCGCTGTCTCTTTGTCTACTAATGGCGATTGCGTAGATGAATCCAAGCCCAAAGAAGACCTTCTATCACTATTTATTTTCGCCACTACCTGGACTAGGTAGTTCTCCATAGTGTTAGTGGCTGGTGTTAACTTTCTATCAGGCATGTATGCAGATGGCTTTGGCACAAACAAGACTCAGAAACTAAATAAGGGGTGAATGTTTTACCTGGAGTTCGATGGATCGGAAGAACTGCGATCGTCTGCAGGCCTGTAGAGGATTGGGCAGAGTCCCTGGCCCAACCCAACCTTGGCCGACCTCGGATGGCCTCAGACGGCCCGCCCTTTGCCCGGGCTTCGCCCCGGGCGTCCCGCTCGCGTCCCGCGACGCGGGTCTCTTTCCCCCTTTATTCGCCTCTCAGCGCCCTGCTTGGGCGTCTGGCGTCACTTCCGCGCGCCGCCGCGAGGCCTGCCGGGAGTTGAAGTCCCCCCGGAGCGGCGGCGCGGTTTCCAATGCCCAGATGTGACTCTCGGCGTCTGCTCTGGCGCGTTGAATGAGCCTGGAATGACTCTCGGCGGTGGCGGCTGTCAGGTAAGTGAAGTCGGGTCCCAGGATGTGACTCTCGGCGGTGGCGGCAGGTAAGTGATCTCTCACAGATTAATAATTATATACATAGCACTCGTTATCGTATGATTCGGTTCCTGCAGTGGCCCTGTCTCACATTTTAATTCATCACCATTTCACTCAGTTAGAAATATTTTTAGACTTGCACAATTGGCTGAATGTCATACTTCCAATGAGTACATTTGTGTTACTTTTCGATTGTAGTGTCCCCTGACGAAGGGTATTACACCCGAAATTTGGATTTGTTTGAATGGAAATTGAGAAGTGAACTGTAACTATCTGTCCGGCAACACAAATGTGAAGTGAACATTTAAGGAAAGAAATCTATATCCACAGTCAACTGGATTAATTAATAGAATGAATCTTTGAGTTTCAAGTTGAATTATTGCCCGTGGACTGCTATGAAATTTCAGATTCACTGATTTACTATGGAGCCCTTGGGCCATGTACACCTAGGGGCAGATTTATGATGCCCTTGCGCCTCCTTGCGCCGCAATTGCGTCACTTAATGTGACGCAACGGCGGCGCAAGCAATGCGCCCTATTTACAACGTGACGCATCTAGGAGATGCGTCACGTTGGAAAGCCCTGCGCCATAAGGAGGCGTTCCTGCGCAGGAACGCCTCCTAAAAGTGGCTGAGTGAAATCTATGAGAGTTCCCTCAGTCACTTTCTACGTCAATTCCTTACGCCTACTTGAAGCAGGCGTAAGGGTGACGCACCATGCATTGTAGAGGTGGCTCCTGTGCATTGCAGGAGTCATGTCGCACTTGCGACATGACTCCTGCAATGCGCCGCCCATACGCCGAGAGATGCGTCACGCATCTTCACTGCCTTGCACCATGGTGCGCCGCATCTTAAATGCGGCGCACCATGGGTGGCGGAGCAGTGGCGCACTGTGGCGCACGTTTACTGGCGCATCCCTGGGGATGCGCCAGTTAACATAAATCTGCCCCTTAATTTGCATAGCGCTTGGGTGGAGCTCGGTCTACAGAGTGCACACAAAGTTAGTTTTTAAAGATTTCAATTGTTACTTACAACGGTGTTGAATAGTATTTGATTCAAACTCAGATCAAATAGACTGCATTACAACCACTCCTGTACGGACCCCCACCTGTCTGCCAGCCTCACCCACTGGCCTTGACGTGCCAGCCCCGCCAGGCTGCACCAAACTGGGGGATCCCTTGCACCACAGGGAACCCAAACCACACGTGCTCCTTGTATTGAAATGAAATGAATGAAATTAAATGAAAATGGATTTGTAGAGCGCATGGCTGCCCGAGAGCGTCCCAGCGCTATAGAACAAGGAATGCCAGGGACAGTGCCAGCGTCTAGGGGTTCTGGGAGAACAGAGAGGTTTTGAGGAGCTTTCGAAACTTCGGATAGCTTGGCTCCATCCGAATCCTGGGTGGAAGAGCATTCCACAGGGTCGCTGAGTTCACTGAAAAGCGGCGACCACCAGTTCGAGTCCGCCTTACTCTCTGAACGATGGCCAAATTGCTATGATCGGAACGAAGCGATCTAGTGGCCTTGTATGGGCGGACAAGATGCCCTAAAATGTGAGGTCCGTTCCCCTGCAGGGACTTGTGCACAATACATAAGGACTTAAATTTGACCCTTTCACGAATTGGTAACCAGTGGAGGGCTTTGAGTGCAGGTTTGGCTGATGATCTGCGGGAAGTGCCAGTAAGCAATCTCACTGCTGAGTTCTGGACTCGTTGGAGAATATTGATTGTAGATTCGGGGGGCGCCAAGAAAAGGGCATTACTGTAATCCAGTCTTGATAGAATCAGTCCCTGAATAAGTAGTCTCCTCGAGTGCTCTGGCAATAGGGGAAGAATCTTACGAGCAGAACAAAGCAGCCCTATACAGATGTCCGCTGTCTTTTTTGCTTGGGTCTTAAATGTAAGATCCTGCTCCAGCCATACCCCCAGACTTTTTAATTCATTCTTTGGGGTGGGTGCAGGTCCCAGACAAGCAGGCCAGATGGAATTAGGTAAGGATGTTATATAGTGGCCTAGCAGCATAAGCTCTGTTTTAGCTCCATTCAATTTAAGACATGAGCCATTCATCCAGGAGTGGATTTCTGAGAGACAAGAGTGAAGATTTTCCACGCAGTGTTTTTCTTGGGAGAGCAAGACGACCAGTTGGGTGTCGTCGATGTAGGTGACTACTTTAATCCCAAATGGATTCCCCACATCCTTCAGGGGGGCCATATAAGCATTGAATAAGGTAGGGCTCAGTGATGAGCCCTGTGGGACCCCACACTCGAGGGGGGTTAATTTGGAGCGTGCTGCGCCTTCCCAAACCTGGAAGGTCCGATTCTCCAAAAAAGATGTGAGCCATCACCGCGCTGTACCTATCCCTCCCAAGTTACTCAGACCATAGATTAAGATCTTATTGTCCACCGTGTCGAAGGCTGCGCTTAGATCCAAGATGCACCTTGCCTCCTCCACGACTGCTAATAGGGCAGACTCTGTTCCCTGCCCTGGGCGGAAACCTGTCTGGGAGTTGCGAAGCAGCTTATTACTTTCTAAGAAAAATGAAAGCTACTGATTGGCTATTTTTTCCGCCATCTTGCTGATACCTGGCAGCAGCGAGATTGGTCAGAAGTTAGCCAATTCGGCAGGATCAAGCTCTGTTTTTTTAAGGAGCGCTTTGACCATGGCCTGTTTCCAGTTGGACGGGACAATTCCCTGAGTCAAGGAGGAATTGAGGAGGTCTGTGATTATTGGGGCAATGGTGGCAGCTACCCGATTCATAATATGCATAGGAGCAGGGTCATTGGGAGAACCACTCTTTACGGTATGCAGAATTTTTAGGAGGGGCCTTTGAAATCGAGGCAAACGAATCAAAGTAAGGGCCAGAAGGAGGGGAAAAGAGTGAGCCAGGTCGAAGGATTGTAAACTTGTGCCTGTTCCTGTCCTGGCACCCAAAGTCAGCGCCCCCTGACCCTTAACCCCATCTTCCTGACCCAGCACACTCTCACCTAAGGCATGAAACCCCCCTTCCACAAGACATGCGCACAATGCAGCCTCCTTGTCCTTGTACATACGCTCACAGCACTCCTCTATTGAATGTGCATGCGCTGCTCTCTAATGGGGGCCTCAATATCCACCTCTTGCCATTTTCTGGCAGGGTCAGGACCGCGCCCCACAGGGCCCTGCCTCCCCACCCCCCAGTGACCCCTCTCTCGTGAATGAAACAGCCTTGTGTGTGCCCACACCCCCCAACCCCCTTGGGCTGTAGCTGGCTGCATCCTCAGCTAACTTAAGCTTCTTGGTTTTAAGGGTCTAAGGAAGGGTTTTTAGTAAGGTTCTAGAAAAGGGCGCACAGCTATGTATTAACGCAATGTTAATTCGTTGTTCTTAGTAGATTGTGAGGTGCAAGATGGGTGAGGGGATAAGCCCTATAACCCCTCAGTGTAGTGTCAGTCTGAACTGACACTGCGTACAGTAACTAACAGAAACCCATGCACACTCTTATTGGTAAACAAAGATATCAGTGTAGACATGTAAAGACAATAGGAGACAAAACGTCTAAATTACAAATAAATAATAAATTGTTGTCTTGGAATCAGTCTTTGTAAAGGGTGTCTTTAATGTTCCAGAGAACCAGCCGACACGTGTTTCGTTGAGTCTGGGACAATCTTCCTGCGACTCCTCAGGGCACTCCGTCGGTGATACTTCCGACCCGACAGGGCCCTGGACTATTAAGCTATTAAGATGGTGGTTAGAGAATTCTATTAATTTAAATCACCTTAGTACGTGAAATAGTGAGGTGTGCCTCCGCGGGTTACTAGGATGTCGGAGCGAAATTAGTATAATTATCGGAAGGAGTAAACCTTGGTTATTTAGATGGGTGCATACGCATAACAGCTCTCCGTGCACTTGGCACACAGAACGGGGAGCTGTTATGCGGATGCACCCATCTAAATAACCAAGGTTTACTCCTTCCGATAATTATACTAATTTCGCTCCGACATCCTAGTAACCCGCGGAGCCACACCAATCGATAACTTGAAATTTTCTACTACAGCACGTTCAAAGTTCTTTGGAGTGTCCCACGCTTTTGTTCGTTCACCTCACTATTTCACGTACTACAGAGATTTAAATTGATAGAATTCTCTAACCACCGTCTTAATAGCTTAATAGTCCAGGGCCCTGTCGGGTCGGAAGTATCACTGACGGAGCGCCCTGAGGAGTCGCAGGAAGATTGTCCCAGATGCGACGAAACACGTGTCGGCTGGTTCTCTGGAACATTAAAGACACCCTTTCCAAAGACTGATTCCAAGACAACAATTTATTATTTATTTGTAATTTAAACGCTTTGTCTCCAATTGTCTTTACATGTTTACACTGACATCTTTGTTTATCAATAAGAGTGTGCATGGGTTTCTGATAGTTATGCTTCTTAGTGGTTGGGACCTGTGACCCAGCCACCATTGCGGCACTACCCCCAGGGACAGGCCCTTCGAGAGGTCCAGAGGCTCTTCATTCCCTGATGACTCATCCAACTGTCTAAAGCACACTGCCCCAACGCAATCATGTGTGGCATCATCAATATCTAGGTACAGACTAGATAATGATTTGTTGGGTGGTATTGCCATGCATTGCTGAGTTTCTAGTCCACAGCACCTCCTTAAGGCCAGTCACAGATTTCTCTGTACCAGGACACCAAAGGTAAACTCCACACATTTAAAGAATTGTGACCCGTTAGTTTATGGATTTCTCATTGACCGATTAGCTGCCAAAGTCCCCTGGTATTCAAAAATATAGTCTTTCTAAGTGTTTCCTCTACTTTTGGACATGTCTGTAAATGCTATGTGGGTGTGGTTCTTTAATCAAATTTCAGGCTCATGGGAGGATCTTATTAGTCAGGGAGCCGCCTGTAGGGTCTAAGTTCTAGTAGACACAAGAAGTGCTGTTACATAGGCTTTCGGTCAGAATACAAATGTATGCGAGTAAAGATAGGAGCAAGTTCTGAAGGTGCCTCCCCCATGGAATGGTGGTCCCTAGAACCTACCAATCCCTTTGTGGGATGAGGACCATGTGTCGGATGTAGTTTCTGTTTCTGACTATGATTGGACAGTAACTGGCACAACCTACAAGTTTGGTTGCTCCAATTGTCACCTCTTGCTGTTCTCTACGTAAACTCTATGCCGCCTCAAGCCACTACCTGCCAAATGTAAGGATGGGATTAGTATCCTCTTGTGTGGCTTGACAAGTGCAAAGTGCCCGCCTCTCACTCTAACCACCATCTCCGATTGCCCTGATCTACATAGAGCATTCTGTCTCAAGCATGCTTCAGACACATAGCGCCAACCACCTATCCAATCAGTCTTTCACACAAACACACAACATTGCCCCGACTATACAGTTGAATGCAGTCCTCTAACCAATATGGAAAAGCTTAAATTCCCTTATATTAATGCTGGTACAATATATATAGAAAAGACTATTTTCCACTAAGGGTGAATCACATCCATCTGTATGCACATAAGTAGCTGGAGAAGTCTAAATAAGAGGAGAAACACATTTTTTGCTTGCAAAAGGTCTACATCAAAGTTTATTTGGAAAACTGTAGCAGAGGAAATGTCCTTCATAAACCAAGAAACAATGAAGTCACATAGATAAGAATTTAAATGCTCCTTTACATAAACATTATGCCAGTGAGAGGGGGTGTCAGACAAAGGGGCCCGAAGGATACATCTGATAGTCATAATCACAGTCAGGAGGGTCTCACTCTATGGTAAAACTCCCCAGCTAGGAGTGTATGTCTGTTCCCCAAGCATTGACTGTGTGTTAAGTGTGTGCGTGTCTCAGCATTGCTTGAGGGCAGCCATTGTGTTCTAGTTGGTCACTGACAGGTAGATGTAAGGCCTTTTCAACACTACCCAACATGAGGCATGAGTGAATGTACAGCCCAGCACCATGTTATAGGAGCATATCCCCCCACGTTAAAATCTTTTTTCAAGCATTGCTTCATACAAGAGGAATTTTAGCAGGAAAAGTAAGCAAGATAGATGAAAATACAGTGAGGCCTTTAGAAACTGGACCGTGACAGTAACCCCAGGTTAGCAAAAGCCCTCATCAATCCTAGTTATTAGATTTCCATTCCAGTGCACCCTGAGCCAGGATCATCCTGCTTGTATCGAGACAAAGAAGACTACATGGTCCAGAATACATTGGAACAACGTGCATGAAAAACCAGGAACGGATACACTCTCCAGCTGACCTGGAGCTTATTAGCCCACACACCACTGTGTTCTCTTAGTTCTTATCAATCTCAGGTTCTGAAGTCCAGGCCGATGGGGGGTCTCGATAGACATCTTATTTCCTTGTCTGAGCGGTTGGAAGCTGGTCTCTGGAGGCGTTGTCCCGGGAGGAGCTGTCCCAGGAGGAGCTGTCCCGGGAGGAGCTGTCCCGGGTGGTGCTGCCCCCGGAGACATCCCGGGAAGAGCCGCTCTCTGATCCGTAGGACCCCTGGGACCTGTGGGAGCTGTGGGAGTCCTGGGGACCGTGGGAGGCTGTAGAAAAAGAAAGGAAAGTGTTTGAGATATATATCGGGCCTGTTTAAGTCTCACCTGTCAAGGTGTGCTCTGTGATCCTTCAGTTCAGGGTTATCCCACAATGTTGGACAACCAGCAATCATGTTCCCAAAAGGCCTGCGCCTCGGCTAAGCTGGAAGGGTGGCCAGCAGCCCCAGTAGCATGTCAGGCTCACTTGGCATCTGACTGTCCCTGCCAGAGGTCTAACAGCTTCTCAAGGGCACCAGGTGTTACTGAACCTGATTTACACATTGGGCTTTACATCTCTCAAGGACGGCCTCTGTTGGTGGCAACAGGTAACATTCCTGTTCAGGTGTTTAAGACTCAGGCACGTTTTCTTTTCATGGCCAAAAAACCCGGGGGCATATTCAGAATTAATATTTTCAAATTGTTTAGTTTTTCACCATCTTTTATTTCTGCTTTATGAGCAAGTGTTGTTGTTTTTATGGCGTTGTGCAAAGTCGGCTGCATTTGTGAATCTTTCACTGTATTGTACATCAATTGCTGTGATAAATTTAAACAGATACTAATTGTATCATTCGTGATTCCAAAATTTGTGAGTGAATTTGGATATTTTGTATGCAAAAAAAATCTACTACAAACTGTGCCAGGACCAGCGATTGGGCTTTTGTAGTTCTTGAGTTTGCCCCTTAAACGTTACGGGCTGTCAGCTCAGTCCTTGAGCCGACGAGTGGCCAGACCCTCCCTCACTGAAGACCAGCTCTTACCTTGTCTGCCCCCCTGAGCAGTGGAGGACGACGAGGACGAGTAGTAGGACGAGCTGGAACTCCCCTGCTTACCCCCATCTTGAATGCTGCGAACACAGACAAGAATAGCAATGAAGTAAACAGAAGTAAAAGAAAACAAGCAAAGATACAAATGAAAACTAAGACGGCCACTGAGGTGACCCCTATGTCTTCTTGAACTAAATGCTGCACAGTTGTTGTCTCGCCTACATATTACAATTGTTTTGTATTGTAAGTGCATTTATATAGCGCTTCCTATCCCTGATAAGGTGTTGAAGCGCTTTTGTGTTGCACATGTTGGATGCTTTGAACAGCCTTGCTAATGTTTGCTGGCATATGTTGGTGCATGTTCCTAGCCTTGGAATGTCACTGACAGTCTCAAACTTGATCCCCAAACACTACCCTAGAAATCGCAATCAGTCCCTTTGAGAGTAGTTCACTTAACCCTTTTTAGGGCTGTCTGCTACAGGCAACTCTAGCGTCTGTAAGAGCTCATGTTATCCACACTCATAGAAAATGGACTCCCGTCAACCAATGGCTAGTTTGAGTTAGCTTCCTTCAACCAATCATAAGTTTGGGTCAGCCCCCATGATTTGGTTTCACTTTTCAATCCCATCCAAGGAGCATTGTGGAGTCATGTATTTTGCAATCCTGATTTGAAATTGATAGTTAGTCTAAATGGCACACTTCTTGTTTGTGACTAGCCCTTATCTAAGATGCACACCGCAGTAGCCATCTTAGGTGAGGAGATTCGCCCGGAGAAAAGCACGCATTGATTGCGGAGCGCCTTTCCAACAGTACTACTGGAGTGGCATGCAGCCATGTCAGAAGCTTTTAAGAGACTTAGGGCCAGAAATGTTGCTGTGCGCTTGTTTCCCATCCGAAGGCAACTCATGATTAAGGAAACAGATCTCTGGAGAAATGGGAAGCACAGTGCTTGGGGCCATCTAGTGGTGTTGCCACATCAGCTCTCTCAAGATAAAAAAGGCCAGGCCTGCTTTTTTGTAAACAGATTATGTAATGTGAACGCAGGGCCTCCAACAAGTGCAGAGGATGTAGCAAAGAGCTCAGGTGCCCTAGCCCTGTGACCACTAACCAGGTGGCATGCATATCTCAGTACAAACTGATCGAACACGCGCATACAACTCCAGTATCACAGCACCTGGGGTGACCTTTGTTCTAGTAATGTTTTCTTGAAATTTAAATACTGGTTAACGGAACTACGGGGCATATTATCAAGGACCGGTGTTCATTTTATCGCCGTTTTATCGGCGAAGATGGGCTTGATAATACGCCCTTGTTAATTCCCATACAAGCCCATGTTAACAAAGAACATGGGCTTCTATGGGAATTAACAAGGGCGTATTATCAAGCCCATTATCGCCATTTTATCGGCAGTTTCCTGCTGATAAAACGGCGATAATTTTAACACCGGTCCTTGATAATAAACCCCTTCATTCCAAAAGTATGTAATTAACGTGCTCTCTGCTGATAACTATTGTGACCAGTTCCCCATCGAGTAAAGGGGCATATTAGCAAGCTGAAGTATCACCGCTTTTTCTGTGAATTGTGCCGAGAAAGTGGCGATACTTCCAGCGCCCTATTAACAAGGGCATGCTAACGCCTGCCTCAAGCCCACTTTGCATGTCAGCGAGAAACATCGCTAATGACATGCAAAGTGGGCGTTCCCACGTCCAACCACATGTAAAATGTGGTTGGAGGTGGGAACACCCTATTACCAAGGGAGGCTTTGGGAGAAGAAGACCTGCGATAAACTCGTTTATCGCAGGTCTCTGGAACGCCTGCTCTGACCAGGTGTTAAGGCATTGTTAACATGGGGGTGTGGATCATAACGCTGAATCCATCCCCTCATATTATCAAGGCACACATTAGCGCGTGAAAACAACTTTTGCTTTCATGCGCTAATGTTCCATATCGCCGACTATCGACGGATTTAATTTCGCCTACGTGTTGCGCATTGATAATTACGCACTAACACGGCGAAAAAATCCGGCGATAGCCGACGTTATGGAAATGTGCGATGTGCGTTATATAACGGACATCTAGATAATATGCCCCTACATTTCCAACACTGCTGATTCAACCTGTAACCCTTTCAAGCGTAATATCTTTAGTACCATTACGTCAGAGAAATATAAGCATCTGATTTTAATAGTGCTTTGAAACAACACAAACGGTGGTATCAAGCGCTACATAAGTATTATTAGTGGCGCCATCAAAAACGAAAAGTTAGTATGAGTCGAGGGAAGAATAAAGAAGATATCCATCTGTTTCCTTGAGAGTGCTGCACATGACCTGTGACCAACAAGTAGCACCTCTAACGAATATTAGTTATGTTGCAGTAATCTTAGCATGTTTTCTTTTCCTGAAAGATGTAGTTTAGTGGCTAAATTATTGATTATAGAGTCAGGAATCCTGGAAGCTTAACCTGGCTTCCCCAAAGTACAACCTGTTTTATCCTCAGCAAATGAATGTATCTCTCTCTCGCTGCATTATTTCTTTTAGTGTCTAACTGTGCAACTTCCAAGTGTGCTAAATGCTGGTGTTAGTGGCTACTTAACTAAACGTTTAACCCGCTGAGGCATCGTGCCATTGATCTGCACGATACTGGTTTAGACATAGCTCTGTTTTGTCCTCTGCTCGCCTGACTCTGCAGTGGTTGGCAGCTCCCAGTTAGACCCTTCCCTGGCAGTAAATGTCCAAGTGGGGACTTACTGTGCATTTCCGTCGTCCAGCAGGCGGCGGTAGGTGGCGATCTCCTGCTCCAAGCGGACCTTGATGTCCATCAGGACCTTGTATTCGTTGCTCTGGCGCTCCATCTCGCCACGCAGCTCGGAGAGCTCCGCCTCCACCTTGCCGATGGAGGCCTGCAGCTGGGCCAGCTGACCGCAGTAGCGCCCCTCGGATTCTGCCAAGGAAGACTCTAATGCCGCTTTCTGTGGAGAAAAAGGGATAGATTAACAATTTGGTCGTGCGTCTCCATGGTGCACCCAGACTGATCGTGTGCGGGACACCGTGCCTCTAATGTCAGTTACTGTTCTGGGAGTTTTAATATTGGTTCACTTCAATTGATCTAATCAGATGCAAAGTAAAGGTCCTCTTTTATTTTCAATGTGCCAGAAATTAGGCGGCAGGATATAAATCTTCCGGCCTCGTGCTCAAGATGGCGGCCATTTTGTGTCTGACTGCAGAGCGGTCTCACTCACCATGCTGAACTGGGCTTGAAGGTCGATTTCTAGACTCTGCATCGTGCGTCTTGTCTCGATGATCTCCGTCTGGTAGGACTGCAGCTCTTTGGAGGCGGTGGTGACCTGGTGGGACACCTCCTGGGACTGAAACACAAAATCATATAAGGCCTTTACATGGTCATATTTCTTAGCAGCCTGAGTGAGCTCCTTTATTGTGCCAGCTTCCTACAGATACTTTACAAACAGTTCAGAAAATGGATAGAGTAGAATGAAGAAGTGTGTGGTCTACTGGTTTCCTGGTCAGACATGGCACCAAAAGAACTAGAGTTCAAGTCCCTGCTTGCACCCTTGGCCACATGTGTGAACTTGAGCAAATCCGATTCACACATGTAGTGTATCTCTGTCAGCTGATGTAGAAGTTTAGGATTGTCTAGAAACAAGTAAAACATTGTAGATAAGTAGCATACGAAATAGAGATGTTTGTATGTCTTGATGAGGGTGCATAGCAAGTGCACACGATGCTAAAAAAATATTGGATTGCATTTTATGTTTTCTATTTTCTTTTGGTTTAACTCTTTGCCCATGCTCTTAAATTCTCCAAGGCTGGTCGTTCCTGAATGATGGGGGTCTATCCATGTTTCCTGAATTTGTGATGGCTGGTTTCCGAGCGCAAATTCTCAAATTGTCCTTGTCTACACTCATTGCCAGTGTCCCTGAATTTACTGTGTCTATGCTCCTTGCTAATGTGCCCGATCGCTTTGAAAACGTGACTATGTTCCTGAGTTCTCCATGTTTAGACTACTTGCCTGCATTCCTGAACACTAGGAGTCTTGAATGGGTCTAGATTCCATGTCCATGTTCCTGAATTCCCTTTTTCTAGACACCTTTACTATGTTCCATAACATGCATGCGTCTAGGCACTTTGCTATGTTCCTCCATTCTGCTTATCTCAAATCAATAGCTGCTTTCCTGAATTTGCATTTTCTAGATCCCTTCTCTTGAATGATGCTAATTTAGACTTTACCTGCATCACAGAATGCTGTGAATCCATGGTGCTGAGCATGTTCCTGAATTACCTGTCGAAACTCATACTCTACGCTCTTAAAAAGCCCAGTCCCAGATTCCAATGTTTTGTTGCAGAGTTCTCCCTCCCTTGACTTCTTGACTGCATTCCTGAACTGCCCACGTTTAGAATCCTATTCCACTCTCTTTACAGACACAGGTCAAGATTCCATGATTATGCTCCTGAGTTCTCGCAGTCTAGACTCTTGAATAGATTCCTGTGTTCTTGCTGCCTGGATTCCCTACAAATGCTCCTGAATTCTCCTTAGCTAGACTCTTTCTCTGCGTTCCTAAATACCTAACTATTCTGCATCAATGCTTCTTGTCTATGTTCCTCAGTTCTTCTCTCTAGGCTCCATGACCATGTTCCTGAATTCTCATTGTCTAGGTCCTGTGCCCATATTCCTGAAAGCTCCATATCTAGACTCCTTGTCTTGGATTTAGACCCCTTGCCCATGTTCCTGATTTCTCCCAGTGCAGCCTCCTTGCCAAGCAGGTTTACCTGTGTCTGGAACGATGTCTCAAGTTCTTTCTTGTTTGTTTCCATCATGGTCTCATAAGTGTATCTCAAGTCATCCAGGACCTTCTGGAGGTCTTTTCCTGGTGCTGCGTTCACTTCCACGTTGACCGTATTGTTCAGTTGCCCTCTCAGTTGGTTCACCTCCTGCAGAGAATGGAAGGCATAGGTAGTTTCATTTCGTCACTTTTCAGAGATGTGCCAAGCTTACTACAACATTGAAGAAGCATTTAATGATTGATAAACAGTGCAGAAATGGGGTCCCCTTGAAGGTGCAATATTGCCAAACGATAGGCAGTCTAGGGCTGGGGTGTCCAACATGTATCCATGTAGGCCAATTTCAGGACAGTTTTTACTCACCATTATTTTTAATGGAATATTGTTTCATAGACGTTGCTGAAACTGATTACTGGCATGGATTTTGCTTTTTCTGACTAACATCCAACACCTCTAATGTAGGGGTACCCTGATAGGTACTGAGTGGGGTGCCGATGGAGAGATGGCGGGGGGAGGGTGTTTTGGGTCAGCCAAAAGTGGGTGTGTGAATGGTCAGCCTAAAATGTTATAGTGCATTGTAGAGAGAGTGTGGTATGTGGTGAGAGTATGGGTTATAGGGAGGTTGTGAGCGATTGAAGGTAGTGGCAAGCGTGTAGTGTTAAAATCACTGGAAGGTATAGAGACTGTGGACGGGGATGTGCAGGGCAAAGAAGTGTCAGGTAGATACTAGGAAGTAGGTATGAATCTTGCAGCAGGTGCAGTGGAACCAGGGCCCAGATGCCTGGACAGTCCAAGGAGCTCTTTATTATTGCTTTATTTTGCTACCCACCCAGTGGTCAGAGATGTAATTTTCCATGTTTTCATTAAGGACCGTGACCGTCTTGCTACGCCTCTGGTATGATACGTGTACTGGGCAAGTGCAGAGTGCAGAAGTGTACAGCGGGTAAGTGTTGGCAGTTTGGAAGGAAAGATTGATCATTACAGCTGAGTCTGAGTATGTTGGGTGATGATGGGCTACATATTCCAGGCAAGACCTTGTTTGATGTCTTTGGATGTAGGCGATTGGTGGCCTGAGTGGAGGGGTCTCTCTTACCTCTTCGTGGTTCTTCTTGAGGGCAGCGAGTTCTTCCTGCAGGGACTCCATCTGAATCTCATAGTCAGACCTGGACAGAGTGAGGTCATCCAGGACCATGCGCAAGCCATTGATGTCCCCCTCAACGTTCTGCCAAATGGCAAACTCATTCTCATACCTGCAGCAGGGAAGAGAGGTGGACTTTAATCATCTACGTGACTGAGAAGCAGGTGCAGTAATACAGACAGTGGAACAGAAGGAGGGGGAAGAGCAGGAAGGAATATCGGGAAAGTTAGAGGGAAAAAAGAAAGATATTGGAAGAGACAAGAGAGGACTCGCAGGAAGAAAATGTGACGAATAAAGATGCATTGAGTAAGAAAGAATGAATATAAAAGTATCAGGGAAGTGGTGAAAATAAGGAAGAAAGATATTTGAGGAAAGGAGGAAAAACAGGAGCGTGGACAGGAAGGTATTGGAAGAAATGAAAAAGGTAAAGGGAAAGAAAGTTTGATATGAAGGAAACGAGCTGAATGGGGAAAAGGAAAAATAAAAAAAATAGGAAGGCATGAAGACTTTGGTGGAAGAAGGTAAGAAAACAGAATGGAATGAAGAAAGGTATTATAGAGAGAATATAAGAGAGGAGGGCAGAACAAAGAAAGGTGGAGTACACAGGGAAGATAGAAAGGGAGTGAGTAAAGGAGAGTGCCAAGAAAGGAGAAGTAAGGACAGAAAAAGAAACTAAGTAATAAATGGAAAAAGAAAGCATTAGGAAAGGAGTCGAGGAATAAAATAGGGGTGTAAAGAAGGGGGAATGGAGTCGGAAGCCATGGAAGAAATATGTAAAATGACGGATTATGGAAAGGATTCAAAGGAAGGATAGGACGGAAGAGAAAAGGAAAAAAAGAGAAGGCGACAATGGAAGAATTAGAAAACAGGGGAAAGAGTGGCAGCACAAGCAAAGATAAGAAACTGAGACAGAGATAGAAACTGAGGTATGGAATGAGGAAATGGAGATGTACAGAGTAGATCAGATGAAAGATTCACACTTGTAGGAAGAGATTGTAGAGTGGACTCACTTCAGCTTGAAGTCATCTGCTGCCAGCCTGGCATTGTCCATCTGCAAGACAATCCCAGCGTTCTCGGACACGGCTGCGAGGATCTAGGCGAAAGAGGGCACAGGAAATGACGAACAGCACAGCACTGAGGTCTGACTTGATCTAGATAGTGAGGGCTCGAGCAAACCAAGTCCGTAGATTGGTTGAGAAACAATGACATCATGAGCAGTACATGAGAACAGCCAATGGGATGCAAGGAGAGCTCTGGATGTAGACCCCTTCTCTCTCAGCTGGGGGCAGATTACAGGACTATTTCTACCGGCCACTGCCACACACACACACACACCCACACTCACACACACACACACACACCCACACACAACAGCTACCACCATCTACTTGCCAAGGTCCTCTGGCAGTAGACCACTCATTTACAGCCTCAACACATTACAACTGCACTCACATACATGTGCACTGAGAGACAGAGCAACATTTTTATTTTGACCTATGTTTGTAGGTAGAGCGTGCACATATTTTTATATTTAAATATTCTTACATGGGGAGAACTTCAGCGTATGTATATCCTCATAAAATTAAGAGGAGAACATTCAACGTTGTTATACACCTATCAGCTCCTACGGAGAGAGCGTCAGTATTTTGAAAGGCCACGGATGAGCCCAGCTTGCAGCTTCCTTCAACGCGCTGCCACCAAGAGGCCTCACTGCTTCCATGGACTCTTCCTGCTGCTTTTTGACCCAAATCAAGAGAGTTATAGAGGTTCCATACAGAAACACGCTTGTATGGAGAGAGCCCTGGAGTATTCATAGCGATATACATTTAGATGGAGTGACCTATGGAGGTTTCTTATTGATATAGGAGTATAAGGTGAACTAGGGAGGCCTTATATTGATATACATGTGTGTAGAGAGCCCGAGTATTCCTATTGGCATAAAATCACCTTGGGAGGGAGATGGAATTATAATACCAACACACTTGGAGAGACCTATGGAAACATCCTATTGGCACACACATTCAGGGGGCTAGGGAGGCTTCTTTTTGACATACACTTATGTTCATAGCACTCTAGGGTATTCGTATTGGTATACACTTGCTCGAAGAGGCCTATGGAGTTTTGTAATTGATGTACACTCCTATGAAGAAAGACATGAAGTCTTCATGTTAACCATCACTTGGGCAGAACTATGGAGTGTTCATGTTGCCGCACACTTACATAGAGGGAACTATGGAGTGTTCATGTTGCCGCACACTTACATAGAGGGAACTATGGAGTGTTCATGTTGCCGCACACTCACATAGAGGGAACTATGGAGTGTTCATGTTGCCGCACACTCACATAGAGGGAACTATGGATTTTTCATCTCTGCACACACCACAAATATCAGAGAGCCAGGGAGTTTTCATGCTGACCTTCCCTTATATGTAGAGATCTATGGAGAACTTGTATTGAAATACACATAAAGAGAGCGCGAAGGAGTGGCAGACGGACATACACCTAAGAGTAGGGAGCGAAGGAATATTCAGATTAAAATTCACTTTTATTGCCAGAGGTATGGAGTTTTCTTATTGGCCCACATTTACATGGACAGAACTATGAAGTTTTCATATTGAATTACACTTATATGAAGCGAGCTATGGAGTTTCCATGTAAACACACTGACATTGTATGAACAATTGAGTGTTCATACTGGCACACACTTTAATATAGAGAGCCATGGAGTGTTCATATTGACCCAAATGTACACGCAGAGAACTGTGAAGAATTCATATCGAAATAGACTTATGTAAAGAGTGCTATGGAGTTTACATGTGGAAACACTTAAATGGATTGAACAGGTGAGTTTCCATACTGGCTCCCACTTTTCTATCGAGAGCTGTGGGGTTTTCATGCTGCTGCCCACTTACATGGAAAGAACCTCTGGGTTTCCATGGGGACGGACACGTACATGTAGTGGACTATAGAAGTGTTTATATTCAAATGCGCTTTTATGAAGAGAGTTGCGCATTAGAGCACAATCCCATGGAGGTAGTTGTGGAGTTTTTATAGTGATATACGTCTGTGGCAGACAGCTGTGGAGCTTTCATATTCACACGGAGAGAACTCTAGCTCCCTTCAGGCCTCGAGGTGCTGATTCTAATATCACTCAGGACGTCAAGCAAAAGGGCCCAGCAGTATTCACTGTTTTGATTTTAAAATGACGAGGAAGGAAAGCCTGCAACGCACACAGGTTCTGTGGCGGCGGCCATGTTCTGTCGCCTTCCTCCCAGGACGGGAACTCATACTACATTGGATTAGATGACATCAGAACGCACAAAGCTATAGGAAAACTGCGGATTAAAAAATATCACCTTCCTGTATAAATCAGTTGCGAACACCAATCAGAGAACAGCGATGAGGACCAATAGGAGGCCACCAATTGTATACCAACACAGATAGCTTGGAGGATGCTAGGCCTATGCTAAGCACGTAAAACAAGAAGCAACGAAAAAGTAGGAAGAAACTTTTTGCAAATATTTGTTTCCCTCTGTACCGAAATGTTCAAAGGGATGTGTGTGGTTAGAGCCGAATATTTGTATTTGGGGAGTGGGGGGCGGGGGGTTGAGAGGTATGGAGGGGAGAGGTATGTTTTTTTTAACAAAAGTGACATGCAGTGGCTTTCCTTGAGACTGAAAGCACCGCTTTCATTCTGACATCACTGCTTCCCAAGATGCATCCCGTAGCTTCAGCCCACACTCATGCAGCACTGTGTGGGAAGCACTAAAACAGTAAGAATGTGGGAACAACACAATCAAACGAAATTGAATCAATACATGAAACTGGCTTCGAAAGGAATTGTGCAAATAAGAAATCGTCAAAACACTACCTGAGCTAAAAAGCTAGTTCTACGCGCTTCATGCAGTGAGCAAACATAGATCCTCTGAAGCGCTTGCAATACACACGTTTTGCCCGCTCTGAGACGAATGTTAGAAAGTCAGAGCGCAGATTAGATCAGACAGGTGATCTTGCTAGTAGGGAGCATTCTTACTCAGCTGAAGCTGCCAGTATGGCAAGAATAGGGGGAACAGTGTCCATTAAATGGCGTAGCCCTGAGTAGGGAGATGCTTCTACCACATGCCATGGCCATAAAGGACAGCGCTGTAAAGAGTGGAGGGCGGTCTTACCTTCTTCTGGAGTTCTTGGATGATACCAAAATATTGACTGTAGTCCTCTGCCGGGCGTGGGCCATGTGTTAGGTACCACTGTTTTATCTTTTCCTCCAAGTCAAGGTTGGCTTGCTCCAGGGAGCTCACTTCTTTCATGTAGGATGCCAGGCGGTCGTTTAGGTTCTGCATGGTCAACTTCTCACTGGTATTGAGAAGGCCACCTTCACTGTCACCAGACCAGGAGCCCATGCCACCCCCGAAGCCACCACCACTGGAGGAACCGAGAAAGCTACTTCCGTAGCCACCACCAGATCCACCACCAAAGCTATGGCTCCAACCAGCACTTGAACTACTGCCGAAACCACTGCTGGAGCCACCACCATAGCTTCCACCATACCCGCCAGCACTGCCAAAGCCAGCACTCATTTTCCCTCCTCCGTGCCCACCACTCACACTACCACCATAGCCCCCACCACCGGAAGACCCAGAGGACATCCGATGCCCACCACTCACACTACCACCATAGCCCCCACCACCGGAAGAGCCAGAGGACATCCGATGCCCACCACTCAAACTACCACCATAGCCCCCACCACCGGAAGAGCCAGAGGACATCCGATGCCCACCACTCAAACTACCACCATAGCCCCCACCACCGGAAGAGCCAGAGGACATCCGATAAGATGAGCTGCCGCCTGTGCTCCCCTTCCCCTTCTGAGAACTTGACCCATACAAATGGCTCATTCTGACGGCAGTAGCTCTCCAGTCACTTGGTACGACAAGATCTTCAAGTTGAGCACAAGTGTACCTACTCACAGGCGTCCTTATTTATACTCGTCTCAAGGGTTGGACCGTCTTGCAATACTTTTATTGGCGTCACCAGCCCAGTTGCCTTTGCCAACTTTTGATCCATCACTGTTTTATTTTTATTTTTACTGCCTACAGAATACTCCACAACAAGCAAGGTTGTGAGTGTTTTTTTAAAATTATCACTGTCACGAAAGGTGTAATTTAAAATGAGTTGCTCCTTTAGCAGTGAGCGAAACAATGTGGCCTGCTTCCACCCTGCCACGCCTCACCCCCTACTGCATTTAATCATCATCTTCAGGTTGCACAGCCATGAGGAATAATGGAATACCCGAGGAAAATCCCAGCCCGGCATGATAAACTCTCTCTATAATCTCCCTGCTTGTAAATATGAGAAGAGATGGGCATTTTCATTCTCTGTTTCTCTGCCAGTCTGAGTGCTGTCAGCATGTTTGCCTTGAGAGTAAATACATATTGTCAATCTCAGGATAGCAAACATTTTTCTGAGGATGCCTGACACTCACCTGCATCCACATGCTCTGACTATGATAGTACCAGTCTGCGTGGATGTGAGATCCACGCAGATGTAAGAAGGCAGCAGCTAGAACAGAAAGTACACACAACTTCAAGAAATCTGAAAACTTACTACAGTTTTCACTTCTTGCAGTTTCACTTTTATGGCATTTCCACTTGGTATAGCGCAACGACACATACCGAAGATATATTTCGGCTCTATGCCAACACTGAAACACTTCAATAGCCTAAAAAAGTCATGTTTCAAGATTTTTTTTAAACCAGGCAAAGCCAGACCAGCAGTGGAGATGAAACGGAAGTTGATTCCAAGCCAATGGGGCAGTGGCGGCTACTCGAAGGAGTGCTGCGGGGTGGTGAGGCCGGGCAGTGTGGGAGGTAGTAAACTCCAGCATACCCCCGAACAGAGTTAAGTAAATATATAAATTTAAAAAAACAATTACATTGCGCGCACTGCAACGCCAATCGGCGATGCAGCGCGCGCAATGTAATTAGTTTTATTTATTTATTTACTTAACTACTTTCGGCCTTCTGCCGGAGTTTACAACCCCCACCCTGCCCCTCCCCCTGACCAGCCCCACAGCACTCCGTTTAGGAGCTGCCACTACAACGGGGCAATAAAGAAAAAAGCTCACCAACCACATCTGGAAGTGTGAATGCGGAGAACGGTCAGAAGACCCTTATCGCTTGATCTAAGCATTCTTGGAGGATAGTAATGCCGTAGTTTGTCCTTTAGGTAAGAGGGGGCTCCCCCCATCAGAGCTTTATGGGTGAGGCAGCAGTTCTTAAAAATGGTCCGCTCTCTGGGAGCCAGTGTAAGGTTCTCAGAGTGGGCACCGGGGGAGAGACTGCTGGGAGATTACAGACCAGCAGGGGCGGCTCTAGGGTCATGGTGGCCCTGGGCAGGGAGCGTAGGTAGAGGCCCCGGAAGAGGGGGTCCGGGTGGGGCAGAGGCCAGTAAAGAGGGGGGGGGGGGATCAGGGTGTTTAGAGGTGGAACAGAGCCAGAGGCCACCAAATCCCTGCCAGGGGCCGCAACACAAATATGTATCCATCCTCAGAGGATAAATATATTAAGGATATATATTGGTGTGGTGGCCCCTGGGGTTTGGTGGCCCTGTGCAGGTGCACAGCTTGCACATGCCTAAGGCCGGCCCTGAGACCAGGCATGCAGCAGTGTTTTGCACCACCTGGAGTTTGGCCAATAAGGCATCATTGTCGGCCATAAGCAAAGTGTTGCCATAGTCGAGGCAGCTTATGTCTAGGGCCTCGACCCAAGTCTTTAGAGTACAAGAGGGTAATCAGGGGAAGACTTTCCTCAGAAGCTGCATGGCTGCAAAGTAGACCCGCAGATAGTGGAGATATGATCCTTCGTGAATAGTGCCTGGTCTAATTTAACGCTCAGATTTTTCATGGCAAGCCTGGGGGAGGAACCGTCCCAAGTTTTGAAGGCTACTAGGCCGGAGAACAGAGGACCTGGGCTTTGCCAAATAGCAAAATTTGAGTTTTTCGCTGTATAGTTGAAGATAGTTCACCGTCATCCAGGCCACAATCCTTCTCATTCAGTCCATGAATCGTTCCTTTACGCCATCAGAATCCTGATCAAACAAGACGATCAGCTGGGTGTCATCCGCGTATTATATGACATCAAAACCACATGGTACCCCTTTATTGATGAGGATGGAGCTGGACTTAAACGAACCCAGCATTATCGTCTGTGTGAGGCTATCTAAAAAATCATTGATCCAAAGTAGTACATTGCCTCCGACACAGATCTCAGGCAATCTGCAAAGCAGTATTTCATGAGAAACTGAGTCAAAGGCCGCTGACAGGTTCAACAGCACTAGCATTACAGGGGAGCTGGCATCTAGTGATAGGCAGATTGTGTCCGTAACTACCACCAGTGTTGTTTCAGTGCTCTCGACGTATCTGAATTCCCATTGTGAGGGATCTAAAATTTTCAAGTCCTAGAGGAATGCCATGAGCTGTTTGTTGACTAGGCTTTCCAGAAGGTTCCCCAATAGCGGGAGAAGTGAGATGGGGCAGTAGTTAGACACTTTTTTGGGATCTGCACATAGACTAGCCAGGGATCAGGTGCGTGACTTGGTGAAGTCATTGAGCATTTTGTAGAGCTCTTCAGATGAGTTTTCACCATTCTCGATTTTGCGAGAGAATCTAGCTTCTTCTAATTTTCTTAATAAGGGTGGGTTTGAAAACTCGCAACTGCACGTTTGTAGGCAGCTCTGTCTTCCAGTCTTCTGTCTTCACTACTGCTAAGCAGCCATAAATAGATTAGTCTGGAAGACTAATCTACAACAAGGGGTCAATCCTGTGATGTCATTGTTGGTCATATGGGTGTGATGCCACTTCAACATCTCCTTTTGTTGCTATGAACAGGCAGCAATGCATTTCTGCATCATGGATCTACATTATATATATTCAGAAAAAATCCCACAATTCAAAATGCTGCTGATTGGCCGCATCTTCGAGGCCTTTCGAATGATGCACATCTAAAAGTTAGAAGAAGGTAAAAGAGATGTGATACCTTTTCAAATGAAAAAAACTGTCTTTTTCAAAATCTACATATTTATTTTCAAAGCCACATATCACCATACATTACCAGGAATTTGTTATCCATAGCAGGAGAAGTCATATCAACAAGTGAAAAAAACTGAGGTGCTAATGCAAATGATAGCCTCAGTATAGTACAGTACTGGACTGCCCAATGACTCCTTCTCTCTAAGCCTGAAATCACAACACAGAAAATAGTTCACCTCCTCTCTCAGAAACCATTCTATAATTCTATCCCTGCTTTCAACACAGTACAAAGAGTCTGCTGCCTTTTATCTAGTTTTGTGCTGCACACATCCATACATAGATAAAGGAGTCAAAGTAACTAAAAAGACATAAAAGTCCCAGCCTGACACAACTGGAATTGCCTTTTACTGCTAAACCTTATACACTGTGGTCCAATAAGTTCCGATGAATATCCCATCATAATTATACTGAGCGAAACACATTGACACAATTACGGCATACTCCTAAGCATAAAAGAAATATACAGCTCATAATATATTTTCTGTGACAAAAATATTGAGGAATAACAATAATCAAAATTAGGATTAACAGCCAGATTCATGAAGCCGAAATCGGCTCGCAAAGGGCCAGATTCTGAGAATCTGGCTTTTGCAAGGGAAGCTGGCATCTAGTGATAGGCAGATTGTGTCCGTAACTACCACCAGTGTTGTTTCAGTGCTCTCGACGTATCTGAATTCCCATTGTGAGGGATCTAAAATTTTCAAGTCCTAGAGGAATGCCATGAGCTGTTTGTTGACTAGGCTTTCCAGAAGGTTCCCCAATAGCGGGAGAAGTGAGATGGGGCAGTAGTTAGACACTTTTTTGGGATCTGCACATAGACTAGCCAGGGATCAGGTGCGTGACTTGGTGAAGTCATTGAGCATTTTGTAGAGCTCTTCAGATGAGTTTTCACCATTCTCGATTTTGCGAGAGAATCTAGCTTCTTCTAATTTTCTTAATAAGGGTGGGTTTGAAAACTCGCAACTGCACGTTTGTAGGCAGCTCTGTCTTCCAGTCTTCTGTCTTCACTACTGCTAAGCAGCCATAAATAGATTAGTCTGGAAGACTAATCTACAACAAGGGGTCAATCCTGTGATGTCATTGTTGGTCATATGGGTGTGATGCCACTTCAACATCTCCTTTTGTTGCTATGAACAGGCAGCAATGCATTTCTGCATCATGGATCTACATTATATATATTCAGAAAAAATCCCACAATTCAAAATGCTGCTGATTGGCCGCATCTTCGAGGCCTTTCGAATGATGCACATCTAAAAGTTAGAAGAAGGTAAAAGAGATGTGATACCTTTTCAAATGAAAAAAACTGTCTTTTTCAAAATCTACATATTTATTTTCAAAGCCACATATCACCATACATTACCAGGAATTTGTTATCCATAGCAGGAGAAGTCATATCAACAAGTGAAAAAAACTGAGGTGCTAATGCAAATGATAGCCTCAGTATAGTACAGTACTGGACTGCCCAATGACTCCTTCTCTCTAAGCCTGAAATCACAACACAGAAAATAGTTCACCTCCTCTCTCAGAAACCATTCTATAATTCTATCCCTGCTTTCAACACAGTACAAAGAGTCTGCTGCCTTTTATCTAGTTTTGTGCTGCACACATCCATACATAGATAAAGGAGTCAAAGTAACTAAAAAGACATAAAAGTCCCAGCCTGACACAACTGGAATTGCCTTTTACTGCTAAACCTTATACACTGTGGTCCAATAAGTTCTGATGAATATCCCATCATAATTATACTGACCGAAACACATTGACACAATTACGGCATACTCCTAAGCATAAAAGAAATATACAGCTCATAATATATTTTCTGTGACAAAAATATTGAGGAATAACAATAATCAAAATTAGGATTAACAGCCAGATTCATGAAGCCGAAATCGGCTCGCAAAGCGCCAGATTCTGAGAATCTGGCTTTTGCAAGCGCTATTTTTGCATTTGGGATTCATCAACCCAAATGCAAAAATCGCAATTATAGAAATCGCTAAATTGCGATTAATTGCATTTAAGGAATCTCAATTTGAGATTCCTTAAATGCAATTCATGAACCATTGTAAAATTGCGAATTCGCAATCTGGGGCCGCTATTTACCGCGAAGTCTAACTACATGGTAAATAGCGAAAACTTAGAAAAATGCACTTTAGTGCATTTTTATAAGTTGTATGTTACACACACATGTCCTTTGGACATGTGTGTGCGCAACACCAGTGTACATTACCATTTCAGGGGTGCTACAGGGTGTCCTTTGGACACCCTGGCACCCTTGAAATCGCTTCCTTATTTGCGATTCGCTATTTGCTAATCGCAAATAAGGAATGACTCCCCATTCATTCTAAGCCTTTAGGCCCATAGGAATGAATGGGACAGCCATTCCTTATTTGCGATTAGCAATTAGCGAATCGCAGATAAGGAAGCAGTGGAAATCGCAAAAAATATAGTGATTTCTACATGCATCCAGTTTTGCGAGTCTTTAATAGCGATTCCTTAAAAATCGCTATTAAGGACTCGCAAAACGTTACTTTGATGAATCTGGGGGATAGTTGCTTCTCAGAAACACTCCTTAATAAAATGTTGAGCATTCATATGAATTTAGGAGTAATTCAATGTTTAATTATTATTTGATATATGTGTGTTTTCAAATCTTTATCACTTTATAGGATCAGAAGCATATAATGCAATAATCACAAGTGGTAAATTGTGACAACATTTACCCAGTTGCATGTATATAAATGTTTACTAAGAAATTAAAAAATGATATAAATATAGAAAATAAATATCCATGGTTTCAGTAAAGCACTGACCACATATGACACAATACCACTGTATAACACATTTGCTTCTAAAGGGAAGATTTATAGTTTAATCATTTATAAAGGTGTTTGATTATTAGGTGAACATGAGTAATTTTGTGTTTTGCAATTAATTTTTATTATTTCTTCTTCTCCAGTACACTTTATGGTTATTAACCTTCTTTGGAGTCCAGCTTTGGATAATCCCAAGACAATCTGTGAGAAGACATGCTTTTTCAAAAAAACAGTTGGACAAAATTATAATAACAGTCAAGTAAGGTAAGACATTTCAAGAAAGCCTGAGGAATTTCATAAAAAATGTTTGAACTAAGCAAAACGTTTTAACAAAAAAATAGAAATTAAAAAACTCTCAACATATTTTCAATGTGCTTTCATTGATTTATTATATTTTTTATAACAAACAAATAATTAACAAAAACCAAAAGATTTCTATTTCATTTCTGATTGCGTCCATTATTTGATGGGATAGATTTCTAATACAGAATCCACTGTGAAAGTTCCATAAACAAGACATGTTATCCGCCTATTGTCATGCACATGGTGTCTGGGGTTGTTAGTAGTCACTTAGCCCCCATCCTAAATCAAGTGATACAATCTGGGATTTATGCACTAGTCTAGAAAAAAGCCTGTATCAGACCAATTCTCAAGAAACCCCAGCTTGATCCACTGGAGCCCAAGAATTATCGACAAATCTCTTGTCTGCCGATTGCAGCCAAGATTCTTGAGAGGTCAATAAATCAGGAGTTGTCGACTCATCTAGACACCAACAACATGTTGGATGCAAGTCAGCATGGATTTCGGTCAGGCCATTTGACCGAGACCGCGCTAGTCATGGCAACAGAGGATATTCGGAGACAGGTGGATGGGGAGATAGGGCGATCCTCATCCTCCTAAACCTATCAGCAGCATTTGACACTGTGAATCACATGGTGTTAGTGCAACAGCTAAAGGCAGTGGGGATTAGGGAGGCGGCTCTGTCCCTCCTATTGTTGTTTTTAGAGGACAGGGAACAGACTTTGCACTGGGAAAATCTACAGTCTGAAACATTCCTCCTGCCTTGCGATGTCCCACAGGGATCGGCACTCTCTCCAACTCTATTCAACATCTATGTCACCCCTCTTGCCAGTCTCATCAGACAGCATGGGTTCTCGTTTGTGTCTTATACAGACGACACACATATTATCATCTCTGTATCACATCATGTGGCGTCTGTGGCTGCGAGTTTCCATGCATGTCTGACTCACATCATGAGCTGGATGAGTAACTAAAAATAAATACGGATAAAACAGAGGTGATGGAGTTTGTTGGCAGCCCGTCCCTGTGGGATTTTACCTGGTGGCCAACAGAGGCTGGCACATGTCTAATACCATCCTCTAAAGTTAAGAACTTGGGGATCATAGTCGATGAACAACTGGGCTTTGCGGCCCAGATCAATCATGTAACCTCCACTTGCTTCTATATTTTTAAGCTTCTTAGGAAGGTGTTTCTTTTATTCCATTGGAGTTAAGGAAAACTGTGGTATTGGCCTAGTCTTATCCCGTCTAGACTACTGCAATGCTCTATTTTTAGTCATTGCCAAGGCACAGAAGACTAAATTCCAGTCTATTCAAAATGCTGTGGTGCGGCTACTGTTGAATATTCCTAAAGGTCACCTTACATTGGATGCCGTCAAGGAGCTGTATTGGCTTCCAATACAGTAACGTCTAGAATTTAAGGCCTTATGTCTGGCTCATAAGACACTTTATGGTGGAGGAGCTGCGGACCTTCGAAAAAACTTCAATTGGTGCGCCCCCACAAGAAGTCTTAGATCATCTAATTCTGGTCTCCTTTGTGCCATGAAAGTCCATAGAGCCATATGGGGTGGTAAGAGTCTATCTCATGGTGTGGCTAGGCTGTGGAACCAACTACCTATCACAGTCAGACTCCAATCAAACAGGATACTGTTTAGGAAGCTACTAAAAACATGGCTGTTCTCCAGGACTTAAGGTGTCAGTTATGTTGACATTGATCCTTCCTCTCTTTTACCCCAGCACCAAGAAGCTTCGGCATTCGTGCACTCTATAAATGTAAATCCAATCCAATCCAATTAAGACTCCCAAAAAAGAGGGTGGAGTTGTGCACTAATATTTTGTCAAGAGTGCAGGAAGGTAATGTCCTATATGTCGAAGAAATTAACTACGTGACATTTCTGGAGTGTGATATGGTTAACTGTAATTGATTATAATATACTCAAAGTGCAAGAAGAAGAAAATAAAATGTAAAGGCGCATTAGGCAGAAGCAGAAGAAAAACAACAGCATGGACGTTTGCACCAGTGTGATCCAATCATTTTAGGTTCCTAAATCCAATCCTTCCTTTCCTTTGCGATATTCCAATCTGGCTACTCGTGACTTTGCAAGTATCAGCTTTGCACCCTTACCATCCCTAGTCCCTCATAGCCATCTATTTTCATCCACTTTAAGGCTAAATATTTTCATCCAACCTTGGAAAGCTGGAATAGAGAAAACAAGTTACATTAAAGAAGTTACTACATATATCAGTGTTATGGTAGATACTGTCATTTCTGGAAATGCCACTTTCTTCAAAACAGAAGGGATTCATCTATATGTCCAGTTCTTTCCCCAGTGCAACTTACAAGGCTAGGTGCTATGATTACCTGCCTTAACTTCCTTCTGCCTCTATGTCAGATCTGACCCCATAACCACCCCAAACATGCAGCTGCAGTTGCCAACCCAGTTCTAAATGAGTGCGGTCCAACACCAGCAAGATCCTCACCCAACCCCTGCAAAGCCATGTGCAACACTGCCAACAATTGGAATGCAGTATCCCTACCATCCACTTCATGACAAAAAACATCCAGCTACCTCCTACTGGGCCAATCATGGAACTTGCGTCATCTCGCATGGGACAGACCTCAAGATTGCCCCCTTTGCATAGCCATGCCCTTTTTCCCCTACCCCTCGGATCCATCTTGAGTCATCGCAGCCAAATACCCATGATCTGATGTCACACTTCACTAAATCGGCTCCTTGCCCATACTGTCTTACCAGTCGAATAGTGTCGTCCACTTATGCATACAACACCCTAGTGGCATCCTCTACAATGAAGTCATTTATTGAAGCTCCTTCTAGTCAAGACAAGTGGTGAATCAATCTGAACTTCCCCACTCCTTTTTTAGGTACCACAACCTGCCCCAGTGGGGAGATGATCTAATCTGAAAGGGGCGAGCTATCCTCACCTCTGCCAACTCATTGTACAATTTTGCTGCCTCCACCACAGGAAGTTTTAAACTGACCTCAAGTTTTTCTCCCTCCTGCATCCCTGGAGACCCTGATACCCCACCTGGAAACCCTCTGTGAAACCACATTCCAGCCGCAAAGCTCTCTCTCTGTCCAGGTGCATGGAGAGCAAATGTTTCATGGCCTCCACCTTAATGGGTGTAGGAGCCTTTTGGCCCAGGCTGCCCTGTTGTACACAGCCTCTAGAAGGCTTCCATTGTTCTGTGGAGCTAGCCAATGTGAAGAACTGTTTGATGGAGTGTTGCCCCCACATTTCGAACATTTGTGCTAAAATATGCATGAGTGTCTAGAGCAAAACCCTTTGTTGAAGTTCCAACATGCCCCAACGTTGGGTCCAGTTGGCTTTGGTGCCTAACTCGCTCCTTGTAGAGTGGGATGGGGCTGAAAAGGCTGATATGTGATGGCAGGCTCCCCACAGTGTGCCTAGAGGCTGTAGATTGAGTGGAAGACATCCACTGCATCCACAATTCCAAATCCACCACCCCCAAGGCTTGTCAGGATTAAGGCTCACCCCCAAAGGGCATCTGGCCCTTCCTAATGTTGTCCATATAGTTGAAAAAAGCAATCACCCTGTCTATCGCCTCTCACAATAAATACTGGCATAAATCAGAAATACCACCGTCCAATTCTCCATGTTAATCGGGACCCTGGGCCTCCTCGTCAACTCCCACACTTCCTCCTTACACTACTCCATCTCTTGAATATCTCTATCTAAGAGTTTGAAAACGTCAACATATTCGTGTCTTCAGATCATATTCTTTGTCTTTTCAGAAAAGTGGGACTTCAAGGGCATTGCAAAGCCAATGTATGGCAACCTCTTGTGTTTATCTTCCTCGGTAGATACCTCCCCATGACTATCTCCTGCCCTCCTGTGTAGTCCGTCTGGATCCCTTTCCAGTCGACAGCTGTGTCACTGTCACCTTTGAGGCACCCTTAGCCTGCACCCCCTTATTCTCAATGGCATGTCCTCCCACACCCACCGACTTACTATTCTTACCCCCGAACTATGTGTTTCGTGTCCCACACCACACAGCAATCTCCTTTACCTGCTGGCAGGTTGTCACTGTCTGTCTTCTCTCTGCTACTACTGCCGCCCCTCTGGGTCGCTTTGTCTATGGTGTTCCCTCCCTCCGCACTTGACTTCTGAAAAACACAAAAAGTGCTTCCCATTGCCTGCTCTCTCCTTTTTGACTTCGCCTCTGGCCTCCCCACATCCTCATCATCAAGCAGCTCACCTTCTTCCCACTCATCGCTGCCATCATCATAGTCCACAACCAGCACATCATCATCAGTACTGTCATCATACACAGTCCTGCATACCGCTCCACCACTCTTCCTTGCAAGTACATCACCTCCGGGCACAGACGGACGCTCTGTTCGACATTTGGGAGCTTGAGCCCGCGTCATAGGGGGGCCGAGGCAGACACCCTCATCTTTTCGGCCAAAAGTCCAGGTCCGTCATTCACCCTGATGGCAGCCCCACCATTACATTATCGAGTACACACTAAGAGGCAAGAGTAATAGAACCGGAGAAAGCGTCTGATTTTCAATCACTCCCATGGACATCTCTTGGTAATTTTTATTTCTCCTGTTCAACTGGTTTGTTTTCGATACAGTTCATGCTATTGCAAGACTCAACAGGGGAACATAGCACATTCCGCTGAGCCAATGACGTTTTTTTTGGCTTTCCGGTAGAATTTCGGCACCCAGCAGACCGTTCAGAGGTTAGATTTTTTACATAAGGGAATCATATTTGACGCACTGAAAATTAACAACTTTTCTTAATCACATCTGACTGACACCACTTTTTCAAGGAATGTTTTTTCACTAGTGGCAAATGTTGCATGCTGGGACTGGTAGTCAATTAACTTCACTGTTAGATCTGGGGATCTGTAGTTGCACAGGTAGGTACCAATTTCCAAATAGGAACCCTTGCTTCTAGTCAGGGTAAGGAGGATACACTCTTTGGATAACCCCAGCTCACCCCCTTCATAGCTTGGCACGAGCAGACAGGCTTATCAAAGGCAATGTGTAAAGTATTTGTACCAACACTCACCGTAACAAAGTGAAAAAACCACAAAGGGACTCCACACGATTTTAGAAAAATAAAGTATCTTTATCTAAACTACACAAAACCAAAATGACAAAAATCCAACATACACAGTTCAAGAATATGATTTTAAAAGAGTTCTAGGATGTGCGTCAAAATAATCCACAGTTACGTCACTTTTAGCCCAAAGTACCTGTATAAGCGACAAAAGTTCCAAATGGAAGCTGCGGCGTTGAAAAACAAGTGATGCGTCCCTCCTGAGACCCTGGGGAGGCGATGCGACAGCCCCGCTGGACGCATTGGGCGTGTTGCGATGAATCCGATCTGTATGGGGAGGATGTCGATACCTTTTATGGATTCCGGTGCACAGGTTTCATAGGAAGCGTCTCACAAAGGTACGATGCAACGACCTCTGCAACTCCCTCGCCTCCTACTTCCACAACAAGATCGCTGACATACACAACAGCTTCAGCCCACAAACAACGCTCCCCACGACCGCACCAACGCCCCCTACCAGCACCCTCAGCGCCTGGACCCAGATCAACACAGAAGACACCATCTGCACGATGAACTCTATCCACTCCGGATCTCCGACCGACCCCTGCCCTCACCACATCTTCAACAAGGCCGACGCTGTCATCGCACCCCACCTGCGGGACATCATCAACACCTCCTTCGACACCGCCACCTTCCCTGAGAGCTGGAAGCACGCCAAACTCAGCGCTCTACTAAAGAAACCAACAGCGGACCCCACCGAACTCAAGAATTACCGCCCCATCTCGCTCCTCCCGTTTCCAGCCAAAGTCATCGAGAAGACCGTCAACAAGCAGCTGGCCGCCTTCCTCGAGACAAATGGATCCCTCGACCCCTCACAGTCTGGCTTCCGAGCCAACCACAGCACTGAGACCGCCCTCCTTGCTGCCACGATGACATCCGAGCCCTGCTGGACAACGGTGAAACAGCGGCCCTTATCCTCCTAGACCTCTCCACGGCGTTCGACACTGTTTGCCACCGCACCCTAGTGCAGCGCCTCAGCAACATCGGAATCCAGGAAAAGGCTCTGGAGTGTGTCATCTCCTTCCTCGCTGGAAGGACACAGAGAGTACGCCTACCACCGTTCAGATCTGCAGCCACGGAAGTCATCTGCGGCGTTCCTCAGGGCTCCTCACTCAGCCCCACCCTCTTCAACGTCTACATGAGCCCCCTTGCGGCCATCGCACTCCAACACAACCTCAACATCATCTCCTACGCCGACGACACCCAGCTGATCCTCTCCCTGACCAACGACCCCGCCGCCGCCAGAACCAACCTCCACGAAGGGATGAAAGACGTAGCCGAGTGGATGACGACCAGCCGCCTGAAGCTGAACTCAGACAAGACGGAAGTCCTCATCCTGGGCTCCTCGCCTTCCGCCTGGGACGACTCCTGGTGGCCCCCCGCCCTGGGCACCGCACCCAAACCGACAGACCACCACGCAACCTGGGCTTCATCCTGGACTCCTCCCTCTCCATGACCAGACAAGTCAACGCCGTCACCGCGTCCTGTTTCAACATCCTGCGCATGCTACGGAAGATCTTCCGGTAGATCCCCACCGAGACCAGGAAGACGGTCACCCAGGCCCTCGTCACCAGCCGACTGGACTACGGCAACGCCCTCTACGCCGGAACCACCGCCAAGCTCCAGAAGAGACTCCAGCGGATCCAGAACGCCTCAGCCAGACTCATCCTCGACATCCCCCGACGCAGCCACATCTCCGGACATCTGAGAGACCTGCACTGGCTCCCCGTCAACAAGAGAATCACCTTCCGTCTCCTCACCCACGCACACAAAGCCCTACACGACTAAGGCCCGAGCTACCTCAACAACCGCCTCAACTTCTACGCTCCCAAACGCCACCTCCGATCGACCAACCACGCCCTCGCCGCCGTCCCCCGCATCCGAAGAGCGACAACAGGAGGAAGGTCCTTCTCCTACCTGGCCGCCAAGACCTGGAACACCCTCCCGACCGACCTTCGCCTGACCCAAGACCAACTCTCCTTCAGGAAGAAGCTCAAGACCTGGCTGTTCGAGCAGTAGCGGCACCCCACCCCCCCCCCAAGCGCCTTGAGACCCTCCGGGTGAGTAGGGCGCTCTATAAATGCCTTGATTGATTGATTGATTGATTGATCTTCGGGACGGCTACGATGTCAGGTGCAGCAGCGATGCGCAGTATCGATCTCCTCCTCTCCTGCCCCCGATGTGATGGCTCTGCGACGACACTCGCAGTGACGTGATGCGGTCCGCAAGCAAGCGGTGCGGCGATCTCACCCAGCGACGACAGGCTCTGCGATGATACTCGCAGCAATGGTAATCTTCCTGCACCGGAGCAATGCGTACCGCAAGTGAAGGATGCGTTGGTTCTTGCAGCGGCAGCAGGTGCTGCGACAATCTCGATCTCCGCAGCATCGTGAATTACCTTGCACTGTCGTTGATGCGCTCCACAAGCGAGCGATGCGTGAACATTTGCAGATTGTCTTAGTGTCTCCTTGTCCAGCTTCCTAAACAACAGATACAACTTTCAGAGGCACCACAACTGGACCAAGCACTCTAGAAAGGACAGAACTCATGCAGCAGAGTTCAGGGGGAAGCTGGGGGTGAAATCCTTATGTTCCGGGGACTTCTTAACAGGGAGCCAGCTCTACTCAGGCCCTTGGAGATCTCTTCAAGCAAGGGGATACAGCACAAAGCAAAGTCCTTCCCCTCTCCTTGGCAGCAAAGCAACTGCAGGTCAGCCCACAAGTACACAGCAGGACAGTCCTTCCTCTTCAGTCTTCCAGCTTTATCCTTGGCAGAGGTTCCTTCTTGATTCCAGGATAATCTAAAGTTCAGTGGTCTGAGGTCCTGTACTTATACCCCAAAAAGTATTTGTTCCCTTTGTGCGGGAGGGTTCTGAGTCCGGTCCAAACCAGTTCAGGAGCACTCTGTTCACATGACTCCTTCTTTCCTTTCACAGTGCAGAGCAGGAACATCAGACACCCCACAGGAGGTGGAGCCAGCATTGTGGAGGGAAAGCACTGCCCTGGAGCACTTTGTTGACATGATTCCTTATCTCCTTTCACAGTGCATGGCAGAGACATCAGACGCACCACTGGGGGTGGAGCCAGCACTGTGGGGGGCAGGCACAGTCCTATTCAGGTTCCAGGTGCAACTCCTCCCTCCCTAGATGCAGATCTCTCTATTCACCACTGGGCGGACTCATTCTGACTCCTTTAATCCCCCAGCCCCGTCACTCACAAACCAGCGAAAGGCACACACAAAGGTCAGAAAAGAAAGCACCCACTTTCTAAAAGTGGCCATGTGGTGGGGGTCCTGGGGCCATTTTTAAGCCAGGCATTGTGCTCAGGCCTGCACCCAGTTTGCCTTGCTTTCAACCATTATGCCCAGGGGTACTCTGTGGTGCATGGGCCTAGTCTTTCTCTGGGGTGTCTTGAATTTAAACATCATTGAGGGCATAGATGGCATGTGATTGTGATGATTTATGAGTGTTTTTTGACTTTTTGGGGTGGTGTTGGGGCCTGGCCATGTGGGTGGGGGCCATTTTGAGGCCTGGTACAGGCAGGGTCTGGCCATGTGGTCGGGGTCAAGGGGCCATTTTTAAGCCAGGCAGTGTGCTCAGGCCTGCACCCAGTGTGCCTTGCTTTCAACCTTTATGCCCAGGGGTACTCAGTGGTGCATGGGCCTAGTCTTTCTCTGGGGTGTCTTGAATTTAAGCATCATTGAGGGCATGGATGGCATGGGATTGTGGTGATTTTTGAGTGTGTTTCGACTTTTTGGGGTGTATAAATGATGTTCCTCTGGCTTCCATTGCTTTTAGGTGCACAAGAGAACCACCAGTGCCAGGGAGAAGTCCTGCAGCGGTGTGTGCAGCACAACATCATGTGACGTCACATGTGGCCACAGACAAGACAACTCTGCAACTCGTGCAACTGCGGCCTGCTGTTCTGACATCTCAAGAAGATGGCTCCAAAGAAAGTTGGCCGTAGCGCCTCAGCGAAAAAAGTTGATAGTGCCACTGCCAGTAAGAAGGAGCAGAAGAAGCAAGTGGCACCACCTACCAAGGAGACTGGTGTGCCCACCGACACCTTTTTTGGGAAAAAAAACTACACCTGCAGCAGCAGCAGTGTCCGCCGGGGGCCAAGCTGGAAGCAGCACCTCCGCTTCATTGGGCTCAGTGCCACCACGCCAAGTTAGGTCCAAGATGACCATTCGTGCTGCTGCGGCAGCCACTTTGGTTGTTGAATCACCATCGACCAGTGATCTTGACTAATCACAAGAAAGTACCATCCAATCAACGCCGGGTGTAACTCAGCTGACGAGTGTTCAACAACCACAGCCACAAACACAGGTGCAACTAGTACAAGCGCAAGTACATGGGCAAGGAGAGGCGCAAGTACAGCCACAAGGAGAGGCGCAAGTAGAGGCGCAAGTACAGCATCAAGGAGAGCCGCAAGGAGAGGCGCAAGTAGAGCTACAAGGAGAGGCGCATGGACAGTTGCATGGAGAGGTACAACTAGAGGTTCATGGAGCGGCACAACTGCCTGCAACGTTTGTTCTTTCAGAAGTAGGGGCGCATCATGAACTTGCTATTCAAGAGGAGGTATCTTCCGAGGAAGCCACTCCTCCTGATGATGATCAATTGTCTTCCAGATCCCCAGCAAGAAAAAGGTCAAGGAGGGATACTACTACTACTACAAGTTCTTCTTCAAGCCCCCTTCCTTCTGATGACTTTGATCATGATTGGAACCCAGCCATGCAGTCTGAGAGTGAGTCATGCCATGAACCGACAGAGGTAGCTAAGCCTAAAAGGAAGGCTCCCGCAAAGCTTCGACTTATGGGTGATGATGACGAACAAGAAGTGGTGTCTTCTGCTGCTGATGAACAGTCTGACGATGACCCAGTCATCACAGTCGTCACTCCAGCCCCAGCAGGCATGCAGCATACAGACATTTTCACCCTATCCCGAATGGCTGCTGAGCGGGATATGGGCGGCTTGGCACTGGTGCCACCACCGTTAACTACAACACCAACACGACCTACAGCTTCCATCTTTTTTAGCCAGAAGGGCCTGCATGGACCTCCATCCAGCTCGACCTCAAGTAGAGGTGCTGTAAGTGAACAACAGAAATGACGTCAGCCACGCCCATCCTCCACTTCATCTGGCATTGAAAGTCAAAGTAGCACCTCCACCTTCAGCAGACATCACCAGTCCCCAGTTTGGGACTTCTTTACTGTTAACGCAAAGGCGGAAAACACGGTTGTTTGTTCGATTTGTAAAGCATGCGTTATCGGGGTAAGCTTGGTTCCAACTATGGTACCGGAGGCCAGAGAGGTCATCTCAAAAAACACTACACTATCGAGTGGGAAGCACACATGAGGAAGATCGAGGAAGGCAAAAGAAAAACAAATCCAAATGTATCCCTTGATATTGCATCTGATGATGACGAGAATCTGATCATGCAGGGGGGAAGTGAAGAAGCGACAAACATTTTTTCTGGTACACCCAGTTCTGCTGGCAGCAGCACTGCAGTGGTATCGCCCTCTACCCCTGCAACATCTACGAGGTACACTAAGAGTGCTGTAGAGACACCAATGCGAAAAACTACTTCAATGAGCCTAACTGGTTGGAAGACGTCATCATCATCATCATCATCACGTAAAATGATCCAGCCCACCATTCGCGGAATGTTCTGGTCAGAGGCGCCATTTGAACGCAACCACCCAACGGTACGTCTGTATAACGCAAAGCTGGCTAAAATGCTAGCGCTGGACCTTCTCCCTTTTTCTTTCATGGAAGGGTTGGGGATTCTAGAATTAGTGGCAACAGTCTACCCTAAATGAAAGGTTCCTAACTGGTCCTATTTTGCCAGAGTTGCAGTTCCAGCACTACATCAAGATGTGCTGGAGGTGATTGGGGCAGCTTTGTAGAAGAGTGCTGTTCACACTATCCACTTCTCTAATAAAAGAGAGGGACCCCAACAGCCAAAGGGGTAGGGTTCCAAAAGACAATATGTCAAATAAAGTGTCCCCTTTGGACAATTCATAAACTAGCAGAAAGACTTACAACTTCACGACACAATAATCAATTCAGTTCATTCAATTTGAGCAAGAGCGAAGAGGACGCAAACATAGTCAAAAATTATAAAATTGTACACAATTTATTATAACATTAAAAAATCACAATGAAAGCAATGATCAATATATCTTATTACAATACGTACAAATAATCATAACACAGTGGGAATAAAACATAAAAATGTTTCAATTTAAAATAGAATGGGATACTGTAGTCCGACTTAAGTTAATCATACTCCAAATTCGTATAAATATCTATGAGATGGAGAAGTTGTATAGTCCAATGACTTAGCGTATCCCAATTCAAAATGGCATCGACGCGTTTCGGTTTTGGCAACTTGGTTTATGGGCCAACACCTTCATCAGGATTAAAAATTATAGATTCCCACAATATATGGTATATCTCACTCTTTTAATAGTACCGGGCATTCATGGATTCCTCCGATACTTGATCTCAAATTTGATGATTAATTGGCGCACCTTTCATTGCAGACACCTATTGAGACTTTCATGTGGATTCCGTCTCACGGCGGACTCACTTGCCAATATACCAAGATGATTGATTAAATAATATATATTTTTTCTTTACAGTCACTCACTCGGATGGATGGATCATCAGCGTCGATTTACGGATGAACTATGGCCAATTCGTGAGTGGCAAACAGGTAAACCAGTCTACAACAACTACTACAGCAGGACTACATGTCTATCTATTCGTGGTATGTATTGGTCGAGGGCGAGGCAGTGTATTGTTGTTGTTATGCCAGGCAGAGTCCACTCCAGACAGCAGTTCATGTAAAATTGGGGCTATGTGGCTTGCTGCATACAATTAGATATGCTTTGTCTGTCTGACAAAGAGCCTAGGTATGCTACATCAGGTTGCTTCACTCAGTGGTGCCTGTCTTGACCCTCTGCATGGCACTGCCCCAAGCTTGGGCCAAACATCCGTTATGTTTGCAAAATTTGCTGTTTTACGGTATTTCGCAAATCTTGCAAAAGTACCGAAAAATCGCAAATTCTTGAGCGGAATGGATTTTTGGGCCATGCTTGTGGCAGGGCCATGCAGGTGGCCAAGGCAGGCACCACTGAGTGAAGCATCCTCCTGATGTAGCATACCTAGGCTCTTTGACACAGACAGACAAAGCATATCTACGATTTAGGGTTCAGTGCGTTTTACTAGGATTTTTGGGTTGAAGTTGGTATGGTTCACGCTGATTCTAGGGCTCGGGCCCGATGCAGGCTCGTTCATAATAATGTTGGCAATGTTTTAGGGGGGTGTGGTGTTCTTTGGTCCAGAATTGGCAGAATTTTGGCCTTTTCGGGTGTTTTGCGGGCGCGTGTGTTTGGGTGAAAACTAAGTGAAAACTAGTCGTAGACCTTCTTCTTCTTCTTCAAAGAGCGTAGTGGTTTGATTTTGTTCTGCCTTGCTGAGATTCTTGTGAATCGCTGGAACAAGTGACTGTCCAGGTGAGTTTCAAGAGGATCAAAGTAGTGGAAGTGCTTAAAACAGCAATGTTTTGTGAACAGCGCAATTAGCCATGTTTTGAATATACCAGTATTGCATGTTTTTGGGGGCTGTTTGGGGGTGTTCTAGATTTGTGGGGGAGGGTGTGGGGGTCTGGGAGCACTGCTGGGATAGCATTTCAAGAAAATCCATGGTGGGAAAGAGGAGTTAGGGCCTAGCTGCAGAGTGTGTTTGAACCGATGTTGACAGGTTGGCTGAAAACTTTCTAAGTATGAGTTATTGCATTTTTGCTTTTTGCCTGTTTAGGGGTGTTCTGCTTTTTTGCGGGTGGCTGCAGGGGTCTGGGGGCATAGCTTGAAAGGTCTAATATCGGAATCAAGTGTTTTGGACCAAATCCATGGTGAAAAAGTTTTTGCGTTTTTGCTCACTTGCCTGTCTTTGGGGTGCTGTTTGGGGGGCTTCCAGTTTTTTTGGGGTCTGGGAGCACTGCTGGCACAGTCTAATGTTGATTGCATTTGTTTTTCAGGAAATCCATGGTGGAAAAGGGGAGTTAGGGGCTAGCTGCACAGCGTATTTGGACTGAATTGAAGGCAGGTCCATTTTTGCTTTTTGCCTGTTTAGGGGTTTTCTGCTTTTTTGCGGGTGGCTGCAGGGGTATGGGGGCATAGCTCCGAAGGTCTAATATCGGAATCAAATGTTTTGGACCAAATCCATGGTGAAAAAGTTTTTGCATTTTTGCTCACTTGCCGGGCTTTGGGGTGCTGTTTGGGGGGCTTCCAGGTTTTTGTGGGTGGGTTTTGGGGTCTGGGAGCACTGCTGGCACAGTCTAATGTTGATTGCATTTGTTTTTCAGGAAATCCATGGTGGAAAAGGGGAGTTAGGGTCTAGCTGCACAACGCATTTGGACAGAATTCCAGGTAGGCCCGAAATTTGCTAAGTTTCACTTTTTGCGGTTTTGCTTTTTGGCTATTTGGGGGTGTTAAACTTGCTTCCGCCTGGGTTGACGGGTCTGGGGGCATTGCTGTGAAGGTCTAATACCGGATAAAAGTGGTTTGGAGAAAATCGGAGGTGAAAACGTTTTTTAATTTTCAGGCATTTCGCTCACTTTAGCGTTTTCGGGGGGCTGTTTGGGGGGGTTCCTGGTGTTTGTGGGTGGGTTTTGGGGTCTTGGAGCAACGCTGGGTATGGATACTTTTGATTGCAAGAGGTTTTACGGAAATCCATGGTGGCAAAGGGGAGTTAGGGCCTAGCTGCAGAGAGTGCACTGAGTGAATTTGGAACTAGGGCTAAATATTTCTAAGTCCCTGTTTTTGTATTTTTGCTTTTTGGCTGTTAGGTGGTGTTCAACTTGTTTCCGCCCGGGTTGACGGGTCGGGGGGCATTGCTGTGAAGGTCTAATACCGGATAAAAGTGGTTTGGAGAAAATCGGAGGTGAAAAAGTTTTTCCATTTCCAGGCATTTTGCTCACTTTAGCGTTTTCGGGGGGCTGTTTGGGGGGGTTCCTGGTGTTTTTGGGTGGTTTCGGGGTCTTGGAGCAACGCTGGGTATGGATACTTTTGATTGCAAGAGGTTTGACGGAAATCCATGGTGGCAAAGGGGGTTAGGGCCTAGCTGCAGAGCGCGCACGGAGTGATTTTGGAACTAGGGCTAAATATTTCTAAGTCTCCATTTTTGTATTTTTGCTTTTTGGCTGTTTGGGGGTGTTAAACTTGTTTCCGCCCGGGTTGACAGGTCTGGGGGCATTGCTGTGAAGGTCTAATACTGGATAAAATTGGTTTGGAGAAAATTGGAGGTGAAAAGGTTTTTCCATTTTCAGGCATTTCGCTCACTTTAGCGTTTTTAGGGGGCTGTTTGGGGGGGTTCCTGGTGTTTGTGGATGGGTTTTGGGGTCTTGGGGTAACGCTGGGTATGGATACTTTTGATTGCAAGAGGTTTGAAGAAAATCCATGGTGGCAAAGGGGAGTTAGGGCCTAGTTGAAGAATGCGATTGACACTATTTTAAACTTAGGGCTCGTTAGGGTTAGCAGTATTGCATGTGTTTGGGGATGTTCGAGATTTTGGCAACTGCTGGGAAGGTCTAATTTTGTTCTAAAATCGTAGTTTGCACTACACCTAGCTTGAGGGGAAAGATCCGCAAAATTCGCCCATACTTATTTATCCTTCAAAAGGAGACTCAGAGTACGCCCTTTCAAAACTATTGTACTGTCGATTCTGAAACTGAAAGTGTGACTTTTTGCACTACACAGCGTACGTACCTTATATTTTTTTCTCAGTGGTGTATTAATATCACTTCCTGTTTTTGCATCAACATTTACCCTGTGCAATGGAAAAAAGGATGAAGTCAGGCTTCACATTAGCGACCCGCAATTCAGCATCCGCCAGGCAGGCAGTGGACAGGGTGTCTTCTGGTCACCAACATTGATCGACAGAGCTTCAGATGGAATGGAGGAGTACAGCGAATAAGAGGAATGGTTTGATGCATGCAACATACGGTAACAGTATCCATTCATTTCTACTTATATTTTAAGTAAGCATGGGCTGAAAATTTGTTCCGCTCGCGGAATTTGCGGATTTCCTGCGATTTTGCGATCTGCGAATCTTGCGAAATCGCGGTAAAATCCACGAATTAGTGGGGAAAAATTTTCAGCCAAGCACTTACAGGGTTACAGCAGGAGGTGTAAAAGTTGAAGCTAATTTTTTGTAACCTTTTACAAAAGGGTTACAAAGAAATTAACTTCAACTTGGGCACCCGCTGCTGTAAGACTGTAAGTGCTTCCTGGCGCCTCATTGCATGCCTACTTGCAACTATTCTCTCACCCTGCTCTGACCCTTGAAGCAGGGTCAGAGAATAGTTACAAGTAGGCAATGAGGCGCCTGTGACGAAAATTAAACCTCAACAGGAAGCACTGACAGATATAAAAACAAGCATTTGCAATGCAATAGGTCTCGCATTAGGAAAGTTTGAGCTATTGGTCTTGTAAATGACAATTTTTTTATTTATATGTTGGTTTTGAAAATAGCTAAATTAATAGCTTTGTCATTTACAATGCCAATAGTTATAACTTTCGCAAATGTGACATCTACAGCATTTGTAATGCAACATGTTTTGTATTTACATGACTTAGCTGTATTGATATTACAAATTACAATGGCTTTTAATTTTTTTAAATAATTAATGCTTAAATAAAAGTGATTTTAATTTATAATGGCAATAGCTTAAACTTTTGTAAATAACTTTTGTGAAGATTATGTTCCGTGCATTTTATTGTGACGAAAATCCAAGAATAGAAGTGAAATATTAACATCTTTTTGTGACATTTGTAATAAAGTTTGAAACATTGAGAGAACATATTTGAACCAGTTGTTGTTGAATGGTTGCGCAGATTGATACAGGGGTGGCGCTGAGTGGTGCTGTGGTGGTGCTGAGTGATACTGGGATGGTGCTGAGTGATGCTGGGGTGGTGCTGAGTGGTGCTGTGGTGATGCTGAGTGATGCTGTGGTGATGCTGAGTGATGCTGTGGTGGTGCTGAGTGATGCTGCGGTGGTGCTGAGTGATGCTGTGGTGGCGCTGAGTGGTACTGTGGTGGTACTGATTGGTGATGTGGTGGTGCTGAGTGATGCTGTGGTGGTGCTGAGTGATGCTGTGGTGGTGCTGAGTGATGCTGTGGTGGTGCTGAGTGGTGCTGTGGTGGTGCTGAGTGATAATGTGGTGGCACTGAGTGATGCTGTGGCGGCGCTGAGTGATGCGGCTGTGGCGCTGAGTGGTGCTGTGGTGGTGCTGAGTGATAATGTGGTGGTGCTGAGTGATAATGTGGTGGTGCTGAGTGATGCTGGGGTAGCGCTGAGTGATGATGTGGTGATGCAGAGGGCAGAAAGGCACAAAAAGCAGTCTAACATAGGGCAGAAGGGCAGAAATACAAGGGAAAAACGAGTCTAACAGAGGGCAGAAGGGCACAAAAAACCCGTCTAACCGAGTACAGAAGGGCAGAAAAACAAGGGAAAAACAAGTCTAACAGAGGGCAGAAGGGCACAAAAAACTAGTCTAACGGGGCAGAAAGGCACAAAAACAAGTCTAACAGAGGGCAGAAGGGCACAAAAAATGAGTCTAACAGAGGGCAGAAGGGCACAAAAACAAGGGAATAACAGAGGGCAGAAGGGCACAAAAAACGACTCTAACAGAGGGCAGAAGGGCAGAAAAACAAAGGGAAAACGAGTCTAACAGAGGGCAGAAGGGCACAAAAACAAGGGAAAAACGAGTCTAACAGAGGGCAGAAGCGCACAAAAAAACGAGTCTAACAGGGGGCAGAATGAATCCTGCCCTGCGTGTTTGTCCACGAAGATGCCACCTTTTTGTGCAATACCTCTACTCAACTGGAGTACTTTCTACTGTCTAATCAGTAAGTGTTCCCTCGTTGGCTAAATGTGTAGGGGTAGATGTACAATAACTGGTGCATCCCCAGGGATGTGCCAGTTATTGTGCGCAGCAGCTCCGCCACCCATGGTGCGCCGCATTTACAATGCGGCGCACCATGTGGCAAAAATGGCACAGATGCGTCATGCATCTGTGCCGTAAAAGCAGCTCCAGCAATGCTCTGGGGGGCCCTATCTCCCCAATGCTGTATCAAGCCTTGCGCCTGCTTCAAGCAGGCGAGGGTTTTGACGCAGCATTGGCCTAAAAGTGACTGAGTGAATTCTTGTAGATTTCAATCAGCCACTTTTAGGAGGCGTTCCTGCGCAGGAACGCCCTCCCCTGTGCCGGAACGCCTCCTGATGGCGCAGGGCTTTACAACGTGATGCATCTCTCAGATGCGTCACGTTGTTAATACACAGCACCATGGCGCATCTTTTGTGCTGCCGCTGCGTCACAAAAGGTCTCGGTAGAGGGTGGCAGTGATGAAACAGAGGGTGGCAGTGATGAACCAGAGGGTGACAGTGCTGAACCAGAGGGTGTCAGTGCTAAACCAGAGGGTGGCAGGGGTGAACCAGAGGGTGGCAGTGATGAACCAGATGGTGGCAGGGGTGAACCAGAGGGTGGCAGTGGTGAAACAGAGGGTGACATGGGTGAACCAGATGGTGGCAGTGGTGAACCAGAGAGTCGCAGTGGTGAACCAGAGGGTGGCAGTGCTGAACCAGAGGGTAACAGTGGTTAACCAGAGGGTGGCAGTGGTGAACCAGAGGTGCTGTGATGAACCAGAGAGTGGCAGTCGTGAACCAGAAGGTGACAGTGGTGAACCAGAGGGTGACAGTGCTGTACCAGAGGGTGGCAGGGGTGGACCAGAGGGTGCTGTGATGAACCATAGGGTGGCAGTGGTGAAGCTGGAATGCCAGAAACCGGTCTTCATTTGCTTGTTTCCGGTCCAGGGAAGGCATGGCTTGGCAGTTCGGGCTGGACTGTTCCCATGAGGCACAGGGTCAGACTGATTTGCATATGGCCATGTCTGAACTGGGGTGGCAGAGTGGGCTAAAGAGCGGTGATGGATTAAACCCAGATCAGTTGACTGGGGGTGAGTGCTTGTATTGTCAACGCTTCGTCCATCATTTCCTGTGTTTTTTCTTTGTGCCGATGTTCGGCCTAGAAAATACATTTCAGATTCTTAGATGCCATATACACCACTCCCTAGTATTTTGTCTAGGAATGAAAAAATGTCACTAGAACTACACAAACAAATGGCTAGTCAAAACTAAAAATTGCACTTTTTTTCAGGGAAGGGTGTTGTCTTGCTACACTTTTTGGCACAACTGATGAATGCTTGCTTTTTAACATGCACCGTTTTTCTCATAACAGACAGAAGCTTCCCTTCTAAGAACAAGAGCAACATCAGATCATCATCAGTAGGACGGAGTCAGCAACAATTCAGCACCACAAAGAAGATTTGAAGTTCCAACCATCTGAGGGCTCGCCCACAAATAATGTGTGAGATCACTAAGCACTTTTCCATTTTCAATCCACCGTTTATGTTGTATGATGAACTTGATTTTAATAAATGTTTTTACTTTTAATAAAGCTTTAAAACTTGCATAGACTCTGTGGTTTTTAGTCATGAGTGAGTGAGCGAAAGGGTTTGCAATTTGCAAGCATGAACCCGTGGCTCTGACAGTTCAGGACTCTGACTCCGTAGTCTTATGTCCTGGGTTGGATAATCATCATTGGGGATCAATCAACAATGAATTAGGGAGCTAAATGACTCTGTCACACTAGCTAGTCAGTAAGGAGATTGGGGGTTCAAATTCTGTTATGACTGAGGTGTGTGGAAAGTCTAACTGCGCCTATTATAATTGATAAACAATGCACTATTTAGTGTCCATAGTTCTGTTTGTGCAGAATTGTCCCTGCAACAATAGTAGTATGGATTGTCCTCCTATCCAATCAAAAAGTAAACTAGTATCTTATTCTTTCTTGGTGGTCATTGACAGTATATTGTTGGGAATTGTCAAAGCATAAACATTTAGAAGACTTCAAAAGACATTATGGACAACCCAGAGGACTGCACTCAGTGCATAGAGCTATTGCTGAATGGAATGGGAGTTTCGTTTAACACCTTTTGCCAACTGTGCAAGCTTAGTTAGCTACACAGACAGACTAATAATAATAATGTAGTAGTACCACAGGGAGTCATAGTAGAGGCAGGATAAGAATTTAGAAACAGTCTACAAGAAGATCAAAGATGATGTAGGAAAAATCGAATCTGGAACATTAGTAAAAAATAGGTACTCTAAAAGATAGAGAAGTATAATTATTAATATTAACAGGAAAACTAACTGGGGCCAGCAGAGGAGCCCTCGCCTAACCGATCCTGGCCTTCCTGGTCCTCGTCCGCCGGCGCCGCTACCTCCTCCGCTGTCCTCTTGCCCCTGGGGGAGCTGATGTACAACATTAAAGAAAGACCCAAACATGGATGATTGTTGTCAACCAAATCAAACAAATTATTTCGGGGAAATAGCAAATAGACAACAATTGCACTACATTTATTGAACTATCTGATGTGGTCTACTAGGATATTAGTATTGCTGGATTCGCGGACCGTCGACTTGGAAAGTTATGTAACTCACTAAACAAACTACAAAAATGTTCAACTAGGACTGGCAGGCAGCACTACGCAGCATGCGAAGTGACAGACAAAGTCCATCATGATTGCAGACCAGTGAGAACACTAAAAAGTAACTTTCCTACTACATAACCAGTCATTAAAATACTCAAACTATCAATCCACCACCACTATCTTTTCTTAGTGGCAGTGTACAAAGGAAGGACTGGACTTGAGTCTCTAGGGGCAGATTTACAAGTTCCTTGCGGCTCTTTTGCACCATCGTTGCATGACTTTTGTGATGCAGCGGCAGCGCTATATAGGTGCCATGGTGCGGGGTATATTAACAATGTGACGCATCTGGGAGATGCATCACGTTGTAAAGCCCTGCGCCATCAGGGGGCGTTCCAGCGCAAGGTAGTGCGTTCCCGCGCAGGAACGCACCCTAATAGTGGCTGAGTGAAATCTACAAGATTTCACTCAGTCACTTTTAGGCCAATGCTGCGTCACTCAGTCAAAACCCTGTGCCTGCTTGAAGCAGATGTACGGCTTGACGCAGCATTGGGGATATAGGGCACCCGGAACTTTGCTGGAGCTGCGTCGTGGTTGCGACGCAACTCCAGCAATGCGCTGCCTTTAGGGCACAGATGAGTGATGCTTCTGTGTCGTTTTTTGCCCCATAGTGCGCCGCACTGTAAATGCGGCGCACCATGGGTGGTGGAGGCGTGGCGCACAATAACTGGCGCATCCCTGCTAAGTTGCAGGGATGCACCAGTAATTGTAAATCTGCCCCTTAGTGTCTAGCATTACACAGTTCTGTAAAGTACACTCATACATAATTACTCAGGCCAATGAAATGAGCAAAAAAAATCAAAAACAAATAAGCATAGTAGCACCGCCACTGAGCAGGAGAGCAGTGCACCTGAAATGCAATCACAGAACATTTTTAAACATCATTTACCTACAATCTGATCGGCAGCATTATTGCTCTTCGGAAAAAACAAACATTTGCAATATGATAACACATAGAGCAGGAGAAAACAGAGTAGTGATTAAATAGCTACTACTACTCATCAAGCCCAGGGATCTCGACGCCTAGCAGGTCGAGCAGGTCGCGTTTACGGACCAGGAGGTCGGACCACCGGTGCGTGGCCTGGTTGTAGGTGCGCCGGACCCGAGAGTGTTGATACATGGCCCGGCACCCCTTATCCCACCGCTTCCGACGCTCCCGGAGCCCGTACCCGCTAGCGATCCTGCCACCTGCCGCGATGGTCTTGGGGAGGCGGCGGTGCACATAGTAAACCAGGGCGGCCACCTCCTCTGCGCTGAAGATCTCCCGGGCTGTGACTAGCTCCCACCGCAATCGCCCGCATGGGAGCCGGGTACAGGGTGCTGGACCCTTCACGTTCTCCTTCCCGGCTCCCTATGCCATGGTCCTGTACAGCAGAAAAAAAGGCAAGAATAGGGAAAAAGTAAAGTTTAAAAAAAAGTTTAAAAGAATAGCTTTAAACGTAACGAAAAGTAAAAAAAAACACAAAATATAGATCTAGAAAAAAAGAAGAATAGATATTGAGTAGAAAAGATAAAAAAAAGTCCAAAGAATGAAAGGATTACACAGATCAAAGGAGGATTAGAAAGAATGCACAGAACCATAGCAATGAACGAAAAACAAGATGGCCAAGCCCATTGAGGACTGCGTGGGTAAGTTTGCGCGATTTTTCCCCCCGCGAGTACGCAAAAACACGTGCAAACTCGTAATAGCGCGCCGCACACAACGCAACATTGTCAATAGCGCCCGGAAACGGAAATATGCAACGCGCACAAGATGGGCGTGCCCATGTACGACCGCATGGGCAACCTCGGGTCGGTGCACTGCAAGCGGTCCGCAAATAAGCAAAAAAACGGGCAAACGCGCAAAAAAAAGAAATCCGCAAAATCACACGAATTCGCAGATTTCAAGTTCGATTTCGAGTGAATTCGCACCCCGCGAATCTCGCCAAATTGCAGAAAAACAAATTTTGTAAAACTGAAAGCACTTAGCAGGTGCAAAAGTTCAAGCTAATTTGTAACCATTCCCTGTAGTGCTTCCTGAGGGGCCCCTCCAGAGTTCAGTTGCTACTTGCAACTATTCTCTGACCCGGCTCTGACCCTCCAAGCAGGGTCAGAGAATAGTTACAAGTATGGCACAATGCTCCTGTAAAAAATGTTTAACTGCAACAGGAAGCACTTACAGCTAAGGACGCAGGTGCCAGACTTAAAGCTCCAGCCTCAAATAAATTCATCTCAGTTGAGGCTGGGAAGGTGTGCTTTGCTTTCCCCCCATAATCTACAGTGGTGAACAAGAGGGTGGTAGTGGTGAGCCAGAGGGTGCTGTGATAAACTAGATGGGGACAGTGATGATCCAGAGGGTGGCAGTGGCAAACCAGAGGGTGGCAGTAATGAACCAGAGGGTGGCTGTGATGAACCAGAGGCTGGCAGTGGTGAACCAGAGGTTGGCAGGGATGTACCAGAGGATGCCAGTGATCAACCAGAGGGTGGCAGCCTTGAACCAGAGTGTGGCAGTGATGAACCAGAGGGTGGCAGTGGTGATCCAGAGGGTGGCAGTGATGAACCAGTGGGTGGCCGTGATGATGCGGATGGTGGCAGTGGCGAACCAGAGGGTGGCAGCAATGAACCAGAGGGTGGCAGTGATCTACCAGAGGGTGGCAGTGGTGAACCAGAGGGTGGCAGTGATGATCCAGAGGGTGGCAGTGGCAAACCAGAGGGTGGCAGTGATGAACCAGAGGGTGGCAGTGGCGATCCAGAGGGTGGCAGTGATGAACCAGATGGTGACAGTGATGATCCAGAGGGTGGCAGTGACGAACCAGAGGATGGTAGTAATGAACCAGAGGGTGGAAGTGATGAACTAGAGGGTGGCAGTGGTGAACCACAAGGTGATAAACCAGAGGATAGCAGTGATGAACCAGAGGGTGGCAGTGGCAAACCAGAGGGTGGCAGTGATGAACCAGAGGGTGGCTGTGGCAAACCAGAGGGTGGAAGTAATGAACCAGAGGGTGGCAGTGGCAAACCAGAGGGTGGCAGTGGCAAACTAGAGGGTGGCAGTGATAAACCAGAGGGTGGCAGTGATGATCCAGAGGGTGGCAGTGGAGAACCAGAGGGTGGCAGTAATGAACCAGAGGGTGGCAGTGATGAACCAGAGGGTGGCAGTGGTGAACCACAAGGTGATGAACCAGAGGATAGAAGTGATGAACCAGAGGGTGGCAGTGGCAAACCAGATGGTGGCAGTGATAAACCAGCGGGTGGCAGTAATTAACCAGAGGGTGGCAGTGATGATCCAGAGGGTGGCAGTGGCAAACCAGAGGGTGGCAGTAATGAACCTGAGGGTGGCAGTGATGAGCCAGAGGGTGGCAGGGATGAATCAGAGGATGTCAGTTATCAACCAGAGGGTGGTACCCTTGGACCAGAGGGTTGCAGTGATGATCCAGAGGGTGGCAGTGGCAAACCAGAGGGTGGCAGTAATGAACCATAGGGTGGCAGTGGCAAACCAGAGGGTGGCAGTGATGATCCAGAGGGTGGCAGTGGCAAACTAGAGGGTGGCAGTGATGAACCAGAGGGTGGCAGTGATGATCCAGAGAGGGGCAGTGGCGAACCAGAGGGTGGCAGTAATGAACCAGAGGGTGGCAGTGATGATCCAGAGGGTGGCAAGGGTGAACCCGAGGGTGGCAGGGATGAACCAGAGGATGCCAGTGACCAACCAGAGGGTGGCAGTGGCAAACTAGAGGGTGGCAGTAATGAACCAGAGGGTGGCAGTGATGAACCAGAGGGTGGCAGTGGTGAACCAAAAAGTGATAAACCAGAGGATAGCAGTGATGAACCAGAGGGTGGCAGCGGCAAACCAGGGGTGGCAGTGATGAACCAGAGGGTGGCAGTAATTAACCAGAGGGTGGCAGTAATTATCCAGAGGGTGGCAGTGGCGAACCAGTGGGTGGCAGTAATGAACCAGAGGGTGGCAGTGGTGAACCAGAGGGTGGCAGTGATGATCCAGATGATGGCAGGGGTGAACCCGAGGGTGGCAGGGATGAACCAGAGGATGCCAGTGACCAACCAGAGGGTGGCAGTGGCAAACTAGAGGGTGGCAGTAATGAACCAGAGGGTGGCAGTGATGAACCAGAGGGTTTCAGTGGTGAACCACAAAGTGATAAACCAGAGGATAGCAGTGATGAACCAGAGGGTGGCAGTGGCAAACCAGGGGTGGCAGTGATGAACCAGAGGGTGGCAGTAATTAACCAGAGGGTGGCAGTAATTATCCAGAGGGTGGCAGTGGCGAACCAGTGGGTGGCAGTAATGAACCAGAGGGTGGCAGTGGTGAGCCAGAGGGTGGCAGGGATGAACCAGAGGATGCCAGTGATCAACCAGAGGGTGGCAGCCTTGAACCAGAGGGTGGCAGCGATGATCCAGAGGGTGGCAGTGGCGAACCAGAGGGTGGCAGTGGCAAACCAGAGGGTGGCAGTGATGAACCAGAGGGTGGCAGTGGTAAACCAGAGGGTTGCAGTGATGAACCAGAGGGTGGCAGTGATGATCCAGAGGGTGGCAGTGGTGAACCAGAGGGTGGCAGTAATGAACCAGAGGGCGGCAGTGATTATCCAGAGGGTGGCAGGGGTAAACCAGAGGGTGGCAGGGATGAACCAGAGGATGCCAGTGATCAACCAGAGGGTGGCAGTCTTGAACCAGAGGGTGACAGTGATGATCCGGAGGGTGGCAGTGGTGAATCAGAGGGTGGCAGTAATGAACCAGAGGGTGGCAGTGGCAAACCAGAGGGTGGCAGTGATGAACCAGAGGGTGGCAGTGGCAAACCAGAGGGTGGCAGTGATGAACCAGAGAGTGGCAGTGATGATCCAGAGGGTGGCAGTGGCGAACCAGAGGATGGCAGTAATGAACTAGAGGGTGGCAGTGATGATCAAGAGGGTGGCAGTGGTCAACCAGCGAGTGCTGTGATGAACCAGAGAGTGACAGGGGTGAACCAGAGGGTGACAGTGGTGAAACAGAGGGTGCTGTGATGAACCAGAGGGTGGCAGTGGTGAACCAGAGGGTGGTAGTGGTGCACCAGAGGGTGACAGTGGTGAACCAGAGAGTGACAGTGGCGAACCAGAGAGTGGCAGTAGTGAACCAGAGGGTGCTTTGATGAACCAGAGGGTGGCAGTGGTGAACCAGAGGGTGATAGTGATGAACCAGAGGTTGGCATTGGTGAACGAGAGGGTGATGAACTGGAGGGTGGCCTGGATGAACCACAGGGTCTCAAACAGGCTGGACCAGTAGAAACAACATGGTCGCGACCGTTGCGACCACACAAGTAAGTTCGCGTTCCCGAACTTGTAAAAAACCCTCGCAAACTGGCAAAAACCATTGCGAACAGGTAAAAAAAAAGAAATTTGCAAATTCGCACGAATCGCAAATTCGCAAATTTCACCCATACTTATGCACAATCAGATTAGGGTGCGGCCCGAGGAAGACATGATGTTACATCAATGTCATTTGGGGTTCAGAAGTAATATTGGCACTGTTGAGCAGTGCCTCAACCTCAACTTGTTTGATAGTAAATACATCTTAGCCAAAAAATCAGCTACATACCTAGCTTTCATGGATCTTACATCGGCCTCCGACTTTGTCAACAGGTCACAGCTTTGGACTATCCTTTTAAAGTACGACCTGGACGAGTCCCTGGTACATTTTTTAGCTTATTTACATAGAGACCTGCATGCCCGAGTGCTTATTGGTAGGGGTGGTTCAGTATCGAACGGTACTGAGGTGGGTAGAGGGATCAGGCAGGGTTGCGCCCTAGCCCCTCTTCTTTTTATCCTTTATATTAATGATCTGAATAAGTCTTTGGTAACACTCACCCATGATGTCCCTAGCATTAATGGCAACAAACTTCCCGCCCTGCTGTATGCTGATGATGCGGTGCTAATGGGCCACACCCCAAAAGCTCTCTGCATCTTGGTGCGGGGCTTTGTTGATTTCATGGCTAGTCTGGACCTATGCTCCAATTTTAAAAAATCCTTTTGAATGTCATGTGGCTCGAAGAAGTATTTTAACACATCAATTGTTTAAGACTCAGACTTTTTACAACGCACTCGCACTTCCCCTATTTAGGGCTGGTATTTTCTTCTAATGGACTGTGGGCTGATCATGTGGCGTACAGTAGGAGAAAGTTTTCTAATTCCACTAATATAATACTTGGTTTGCCCCACCCTAGGAACTCGGAGGTCGTATCTGCCATTGTTAAGATCTTTAAACTTCAATGTATTCCAACTGCTACCTATGGCACAGAAGTTTGGGGCTTTACCAATTGTGGTAGCATCCAGGGGGAAGAGAATAGATTTTGCTGTAAAATCCTGGGTGCTCTTATCTCCTCTTCACAGTACGCCTGCTACAGTGAACTTAATTTGCCATACATTGAAGATCATATCAAGGCTCGTCACGCACTGTTCCGCCTCACAGTAAGGAAGAATCCCACAGCACAACTCACCAGGGAGATTATATTAAAATGGGATAGGGGCATTGAAATACCTTGGCTAGCTGCTGTTCGCCAAAGCCTAACTAGCGTGAATTATGAATATTTATTTTTAAATCCTTCCGATTTTGGCATTATAAGTAAGAAAACCCTTCAGAAGGCTCTATATGCATTTTACAGAAAAGCTATATACGACAAATAGATTCAGAAAACCTCTCTTGCTAGATATATGCTTATTGAGAACATTTCCATGTCCCGTCTAGCTATCTTCTAAAACCCATTGGTCATTGGGGAAGGGTGATGGAGCAAGGATTCGCATGTGAAGTGACTTGCTCGTATTCATGAACCTCCAATAACGATAATTATTTAACCAACATGTTTGTCTTATTAATTTTGCACCTTCTACATGATCATCGGGTGTCCGAGAGAAGCTTGCTTCTGTGTATTACTAATCCTAATACGCTTGCATCTAAAATGGCTGCTGCTATGCGGGATTTTCTACTGCGCATGCATCTGTCATACTCACGTGAAATTACATACTTTCAGCTTTGGAGGGAAACTGTTGCTTCTGCGCACTATTGATAAGATGGCTGTTCTATGTTCTCACATGCGAGAAGCTTGCACTGCTGCTTATGCTAAGCTGTTTGTTCTGCCTAATTCTAATGCTATAGTTAAAAATTAAGATAATGGGTATAGAGTAGAAGTACATGGTATACAGTGTATTGATTTATTTCTGTGTTCTAAAACTGTTTCCTTTTACTTTTCATGCATCGCAATCTTTAGGCCTGGGAGGTGCTATTACTCCATTTTGAAAGTCCTTCTGCGCATGACAAGTTGCAGAGAGGAGCTGAACTCGAAGTCATTGAAATTGAGCCAAAACACAGCCTCAGCCAAGATACGCCTGGGAAGATGACTCCTGACCCTGCAAGAAGAAGATACATTGCATACAATGTATTTGTCAATAGAACAACCATTGTTAGGTGAAATGCAGTCGTCATGTAAAAGTAAATTGATGGGGCGGGAACGAAAAATTAATATTCAACACTGAAGTTACAGAATTTGAGGTGGTGCGATGACCTCTTCTCCTCTTTAGTCCAACCAAAATTGGGGATCCTTACACTTGCAACATTGTGGGGTGGTACACTGACCTGGAAAATGGTATAACTAGAGTAGGCTTAGCTAATTAATTTGTCCGACTTGTCCGAGTAGCTGACCTGTCACTGACCCAAAGCACTCAATAGGTGATTAAGAGCAGTGGTGCTGCAAAGCACTCTGTCAGAAGGTTCGCTGACCCAATCGGGGTCTGGGAAGCTGAAGTGCTGGCGAAGCACTTTGTCGGTGAATTCGATAACCCAATCTGGGTTCTGGCTAAATTACTTGCAGAGAGGGAGTGGCGCAGGCGTTGCAACTGAACTGCGGGTGCTGGTCTTAACCTTTGGTGGTCCTGTCCTGATCCAAATCTGGTTTATCCTGTCCTGAGTCTAATCTGCACCTGCGGGCCTACTGGCAACTACAACCTTTGGGGTTTTCTTTAACTGACCCGTGGCCAGGGTTGGTCTTCACACCATTCTAGGTAAATATAAATCTGTGTGGGTAATTGTTGTTAACATTTGCGTCCCTTTCTTTACCCTCATTAATTTGCTAAAGCTTTGATTGCATATGTTCCTTTTTCATACCCTTCCCTTGATAAATGATAATTCGTGTTTTGCTGTTTAATAGCGTGTTCCATTTTCTTACCCTCCTTATAGTTTAATGGTAATACGTTTTGTATGATTTCATAAGTGTTTATCTTTTTCTTCACCCTCCCTTTGAAAGTGGTTATGCTTGATTATTCGATTTAATAGAATGCTCCATTTCTTACCTTCGCTATAGTTATATGCTCAAATTGTTTTCATAATTGCATATTATGTTCCCTCTTTTTACCCACCCTTTGACAATTGCTTAAACTATGTCATTTAGTATGTTCCTTTTCTTTTTCCCACCCTTAGTAAACTATGAAATCTGATTAATTAAATAGCATGTTCCTTGTTTTACCTTCCCTTTAAATTACTAAATATTTGTCACAATATATATTTTGCATAGTTATACACTGTTTCTGATTTTGGTTATTGATAGTTTCATTGCTTTCAATCTTTGGATCATGATCTTTGATGAAATTTAGATAAAGTGTTCCCGAGTCTGTGGTTATTATATGAGTGCAAATGTTATTGTATTATTGGCTATCTACTTTAAAACTAACTCCCTGATCCACTAGGGTATAGTTACCAGTGACAAGGATTGGTAAGTCAATGGTATAGGACCTAGTGGAATAAAATATCTGGTAGTAGAGCGTGGGTTACCTGTTTAAGTAAATGTGTAAATGATTATGGGCCCAGGTGAGTATGGTGAAGTTATAGTCGGCTGACCTGCGCACTCTGTCAGTATATTTCTTTGGTAGCAGAGGAAAGGTTAGGGTTTAGTTAAAGATAGGTAGTTAGTTATTTGGTTATGATTTCATCCTTTTTGTTGATCGATCAAATGTGATATTATTTGAAATGTTTTGACATTTTATTGATTGTTGATATTTCATGAATTTTATGTATTAACCAAAATCGTTTGCACCTGTTATATGTTTGTCTGGAAAATCCAGGGACAGAATAGCGGGTGGAAGCCACATCTCAGTGAGGTCACTTACCCGCAGGAAGTTAGTGCATGGTTAGGTAAAACCGGAAGCACTATTTAGGGTGTTCTGTATGAATGTGTGAATAAATGATAGCAAAGAGTTCGCTAGCAAAACTTTTAGTGTGCTATCACCTTGAAAGGGTCACACAGAAGGAGTAGCAGGTTCGTCTGAGCTTGATTGATAGCAAAGGGGTTCGCTGGTGAAACTTTGGCCTTAGTATATATCCCGGAGTGGATTAGTCCAGACGAGTAACAGGTTCCCAAATGCTTGTGTGAAGGGTAGGCGAAAGAGATCTACTCGTAGTATATGAAAGGTAAACGGAAGGGACTTACTTGCAGTGAAATATTTCTTGTCTCTCTAGTCACTCAGGTACTGTGGCAAATGTTTTTACGTTGTTGATTAAAAGAAAAATTGCACTTTAAAATAAAAGAATTGAGTTTTTGCATTACCTTGTAAAAGAGGGAGTCAGTTGCGGAGCTGCGCTGACGTCACTCAGAGCCACGCTGGGATTGGTTGAGACAGCGGGTGTGTAGCTGAGATAATAATTGTAAAGGAGGGGTGAGCACAGGAGCGTGGGACCTCATCTCACGAAAAAAGCTGCGCAATCATTGGTTAAAATTAGTTTATAACTGCACTGTTGATTGGTCGATAAAAGACGCACTAGTATTGGGAGTAATTTGTAAACAAAAGTGATTGTATGGCCAGCTTTGCTGGCCATACAAAGAGAACTGCGGCCTGCTGTTTTGGTGTTCTTCGGGGCTTAAGACCGGTCCTCAAATTTTTTGATGCCTCTACCAGGCAGTTGGTGATTCAGGCGACGGTGATCTCCCGGCTTGATTACGCCAGCTCTCTTCTGTTGGGGGCCAACCAGGCAGAAATCACTCACCTGTAGCGTGTTCAAAACGCTGCAGCCAGAGCGGTAGTTGGCCTGCCCAGGTTTTGCTCCGTCTCGAACACTCTATGCTGCTTGCACTGGTTGCCGGTCAAGATGAGAATTCATTTTAAGGTCTTATGTCTGGCCTTTAAAATCTTGAAAGGTTTTGCTCCCCAGATCCTTACTAACCTCTTGTCTCTCTACACTCCGACCCGCTCTCTTAGATCCTTTGGCCAAGCTCTCGCTGTGGTCCCCCGGTTTAAGCTTAGTCGTGCTGGGGGCCGATCTTTTCGAGTGAGAGCGGCGGTGACTCTCTCCCTGTAGAGATCCGTCTGTTGGAGGATCTCTTGCTGTTCCGTGAGGCCATTAAAACCCTCTTATTCTAATGTTGTCCTGTAGCTGTGCCCCTTTTTAACAACTCTCTGCATCTAGCGGTGCTGTGTTCTACCTTGTCATGCGCCGGGATGCTCCTTTGCAGGAGCATCTGTGCGCATTATAAGTGCCCATAGCATTGTTATCGTACGATTTTGAATTTTTGCAAAATATATGTGGCATTTAAATAATCCAGAAACTCAACCTGATAGAAGATACTTAGCGTTTGCTAGAGAACAGATGATAAGAGGCAGACCTTACAAAATGTATGGAAGCGAGAGAAAAATGTCACTTGTAAATAGAATAGAGTCAAGAATTTCTTTAAAAAAGATAAACCGATTAAAACTAGAGAAGGAGGTATTATTCCACCACCAAATACGCCCGCATCATTTATGATGTTTGATAGGGGTTACCACACTTGAGTATGGTTAGAGAACTGGGTGGAATACACTAAAGATGACGGAATTTTGTCATTTCCCTTAGATGGTACATTTAATGGCAGAATTTTGTTTAATTTAAGGACACGGATGAATGATTTACATCCTAGACCTAAATTAACGCAATATGAGGCACTAGAAGAATGGGAGATTGAAGCTTTTGAGCGGGACAGACCTAGAACTGACAAAGGATTGAGTAAATTGTACCCTAAGGTTCAACGAGAAAGTAGGGATAAAAAAATGAAACAATGGAGACAGAACATGTTGGTAGATGGATTAAATCCTGTATTAACTTCAGAAGAAACCATTGGAAGTAAAAGGACTGAGAAAACAATACATATAATGACTAGTGGTGATTCAGACGATGAGTATATGGAGGATTTATTAATGAAAAATCCACCACCTTATAATGAGGGACCAAGTACAGTGAATCCAAATGCCCCATTTTTAAAACCACCTTTGATTCCGCAAGTGATACATGAGACCTCCATTGAAAGGGTATTACAAGAAAGAGAAAGAGAAGCATTGAATAAACAGAGAAGTGAATTAATTCAGAAAACTTCCCAATTAAATACAAGTCCCGAAGCTCTGACAATTCCAGTAACTATTGGCCCAGTTGTTCCTTATTACGGAGAGAAGCAGGTTAGTCCAAAAGCTCCAGTTATAACCACATCGGTAGTACAGCCAAAAAGGGAACCATTGATAGTAGATGACCATGCAAGTGAATGTGAGTCAGTAATCTCCTTAATGGATTTACCAATTAGGGAACCAGAGAGTAGTTCAATTAGGAAAACCACTCCTTTAAATTCAAGAGAAGTACAGATGGAGACGTCCTCTGGTATGAGAAGTGCAACTGTAGTAACTTCTGAAGAGATAGACAGATGGACACGAGAAATAGAGAAACCAAAGCCACAGCCAAAGCCATTAGACATATATAAATTGAGAATCGAATTGGAGGAATTTATGGCTGGGAATGTGGGATTGGACAGGCTAAATACTCTTAGTGAAGATGAATTATTATTTATTTGTAAAAGCATTACTCGAAATACAAGGGTGTACCATAAAAAAACTTAATGGACACCGCAGCCAGCATGGGGATTGACATTGGTAAATCAAAAGTATTGCAAAAACCGTATCGAGCAGAATTCTCTGACAAAGATTTAGAACACATGAATGTGTCAGGAAGAAAAGTGCAAATCAGAGAGCTACTAGCCTTATTACAGAAATGGGGAGAATTAGACAAATGGAGATGGGCAAAGAAAAAGGAAGAGGTTCGATCAAAACAAATGACTTCAGAGTATGTTTTAAAAGAAGCAGAAAAGGTGGAAAAATTATGCCCTATGCGAAAGGTACCAGGTGGAGGTTATGTGCATGTTCCATGGTCCCGACAAGATAGTGTGTCCTTTACAAATGATTTCCCAAAACTACGCGAAAAACTTATAGAATGGTACAAACAAGTCGAGAGATTTGTAAAAGTTTCAAAGTGTCTTTTGAAAGACTTAGATGGATTATTTGACATTGTAGTTCCAGTAGATTTGTGGACGGAATTCAAAATTGCTGTTGATTGGCCTAGTGAGGAGTACCCTAGAGACCCAAAGACAGGGGCACCTTCCGAGGATGTCATGAAGACGTACAATCAGGTAATACTTTACCTTAAAGGAAAGGTGCCTGCAAAAGAGATAGACTGGATGAGAATAGATAGAACCACCCAGAATAAAGACAAGTCTGTGCATGCATATTATGAACGTTTATTGCAGGTATTCAAACAGTACAGTGGACTGGATAACATAGATATGAAGGATATGACGCATTTCATTTATCGATTTGTGTTAGGGTTAAGACCTGAAATTTCACAATGGATTAAAGATAATAAAATTTGTTGGCAGGTTAAGCCCATAGACAAAGTCCTTAAATATGCCAAATATTGTGAAGATGAGCTAGAAAATAAACAAAAAGAGTTAAAGGAAAAAGTCATGTGGGCACAAGTAAAATTAGCAGAGCAACAAGAACAACAGTTAATCCAGATGAATAGTAACCAGAATCAGGGTGATGGAAATGGAGGAAAGCCAAGGGGAAAATTCAATAGAGATGAGGCTAAAAGGAAATTTCCTTGTCACGGGTGCGGCAAGTTGGGGCACTGGAAGAACGAGTGTAAGGCTGTGCAGAGTGGTAATGTGCCGATTAATGATTTGAATCCACAGACGCAGAATGCGGTGCCACGGAAAACCCAGCAGCAGGTAATACAGAATCGGTTACTCCCTGCACCTATGCCAAATTACAGGAGTAAAGCACAACAGAGTATAGATACCACAAATTGAAAAGGAAGGGAAAGAACACATACAGCAACTTCACAATTTCTACTGAGTGATACATTATTTTGTGAATAACCTTACTGAAGGTGCCTGAGGGGGGAGGACGAGGAGTGCGTGCTTGGCGCCTCCTTGCTGGTAGACCAGTCAAGGCCATACATTGAAGGAAAGGTTGAAGGAAATGATGTCACCTTTCTGTTGGACACTGGTGCTACCCGTTCTACTTTGAGAACAGCAGACGTTCTAAACCTACCCCTCTCGGGAGAAGCAATCCAAGTAGTGGGTGTTTCTAATAAACAAATTAGTATCCCAGTTACAGAACCAATGGAAGTTAGAATAGGGAATTTTAAAGAAATGCCTAGATTTGTTGTCTGTGGTTCAAGTCCTGTAAACCTGTGAGGTCGAGACTTACTTTGTAAAATGAATTGCACCATTTTCTGTACTCCAAATGGTGTTGAAATTCAAACCCCAGATGAAGATGGAATTTATAAATTAATGTTAGCAAGACCAGAGACAGAAATTAAAAGACTGACAATAGAGGACTTACCAGAAGAACTGCAACAGACGGTAAAACCAGAGGTATGGGATTTTACTGGAAAGGATGTAGGACTAATGGCAAATGTTGACCCAATAAAAGTGACCATAAAAGAAGATGCAGTATATCCAAATACTCGACAGTATAAAATGAGTTCAGAAATAAAATGCTGGTGTTGCTGTAGAAATGAAACGTTTGGTTGAAGCAGGCATTTTACAAGAAGTAATGAGCAGTCCATATAACTCTCCCATAACTGGTATAAAAAAAACGAGTGGCAAGTACAGGGTCGTACAGGACCTCCGAAAGGTTAATAAAATTGTTGTTCCTTGCTGTCCAGTCGTGCCAAATCATGCAGTGATTCTGTATCAGATACCGTGGGAGGCTGGATGGTTCACTGTCATTGACCTATGTCAACCATTTTTCTCGATAGCAAATTTCTTTTCGCATTTGAATTCGAGAGTCATGTTTATGTTTGGAATCGTGTCCCTCAGGGGTACACAGAAAGCCCCTTGATTGTTAATCAGATTTTGAAAAAGTGCCTTGAGTCTTTGGTGCTGCCTGGACAGTCAGTCTTGGTTCAGTATATAGATGACCTATTGGTGGCATCTAGAACTCCGAATGACTGTGTTGTTGATACCATTGCTTTACTGAATCATTTAGGGGAAGGAGGACATAAAGTGTCACCAGAAAAATTGCAATTTTGTGCCACATCAGTGAAATATTTGGGGCACCAGATAGAAAAAGGTGTCAGAAGAGTGACTTCAGAAAGAATCAGAATAATTAGAAACATGAATTTGCCTCAAACACAAAAAGAGATCAGAATGTTTCTTGGAGTTGTGGGATATTGCAGTCCTAGCAAAGCCCCTGATACAAATGACAAAGAAGAGAGCCGACGACCCAGTAGAGTGGGATGACGAAAGCATGACTGCTTTTGGAAAATAATTACGAGAATGTCTGTGTACAGCTCCAGCGTTAGGAATGCCTGACTATTCAAAAGATTTTGCACTCTTTTGTGACACACAAGATAATTGTGCACTTTCAGTCTTGACTCATATTCATGGATTGGTGCGACATCCTTTGGCATCATTTTCTTCCACATTAGACCCAGTGGCAGCTGCATTGCCCGGATATCTGAAAGCAGTAGCTGCAATCTGCATGAGCCTTGAGCAGAGTGAGTCCATTATTATGGGACATCCTGTAGCTGTGTATGTACCACATGCAGTTGTATGGGAGAATTCTTGTAGGTGCAGGAAATGTAAATATTGCTAGGTGTAATATTCTAAACCCAGCAACACTGCTACCTAATTCACATACTGCAGAAGTGAAGGGAGAAGTTGAACATGACTGCATTGACCTAACTGAATATAGCACCAAACCATGACCAGACATAAGAGAAGAGCCCTTAATTGATTCAGATTATGATCTATTTGTGGATGGCTCATGACATGTATGAGACATGAGGATGGAGGTGTGAGTGCTGCTTACGCAGTATGCTCCTTGGGAGGTCCAGTTGAAGCATCCCATTTGTCTGGAGTCAAGTCTGCACAAGTAGCTGAATTGGTTGCCTTGGCAAAGGCCTGCAAATTTGGGAAACCTTGGAAAGTAACCATATATACTGACAGCCAGTATGGTTACGGGGTTGTGCATGACTATGGACAATAATGGATGCAAATAGAGTTTCTGACTTCTTCAGGTACTCCAATCAGAAATTCTCAATATGTGAAAGATTTACTGGAAGCAATACAGTTGCCAAAAGAAGTGGTTGTGGTCAAGTGTGCTGCTCACAAATCTGGCAATGACAAAGTGACAGCTGGTAATCGATATGCTGACCAGTTAGCCCAACATTGTGCAAAATATAAAATGGCTGTTAATAAGAAAGTTGAGGTGAGCGGAAACAGCTGCCAACTTATGTTGTTAGAAGGTGTGAATACATGGGAAGAAGTGAGAGATTTGCAAAATGCAGCAGAACCAAAAGAAAGGGAAGAATGGAGGAAAACTGGTTGTCAGCGAAGGGCTGAGGATGGTGTCATTGTGCATTTTGATGAAATGCCAGTGTTACCCGACTGTCTGCTTGCTCCTATGGCTACGATGATTCACGGAGATTCTCATTCGGGAAGAGATGCTATGATACGTCTGTTCAGACAGTCATGGTTTAATACGAAATTCAGGAATGTACAGAGGCACTCTGCCAGAGGTGTTTGGTTTGTCAGCAAATGAACCCAGGCAGGAAAACAGTAGTGTTAACAGGAAAAATTGGGAAGGCAGAGGTCCCTTTATACGGTTGCAGATTGATTTCATTCAGTTACCCCCTTGCTGAGGAGTAAAATACATACTTGTCATTGTCTGCCTGTTTTCAAAATGGGTGGAAGCTTACCCCACACGTAGGAATGATAGCATCGCTGTAGCCAAACTGCTACTTAGAGAGCTGATACCACGTTTCGGTTTTCCAGTAACAATTGAATCAGACAGAGGCTGCCATTTTAATAATAAAATAATTGGTCTAATTTGTGAAGCATTTAAAATTAAGCAAAAAATACACTGTGCATATCGCCCAGAGGCTTCTGGAGTGGTAGAACAAATGAATGGCACAATCAAGCCTGGGAAAGATGTATGAGTCTACTCGATTGGAGTGGCCAGATGCTTTGCCACTTGTTCTGATGGGACGTAAAAGTATTCCAGACCGGAACACAGGCTTAAGTCCCCATGAGATACTGATGGGAAGAGCAATGAGGCAAGCATGGGTGCCAGGACACAAGCTGCTAAATATATCTGATGATTTAGTACTGGAGTACTGCAAAGAGCTGGCTGACCAAGTGCGTTCTATCTCTCACCTGGTTGGGGAAGACGCTGTCGCCAGACCAGCAACTCCAGCACATGACCTGAACCCAGGTGATTGGGTGGTGCTGAAGAAACATACTCGAAAATCTTGCCTTGCACCAAGGTGGGGAAAACCACGACAAGTAATTTTGGTTACCACCACAGCTGTAAAGTGTGCAGGAGTTCCACACTGGATTCATGCCAATCATACGAAAAAGGTGACTGAACCTGAAGAAACTGAGGCTGAAGGTTGTGCAGCTGAGGGGTCTCAAGAAATCGATCCTGACTAGCTGAAGACGAACAACTGAGCACCAGTCAGGATGATTGGATTCTAGTAGTCAACATACCATAATCACAACATAATCTGAGCGCCAAGATACCCGTAGGGTGAAAGGTTGCCCTATATAAGAAATAAATACATGCATACATACATACATACATACATACATATCTGCAGAATATGTGAGAACCAGAAGTCAAGCTTATCAAGATAGGCAGAGTGATAGTGAGGATGAGACAGGTGTAGAAGAAGGTACTCAGATCATAGAAATCCAAGTCAAAAGTGATTCTGAGGAGGACCAGATAGGGAAAGATCAAATAATCGACACTCCACCAAGAACTCCTGAGCCTGAAAAGGGACAGATAGAAATTAGGGCGGAGGCTCAAGCAGAAGAAAATCAAGGGTTCGAAGAGCTTGAGCAGGACCAGTCAGGAATAAAAAATTGTGTTCAGGACGAAGAAGGTGAAACAGACAAAAGCCAAATTCAGCAAATACCTGAACAAGGCCAGATTAGTGACCAGGCAGAAGAAACAGAAATAAGACCTGGATTGAATCAGATAGAAAGAGAAACAGAAGAGAGCATTGAAATAGATGTGCCACAACCGAATGAACATAAAAGAGTATTTGAAGAAGGCCAAAGCACAGTACCAGTTAAAAGACTCAGAAAAGGAGACAAATGGCCTAGGTATGTCAAAAGACTGAGACTAAGTTTAAAGAGAATTAATAAAGAACCTGAACAAGTAAATGAAATAACCAGTCAAACTGATCCACCTGTAATACAGCGAAGAAGAAGAAGTCCACGATTAAAGAGACTGAATAATAAATACAATGGCCCCGAGTGGAGCTACATTATTTTGGAAGATTTTGAAAACCTGGAAACAAGTGACGAAAATGATGAAGAATTGATTACTGATCAAACTGACGAAGAAGTAAGACCAACCTGAAATTTGCACAGGGTAAAAGCTGTGAAAAAGATACAAAGAGGGGTTGAATCTCCTTTAGTCAGAGATGGCTAATCATACTGTTAATGGAAGACCGAAAAGAAATAGTTTTAAAACATGCTGTAGAGTATGTTTATGTAGTATTGCAATAGTACTTGTAGTTTGGATAGGATTAACAATAGCTATTCCTTACATGATGAGAAAAGGCACAAAAACGTACACTAATGAACAATTGCCAAAAGATACAGAAGAGCTACCAACGAGAGATACACCACAAAGAGTAGATACACAAGAGAGAGCACTAACATTAGACAAACTAAAATAGACTTAGAAGCACCAGATGAGGAAGGACTGCCATATAATAGAATTAAAGATAGAACTCATTTAAATGTATTTGCAAACCTATAAGCACACTATGTAGAAGCAATGGAAATAGAAGACTGTTATGTCTGCATGAAGTTACCTACTTCGGTAGCTGAAGGTGTAACCTACCACCATTTACCACTAACATATGGAATTTCATGTAGTGTTTTAGCTAGTTTATTCTATAAGAAAGGACCTTTACAGTATTATTATTCTAATTTAGACGTGATATTTTCTGAACCTCCTATTCGTAGAGACCTAAATCCTGTAAATACTACTAGAAATGTAGGACGTTACATGAGTGAATATTTTCTAACTATAGGTACAGTAGATATAGATGATGCACACAAGAATAATCTAACATGTTTATTGCAAGAAAAAGAAAAGACATTTTTGAATATGGTTGAGAAAAGGAGAGAGAATTTCCAAAGAAAAGCAAATGATAAGAATCATACAATTCTTAAATGGGCTGAAAGCATAGGGAACACCTCAAATGGTGGGGCTAATGCTGCTATTTTGCTGGATTTCAAAACGAAGGGGAAACTCTGCCTCCACAGAGAGAAAACTAGTTATTATAACAATGTATTTATTGGTTCCAGTGAATGTGAACACAATTACAAGGTAATTGGGGGTTGGGGTTTTAAAAATGAGTCTGAACCTGTGTTTCCTGGAGTTTATTATATATGTGGGAACAAGGCCTATTACAAATTACCAGATCACTGGTATGGGAGTTGTTATTTTGGAATAGTTTTCCCTAAGATATATCATGTGGATAAAATCCCTGGAGCAATGGAGAAACTGATACGTAGTAAAAGAGCTCGTTTTGGTGAAATAGTAGGTGATATATTTCAGACCCTCCAGCATTTCGCAATTTCGCGATCCGCGAAAAAATCGCGAAATCTGCTTAGTAGCGCGATGGCCGCGATATTTAGTATTTTGGCCGCTATAAAAAGGTCTCCCGGCAAACCAGCCTTCTTATTGGCTGCATACATGCACGTCACTACGTGCCGTAGTCAGCCATCAAATAGCTGCTTCCTCCTGCAACATTATAGGTGGCAGTTTATTCAGTGAGTGAGTTAGCCTCCGAGAACACGCTCAGTTGTAAGTTATTTTAAGTGTAGCCATTCCCGGGATCAGGTGGGTCGGCCTGAATTAATGAGGCATTCACACAGGAAAGCAATCAGTCCGGGCCGGTCGTGCAGCTGGTAAGTCAACTGCTTCCCGGTTTTCCGGATTACTTTCAGATAACGGAAAAGTCTAGTCCTGCTATTTTTAATATCCTACTCCCCAGACTCATCCCTCGGTCTTCGCTTTGGTCAACCCCACCCACATCACTCACTGACAAGGCCCAGTGACTGGCGAGTTCGTATGGGATAATGAAGTTCGGATGAGTGAGTTTCATAGGAAGATGGAAACGGCTGCCTTTGTGTCTCGCCACAGGTGCATCTTGCAATCTGGCACTTCTTCCTCGCCTGTGTTACGAAAATAAATGCTGCATACCGTGCAGACGAGAGACGGGAAATGAGGCCCTGTCCATGCCTACTATGAGGAAGCAAGCATTCAGATATTCCCGACATTCAAGGTCACAAAAGTCAAGCAATTACAGTGTTAAGGGAGCGGGACTGGCCAAAATGTTCGAGCTGTTCAAGTTAGGTAGTGTTTCAGTGAGTGTCGCTGCGCAGTTTTACGCTCCATCAGAGAAGTAGCAATGTGTAATTTGTGTGGGCTGTCTAGAAATACATGTCACTATTTACTTTGCAACAGTTGAAACCCGGGGGTGATCTTAATATGATAAAACCCTCACTTGCTAGGACATTTTGTGGGATGGAGCAAACGTAATATGTTCCCTTATATCTACACCGTCAGTTATTATCCCCTTTATGTGTATACACCCAGGAAATTTAGCATCCGACTGGCAGGAGGGTACACTCAGCCATGACATTGCTGCTTCCGTGCTGTAAGGAGCACAGTGCCAGCATCTTATCATTCTCCTATCTGTTGCTGCAGCTTTGGAACTCCATCCATTATCACCTATGGTTTAGGGAAAAAATAAAAACATACCTCCTTCTAAAGTAACAGCAGGCATGTGATGTGGTAGTTAAAATCTAGTGTCTTGTGCCCATTACTCAAAAAAGACTTGAAGTCAAATGTAGAGCTTCCGACTTTCCTCACCTGAGCAAGATGTCTTCCCAATGTTAAAAGAGAGGCAGGGTGACAAACACTAAGATGATGTTAAAACGTGTTTTCATGGAGATTCCTAAGGATGTGGGAGATTCAACAAGCTCTCCTATTAAAAAAGAGAGAATCTGTGGCACAAATATAACATTTGGCAGGGAGAGCCAGTAAGCATTTCTTACAATCTTGCGCTAGATATTACAGCTTGTGAAGTTTGAATATTGGTTGTGAACTTAGCTCAACACTTTATATTTTATTGGTCCCATAAAATACCAAAGGACTTTATCTTGGGAAACGGAGCTTGGTCAAGATGGAAAAGGATTTCTTCTTCACTTAGGCCCTTGTAAGTTGATCTCTCTTCTTTCTTGTTTACATTGTGAATCCTTCAGAGTGACAGAGGTAAGCATGCATATTTGCGCTGAAACAAAACGTTACTGCTCCATTTGAGATCATTTGTGGTGATCTGGGCACCCACCACCATCAATAACAGAGCTGAGAATTACACGCCCTTCCGCCTTAGTGATAGCAGACAAAAACTGTGTCCAAACTGTTGGGAGGCATCCACTTATTGGGGTAGGACTAGAATTAGACGTGATTTAGGAATTAGGGGCAACATATACCTGGATACTGGAAACTCATTGTGACGCCTGCCGTGGGCATGACTGTTGAAACCCGGGGATGAGAGCCAACTATCCTGTGTGTAGGTTGCAGGGAACACTGAGTGAGGATGCATGTGCGAGAGGAAAGCAGTTGGATGAGTTTTGAATCTTCCCACTCTGTGAGTGGACTCAGGCTCTCATCTTGGATTCAGTACAGCTCCCTCCTACAAGGTTAGGACTGGAGCTTTGCTTCCGTAAAGCTGTAGATACCTATTTCAATGTGAAATAACCTGCTAAAAGAGTTTCCATTGATTTCAGACTGAAAATAAACGATTATGAGTAAAATAAAGTGCCGCAAAAATGCCGCTAAATGTCCATATTTGTGTCGCTAAATTTCCATATTTGTGCCGCTAAATTTCCTAATCCATGCCGCAATATCCTGGGGGGTCTGATATTTAATGCATTGATACGAACAGTGGGAGTGGCTCTGAATACACACAGAATTTGCAAATTGTCAACAGTAGTGGATCGGTTATCAACTGACACTGCTGGAGGGTTCTTGATGGTCAATACCGAATTGGTTGCGATCAGATCAATGATTTTACAAAATTGACCTGATCTTGATACATTATTGGCAAAAGAGGGCGGAGTCTGTAGAATGTTGAAAGCGCAACATTGTTGCACTTACATACCAGACAAAAGTGTTGAAATTAAAAGGTATGTGAGGAATATTACTAATCTGGAAAAAGAGCTTACACCACTGGAGGTTGATAGTCAATCAAGTTGCCGGTCTATGTGTCCACACCATCGGACTTCTGCATCGTGTTTTTCCCACTCTTGCCTGACCACCATCGTAAGACCTTGGTCCAGACGTTGGTGATCAGTAGATTGGACTACTGCAATGGCCTACTCATCTCGGCCAATGAGGAACAACTTAATTGTTTGCAAGTGGTCCAGAACACCGCAGCAAGACTGGTACTCAATGCCCAGCCCAGAACCTCTTCCCGCCCGCTCCTGGATAGCCTTCATTGGCTGCCGGTTCGGCAGCGGGTTAAATATAAAATCTGTTGCACCATTCACAAATGCCTCTTTGGTATAGGCCCCAAATATCTAACAGATAAGTTTATCCCATATAGCTCTGGACGCTCTCTCCACTCTAGCAATCAGCAACTGCTTCAGGGCCCTAGGATTAAGAGAGTGAGACAGGGAGGACGTGCCCTTTCTTACAAAGCCCCCATTCTCTGGAACTCTCTTCCACTTGCCTTGAAAACCAATTTAAATTTTCAATCCTTTAGGAAGGGCCTAAAGACCTATCTTTATTCGACTTCATAGTTCTCTGGTAGCTCTACATCTCTACTATTAGTCTAGCATTTGCACCCAGGCTCAAGCGCGGAGATATCCCCTTCGGGATCGAATCCTGCGCTATATAAGAAACTAAATAAATAAAATAAATAAATAGTGCATGGAAGAGCCTTACTGATGGTCTCTCCTCTGTAGGTAGTTGGCTTTCTAATGTAAGAAAGAGTATTGTAGGTAAAATACTGATTCCAATGGGGGGAAATAGGCTTACTACTTTTAGGAATAGTGATTTGTTGCAAATGTCGAAAGCATAAAAATAAATACTCCATGCATAGGCGAGGAGTAAAGAGAAATATTGATGAGCTTGAATTAGAAGAAATGAATAGCAAAATATATAACAAAATGAAAAATTCTCATGGTAATAATGAGAAAAGGCAAAATAGAAAGGTTGAAGAGATTTAGTTGGGTGAAATGTGAAAAGTTGGCATCTGTTTTCATTAATTTGTGATTTGGGGTCCGGAAACACTCGGACAGATGCCGTGAGGGCAACGCCCAGTTTGGACTTACCTGTCACTGCTTCAGGGACGCCACAGCTCCTCCTCAGCGCTGCGTGGGCAGCGGCGACTGCTTCTCCTCACGCCAGACCGGGACCAGGCGACAGCGGGAAGACTACATATCCCAGGTGCCCGGGGGCCCCGGCGTTCCACCTGTGATGCGAGCTCTGCGCCCGGAGGCGCTACAAAGCAACAGGCACATCGAGAGTGCCTCAGGGATCGGAAACACTCGGACAGACGCCGTGAGGGCAACGGCCAGTTTGGACTTACCTGTCACTGCTTCAGGGACGCAACAGCTCCTCCTCAGCGCCGCGTGGGCAGCGGCGGCTGCCTCTCCTCACACCAGACTGGGACCGGGTGACATCAGGAAGACTACATATCCCAGCTTCCCCGGGCCCCAGCGTTCCACCTGTGATGCGAGCTCTGCGCGCGGAGGCGCTACAAAGCAACAGGCACATCGAGAGTGCCTCGGGGGCCGGAAACACTCGGACAGACGCCGTGAGGGCAACGGCCAGTTTGTACTTACCTGTCACTGCTTCAGGGACGCCACAGCTCCTCCTCAGCGCTGCGTGGGCAGCGGCGGCTGCTTCTCCTCATGCCAGACCGGGAGGGTGTGACAGCGGGAAGACTACATATCCCAGCTGCCCCAGGCCCCGGCGTTCCACCTGTGATGCGAGCTCTGCGCCCGGAGGTGCTACAAAGCAACAGGCACATCGAGAGTGCCTCGGGGGCCGGAAACACTCGGACAGACGCCGTGAGGGCAACGGCCAGTTTGGACTTACCTGTCACTGCTTCAGGGACGCCACAGCTCCTCCTCAGCGCCGCGTGGGCAGCGGCGGCTGCCTCTCCTCACACCAGACTGGGACCGGGTGACATCAGGAAGACTACATATCCCAGCTTCCCCGGGCCCCGGCGTTCCACCTGTGATGCGAGCTCTGCGCCCGGAGGCGCTACAAAGCAACAGGCACATCGAGAGTGCCTCGGGGGCCGGAAACACTCGGACAGACGCCGTGAGGGCAACGGCCAGTTTGTACTTACCTGTCACTGCTTCAGGGATGCCACAGCTCCTCCTCAGCGCTGCGTGGGCAGCGGCGGCTGCTTCTCCTCATGCCAGACCGGGACCGGGTGACAGCGGGAAGACTACATATCCCAGCTGCCCCAGGCCCCGGCGTTCCACCTGTGATGCGAGCTCTGCGCCCGGAGGTGCTACAAAGCAACAGGCACATCGAGAGTGCCTCGGGGGCCGGAAACACTCGGACAGACGCCGTGAGGGCAACGGCCAGTTTGGACTTCCCTGTAATTGCTTCAGGGACGCCACAGCTCCTCCTCAGCGCTGTGTGGGCAGCGGCGACTGCTTCTCCTCACGCCAGACCGAGACCGGGTGACAGCGGGAAGACTACATATCCCAGCTGCCCCGGGCCCCGGCGTTCCACCTGTGATGCGAGTTCTGCGCCCGGAGGTGCTACAAAGCAACAGGCCCATCTCCCGCTCACGCGGGACGCGCGCGGGTGTGCGTCGGGCTAAGCCCGGGCAAAGGGCTGTCTGTGGCCGTCCGGTGCTGGTCGTGGCTGGGCTGGGCCCCCCCCCCCCCTTGGCAGGATATATTCTATGGACACATCCCACAGCATATCAAGTTAGTGACTAAAACTGTTTTTCGTATTCGATATCCTAGCCGTAGTCTGTGATCTGTAGCCTGCTGGGAGCCACTTGCTGCATATTTACTTTGAGTGAATCTGATTAACTCACATTATGGGGAAAAGAACACCAGCAGTGTCTGGATCAAAGATCAGGCAGTAAACGGCCATAATCACTACTACTACCCCATTGCCAAGTCTAACAGCCATAGACAAAATGTTACGGAAGACTATTGGCGTCGTGGCAACGGCCATAGAGAACACTGAAAGACGCCTTTCACTCCCACCGAGCATGCCCCAATTTATGCATCAAGATAATTGATTTGACTCTCTGCTTGCTGCATCATATGCAGGGCTCCCCAGAGTGGACCCTAAAGATAACTGTATAATTCAGGACATGGCACCATCAGAACACCTTTATACGGGAAGCAGGCTTTCATCAACTCCCACCATGCTGACGTCAAACATGAATATGAGCCAAGACTCTTTACCGCTTTCAGTAAATGACTCGGTACAACTAGAGGATATAGAAGTGTGCCCGAACATTGATATGTCAAACACGGATAAGGAAAAGAGCGTCAGCACACCAGTACGAACTAGGGGGCAAAAGGCTAAGAGCAAATTGAAAAATATAGTCATTGAGCCACTAACAAATAAGCAAAGAGGCAAGGGTGGCCGTAAGCAACGACGGCGGGCACTTGGCTCTGCAGGGCAGAGAGGGGACAAGGGGGAGGGTCAGCCCAAAGACATAGATACTCAAACCTCAGAGGCCAGCATAGTGTTGGGGAATGAAGGATTTCGGGGGAGGATGGAGATCCTGTTTTCTACTTTATTAGTGCCCATGAGCCTACAAATCTCTACCATTGAAAAGAGGCTGAAAGTGATAGATGAACATGTAGCAAAACTGGGCACAGGGCTTAATTTAACAAATAAAACCAATTCAGGGACAATTAGTGGAACTAAGGCCAAAAATAATGCAGTTAACACAAAAACAGATGTCCTTAACAAAGCTCCTCCCCCAATACCAAGCACGAGTAAAAACTCAGTAAGTGCTCAACCTTCAGCCAAACGGGTGCCCGATCCTAACGCGGCAAAGGTAATTAGCCCAGAAGGCACGATCCCATCCACTGACATAAGTAAAAGGTCACCTGCTGGGCAAGTTAACAAGGATGCTCAAAACCTCCCAGCAGACAAGTTGGCCCAAGCTTCGGTAACCAAGGTGAGACAGGTCCCAGCCGGCATTAGTTTACCCCCAGAATGTGGAGCCTATGTTGCGGTCCTAGTTAATGTCCCTAAATTGAGGAAGGACCAAGAGGAAAACCCTGCATGCCTTAAAAATAGAACCCTCCACTGGCTATCTGGAAATTGTAACTTTCAATGGAAGAATTGAATGAGATAATTCTAACACAAAGAGTGGGATGGGTGGGCCCGTTGAGAAAAAAGTTTGAGGGGGACTGTATAATTATACATTTTAGATCCTCCCCAATGGGCACAGAAGACGCTTGCCAATGCCCCACTGCCCTCACCCTGGGAATTTAACACAACTCTGCTCCCCCTAGAATATTTTTATAGGGACTTAATGGACCCAAATTTTAATTTTAGGAATAATCCCTCATTGTGTCATCAGGCTATATTCCCAATGTACCCATTGCCCCATTCATGCTTTCCCATTCCCCCTCAGTAAAATCCAAGAGAGAGGCCCAACCTAAGGTTCAACCAAAATATGCCCCGGAATGAGTTGAGGCACATATATCACATCCCAACATATAACCGGTTTGAACAAGCCTTCTCAAACCTGGAAGATCAAGATTGACTGAGGAATAAGAAAACTAACAATAAACCTCAGGAGGCAAATGATAGAGGGGAACATTTAGTATCTACAAAAGTCAAAAAAGCTAGGGGAACAGCAGTGTATGATCACACGCCCTCACCTACACCCACACAATAGGATGTAAACCCAACAACGATTAAAGCCAAGCTGAGCATTGACAAAGGTGTTAGGACTAAGTTAGCCAGGCCCACCAGTAATTTTGACTTGACAATCCTTAGCTGGAATGTTGCTGGGTTAGAACCAAGATTGTCAGACCCGCAATGGGTACATTTATTATTATGCTTCAGGAAACATGGGCCACAGAAAACACAGAAAACATACATATAGAGGGCTACCACTGCTTTAGTGTGGCAGCATTCAAACCTGACTTTGGTCGCGCAGTGGGTTGACTACTCAATGGGATTAAAATATTGGCCGGGGGCACTATTAGAGACTTACCAACTGAGAACCCGAATGTACAGGTTCTCGAATTCAAGAGACACACTCGGATTTATTTAATACATTTTTATAATAATGATTTTAACTCTGTCCCCAATAAGAATTTCCTTGCGCTCTTCAAGATTTTACGCAATCAGGAACTAAATTCAGATATAGATGAGGAGACAGGGGTGATTTCAACGCGAAAATTACAAACAACCATCGATCAAAGGAAAAAACTCAATTAGATCAAGCGGAACGAAGGGGTACTGACTTAGAAAATGTGTTATTTGGGCACATTATTAGTAATGCCTTGGAAGCAGGTCCCATGTTAAGTGCTGATTATGCCCTCACATTTAGAGTCAGAGATTGTTTTTCAACCATTGATTTTATTTTTATGTCCCCCCACTTAATAGACTGTATAACAAAGTCCACAGTATTGGAAACATCATTTGGAGACCACAATCCTCTTACAGTTACCCTACATTTAGGGCCAAGCCCTGTATATGCTAATTTAAATGGTGCAAGAGATATCACATCCTCGGGAGACGGCCTGCGATTGAAATGGAGGGGAGTTGATAGCGGGCCATATTAGAAACTGTGAAAAAGGAACATTCCCACCTGATTAACTCCTGTCTATCCTATGATGGGAATTGCCTCAGGATAACTGCGGACTTCGGCAAATTATGTTTTGTTATAAAAACGTGCTTATCAGTCCCGCTGCCAAAGAAAGAGAAAGACCCAAGGTGGTTTGACCCCGCCTGCTCATTAGCAAACAGGGCACTGCGTAGGGCACTAACTACTAAACCCAGATGTACAGCAGAGGTACAGGTGGCTAGGAAACATTATAAATTTATAATTGCCAAATGGAAAGCTGCATTACTGATGGAGCAGTGGGAGTCACTGGTCGGAAGTGCAAACCAGAAGAGCAGTGGCCCCTTCTGGATGGCCGTCAGGAAAATGCGAGACATGGGCAAACAATTAACTTTGATTAGCTGTAACATAACCAGCAGTGTCTGGGAGGCCCATTTCTCTAAAATATATGCCACACCAACCGAGGAGACAAGAAGTTTTGTTCCTGGTCGTCTGTGTTGTTTACAGATTGGTCTCCTAGAGGTAGAAGTAGCCATCAGACAAAGCCTTGGCAACAAGGCTCCTGGTCCTGATGGACTCCCTATAGATGTTATTAAGTTCAGTCCGGATTTGTGGGCACCGATGCTTCTTAACGTTTTTAACAGTCTGCCCTCAGTGCCTATGCCCAATACCTGGTCCACCAGTACGATAGTCCCAATCTTTAAAAAGGGCGATAGGTCAGATCCGGCCAACTATCGACCGATCTCACTCTTGGACAACACCCTAAAAATTCTGGGGCGAGTCCTTTACAATAGGGTGTTAGAGTTGACAGAAGATAGTGAATTATTGGACCCCTGTCAGATGGGATTTAGTAGCAAGGTGGGTACGGTGGAGCAATGTCTGAATTTGAAGTTGGTCCCTGACAAGTATAACATCACTCGATCGTCCCCTATTTATCTTGCTTTTATGGATCTTTCATCCGCCTTTGATCTAGTCAACAGATCCAAACTTTGGTCCATTCTTTTGGACTATGGACTAGATGAGGTTCTTGTTAACTTTCTGGCCTACCTCCATACTGACCTCAAGGCACAAGTTAGGATTGGAATGGGCGAGGAAGTTTCCGGACCTATTAAAGTAGGTAGGGGGGGTCAGACAGGGGTGCGTTTTAGCACACCTGCTTTTTATCATCTACATCAATGGTTTAGCTAAATCTTTAAAACAGGTGACTCCAGATGTGTCAATAATCCAGGGGGCAACCATTACCGGTTCTTTTATACGCAGATGATGCGGTCCTTATGGGCCGCACACCTAATGCCCTCCGTCAACTTGTTAAAACTTTTGTTCAATATATGGAGGCTCTAGACCTGCGTGTGAATTTCAAAAAATCTTTTATTATGACATGTGGCCCAGGGAAACGGAAGCTTAATACCATACATGTAGGGACAGATAAATTAGAATCTGTGAATACGTTTCCATATCTAGGGTTTGTTTTCGCTGCGAACGGCTCGTGGCGTGGGCATTTGGCCCACGCCACGGGCAAGTTCTCGAAAGCCACCAATTCCGTCTTGAGCTTGCCACGCCCAAAGAAAATAGGTGCCACTAGAGCTATTTTAAAAATGTTTAGGTTACAGTGCATACCAGTAGCCACATATGGGGCAGAGGTTTGGGGTTTGGGGATAAGTCCCAGTATTCAACGAGAAGAAAATCGATTTTGCAGAAAAATACTGGGTGCCCCAATCTCATCCTCTGAGTTTATTTGTCACAAGGAATTAAACCTCCCCTATACATGTGATTTTATTAGGACAAGGCCAGCTCTATTCTGGCTTAGGATCTGGAGGAATAACTCAGCTGCCCTAACACAGGATATTATAAACGATTGTCTTAAATGTGAAAAGGGCTTAGCTATCCCGTGGCTTGCGGGAGTTTCAAAGATACTGTGTGCCGTGGGTAGGGGAGATCTTTTCTCCGACCCATCCAAGATCGAGCCCAAAGATAAGAATGAGGTCAAACAAGCACTATATGTACTTTATAACTCAGAAAGAATGGGAAGGGAATCACTCAAATCTACCGTTGTGACATACATGGGGAATGAACTGTGCAGGCAACCGCTCCCACCCTATCTTACTCTCCCCATGACCAACTGGGAAAGATCACTGTTATTCCGCCTAAGAGCAGGCTCTGTGAAATTTTTATTGGGCTTTCCTTTGGGTTATCATCATACAGCACATTATAACCCATGCCCGTGAGATGGGATTAGCACACAGAATGATTTGCACTTTCTATTTTTCTGTAAATTTTATTTAAAGTATATTAACTGGTTTTTAACTCCATATTTTAGAAAGCGAAGACCCCTTTCTTTAGGGGACTCTTATTTAATGTTGCTTTCTTTGGATACAGATGAATTAACTTTTCAAACTAGCACTTTCTTCAGACTGATAATTCGTGTACGCAAAATGATGGAAAACCCCTGAAAAATTAGATTTATGAGAGCTGTAATACATTTTTAGGATTATGATTACTGTAAATAGATTTGTATAGAGAATGGGACTGTTTTTATTGTATGTACTTTTATGAATTTTGTGAAATTCGAATAAAGGTCTTTTGAATTGAATTGAATTGAATTGAATTGAGTTGGGTGAAATGTGAAAAGTTGGCATCTGTTTTCATTAATTTGTGATGATATAAAATATAATCAAAGAGGGGATTGATGGAGAAAGTTAAGTGAAGCATGTGAAGCGACTTGCCCGTATTCATGACCCTCGAATAACGATAATGAATTAACCAACATGTTTGTCTTATTAATTTTGCACCTTATACATCAACATCGGGTGTCCGAGAGAAGCTTGCTTATGTGTATTACTAATCCTAATACCCTTGCATCTAAAATGGCTGCTACTATGCGGGATTTTCTACTGTGCATGCGTCTGTCTTACTCACGTGACATGACGTACTTTCAGCTTTGGAGGGAACCTGTCGCTTCTGCGCACTAGTGATAAGATAGCTGCTCTATGTTCTCACATGCAAGAAGCTTGCACTGATACTTATGCTAAACTGTTTGTTTTGCCTAATTCTAATGCTATAGTTAAACATTAAGATAATGGGTATAGAGTAGAAGTACATGGCATACAGTGTATTGATTTATTTCTGTGTTCTAAAACTGTTTCCTTTTACTTTTCATGCCTCGTAATCTTTGGACCTGGGAGGTGCTATTCTATTACTCCATTTTGAAAGTCCTTCTGCGCATGACAAGCTGCAGAGAGGAGCTGAACTCGATGTCATTGAAATTGAGCCAAAAGACAGACACAGCCAAGATACGCCTGGAAAGATGACTCCTGACCCTGCAAGAAGAAGATAAATTGCATACAATGTATTTGTCAATAGAACAACCATTGTTAAGTGAAATGCAGTCGTCATATGAAAGTAAATTGATGGGGTGGGAACGAAAAATTAATGTTCAACACTGAAGTTACAGAATTTGAGGTGGTGTGATGACCTCTCCTCCTCTTTTGTCCAACCAAAACAGGGGATCCTTACACTTGCAACATTGGGGGGTGGTACACTGACCTGGAAAATGGTATAACTAAAGTAGGCTTAGTTAGTTAATTTGTCCGACTTGTCCGAGTAGCTGACTTGTCACTGACCCACTGCACTCAATAGGTGATTAAGAGCAGTGGTGCTGCGAAGCACTTTGTCAGAAGATTCGCTGACCCAATCGGGGTCCGGGAAGTTGAAGTGCTGGCGAAGCACTTTGTCGGTGAATTCGATAACCCAATCGGGGTTCTGGCTAAATTACTTGCAGAGAGGGAGTAGCGCAAGCGTTGCAACTGAACTGCGGGTGCTGGTCTTAACCTTTGGTGGTCCTGTCCTGATTCAAATCTGGTTTATCCTGTCCTGAGTCTAATCTGCACCTGCTGCCCTACTGGCAACTGCAATCTTTGGGGTTTTCTGTCTTTAACTGACCAGTGGCCAGGGTTGGTCTTCACATCATTCTTGGTAAATATAAATCTGTGTGGGTAATTTTTGTTATATTTTGCGTCCCTTTCTTTACCCTCCCTAATTTGCTAAAGCTTTGATTGCATATGTTCCTTTTTCTTACCCTTCCCTTGATAAATGATAATTTGTGTTTTGCTGTTTAATAGCGTGTTCCATTTTCTTACCCTTCTAATAGTTTGATGATAATATGTTTTGTATGATTCCATAAGTGTTTCCCTTTTTCTTCACCCTCCCTTTGAAAGTGGTTAACCACTTCACTGCGGGGTGTTTTCCTCCCGCTGTGTGGGGGGAAGGGGGGCTGCGCACGGCGCCGCTGTGCTTGTGACGAGCTCAGCTCGTCATGAGGCACAGTGGAGCTGCACTCATGATGAGCTGAGCTCGCCACAGCCACACCCGTTTTGGAACGTTCAGCACAGCGGGTAATTATCCCCACGTGCGAACGTTCCAACGTCTGTGACGAGCTCAGCTCGTCATGAGTGCAGCTTAACCGTGCCTCATGACGAGCTTAGCTCGTCACAAGCACTCAACAGGTTAAGCTTGATTATTCGATTTAATAGAATGCTCCATTTCTTACCTTCGCTATAGTTATATGCTCAAATTGTTTTCATAATTGCATATTATGTTCCCTCTTTTTACCCACCCTTTTACAATTGCTTAAACTATGTCATTTAGTATGTTCCTTTTCTTTTTCCCACCCTTAGTAAACTATGAAATTTGATTAATTAAATTGCATGTTCCTTGTTTTACCTTCCCTTTAAATTACTAAATGATTGGCATAATATATCTTTTGCATAGTTATACACTGTTTCTGATTTTGGTTATTGATAGTCTCATTGCTTTCAATCTTTGGATCATGACAGTTGATGAAATCTAGATAAAGTGTTTAAACTTTCCCGAGTCTGTGGTTATTATATGAGTGCAAATGTTATTGTATTATTGGCTATCTACTTTAAAACTAACTCCCTGATCCAATAGGGTATAGGTACCAGTGACAAGGATTGGTAAGTCAATAGTATAGGACCTAGTGGAATAACATATCTGGTAGTAGAGCGTGGGTTACCTGTTTAAGTAAATGTGTAAATGATTATGGGCCCAGGTGAGTATGGTGAAGTTATAGTCGGGTGACCTGCGCGCTCTATCAAGGGGTTTGCTTTTTCGGCTGAGGATTGACACACTGACATTTTTGCTTTGCTTTCTTGTGGGGTAGAATTCTAACCTTGATCATTTGCAATGTCCATGTAATAGCCAATATAGACAATCTATGCTGCATTTTTATTCTTCTGTAGTTACAATTTAAAACACACCAAAAGGTTTTTGATACCATATTTTAAGGCTATCCCGGTGATTGATTATAAGGTAGCTTATGGGAAGGTTATTGTCTTGGAAGATGAAGAGCTAACCTTCCGGGTCGGATCCTTTTTGAAAGTTGCAGCGCGCACTCCTAACTCAATGTGTACTCCTTGAAGTCTGTTATTTTTACTTTCGCTTTTTATTGTTTTTTAACATTGATAACCAAACTTCTTGATTAATTTTTGTCTTGCATCTGTACCTTTTTAATGTGCATTGTATTATTGGAGGACCTGTTTTAATTGGATCATTCTTACTGTAATATGTTGTTATTTGACTGTACTTTTATGGATATATGCTTGTATCTGAATAAAGATTTTGAATCTGAATCTGAAAGCCCTCCATGTTCTGGGACCCATCTACTTGCAGAAGAGGTTCGCTTTCTACACTCCTGTGAGACAGTTGCATTTTGCCTTCCACCTTTTGGCGCAGACTCCTTGGTTCAATCGCCAGAGGTTGAGCGGGAGTTCTTTTGCCCGGATAGCTGTGCTGGCATGGAATGCACTGCCATTGGCCCTACGTGGTGACAAAGATCTTGCGATATTTAGGAAAAAGCTGAAAACCTTTCTCTTCTAGCTCTGCCTTCTTATTCGGGACTCTGACCCCTTTTCTGGCTCGCGCCGGGACACTCCTTGGAGTATCTGTGCGCGTTATAAGTTCATATAACATAACATAACATGCTATGTGATTGTGTTTCTTTAATCCAATTCCGGGCTCACAGCTGGATCCTATTGGTCAGTGAGCCGCCTGTAGTGTCTAAGGTCTAGTAGACACAAGAAGTTCTGTTAAATAGGCTTTCGGTCAGAATACAAATGCATGTGAGTAAAGATAGGAGCAAGTTCTAAAGGTGCCTCCCCCATGGAATGGTGGTCACTAGAACCTGCCAGTACCTCTGTGGGATGAGGACCATGTGTTGGATGTTTTTTCTGTTTCTGACTATGATTGGATGGTAACTGGCACAACCTACAAGTTTGGTTTCTCCAATTGTCACCTCTTGCTGTTCTCTACGTAAACTCTATGCCGCCTCAAGCCACTACCTGCCAATTTTAAGGATGGGATTAGTATCCTCCTGTCTGGCTTGACAAGTGCAAAGTGCCCGCCTCTCACTCTAACAACTCGATCCGATTGTACTGATCTACATAGAGCATTCTGTCTCAAGCATGCTTCAGACACATAGCGCCAAGACACCTCGGCAGTAGTGCGCTCTACAAATACCTCCAGTCAGTCAGTAAGTCAGTCAGTCAGGCACATACCGCCATGCACCTATCCACTCACTCTTTCACACAGACACGTTTACAACATATCCCAGACTATACAGTTGAATGCAGTCCTCTCACCAATAGGAAAAAGCTTAAATTCCCTTATATTAATCCTGGTACGACATATGGAGAAAATACCCTTTTCCACCAAGGGAGAATCACATCCACCTGTATGCACATAAGTAGCTGGAGAAGTCTAAATAAGAGGAGAAACACATGTTTTGCTTGCAAGAGGTCTACATCAAAGTTTATTTGGAAAACTGTAGCAGAGAAAATGTACTTCATAAACCAAGAAACAATGAAGTCACATAGATAAGAATTTAAATGCTCCTTAACATAAACATTATGCCGGTGAGATGGGGGGTCAGGCAAAGGGGCCTGAAGGATACATCTGATAGCCATAATATGTGGTGATGAGAGTGGTGTGAGACAGAGATCAGTCAGTCAGGAGGGTCTCACTCTATGGTAAAACTCCCCAGCTAGGAGTGTATGTCTGTTCCCCAAGCATTGACTGTGTGCGTGTCTCAGCATTGCTTGAGGGCAGCCATTGTGAACTAGTTGGTCACTGACAGGTAGATGTAAGGCCTTTTCAACACTACCCAACATGAGGCATGAGTGAATGTACAGCCCAGCACCATGTTATAGGAGCATATCCCCCCCCCCCCCCTTTCACATCTTTTTTCAAGCATTGCTTCATACAAGAGCAGTTTAGCAGGAAAAGTAAGCCCGATAGATGAAAATACAGTGAGGCCTTTAGAAACTGGACCGTGACAGTAACCCCAGGTTAGCAAAAGCTCTCATCAATCCTAGTTATTAGATTTCCATTCCAGTGCACCCTAGGCCAGGATCATCCTTCTTGTATCTAGACAAATAAGACTACATGGTCCAGAATACATTGGAACAACGTGCATGAAAAACCAGGAATGGATACACTCTCCAGCTGACCTGGAGCTTATTAGCCCACACACCACTGTGTTCTCTTAGTTCTTATCAATCTCAGGTTCTGAAGTCCAGGCCGATGGGGGGTCTCGATAGACATCTTATTTCCTTGTCTGAGCGGTTGGAAGCTGGTCTCTGGAGGCGTTGTCCCGGGAGGAGCTGTCCCAGGAGGAGCTGTCCCGGGAGGAGCTGTCCCGGGTGGTGCTGCCCCCGGAGACATCCCGGGAAGAGCCGCTCTCTGATCCGTAGGACCCCTGGGACCTGTGGGAGCTGTGGGAGTCCTGGGGACCGTGGGAGGCTGTGGAAAAAGAAAGGAAAGTGTTTGAGATATATATCGCGCCTGTTTAAGTCTCACCTGTCAAGGTGTGCTCTGTGATCCTTCAGTTCAGGGTTATCCCACAATGTTGGACAACCAGCAATCATGTTCCCAAAAGGCCTGCGCCTCAGCTAAGCTGGAAGGGTGGCCAGCAGCCTCAGTGGCATGTCAGGCTCCCTTGGCATCTGACTGTCCCTGCCAGAGGTCTAACAGCTTCTCAAGGGCACCAGGTGTCACTGAACCTGATTTACACATTGGGCTTTACATCTCTCAAGGACGGCCTCTGTTGGTGGCAACAGGTAATATTCCTGTTCAGGTTTTTAAGACTCAGGCGCGTTTTCTTTTCATAGCCAAAAAACCCGGGGGCATATTAAGAATTAATATTTTCAAATTCTTTAGTTTATCACCATCTTTTTATTCTGCTTTATGAGCAAGTGTTGTTTTTATGGCGTTGTGCAAAGTGGGCTGCATTTGTGAATCTTTCACTGTATTGCACATCAATTGCTGTGATAAATTTAAACAGATACTAATTGTATTATTCGTGATTCCAAAATTTGTGAGTGAATTTGGATATTTTGTATGCAAAAAAAATCTACTACAAACTTTGCCAGGACCAGCGATTGGGCTTTTGTAGTTCTTGAGTTTGCCCCTTAAACGTTATGGGCTGTCAGCTCAGTCCTTGAGCCGACGAGTGGCCAGACCCTCCCTCACTGAAGACCAGCTCTTACCTTGTCTGCCCCCCTGAGCAGTGGAGGACGACGAGGACGAGTAGTAGGACGAGCTGGAACTCCCCTGCTTACCCCCATCTTGAATGCTGCGAACACAGACAAGAATAGCAATGAAGTAAACAGAAGTAAAAGAAAACAAGCAAAGATACAAATGAAAACTAAGACGGCCACTGAGGTGACCCCTATCTCTTCTTGAACTAAATGCTGCACAGTTGTTGTCTCGCCTACATATTACAATTGTTTTGTATTGTAAGTGCATTTATATAGAGCTTCCTATCCCTGATAAGGTGTTGAAGCGCTTTTGTGTTGCACATGTTGGATGCTTTGCACAGCCTTGTTAATGTTTGCTGGCATATGTTGGTGCATGTTACTAGCCTTGTAATGTCACTGACAGTCTCAAACTTGATCCCCAAACACTACCCTAGAAATCGCAATCTGTCCCTTTGAGAGTAGTTCACTTAATCCTTTTTAGGGCTGTCTGCTACAGGCAACTCTAGCGTCTTTAAGAGCTCATGTTATCCACACTCATAGAAAATGGACTCCCGTCAACCAATGGCTAGTTTGAGTTAGCTTCCTTCAACCAATCATAAGTTTGGGTCAGCCCCCATGATTTGGTTTCACATTTCAATCACATCCAAGGAGCATTGTGGAGTCATGTATTTTGCAATTCTGATTTGAAATTGATGGTTAGTCTAAAAGGCGCCCTTCTTGTCTGTTCCCGTCCGAAGGCATCTCATGATTAAGGAAAAAGATCTCTGGGGAAATGGGAAGCACAGTGCTTGGGGCCATCTAGTGGTGTTGCCTCATCAGCTGCCTCACGATAAAAAACAGGCCAGGCCTGCTTTTTTTGTAAAGAGATTATGTAATGTGAACGCAGGGCCTCCAACAAGTGCCGAGGATGTGGCAAAGAGCTCAGGGTGCCCTAGCCCTGTGACCACTAACCAGGTGGCATGCATATCTCAGTACAAATTGATCAAACACGCGCATACAACTCCAGTATCACAGCACCTGGGGTGACCTTTGTTCTAGTAATGTTTTCTTGAAAATGTAAATACTGGTTAACGGAACTACGGGGCATATTATCAAGGACCGGTGTTCATTTTATCGCTGTTTTATCGGCAGGAGACTGCAGATAAAACGACGGTAACGGGCTTGATAATACGCCCTTGTTAATTCCCATACAAGCCCATGTTAACACAAGAACATGGGCTTCTATGGGAATTAACAAGGGCGTATTATCAAGCCCATTATCGCCGTTTTATCGGCAGTTTCCTGCCGATAAAACGGCGATAATTTTAACACCGGTCCTTGATAATATACGCCTTGATTCCAAAAGTATGTAATTAACGTGCTCTCTGCTGACAACTGTTGTTACGAGTTCCCCATCGAGTAAGGGGGCATATTAGCAAGCTGAAGTATCACCGCTTTTTCGGTGAATTGTCCCGAGAAAGCGGCGATACTTCCAGCGCCCTATTAACAAGGGCATGCTAACGCCTGCCTCAAGCCCACTTTGATTGTCTGCGAGAAACATCGCTAATGACATGCAAAGTGGGCGTTCCCACGTCCAACCACATGTAAAATGTGGTTGGAGGTGGGAACACCCTATTACCAAGGCAGGCGTTGGGAGAAGAAGACCTGCGATAAACTCGTTTATCGCAGGACTCCCAACGCCTGCTCTGACCAGGTGTTAAGGCATTGTTAACATGGGGGTGTGGATCATAACGCTGAATCCACCCCCTATATTATCAAGGCACACATTAGCGCGTGAAAACAACATTTGTTTTCATGTGCTAATGTTCCATATCGCCGACTATCGCCGGATTTAATTTCGCCTACGTGTTGCGCATTGATAATCAGGCGCTAACACGGCGAAAAAATCCGGCGATAGCTGGCGATATGGAAATGTGCGATGTGCGTTATATAACGCACATCTAGATAATATGCCCCTACATTTCCAACACTGCTGATTCAACCTTTAACCCTTTCAGGCGTAATTTCTTTAGTACCATTACGTCAGAGAAATATAAGCATCTGCTTTTTATAGTACTTTGAAACAGCACAAAAGATGGTAAGCGCTACATAAGTATTATTAGTGGCGCCATCAAAAACGAAAAGTTAGTATGAGTCGAGGGAAGAATAAAGAAGATATCCATCTGCTTCCTTGAGAGTGCTGCACTTGACCTGTGACCAACATGTAGCACCTCTAACGAATATTAGTTATGTTGCAGTACTCTTAGCATGTTTTCTTTTCCTGAAAGATGTAGTTTAGTGGCTAAATTATTGATTATAGAGTCAGGAATCCTGGAAGCTTAACCTGGCTTCCCCAAAGTACAACCTGTTTTATCCTCTGCAAATGAATTCATCTCTCTCTCGCTGCATTATTTCTTTTAGTGTCTAACTGTGCAACTTCCAACTGTGCTAAATGCTGGTGTTAGTGGCTACTCAACTAAACGTTTAACCCGCTGAGCCATCGTGCCATTGATCTGCACAATACTGGTTTAGACATAGCTCTGTTCTGTCCTCTGCTCGCCTGACTCTGCAGTGGTTGGCAGCTCCCAGTAAGACCCTTCCCTGGCAGTAAATATCCAAGTGGGGACTTACTGTGCACTTCCCTCGTCCAGCAGGCGGCGGTAGGTGGCGATCTCCTGCTCCAAGCGGACCTTGATGTCCATCAGGAGCTTGTATTCGTTGCTCTGGCGCTCCATCTCGCCGCGCAGCTCGGAGAGCTCCGCCTCCACCTTGCCGATGGAGGCCTGCAGCTGGGCCAGCTGACCGCAGTAGCGCCCCTCGGATTCTGCCAAGGAAGACTCTAATGCCGCTTTCTGTGGAGAAAAAGGGATAGAGGTAACAATTTGGTCGTGCGTCTCCATGGTGCACCCAGACTGATCGTGTCCGGGACACCGTGCCTCTAATGTCAGTTACCGTTCTGGGAGTTTTAATATTGGTTCACTTCAATTGATCTAATCAGATGCAAAGTAAAGGTCCTCTTTTATTTTCAACGGGCCAGAAATTAGGCGGCAGGATATAAATCTTCCGGCCTCATGCTCAAGATGGCGGCCATTTTGTGTCTGACTGCAGAACGGTCTCACTCACCATGCTGAACTGGGCTTGAAGGTCGATTTCTAAATTCTGCATCGTGCGTCTTATCTCGATGATCTCCGTCTGGTAGGACTGCAGCTCTGTGGAGGCGGTGGTGACCTGGTGGGACACCTCCTGGGACTGAAACACAAAATCAAAAAAGGCCTTTAAATGGTCATATTTCTTAGCAGCCTGAGCGAGCTAAGCACTCTCCTTTATTGTGCCAGATTCCTACAGATACTTTACAAACAGTTCAGAAAATGGATAGAGTAGAATGAAGAAGTGTTTGGTCTACTGGTTTCCTGGTCAGACATGGCACCAAAAGAACTAGAGTTCAAGTCCCTGCTTGCACCCTTGGCCACATGTGTGAACTTGAGCAAATCCGATTCACACATGTAGTGTATCCCTGTCAGCTGATGTAGAAGTTTAGGATTGTCTAGAAACAAGTAAAACATTGTAGATAAGTAGCATACGAAATAGAGATGTTTGTATGTCTTGATGTGGAGAAGCGTGGCTCAGTGGTTAGAGGCGGCAGACCCGGAAGCTGAGATCGACCGTGGACCAGGGTTCGATTCCCCGCCTCGGCAGGTCTCGGGCTCAAAATTCCACGGACTCGACAATTCTCGCTCTGGTGCCTACTCAACTCACGGGGTCACACTCTGCGACTCTGGGCAATAGCTTGCTTAATCTCCACTATGGCCCCTCGCGGTGGGATGCCTGACTTTCACCTTGTGGACACCCTGCCGTGGTTTCTCAAAGGGGAATACCAGGACGGGTTCCCTAAGCAAGCGCCGGGACGCTTACGGGCAGCTGTGCGCTTTACAAGTCCAGCACATTTACATTTACATTTGATGAGGGTGTATAGCAAGTGCACGAAATGCCCAAAAATATTGGATTGCATTTTATGTTTTCTATTTTCTTTTGGTTTAACTCTTTGCCCATGCTCTTAAATTCTCCAAGGCTGGTCGTTCCTGAATGATGGGGGTCTATCCATGTTTCCTGAATTTGTGATGGCTGGTTTCCTAGCGCAAATTCTCAAATTGTCCTTGTCTACACTCATTGCCAGTGTCCCTGAATTTACTGTGTCTATGCTCCTTGCTAATGTGCCTGACCGCTTTGAAAACTTGACTATGTTCCTGAGTTCTCCATGTTTAGACTACTTGCCTGCATTCCTGAACACTAGGAGTCTTGAATGGGTCTATATTCCATGTCCATGTTCCTGAATTTACTTTTTCTAAACTCCTTTCCTATGTTCCACAACATGCATGCATCCAGGCCCTTTCCTATATTCCTCCATTCTCCTTATCTCGAATCAATAGTTGCTTTCCTGAATTTACGTTTTCTAAATCCCTTCTCTTGAATTATGCTAATTTAGACTTTACCTGCATCACAGAATGCTGTGAATCCATGGTGCTGAGCATGTTCTTGAATTACCTGTCCAAACTCATACTCTACGCTCTTAAAACGCCCAGTCCCAGATTCCAATGTTTTGTTGCAGAGTTCTCCCTCCCTTGACTTCTTGACTGCATTCCTGAATTGCCCATGTTTAGAATCCTATTCCACTCTCTTTACAGACACAGGTCCAGATTCCATGATTATGCTCCTGAGTTCTCGCAGTCTAGACTCTTGAATAGATTCCTGTGTTCTTGCTGCCTGGATTCCCTACACGTGCTCCTGAATTCTCCTTAGCTAGACTCTTTCTCTGCGTTCCTAAATACCTAACTATTCTGCATCAATGCTGCTTGTCTATGTTCCTCAGATCTTCTCTCTAGGCTCCTTGACAATGTTCCTGAATTCTCATTGTCTAGGTCCTGTGCCCATATTCCTGAAAGCTCCATATCTAGACTCCTTGTCTTGGATTTATAATCCTTGCCCATGTTCCTGATTTCTCCCAGTGCAGCCTCCTTGCCAAGCAGGTTTACCTGTGTCTGGAACGATGTCTCAAGTTCTTTCTTGTTTGTTTCCATCATGGTCTCATAAGTGTATCTCAATCCATCCAGGACCTTCTGGAGGTCGATTCCTGGTGCTGTGTTCACTTCCACGTTGACCGTATTGTTCAGTTGCCCTCTCAGTTGGTTCACCTCCTGCAGAGAAAGGAAGGCATAGGTAGTTTCATTTTGTCACTTTTTAGAGATGTGCCAAGCTTACTACAACATTGAAGAAGCATTTAATGATTGATAAACAGTGCAGAAATGGGGTCCCCTTGAAGGTGCAATATTGCCAAACGATAGGCAGTCTAGGGCTGGGGTGTCCAACATGTATCCATGTAGGCCAATTTCAGGACAGTTTTTACTCACCATTATTTTTAATGGAATATTGTTTCATAGACGTTGCTGAAACTGATTACTGGCATGGATTTTGCTTTTTCTGACACTAAAGTATTGTACTTGTTTCGGGCCATACCCTTATTTATTGAAGAGGGACTAATGAAAAGATTGGAAACTGTACTTATAAGATTTATTTGGCAGTACAGCAAGGTTAGGTGTTCCACTAACTATATGTCACTTCCTAGGGAAAGGGGGGGAGGGATGGCCCTTCCAAATCTAAGATTATATCATTGGACCTGTCTTCTTACACAAATGTTAATTCTGTTCCAGCCTGAGGTGGATTCCGTCGGTGCAGAAACTCAGAGCCCTCCCTCTATCTTCAAGCTTTTGCTGAGGAGAAAGGCATTAGGCTTATTACTGTGCGAAGTTGATCGCAGGTACTATAAGAGGGCTCGGCTTAAGATTCTGGAAGGGGCATGGAGAGTATGGAAGTCCGCCTTGAAGTTCTTTAATATCCCTAAGGTTAACGTACAACTACCTTTTTGCAACTCTAGCCTTTTCTCCCAATTGTGTGCTGAAGGGAATCTTCAGGTTTGGAAAGGGCTGGGTATTAAGACTATAGGCGATATTATGGAAGGCGAGGAAATAGTAAGATTTGATGTCTTGCAGTATAAGTTTTCCATCCCATCTACTCATTGGCTTTTGTATGCCCAAATAGAATGTACCCTGAAAGCACTGAGGCCTAAACTGGTACATCCGGTCGACTTTCCTTGGTTGGACTCATTAGCCAAAGGGTGTAAGAAGATAAAAATAGTCTATAATCTTCTGTTGATGTGAATCCAAGACGATATGGAGAAGACTGAATCTGCTTTGGCAATTAAACTTTGCAATCCTGATGTAGTTCTGGATCTCGCCCTAAACCTGAATAAGAAAATCTTTTGGTCTTCAAATCTGAGAGCCCAGCACTATAAAACGTTGTTCAACTTATACTATACACCAGCAAAGCTTTTTTCTTGGGGGGTTTGGGAGGACGATTGTTGCCCCAGATGCAATGAGGGACAAGCAGATCTATTACATATGTTCTTCCATTGTAGCTCACTAGTTCCAATTAGGGATGAGATAGGCAAGTTTTTGGAGAAGCTGCTAGTCATAAGATCGATCTATCCCCAACCCTGATGCTACGATGTATAGATGAGAAGCTACAACTGGGGAAAGATGAGGAAGCCTTGGTCTTTATCTCAGTAGCGGTACTTCGGATTTTAATCTCTTCGGGCTGAAAAGATACCATCGCTCCTTCATTTCAAATGTGGCTTTCCAGATTATTGGTTATACATAATATAGAGTCCGGCCTTTATGTACAGAAGGGCAAAAAAATGCGGGAGTTGGGAAGCCGCATTTGGGCCACACTCACAGAATGGAGGGAGCAAAGATTGTAATTACCGGATACAGTATACCTTGTTTAAACTTGTCCAACTCGTAGAGTTTTTATCATTAACATCGTTTTACTTTGTGACTAATATTGTAACTGTCCTGAACCCGCAACTGTTTATCTTTTTTAGTTGTTGGACCCAGATTGGCTCAGTGTTTTATGAATAATGAATTGTATCTGTCTCTTTTTTAATGTACCAGAAATTCTTAATAAAAACATTTTAAAAAAAAAAAAAGGGGTGCCGATGGGGAGAAGGCGGGGTAAGGGTGTTTTGGGTCAGCCAAAAGTGGGTGAGTGAATGGTCAGCCTAAAATGTTATAATGCATTGAAGAGAGAGTGTTGTTAGATTGGTATGTGGTGAGAGTATGGGTTATAGGGAGGTTGTGAGCAATTGAAGGTAGTGGTAAGCGTGTAGTGTTAAAATCACTGGAAGGTATAGACTGTGGAAGGGGATGTGCAGGGCAAAGCAGTGTCAGGTAGATAGTAGGAAGTAGGTATGAATCTTGCAGCAGGTGCAATGGAACCAGGGCCCAGATGCCTGGACAGTCCAAGGAGCTCTTTATTATTGCTTTATTTTGCTACCCACTCAGTGGTCAGAGATGTAATTTTCCATGTTTTCATTAAGGACCGTGATCTCCTTGCTACGCCTCTGGTATGATACGTGTACTGGGCAAGTGCAGAGTGCAGAAGTGTACAGCGGGTAAGTGTTGGCAGTTTGGAAGGAAAGATTGATCATTACAGCTGAGTCTGAGTATGTTGGGTGATGAGGGGCTACATATTCCAGGCAAGACCTTGTTTGATGTCTTTGGATGTAGGCGATGGGTGGCCTGAGTGGAGGGGTCTCTCTTACCTCTTCGTGGTTCTTCTTGAGGGCAGCGAGTTCTTCCTGGAGGGACTCCAGCTGAATCTCATAGTCAGACCTGGACAGAGTGAGGTCATCCAGGACCATGCGCAAGCCATTGATGTCCCCCTCAACGTTCTGCCAAATGGCAAACTCATTCTCATACCTGCAGCAGGGAAGAGAGGTGGACTTTAAGCATCTACGTGAGTGAGAAGCAGGTGCAGTAATACAGACAGTGGAACAGAAGGAGAGGGAAGAGCAGGAAGGAATATCGGGAAAGTTAGAGGGAAAAAAGAAAGATATTGGATGAGGCAAGCGAGGACTGGCAGGAAGAAAATGTGAGGAATAAAGATGCATTGAGTAAGAAAGAATGAATATAAAAGTATCAGGGAAGTGGTGAAAATAAGGAAGAAAGATATTTGAGGAAAGGAGGAAAAACAGGAGCGTGGACAGGAAGGTATTGGAAGAAATGAGAAAGATAAAGGGAAAGAAAGTTTGACATGAAGGAAACGACCTGAATGGGGAAAAGGTAAAATTAAAAAAATAGGAAGGCATGAAGACTTTGGTGGAAGAAGGTAAGAAAACAGAATGGAATGAAGAAAGGTATTATAGAGAGAAAATAAGAGAGGAGGGCAGAACAAAGAAACGTGGAGTGCACAGGGAAGATAGAAAGGGAGTGAGTAAAGGAGAGTGCCAAGAAAGGAGATGTAAGGAGAGAAAAAGAAACTAAGTAATAAATGGAAAAAGAAAGCATTAGGAAAGGAGTCGGGAATAAAATAGTGGTGTAAAGAAGGGGGAATGGAGTCGGAAGCCATGGAAGAAATATGTAAAATGACGGATTATGGAAAGGATTCAAAGGAAGGATAGGACGGAAGAGAAAAGGAAAAAAAGAGAAGGCGACAATGGAAGAATTAGAAAACAGGGGAAAGAGTGGCAGCACAAGCAAAGATAAGAAACTGAGGCAGAGATAGAAACTGAGGTATGAAATGAGGAAATGGAGATGTACAGAGTAGATCAGATGAAAGATTCACACTTGTAGGAAGAGATTGTAGCGTGGACTCACTTCATCTTGAAGTCATCTGCTGCCAGCCTGGCATTGTCCATCTTCAAGACAATCCCAGCGTTCTCGGACACGGCTACGAGGATCTAGGCGAAAGAGGGCACAGGAAATGACGAACAGCACAGCACTGAGGTCTGACTTGATCCAGCTAGTAAGGGCTCGAGCAAACCAAGTCCGTAGATTGGTTGAGAAACAATGACATGATGAGCAGCACATTAGAGAACAGCCAATGGGATGCAAGGAGAGCTCTGGCGATGTAGACCTCTTCTCTCTCAGCAGGGGGCAGATTAGAGGACTATTTCTACCGGCCACTGCCGCACACACACACACACAGCCACACAGCCACACACACACACAACAGCTACCACCATCTACTTGCCATGGTCCCCTGGCAGTAGACCACTCATCTACAGCCTCAACAGATTACAACTGCACTCACATACATGTACACTGAGAGACAGAGCAACATTTTTATTTTGACCTATGTTTGTAGGTAGAGCGTGCCCATATTTTTATATTTAAATATTCTTACATGGGGAGAACTTCAGCGTATGTATATCCTCATAAAATTAAGAGGAGAACATTCAACGTTGTTATACACCTATCAGCTCCTACAGAGAGAGCGTCAGTATTTTGAAAGGCCACGGATGAGCCGAGCTTGCAGCTTCCTTCAACGCGCTGCCACCAAGAGGCCTCACTGCTTCCATGGACTCTTCCTGCTGCTTTTTGACCCCAATCAAGAGAGTTATAGAGGTTCCATACAGACACACACGTGTATGGAGAGAGCCCTGGAGTATTCATAGCGATATACATTAAGATGGAGTGACCTATGGAGGTTTCCTATTGATATAGGAGTATAAGGTGAACTAGGGAGGCCTTATATTGATATACACGGTGTAAAGAGCCCGAGTATTCCTATTGGCATAAAATCACCTTGAGGGAGATGGAATTTTAATACCAACACACTTGGAGAGACCTATGGAAACATCCTATTGGCACACACATTCAGGGGGCTAGGGAGGCTTCTTTTTGACATAGACTTATGTTCATAACACTCTGGGGTATTCGTATTGGTATACACTTGCTTGAAGAGGCCTATGGAGTTTTGTAATTGATGTACACTCCTATGAAGAAAGACATGAAGTCTTCATGTTAACCATCACTTGGGCAGAACTATGGAGTGTTCACGTTGCCGCACACTCACATAGAGGGAACTATGGAGTGTTCACGTTGCCGCACACTCACATAGAGGGAACTATGGAGTGTTCATGTTGCCGCACACTCACATAGAGGGAACTATGAGTTTTCATCTCTGCACACACCACAAATATCAGAGAGCCAGGGAGTTTTCATACTGACATTCCCTTATATGTAGAGATCTATGGAGAACTTGTATTGACATACACATAAAGAGAGCGCAAAGGAGTGGCAGACGGACATACACGTAAGAGTAGGGAGCGAAGGAATATTCAGATTAAAATTCACTTTTATTGACAGAGCTATGGAGTTTTCTCATTGGCCCACATTTACATGGACAGAACTATGAAGGTTTCATATTGAAATACACTTATATGAAGAGAGCTATGGAGTTTCCATGTAAACACACTGACATTGTATGAACAATTGAGTGTTCATACTGGCACACACTTTTATATAGAGAGCCATGGAGTGTTCATATTGACCCAAATGTACACGGAGAGAACTGTGAAGAATTCATATCGAAATAGACTTATGTAAAGAGTGCTATGGAGTTTGCATGTGGAAACACTTAAATGGATTGAACAGGTGAGTTTCCATACTGGCACCCACTTTTCTACCGAGAGCTGAGGGGTTTTCATACTGCTGCCCACTTACATGGAAAGAACCTCTGGGTTTCCATGGGGACGGACACGTACATGTAGTGGACTATAGAAGTGTTTATATTCAAATGCGCTTTTATGAAGAGAGTTGCACATTAGAGCACAATCCCATGGAGGTAGTTGTGGAGTTTTTATACTGATATACGCCTGTGGCAGACAGCCATGGAGCTTTCATATTCACACGGAGAGAACTCTAGCTCCCTTCAGGCCTCGAGGTGCTGATTCCAATATCACTCAGGACGTCAAGCAAAAGGGCCCAGCATTATTCACTGTTTTGGTTTTCAAATGATGAGGAAGGAAAGCCTGCAACGCACACAGGTTCCGTGGCGGCGGCCATGTTCTGTCGCCTTCCTCCCAGGACTGGAACTCATACTACATTGGATTAGATGACATCAGAACGCACAAAGCTATCTGAAAGCTCCTGATTTATCACCTTCCTGTATAAATCAGTTGCGAACACCAATCAGAGAACAGCAATGAGGACCAATAGGAGAAGTGTGGCTCAATGGTTAGAGTGGCAGACTATTGTGTTCTTATGTCATCTCGTGCTTGCCGTTTCGCTATGGCATTCACGTGCACAGACTCGCGCTCTGCTCGTGAGTGTATTTACCTTCAAATGCTTGGCATTCACGTGCACAGACTCGCACTCAGCTCGTGAGTGTATTTACCTTCAAATGCTTCCCGTGGTATGTATCCCTCCTACTGTGTATTCCTCGTGACATGTATCCTTTCAAATGTATGCTTACTAGGTATGTACTGTGTTATACGGTTATTGTCATTCAGTTATTGCTGTTGCATGGAGCCATCGGATGTATGCCGGGGATTGCCTCTTAACTTGGAATAAACTTACTTTTTACTATATCTGCATTCCTGGAAATTGATTTAACAATTTGGCGACGAGGGACGGAGCATTTACGAACCAATTGGAGGCATTTCCTGACATTTCATCATTAAAAATTTTCGATGGATTTTTAAACACGTTATTGTACACTAATACGTGTTTCATCTCTTTAACGTTAAGAAGACTTGACTACGAAACATCGGACTTTCACCGATCCATTACGGTTTGATTTTAAGCTTTATAATTTTTCCTACGCACCTTCACTGTCTGCTATCCAGTTTCCTGCCGCGCTGTGTGTGAGCATACACTTTCCGATTGGATGATTGCGGGCGGAAGAGGATTGATGGCTGAAAAGGATTAGCGCATTTCCGTTAGACGCTACTCTTCGTTTATTTCAGTCAAAAGTGAAGAGGTGACTTCCCGCTTTCCCGTTTTCTTCAAGCTTCGTTAAAAAGAAACGGTGAGAGTCATTTCACAATCTGTGAAGCGAGAGGAAGAAAGAAATACTTTTACTAATATGAAGGTTGAACAGAACGACGCCGTTCTTCTGGAAGGAACTGATTGACTCGTTTTTTTTTTTCTTCTTTCTTCATCAACTCTCCACAAGTACTTTAATTTATCCTTATTGAACTTCACCATTTTAATTTTTCCTTATTTCCTTAAATTGAGAGCAAAGTATTTATAATTTTACATTGCATATTTATTAAGTCTGTCTACTATGTGTGCGCAAGGGTATACTCTCTCCCCACCACAAAGCTACTGGTCAGCAGGAAGTTCTCCTTGTATGCCATGGATAGAATGGAAAGCATATTTCTTAAATTATATAGAAACTTTAGATGCTAATGGGAAAATGAAAGCGCCTGAAAAAAAGGGTATTTTCTTACATTCACTAGGACCAGAGGGTCTAAAAGCTTTCAATCAATTACCTATTTCACAAGCCAGTGGAGATATGAATGTCTTTGATAAGGCCATTTATGATTTTGACAAATATTGTTCTCCCAAAGTGTGTATAGGAATTTCTAGATTCAAATTTTTCCAAAGAAAACAGTTAACTGAGGAATCTGTTGACAATTTTGTATCTTCTTTAAAAACTCTTGCATTAGATTGTAAATTTGGCAACTTACAAGAAGATTTAATTAGAGATCAAGTTGTCATGCACTCAAAAAATGAAACTATACAGGAGAGATTGTGGATAAATGGTGATGAGAATTTAGATTTCATTTTGTCCATTGTCAGAAAAGCAGAACTCTCTTGTAGGAGTGCACAACAAGTCAAAGGGAAAGAAGTTTCTGTTAGTAAAGACATTGTATCAAAGATTAATCAAAAGTATGATAACAGAAATAGAGATCTTTCTAAAAAAAGACAACCTTTTCCTCCTAAAGGAAGTTCTGAAGATTCCAAAAATGATTTAAGGTGTTTTAGGTGCAATAGTAAGTCGCATTTAGCCAATAACAAAATTTGTCCAGGCCTAAAACAGAAATGTTCTAGCTGTGGCTTAATGGGTCATTTCACTTCTGCATGTAGAAGGAGTAAAACTAATCCGAAGGTGAAATGCATTGAATTAAGCGACTACAGTGATGATGAAGACTCTAATAATTATTCTAACAACTGTTCTTTTGTTCTTAATATAAAATATTCTGTCGTTCTGAATGTAAATGACACCACCATTAAGAAAAAACCTCTATGTGATATGACTATTGGTGGTGTAAAGATCAACATGTATGCAGATTCTGGATCTCCTTATTCCATTGTGTGCGAATCTGTTTGGAATAAGATGTTTGTGCCTAGATTAGGCAGTCATCTAGAAGAAAGTGACATCAATCCAGAAGGATATTCTGGCGGTGCAATAGATATCCTAGGGTTCAGGACTCTAGTCTTTAGATTTAAAAATAGGAAATGTATTGCAAAGTTGTATGTTTCAAAGAAAGGACCTTCAGTGCTTAGTTGGTTTGATTTTGGTAAACTTGACATCATACTTGATCCCAATAGTCCTAACCCTGTGATGTTGGTTGATGAACAGAATGGAATTGCTTCACTAATGTTAAGCAAATTTCCTAATGTTTTCTCGAAAGGCATTGGGAGATTAACCAACTTTAAACATGAGATTCGATTAAAAGAGAATTCTTGCCCTAAGGTGCACAAGGCAAGAAATATACCTTTTGCTGTCAGAGAAGAAGTAAAAAATGAGTTAGATGGTTTAGTGGAAGGGGGGATAATAGAAAGAATCGAATCATCTGAATGGGTTTCGCCCATAGTTGTTGCCAGACGGGCCAATGGTAAGGTGAGACTCTGCATTGACCTGCGCCACCTCAACAACAACATCATTGTAGATCAGTTTCCCCTTCCCCGCATTTCAGAGATGCTATCTGTGATTGGTGGCTCTAAGTTTTTCTCAACCATAGACTTATCTGCGGCCTACCACCAGATAGAACTTAGTGATAAGAGCAAAGATCTAACTGCATTCATTACACCTTTTGGGTGCTTCAGATTCAATAGGATGCCTTTCGGTTTGGCATCTGCAGCGGCCATTTTTCAAAGAGTGATGCAAGACATTCTAAAGGACTGTAAACATGCTATTTGTTTTCAGGATGATATTTTGGTATTTAATGATGACAAAGATAAACATATTTCTGCTTTAGAAGAAGTTTTAGGTGCACTTAATGCACATGGCCTCACTATTAAGCATGAAAAGTGTAAATTTGGTGTTAAATCTGTGAATTATTTAGGACATGAACTATGTGAGGAAGGTATCAAACCTAAACCTTCTCTCTTAGAAGCCATTAAGTCTGCACCTCATCCTCAGTCTAAAGATGACGTTAGATCATTTTTAGGGCTAGTGGAATTTTACGCAAGGTATGTACCTGACTTTTCGTGCAGGACATACAGCATTAGGCAGTTAATCAAGAACAAAGTTGCTTTTGAATGGACCAGTGAATGTGAGAAGGAGTTTTGTGATGTGAAAGGTGCCATTTGTTCTGCCAGTGCTCTGTCCTGCTTTGATCCATCTTTACAAAACATCATCACCACTGATGCTAGTTCGAAGGGGCTAGGGGCTGTATTCACTCAAAAGACTAAGGAAGGAAAAGAGGTCATTATTGCACATGCTTCTAGGGCTCTTACTCCTGCTGAAGAAAAATACTCCACAATAGAAAGGGAGACTTTAGCGTGCATATGGGCTTTGGAACATTTTAGGGTATTCATTTGGGGTAAAGAATGTGTACTGAGGAGTGATCATAAACCTCTTGTACGTCTTCTTACCACTGAAGGAATGTTAAGAGCCTCTGCTCGTATTGCACGTATGTCCATGCGCTTACAGGATTTCATCTATGACATACAATATGTACCCGGGAAAGAAAATGTGTCTGCTGATTTCTTGTCAAGGATGCCTTTACCTATTCAAGAGGATTTGTATAATGAGTGGGATGATTTTCAAATTGCTTTGATTCATGACGAAGGGCCCATTCCCATTGATCAAACAATGTGGAAAGAGAAATCTGATGTTGATGAAACTTTAAAAAATGTGACAAAATATGTTACAAGTGGTTGGCCTGATAAAAAGCATCTGGATTCTAGTTTGAAGAGCTTCTGGGAAGTAAGATCAGAGCTTTCATTTTGTGGAGATATTGTTAAGAGAGGTGAACGTATTGTTCCACCTATTGGTGTGAGGAAGGTTATTGTTTTGCAAAGCCATGAAGGGCATAGTGGTATGGTCAGAACTAAACAGCAGGTTAAGCGTTTATTTTGGTGGCCCGGGATGGACATGTTTATTGAACGAATAGTTAGGAATTGCGTGGTTTGTGCGAACTCTGACAAGTCTTTGGTCACACTGAAACCTAATATGGGCGTACACACTATTCCTGACAATCCATGGGAGACCATTGCTATTGACATTATGGGTCCCGTTGGTCATGGTTCTAAGTATGTTATTGCAGCGATTGACGTTTTCTCTAAATGGCCTGTGATCAAAATTGTTCAAGGAATAGATACTGACTCGGTTCTTTGCTTTTTAGATAGAGTTTTTATTGAAGAAGGACTGCCACTAAGGATTATATCTGACAATGGTGTCCAATTCAATTCCAAAAAAGCCAATGATTATTTTACAAGGCTTGGCATAGTACACTCTACTACTTCCTTATATAATCCCAGTGGGAACGGAGTTATAGAGAGGTTCAATAGAGTTCTTAAGAGTGCCATACAGTCTGTTGGTAAAGATGATGAGAAATGGGAGATTGAAATCTTCAAGAAAATTTGGATGTATAGAACAACCATGAACTCTATGACAGGTTATTCTCCATTTGAAATCATGAGGGGGAGAACTGCTAGGACCAAGGTGAATCCATCATGGTTAGTGCAATCATCTCCCTCTAGTGTGGATCTGAAGAAAGTCAAAGAGAACCTTATTCGTACTCACTGTTCTAGTAAAAAGTATTTTGATGAGAAGTGTGGTTCTAAAACGGATCCTAAAGTAGAAATTGGGATGATGGTGAAGGTAAAAAAACCATGGAAGGTCAAGAAAGGGGAAAGTGCATTTATGGGTCCCTTTGAAGTCATTGAGATCTTAAAGAACTCTGTAAGATTGTCAGACAACAGAGTTTGGAATCTTAGTAGAATTGCTATTCTTAAGGCTGACAAAGATGTTTATTGTAAAGAATCCACATTGGCAAATTCTGACCCTTCATATTTAGATGAAGATCTATGTAGAGATGCTGTATTGGATGAACCTTGTTGCTCCACCACTAGCAATACCAATTATAGTGGAGATGTGACATCTTGTTGTCCCAACACCATCAATCTCAATCTGAGTACTCCTCAATCCCATGGTGATAATGTCCCTTTACAAAAAAGGGTCACAAAAAAACCAAGGTGGCTGTCAGATTTTGTTGCCTATATGGTGGGAAAATTTTGAACATCACATTTTTTTTTTGTTTTTGTCGTTTTTTTTTTTCTCTTTCATTTTATAAGGGAGGAAGGTGTGTTGTGTTCTTATGTCATCTCGTGCTTGCCGTTTCGCTATGGCATTCACGTGCACAGACTCGCGCTCTGCTCGTGAGTGTATTTACCTTCAAATGCTTGGCATTCACGTGCACAGACTCGCACTCAGCTCGTGAGTGTATTTACCTTCAAATGCTTCCCGTGGTATGTATCCCTCCTACTGTGTATTCCTCGTGACATGTATCCTTTCAAATGTATGCTTACTAGGTATGTACTGTGTTATACGGTTATTGTCATTCAGTTATTGCTGTTGCATGGAGCCATCGGATGTATGCCGGGGATTGCCTCTTAACTTGGAATAAACTTACTTTTTACTATATCTGCATTCCTGGAAATTGATTTAACACAGACCTTGATGCAGAGCTCTGACCCGGGACCAGGGTTCGATTCCCACCTCGGCGGGTCTCGGGCTCAAAAATTCCTCGGACCTGATATTCTTGCCTCAGTGCCTATTCCAATCATGGGTCCTACGCTGCAACTCTGGGCAAGAGCTTGCTTAATCTCCACAATGGCCCCAACAGCGCTAGGATGCCTGGCTTCACCCTGGGGTTACCCAGGAGTGGACACTTCACAGGGAAAGCCAGGAAAGGTTCCACAGCGGTATGAGTAATAGCGCCACGAAACCGCTTGGTAGCAGTGCGCTCTACAAATACTTTACATTTACATTTACCAATTGTATACCAACACAGATAGCTTGGAGGATGCTAGGCCTATGCTAAGCACGTAAAACAAGAAACAACGAAAAAGTAGGAAGAAACTTTTTGCAAATATTTGTTTCCCTCTGTACGGAAATGTTCAAAGGGATGTGTGTGGTTAGAGCCGAATTTTTGTATTTGGGGGGTGAGGGTGGGGGGAGGGGGGTAGAGAGGTACGGAGGGGGGGGGTATGTTTTTTTAACAAAAGTGACATGCAGTAGCTTTCCTTGAGACTGAAAGCAACGCTTTCATTCTGACATCACTACTTCCCAAGATGCATCCCGTAGCTTCAGCCCACACTCATGCAGCACTGTGTTGGAAGCACTAAAACAGTAAGAATGTGGGAACAATACAATCAAACGAAATTGAATCAAGAAATGAAACTGGCTTCGAAAGGAATTGTGCAAATAAGAAATCGTAAAAACACTACCTGAGCTAAAAAGCTAGTTCTAAGCGCTACATGCAATGAGCAAACATAGATCCTCTGAATCGCTTGCAATACACACGCTTTGCCGCCTCTGAGAGGAATGTTCAGACAGGTGATCTTGCTAGTAGGGAGCATTCTTTCTCAGCTGAAGCTGCCAGTATGGCAAGAATAGGGGGAACAGTGTCTATTAAATGACGTAGCCCTGAGTAGTGAGATGCTTCTACCACATGCCATGGCCACAAAGGACAGCGCTGTAAAGAGTGGAGGGCGGTCTTACCTTCTTCTGGAGTTCTTGGATGATAGCAAAATATTGACTGTAGTCCTCTGCCGGGCGTGGGCCATGTGTTAGGTACCACTGTTTTATCTTTTCCTCCAAGTCAAGGTTGGCTTGCTCCAGGGAGCTCACTTCTTTCATGTAGGATGCCAGGCGGTCGTTCAGGTTCTGCATGGTCAACTTCTCACTGGTATTGAGAAGGCCACCTTCACTGTCACCAGACCAGGAGCCCATACCACCCCCGAAGCCACCACCACTGGAGGAACCAAGAAAGCTGCTTCCGTAGCCACCACCAGATCCACCACCAAAGCTATGGCTCCAACCAGCACTTGAACTACTGCCGAAACCACTGCTGGAGCCACCACCATAGCTTCCACTACCACTACCAAAGCCAGCACTCATTTTCCCTCCTCCGTGCCCACCACTCACACTACCACCATAGCCTCCACCACCGGAAGAGCCAGAGGACATCCGATGCCCACCACTCAAACTACCACCATAGCCCCCACCACCGGAAGAGCCAGAGGACATCCGATGCCCACCACTCAAACTACCACCATAGCCCCCACCACCGGAAGAGCCAGAGGACATCCGATGCCCACCACTCAAACTACCACCATAGCCCCCACCACCGGAAGAGCCAGAGGACATCCCATAAGATGAGCTGCCACCTGTGCTCCCCTTCCCCTTCTGAGAACTTGACCCATACAAATGGCTCATTCTGACGGCAGTAGCTCTCCAGTCACTTGGTACGACAAGATCTTAAAGTTGAGCACAAGTGTACCTACTCACAGGCGTCCTTATTTATACTCGTCTCAAGGGTTGGACCGTCTTGCAATACTTTTATTGGCGTCACCAGCCCAGTTGCCTTTGCCAACTTTGGATCCATCACTGTTTTATTTTTATTTTTACTGCCTACAGAATACTCCACAACAAGCAAGGTTGTGAGTGTTTTTTTTAAATTATCACTGTCACGAAAGGTGTAATTTAAAATGAGTTGCTCCTTTAGCAGTGAGCGAAACAATGTTGCCTGCTTCCACCCTGCCACGCCTCACCCCCTACTGCATTTAATCATCATCTTCAGGTTGCACAGCCATGAGGAATAATGGAATACCCAGGAAAATCACAGCCCGGCATGATAAGCTCTCTCTATAATCTCCCTGCTTGTAAATATGAGAAGAGATGGGCATTTTCATTCTCTGTTTCTCTGCCAGTCTGAGTGCTGTCAGCATGTTTGCCTTGAGAATAAATACACATTCTCAATCTCAGGATAGCAAACATTTTTCTGAGGATGCCTGACACTCACCTGCATCCACATGCTCTGACTATGATAGTACCAGTCTGCGTGGATGTGAGATCCACGCAGATGTAAGAAGGCAGCAGCTAGAACAGAAAGTACACACGGCTTCAAGAAATCTGAAAACTTACTATAGTGTTCACTTCTTGCAGTTTCACTTTTATGACATTTCCACTTGGTATAGCGCAAAGACACATACCGAAGATATATTTCGGCTCTATGCCAACACTGAAACACTTCAATAGCCTAAAAAAGTCATGTTTCAAGATTTTTTTAAAACCAGGCAAAGCCAGACCAGCAGTGGAGATGAAACGGAAGTTGATTCCAAGCCAATGGGGCAGTGGCGGCTACTCGAAGGAGTGCTGCGGGGTGGTGAGGCAGGGCAGTGTGGGAGGTAGTAAACTCCAGCATACCCCCGAACAGAGTTAAGTAAATATATAAATAAATAACACCAATTACATTGAGCGCACTGCAACGCCAATCGGCGATGCAGCGCGCGCAATGTAATTAGTTTTATTTATTTATTTACTTAACTACGTTCGGCCGTATGCCGGAGTTTACAACCCCCACCCTGCCCCTCCCCCTGACCAGCCCCACAGCACTCCGTTTAGGAGCTGCCACTACAACGGGGCAATAAAGAATAAAAGCTCACCAACCAAATCTGGAAGTGTGAATGCGGAGAACGGTCAGAAGACCCTTATCGCTTGATCCAAGCATTCTTGAAGGATAGTAATGCCGTAGTTTGTCCTTTAGGTAAGAGGGGGCTCCACCCATCAGAGCTTTATGGGTGAGGCAGCAGTTCTTAACAATGGTGCGCTCTCTGGGAGCCAGTGTAAGGTTCTCACAGTGGGCACCGGGGGAGAGACTGCCGGGAGATTACAGACCACGCATGCTACAGTGTTTTGCACCACCTGGAGTTTGGCCAATAAGGCATCATTGTCGGCCATAAGCAAAGTGTTGCTATAGTCGAGGCAGCTTATGTCTAGGGCCTCGACCCAAGTCTTCAGAGTACAAGAGGGTAACCAGGGGAAGACTTTCCTCAGAAGCTGCATGGCTGCAAAGTAGGCCCGCAGATAGTGAAGATATGATCCTTCGTGAATAGTGCCTGGTCTAATTTAATGCTCAGATTTTTCATGGCAAGCCTGGGGGAGGAAGCCTCCCAAGTTTTGAAGGCTACTAGGCCGGAGAACAGAGGACCTGGGCTTTGCGAAATAGCAAAACTTGAGTTTTTCGCTGTATAGTTGAAGATAGTTCACCGTCATCCAGGCCACAATCCTTCTCATACAGTCCATGAATCGCTCCTTTACGCCATCAGAATCCTGATCAAACAAGACGATCAGCTGGGTGTCATCCGTGTGTTATATGACATCAAAACAACATGGTACACCTTTATTGATGAGGATGGAGCTGGACTTAAACGAACCCAGCATTATCGTCTGTGTGAGGCTAGCTAAAAAATCATTGATCCAAAGTAGTACATTGCCACCGACACAGATCTCAGGCAAGCTGCAAAGCAGTATATCATGAGAAACTGAGTCAAAGGCCGCTGACAGGTCCAACAGCACTAGCATGACAGGGGAGCTCACATCTAGTGATAGGCAGATTGTGTCCGTAACTACCACCAGTGTTGTTTCAGTGCTCTCGCCGTATCTGAATCCCCATTGTGAGGGATCTAAAATTTTAAAGTCCTAAAGGAATGCCATGAGCTGTTTGTTGACTAGGGTTTTTTCAGAAGGTTCCCCAATAGCGGGAGAAGTGAGTTGGGGCAGTAGTTAGACACTTTTTTGGGGTCTGCACATGGACTAGCCAGGGAACAGGTGCGTGACTTGGTGAAGTCATTGAGAATTTTGTAGAGCTCTTCAGATGAGTTTTCAGCATTCTCGATTTTGATAGAGAATCTAGCTTCTTCTAATTTTCCTAATACGGGTGGGTTTCAAAACTCGCAAGTGCACGTTTGTAGGCAGCTCTGCCTTCCAGTCTTCTGTCTTCACTAATGCTAAGTAGCCATAAGTAGATTAGTCTGGAAGACTAATCTACAACAAGGGGTCAATCCTGTGATGTCATTGTTGGTCATATGTGTGTGATGCCACTTCAACATCTCCTGTTGTTGCTATGAACAGGCAGCAATGCATTCCTGCATCATGGATCTACATTATATATATTCAGAAAAAATCCCACAGTTCAAAATGCTGCTGATTGGCCGCATCTTCGAGGCCTTTCGAATGATGCACATCTAAAAGTTAGAAGTAGGGAAAAGAGATTTGATACCTTTTCAAATTAAAAAAAACAGCCCTTTTCAAAATCCACAAATTTATTTTCAAAGCCACATATCACCATACATTACCAGGAATTTGTTATCCAAAGCAGGAGAAGCCATATCAACAAGTGAAATAAACTGAGGTGCTAATGCAAGTTATAGCCTCAGTATAGTACAGTACTGGACTGCCCAATGACTCCTTCTCTCTAAGCCTGAAATCACAACACAGAAAATAGTTCACCTCCTCTCTCAGAAACCATTCTATAATTGTACCCTTGCATTCAACATAGTACAACAGTCTGCTGCCTTTTATCTAGTTTTGTGCTACACAAATCCATACATAGATAAAGGAGTCAAAGTAACTAAAAAGACATAAAAGTCCCAGCCTGACACAACTGGAATTGCCTTTTACTGCTAAACCTTATACACTGTGGTCCAATAGGTTCTGATGAAGATCCCATCATAATTATACTGACCGAAACACATTGACACAATTACGGCATACTCCTAAGCATAAAAGAAATATACAGCTCATAATATATTTTCTGTGACAAAAATATTGAGGAATAACAATAATCAAAATTAGGATTAACAGCCAGATTCATGAAGCTGAAATCGGCTCGCAAAGGGCCAGATTCTGAGAATCTGGCCCTTTGCGAGCGCTATTTTTGCATTTGGGATTCATCATCCCAAATGCAAAAATCGCAATTATAGAAATCGCTAAATTGCGATTAATTGCATTTAAGGAATCTCAATTTGAGATTCCTTAAATGCAATTCATGAACCATTGTAAAATTGCGAATTCGCAATCTGGGGCCGCTATTTTCCGCGAAGTCTAACTACATGGTAAATAGCAAAAACTTAGAAAAATGCACTTTAGTGCATTTTTCTAAGTTGTATGTTACACACACACATGTCCTTTGGACATGTGTGTGCGCAACACCAGTGTACATTACAATTTCAGGGGTGCTACAGGGTGTCCTTTGGACACCCTGGCACCCTTGAAATCGCTTCCTCATTTGCGATTCGCTATTTGCTAATCGCAAATAAGGAATGACTCCCCATTCATTCTAAGCCTTTAGGCCCATAGGAATGAATGGGACAGCCATTCCTTGTTTGCGATTAGCAATTAGAGAATCGCAAATAAGGAAGCAGAGGAAATCGCAAAAAATATTGCGATTTCTAAATGCATCCAGTTTTGCGAGTCTTTAATAGCGATTCCTTAAAAATCGCTATTAAGGACTCGCAAAACGTTACTTTGATGAATCTGGGGGATAGTTGCTTCTCAGAAACACTCCTTAATAAAATTTTGAGCATTCATATGAATTTAGGAGTAAATCAATGTTTAATTATTATTTGATACATGTGTGTTTTCAAATCTTAATCACTTTATAGAATCAGAAGCATATAATGCAATAATCACAAGTGGTAAATTTTGACAACATTTTCCCAGTTGCATGTATATAAATGTTTATTAAGAAATTAAAAAATGTATCTATTGTAAATAAATATCCATGGTTTCAATAAAGCACTGACCACATATGACACAATACCACTGTATAACACATTTGCTTCTAAAGGGAAGATTTAAAGTTTAAAATTTTATAAAGGTGTTTGAATATTAGGTGAACATGAGTAATTTTGTGTTTTGCAATTAATTTTTATTATTTCTTCTTCTCCAGTACACTTTATGGTTATTAACCTTCTTTGGAGTACAGCTTTGGATAATCCCAAGACAATCTGTGAGAAGACATGCTTTTTCAAAAAAACAGTTGGACAAAATTATAATAACAGTCAAGTAAGGTAAGACATTTCAAGAAGGAATTTCATAAAAAATGTTTGAACTAAGCAAAACGTTTTAACAACAAAATAGAAATAAAAAAACTCTCAACATATTTTCAACGTGCTTTCATTGATTTATTATATTTTTTATAACAAACAAATAATTAACAAAAACCAAAAGATTTCTATTTCATTTCTGATTGCGTTCATTATTTGATGGGATAGATTTCTAATACAGAATCCACTGTGAAAGTTCCATAAAGAAGATATGTTATCCGCCTATTCTCATGCACATGGTGTCTGGGGTTGTTAGCAGTCACTTAGCCCCCATCCTAAATCAAGTGATACAATCTGGGATTTATGCACTAGACTAGAAAAAAGCCTGTAACAGACCAATTCTCAAGAAACCCCAGCTTGATCCACTGGAGCCCAAGAATTATCGACAAATCTCTTGTCTGCCGATTGCAGCCAAGATTCTTGAGATGTCAATAAATCAGGAGTTGTCGACTAATCTAGACACCAACAACCTGTTGGATGCAAGTCAGCATGGATTTCGGTCATGCCATTTGACCGAGACCGCGCTAGTCATGGCAACAGAGGATATTCGGAGACAGGTGGATGGGGAGATAGGGCGATCCTCATCCTCCTCAACCTATCAGCAGCATTTGACACTGTGAATCACATGGTGTTAGTGCAACAGCTAAAGGCGGTGGGGATTGGGGAGGTGGCTCTGTCCCTCCTATCGTTGTTTTTAGAGGACAGGGAACAGACTTTGCACTGGGAAAATCTACAGTCTGAAACATTCCTCCTGCCTTGCGATGTCCTACAGGGATCGGCACTCTCTCCAACTCTATTCAACATCTATGTCACCCCGCTTGCCAGTCTCATCAGACAGCATGGGTTCTCGTTTGTGTCTTATGCAGACGACACACATATTATCATCTCTGTATCACATCATGTGGCGTCTGTGGCTGCGAGTTTCCATGCATATCTGACTCACATCATGAGCTGGATGAGTAACAACTATCTCAAAATAAATACGGATAAGACATAGGTGATCGAGTTTGGTGGCGGTCCGTCCCTGTGGGATTTTACCTGGTGGTCAACAGAGGCTGACACATGTCCAATACCATCCTCTAAAGGTAAGAACTTGGGGATCATAGTCGATGAACAACTTGGCTTTGCGGCCCAGATCAATCATATAACCTCGACTTGCTTCTATATTTTGAAGCTACTTAGAAAGGTGTTTCTTTTATTCCATCGGAGTTAAGGAAAACTGTGGTATTGGCCTAGTCTTATCCCGTCTAGACTACTGCAATGCTCTTTTTTTTGGCATTGCCAAGGCACAGAAGACTAAATTGCAGTCTATTCAAAATGCTGTGGTGCGGCTACTGTTGAATATTCCTAAAGGTCACCTTACGTCGGATGCCATCAAGGAGCTGTATTGGCTTCCAATACAGTAACGTCTAGAATTTAAGGCCTTATGTCTGGCTCATAAGACACTTTATGGCACAGGAGCTGCAGACCTTCAAAAAAACCTCAATTGGTGCGCCCCCACAAGAAGTCTTAGATCAGCTAATGCTGGTCTCCTTTGTGCCATGAAAGTCCATAGAGCCATATGGGGTGGTAAGAGTCTATCTCATTGTGTGGCTAGGCTGTGGAACCAACTATCACAGTCAGACTCCAATCAAACAGGATACTGTTTAGGAAGCTACTAAAAACATGGCTGTTCTCCAGGACTTAAGGTGTCGGTTATGTTGACATTGGTCCTTCCTCTCTTTTACCCCAGCACCAAGAAGCTTCGGCATTCGTGCACTCTATAAATGTAAATCCAATCCAATTAAGACTCCCAAAGAAGAGGGTGGAGTTGTGAGGAGGAGAGGCTGAGCTCTCCAAAAGTGCAGGTTTGCACTAATATGTTGTCAAGAGTGCGGGGAGGTAATGTCCTACATGTCAAAGAAATTACCTAAGTGACATTTCTGGAGTGTGATATGGTTAACTGTAATTGATTATGATATACTCAAAGAGCAAGAAGCAGAAAATAAAATGTAAAGGAGCATTAGGCAGAAGCAGAAGAAAAACAACAGCATGTACGTTTGCACCAGTGTGATCCAATCATTTTAGGTTCCTAAATCCAATCCTTCCTTGCCTTTGTGATATTCCAATCTGGCTCTCGTGACTTTGCTAGTATCAGCTTTGTACCCTTACCATCCCTAGTCACCTCATAGCCATCTATTTCCATCCACTTTAAGGCTAAATGTCTTCATCCAACCTTGGTAAGCTGGAATAGAGAAAATAAGTTACATTAAAGAAGTTACTACATATATCAGTGTTACAGTAGATACTGTCATTTCTGGAAATGCCACTTTCTTCAAAATAGAAGGGATTCATCTCTATGCCCAGTTCTTTCCCCGGTACTACTTACAAGGCTATGTGCTATGATTAACTACCTTAACTTCCTTCTGCCTATATGTTAGATCTGACCCCATAACCACCTCAAACATGCAGCTGCAGTTGCCACCACAGTTCTAAATGAGTGCGGTGTAACACCAGCAAGATCCTCACCCAACCCCTGCAAAGCCATGTACAACACTGCCAACAATTGGAATGCAGTATCCCTACTATCCACTTCATGACAAAAAACATCCAGCTACCTCCTACTGGGCCAATCATGGAACTTGCGTCATCTCGCATGGGACAGACTTCAAGACTGCCCCCTTTGCATAGCCATGCCCATTTTCCCCTACCCCTCTGATCCATCTTGGATCATCGCAGCCAAATACCCATGATCGGATGTCACACTTCGCTAAATCGGCTCCTTGCCCATACTGTCTTACCAGTCGAATAGTGTCGTCCACTTATGCATACAACACCCTAGTGTCATTCTCTACAATGAAGTCATTTATTGAAGCTCCTTCTAGCCAAGACAAGTGGTGAATCAATCTGAACTCCCCCACTCCTTTTTTAGGTACCACGCCCTGCCCCAGTGGGGAGATGATCTCATCTGAAAGTGGCGAGCTATCCTCCCCTCTGCCAACTCATTGTCCAATTTTGCTGCCTCCACCACAGGAAGTTTTTAACTGACCTCAAGTTTTCATCCCTCCTGCATCCCTGGAGACCCTGATACCTCACCTGAAAACCCTCTGTGAAACCACATTCCAGCCGCAAAGCTCTCTCTCTGTCCAGGTGCCTGGAGAGCAAAGGTTTCATGGCCTCCACCTTAATGGATGTAGGAGCCTTTTAACCCAGGCTGCCCTGTTGTACACAGCCTCTAGAAGTTGTCCATTGTTCCGTGGAGCTAGCCAATGTGAAGAACTGTGTGATGGAGTGTTGCCCCCCACATTTCGAACATTTGTGTTAAAATATGCATGAGTGTCAGGAGCAAAACCCTTTGTTGAAGGTCCAACATGCCCCAGAGTTGGGTCCAGTTGGCTTTGGTGCCTAACTCGCTCCTTGTGGAGTGGGATGGGGCTGAAAAGGCTGATATGTGATGGCAGGCTTTTCGGGGTGTGCCTAGAGGCTGTAGATTGAGTGGAAGACATCCACTGCATCCACAATTCCAAATCCACCACCCCCAAGTCTTGTCAGGATTAAGGCTCACCCCCAAAGTGCATCTGGCCCTTCCTAATGTTGTCCATATAGTTGAACAAAGCAATCACCCTGTCTAGAGCCTCTCATAATAAATACTGGCATAAATCAGAAATACCACCGTCCAATTCTCCATGTTAATCGGGACCCTGGGCCTCCTTGTCAACCCCCACACTTCCTCCTTACACCTTCGCTTGAATATCTCTATCTAAGAGTTTGAAAACATCAACATATTTGTGTCTTCTGATCATATTCTTTGTCTTTTCAGAAAAGTGGGACTTCAAGGGCATTGTAAACCCATGTATGGCAACCTCTTCTTGTGTTTATCTTCCTCAGTAGATACCTCCCCATGACTATCTCCTGCCCTCCTGTGTAGTCCGTCTGGATCCCTTTCCAGTCGACAGCTGTGTCACTGTCACCTTTGAGGCACCCTTAGCCTGTACCCCCTTATTCTCAAGGGCACGTCCTCCCACACCCTCTGACTTACTATTCTTACCCCCGACCCATGTGTTTCGTGTCCCACACCACCCAGCAATCTCCTTTACCTGCTGGAAGGTTGTCACTGTCGCTCTTCTCTCTGCTACTACCTCCGCCCCTCCGAGTCGCTTTGTCTACGGTGTTCCCTCCATCCGCACTTGACTTCTGAAAAACACAAAAAGTGCTTCCCATTGCCTGCTCTCTCCTTTTTGACTTCGCCTCTGGCCTCCCCACATCCTCATCATCAAGCTGCTCACCTTCTTCCCACTCATCGCTGCCATCATTATAGTCCACAACCAGCTCATCCTCATCAGTACTGTCATCATACACAGTCCTGCATACGGCTCCACCACTCTTCCTTGCAAGTACATCACCTCCGGGCACAGACGGCCGCTCTGTTCGACGTTTGGGAGCTTGAGCCCACGTCATAGGGGGGCCTACGCAGACACCCTCATCTTTTCGTGCAAAAGTCCAGGTCCGTCATTCACCCTGATGGCATCCCCACCATTACATTATCGAGTAAACACTAACAGGTGAGAGTAATAGAACCGGAGCAAGAATCTGATTTTCAAACACTCCCATGGACGTCTCTTGGTCATTTTTATTTCTCCTGTTCAACTGGTTTGTTTTCGATACAGTTCATGCTATTGCAAGACTCAGCACGGGAACCTAGCACATTCCGCTGAGCCAACGACGTCTTTTTGGCTTTCCGGTAGAATTTCAGGACCCAGCAGGACGTTCAGAGGTTAGATTTTTTACATAGGGGAATCATATTTGACGCACTGAAAATTAACAACTTTTCTTAAACACATTTGACTGACACCATTTTTTCAAGGAATGTTTTTTCACTAGTAGCAAATGTTGCATGCTGGGATTGGTAGTCAATTAACATCACTGTTAGATCTGGGGATCTGTAGTTGCAGAGGTAGGTACCAATGTCTAAATAGGAACCCTTGCTTCTAGTCAGTGTAAGGAGGATACACTCTTTGGATAACCCCAGATCACCCCCTTGGTAGCTTGGCACGAGCAGACAGGCATATCAAAGGCAATGTGTAAAGTATTTGTACCAACACTCACAGTAACAAAGTGAAACAACCACAAAGGGACTCCAAACCATTTTAGAAAAATAAGGTATCTTTTTTTTTTTAATTTTTTAAAACCTTTATTATAAAAGAGCACACAGCTATTCAGCCTAACATCCCGGAGGCAAGGAAAATAAGGTATCTTTATCTAAACTACACAAGACCAAAACGACAAAAATCCAACATACACAGTTCAAGAATATGATTTTAAAAGATTCTAGGGTTTGCGTCAAAATAATCCACAGTTGCGTCACTTTTAGCCCAATGTACCTGTATAAGCGACAAAAGTTCCAAATGGAAGCTGCGGCATTGAAAAACAAGTGATGCGTCACTCCTGAGACCCTGGGGAGGCGATGTGACAGCCCCGCTGGACGCATTGGGCGTGTTGCGACAAATCCGATCTCTATGGGGAGGGAGGCGATACCTTTTATGGATTCCAGTGCACAGGTTTCGTAGGAAGCGTCTCGCAAAGGTACGATGCAACGATATTCGGGACGGCTACGATCTCAGGTGCAGCAGTGATGCGCAGCATTGATCTCCTCCTCTCGCAGCCCCTCGATGCGATGGCTCTGCAATGACACTCGCAGTGACGTGATGCGGTCCGCGAGCAAGCGGTGCAGCGATCTCACCCAGCGACGACAGGCTCTACGACGATACTCGCAGCAATGGTAATCTTCCTGCACCGGAGCGATGCGTTCCGCAAGCAAAGGATGCATCGGTTCTTGCAGCGGCAACAGGCGCTGCGACAATCTCGATGTTCGCTGCATCGTGAATTTCCTTGCACTGCCATTGATGCGCTCCACAAGCGAGCGATGCGTGAAAATTTGCAGATTGTCTTGGTGTCTCCTTGTCCAGCTTCCCAAACAACAGGTACAACTTCCAGAGGCACCACAACTGGACCAAGCACTCTAGGAAGGACAGAACTCATATAGCAGAGTTCAGGGGGGAAGCTAGGGGTGAAATCCTTTTGTTCTGGGGACTTCTTAACAGGGAGCCAGCTCTACTCAGGCCCTTGGAGATCTCTTCAACCAAGAGGATACAGCACAAAGCAAAGTCCTTCCCCTCTCCTTGTCAGCAAAGCAACTACAGGTCAGCCCACAAGTACACAGCAGGACTGTCCTTCCTCTTCAGTCTTCCAGCTTTATCCTTGGCAGAGGTTCCTTCTTGATTCCAGGATAATCTAAAGTTCAGTGGTCTGAGGTCCTGTACTTATACCCCAAAAAGTATTTGTTCCCTTTGTGCGGGAGGACCCTGAGTCCGGTCCAAACCAGTTCTGGAGCACTCTGTTTACATGACTCCTTCTTTCCTTTCACAGTGCAGAGCAGAATCATCAGACACCCCACAGGAGGTGGAGCCAGCTTTGTGGAGGGAAGCACTGCCCTGGAGCACTTTGTTGACATGATTCCTTATCTCCTTTCACAGTGCAGGGCAGAGACATCAGACGCACCTCAGGGGGTGGAGCCAGCACTGTGGGGGGCAGGCACAGTCTTATTCCGGTTCCAGGTGCAACTCCTTTCTCCCTAGATGCAGATCTCTATATTCACCACTGGGCGGACTCATTCTGTCTCCTGGAATCCTCCAGCCCTGTCACTCACAAACCAGACAGTCAATTCACAAACGGCCAAAGGCACACACAAAGGTCAGAAAAGAAAGCACCCACTTTTTAAAAGTGCCACTTTCAAACACAGGACTTAAAGACCATCCTCCCTAAGAGATGTGTTATTAAATTCTGAGTTCAGGGATACCAGACGTTTATTTTCTATATTGCTCCTATGGGAAGATATGCAGGTAAACATTATACACAGCATTCCCCATTACAGCCTATTTGCAAGATAGCCTTTCAATAGTGAAAAACAAAAATGGTTGTAATTCACTACCAGAGCATGTCACCCACACTAGTACATGCTCTACCTTTCACATACACTGCACTCTGACCAGGGGGGGTACTTTGGGCCTTCCATAGGGGTGTCCAATGTGTACAGAAAAGGAAGGGTTAGGCCTGGCCAGTGTGGACACTGGCCAGGTCAGCATGGCAAATAGCAACTGCACACAGGCACTGCGGTGGCAGGCCTGAGACACCATTTTAGGGCTACTCATGTGGGTGGTACAATCAATGCTGAAGGCCCACTAGCAGCATTTGAATCACCAGCCCTGGCACACTCAGTGCATTTTACTAGGGACTTCCTGGTATAACAAATATGCCAATCATGGATTACTAATCTAAACAAAAATTTACACAGAGAGCATATGCACTTTAGCACTGATCAGCATTGTTAAAGTGCCCAGAGTCCTATTGCCAACAACCACAGGTCAGGAAAAATAAAGGAAGAAGAAGCAAAACGTTTGGGCATAACCCTGCAAAAAGGGCCATTTCCAACAATCACCTTACCACTTATTATCTTTCTTATCAGACGGCACCACAGCATGAATGTCACCTTCTTTGAGCTTCGGATTCTGTTCTTTCACAGATGAATAATTATATACATAGCACTCATTATCGTATGATTCTGTTCCTGCAGTGGCCCTGTCTCACATTTTAATTCATCACCATTTCACTCAGTTAGAAATATTGTTAGACTTGCACAATGTGCTGATTGTCATACTTCCAATAAGTACATTTGTATTACTTTTCGATTGTAGTGACCCCTGATGAAGGGTATGACACCCGAATTTTGGATTTGTTTGAATGGAAATTGAAAAGTGAATTGTAATTATCTCTATTGACAACACGAATTTGAAGTCAACATTTGTGAAAAGAAATCGATATTCAATGTCAAGTGGATTAATTAATAGATTTAATCTTTGAGTTTCAAGTTAAATTATTGAGTGTGGACTGCTATGAAATGTCAGATTCACTGATTTACTAGGGAGCCCTTGGGCCATGTACACTTAATTAGCATAGCGCTTGGGTGGAGCTCGGTCTACAGCGTGCACACAAATTTAGTTTTTAAAGAATTCAATTGTTACGAACAACTGTGTTGAATAGTATTTGGTTTAAACTCAAATAAAATAGCCTGCATTACAACCACTCCTATACGGACCCCCACCTGTCTGACAGCCTTGACGTGCCATCCCCGCCAGGCTGCACCAAACTGGGGGATCTCTCGCAGCATTGGGCTCCTAAACTGCACCCTCTCCTCGTAAACTTGAGCCTGGTTCCTGTCTGTTAGACATAGCATATCTTGGCGTTATTACCTCTGTCTTTTTGCCTCTGCCTCCTTTGCTTCTAGATGCTTTTGGTACTTTGCCACAGCTGATCAGTGTCAAAGTACAAGTGTTCACTATATAAAGTATAATGGTAATTGGTTGGCCATGATTGGTATGTTTGCCTTACTAGTAAAGTCCCTAGTGATGTGTACTGTGTGCGCCAGGGCTAGTAATGCAAAGGTGCTGAGAAGGGAACTCAGACCTGCAGTGTAGGGCTTGCGCTCAGTTTGCTAAGTTAGCATTTTTTAAAAATTATTTTATTTTACAGAGTTTTATATAGCGTAAACGTGACCCGAATCGGGTATCAGAGCGCTTTACATAGCACAAGTTGCATTACATTGAGGTAATAGAAATTTTCAGGAAGCTAATGTGTCCCCCACTCGCACCCTATCCATGCACCCATGTTCCTTGTATGTCGTGTAACTTCTGTTCTGTACATGCTAGAAAGACGCAAATACATTTGCGTCCATCCTTAACATGTCAACTATCCAGTCATGCAAAGAAATCCCGTTCATTAGGCTTCTAGGCCTATGGTGCCAACGTCTTTACATGGTGCACTTCTGAATCTCACACACGTTTTCTCCATGTTTTCTGGCCCAGTCGAGCTAGGCCCTTAAACGAGGCCCCGAGCCTCATCTCTCCTGTCTCCGAAAACTGTATGCATCCCTGACCCCTGCCTTACTTCCTGCCAGCGAGCGGTGCCCGGCTCGGCCTGGACTGCCTGCCAAAATCATATTTTGCCTACAGCTATCTGCTCAGCCTCCTCGAAAACACATTCCAGTCTAGTGAAATAGGTAAACATATTCCCGGCTGCAGAGCAAAGGGCCCAGCCTTCCTGTCCTCCTTGCAACTGATTTACTGAACCCGTTACCATGGTAGGCCCATGGCTCCGCACGTTGCACCAAGACACGTATGCACGCACTAGCATTCAGTATTGAACGGCCTCTGCCCGAGAGACCTTTTACTTCAGACACTACATCTTCCAAACATAAGATACCAGATATGTTATAGGTACAGGTTGCCCTGACATCCCAGACACCAGTCTCCTCCACTAGTGCTAAAGTCAAAGCCCCCAGTTCTCCCCAGTTCTACGTCATGCTTAGTTGCGCGCGCATTCAGGTCATAGGTTTCTGCTGATCCTGCAAACTTTCTCTGTGCATCCACCCACATGTGACGTTTCTTGTGACGTTTCTCTGACATGTACAGTGCACGCCCATGTGTACGCCTTTTTACACGCCTCCTGTTACGCACATGTGTTCTTATCTCTCTCTTTTCACCTGTTACGCCTACTGTATTGGTTTCAATTGTACCATTTTACTATATATAATGTGTAATGCTAATAAAACGTTGAATGTCCCTTCCTGAACCTTAGAGGTGATGGAACATGATATCCAATCCTCGAGGATTTTCTATTAAAGCCCGTATGACTCAGATTCCACGGACTCTGCCTCTCATTTGAATGAGCTGTCTTTTATTGATAATTATATGGAAAAATGATCCGGTAAAATTAATTTACCACAACATGAGAACACATTCATTTTTTATTGATAGGCAAGAGGAGATGAAGTGATTTGCCAAGAATCACAGGATGTTCAGAGTCGTTGCCGAAACTCGAGCCCAGTTCCACAGATTCGGGGTCGACAGCCCTAGTCGTTAAGCCAACTCCTCTCCCCAAGCACTTATCAGTCCTTACTTTCCCTTTTGCATACACATTGGGCACCCCTGTGGTAGGTCCCGGGTAATCCCTGGGCAGGGTGCAGTGTAAGTAAAAGGCAGGACATATACTGAGGTGTATGTTATGTCCTGACAGTGAAAAGCACTCCATTTGGTTTTTCACTGCTGAAAGGCCATTCTGCCATTGGGGCAGAATGGGGGAGGCTGGGTATTGTGTTTTGGTAGCCTAGTTTCCTATAAGTTTATAATGGAGAGGTGAAGTTTAGTATGTATTAACTCACAGTCTCATAATACATCTTTCTATGAAAGTGGTTTGTCACTGTGCTCAGAAACCACTGTTTTAGAAAGTGGCCGAGTTTTATGCTTTAAGCATTTCTGTGAGTCTCTGCTAAATGTGGATCCTCTGTCTGTATCTGAGAGGTGAGAGGAGCTAGGAGAGGTCTTGACCCAGGGAGGGATTGAGATGGCACCAGGCAGCCCTGCATCTGGAGAGTATCCTTGCTTCGTGATCTGGTGCTCTTCTGCAGTTTGCTTTTCTAACCAAGGAAGAGGCTGTTGGGACTGTGCTTGGAGGTGCTGGGTTCCCCTGCTTGACAGAGACTGTGGTTTGTGCTGTGTCTTGTAACACTAAGGGCCAGAGGTGAGCTGGTTCTCTGTTTGGAAACAGAAGAACATAAAAGTTTCTGGAGAAGTTTCAAGCAATGCGGTGGGCGCATGTTGTGGCAGCTTGAGACCCTCTGTGTGCCCTCTGATCTTTGACAGACAAAGGAGAAGTGAGACTGGGACGACCAGGTTGCGTGCTGTGGTGCACAGGAAGCACAGGTGAAGAGCGCCTGGCCAACTTAGGCATCGCAGGTGGAGTGAGTCCCGGACGTGTGTGTCTTGGTGCACCGCAGGCACTGATGAGAAGTGCCTGGTAATCGAGTGGACCGAAGAAGAAGTGAAGCTCGGACACGTTGAGCATGTCGTGGTGTGGCCGAAGGCGTTGGTGAGGAGCGCCTCGATATCGGGGCACCGGAGTTTGACTAAGTCTCAGTAAAGCAGTGTGCGTTCCTTGGTGCAACATGGGACTGTGGAGGTGATCGGCTGATCATCGTGTGCACTGGAAGAAAGTGAGTCTCTGCAACTCGGTGTGCATGTCTTGGTGCCCACTGAGGAGTGCCTGGTGAGCGTGCACTCTGAGACAACGTGGAGTCCCATCAGCGTTGTGTGCGTAGCTTTGTGCCAGAAGAGACCCGTAGGGTGCGGTGGTGAGCGTACACCCGGAGTAAAAGTAATCTCAGGGTCGTGGGGTACGTGGGCCCTGCAGCCACATGAGGCCTTCCTATCAGTCGCGGCCTGGACCGACACCCCCGAAGGAGTTGAGCTGCCAGGCCAAGCCGTTGAGGTCCCTTGAGAGAGTTCTACATCGAAGGCCCCTTCGAGGAAGGGTAGGAGGAGAGTGGGCTCACGCCCCCAGGTAACATGGATTACTTCCTGGGCAGGCTGTGGGCTCGGAGGGACACTCTCTTGGCGTTTCAGTCCTTCTGACGACTTGAGCCTTTGTTTTGGCTCAGAGGGAGGCCCGTACTGACAGAAGGAGTGGCAGTACCGGGGCCAGAGTAAGAAGCTGTACTCTGTGTCATCGTTGCACCGTGTGGGGGGCAACTGTTATCGAAGAGGCTGAATTGTCATAATACACATTGCCAATTTTGATACTAACGAACTGCCAGACTGCCTTAGGACACCTGACATTACTATTGCCTAACAAAGTACACAATTGTAGCGCTACACGTTACCATATGTTTCCCTTGCCAAGTACAGGAGTGTAGTGGCCCGCGTTGCATTATTTCTTCATTGTAAAGTACATAATTGTCGTGATGCATTGCATTATTATTTGATTGCAGAGTACATGATTGTAGCGGCCCACGTTGCATAATTTCTTCATTGCAAAGTACTTGATTGGGGTGTGATGCATTGCATTATTCCTTCATTGCACAGTACATGAATGTAGCAGTAGGAATTATTTCTCCCTTTGCAGGTAACGGGGTATATTGTTACGCATTGTATTAGTTCTCCTTTGCCCAGCACATGATTGTATCGTTACACAGTGCACTATTGTTTGTCTATCGCACCGTGTGGGATTCCAGCGTTATGACCAGCATAGCATTTGGAAAGCAGTGATTGAGATTTGAACCTACCAGCCAACCAGAAGGAATATTACCCTTTATTCTATGTTGGCTTATGTATTGTGCAGTCTGATCGTATATCTTTTTGTAGAAAGTTATACTCGTTTTTATCAAACTCATGTGGAGTCCATTTGTGGTGTGACCAGGGGTTGCTGTGGGCGTGGTTGCACATTCAGAACACTCATGCCTTGGAGATAGGCATGGCTGCTCGTGCCAAGCTACAAAGGGGGTGAACAGGGCAGTCTTAAACAGTGTCTTTCTTGGCCTAATGTTGAGTGGGTAGCCCCAGGTTGCTCATTTGGTGACAGTAGTGCGGGACTGGGACTCCGGCTTCCAACATTTGGCGGCAGAGCATTGGAATACAATCCTAACTTAATGAAAACGTGTATGTGCAAAACCACTCACAGTAATTGGTGTTCATCATAAATTGATCGCAGACCACGACGGAACAACATATTGTTTTGATTTGGAGGTTTTATTGCTGAGTTACCTTTAAATCACACATCATGTCTCGGGGGCAGATAGCCAGTGAGGCTGAGGCTGCAGAATTAGAGTTTGACATTGAGGCACTGTTTACCTACATGGTTGATCAGTTGAAGAAATTCTGCAGAGCTTTGGGCTGTCCCATGAAGAGTAGCGCCAAGAAGGAGCAGCTGCTAGTTGCCGTGAGGGCACGGGGGGAATCCAAAGAGGCTCAGGAGACGGGTGATGTTGAGGAGGATGGGGATGACCCAGGGAATGGATTTGGTCCACCTGATTTGCCAGTGGAGGGACCAGCCGCAGGGGCTGGTAGTAACCATTCAGTAAGGAGTTTCTCACCAGAGGAGTTGGAGGAAAACCAAAGGGTCAGACTGCATGAGTTGGGGGTGTTAAAACTTAAAACTCAAGCCAAGGAGAGCAGGATCGCTCTCGCTTTGGAAGAGAAACGGATTCTCTTCGCTCATGAGTTAAGCATGAGGGAACTGGACATTAAGGGTAGACGAGCCGAGCCCAGTTCAAATGGTGGCAGCGCAACACCAGTGCCAGGAGGGAAGTTGTTCATTCGCAAGGATTTAGTGCGAGATTACCAGAGGGGTGATGACATTTATGCGTGGTTCAAGGCATATGAGATTACTCTAAGGATGAGGCTTCAGAGAGGGACGTTCTATCACCCTTAGAGAGGGTGGGAACCCTGACCTACGCCAACACGAGGGAGCCATTATGCCTCCAGTATGCACTCACTCTAGAACAATACTAGCAGAAGTTCAGGACCGCCAAGAAACTAGAATCCTGTACTTGGGTAGAATGTGTGAATGAGTGCACGCGGGCACTGGATGGTTAGATGCTGGGCAGCAAGGCCAATGATTTTAAGGGGTTATGCAATGTAATCAGTTGGGAGCACTTGAGTAGTCTGTGTGTTCCAGAGTGCGCCAGTATCTATTGGATAGTAAGCTGACTGATCCCAGTAAGCTTGCTGAGGAGGCGAACCACTGAATTCATACATCCTTGGGGCAAAACTTTGGGACGAAATGTAAAAGAAAGCCTGCTAAAATCATTAGCGCCAAGAGGAAGCAACGCATCCATTCTAGTACATCCCGTACTGTTCTGAGTTCTTGGACACGCTCTTATCCAACCCCTAAATCTGTTGTTGCTTCTGTGCACCCTCCAATTACCTTGTTGTTCTGTCAGTACTCAGACTGAAATTGGCCTGTTTTCCTTGACAGTTGCAGTATGGGGAAGTCATCATTAACCATACTGTGGATTATGTCTTTGAGCGTGTTAAAAATCTACTCGACAGCCACTTTGAAACTTTAAGGGAACGACTGCCCCAGCCTGAGACATTAGGCTCGAACTCAAGCACCCAGGAAAGTTCTACTGCGCCTGTCATAACTGGGAGGACAGCTCTAATCGCACCATCTAACAACGTGCACAATTCTAATCCTAATACCCTGTCCTGTGTACCAAAATCTATCCCATCTAACGATTCTTATGGTGTTTGTAATAAAGTTAAGGAGTGCTTTGCGCTTGGAAATAGCACCTTTTACAATGGTGCTGCAGAAAGCTTACTTGTTAAAAATATGCCCCAGCTTAGTACTCCTGTCAGTACACCTATTGTAGTCCAGACCAGTGTTGTCCCAGGAGGTAGCATATCATGCGAGGGTGGTACTGATACTACACGTATGTTGAGTTCCAATGGTAGTAGGGAGGTGCTAAATATGCCCCCGACAGCCAGCCTGGTCTTGGCAGATGTGTCCCCTCTTAAGAGTAATCAAGTCAAATCGTGGGATCAACTACGTAACAAAAGTGTTGATTGGCTATCTAAACACAAAGGGTTTAGGGCGTCACTCACCAATAATATCATCATGGTACGCAGAGTTAACTGGGTAGGGCAGTCCCCAAAGAGTATCAATGGGGATTGTATAGTCATTAATTTTCGTAATCCATCAATGGCTAAATGGCACAGGAGGCCCATCCCAATATTGCCACTAGCATATGAGCCTTACTCCTTGGCTATTTTTTAAACCCCCTTTAAGAGCAACATTCTCTGATGTTCCCTTTGCCGCCCCTCCCCTCTCTCCACATAATAGGTTTTTGCCACTGTCAGGTTTGGATAGCCAGGATTGACTGTCTCCCCCACTAGTACCATCTCTATTAGCTGAGCAAGCTTCCTTGCTAACTGTGTTATCACCTCGTGAACTTGATACTAACCCTGGGCGGGCAGCTACGCTCCGTGCACGGAGTGCGCGTAGTGCTGGTTCCTACGCATTTTGCATAGCATGCGTATCTGCCAGCACTACGCACGCTCCGCAGACGGTGCGTAGCTGGCTGCCACCCGCCTCCCTCCCGCCCTCTCTAAATCCACCTCTTAAAGTGTAAAATGGCATAAAAGTTAGTTTAAATCACTTACCTGGTCCGCGGCGCGTCCCGGGGCTCCCTCTTCTGTTTTGCTGCACGTCGTCAATCCCAATGTGCATTTCTCGTGACAAATGCGCATGCGCTGGCTGCCTTCACATCTATGTTATCCAGTCCACTGTACTGTTGGAATACCTGCAATAAACGTTCATAATATGCATGCACAGACTTGTCTTTATTCTGGGTGGTTCTATCTATTCTCATCCAGTCTGTCTCTTTTGCAGGCTCCTTTCCTTTAAGGTAAAGTATTACCTGATTGTACTTCTTCATGACATCCTCGGAAGATCCCCCTGTCTTTGGGTCTCTAGGGTACTCCTCACTAGGCCAATCAACAGCAATTTTGAATTCCGTCCACAAATCTACTGGAACTACAATGTCGAATAATCCATCTAAGTCTTTCAAAAGACACTTTGAAACTTTTACAAATCTCTCGACTTCTCTGTACCATTCTACAGGTTTTTCGCGAAGTTTTGGGAATTCATTTGTAAAGCACACAATATCTTGTTGGGACCATGGAACATGCACATAACCTCCACCTGGTACCTCTCGCATAGGGCATAATTTTTCCACCTTTTCTGCTTCTTTTAAAACATACTCTGAAGTCATTTGTTTTTATCAAACCTCTACCTTTTTCTTTGCCCATCTGGCTCTCCATTTGTCTAATTCTCCCCATTTCTGTAATAAGGCTATTAGCTCTCTGATTTGCACTTTTCTTCCAGACACATTCATGTGTTCTAAATCTTTGTCAGAGAATTCTGCTCGATACGGTTTTTGCAATACTTTTGATTTACCATTGTCAATCCCCATGCTGGCTGCGGTGTCCATCCATTTTTCATGGTACACCCTTGTATTTCGAGTAATGCTTTTACAAATAAATAAGAGTATTTAGCCTGTCCAATCCCACATTCCCAGCCATCAAATCCTCCAATTCGATTCTCAATTTATATATGTCTAATGGCTTCGGCTGTGGCTTTGGTTTCTCTATTTCTCGTGCCCATCTGTCTATCTCTTCAGGAGTTACTACAGTTGCACTTCTCGTACCAGAGGTACCTCCCCGACGGCTTTGAAGACCGTCCTAGGTACCGACTGAAAGGTAAGTGAACGTCCTTGCGCTGGGGGATGCGATCCTAAAACGCCATGCCCTTTAGATATACGGGGCTAGTACAGTTTGATCCTTTTAACATCTAGACTTGACTGGGAGTGTATCTAAACACAGTAGGTCACACCATGGCTTACTGGTACAGCCCCAGAGCGTACATGCCGTTCAGAATTAGGGGGCCAGCAAAGTTCGGCCTTCTTGAACATTAAGACTCGACTGGGAGTGCGGGGTAATACAGCATTTTAAATCGGGGTCTACTTGTATAGCTGTGACATATTGGATTGTGTATACTGCATCAAAGCATCTCTGGGAACTTGTAGGGTTTGCTTCTGCCTTCTATCATTAGTGCTACATAAATGGTGAGAGTGTATTTGACGCCATGTTGGTTTTGCTATATCGCGTGCTTTAGGCAATTGCCTCTGTTTTTATCGTTAAAATATGGTACAGCACAAGAATTTTAGTTTGTTGTACTCTTTTTCTTTTAGAGCGGTGCCTCCTTTATCCTGAGCTGTTGCCAGGTGGGGTGAGGTTTTGTCCTCCATACTATAGAGGTAAGATGGAGTGTTGCCCCATTGAGTGGGTGTATATATGATGGTATAACAATTTATGGCCACATGTGATGAGAGTACTATTTAGTCATTCTTTTTCAAGAATCATTTGTGTTTTGTGCTAATTGTTTTTTTTTTTTTTCAGAAAACTGAAGATACCACGAGAAATTCTGGATTGTGAGACATCAAACTCACACTATATTCTTTGTGATTAATTGTAAATAGCAGTAGCTTTTTGTCTTTAGAGGTCCAGACGAAAGCACATGGCTTAATTTCTTGCCTTTAAGTGCTGAAACATGCTGACCATTTTTGTTTAGGACAGCTATTTGTTAAAACTGGTCCTAGAGTTCACGTTTTTAACCTTTGATCGTGACTGACACTAGTAAAATTCACAGTCTGTTCACGCATCAATTTTATATCTTTGCACTTCACAATTTGCACTGCACTTAAAATTTGTTCCCACATATTCTATCTTGCTCATCTTGGTAACTATACCTTCCTGACACTCGAAAGCTCTGATATCTATAGAGCTGGTTTGTCATTTATAAGCATGGGCAAATTTTGCGAATCTGGCGTTCGCGAATTTGCTTATTTGCGAACTCGCAATCCGCGAATTCCTGCGAATATGTGGATTTTTCTTTGTTGTATTCGCAAGTGTCTCTGCCAGTTCACGAGAGTTTTGTACCAGTTCGCAATTGCGAACTTACTTGTCGGATCGCAATGTTCGCGACTGTGTTGTTTCTACATCTGGTTCATCATCACAGGTTCCCAGCACCCTCTGTTTCACCACTGCCACCCTCTGTTTCACCCATGCCACCCTCTGGTACATCAATGCCACCCTCTGGTTCATCATCACTGTAGATTATGGGGGGAAAGCAAGCACACCTGCCCTGCTTCAACTGACATGAATTAATTTGGGGTTGATTTATTAATGTGTCACTGTTTTAAAATTCCAGTCTGGCACCTGCTTCCTTATCTGTAATTTGCTTTCTGTTGCAGTGCAATTTTTTTCCAGGACCTTTGTGGCCTACTTGTAGCTATTCTATGAGCCTGCTGTGAGAGCCAGAGCAGGGTCATAGAATTGTTGCAACTAGCAACTGAACTCTGGAGGGGCCCCAGTCAGGAAGCAGGAGAAAAACAACTCGGCAAACGCTGAATGACGGTAAGTGAACGCCGCACGCCTCAATATTGTATCACCAAGAAAAAAAATCCGCTGCGTGCGAATTTGCGGATTTTCGGTAAATTCGCGAGAGTTTGCGGATTGCGAATTTACCGAAAATCCACAAAATCCGCGAGTGGAACGGATTTTCCGCCCATGCTTAGTCATTTTACACAAAAGGATACCCAAATGATGAAGCTGATCACCAGGCTTGGTGAATGATGGGAATCTACACACATACATTTTTATGTCACTTTGCCATATCACAATTTTGATTCTTGTTAAAAACTTTCTTCTTTTGTTCTCTCGTCATTTAGACACTGGAATATACTTTGTATTTACATGTCAGTTTGGGGATGCATATTCCAGTTGGTCTTTAAACTTTGGCCTCTGACCCTAACTTACCTTTTTTGTGTGTTTTGCAATATGTAGATACACACATAATGCTCGTTGATTTTTCTTTTCTTTCTTTTTTAACAGGTCTTCCCGCGGTGTCTACCACACTCTTTTTAGGGCCTGTTTCAAGAGTTTTGAGGGATACCCTTGGTTCAATAGTCTCTCTTCGAGGGCATTCGCATGGTCCATATATTCATCTTTGAATGAGCAATTCCTTCGAATGCGAAGGAATTGTCCCATGGGTAAGTTTTGTTTCAAACTCTTGGGGTGGTTGCTTGAATAGTGTAGGGCTTTATTCCTAATTGATATTTTTCTATACAGAGTTGTAACCGATTCTCCATTGGAGCAGTATACCTCAACGTCTAGAAAGGCCAGTCTGATTTTTGAAGACTGGACACTGAACTTGATGTCTTTTGTCCGGTTGTTTAACCATCCATGGAAAACTGTTAGTTGCTCCTCAGTGCCTGTTCAGGTGAAAAACACATGGTCTATAAAGCGGATCCATCCGCCGATCCATTGTTTGAATGGGTTGTTGTTATAAATAAATGTCTCTTCGTATTGGCTCATAAATAATACCGCTAGCTCTGGGGCAAAAGGGCAGCCCATAGCGACTCCTTTGGTCTGAAAGAAGAAGTTGTCCTTGAATTTAAAATAGTTCTTTTTTAGAGCCATTTTTGCTAGCTCTAAGATGAATTCCGTTGGTATTTTCATCCTCTCATATTCAGGAAGATTTCTAAGACCTTTAAAGCCTGATTTGTGGGATTTGTGTATATAATGAGACAATATCCATACTAACAAGAAGATCTTGGTTTTCAGTGAATGGCAACGTTTGAAGCTTATATAAAAATCTGTAGTATCCTGAAGGAAAGATTTTACCTTCGTCATGAAAGGTTTAAGGAAGAAGTCTATGAATTTTGAAATCGGTTCGAAAAGTGACTCGCAGCCAGAAATGATCGGCCTTCCCAGAGGTGCTTTTTCATCTTTGTGTACTTTAGGTAGTACATAGAACAGTGGTGTTCGAGGGTGTTTATTTTGTAGATATTCGAACTCCTTTTTACCCAGGAAGCCTTGTTCGAATCCTTTGTTCAATGTAGAAAACAATTTGTTTTGAAGTTCCAACGTAGGGTCTTTTTCACTTTTGCGGTAGCACTCTTGATCCATTAGCTGTCTGTTTGCCTCTGCAATGTATTCAGTTGTTCCCCAGACGACAATGGAACCGCCTTTGTCGGCTTGTTTTATTATGATGTTTTTGTACTTTTTGAGTGCACACAATGCATCGCTTTGCGCTTTTGTTAGATTTGGCTTGACAAAGCCCATTTTCTTCTTTTCTTAAGAGGAAATGGCGGATAATATTGTTTTTTCAAAGGTGGTAACCTCCTTTGGGACTTTACAGGCGGGCGTACAAAAATTCGATTTTTTCCGTAGTCCTGTGGTTTCTGTTTGTGACATCATTACTTTATCTGCAAAGAAGGCTGTTAGTCGAATCTTTCTGCAGAATTCGATGAATTCCGATTTTAATCTAACAAAATCCGTTGATTTTGTGGGCACGAAGGTTAATCCTTTTTCGAGGACACTTATTTCAGTTCCCGTGAGGAGTTTGCTTGAAAGATTATAGATGGGTGATTTTTCTAGCTTTTGTAGTTTTGTCTCCTCGTGGACATTTCCCATGGTTGTTGATATCGTGTTTTCCCTCGGGCTTTTGGCTGGCCCTGTGCTAAAAAAGGCTGTTGTTGTTGTTGGGGGATGTTTTGTTGGTAATTTTGTTGGTAATTTTTATGGATAGTTTGTTTGATATCCTCCGCGTCGCAAAAAAGGAGGTCGATAGTTACCATGATCTGAGTCACTACCGCCTGATGATGAAGTATCTGAGAATGTTATATACTTGGTACGTGATCTCCCCTGAATGTCTGGGAGAAAACGTTTTGCCTCCGGTCGTGAGTAAAAGTCCTGTTGGAGATAAGGGTAAGCTTTGTCAAAGGAGAAATTCCGTTTGTCTCTCTCAAAATGATTTTCCTTTTGGTGTACTGTATAATCTTTGAAATCCAATATTTCCTTCTCGACTTTATCAAGTAACATTTTTGAGTCTGTGATAAGCGGATTAGATTTTATTTCACCTTCCAGAGCTTCAATTTCTTCCAATTGCGTCTTTGATAGCCTTTGGGCTGTTTCAATGGTCAAGACCATAAGGTCACGGCTACATTTGGTTTCTATTAAACTGTAACCCTTTTTGAAGATGGCGTCTTCGGTGAAAATTACCGGTATGTTCTTAACAATCAATCCTGACGGGATATTCCCTGCCCTTAAGTGCTGGATGAGGTAGTGGCCGGGTAAATCCGTACGTATTTGCTTTTTCTTTAGACGGATGAGTTTATCTGATTCATTGTTAATGCGTGCAGTATTGCTTAGTGTAGGTGAACCGAACAAAGGAGGATCGCTCAATAATTTTTTAATATGATCTTCGCTATATGCGCAGGTTTGAACTTCTGACATAATAAATGAATGGATTCAATGTTGAGGAATTTGCACTATACACGTCACAATCATACACTCCCAATCATTCTCTGCAAGTTCACAAAATTACAAGAGCAAAGCACAACAGAGTGTAGATACCACAAATTGGGAAGGAAGGGAAAGAAGACATACAGCAACTTAACAATTTCTTCTGAGTGATACATTATTTTGTGAAGAACCTTACTGACGGTGCCTGAGGGGGGAGGACGAGGAGTGCGTGCTTGGCGCCTCCTTGCTGGTAGACCAGTCAGGGCCATACATTGAAGGAAAGGTTGAAGGAAATGATGTCACCTTTCTGTTGGACACTGGTGCTACCCGTTCTACTGTGAGAACAGCAGACTTTCTAAACCTACCCCTCTCGGGAGAAGCAATCCAAGATGTGGGTGTTTCTAATAAACAAATTAGTACCCCAGTTACAGAACCAATGGAAGTTAGAATAGGGAATTTTAAAGAAATGCCTAGATTTGTTGTCTGTGGTTCAAGTCCTGTAAACCTGTTAGGTTGAGACTTACTTTGCAAAAGGAATTGCACCATTTTCTGTACTCCAAATGGTGTTGAAATTCAAACCCCAGACGAAGATGGAATTTATAAATTAATGTTAGCAAGACCAGAGACAGAAATTAAAAGACTGACAATAGAGGACTTACCAGAAGAACTGCAACAGACAGTAAAACCAGAGGTATGGAATTTTACTGGAAAGGATGTAGGACTAATGGCAAATGTTGACCCAATAAAAGTGACCATAAAAGAAGATGCAGTATATCCAAATACTCGACAGTATAAAATGAGTTCAGAAATAAAAGCAGGTGTTGCAGTAGAAATAAAACGTTTGGTTGAAGCAGGCATTTTACAAGAAGTAATGAGCAGTCCATGCAACTCTACCATAACTGGTATAAAAAAAATGAGTGGCAAGTACAGGGTCGTACAGGACCTCCGAAAGGTTAATAAAATTGTTGTTCCTTGCAGTCCAGTCGTGCCAAATCCTGCAGTGATTCTGTATCAGATACCGTGGGAGGCTGGATGGTTCACTGTCATTGACCTATGTCAACCATTTTTCTCGATAGCAAATTTATTTTCTCATTCGAATTCGACAGTCATGTTTATGTTTGGAATCGTGTCCCTCAGGGGTACACAGAAAGCCCCTCGGTTTTTAATCAGATTTTGAAAAAGTGCCTTGAGTCTTTGGTGCTGCCTGGACAGTCAGTCTTGTTTCAGTATATAGATGACCTGTTGGTGGCATCTAAAACTCGGAATGACTGTGTTGTTGATACCATTGCTTTACTGAATCATTTAAGGGAAGGAGGACATACAGTGTCACCAGAAAAATTGCAATTTTGTGCCACATCAGTGAAATATTTGGGGCACCAGATAGAAAAAGGTGTCAGAAGAGTTACCTCAGAAAGAATCAGAATAATTAGAAACATGAATTTGCCTCAAACACAAAGAAGAGATCAGAATGTTTCTTGGAGTTGTGGGATATTGCAGGCAATGGATTGTGGGATTTGCAGTCCTAGCAAAGCCCCTGATACAAATGACAAAGAAGAGAGCCAAGGACCCAATAGAGTGGGATGACGAAAGCATGACTGCTTTTGGAAAGAAATTACGAGAATGTCTGTGTACAGCTCCAGCGTTCGAAATGCCTGACTATTCAAAAGATTGTGCACTCTTTTGTGACACACAAGATAATTGTGCACTTTCAGTCTTGACTCAGATTTATGGATTGGTGCGACTTCCTTTGGCATAATTTTCTTCCATATTAGACCCAGTGGCAGCTGCATTGCCCGGATGTCTGAAAGCAGTAGCTGCAACCTGCATGAGCCTTGAGCAGAGTGAGTCCATTATTATGGGACATCCTGTAACTGTGTATGTACTACATGCAGTTGTATGGGAGAATTCTTGTAGTTACAGGAAATTTAACTATTGCTAGGTGTAACATTCTGAACCCAGCAACACTGCTACCTAATTCACATACTGCAGAAGTGAAGGGAGAAGTTGAACATGACTGCATTGACCTAACTGAATATAGCACCAAACCACGACCAGACATAAGAGAAGAGCCTTTAATTGATTCAGATAATGAGCTATTTGTGGATGGCTCATGACATGTATGAGACATGAGGATGGAGGTCTGAGCGCTGCTTATGCAGTATGCACCTTGGGAGGTCCAGCTGAAGCATCCCATTTGCCTGGAGTCAAGTCTACACTAATAGCCGAATAGCCGAATTGGTTGCCTTGGCAAAGGCCTGCAAATTTGGGAAACATTGGAAAGTAACCATATATACTGACAGCCAGTATGGTTACGAGGTTGTGCATGACTATGGACAATATTGGATGCAAAGAGAGTTTCTGACTCCTTCAGGTACTCCAATCAGAAATGGTCAATATGTGAAAGATTTACTGGAAGCAATCTAGATGCCAAAAGAAGTGGCTGTGGTCAAGTGTGCTGCTCACACATCGAGCAATGGCAAAGTGACAGCTGGTAATCGATATGCTGACCAGTTAGCCCAACATTGCGCAAAATATAAAATGGCTGTTAATAAGAAAGTTGAGGTGAGCGGAAAGAGCTGCCAACTTATGTTGTTAGAAGGTGTGAATACGTGGGAAGAAGTGAGAGATTTGCAAAATGCAGCAGAACCGAAAGAAAGGGAAGAATGGAGGAAAACTGGTTGTCAGCGAAGGGCTGAGGATGGTGTCATTGTTTATCTTGATGAAATGCCAGTGTTACCCGACTGTCTGCTTGCTCCTATGGCTACGATGATTCACGGAGATTCTCATTTGGGAAGAGATGCTGTGATACGTCTGTTCAGACAGTCATGGTTTTATTCGAAATCCAGGAATGTAGCAGCACCACTCTGCCAGAGGTGTTTGGTTTGTCAGTAAATGAACACAGGAAGAAAAACAGTAGTGTTACCAGGAAAGATTGGGAAGGCAGAGGGTCCCTTTATATGGTTGCAGATTGATTTCATTCAGTTACCCCCTTGCCGAGGACTAAAATACATACATGTCATTGTCTGCCTGTTTTCAAAATGGGTGGAAGCTTACCCCACACGTAGGAATGATAGCATCATTGTAGCCAAACTGCTACTTAGAGAGCTGATACCACGTTTCGGTTTTCCAGTAACAATTGAATCAGACAGAGGCTGCTATTTTAATAATGAAATAATTGGTCTAATTTGTGAAGCATTTCAAATTAAGCAAAAACTACACTGTGCATATCGCCCAGAGGCTTCTGGAGTGGTAGAACAATTGAATGGCACAATCAAGCCTGGGAAAGATGTATGAGTCTACTCGATTGGAGTGGCCAGATGCTTTGCCACTTGTTCTGATGGGACTTAGAAGTATTCCAGACCGGAACACAGGCTTAAGTCCCCATGTGATACTGATGGGAAGAGCAATGAGGCAAGCATGGGTGCCGGGACACAAGCTGCTAAATATATTTATTTATTTATTTTATTTTATGAACTTGTAAGGCGCAACAGCTACCCAAATAGGGTTTCCCGGCGCCAAAGACACAGCAAAAACATTAAGAGTGGAACGTCATAGGTCATTCAGAATTATTGGTCGAACAACCAGGTTTTTATTTCTTTCCTGAACTTAGAATAGCTCTCTTCTTTGCGTATGTGAATAGGTAAGGTGTTCCACATAGAAGGACCTTGATGGGCGAAGGATCTTCCTCCCATATCCATATATCTGATCATTTAGTACTGAAGTACTGCAAAGAGCTGGCTGACCAAGTGCGTTCTATCTCTCACCAGGTTGGGGAAGACGCTGTTGCCAGACCAGCAACTCCAGCACATTCCCTGAACCCAGGTGATTGGGTGGTGCTGAAGAAACATACTCGAAAATCTTGCCTTGCACCAAGGTGGGGAAAACCACGACAAGTAATTTTGGTTACCACCACAGCTGTAAAGTGTGCAGGAGTTCCACACTGGATTCATGTCAGTCATACGAAAAAGGTGACTGAACCTGAAGAAACTGAGGCTGAAGGTTGTGCAGCTGAGGGGGTCTCAAGAAATCGATCCTGAAGTAGCTGAAGGCGAACAACTGAGCACCAGTCAGGATGATTGGATTCTAGTAGTCAACATACCTGCGGAATATGTGAGAACCAGAAGTCAAGCTTATCAAGATAGGCAGAGTGATAGTTAGGATGAGACAGGTGTAGAAGAAGGTGCTCAGATGATAGGGACAGATCAAATAATTGACACTCCACCAAGAACTACTGAGCCTGAAAAGGGACAGATAGAAGTTAGGGCGGAGGCTCAAGCAGAAGAAAATCAAGGGTTCGAAGAGCTTGAGCAGGACCAGACAGAAATAGAAAATTGTGTTCAGGACGAAGAAGGTGAAACAGACAAAAGCCAAATTCAGCAAATACCTGAACAAGGCCAGATTAGTGACCAGGCAGAAGAAACAGAAATAAGACCTGGATCGAATCAGATAGAGAGGGAAACAGAAGACAGCATTGAAATTGATGTGCCACAACCGAATGAAAATAAGGGTATTTGAAGAAGGCCAACGCACAGTTGCAGTTAAAAAACTCTTAGAAAAGGAGACAAATGGCCTCGGTATGTCAAAAGATGAGACTACGTTTAAAGAGAATTTATAAAGAACCTGAACAAGTAAATCAAATAACCCGTCAAACTAATCCACCTGTAATACAGCCAAGACGAAGAAGTCCATGATTAAAGAGACTGAATAATAAATACAAGGGCCCGAGTGGACCTACATTATTTTGGAAGATTTTGAAAACCTGGAAATAAGTGACGAAAATGAAGAATAATTGATTACTGATCAAACTGACGAAAAAGTGAGACCAACCTGAAATTCGCACAGGGTAAAAACTGTGTTAAAGATACAAAGAGGGGTTGAATCTCCTTTAGTCAGAGATGGCTTATCATACTGTTAATGGAAGACCGAAAACAAATTGTTTTAAAACATGCTGTAGAGGATGTTTATGTAGTATAGCAATAGTACTTGTAGTTTGGATAGGATTAACAATAGCTATTCCTTACATGATGAGAAAAGACACAAAAACGTACACTAATGAACAATTGCCAAAAGATACAGAAGAGCTACCAACGAGAGATACACCACAAAGAGTAGATGCACAAGAGAGAGCACTTAGCATTAGACAAACTAAAGTAGACTTAGAAGCACCAGATGAGGAAGGACTGCATTATAATAGAATTAAAGATAGAACTCATTTAAATGTATTTGCAAACCTATTAGTACACTATGTAGAAGCAATGGAAATAGAAGACTGTTATGTCTGCATGAAGTTACCTACTTCAGTAGCTGAAGGTGTAACCTACCACCATTTACCACTAACATATGGAATTTCATGTAGTGTTTTAGCTAGTTTATTCTATAAGAAAGGACCTTTACAGTATTATTATTCTAATTTAGACGTGATATATTTTCTGAACTTCCTGTTCGTAGAGACCTAAATCCTGTACATACTACTAGAAATGTAGCACGTTACATGAGTGAATATTTTCTAACTATAGGTACAATAGATATAGCTGACGCACACAAGAATAATCTAACATGTTTATTGCAAGAAAAAGAAAAGATATTTTTGAATATGGTTGAGAAAAGGAGAGAGAATTTCCAAAGAAAAGCAAATGATAAGAATCATACAATTCCTAAATGGGCTGAAAGCATAGGGAGCACCTCAAATGGTGGGGCTAAATGCTGCTATGTTGCTGGATTTCAAAAAGAAGGGGAAACTCTGCCTCCACAGAGAGAAAACTAGTTATTATAACAATGTATTCATTGGTTCCAGTGAATGTGAACACAACTACAAGGTAATTGGGGGTTGGGGTTTCAAAAATGGGTCCGAACCTGTGTTTCCTGGAGTTTATTATATATGTGGGAACAAGGCGTATTACAAATTACCAGATCACTGGTATGGGAGTTATTTTGGAATAGTTTTCCCTAAGATATATCATGTGGATAAAATCCCTGGAAGCAATGGAGAAACTAATGGATTGGGACATAGTAAAAGATCTAGTTTTGCTGAAATAGTAGGTGATATATTTAGTGCATTGATACCAAAAGTGGGAGTGGCTCTGAATACACACAGAATTAGCAAATTGTCAACAGTAGTGGATCGGTTATCAACTGACACTGCTGGAGGGTTCTTGATGGTCAATACCGCATTGGTTGCGATCAGATCAATGGTTTTCAAAAATCGACCTGATCTTGATACATTTTTGGCAAAAGAGGGTGGAGTCTGTAGAATGTTAAAAGCACAACATTGTTGCACTTACATACCAGACAAAAGTGTTGAAATTAAAAGGTATGTGAGAAATATTACTAATCTGGAAAAAGAGCTTAAACTACTGGAGGTTGATAGTGCATGGAAGAGGCTTACTGATGGTCTCTCCTCTGTAGGTAGTTGGCTTTCTAATGTAAGAAAGAGTATTGTAGGTAAAATACTGATGCCAATGGTGGGAATAGGCTTACTAGTTTTAGGAATAATGATTTGTTGCAAATGTCGAAAGCTTAAAAATAAATACTCCATGCATAGGCGAGGAGTAAAGAGAAATATTGATGAGCTTAAATTAGAAGAAATGATTAGCAAAATATATAAGAAAATGAAAAATTCTCATGGTAATAATGAGAAAAAGCAAAATAGAAAGGTTGAAGAGATTGAGTTGGGTGAAATGTGAAAAGTTGGCATCTGTTTTCATTAATTTGTGATGATAGAAAATATCATCAAAGAGGGGATTGATGGAGCAAGGATTCACATGTGAAGTGACTTGCTCGTATTCATGAACCTTGAATAACGATAATGAATTAACCAACATGTTTGTCTTATTAATTTTGCACCTTATACATCAACATCGGGTGTCCGAGAGAAGCTTGCTTATGTGTATTACTAATCCTAATACCCTTGCATCTAAAATGGCTTCTGCTATGCGGGATTTTCTACTGTGCATGCGTCTGTCATACTCACGTGAAATGACGTACTTTCAGCTTTGGAGGGAAACTGTCGCTTCTGCGCACTAGTGATAAGATGGCTGCTCTATGTTCTCACGTGCGAGAAGCTTGCACTGCTGCTTATGCTAAGCTGTTCGTTCTGCCTAATTCTAATGCTATAGTTAAAAATTAAGATAATGGGTATAGAGTAGAAGTACATGGTATACAGTGTATTCATTTATTTCTGTCTTATAAAACTGTTTCCTTTTACTTTTCGTGCCTCGCAATCTTTGGACCTGAGAGGTGCTATTACTCCATTTTGAAAGTCCTTCTGCGCATGACAAGTTGCAGAGAGGAGCTGAACTCAATGTCATTGAAATTTAGCCAAAAATACAGACACAGCCAAGATGCGCCTGGAAAGATGATTCCTGACCCTGCTAGAAGAAGCTAAATTGCATACAATGTATTTGTCAATAGAACAACCATTGTTAGGTGAAATGCAGTCGTCATATGAAAGTAAATTGATGGGGTGGGAACGAAAAATTAATATTCAACACTGAAGTTACAGAATTTGAGGTGGTGTGATGACCTCTCCTCCTCTTTTGTCCAACCAAAACAGGGGATCCTTACACTTGCAACATTAGGGGGTGGTACACTGACCTGGAAAATGGTATACCTAGAGTAGGCTTAGGTAGTTAATATGTCCGACTTGTCCGAGTAGCTGACTTGTCACTGACCCAACACACTCAATAGGTGATTAAGAGCAGTGGTGCTGCGAAGCACTCTGTCAGAAGATTCGCTGACCCAATCGGGGTCTGGGAAGCTGAAGTGCTGGCGAAACACTTTGTCGGTGAATTCGATAACCCAATTGGGTTTCTGGCTAAATTACTTGCAGAGAGGGAGTAGCGCAGGCGTTGCAACTGAACTGCGAGTGCTGGTCTTAACCTTTGTTGGTCCTGTCCTAATCCAAATCTGATTTAACCTGTACTGAGTCTAATCTGCAACTGCTGGCCTAATGGCAACTGCAAACTTTGGGGTTTTCTGTCTCTAACTGACCAGTGGCCAGGGTTGGTCTTCACACCATTCTTGGTAAATATAAATCTGTGTGGGTAATTGTTGTTATATTTTGCGTCCCTTTCTTTACCCTCCCTAATTTGCTAAAGCTTTGATTGCATATGTTCCTTTTTCTTACCCTTCCCTTGATAAATGATAATTTGTGTTTTGCTGTTGAATAGCGTGTTCCATTTTTATACCCTCCTTATAGTTGAATCATAAAACTTTTTGTATGATTTCATAAGTATTTCCTTTTTTCTTCACCCTCCCTTTGAAAGTGGTTAAGCTTGATTATTCGATTTAATAGAATGCTCCATTTCTTACCTTCCCTATAGTTATATGCTCAAATTGTTTTTATAATTGCATATTATGTTCCCTTTTTTTACCCACCCTTTGACAATTGCTTAAACTATGTCATTTAGTATGTTCCTTTTCTTTTTCCCACCCTTAGTAAACGATGAAATCTGATTAATTAAATAGCATGTTCCTTGTTTTACCTTTCCTTTAAATTACTAAATGATTGGCATAATATAACGTTTGCATAGTTATACACTGTTTCTGATTTTGGTTATTGATAGTCTCATTACTTTCAATCTTTGGATCATGATCTTTGATGAAATCTAGATAAAGTGTTTAAACTTTCCCGAGTCTGTGGTTATTATATGAGTGCAAATGTTATTGTATTACTGGCTACCTCCTTTAAAACTAACTCCCTGATCCAATAGGGTATAGGTACGAGTGACAAGGATTGGTAAGTCAATGGTATAGGACCTAGTGGAATAAAATATCTGGTAGTAGAGCGTGGGTTACCTGTTTAAGTAAATGTGTAATTGATTATGGGCCCAGGTGAGTATGGTGAAGTTACAGTCGGGTGAGCTGCGCGCTCTATCAAGTGGTTTGCTTTTTCGGCTGAGGATTGACACACTGACATTTTTGCTTTGCTTTCTTGTGGGGTACAATTCTAACCTTGATCATTTGCAATGTCCATGTAATAGCCAATTGTTAGACCTGTGAGCCTTAGGGTGGTCTCCCCTACATTTTTGCCCTTTTTGCCTCCCATTTTTACCTTACCTTTTGTTGGACTTAGGACTCTGAGCGCCTCACCATTGACCCTCTCTATTGAAGCACGAATTGGTTTGAGCTGTACTAATTGCATAACTAGTAGAGGGGAGGGGAGAATACATGGGAGAGTTGTGTGAGGCTGCAGGGGGGATTTGAAGGAGTCGGTGATACCGGCGATGCTGTAGACAGATCAGTTAATGCGACCAGGGTTAAATTTTCCCCTTCCACGGCTGGAGTTGGAGTTAAAGAGTTAAAGGAATTGGCCCCGTTCCCCTCACCCCCCTCTGTCAATGGGGCGGATGCAGATGGTGTCAGTGACATTTGTGTAATTGGGGCAAATATTCCTGAGGTAACAGTTTTAGGTACAGTGGTAGGTACTGCCCTCCCCTCTACCACAGAGTTTGAAGCTGGAGTAACTACCATAGCAGGGGGAGCATGGGGGAGGGCTGAAACAACCGCTATATCTGCTGTGACTGGAGGAGAAAACGGAGCAGGGGGCCCTGGAATTGTCTGATTTCCCCCGCCCTCACAAGGTATATTTTCCAGCACAGAGTACCTATTCTTCCGCGGCAAAAGAGATAAGGCAGATGATACAGGTGTAGATAGAAGGCTGGGGGTTACCTTCGTTTGGTCAACTTTAGTTTGATCGGCTACAACTGTCTTAATTGTCTTTATTTTAGTGTTGGTCTTAGTATTATCCTTGGTGCCAACACCAGTGCCGATGTTTGTGTTGACGGCTTTATCCGCTGACCCCCCATCTTTAACTGCTTGCTCCATAATCTTGAAAAAGCTTTTAAGCGAGGGCGTACTCCTCTGAGCTTGAGACTGCTTACTCCCCCTAACTGACCCCGTTTTCCTGGAACCCCCTTTCTTCCTCTGCTTAGGAGATATCAGTATTGGAACTTTCTTCTCACTTGAATCCCCTGACTCCCAGAGTCCCTGTTTCCTGAGTGCCTGCTTGGACCTTAACTGATATCTATTTCTAATCTCTCCCGAATGTCCAGCACTTTCTCCAGAAACCACACTTTCGGTCAGGTTCAATATAACTTTAGGGGCTACTGCTGGGGCTACTACGGAACTGGAGGGCAGGAGGACAGGATCTGTACCCACAGTCACAGTCACAATCCCAGCTTCATTGTCAGCTTGACGTAACCTTGCAGCTTCAGACAATATGGGCTTCAAACCCTCTACCTCCATACAAGCCCCCCCTTCAGGGACCTCTTACCAGCAATTGTTATATTTTTCTTAATAGCGGAAAGCCCCCGACACACAGGGCCTTTCACGCGTTGTATTAACGCACCTCTTGTCCGCTGCCAATGCCAGATGTAGAAGGCACAACCACCACAGCCTCTGCCACCGCTCAAAATGCGAGCTTCCCGCAACCTGTCCCCCGATTTTACCGATTTTGCTGACTGCACCAACTGTAGCAGGCCACTTTAATGGGGAACGCAGCGTCCTCCTCCTGAAGCTCTCCTCTGCACGAAATCCTGCGTGAGCCGCGTCAGCGTCTCCGGAACCGCAGCTGCTGGGTCCTAGTGCCCCGGAGCGCCTCCATAGACTCACAAACGCCGAAGGAAAAGAAAACCGAAACAATAGTTTAACCTCCGAAACTTAATGTAAGAAGGGGAAGAGTACTCATATCCTCACCGTTAAAGTGTTGATATCCGTCCTCTACATGGGGAAACGACCTCTCAAAACGGCATAGTGCTATCTTGGGCGAGGAGCTCCGCAGCAGCCGTTAGCCTGCCGCCGCCATGTTCCTCCCTCCGTGCCTCCCTGCAGCCTCACACAACTCTCCCATGTATTCTCTCCTCCCCTCTACTAGTTATGCAATTAGTGCAGCTCAAACCAATTCGTGCTTGAATAGAGAGGTTCAAGATGTAGAGGCAGGAGGAGTGGAGGAGGACAGGCTTGGTCAGCTGTTCCATTCACTGAGGGAGGATCTGAGGGAGAAATTTGCCACATCAGAGAATTACCAAAGAGGGCTTCATGAAAGATTTGATATTTTGGAGGCAAAATTGAGGGCATAGCGGCTCGAACCGGTGTGCTAGAGGGAAAGGTTGCCTCATTGTCAGAAATATCAGTGAAGAATACCAAGGATATTGAGGCTCTTAAAGTTCAAAATCGTAAATTAGTCATGGACATGGAATGGCTGGAAATGCAGAGCAGACGGAATAATCTACAAATTCTGAACATTCCAGAGGGTGCAGAAGTGGAGGATATCAAGGGTTTTGTATGCCGTCTGTTACGGGAAGATGTATTAAAAGATAGACCTGACATAGACCTGGAAGCTGAGATACAGCGTGTGCACCGAGATCCCTTCAGACTGCATCCAGACCGCAAGGCTCCGAGGAAAATACTTGTCTATTTTCAAACGTATGCTGTTAAGGAACTTATCCTCAGTACGCTCTTCTCTCCATTACCGTGCTAATCCCTATCAAATTAGATCGGATATGGGGGGGAAGACTGCGCAGAGGCAGTGGGAGTTGGGTTCTAGGATGCCCGAACTTCGATCATTGGGCCCACAGGTCCAAATGAAATTCCCAGCGCTACTGAAGATCATGTGGAACAACAAAATGTATAACTGTAACTACCCAGAGGAGGTAGATGAATTGTTGGAGGGGATGAGAAAATAGTAGTGCAATAAGTTCATTTCTAACGTAATCATCTCTTGGCGGGAGCAATAGACGGACGGATAATGTGGTGAAGGGAAGTAGGGGAAAGGGAAAAAAATATTAAGGGGTAGGGACACACGGGACATGAGCTATAGGTGTTGCATAGGTTAAAAAAAAAAGAGTTAAGGTATACAAGTATTAAAAACAGAACTAAGCTGGGTGGGGAAAAACTCTACTAGATGTGCTTTGGGCTGGGAGCCCCCTATGGCGTTGGATACGCCAATTGTGAAGGGAGGGTTCCTCGGGGGGAGAGGGGAGGTGAACGTCCAAGGGGGGGGGGGGTGGTAAAAATAAAAAAATGTCCTCATATGCCGGAATTCTATGCTGTAATGGTTTGGAATATCATTACACGTTTATACAATTATTAGTCAAAGGATTATTACTTTATCAATATACATATGGCATCGAGTACTAGAATCCTATCATGGAATGTAAATGGATTGGGAAGTCGGAAAAAACAACAGAGAATATGCAAATTTTTCAGGAATTCTGAAGCATTCTTGTATCTTTTGCAGGAAACACATTTAGAGTCGAAGGAGTGTGCGCAAATCTTTACTAGATATAATTGGGTCCAGGAAGCCCTGTGCTCTAACCAGAAAGGGTCAAATAGAGGTGTAGCGATCATAGTACGGGCACATAAAGTGATAAGGGTGATTAGTTGGGGTACTGATCAGTCTGGAAGGTGGTTATCAGCAGTACTGTCTGTTGGAGGTTTTACTTTTCTTTGCGCTGTGTACTATGGCCCTAATGAAGATAATGCAGTGTTTCTTCAGAAGCTAAAAGAGTATTTGATACAGTATACAGTGCCAGTCATACTAGGTGGCGATTTTAACTTAGTGTTTGACCAAGATCTAGACAGCACCTCGAAGGCGAAATATAATCCCCCTAATAAATCCATCTCAGCACTAAATAATATTATCAACGAATTTGCTTTATCGGATGTCTGGAGAATTAAGCATGGAAATCTTAGAGAGTACTCTTTATTTAGCAAAAAATATAAACAATTTTCCAGAATTGATTTTTTTCTGATAGATCAGTTTTTTCTTTCAGACGTAGTGTCTGTATCTTATATGCCAGTGGGTTTGTCAGACCACTCTGTGGTGGAGTTGGAAATTAATTTCAAAATTAACTATACAGAGCGGCGGTGGACCCTGGATAGAACAATGCTCTTAGACGATAAAGTTAAATTAAATATCAAAGAAAGTCTCTCTGAATTCTTTATGTTTAACGTAGGGACAGCTTCAGAGCGAATTGTTTGGGATGCATTAAAATCTTTCTTTAGGGGGATCTTTAAGTCACAGAAGGTTTCAATAATAAAACGTAGAAAAGAAATAGATATCCACGATCTAGAAGAGATAAAAATAAGGAACGGCAACTCCAATGGGCAGCATTAAATGACAGAGGTAAGATCCAGGTACTAGAATAGGAACTGGGCGAGATACAGGCACGTCTCAAGGCACGTACTGACAAACTTAACAAGGACAGGTGGGAGGTGAGCAAGCTTCGTAGTTTCGAATATGCGGAAAAATGCGGCTCGCTCCTTGCATGGAAGGCTAGATCTGAGAGAAGTAGAAATAATATCACATCATTAATTCAGGAAGAAACAGGGTCAAAGTTAACAGAAGACTCCGAAAGAAGGGATGAAGCAAGAGGGTTCATGGAGGAACTTTACAAAGAACAAGATATGCCTAGTGAAGATGTATTGGAAAATTGGTGGGTGGAGAAAGATTTGCCACAGTTGAGTGAATCAGATAAACTTTACTTAGTTACAGCTATAACGGAGGGAGAGGTAAGGACCCAATTGAAAAAAATGACTAGAAACAAAGCGGCAGGCCCTGATGGGCTGCCGACTGAAGTCTATAAGGATAACGTAGAGGAGGTGGTAGGCCCACTTGTTTCATTATTCAATAGGATCCTTATAGAGGGGGAATATATTCCTGATACTTGGGCCGAGGCAACAATAACACTGTTGGTAAATCTAACAAGGATCCAAAAAGAATAGCTTCATACAGGCCGATTTCGCTCCTTAACTCAGATTCCAAAATATATTCCGGCATTCTTTCGACGAGACTCGCAAAAGTAATTAAACCATTATACACTCAGATCAGAGAGGTTTTATGCCTGGACGCCAATTAAATGAATTAACATATCAGGTTATAGGGGCTATAGACTTTGCAACTAAGAACGGGCTTCCACTGGCTATCGTAGCTATTGACGCTGCAAAAGCCTTCGATCGAGTTAATTGGAGGTTTTTGTGGAAAACCATGGAAAAATTTGGATTTCCAGACACATTTATCAAGGGGATTGAGACTTTATACAGACGGCCTAGGGCTAAAGTTTTAGTCAACGGAAGTCCAACAGATTGGTTATATATTACAAGAGGAACAAGACAGGGTTGTCCCCTGTCACCTCTTCTCTTCGATATTTACATAGAGCCTTTTGTTTGTTCCATAAGATCTGACCTTAACATTTTACCATTTCTGTTGGGAAATTTGGAGCTTAAGACGGCACTTTATGCCGACGACCTTTTACTTTATACATCAAACCCAGATGAGGCTATTCCACGCTTAATAGAACTGGCCAAAGATTTTGGTACAGTGTCAGGGTACGGAATAAACCAAGATAAAACTGACATTATGTGTTGGGATTGCCCGTCCCCCATATTAGAGGCGAAAATAAAAATAAGATATTTGGGGATTCATATCACTCAAGCCTTGGATGAAGTAGTGAAGGTCAGTTGGAACATAGAATTAAAAGAAGTTAAGAAACTCTTGACTAGATGGAACGCTCTGCCTTTTAATATCTATGGCAGAGTGAATTTAGTTAAGATGATCATTTTACCAAAGTTTACTTTCTTATTCAACTCAATTCCTCTGGGTTTTGATAAAAAAGATATAGCGAATCTCCTAGGTCGGATCGGCTCATTCATATAAGCTACTAAATCTCCTAGAATAGCATGGAGAAAATTGAGGAGGGGTTTGAAACTAGGAGGATTGGCTTTACCGGATTTACTTCTTTATTGTTACGCTTTTCAGTTCAAAAATTTTAGGCTCCTGGCAAATAAATTGGATTCGTCATCCCATGGTAAACTTTTTCAAGCCATGCTTACAGACTTGCCACAAGGTTTAGATTTTTTTTGTTTAAATTTGGAAACCAGAAATTTTTTAAGAAGGTTTGTTTGAAGGTTTTGAAGACTGCGCTCGCTGTATGGCAGGCGATGCGAAGAATTTTTGACATTCCCTACTATCATCATTTGGCCCCCATCTGGGATTCTCCAGGTACCCCAGAATGCTTATTGGATCGTTTCGCTATTCCATTGAAATATGCAGGTTTTTTGCAGTGGGGTGATTTGTGTAATCACGGAGAATTATTAAGTTGGGAATCTCTTCTTAACCTTACAGGAGGTGCTATTTCGAGGTTTAAGTTTTATCAGCTGTCCTCATGGTGGGAAGAACAATGTGGGGGAAATATAAGAGAGGTTGTAATGTTGGAGCATGTTAACAGGGGAGGGGCCTGGAAGAGTGAGATATCACATTGGTACAGCACAATGCTATACGAGAAAGATAATTTGGGAGCGGAAATAGTTAAACTGTGGGAAGACTTAATAACTGAGGACTCGGATAAAATTGTAAAATTATGGACGGATTATTTTGTTCTCTAACAGAACGTTATAAAGCCCTCTAATCTAAGGAGGAATCATTTTTATACAGCGTAAAGGGCCTATTGGACTCCATCAAAGCTCTCAAAGATCTCTGTAGATGAATACCTATGTCCCAGATGTAAGACAGTAGCAGCTGATGATAGGCACATGTTTGCGAAGTGTCCTGTATTGGAAACTTACTGGGGGAAGGTTGCTAGTTTTTTAGAGCAGGTAATATTATCACCCGTTAAATGCAACACCAGATTAATACTTTTCGGCCTCCCTCAAGATTATGATATTAGAAATAATATTACACAATTGGTGTTTTATGTTCTAGTCATTGCAAGAAGGGAAATATGTAGGGAATGGAAGTCCGCCAGTCCTCCGAGATTTGCGGACTGCCTTAGAAACATCATGGTAGTGAGTAATTTGGATTTGTTGTGTGGTGGAGAGAGAGCAAGTAGGGTATGGTCTCCACTGAAGGCATGGTTTGAGAGCTAATTCGGAACCGAGCCCGATGATTATGCCAGAGGTTTTTTTGGTCTTATCCTCCCGCAGGGCAAGAATCATCGCAAACGGGAGTGGGATGGGAAACGACCTACCTCTGGGTGATCTCCGTTGGCGACTTGCAGACTCCAGGGCGGGAACAATTAAGTCTGAGGTGGTGGCCCGGAGAAAGCCTTTCTAGAGTTATATTTCTGGTGGCATTATATGAGGACTAAAAAAAACCCCAAAAAAGAGCGCCTCACCATTACTAAACAGTGCTGAGGTGCAGGTGCTCACCCCTAAAACCTTGTGAAGCTGGCATATGTGCCACAAGCCACTGCTAACACAGTAAGGCTTAATCCTCTTTCGGCTAACATTGGAAACCTCCCCTTATGGGGTAACTTCTGACAGGGACCTAATAAGTCTCTCATGTTTGGTCTTGTTGGACTCGGGGCGGGGAACCCTTTCCAATGATATATAGGGTTTGGACATTACTACGCTAGGGATCCCACTTTTATAAAGTGGGCCTTTTCCTGCCTACACTTAGATTAGGCTCTGCAGACTCCCCCCTCCCCTCTGCATACTGATAGCCTGCCTGGGTTGGGAGGTGGGAGTGGTGATTCACACCTTCTTCCCTGGGATGAGCTGTGATGGGCTGCCCACTGTAGCCTTAATGGCCTGTCTCTCGTCACTGTGACAGCTGAGGTTCCGTGAATTCTGAACCCACTTTATAAATGTCATGGTTTTGTTACGAATTTGATAGTAGCGAACCATAACTAGTAAGTGCGACAAGTATGAGTGATTTCGTCATGTTAGATCGATGGATTCACTATGTATTTGGGGATTTCGTTCTGAACCCTGGGTTTCATTTTGTGTATGGCAGCCATTTTGGGGTTGCCCTCACATAGGCCGGTGGCTGCGGCCGAATGAGTCTTTAGTACACCTACACTTTAGCCGACTTCTGAATGACCTGAGTGAACTGACCCCGTTGCCTGAAGCTGACCTTGTTAGGCCAGTTCCTTGCCCAGTAGCTGATTGAGATTAGGATCAAAGAACAGGACATTGCTGAGTTTATTGCACACGCACACACCCCTTATCTTGCTTCTCATCTGTTTCTGTTCCTTCTTTTATGGTCTGTTTATGATATGGGTTGTGGTCCTTTTATTTTGGGTTTGTCCGGCTTGTGTAAGAAGGAATGTTGGGCTTTTCTGTATAATTAATGGTGGGCCGGACCACTGAAAAGTGGGTTTGTCATCATGCGATACCTTACGTAATAATACCTATGATTGGACAATTGTAAATAGTGGGTGTTTGTCCTATTGGCTAATGTTTGGCAGATCTTGCATGTCCATGTTAGGCATTTTGCATGCTTGCAAAAGCAAGGACTGCCCCTTACTTTTATGCTGAGTTTTGTAACCCTAAGCATATATAAGGCCTCCGTTCTCTGTACTCCTCAGACTGCCTCATTCAGTTGCTAAGGCTTCTGGGAGACGTAGCCTCACTTATTTAAGTTTAATAAAGAAGTCGTTTCATATTTCAGCTTCTGTGCCAAGTTCTTTATTCTATTAGTAAGACCCCTGAGAATTAAGATTTCAATTCTTCAAATGGTGCGGCCAACGTGGGCTTCATCAGAGAAGTGACTATCTGTGGGAGTAATCTTGTCAGAAGACTGAAATCTACTGAGGAGGACAGAACAGGATTCTACTAAGAAGGTACTCTGTGCACAGGGATTCTGGACATTCTTTGTTTCTGCAGCCCAGTATATTTCTGATCTTCCTGATTTTGATCCTCCACATGATGTCACTCCTGACCGAGAACCTTTTTGGCGTGAGTATTCTAAAAAAAAGACCCGTTAGGTCATGTAGAACTTGACAGTTAGAATTTGGATAACCTTTTGATTAGTAAGAGTAAAATGTTACAAGTGGGTCGCTCCCACGACTTTGTTTGGTTTCTTGGTTTTGATTTGGTTATTGCAATTACCAAAGCCGAGGGGTTGGTTTCTTGGTTTTGATTTGGTTATTGCAATTACCAAAGCCGAGGGGCTCGTACATTTGCGAGTATATCGTTTTTGATAACCCCTTGAAGTTTGAAGCTAGGTTAGTGAGCTATAAGATGCCTGGTCTTACCAACTTTAGGACTGTAGCTTTGGAATTTTGGAATTTGTGTTGGCCAACTTTAGATATGTTTTGGATTTTGGATATGCAAATTGCAATTTGTGTAGGCAGGTAATGAGGGGATTTTTCTCTATTTGGTTTTGTTGAACGGTGCATGTACGAAAAGTACATTAAGCACTACTTTGATTATAATACTTGCATATTGTGCAGTATTTTTGGCATGCCTGTTTTCAAGCTCATATTGAAGAATGTGTTGCTTTTTTTTAGAGGTACCATAGTGTGATGTTAAGTAAATTAGCCAGGCTCCCCTAGAGGAAATATCTAAATAGGTTTAGATTTAGAAACATATTTCTTCCTTGATGATTTTGTATCCCCAGGGAATTAAAATATGACATAATACAAAACAAGGATCCTTTGTTCTGCGCAATTAAGATATGCAGAACGATTTTGTTTGGTGTTCTGCTAGCCAAAGCTAGTGAATTGAGTGTATTTTCGCTTCTTGGACATACATCAGTCTGTTGGGCTGTTTTTGCAGTCTTTTCGAACACTATTGAGAAGCGTTTCTTGTAACTATGACTTACAACTAGTATTTGCAAATGGTTTGGTTCGAGTACAGTCTGTGGGCTGTCCTTTGTTTCTGTCCTCAGTGTTGATTCGTTGGTTAAATATGTGTTTAAATGTCTATGTGGTTTTCGCATTAGTGCAAACTTCTGTAAGTGAATAGCGATGGCGCTATTCACGAAATGCATGGCTGAAGCGCGCTGTATTGTGTGTCCTGAGTGTTTTGACCCCTTTCTGTTTATGTCTGAAATGAGCTCAAATGTGTGTTTGTGTTTTTTTTCATGTTTTCAGTCTATCAAGCAAAATGTCTAAATATTTTAAAAAATAAAGTTAAATTTCACATTCACTAGGAATAAAAAGGCCCCCAAAAACGAATGGTGTGTTTTGTAGAAAAACAAACTTATAGCATTTTTTACTTACATACATTGTGTTACAAACTTCCATGCAAAACACTTCAGCTGAAGTAAATTTTTGCTGAACTCAGACGCTTATTATAGAACATGCATTGATATGTTTTCGTTTATAAAAGACTGCCATTGTGCTCATGTTACAATGCTGAGAGACAAGCTAAATAAACAGGAGTATTTACCCAGCCAGGACTTTGTCCTCAGTTAAAACGGGTGAATCTTTGCATTTCAGAATGTTGTTTTCAAAAGGTTCCAAAACTAAGGTTCATTATTTTGTATTACAGGAAGACATTTCAATTAAGGGTTTCCTCTCTTTAAGCATTTTTTTAAGCATATTCTTGGGTCTGTTGCTAAATAAAAATTGTCCTTTTTAGAAAGAAAAAATGTGGCGCCAAATTTTGTCATGTTTCGAGTTAGGCTTCTGTGCTTAGGCTTATAAATGAATGCGTCTTAAAATGATAGGCAAGGGATGCAGCTTGATTTTATATGTGGTATTATCAAAAATGATTGGGTTTATTAAAAATAATTATTAATTCTGAAAAATAATAATTAAAAATAAGTGCTATAAAATTTGTTTTTTACTATTCATGAAGCTTAATGCTCATACTGTGACCTCCTAGCATTATAATTTAATTTAAGTTGTGTTGCATTGCATAATGAGAACATTAGCATAAGGAATTTCACTTAGCGCAGGCGTAAAAAACTCATTTTTCCAAGGATTTACATGGGATATGTCTAATGTCCAATCTCTGCAATTTGTAAAGAACATTCTGAGGATGATTAATATGTAACACAATTATAGGATATTTATTTTTAAATGCCCCTAATATCAAAGTCAATTTTGGGTAAAATAGACAGTTTAAAACAGCATTCTTGCCATTTATAATTGCTTTAAAGTGCTTTAGGCTTCAGTAAATGCATACATTTAGGTATAATACAAATTTGCAGGCTGTCCCCATTTGGGGTTTACTTTTAAATGACCCAGTGAGATACATTTAAGGTTGATGAAATGAGTACCATTGCAACAAGCATTTGTTCTAAAAACTGGTATGTGTGTTATTAGGTTCTGTGAATTATTTACAGTAAATGTTGTTTAATAATCTGGGAATAGAGATAATTTTTAGCGCCTATAAAGGAGAAATTATTTTTCAAAATAGAGTGAATTATTGCAGGTCAGGAGGAATTAGGAAGGCCTTTTGTCTTTGACAGCCTCAGAATGAGCAGGGGGTGGGGGCTAGGAGAAGCTGCAGAGGCTGGCTCAAGTCGCGCTGCGGTGCTATCTTTTAGTTTCCCTGTACACAATGGAAGGAAGCTGTCATGTTGACATTTGTGACCTTTTAAATTAGGGCCCTGTCTCTGTGAAATGCAGAATGACCTTGCTAAACAGGCCTCTAAAAGGAAGGGTTTCTGGTTTCTCCATAAGAACATCAATAAAATTAAAGAACATGGGGGCATATTACCAAGCAATAGCGATAATTATCGCTATTGCTTGGTTAGAGACAAAAATTTACCACTGAGCTGCGGCGATTTTTAGCGCAAATAAACCTTGGTATTACCAAGGTTTATCGCAAACGCGATAAAAATCGGCCGCAATGCATGAATATCGCTGAAAAGTCAGCAATATTCATGCATTACCGAGCTAATGCTCTTAGCCATGTTATCCACCTCCCATTGGATAACATGGCTAAGAACTGCTCAGGGCAGGTGTTAGCTTTTGGAGATATTCGCGCTTAGCGCGAATATCTCCAAAAGTTGGTAATAGGAGATAGCGATGTTAGCGACTGTTTCCAGTCGCTAACATCTTGGCACGCCCACTTTGCATGTCATTAGTGATAAATATCACTGAAATGCAAAGTGGGGCCCAAGATGGTCGCTATCCCCTACTAGCTGTCGCTAACTGGTGTTAGCGACAGCTAGGTAATAGGGAGATAATTTTATCTCCGCTTTCTTGGCTTTTAAAGCCAAAAAAGCAGAGATAAACCCCCTTGATAATATGCCCCTTAATTCAAAGGGAAAATATTAAAAAACGGGTTTCTTTGAAAGTCCCAAAATCATGCTAAATGCTCTGCAGAACTGATACATTTGTGTCTCTGCTCTAAAAAAATAATGTCTGCTAGTTACTTTTATTTGACAGAAAACGAAGTATTGCATTAAGTCTTAGACAGAAAATAAAACAAAGCCCTTTACTAAAATTTTGAAGGCTACATGCCTAAGTGAGAACGATTTGCCAATTAAGAATTATTTTTCACAGTGGAAATTGTAGGTGCCAAATTAATATGAAGTGTCGGTGAAACATTTCAACTTTTAGATAGTTAAAATTAAGGTGGCTTAATGTTGCAAGCTGACTGACAAGATGGTAACAGTTAAGTAATGGAAATTTATTTTTGTGTTTGTTCATGTGTATCATGTTTTGTCTTCTGATTAAAAGTTATAATTGATATTTGTTTGTTATGAGAAATGTTCCTCTTTTGTGTGTTGTGAATTTTTTTGCTTCTGCCCACAGATCATTCATGGATTGTTCTGGGTGATTTTAAGGCTGACAAGACACGTGATTTTGGTTGGTTGAAACGAGATGTGTTTTTGCGTAGCTTCTTTGGAAAGAAATGTTTATGTGTTTTTTATGTTTGTGTATTTGGTCCTATCATGAATTGTTCTTGCCGGTCCTGTATGTTAGAAGAGAGACAGTAAAATTGTATTTGACAGCAGATATCCACTAACTGGTGATCTACTGTCAAAAGGAGGGTAAGGATTTTAAACCTGACAAATTAAGCAGGCCCGAATATTGGGTTTTGGGCTGCAGGTTCACAGTGCCCAAAGTACATGACATGGTGTTGTGCATCACCGCTCATTTATATATGCTATTGTTTTGTCAATGCTTTTTGTGTTTGATATACAGCAAGTATATCTGATGGCTTGACATGTGCGTTTTGTGCGTTTTTTTATTTTATGCATGTTTTTGTTTTATGTTGCTGCTTTTGATACTATTACAAGTTTACCTATGTTGTGAAGGGATATACATGACGATGCGTATCGCTGCACAACAGTTGAGTTGATTTGCTAAATTTCACAGATATGATATTTTCATTTTGTGGACAAGACAGACAACACTTCATCAGTGTATGTCAAATTTGGCTATAAATAGTATTCAAGAAAAATAAAAGAGATATACAGGATTAAAGTCTGTTACCTGCTGTTAGTCGCTTACTGCCCCCTTCCCTTAAAGGAGCAGGCAGCCCTAGATTTATGTATCCTGATTGGACGTAAGGATAAAATTATAGATCTGTGACTCTTGTACATGGTGGCCTAATTTCTATATCACATTAGTCAGTTTTGTACTGCTTCCTAAGTAGTGTATGGCTTTGTACCATAAAGGAAACCAGGTTTCATTTTTCCCTGAAGAAGGAACTGGAACATTAGCACACTCCCAGACTGCAGTAATGAACTAGGAACCCCTATATTATGTATAATTCCCTTTTTGTATGACCAGATTGGTTTTTAAGAATTTTATTTAGGCCTACTTTGAGGTTTTCCAGTCTGACAGTCAGGGTAGTGTTGGACTGGTTAACTGACTCAATACTATAGTAAGACAAGTTTTCCACTTCAATAGGAGGGAGGTATCTACATGTCCCTGATAATGTGTATTATGCGATTTTTCTTTTGAGATGTCCTAGATAAGGAATTTAGGAATACATAGACTTAATCATGCCGCTATCTACCCTTAGATGATGGAGGATATGCTCTCACACGGAAACCCAATTGAAGAGCCTAGAGGCACTGTTTTGCCTACTGCCTTTGTCTTTGTATTGCCTTTGAGAATGACAGTGTATTCTAGACCAGAATTGTCCCATGGCATATGGCCACTCCTTTGAAGATTGCAGGCCACCTGCTTGCAGTCCCCTTGTTATACAATGAACTGTTTAAAGCATCGCACTTGCTCCATCAGACGGCATTGGACATCACAGAACCAGAATTGTAATGCAAAAGAGCGAAATAGAAGGATTCCTGTTGTTTTGAGGCTTCAGTTTTCCACCTGTCATGTGCTGGTAACCTCTGACAGTGTGCAGTCCCTTGAGCCCCTTGGCCTGAGTTTTGGCCACACACACCGCCTTTTCCTTTGCTCCAATGGAAGTGTAGTGCACCGGAGGATCCATGATTGGCAAAAGGCACTACATTCTGGTGCCCATGAAAGAGCAGCCTGAGCGTCCTCTGACACTGAATGATGAGTGTTGGAGCCTGAGAATGGCCCCGGATCTGCACGAGATGATCTGTGCTCATGATCAAGGAAGATCACGCTATCTGTAGTGTCTGCCACAGAGGAGAGTCACTGGTGCACTGCATTGAAACATTGAGACTTTCAAGTGAGTTGTGAGTGTTTGCCAGGAGGGCACTCCAACGGATACTGAGAAATACTATTTTTCATGGGAGGCTTGAATCAAGAGGCCCAAGCAACAACGGGAGCAGATTTGATGGACAATAGAAGCCTGCCAGAAAGGCTTTTAAACGGACTCTGTGCATAATTGGTTTCCGTGTGATTGCATAAAATGGGTGTTAGGAGGCTGATTCTTATTGTTTTGCTGGCATTGTTTTAAAGTAGTATTCTGTTTAGTAAAAGCAGAATAAAGTCCATTCTCTGTGAAAGAGTATTCCCTTTTCACCTGAGAGCAGTGATAAGGATCGCCACTGTTTCACCTGAATATATAATACATTACTGAAATACATAGGAGCCCTAAAAATGTTACTAGATTATTTTAGGATTTGCTTTTGCTTAGGGTTGTAAAAATGATAATGTGCTTGCAATAGTGGTCATTACTTTCCCTTGTTGTCTATATGTTCTTAATAACGTGTTTTCTAGTGTTTTAAGCATGACGTTGTCTTTTGTGGGTTGGATTGTTTTTGCTACCCAATTGACATCTGCGCCCACCTCCCAACCTAGGTCTCTTCTTACTACTACTTCTTTGCATTCTTTCCATACTTTACCTGAACATGAACTGGTTAGGAGGTCAGAGTTTACTAATAATTCCTTTGTACAGCTTCTGCATCAACACCAGTTAGTAGTGAACACCACTAATTGTTGGGTGTGTGGTCTTATGCCACATACTACAGATAGAGGTATTCCCTAATTGGTTCTGCCATTTAGTTACAATGGGTCTGTATAGGCATATCAGACAATGTTTATTTATGCCAACGAAGTCTATCCCTTGCGTTCCATGAAAGATAACTCGAGTAATAGTGCCTTAGTGAAGGGAATAATGGATAATATTGATATCGATTCAGACACAGACTGAGTGATTGCCTATGTAAGGGCAAAAGGAGGGTCTGAGGTTCCGTGAATTCTGAACCCACTTTATAAATGTCATGGTTTTGTTACGAATTTGATAGTAGCGAACCGTAACTAGTGAGTGCGACAAGTATGAGTGATTTCGTCATGTTAGATCGAAGGATTCACTATGTACTTGGGATTTCGTTCTGAACCCTGGGTTCCATTTTGTGTATGGCAGCCATTTTGTGGTTGCCCTCACATAGGCCGATGACTGCGGCCGAACGAGTCTTTAGTACACATACACTTTAGCTGACTTCTGAATGACCTGAGTGAACTGGCCCCGTTGCCTGAAGAGGACCTTGTTAGGCCAGTTCCTTGCCCAGTAGCTGATCGAGATTAGGATCAAAGAACAGGACATTGCTAAGTTTATTGCACACGCACACACCCCTTATCTTGCTTCTCATATGTTTCTGTTCCTTCTTTTATGGTCTGTTTATGATATGGGTTGTGGTCCATTTACTATGGCTTTGTCCGGCTTTTGTAAGAAGGAATGTTGGGCTTTTCCGTATAATTAATGGTGGGCCGGACAACTGAAAAATGGGTTGTCGTCATGCGATACCTTACGTAATAATACCTATGATTGGACAATTGTAAATAGTGGGTGTTTGTCCTATTGGCTAATGTTTGGCAGATCTTGCATGTCCATGTTAGGCATTTTGCATGCTTGCAAAAGCAAGGACTGCCCCTTACTTTTATTCTGAGTTTTGTAACCCTAAGCATATATAAGGCCTCAGTTCTCTGTACTCCTCAGACTGCCTCATTCAGTTGCTAAGGCTTCTGGGCGACGTAGCCTCACTTATTTAAGTTTAATAAAGATGTCTTTTCATATTTCAGCTTCTGTGCCAAGTTCTTTATTCTATTAGTAAGACCCCTGAGAATGAAGATTTCAGATCTGCACAGTTAGGTCAGGGAAAACAGGGAACATACCAGAACTCCCTGGACTCTTCCAGAAGCCCCTGCCCCCAGACCCTTCCAGAGACTTCTACCACTTTCTAGCCCTTAGACTGAATGATATATAAGGGGGGGTTCTGGCCTGACTTCTTTGTGACACTGCTGCACCTGGAAGAATCCCTGCTGGAGTGAGGACTGCTGCGCAAGAGGATTGCCACTGGGAAGGAGGCTGACTGCTCCAAGGAACTGCTGTCCCACAACCTGCTGAGCTGCCCTACTGTCTGCTTGTCCTGCCCTGCATGGGAGACTGCAACATCACCACCAGAGTGTCTCCACAACATCCCAAAGGAACTACTTTTTACGCTGGAAGCATCATTTCTATGAGAGACACACTCATTACGCTACAAGGGAACTTTGGCCTAAGAACCTTCCCCCAGTGAATTTTGACCATAAGAACCTACCTCAAGTGAACTTTTGCCATCCAAGGACACTGTGAGAAAGACATTACCAGCAGGAGCCCTTGGCACACCTGAGCTTTTGGTGATTTGATCAGGCCAGGGAACTGGATTCCTTCTTATTGGTTATTGATCTTGCTTGGAAACGGGAATCCTTTTTATTATTGATCAGGCCTGGGAAGTGGATTCATTCTTATTGATTATTGATCTTGCTTGGAAACGGGAATCCTTTTTATTATTGATCTTGCCTAGAGCTGAATTTACCTGCTTTTGGTTCTCGCATATCTTTTAGATAAAGAAATTCTTATTCTTATACAAAACTGGTGTGGTGTTCCTTTTGTGTGTGTTTTAACTGTGTCATCGCCGTTGTGTGTTGCACAAATACTTTACACATTGCCTCTGAGGTTACGCCTTTGCTGCTCTGCGCCAAGCTACCAGGTCGGAAGCGGTGGTCCCTACTTGGACTAGGGTGCATACCCCTGCCAACTAGAGACCCCGGTTCTAACACCAATATAGACAATCTATGCTGCATTTTTATTCTTCTGTAGTTACAATTTAAAACACACCAAAAGGTTTTTGATACCATATTTTAAGGCTATCCCGGTGATTGATTATAAGGTAGCTTATGGGAAGGTTATTGTCTTGGAAGATGAAGAGCTAACCTTCCGGGTCGGATCCTTTTTGAAAGTTGCAGCGCGCACTCCTAACTCAATGTGTGCTCCTTGAAGTCTGTTATTTTTACTTTCGCTTTTTATTGTTTTTTAACATTGATAACTAAACTTCTTGATTAATTTTTGTCTTGCATCTGTACCTTTTTAATGTGCATTGTATTATTGGAGGACCTGTTTTAATTGGATCATTCTTACTGTAATATGTTGTTATTTGACTGTACTTTTATGGATATATGCTTGTATCTGAATAAAGATTTTGAATCTGAATCTGAAATCCCTCCATGTTCTGGTACCCATCTACTTGCAGAAGAGGTTCGCTTTCTACTCTCCTGTGAGACAGTTGCATTTCTCAACTTTTGGGGCAGACTCCTTGGTTCAATCGCCAGAAGTTTAGCGGGAGTTCTTTTGCCCGGATAGCTGCGCTGGCATGGAATGCACTGCCATTGGCCCTACGTGGCGTCAAAGATCCTGCTGAAAACCTTTCTCTTCTAGCTCTGCCTTCTTATTCTGAGTCTGACCCCTTTTCTGGCTCGCGCCAGGACACTCCTTGGAGTATCTGTGCACGTTATAAGTTCATATAAAATAACATTACATGTAAATGCTATGTGAGTGTGTTTCTTTAATCCAATTCCGGGCTCACAGCTGGATCCTATTGGTCAGTGAGCCGCCTGTAGTGTCTAAGGTCTATTAGACACAAGAAGTACTGTTAAATAGGCTTTCGGTCAGAATACAAATGCATGCGAGTAAAGATAGGAGCAAGTTCTAAAGGTGCCTCCCCCATGGAATGGTGGTCACTAGAACCTGCCAATCCCTCTGTGGGATGAGGACCATGTGTTGGATGTAGTTTCTGTTTCTGACTATGATTGGACAGTAACTGGCACAATCTACAAGTTTGGTTGCTCCAATTGTCACCTCTTGCTGTTCTCTACGTACAACTCTATGCCGCCTCAAGCCACTACCTGCCAAATGTACAACTAGTAACCTCAGTGGTCAGGTTTGTTTGGTTTAGCTCCAGCGCCTGGATGCCTCAGGGCAACTGCAGCGCTCTATAAGCCTAATTTTCATTTCATTTCATTTCATTTCAATGTAAGGATGGGATTAGTATCCTCCTTTCTGGCTTGACAAGTGCAAAGTGCCCGCCTCTCACTCTAACAACTCAATTCGATTGTACTGATCTACATGGAGCATTCTGTCTCAAGCATGCTTCAAACACATAGCGCCAAGACACCTCGGCAGTAATGCGCTCTACAAATACCTCCAGTCAGTCAGTAAGTCAGTCAGTCAGACAGACACATTACCGCCATCCACCTATCCACTCTCTCTTTCACACAAACACGTTTGCAACATTGTCCAGACAATACAGTTGAATGCAGTCCTCTCACCAATAGGGAAAAGCTTGAATTCCCTTATATTAATGCTGGTACAATATATGGGGAAAATACCATTTTCCACCAAGGGAGAATCACATCCACCTGTATGCACATAAGTATCTGGAGAAGTCTAAATAAGAGGAGAAACACATTTTTTGCTTGCAAGAGGTCTACATCAAAGTTTATTTGGAAACTGTAGCGGAGGAAATGTCCTTCATGAAGCAAGAAACAATAAAGTCACATAGATAAGAATTTAAATGCTCCTTAACATAAACATTATACCGGTGAGAGGGGGTGTCAGGCAAAGGGGCCCGAAGGATACATCTGATAGCCATAATATGTGGTGATGAGAGTGGTGTAAGACGGAGATCAGTCAGTCAGGAGGGTCTCACTCTATGGTAAAAGTCCCCAGGTAGGAGTGCATGTCTGTTCCCCAAGCATTGACTGTGTGCTAAGAGTGTGCGTGTCTCAGCATTGCTTGAGGGCAGCTATTGTGTTCTAGTTGGTCACTGACAGGTAGATGTAAGGCCCTTTCAACACTACCCAACATGAGGCATGAGTGAAAATCTCTGAATGTACAGCCCCGCACCATGTTGTAGGAGCATATCCTCCCCCCCCATTTCAAATCTTTTTTCAAGCATTGCTTCATACAAGAGCAATTTTTGCAGGAAAAGTAAGCAAGATAGATGAAAATACAATGAAGCCTTTAGAAACTGGACAGTGACAGTAACCCCAGGATAGCAAATGCTCTCATCAATCCTAGTTATTAGATTTCCATTCCAGTGCACCCTGAGCCAGGATCATCCTGCTTGTATCGAGACAAAGAAGACTACATGGTCCAGAATACATTGGAACAACGTGCATGAAAAACCAGGAACGGATACACACTCCGGCTGACCTGGAGCTTATTAGCCCCCACACCACTGTGTTCTCTTAGTTCTTATCAATCTCAGGTTCTGAAGTCCAGGCCGATGGGGGGTCTCGATAGACATCTTATTTCCTTGTCTGAGCGGTTGGAAGCTGGTCTCTGGAGGCGTTGTCCCGGGAGGAGCTGTCCCAGGAGGAGCTGTCCCGGGAGGAGCTGTCCCGGGTGGTGCTACCCCCGGAGACATCCCGGGAAGAGCCGCTCTCTGATCCGTAGGACCCCTGGGACCTGTGGGAGCTGTGGGAGTCCTGGGGACCGTGGGAGCCTGTAGAAAAAGAAAGGGAAATGTTTGAGATATATATCTCACCTGTTTAAATCTCACCTGTCAAGGTGTGCTCAGTGATCCTTCAGTTCAGGGTTATCCCACAATGTTGGACAACCAGCACTCATGTTCCCAAAAGGCCTGCGCCTCGGCTAAGCTGGAAGGGTGGACAGCAGCCTCAGTGGCATGTCAGGCTCCCTTGGCATCTGACTGTCCCTGCCAGAGGTCTAACAGCTTCTCAAGAGCGCCAGGTGTCACTGAACCTGATTTACACATTGGGCTTTACATCTCTCAAGGACGGCCTCTTTTGGTGGCAACAGGTAATATTCCTGTTCAGGTTTTTAAGACTCAGGCACGTTTTCTTTTCATAGCCAAAAAACCCGGGGGCATATTCAGAATTAATATTTTCAAATTTTTTAGTTTATCACCATCTTTTTTTTCTGCTTTATGAGCAAGTGTTGTTGTTTTTATGGCGTTGTGCAAAGTCGGCTGCATTTGGGAATCTTTCATGTATTGTACATCAATTGCTGTGATAAATTTAAACTGATACTAATTGTATCATTCGTGATTCCAAAATTTGTGAGTGAATTTTGATATTTTGTATGCAAAAAAAAATCTACTACAAACTTTGCCAGGACCAGCGATTGGGCTTTTGTAGTTCTTGAGTTTGCCCCTTAAACGTTATGGGCTGTCAGCTCAGTCCTTGAGCCGACGAGTGGCCAGACCCTCCCTCACTGAAGACCAGCTCTTACCTTGTCTGCCCCCCTGAGCAGTGGAGGACGACGAGGACGAGTAGTAGGACGAGCTGGAACTCCCCTGCTTACCCCCATCTTGAATGCTGCGAACACAGACAAGAATAGCAATGAAGTAAACAGAAGTAAAAGAAAACAAGCAAAGATACAAATGAAAACTAAGACGGCCACTGAGGTGACCCCTATGTCTTCTTGAACTAAATGCTGCACAGTTGTTGTCTCGCCTACATATTACAATTGTTTTGTATTGTAAGTGCATTTATATAGAGCTTCCTATCCCTGATAAGGTGCTGAAGCGCTTTTGTGTTGCACATGTTGGATGCTTTGCACAGCCTTGCTAATGTTTGCTGGCATATGTTGGTGCATGTTACTAGCCTTGGAATGTCACTGACAGTCTCAAACTTGATCCCCAAACACTACCCTAGAAACCGCAATCTGTCCCTTTGAGAGTAGTTCACTTAATCCTTTTTAGGGCTGTCTGCTACAGGCAACTCTAGCGTCTGTAAGAGCTCATGTTATCCACACTCATAGAAAATGGACTCCCGTCAACCAATGGCTGGTTTGAGTTAGCTTCCTTCAACCAATCATAAGTTTGGGTCAGCCCCCATGATTTGGTTTCACTTTTCAATCCCATCCAAGGAGCATTGTGGAGTCATGTATTTTGCAATCCTGATTTGAAATTGATAGTTAGTCTAAATGGCGCCCTTCTTGTTTGTGACTAGCCCTTATCTAAGATGCACACCGCAGTAGCCATCTTAGGTGAGGAGATTCGCCCGGAGAAAAGCACTCATTGATTGCGGAGCGCCTTTCCAACAGTACTACTGGAGTGACATGCAGCCATGTCAGAAGCTTTTAAGAGACTTAGGGCCAGAAATGTTGCTGTGCTCTTGTTTCCCATCCGAAGGCAACTCATGATTAAGGAAACAGATCTCTGGAGAAATGGGAAGCACAGTGCTTGGGGCCATCTAGTGGTGTTGCCACATCAGCTCTCTCAGGATAAAAAAGGCCAGGCCTGCTTTTTTGTAAACAGATTATGTAATGTGAACGCAGGGCCTCCAACAAGTGCCGAGGATGTGGCAAAGAGCTCAGGGTGCCCTAGCCCTGTGACCACTAACCAGGGGGCAAACACGCGCATACAACTCCAGTATCACAGCACCTGGGGTGACCTTTGTTCTAGTAATGTTTTCTTAAAAAATTTAAATACTGGTTAACGGAACTACGGGGCATATTATCAAAGACCGGTGTTCATTTTATCGCCGTTTTATCGGCAGGAGACTGCCGATAAAACGGCGATAATGGGCTTGAAAATACGCCCTTGTTAATTCCCATACAAGCCCATGTTAACACAAGAACATGGGCTTCTGTGGGAATTAACAAGGGCGTATTAATAAGCCCATTATCGCCGTTTTATCGGCAGTTTCCTGCTGATAAAACGGCGATAATTTTAACACCGGTCCTTGATAATATACCCCTTCATTCCAAAAGTATGTAATTAACGTGCTCTCTGCTGACAACTGTTGTGACGAGTTCCCCATCGAGTAAGGGGGCATATTAGCAAGCTGAAGTATCACCGCTTTTTCTGTGAATTGTGCCGAGAAAGTGGCGATACTTCCAGCGCCCTATTAACAAGGGCATGCTAACGCCTGCCTCAAGCCCACTTTGCATGTCAGCGAGAAACATCGCTAATGATAACATGCAAAGTGGGCGTTCCCACGTCCAACCACATGTAAAATGTGGTTGGAGGTGGGAACACCCTATTACCAAGGCAGGCGTTGGGCGAAGAAGACCTGCGATAAACTTATTTATCGTAGGTCTCCCAACGCCTGCTCTGACCAGGTGTTAAGGCATTGTTAACATGGGGGTGTGGATCATAACGCTGAATCCACCCCCTTCATATTATCAAGGCACACATTAGCGCGTGAAAACAACTTTGTTTTCATGCGCTAATGTTCCTTATCGCCGACTATCGCCGGATTTAATTTCGCCTACGTGTTGCGCATTGATAATTACGCGCTAACACGGCGAAAAAATCAGACGATAGCCGACGTTATGGAAATGTGCGATGTGCGTTATATAACGGACATCTAGGTAATATGCCCCTACATTTCCAACACGGCTGATTCAACCTTTAACCCTTTCAAGCGTAATATCTTTAGTACCATTACATCAGAGAAATATAAGCATCTGATTTTTATAGTGCTTTGAAACAACACAAACGATGGTATCAAGCGCTACTTAAGTATTATTAGTGGCGCCATCAAAAACGAAAAGTTAGTATGAGTCGAGGGAAGAATAAAGTAGATATCCATCTGTTTCCTTGAGAGTGCTGCACATGACCTGTGACCAACAAGTAGCACCTCTAACGAATATTAGTTATGTTGCAGTAATCTTAGCATGTTTTCTTTTCCTGAAAGATGTAGTTTAATGGCTAAATTATTGATTATAGAGTCAGGAATCCTGGAAGCTTAACCTGGCTTCCGCAAAGTACAACCTGTTTTATCCTCTGCAAATGAATTCATCTCTCTCTCGCTGCATTATTTCTTTTAGTGTCTAACTGTGCAACTTCCAAGTGTGCTAAATGCTGGTGTTAGTGGCTACTTAACTAAACGTTTAACCCGCTGAGCCATCGTGCCATTGATCTGCACGATACTGGTTTGGACATAGCTCTTTTCTGTCCTCTGCTCGCCTGACTCTGCAGTGGTTGGCAGCTCCCAGTAAGACCCTTCCCTGGCAGTAAATGTCCAAGTGGGGACTTACTGTGCACTTCCGGCGTCCAGCAGGCGGCGGTAGGTGGCGATCTCCTGCTCCAAGCGGACCTTGATGTCCATCAGGACCTTGTATTCGTTGCTCTGGCGCTCCATCTCGCCGCGCAGCTCGGACAGCTCCTCCTCCACCTTGCCAATGGAGGCCTGCAGCTGGGCCAGCTGACCGCAGTAGCGCCCCTCGGTTTCTGCCAAGGAAGACTCTAATGCCGCTTTCTGTGGAGAAGAAGGGATAGATTAACAATTTGTCGTGCGTCTCCATGGTGCACCCAGACTGATCGTGTGCGGGACACCGTGCCTCTAATGTCAGTTACTGTTCTGGGAGTTTTAATATTGGTTCACTTCAATTGATCTAATCAGATGCAAAGTAAAGGTCCTCTTTTATTTTCAACGTGCCAGAAATTAGGCGGCAGGATATAAATCTTCCGGCCTCGTGCTCAAGATGGCGGCCATTTTGTGTCTGACTGCAGAGTGGTCTTACTCACCATGCTGAACTGGGCTTGAAGGTCGATTTCTAGACTCTGCATCGTGCGTCTTGTCTCGATGATCTCCGTCTGGTAGGACTGCAGCTCTTTGGAGGCGGTGGTGACCTGGTGGGACACCTCCTGGGACTGAAACACAAAATCATATAAGGCCTTAACATGGTCATATTTCTTAGCAGCCTGGGCGAGCTAAGTACTCTCCTTTATTGTGCCAGCTTCCTACAGATGCTTTACAAACAGTTCAGAAAATGGATAGAGTAGAATGAAGAAGTGTTTGGTCTAGTGGTTTCCTGGTCAGACATGGCACCAAAAGAACTAGAGTTCAAGTCCCTGCTTGCACCCTTGGCCACATGTGTGAACTTGAGCAAATCCGATTCACACATGTGGTGTATCTCTGTCAGCTGATGTAGAGGTTTAGGATTGTCTAGAAACAAGTAAAACATTGTAGATAAGTAGCATACGAAATAGAGATATTTGTATGTCTTGATGAGGATGTATAGCAAGTGCACACGATGCAAAAAAAATATTGGATTGCATTTAATGTTTTCTATTTTCTTTTGGTTTAACTATTTGCCCATGCTCTTAATTCTCCAAGGCTGGTCGTTCCTGAATGATGGGGGTCTATCCATGTTTCCTGAATTCGTGGTGGCTGGTTTCCTAGCGCAAATTCTCAAATTGTCCTTGTCTACACTCATTGCCAGTGTCCCTGAATTTACTGTGTCTATGCTCCTTGCTAATGTGCCTGACCGCTTTGAAAACTTGACTATGTTCCTGAGTTCTCCATGTTTAGACTACTTGCCTGCATTCCTGAACACTAGGAGTCTTGAATGGGTCTAGATTCCATGTCCATGTTCCTGAATTCCCTTTTTCTAGACTCCTTTACTATGTTCCATAACATGCATGCGTCTAGGCACTTTACTATGTTCCTCCATTCTCCTTATCTCGAATCAATAGTTGCTTTCCTGAATTTGCGTTTTCTAGATCCCTTCTCTTGAATTATGCTAATTTAGACTTTACCTGCATCGCAGAATGCTGTGAATCCATGGTGCTGAGCATGTTCCTGAATTACCTGTCTAAACTCATACTCTACGCTCTTAAAACGCCCAGTCCCAGATTCCAATGTTTTGTTGCAGAGTTCTCCCTCCCTTGACTTCTTGACTGCATTCCTGTATTGCTCATGTTTAGAATCCTATTCTACTCTCTTTACAGACACAGGTCCAGATTCCATGATTATGCTCCTGAGTTCTCACAGTCTAGACTCTTGAATAGATTCCTGTGTTCTTGCTGCCTGAATTCCCTACACATGCTCCTGAATTCTCCTTAGCTAGACTCTTTCTCTGCGTTCCTAAATGCCTAACTATTCTGCATCAATGCTGCTTGTCTATGTTCCTCAGTTCTTCTCTCTAGGCTCCTTGACCATGTTCCTGAATTCTCATTGTCTAGGTCCTGTGCCCATATTCCTGAAAGCTCCATATCTAGACTCCTTGTCTTGGATTTAGACCCCTTGCCCATGTTCCTGATTTCTCCCAGTGCAGCCTCCTTGCCAAGCAGGTTTACCTGTGTCTGGAACGATGTCTCAAGTTCTTTCTTGTTTGTTTCCATCATGGTCTCATAAGTGTATCTCAAGTCATCCAGGACCTTCTGGAGGTCGATTCCTGGTGCTGTGTTCACTTCCACGTTGACCGTATTGTTCAGTTGCCCTCTCAGTTGGTTCACCTCCTGCAGAGAAAGGAAGGCATAGGTAGTTTCATTTCGTCACTTTTTAGAGATGTGCCAAGCTTACTACAACATTGAAGAAGCATTTAATGATTGATAAACAGTGCAGAGATGGGGTCACCTCGAATGTGTAATATTGCCAAACGATAGGCAGTCTAGGGCTTGGGTGTCCAACATGTATCCATGTAGGCCAATTTCAGGACAGCTTTTACTCACCATTATTTTTAATGGAATATTGTTTCATAGACGTTGCTGAAACTGATTACTGGCATGGATTTGGCTTTTTCTGACTTACAGCCAACACCTCTAATGTAGGGGTACCCTGATAGGTACTGAGTGGGGTGCCGATGGAGAGATGGCAGGGGGAGGGTGTTTTGGGTCAGCCAAAAGTGGCTGCGTGAATGGTCAGCCTAAAATGTTATAGTGCATTGTAGAGAGAGTGTGGTATGTGGTGAGAGTATGGGTTATAGGGAGGTTGTGAGCGATTGAAGGTAGTGGTAAGCGTCTCTATACCTTCACTGGAAGGTATAGAGACTGTGGAAGGGGATGTGCAGGGCAAAGCAGTGTCAGGTAGATAGTAGGAAGTAGGTATGAATCTTGCAGCAGGTGCAGTGGAACCAGGGCCCAGAGGCCTGGACAGTCCAAGGAGCTCTTTATTATTGCTTTATTTTGCTACCCACTCAGTGGTCAGAGATGTAATTTTCCATGTTTTCATTAAGGACCGTGACCTCCTTGCTACGCCTCTGGTATGATACGTGTACTGGGCAAAGTGCAGAGTGCAGAAGTGTACAGCGGGTAAGTGTTGGCAGTTTGGAAGGAAAGATTGATCATTTATAGCTGAGTCTGAGTATGTTGGGTGATGATGGGCTACATATTCCAGGCAAGACCTTGTTTGATGTCTTTGGATGTAGGCGATTGGTGGCCTGAGTGGAGGGGTCTCTCTTACCTCTTGGTGGTTCTTCTTGAGGGCAGCGAGTTCTTCCTGGAGGGACTCCATCTGAATCTCAAAGTCAGACCTGGACAGAGTGAGGTCATCTAGGACCATGCGCAAGCCATTGATGTCCCCCTCAACGTTCTGCCAAATGGCAAACTCATTCTCATACCTGCAGCAGGGAAGAGAGGTGGACTTTAATCATCTACGTGACTGAGAAGCAGGTGCAGTAATACAGACAGTGGAACAGAAGGAGAGGGAAGAGCAGGAAGGAATATCGGGAAAGTTAGAAGGAAAAAAGAAAGATATTGGAAGAGACAAGCGAGGACTGGCAGGAAGAAAATGTGACGAATAAAGATGCATTGAGTAAGAAAGAATGAATATAAAAGTATCAGGGAAGTGGTGAAAATAAGGAAGAAAGATATTTGAGGAAAGGAGGAAAAACAGGAGCGTGGACAGGAAGGTATTGGAAGAAATGAAAAAGGTAAAGGGAAAGAAAGTTTGATATGAAGGAAACGAGCTGAATGGGGAAAAGGAAAAATAAAAAAAATAGGAAGTCATGAAGACTTTGGTGGAAGAAAGTAAGAAAACAGAATGGAATGAAGAAAGGTATTATAGAGAGAATATAAGAGAGGAGGGCAGAACAAAGAAACGTGGAGTACACAGGGAAGATAGAAAGGGAGTGAGTAAAGGAGAGTCCCAAGAAAGGAGAAGTAAGGACAGAAAAAGAAACTAAGTAATAAATGGAAAAAGAAAGCATTAGGAAAGAAGTCGAGGAATAAAATAGGGGTGTAAAGAAGGGGGAATGGAGTCGGAAGCCATGGAAGAAATATGTAAAATGACGGATTATGGAAAGGATTCAAAGGAAGGATAGTACGGAAGAGAAAAGAAAAAAAAGATAAGTCGACAATGGAAGAATTAGAAAACAGGGGAAAGAGTGGCAGCACAAGCAAAGATAAGAAACTGAGGCAGAGATAGAAACTGAGGTATGAAATGAGGAAATGGAGCTGTACAGAGTGGATCAGATGAAAGATTCACACTTGTAGGAAGAGATTGTAGAGTGGACTCACTTCAGCTTGAAGTCATCTGCTGCCAGCCTGGCATTGTCCATCTGCAAGACAATCCCAGCGTTCTCGGACACGGCTGCGAGGATCTAGGCGAAAGAGGGCACAGGAAATGACGAACAGCACAGCACAGAGGTCTGACTTGATCCAGCTAGTGAGCGCTCGAGCAAACCAAGTCCGTAGATTGGTTGAGAAACAATGGCATGATGAGCAGTACATTAGGGAACAGCCAATGGGATGCAAGGAGAGCTCTGGCGATGTAGACCCCTTCTCTCTCAGCAGGGGGCAGATTAGAGGACTATTTTTACCGGCCACTGCCACACACACACACACACACACACACACACACACATTCACATACACACACACACACACACACACACACACACACACACACACACACACACACACTGCCACACACACACACACACACATACACACAACAGTTACCACCAGCTACTTGCCAAGGTCCCCTGGCAGTAGACCACTCATCTACAGCCACAACAGATTACAACTGCACTCACATACATGTACACTGAGAGACAGAGCAACATTTTTATTTTGACCTATGTTTGTAGGTAGAGCGTGCACATATTTTTATATTTAAATATTCCTACATGGGGAGAACTTCAGCGTATGTATATCCTCATAAAATTAAGAAGAGAACGTTCAACGTTGTTCTACACCTATCAGCTCCTAGGAGAGAGCGTCAGTATTTCGAAAGGCCATGGATGAGCCGAGCTTGCAGCTTCCTTCAACGCGCTGCCACCAAAAGGCCTCACTGCTTCCATGGACTCTTCCTGCTGCTTTTTGACCCAAATCAAGAGAGTTATAGAGGTTCCATACAGACACACGCTTGTATGGAGAGAGCCCTGGAGTATTCCCAGCGATATACATTAAGATGGAGTGACCTATGGAGGTTACCTATTGATATAGGAGTATAAGGTGAACTAGGGAGGCCTTATATTGATATACACGTGTGTAGAGAGCCCGAGTATTCCTATTGGCATAAAATCACCTTGGGAGGGCGATGGAATTTTAATACCAACACACTTGGAGAGACCTATGGAAACATCCTATTGGCACACACATTCACGGGGCTAGGGAGGCTTCTTTTTGACATACACTTATGTTCATAGCACTCTGGGGTATTCGTATTGGTATACACTTGCTCGAAGAGGCCTATGGAGTTTTGTAATTGATGTACACTCCTATGAAGAAAGACATAAAGTCTTCATGTTAACCATCACTTGGGCAGAACTATGGAGTGTTCATGTTGCCGCACACTTACATAGAGAGAACTATGGAGTTTTCATCTCTGCACACACCACAAATATCAGAGAGCCAGGGAGTTTTCCTACTGACATTCCCTTATATGTAGAGATCTATGGAGAACTTGTATTGACATACACATAAAGAGAGCGCGAAGGAGTGGCAGACGGACATACACCTAAGAGTAGGGAGCGAAGGAATATTCAGATTAAAATTCACATTTATTGCCAGAGCTATGGAGTTTTCTTATTGGCCCACATTTACATGGACAGAACTATGAAGGTTTCATATTGAAATACACTTATATGAAGAGAGCTATGGAGTTTCCATGTCAACACACTGACATTGTATGAACATTTGCGTGTTCATACCGGCACACACTTTTATATAGAGAGCCATGGAGTGTTCATATTGACCCAAATGTACATGGAGAGAACTGTGAAGAATTCATATCGAAATAGACTTATGTAAAGAGTGCTTTGGAGTTTACATGTGGAAACACTTAAATGGACTGAACAGGTGAGTTTCCATACTGGCACCCACTTTTCTATCGAGAACTGTGGGGTTTTCATGCTGCTGCCCACTTACATGGAAAGAACCTCTGGGTGTCCATGGGGACGGACACGTACATGTAGTGGACTATAGAAGTGTTTATATTCAAATGCGCTTTTATGAAGAGAGTTGCACATTAGAGCACAATCCCATGGAGGTCGTTGTGGAGTTTTTATAGTGATATACGCCTGTGGCAGACAGCTGTGGGGCTTTCATATTCACACGGAGAGAACTCTAGCTCCCTTCAGGCCTCGAGGTGCTGATTCCAACATCACTCAGGACGTCAAGCAAAAGGGCCCAGCATTATTCACTGTTTTGGTTTTAAAATGACGAGGAAGGAAAGCCTGCAACGCACACAGGTTCTGTGGCGGCGGCCATGTTCTGTCGCCTTCCTCCCAGGACTGGAACTCATACTACATTGGATTAGATGACATCAGAACGCACAAAGCTATCTGAAAGCTCCGGATTAAAAAATATCACCTTCCTGTATAAATCAGTTGCGAACACCAATCAGAGAACAGCGTTGAGGACCAATAGGAGGCCACCAATTGTATACCAACACAGATAGCTTGGAGGATGCTAGGCCTATGTTAAGCACGTAAAACAAGAAACAACGAAAAAGTAGGAAGAAACTTTTTGCAAATATTTGTTTCCCTCTGTACGGAAATGCTCAAAGGGGGAGAGGGGTAGAAACAATACAATCCAACGAAATTGAATCAATAAATGAAACTAGCTTAGAAATGAATTGTGAAAATAAGAAATCGTAAAAACGCTACCTGATCTAAAAAGCTAGTTCTAAACGCTACATGCAGTGAGCAAACATAGATACTCTGAAGCGCTTGCAATACACATCCTTTGCCCCCTCTGAGAGGAATGTTAGAAAGTCAGAGCACAGATTAGATCAGACAGGTGATCTTGCTAGTAGGGAGCATTCTTACTCAGCTGAAGCTGCCAGTATGGCAAGAATAGGGGGAACAGTGTCCATTAAATGGCGTAGCCCTGAGTAGGGAGATGCTTCTACCACATGCCATGGCCACAAAGGACAGCTCTGTAAAGAGTGGAGGGCAGTCTTACCTTCTTCTGGAGATCTTGGATGGTTTCATTATATTTACTGTAGTCCTCTGCCGGGCGTGGGCCATGTGTTAGGTACCACTGTTTTATCTTTTCCTCCAAGTCAAGGTTGGCTTGCTCCAGGGAGCTCACGTTTGTTATGTAGGATGCGAGGCGGTCGTTTAGGTTCTGCATGGTCAACTTCTCGCTGGTATTGAGAAGGCCACCTTCACTGTCGCCAGACCAGGAGCCCATGCCTCCCCCGAAGCCACCACCACTGGAGGAACCGAGAAAGCTGCTTCCGTAGCCACCACCAGATCCGCCACCAAAACTATGGCTCCAGCCAGTATTTGAACTACTGCCGAAACCACTGCTTGATCCACCACCATAGCTTCCACCATACCCTCCTGCACTACCAAAGCCAGCACTCCCTCCTCCATACCCACCACTCAAACTACCACCATAGCCCCCACCACTGGAAGAGACGGAGGACATCCGATGCCCACCACTCAAACTACCACCATAGCCCCCACCACCGGAAGAGCCAGAGGACATCCGATGCCCACCACTCAAACTACCACCATATCCCCCACCACCGGAAGAGCTAGAGGACATCCGATAAGATGAGCTGCCGCCTGTGCTCCCCTTCCCCTTCTGAGAACTTGACCCATACAAATGGCTCATTCTGACGGCAGTAGCTCTCCAGTCACTTGGTACGACAAGATCTTCAAGTTGAGCACAAGTGTACCTACTCGGAGGCGTCCTTATTTATACTCGTCTCAAGGGTTGGACCATCTCGCAATACTTTTATTGGAGTCACCAGCCCAGTTGTCTTTGCCAACTTTTGATCCATCACTGTTTTATTTTTATTTTTACTGCCTACAGAACACTCCACAACATGCAAGGTTGTGTGTGGTTTTTTAAATTATCACTGTCTCGAAAGGTGTAATTTAAAATGAGTTGCTCCTTTAGCAGTGAGCGAAACAATGTGGCCTGCTTCCACCCTGCCACGCCTCACCCCCTACTGCATTTAATCATCATCTTCAGGTTGCACAGCCATTAGGAATAATGGAATACCCCAGGAAAATCCCAGCCCGGCATGATAAGCTCTCTCTATAATCTCCCTGCTTGTAAATATGAGAAGAGATGGGCATTTTCATTCTCTGTTTCTCTGCCAGTCTGAGTGCTGTCAGCATGTTTGCCTTGAGAATAAATACACATTGCCAATCTCAGGATAGCAAACATTTTTCTGAGGATGCCTAACACTCACCTGCATCCACATGCTCTGACTATGAGTACCAGTCTGCGTGGATGTGAGATGTAGCTGCTTCGACCACTGGCTTGGTCTTTGGTGCCCCAGTAAATGATGTTCCTATTCTTGATTTTCAGGCTCGACAAGGCAGCAGCTAGAACAGAAAATACACACGACCTCAAGAAATCTGAAAACTTACTATAGTTTTCACTTCTTGTAGTTTCACTTTCATGACATTTCCACTTGATATAGCGCAACGACACATAGCGAAGATGTATCTCTGCGCCATGCCAACACAGAAACACCGCTATAGCCTAAAAAAGTAATGTTTGAAGATTTTTTTAAAACCAGGCAAAGCCAGACCAGCAGTGGAGATGAAACAGAAGTTGATTCCAAGCCAATGGAGCAATAAAGAATAAAGCTCTCTGTTAGACCTGTCAGCCCTTTGGGTGGTCCCTCCTATTTATTATTTATTTTTATCCCCTTTTTGCCCCTCAATCTTTTTATTTTTGATGCCCACTGGATTTTTGAGGTGTTGACCTAGGGGCTAGATGCTCTTTGCCCTCATAGTCCTTCTTTTTTTCCCCCCTGAGGCCTAGGTGCCTTTTCTGACTGAAAAGTATGGGATACACAAAATGGTGGCTATTAACTGCCATAACTGTAATTTCAGGAAAAAGGCCCATAGGATAGTATAGGAATGATCTAAACCTTCTAGCCAGTTCTAGTAGCCTGAGACTTGCCTATAAAAGGTCAGGATCTAGGCAGCCATTTTGTGTAGTGACCGGTGGTTGCACGGGGTGGAACTGGTGAGGAGAGAGGTGGCTTGAAGAGGAGGATAGCGCACTATAAGGAGACAGATCGACCTGAGGATTGGCTGCTCTCCTGTAATGACCTGACCCCTGTTGTGTTGACCGAACCCTGCCAGGGCAGTCCACGAAGTAATTTTTCCATAGTTCCCCGTGTAACTCCTAAATCCCTTGGGGGTTCGTGCTTTGGTGCCTCGTGGAAGCTGGGGACACCAAATTCAGAGTGGACTTCCCAAGTGACTATGGAACTTGACTCACCCTCCGTATTGCCTGAGGAGAGTTAATACAGCCCATCTGTCTGAGGACTCACCATGAGTGGGACTCGTGGAGCCATCTGGCGTCTTTGTGGTGCCGAGGTGTTCTTTTCCGGCGGAGGTGCAGCCCGTGTGCTTACGGAGGCGGGACCTGGTTGAGGCTCCGTGCTTCCTGAGGGAAATCTGACGTGGCGTCAGAGTAGGCGGGCCAGTGCTGGAGAAGGGCTGGACGAAGGCGGGGACTTCCTAACGTGAGCAGACGGCAGGGAGGAGCTGCCGGGAGTGCCGCCTGACACCGCGAAGACTAACGTGGCAGAAGCCGAGGAGAAAAGCTGTGGCCGGGCAGGCGAGGTAGAGCGGCTGTGAGTATAGCCGTCCCCCACCCCGACTGCGGTTCTGTGCCGCTGCGCTACAGTCCTGACTGGACTGCTTGAGAGATACAGTAAGCTGGGGTTTCTTGGCTGGAGGGAGGTGAGGAGCGAAGCTGGGACTACATCGGGACATCAGTCCTGATTGCGATCCTTTAACCAGGCTGCCGGATAGACCCTGTGAAATGAACTGAGACGCTTATATGTCCCGCAGAAATTGGCCTTTTTGGGTTTTTCAGGGTTCCCCTGCTGGTGTTTTATCGAATGGCCGTAAACAAGAACCCTGAAGTCAAATCTGTGACTTGGCTATGTAATTGTGGGCTCGAGTGGAGAAAGTAAGGGGTCCTAGGAGTTGGTGAGATTCCAAAGCCAGTTGGTTAATTTGATTCAGCAAAATAGCGATTTGACTGTCTCCAGTCAGAACCCTAGCTGCACGCACTGGGAGATAAGAGTGCTAGTACGAAAACTGTACCATCCTGATTATAAAGTTCTTGAGACTTTAGGGGTAGTGTGCAGCTCTGCCTTCCTGTAGAACCAAAATCTGTCAAGTGCTGAAACTTCTCCTAAGGCAGTGAAATGTATGAGATGTTTACTTCAAGGAAAGAATAGATTGCACAGTTCCTTCCAATTGAACCAAGAAAAGGGGATATTGTTAATTACCCACGGAGTGTGGCATGAGATAATAACTGTATGTAGAAATGAAATGAAATGAAATGAATGAAATGAAAATGAGTTTTGTAAAGCGCAGAATAGCTGCCCGGAGGCGTCCCAGCCCTGAAAGCTAACAAGTGTTCTCAGTAGGGCTGAATACAAAAGGACAACTATTTATTGAACAGAAAAGTTTTTAGATTTTTCCTAAAAGAGTACGAGTACTGATATTGAAAACTGTTGGGAACCATAAATCTAACAAAGAGGTTTATAAAAGTCAACCAGTCCTGTCATTTAAAAGTGGGAGACGGGGAATTCTGTACCAGCAAATGCAATGTACTGTGAAGTATTCTTTTTATTGATGCAACCAGACGGATGGTGGAGTTTCTGATGTGAACAGTTTCTCAATAGTCAAATGAAATAGGCAAGAGTATACAGAATTCTTTTATAAAAGTGACCCGTATTTTTCTAAACTGGTGTACTGTCCTTATTTTTGAGTGGATGAACGTTATGTTGCTGAAGGGTGTGACGCAAACTTAACACATGTACCTTTGGGATAAGCCTGCCTACCTTGTGCCAAGCTACCCTATGTAGACTGGTAACCCCAGGTCCAACACTCTCCCACCAAATGTGAAAGTGTGAATGGGGGGGACGGTTTGAAGGCCCTTATCGCTTGATCCAAGCATTCTTGGAGGATAGTAATGCCGTAGTTTGTCCTTTAGGTAAGAGGGGGCTCCACCCATCAGAGCTTTGTGGGTGAGGCAGCAGTTCTTAAAAATGGTGCAATCTCTGACTGGGAGCCAGTGTAAGGTTCTCAGAGTGTGCACCGAGGGAGAGACTGCTGGGAGATTACAGACCAGGCATGCAACAGTGTTTTGCACCACCTGGAGTTTGGCCAATAAGGCATCATTGCCTTTCATAAGCAAAGTGTTGCCATAGTCGAGGCAGCTTATGACTAGGGCCTCGACCCAAGTCTTCCTAGTAGAAGATGGTAATCAGGGGAAGACTTTCCTCAGAAGCTGCATGGCTGCAAAGTAGGCCGGCAGATAGTGGAGATATGACCCTTCGTGAATAGTGCCTGGTCTAATTTAACCCCCAGATTTTTCATGGCAAGCCTGGGGGAGGAAGCCTCCCAAGTTTTGAAGGCCACTAGACAGGAGACTAGCGGTCCAGGGCTTTGCCAAATAGCAAAACTTGAGTTTTTCGCTGTATAGCTGAAGATAGTTCACCGTCATCCAGGCCACAATCCTTCTCATTCAGTCCATGAATCAGTCCTTTACGCCAACAGAATCCTGATCAAACGAGACGATCAGCTGGCTGTCATCCGCATATGATATGACATAAAAGCCACAAGATTTAACAAGCTAGGCAAAGGGGATAAGTAGATGTTAAACAACATCGGGCTCAACGATGAGCCCTGAGGCACCCCTTTGGTGATGAGGATGGAGCGGGACTTAAACGAAAACAGCATTATCGTCTGTTTGCGGCTATTTAACCCCTTCCATGCTCATGACGAGCTGAGCTCGTCATGAGGCACAGTTGAGCTGTGCTGATGACGAGCTGAGCTCGTCATGAATAGTAGGATTCAAGGGATATCAGCACAGGAGGGGAAAATGCACAGCAGCCAAGGTGCTAAAAAATCATCGATCTAAAGTAGTACATTGGCACAGACACAGATCTCAGACAATCTGCAAAGCAGTATTTCATGAGAAACGGAGTCAAAGGCCGCTGACAGGTCCAACTGCACTAGCATGACAGGGGAGCTGACATCTAGTAATAGGTAGATTGTGTCTGTAGCTACCACTAGTGCTATCTCAGTGCTCTGGCCGGCTCAGAATCCACATTGTGCAGGATGTAGAATTTTAAAGTCCTAGAGAAATGCCATGAGCTGTTTGTTGACTAGGCTTTCCAGAAGGTTCCCCAATAGTGGGAGAAGTGAGATGGGGCAGTAGTTAGAAACTTTTTTGGGGTCTGCATTTGGACTAGCCAGGGAACTGGTGCATGCCTTGATGAAGTCATTGAGCATTTTGTAGAGCTCTTCAGATGATTTTTCACCATCCTCGATTTTGCTAGAGAATGTAGCTTCTCCTAATTTTCCTAATAAGGGTGGGTGTGAGAACTCACAACTGTAAGTTTGTAGGAAGCTCTGTCTTCCAGTCTTCTGTCTTCACTACTGCTAAGCAGCCAATCCAAGGCCCTGGAAGACTAATCTACAAAAAGGGTTCAATCCTGTGATGTCATTGTTGGTCAAATGTGTGTGATGTCACTACAACATCTCCTGTAGTTGCTATGAACAGACAGCAATTCATTTCTGCATCATTGGTCTACATTATATACATTCAGAAAAAATCCCCAAAGTTCAAAATGCCGCTGATAGGCCACAGCTTCGAGGCCTTTCGAATGATACACATCTAAAAGAGAGAAGAAGGTCAAATAGATTTGATACCTTTTCAAATTAAAAAAACACAGCCCTTTCCACAATCCACAAATTTATTTTTAAAGCCACATATCCCCATACATTAGCAGGAATTTGTTGAGCAAAGCAGGGAAAGTCAGATCAACTAGTGAAAAAAACTGAGGTGCTAGTGCAAATTATAGCCTCAGTAGTTCAGTACTGTACTGCCCAAGGACGCTTTGTCTCTTAACCTGAAATCACAAAGCAGAAAATAGTTCACTTCCCCTCTCAGAAACTATTCTTTAATTGTATCCATGCCTTCAACACTGCACACCAGTCTGCTGCCTTTTATCTAGTTTTGTGCTAAACAAATCCGTACATAGATAAAGGAGTCAAAGTAACTAAAAAGACATAAAAAGTCCCAGCCTGACATAACTGGAATTGCCTTTTACTGCTAAACCTTATGCACTGTGGTCCAATAAGTTCTGATGAAGATCCCATCATAATTATACTGACCAAAACACATTGACACAATTAAGGCATACTCCTAAGCATAAAAGAAATATATAGCTCATAATATATTGTCTGTGACAAAAATATTGAGGAATAACAATAATCAAAATTAGGATATAGTTCTTTTCAGAAACACCCTTTATAAAATGTTGGACATTCATATAAAATTTGGAGCAAATCAATGTTTAATTATTATTTGATATATGTGTGTTTTCAAATCTTTATCACTTTATAGAATCAGATGCATATAATGCAATAATCACAAGCGCTAAAGGGTTACAACATTTTCCCTGTTGCATGTATAAAAATGTTTACTAAGAAATTAAAAAATGTATTTAATGTAAATAAATATCCATGGTTTCAATAAAGCAATGACCACATATGACACAATACCACTGTATAACACATTTTCTTCCACAGGGAAGATTTAAAGTTTGATCATTTATAAAGGTGTTTGATTATTAGGCGAACATGACTAATTTTGCGTTTTGCAATTACTTTTTATTATTTCTTCTTCTCCAGGTCACTTTATGGTTATTAACCTTCTTTAGAGTACAGTTATGGAAAATCCCAAGACAATCTGTGAGGAGACATGCTTTAAAAAAAAACGGTTCGACAAAATTGTAATAACAGTAAGTAAGGTAAGACATTTCAAGAAAGCCTGTGGAATTTCATTAAAAATGTTTGAACTAAGCAAAACGTTTTAACAAAAAAAAATAGAAATACAAAACTCTCAAAATATTTTCAATGTGCTTTTATTGATTTATTATATTTTCTTTAACATACAAATAACTAACAAAAACAAAAAGATTTTTACTTCATTTCTGAGGGTGTTTTTTGAAATGATGGGATAGGTTTCAAATATAGAATCCACTTTGAAACTTCGTTAATCAAGATATATTATTGGAATTAAGATTCCAGAAGAAGAGAGTGGAGTTGTGAGGAAGAGATTCTGAACTCTCCAAAAATGCAGGTAATGTCATATTGTCGAATAAATTACATAAGTGACATTTCTGACGTGTGATCATGGTTAGCTGTAATTGATTATAATATACCCAAAGAGCAAGAAGAAGAAAATCAAAATGTAAAGGAGCATTAGGCAGAAGCAGAAGAAAAACAGCAGCATGAGCATTTGCTCCAGTGTGATCCAATCGTTTTGGGGTCCTAAATCCAATCCTTCCTTTCCTTTGTGATATTCCAATCTGGCTACTTGTTACTTTGCAAGTATCAGCTTTGTATTCTTGCCATCCCTAGTCAACCCACTAACTGGAATAGAGAAAACGAGTTCCATTAAAGAAGTTGCTACATATATCAGTGTTGTGGTAGATACTGTGATTTCTGGAAATCGGCACTCTTTCTTCAAAACAGGAGGGATTCATCTATATGTCCAGTTCTTTGCCCTTTACAACTTACAAGGGCTAGGTGCTCTGATTACCTGCCTCAAATGATTTCATGAGCTGAATCATATCAAAAGAAATTGATACAACTATATGGTAACATTCAGACCTGAGATCTCTACGTTCCACAAAGCTGTTTCTAGCATTTAACCTTCAGAGCTATTGTCTCCGTTTTGAATGTCACATGTTTTAGATATAAAAAGTGATGAGTGAAGGACTCTCTCAGAATGCAAGACCAGCGAAGGATAGTTCAAAAATGGTTGAAACGTGTTGATTAAACTTGCTTGTTAGGTTGTGAAACTGATAGTAAGCAACCAAGAAATGTAATTTACGTTCCCCTAAACCACCCTAAGTGTACATTTCGCTTTTCTATTCCATTTCATTTTCATTAATTTGCGTTATCTTTTTGTAACTTTTTGCATATTTGTTCTACATGCATACACACAGTTCTTTTTAAAATTTCCTTGCAGTGTCCTTTACTGTTGGAAATTAATTCTATCATCAACGATTTATGATGGAGAAGACATGTTTCTTTTCTTTCAAGCTGTTAACATTGAAACCTGAACGTCGCTTAAGTCCCAGCTTCGGGGCTTAACCTAAGAATCCTGTGCTTCTTGGAAAATCACGAAAATTGCACAGTGTGTGATTACTTTCCTATTTGTCACTCTTCTGTTTCCATGCCACCTTCTTACAGATGTTTGTGCAGCATTCTCTCTCATTTATTCGCGCCCTTTACTGTAGTTCCCTGAGGTATGTTTCATTTATAGCCAATGATGTACATGTGTTTCTATTAAAAAGTCTTTGCACTAATCTTACTCAGCAATTATATTTACGTTGCTACGTTTAAACCAAGCTCTTGTGCCATTTTTTGGTTTATCTGGCCGCTATTTTGTTATTATTCTATTGTTCAAAAGGGCTCGAACTCCCAGTGGGCCTTTGCCGCATTATATAAAACCAGGGTCGGATTAGGACAGAAATTAGGCATGGGCACCAAAATAAAACTGGCCCTATTAGTGAAGCAAAGAGCAAAAAAAGGCTAAAGGCTTCAATTGGCGTCACAGCATCCTGGCCAGCTGGTTGGAACGGGTTACTAGTTGAACTGGTTTTACCATGAAAGGCTTTTTAAAGAAAAGTGGAAGAAAAGTCTTGCTGAAAGCAGGTGTTGTATGGAGAAAAAACATGCTCATTGGAAATTCTACTGAGTGGCGTAGCAAGGGGGGTGGGGAGGGGTGGTACGCCTCTGGCGGCATGAGGTTTGAGGGCGGGCCTTAGTCGTTGGGCAGCAAATGCAGGAATCGCCAGCAACCCCCACTCTTAACTGCTGCCATCGCTGGCCGGCAAACGTCTAGCTACACCACTGATCTCCTACAAAACTTTGGGCCTATTTTAAAGTTTGGCAGATAGGGGATATACTCCAAAAAGCGGCAAGTCTCCCGTCCGCCTTGCATTAGACTCAAAATCAGGCGTCTGTTACTTTTTGGCAAATACCACATGACCAAACTCTATATTCTCCCCTCCCATCCTATAAAAAACACTTGCCACCAAGATTAAAAGGGCTATTCGGAATAGGTAAAAAAGAAAACAATTGTGTTTATCCTGTCCTACGAATCTGACAACCAGAATTCTAGGATGTTGCTTTGTTTGAGAAGTCTGTGACTAGGCCCCGGCGAAATTTCTGTCACACTGGTTTTCATCTTGCGTAGTTTTGGTAATTTTGCATTATGCTTTATCATGAAAATCTCGAAAATATGCGTTATGCCACATTATGCGCCTTTAGTGGCAAACATTTTGCGCAAGGGCACAGGAGCAGCAAGCTTGGGTTTTTGATGCTATTTTTTAAGCGCAAAATATGTCCTCACATTTTAAAGTGGACGTAAGGAAGCCTTTCACCCTTAAATATAGCATCAAATGGCAATTTCACATTCTGAGCATTTACATATAATATTTCAGAAATTTTGTGTAATAATGGCATGTGTCCGCCTCCATCCTAATATGGATGGAGGTGTCTAGCAGACACCGCCACCATATTAAACTCTTTCCGTCCGCCGTGGTCCCCCCGCCATAGTAATATGGCGGGGGGGGAATGGGTGGCAGGGGAAATGGGTGGCGGGCGGGGAAAGATGTTTCGCGGACGGCTACCGCAATGCGGGCGGTGGCTATCTGCCAGACATCCTAATGGGGCCCTTAGTGTGAAAACTGTGAAGTTCACACAAGCCTGCAGGAATTTTGATACCTCTGGTTTGCAATAATATGAAAGGCTAAGAACTTATTTTCAAATCACAGGTGCCCATATTTACCATTGTCCATTTCTTCTCAAACTGCCTTGTTCTAAAACAGGGAGGATCCCAGCGCCAGGTAAGTGTTGGAAAACATTTCAGTTTTTATGAGTTCTAATAAAAGTATCCTTTGTTTTTATTGGAATATTTTTTGAGGAAATGGGGTACGCCTTGCCTGCATACATTTTATTGGTGTCCCATCCCATTTGCTAAGTGTACAGTGATGGGAATCTGTGATCTTGTATTTAGCAACACATTGGCACATCTGCTCATAAAAAGGGCATTCCTTGGGCAGCTGCAATATCTGTTGACTCAGCAGTAGAGTACATCTATGTGCACATGTTTTACAGAGCTAAAATTACCAGATGGTATCAAAGAGCTATACAAGAAATTGAGGCGGGTAAGCCTCAGACTTGAGTGCACTGCAAATGCCCGATAGGCGTATTCAAAACTCCACAGACGTAGTCAAAATTTAGTCCTTTTATTATAGGTTTCTTCAACATATTTCTCAATTGTACTGGTTGCGTAGTAGACAGTTAAAAGTATAAATGCTTTTACATGGCAGCTGTGTATCAACCTCTTGCTGTCGTATGCCCATACTTTTAAACACATCTTTCAGTGACTTCTTTTTCCCAATGCATTTCGAGCTTATGTTATAGCTCTTCGTCAGGGGATCACTATAAATTTAAGAAAACGTGAATGTTAGAATTTAACATGGCCCAACCATATAACAATCAATTTTGAGAAATCTTTAAACTGTTCGACAGTATCCCGCTATGCGCCTTGGCGCTATGAATTTACACATGAAAAAAACAAACATCATCGTGCATTTCCTTGACTGTTGTTAACCATTTTATATCATAATCTGCTGTAAATTGAGTTAACACGCGTGCATTTCTTCTCCCTACCTTCAATCATGCCCGCCTCCTGTTTTCAAAACTGCCATCATTACCTGACTAACCAACATCGTGTGTCTTAATAGGTGTAACACGGGGCTCCTCCCCCCTATGGTAACCAATGTGCGGTGAAACGATTGGTAGACCAAACGAAAAACTACAAACTCCATAATGCCATCCAATGACCCACAGTTTACCCGTCCCTCAATGCACATGATTTAGTTCAAACATGTTAAAAAATTCTATGAGCAATATAAACTCGTATATCCCACCCTCCCTTGTTGGATTTCGCTACTGTCAATCAGAACATCTCAACTTAATAACATCGGTATCCCCGCTTATAACAAGCGATATGGTCACTACAAATTAAAGTCCAACTTGTTGAATTGCCGACTGTTGAATGAACGGTGCGAATTAGCAGTCTTTGAATGGTGTTCAAATGCTTGTTTCATCCTTGGTAATCGTGGGTGCAAGCTTGGTTTAGGACATGGGTATATCAATAACTTGAAAGATCCAAGCGCACTCCATTTTCAATACTGTTTGTGCCATTTTTTGCAATTTCACATGTTCAGCGTGCACTCAATTAGCGGTCTGTCCTGGGACCACGTGGGTAAATACTAAACAAGAAATTGAGGCGGGTAAGCCTCAGACTTGAGTGCACTGCAAATGCCCGATAGGCGTATTCAAAACTCCACAGACGTAGTCAAAATTTAGTCCTTTTATTATAGGTTTCTTCAACATATTTCTCAATTGTACTGGTTGCGTAGTAGACAGTTAAAAGTATAAATGCTTTTACATGGCAGCTGTGTATCAACCTCTTGCTGTCGTATGCCCATACTTTTAAACACATCTTTCAGTGACTTCTTTTTCCCAATGCATTTCGAGCTTATGTTATAGCTCTTCGTCAGGGGATCACTATAAATTTAAGAAAACGTGAATGTTAGAATTTAACATGGCCCAACCATATAACAATCAATTTTGAGAAATCTTTAAACTGTTCGACAGTATCCCGCTATGCGCCTTGGCGCTACGAATTTACACATGAAAAAAACAAACATCATCGTGCATTTCCTTGACTGTTGTTAACCATTTTATATCATAATCTGCTGTAAATTGAGTTAACACGCGTGCATTTCTTCTCCCTACCTTCAATCATGCCCGCCTCCTGTTTTCAAAACTGCCATCATTACCTGACTAACCAACATCGTGTGTCTTAATAGGTGTAACACGGGGCTCCTCCCCCCTATGGTAACCAATGTGCGGTGAAACGATTGGTAGACCAAACGAAAAACTACAAACTCCATAATGCCATCCAATGACCCACAGTTTACCCGTCCCTCAATGCACATGATTTAGTTCAAACATGTTAAAAAATTCTATGAGCAATATAAACTCGTATATCCCACCCTCCCTTGTTGGATTTCGCTACTGTCAATCAGAACATCTCAACTTAATAACATCGGTATCCCCGCTTATAACAAGCGATATGGTCACTACAAATTAAAGTCCAAGGCGCATAGCGGGATACTGTCGAACAGTTTAAAGATTTCTCAAAATTGATTGTTATATGGTTGGGCCATGTTAAATTCTAACATTCACGTTTTCTTAAATTTATAGTGATCCCCTGACGAAGAGCTATAACATAAGCTCGAAATGCATTGGGAAAAAGAAGTCACTGAAAGATGTGTTTAAAAGTATGGGCATACGACAGCAAGAGGTTGATACACAGCTGCCATGTAAAAGCATTTATACTTTTAACTGTCTACTACGCAACCAGTACAATTGAGAAATATGTTGAAGAAACCTATAATAAAAGGACTAAATTTTGACTACGTCTGTGGAGTTTTGAATACGCCTATCGGGCATTTGCAGTGCACTCAAGTCTGAGGCTTACCCGCCTCAATTTCTTGTTTAGTATTTACCCACGTGGTCCCAGGACAGACCGCTAATTGAGTGCACGCTGAACATGTGAAATTGCAAAAAATGGCACAAACAGTATTGAAAATGGAGTGCGCTTGGATCTTTCAAGTTATTGATATACCCATGTCCTAAACCAAGCTTGCACCCACGATTACCAAGGATGAAACAAGCATTTGAACACCATTCAAAGACTGCTAATTCGCACCGTTCATTCGACAGTCGGCAATTCAACAAGTTGGACTTTAATTTGTAGTGACCATATCGCTTGTTATAAGCGGGGATACCGATTTTATTAAGTTGAGATGTTCTGATTGACAGTAGCGAAATCCAACAAGGGAGGGTGGGATATACGAGTTTATATTGCTCATAGAATTTTTTTAATTTTTCGAACTAAATCATGTGCATTGAGGGACGGGTAAACTGTGGGTCATTGGATGGCATTATGGAGTTTGTAGTTTTTCGTTTGGTCTACCAATCGTTTCACCGCACATTGGTTACCATAGGGGGGAGGAGCCCCGTGTTACACCTATTAAGACACACGATGTTGGTTAGTCAGGTAATGATGGCAGTTTTGAAAACAGGAGGCGGGCATGATTGAAGGTAGGGAGAAGAAATGCACGCGTGTTAACTCAATTTACAGCAGATTATGATATAAAATGGTTAACAACAGTCAAGGAAATGCACGATGATGTTTGTTTTTTTCATGTGTAAATTCGTAGCGCCAAGGCGCATAGCGGGATACTGTCGAACAGTTTAAAGATTTCTCAAAATTGATTGTTATATGGTTGGGCCATGTTAAATTCTAACATTCACGTTTTCTTAAATTTATAGTGATCCCCTGACGAAGAGCTATAACATAAGCTCGAAATGCATTGGGAAAAAGAAGTCACTGAAAGATGTGTTTAAAAGTATGGGCATACGACAGCAAGAGGTTGATACACAGCTGCCATGTAAAAGCATTTATACTTTTAACTGTCTACTACGCAACCAGTACAATTGAGAAATATGTTGAAGAAACCTATAATAAAAGGACTAAATTTTGACTACGTCTGTGGAGTTTTGAATACGCCTATCGGGCATTTGCAGTGCACTCAAGTCTGAGGCTTACCCGCCTCAATTTCTTGTTTAGTATTTACCCACGTGGTCCCAGGACAGACCGCTAATTGAGTGCACGCTGAACATGTGAAATTGCAAAAAATGGCACAAACAGTATTGAAAATGGAGTGCGCTTGGATCTTTCAAGTTATCAAAGAGCTATAGACAGGAAGGGTCCTGGAAATGAACATCTTTTAAGTGGCATTCCCCCAGATTTTTACCCTCTTTTTCTGAACTAGTTTTTGTTCGGTATAAGATTCTGAACACTTTACTCCTGCGAACCAGTTGTTAAGTGCTAGTGCTCGCCCTTTTAAACATGGTAAAAACTGGTATTTGCCCAATTAGTGCATTTGATTGTCGTATGGGTCCCTGGTTTATGGTACTACATGTACCCAGGACCTGTACATGAAATGCTACTGGGGGGCTACATCACTCATTGTACCACCCACTAAAGTAGCCCTGTAAAACATGTCTGCAGGCCTGCCAGTGTAGCCTGAGTGTTCAGTTTAAAACTACCATTTCAACCTGAGAAAATATACAGTTTCAAGGCCTAAACCAACGTTTCAATTACCTATAAGTCTTCCCTATGGTAGCCCTAAATGCCCAAAGGGCATGGTGTATGGTATTTAAATAGTTTTAATGTTTTGCATGTCCTAGCAGTGAAAAACCTACAAAGTATTTTATATTGTGGCAAGGCTGGCTCTCCCATAGGTTAACACTGATGTATACTATTATCCTTATAAACTGCTATATTTAGTTTGGGAGTTGCTAGAAAAATTATTCAAGGACTCATTTAATAGTAATTTAAACCAACTGAATGAGCAAGTTTTATTTTATATTACTGTTTTGGAAACTACATTTTTAGTATGTTGTAATTTCCAGCCTGTGGTGCATTTTTAAACAGCCATTTTGATCTAGAAAATAAACATTTAGCCAGGCCCCAAACCTTCCTTTTCAACACTTTTTAGCTACCCCCGGGGTAGGCACTAAAAGCTCCTAGGGGATAGTGCATGTAGTTAAAAAGTACGATATTTTTGTTTAAAATGTATATGTCCTGGAGTCATTTTTCACTGCTGTAAGTATCTGTCTCATAGACTTAACACTGGGTTACCTTTTTACTCTTAAAATGTGATAACTTTAGTTTGGGACCAAATAGAGATATAATGTTTACACAAAGATTTATTGTAATTTAAAATCCTCTTTAATAGTAAAGATAGAGATTTTTAGTTATTATTCTGACAATGACACTTTTAGGAAGTTACAATTTGTCTGCCTAAACCGAATGTGCCTTTCTGCCAGTGTCCAGGGTCACATTGCTGTTAGTGAGTCTTCTGTGGTATTGTGTGTATTCCTTCCATATATGGAGAAAAAAGGGCCTTAGGTGTACGGCTGGTGTTGCTCTCCTACGCAGGATGTCTGGGGGTTGTACCCCGAAAGCCTGAACTTCAAAGGGTAGCTTCAGGGCTTGCCCACCCTCTTTCTGACTTCTATGGGCTGCCAGCTCTGCCACTGACTAATGCAGCTCACATTTAGGCCTGCCTGCCCTTTGTAGGCCTTGACAGTTTGGAGACAAGCCCAGGACAGGGGGAAGGATATAACAAGGGGAAACCCCTCACCCACAGGCTGGCACTAGGGATAAAAGTGGCACCTTCAGAAATTCTAATCAGAACACTCCTAGATTCAGAAGAAGGACTGTCCTGGTTTTGAAGCAAGAAGATTTGAACTGTGTGCCTCGAACACTGGCTCCTGATAAGTGACTCCAAGGGTCAGTTGGCTGACTTCCTGTTTGATCTAAAGGGACACAACATGCTTCTAGAAGACTTCTTGCAACTGCCCAGCTGACCAGCACTAAATGGACCTACCTGGGCCTGTCTGAGCCCTGCTGCTGGCCTCTGCTGGAGTGAGACCTGACCCCCAAGAGGTACCCCCTAGGTCCTGAACACGTGGCTGGCATCACAGTGCAAAAGTTTCAGGCTCCTATCAACCGTGAAGCAGCCTCTTCCTGGCAAGAAACGACCCCAAGCGGCAGCTGCCAATGCAAAGCTCCAGTGGGACCTTTACTTCATGCCGACAGCACTATCCATGATGAATGCCAGCATAAAGCCTCAGCAAGACCTGCACTTCGCACCATCAGCAGTATCCCAAATCGACTGATCTTACTCTCTGTGCCAACAACGACCTCCTTACAAACAGCGCAAATTACATCTCCTCCTGCGGACTTGTGAAGGTGACTCTTAATCAGAATGAAGCTTGTTCCTGTATCTGACGCAAGCTCCATCGTGGTCGGCCTAACTTGTGACTTTATACTGGTCCCACAGGGCTAAATAACTGTGAGTAGCGATTGGAGCTTTTCGGTGTTATTTTCGCCTAAAACTTTAAAAACTCACATTAATGGTTCTCCTAATTGGATTCATCATTTTGGTGCATTTTATTTATTAATTTGTACTCTATTACTCTTACTTGGTTTCAGATTTTTCTTTTGTTCTGTTTTCACTTTATTTTTGTCTGTGTTCTGCATAAATACTTAACACAGTGCCTCTAAGTAAAGCCTGACTGCTTTTGTTCCAACCTACCAAAGGGTTAAGCACAGGTTAATTTATTTAATTTTGTGATTCACCCTGACAAGGACTGTGGTTGTTGCATGTGAAGGGTTTCCACATCCCTCAAGCAATAATCCAATTTCTTACAGTCCTCATCTGCAGAGGCACATGCCAGTTCTGTGCCCTTCTGAACCTAATTAGATCCCTCTGCCAATGCTCTCTTGATCAACTGGGCTGACCCATGGGGAACCCTTCTGTTCATCAGTGGATACCATCTATGAGACTTCTAACTTTAGTTTGTTCACAGATGCATCGAGTAGGCCGCCAGTACTACCCTGGCCAACATGCTGATGTTGCCATTCCACCCCTTGGATCAGACTTCTGTCCCTAACCCAAGGAAAACGCTACCCAAAGAGTCAACAACCAACAGCTGTCAGTGTTGAAAGCCAGGCCTAGGCAATCCACTGCAAGTTTTAAGTGGCATAATTGGGCAGGCCTCATTTCTAGGCTGGCAAGTAGTTCCCTATTTGTTCCTGAGGTGTTCCTGGCCTCTGGAGTATCTCAGAATGGGCCGAAAAAAGGAGAGAGTTTTCCCTACTAAACCCAGAAAGGACCGGGAAATGTTGTGACCACAAAAGAAATTCCTTTCTGTGTTATGCAACTTAAAGCACCAATGTGACTTTAAAACAAAGACACCTATTTGAATCAATTATATCCCCAACTAATCATACATTGCATATAAATCAAATCATAACATAAAATATATCCAGATCATTTTTATTAAAAAAGTTTCATCTATGAATTTAATAAAACATTTTATCATACATAAACATAGATTTTTCCAGTTCTTCTAAAACAACAATATACATGTATTCATAAGTCACAATACATAAATAAACAATCAGTTAAAAACAGTTTTGTCGACGCGTTTCGGTGCTTCGATGTTTGGAACACCTTCCTCAGGACTTATATTAAAAACATCTTCTTTCTAAAAAATATACATAACATCTATTAGTATACAATGTATGGGGATACAATATTTTTACTCTTATGGTGTCAGAAGCAACAGATCTTAGTCGTATCTTACATTTTGTAGCAATTTTATTTTGCGGTACCAGTTTAGATCCAAGAGTTGAGGTAACAGTAGATAATTCCCTGCAACCCAGCTATATCGTCAGCGGATCTGTATGTGAAATAACATCCTTTTAGACATTTATTAGACCGTAATAAAAATTCAAAGGAGCAAGACATATAATGTTATTGCTTACTCTGTATTTTATGTAGGACCATGTACATCAACTTTGAAGAACTTTGTATTAATGGTTCCTGTTTTTTGTTATGTCAATCCCTGTTCATTGTTCTTTAAGGATTTCCACGGTGGTCACACCTCTTTATTGATTTGAGGTACTCTACAACGTCTAAAAATAACAATAGAAGGATATTTTTAAAGAAGATATTGTACATATATATGCACAAATAAATCCAAGTTTTATTTATTCATATCTATGGGTATTATTACTTACTTAATTTGGCATTTGTATCATGCCTGAATGAACACAGTCGAGCAACATTATTAAATAAAGCAGGCTGGTTCTGTTATCCATTATATTAAGAGACAGACATTTTACGTATTGTATTTTATATTTATGTCATGTCTGAATAAGTAAAGGCAAACAACGATATTCAGTAAAGCAGGCTAGTTCTGTTGTCCATCTTGTTAGGAGACAATTTTTTACTTCACAAAAATCCCCCTACCATCGGACATTTCAATTGCCAGTGAAATGAGTCAGAAAAGGCTCTCAATTCTACTGTTTACTCGCTAGATGCTCCTAGCATTACAAGCGCGTTTACGGACAGCCTTTTTAAAAAAACGACAAAACTCGGATCTAATTAACGAACCCTCTAACGTAGTATCGTTCGGTACAGCTCTTACCTCTCCAGACGACAAGTGCACCGCCGAGCCGGTCTCCCTGGTATCCCGTGTGAGAATAGATCATGCACCGTTGCGTTTAAGTGAAAGATTGTTATCACCTTTGGAAGCGTACTATTGGGCAATATGGGCGCCATATTTGTAGTTTTTTCTCGGTTTTTATAAACTACACTCGCACTAGAGGACGGACTGGCCTACACTCGCTTGTAAAGTTGCCGTATTGCCGTATCCTAGTTATTTACAATTGCGGCCCATATCCGTATCTCAGAATGGGGACATGAGCTCTGGGTATTAGAAATCCTCTCTCCACTCTCCTTCCCACCATCTGGAGAAGTGTGGCTCAGGGGTTAGAGGCGGCAGACCCGGAAGCTGAGATCGGCCCTGGACCAGGGTTCAATTCCCCGCCTTGGCGGGTCTTGGGCTAAAAAATTCCACGGACTCGATAATTCTCGCTCCGGTGCCTTCTCGACTCACGGGTTCACACTCTGCGACTCTGTGCAATAGCTTGCTTAATCTCCACAACGGCCCCTCGCGGCGGGATGCCTGGCTTTCACCTTGTGGATACCCTGCCGGGGTTATCTCACAGGGGAATACCAGGACGGGTTCCCTAAGCAAGCGCTTAGATACCGACCTCGGTCAGTGATTTGCACTATATAAATACATGTACATTTACATTTACATTTACATCTCAGAGGTGGCCTCTTAGATTGGCCTCTCATCTCTGGGTCTGTGATTGAACAGGTGCATAGCAAGCCAGGAATTCCAGAGGGAACCTGCTAGGTGAAGTCTTGTGAGGCAGCCATCTTGTCTTTTTCTTCTCATCCTTTGTGATGTACTGTGAGGTAGCCATCTAGTCCATGGATTCTCATTGTTTCTAAAGACTTTTGTGGCAGCCATGTTGACCTTTGATTCTCATTGTTTCTAGAGTCTTGTGAGGCAGCCATGTTGTCCTTTGATTCTCATTGTTACTAAAGGCTTTTGTGGCAGCCATCTTGCCTTTGATTCTCATTGCTTCTAAAGACTTTTGTGGCAGCCATGTTGTCCTTTGATTCTCATTGTTTTTAAAGTCTTGTGAGGCAGCCATGTTGTCCTTTGATTCTCATTGTTTCTAAAGTCTTTTGCGGCAGCCATCTTGTCCTTTGATTCTCATCGTGTCTAAAGTCTTGTGAGGCAGCCATGTTGTCCTTTGAGTCTGACCCTTTGTGCATTCCTGTGAGGCAGCCATCTTGTCCTTTAAATCTCATATTTTGTAAAGTCTTGTGAGGTCGCCACATTATCCTTTCGTTCTCATCCTCTGTGAAGTCTTATGAGTAAGGCTCCCTGTTTTCCTTTTTTACTGATTTTTACGGATAAATACAGACAGAAAACACATTGTTTTCTGTCTACATTTATTTTTTAAAGTTGATAAATACAGAAAATTGAGCTTCTTTTAAGTGACTTTCCATACTATCTTTCATGAATTGTAGCCTAACAGCTGAGCAGATGGACAGAGTGGGAAATTAAAAAGCAGGATAAAATGTCCTTAAATAATGCCATATGTCAACATACATTTGTGGTGTAATGCTAACATTTTGTGGATGTATTGTTACGTAATATATCAGTTTAAATAGCTAAATCACGACAAAGATCAAAGGATGAGTACGTGTCTATCAGTTAAATAAATATGGAAACGTACAGTAAAATGGCCCAACAATAAATGTGGATAAATACAGACAGAAATTAAAAAAATATACATATATAAAACCAGGAGCCCTACTTATGAGGCAACAAATTTCTGTTTTCACTCTCAGCTTTGCTCAAGTCACATTGAAATAACTATCTCCCCCTTTCCTTCTCTTCTGTGCTGAATACTTGCGACACACAAGTGCCATTTTTTCATACTTTTCCCCGTTTAAGTCTTGTGTAGCCAGCATATTGTCCTTTCATTCCCATCATATCTGATGTCTTGAGAGAGGCAGCTGTCATCTTTTTTTTTTAAACAAATTTTATTAGTCATGGTTCACATAAATTGCATAGCTCCGGGAACCGGAGACTACTGCACTCATCAATAGTACCGCAATAGCATCCTAGACTTTTTACAGAGGAACAAATAACCCCCCCACCCCCCTCCACCCACTCCCCCCATTTCCTTGAAGGTGCCACCTAAGTACAATATAAAGCTTAGTAAAGCTTGCCAAGTCCACCGAGACACTCAATACTCTTAAACAATGAACCATCAGTCAAATCGTTTGGAGGGCGGGCCTCTCAGGTGGCGGGTCTAGTCCAGACCACGATAGTCCGCCTACCTCTTCCAGATCTTAAAATGCTTACGAGGGCAACCCCTGGCTACGAATATAGTTGCTCAAGTCCCATGCAGAAGTCCATGTCGTTCCACCAGGCAGTCAATGATGGAGCCCGGGGTGCCTTCCACGCCCTGGCAATGTCTCTCTTTGCCAATGTAAGGCCAAGCAACAACAGGTGGCGCTTGCATCTATTGCCCCCAATTCCCTCCATCACATGTAACAGAGCCAATTTCGGTGCGTACGGGATCTCCCATGCCAATACCTCAGATAGACAAGCAAACACTCCATTCCAGAATCTATGTAGCGCCGAGCACCCCCAAACAGTGTAAAAGAGTGTGCCCTCCTCTGTGCCGCACCTAAGATATTCGGGGTGTGAGAAGATGGCCTGATATATGATGCTCACTAGTTTTAGTGATCACCTTGTATCAGTCCAAACAACCCTTATGGTGATTGGTTGTAAGTCAACCTTATAGACCAGCTATCCTAATGGTAGCATGGAAAAAGCAGTCTTAGGCTAAACTCTTTTGGCATGTGTAGCCAGCTGTTTTACCACATATAACCCCTTGAATACCAGATGAAAGGATACCACACAGGTTGTTATGAAAATAAACAATATATTTATTACTAACAAACACCTCTGAAATCTTTATGAGATCAGAGGGCTAAGCACATAACAAAACTCTTAAGAAAAATACAGCAAGTCGCACAAATCACAATGGTGCCCTAGGGGCATGGAAAACCATATACTAAGTAAATGGTATAAGTAGAACGATAGAAGAAATGAAGATGCCCAGGGGCTGTAGAATCGCTGGGGCTACACTACCCTAACCTTAGTTAAGGAGCAGGAGGCCCACGAGACGCGTGTGCACTGTTGGAACACACACACGGGTTTCAATGCAAAGTCAATGGGCATGAACAAATTACGAAATAGGTAAGTAAAGACAGTTCCGACTGGTTGAGACTGAAACTACAGGATACCTGGACACTAGGAGAGTCAATCTACCTATGAGCACCGAAATGCTCTCGTTACCTCACCCACGGGCTGCGGGTGCATAGGTGTGAAAGTGTGTCGGGTTTCCGCGTTGAAGTCAATGGAGCCTTGGAAAAAGATGCTGCAGGCGACCAGGAGGAAGATGTCCGGAGTGATCCAAAGGCGGATCGAGGAAGATGGAGACCTGAAAGCAGAGGGGACAATGTTCACAGTCACTAGCCAGTGACCTGAGTGGAACCAGGAAGGAACCAGGTGATGTCGTCGCGATCAGGTGAAGAGGTGACGCTTGACTCGGCAGCCACGTGAACCAGGAGGTGTCTTTGACAACCAGGATGGAGGCTCTCGCTGTCGGCGGTGTCTGTTCTGAGATTGGAGTCAACAGGCCTTGGCAAAGGTAACCCACGCGGTGGGTGAAGATGGCGTCTGGTGCGGACCAGGAGGGTCTGGGTACTTCTCTTTTTGAAGGAAGCAAGGGCCAGTCTGGAGCAACCAGACCAGCAGTGTAGTTTTCAAAGTTTGTCGTCTAGGAGGCCACTAGCCAGCCGGCAAGTGACCAGACAACGCGTCGAGCAGCAACCAGGCAGAAGGGCCCCATGCAGATCTAGTGGAGGCTGGAGGGCTGGTCTTCGGTGCAGAAGCTGCTCGGGGCTGGGGCTTCTCAATCCTCAAAGCACGTTCTCGAGGGTGCCTCAGAGGTCGTGCTAGAAGCGAAGTGCAGTTTCTTGAAGATGTCCGGTCCCAAGTGTCTCGTCGCACCCACGGATCTCAGCTGTGCTGCAGATGTGAGTTGATGTCGGAGAGGTCTGGAAGTCTGGGTCTCGTCTGGCTCTGAAGTCTGGTTCCACCAGGAAGGACGACAAAGTGAACTGCTAGGACGCTTGATGGTGCCTGCAGATGCAGGGTGGTCACTCCTTGGCCACAAGGGAGATTTCTTCAGTATTCTGTGGAGCAGAACGTCGAAGTCCGGAGTTTCTTCTTTGTAGAGTTGTTCGGGATAATCTAATTTGGAATGGGACCAGCTCCTACCTTTATTCTGCTAAAGGGGGCTGTACTAGTGACTAGGTCCCTCCCATGGGTGGGAGCAGGAAGGTAACACCCCCTATCCTTTGTCCGGTTTCGCGCCAGAGCTGGGGCTGGAGTGCCCCAGCAACTGGTTTGAACCGGGGCATGCACAGGGACACCTTGTGTGCCCCAGGCATGTCTCATTCCTTTCAGCCCTGCCTATCTGGATACACAAAGTCCTGTCTGGGGTGGTGCTGGCACCTCCCCAGGCAGGAAATCCTTTGTCCAGGCCTCCATTGCTGGAAGGACTCCCAGCAGCAGGAGGTCAGACTTGTGTCTGTGGCAGCAGCATCCATTTTGTGATGCTGAGGCTCGGGTTAACTTTAACTGGGGTTCTAGTTACATACATGTCTTATCCCTCTAGAAGGGTGGAATGCTACCCCCGTCGCCAGAACTGGCAAGGGGGTAGTATTGCAAAGTGTATAACACCTTACATGACATGTTTCGTAATGCAATGCCAAAGTTAGCAATAACCGCGAGGATTATAATACACTTAAGAGTATATGGTATAGCGTTATCATGGAACATCTACAAGGACATGGTTCCGAAAGCTGCAGACAGGCTCAGCTCATGCTAGAGCACCATCTCACATAATTCCAATCACTCTGCCTTCAGGATTGATAAGGCCTGCCATAGCAGTGACTTATAGGAGTATATGTGTCCATTTTGGGGTTAGATATAGGTATACTATATCTACAGCAAAGGGTGATTACACCACCTTGCCCCAGCTGTGTTACCAGCCAGTTGTGTCTGTTTAGATGGCCAGCCACGGGTGGCATAATACATGCTGTAGCCCCTGGTAGGCCTTGGGTACACTTATGCCCTGGGTACCTATGGTACACTGCACAAGGACTTACAAGAGTGACCCAATACCAATTGGTAATTGTACCTAAAGTACATGTGTGTCAATTTAGAGAGAGAACAGCTAGGCTGTGGGTCTGATTAGCAGGCCCACAGCCAGGGAAAGTCGTAAACCAGTGAAGCAAAAAGCAAAAATCTGGGGTGACCATAGGATTGCAGACCCTACTCTCCTACACGGGGGAGCTAATCATGCCCGCCCTCCAGAGGCGTTCTCGTGTAATGTATGTGCGATGTAAATATTTAAATTGGATGAGTGTCAGTCGTGTAGAGATAGCCGCCTCCCTCGGACTTGCCGAGGCCTCCGCCCAGTCCTCCTCGTCCAAGTCCCCAACATCTCTCCCCCACGCGCCATCCTAAGTCCGTGCAGGTCAGTGGAACAATGGTGGACTAAGGTCTGATAAATACGGGATATTTTTTTATCTGGTAGTTCACCCATACACACCTTGGCCTCCAGGGGGCTAAAATCGGGAAGGGAATCTAGGTTCTTCAGGTAAGGCGTCAATGAGTGCCTAAACTGAAGGTACCAGAAGAATTGGGCACGAGGCATCCCATACTCCTCTTGCAAGTTCTGAAAAGACTTCAGGGTACAACCCAACATGACGTCGCCCAGGGTGGAGACCCCAATCGCATCCCAACCCTGGAAACCCTGTAATGCATCAAGGCGGGTAAGGCATCCATTTCGCCAGAGCGGAGTATGTTGGGTAAGTATACCACCTGTGTGGCGGAGCGAAGGCACCACCTCAGCGGGCGGAATACAACAGCATATGGACAGTCACGGATCCCATTAGGTGCCTCTCGACCGCGTAGGCTGGATCTCCCCTATCTCCATACCACTACTCGTTGAGCACCAGCAAGTGCGCCGCCTGATAGTAGGAGAGAACATCGGAGGTGGCTAGCCCTCCCGTACATGAGGATAAAAAGCACGTACGTAATGCCACCCGTACCGTCCCCCCCTCCCACAAAACCCACCCCAGTGCCGAGTTAACCTGCTGAAACTAGCGGACCAGAGTCCGGTAGGGATGATTCTGCAGTTGGTAAAGTAGACGAGGGAGCGCCACCATTTTGAAGATGGACGATCTGCCATATATTGTTAACGGCATACGGGACCAGACCTTCAGGTCCTCAAGTGTGCAGTCCCACACCGGGGCAAGATTGCGTTCCCGGGAGACAGCCGCCTCTTCAGATAGGTACACCCCAAGGTATGTCATCCCTCCAGTCGCCAGCTGAAGGCCCATGCTCCTACCCGCCCCTGTCCACCCAAAATCCATAGTGTCGACTTGCCCGGGTTCATATAAAGGCCAGAGGTTTCGCCGAAGACCTGTAGAATATGCAGCAACCGCGGTCCCCACCAGTCCAGGTCAGTGAGGAAGAACAAGACATCGTCAGCAGAGAGTGCTATTCTGTCTGTGAGGCCCGGCGACCACCTAAAGCCCTTGAGCTGGTCGTCTATACGTACCCACGCCGCCAAAGGTTCCATGGCAAGCGCGAAGAGATAGGTAGATAGGGGATAGCCCTGGTGTGTACCAAGCCAGACCCGAAAGGAGCGGGAGGCTGCCCCTCCCACTCGTACCGACGCCGTAAGGTCTGTGTAAAGCAACTGCAGATAGGCCATGAAGCGCGGGCCAAAGTTGAGGCGGCGCAGCAATGCGAACAAATATTTCCAACTCAAGGAGTCAAAGGCCCTGTCCATATCCACCAGGAACAGCGCTGCCTGCTCCCCAGGTTCCTTCATGCCGATATGGCGACGTTGGCCCGTCGAATGTTACTGCGAGTCTCCCTTCGGGGCATGAACCCCGCCTGGTCTGGGTGAATTAAGCCGTCCTCCCCTTCCTTAACTCAATTTCATGCTATCACCTTCGCTGAGGCACTGAGAGAAATACAAAAATCCAAATCAGGGGCCCCTGATGACCCCTGTCCACCTAAGCTTTGGAAAATGATGTCAGACGCAATTGTAGTACCACTCCTACATATATGGAACACGTCCATCGAAACCGGCACGTTCCCTGATTGCTGGAAACATGCCACACTTCTGCCTTTGAAAAAAAAGCCCAATGGTGCTTCTGACGACCTGAGTAATCTCCGCCCCATTTCCCTACTAGCAGCCCCAGGAAAAATGCTCGAAAAGTTGATCCAACGTCAACTGAACAGCTTTCTCGAGGAAAAAGGAGCTTTACATGAAACACAGTCAGGTTTCAGGGCCGGCTTTAGTACCGAGACGGCCCTCATCGAGGTTGCTGAGTCGATCAGGTGGTCCTTAGATTCAGGAGCATCTGCTATGTTGGTGCTCCTGGATCTATCAGCCGCATTTGATACGGTGGACCACGGCAGACTGCTGCTACGGCTGAAGGACATAGGCGTCGATGGCAAGGCACTGAGCTGGCTCCACGCCTATCTCTCAGATCGTTCCCAGAAAGTGGCGTTGGGCACCTTCTCCTCTAAGCCAAAACGCCTTTGGTGCGGTGTCCCTCAAGGGTCGGCACTCAGCCCGCTACTTTTTAATGTGTATTTAGCCCCACTTTTTACCTTGATTGCCAAATGGGGGGTCAAGGCGATTTCGTATGCAGATGATACGCAATTAGTCTTCCCCTATGCGGAGGTGTCGGAGGCAGCTTTTAGTAAAATAAGGGGCTGTCTTCGAGATGTGGCCAGCTGGATGAATGCAAACAAATTAAAATTGAATGCAAGCAAGACGGAGGTATTATTCTTTGGAAAAAATACACATCCTCCCCCCGACCTGTGGTGGCCTCCTGAAACGGGTCCAGCACCATCCCCCGGAACCAATGCAAAGAATTTGGGAGTAAGATGGGACGAGAATCTCTCTTTTTCCTCTCACATACAGCAGATCACTACTGGATGTCTTCACAAACTCAGAAACCTCCGAAAATTCCTTTCTTTTCTACCAGTTGAGTGTCGCAAAATGGTAGTCCATGCGACAGTTACATCCAGACTGGACTACTCAAACGGCCTCTACCTTGGTCTGCCTAAATATCTGGTGCAACGCCTGCAGATCGTGCAGAATGCGGCTGCGAGACTGATTGGCTCCCAGTGGCGACCAGAATAAAATTCAAAGTTCTCACCCTGGCGTTTAGAGCACTAAAAGGGACTTGCCCTAACTATTTAAAATTCAGACTTCCCCGTTACCGTCAGGAGCGACATCTGCGATCTAACTCCTTGCTTCAGCTAATCGTCCCACGAGTTAAAAAAGCCAGACTTGGGGGCAGATCCTTCTCTGCTGGCACGGCGAAACTCTGGAACGCCTTTCCCTTTGCCATCCAATCTGCTACGACAGAAGCTAGCTTTAGGAAGCTCCTAAAGACCTGGCTCTTTATGCAAAAAACCTAAGCAATTCACCATGCTTCTTGCCTTTCTGCTGAAGTACTCTTTCAGAGCCGGGACACCTCCTCGAGAGGTAGCTGTTCGCGCTTTACAAGTATCAGTATTATTATTATTATTATTATTATTATTATTATTATTATTATTATTATTATTATTATTATTAAGTCCACTATATGGGGCTTGAGCCGATTAGCTAACGCCTTCGCTAGGACCTTAGCCTCAATATTGAGAAGGGAGATAGGCCGGTAGGATGCGTGACTCTCGGGGGTCTACCTGGTTTTAAGAAGACCACAACCTCCACGTCCCGCCAATCCGGGGGGCGGAAAGGGGGTGGTGATGAACAGAGTGTCTGAATTAAGCAGACCACTCTTACCCAGTCAAGAGATCAGGGCTGAATCCATCACCGTTATTTAGCTCACTGCATCACCCCAGTTCAGAACCTGGCTATATGCAAATTAGTCTGACCCAGTGCCTCATGGGAACAGGGCAGACCAAACTTCCAAGCCAATTCTTCACCGGAAAGGAGACAAGCTTCCGGGGACCGGTTTCTGGCATTTCAGCCGTCGTCGGCCCGGCTTGTTTGAATCCTGGTGGTGCAGTGAGCAAGGGACTCATGTCTGAGTATACCCTGCCACACCTGTAGTGGCCAAAAACGATACAGAAAGGGGGTGGTGATGAACAGAGTGTATGATTTAAGCAGACCACTCTTACCCAGTCAAGAGATCAGGGCTGAATCCATCACCGTTATTTAGCTCACTGCATCACCCCAGTTCAGAACCTGGCTATATGCAAATTAGTCTGACCCAGTGCCTCATGGGAACAGGGCAGACCAAACTACCGAGCCAATTCTTCACCGGAAAGGAGACAAGCTTCCGGGGACCGGTTTCTGGCATTTCAGCCGTCGTCGGCCCGGCTTGCTTGAATCCTGGTGGTGCAGTGAGCAAGGGACTCATGTCTGAGTATACCCTGCCACACCTGTAGTGGCCAAAAACGATACAGAAAGGGGGTGGTGATGAACAAAGTGTCTGAATTAAGCAGACCACTCATACCCAGTCAAGAGATCAGGGCTGAATCCATCACCGTTATTTAGCTCACTGCATCACCCCAGTTCAGAACCTGGCTATATGCAAATTAGTCTGACCCAGTGCCTCATGGGAACAGGGCAGACCAAACTACCAAGCCAATTCTTCACCGGAAAGGAGACAAGCTTCCGGGGACCGGTTTCTGGCATTTCAGCCATCGTCCCGGGGGGAGCACACCATCCTCACACGCCTTCTCCACCACCGGGCGGAGATGCTGACCCAGTTGCACAAAAAACCGCATGAAAAATTTGCATGGAAAGCCATTAGGGCACGGGGCCTTCCCGGGATTGAGCTCACCCAAAGCTGCACCCAATTCATCATCGGACAAAGGCCTGTCCAATTGCTCCTGGACCTCGTCCGACACCGACCATCAATAAACCTCTGAATCTCATCGTCTGCCAGGCATTCCCGTGGCGCGTATAGCTCCTTATAATATGCTGCAAAACTCTCTGTGATAGCCAGAGGCTCAAGAATCGGCACCCCCTCCGAATCCAATATCTGGGGCAACGGCCGGGCGTGGAATGTGCCCTGGCACAAGCGGTGTAACATCTTGCTTGATTTATCGCCCCACTAGTACACCCTACTACGGGTGGCCAGCCATGCCTGCCGAGCCTCTTCCAGCAACACTGCGGTGTATTGCTGCTGAGCCAGCACGAGTTGCCGTCTGGCAGGTCCACCATCTGCTTCGCGGCCCCTACGTTCCAGCGCCTCCAGATCCTCCTCCCGTTGCACCAAGTGCCGCCGCCTCTCCCTACGCGCCGCCGCACACCAGGAAATGTCAACCCCACCGCAAGGTGGGTTTTAAGCTTCCCAAATAGTGGTTGAGGATTCAACTGAACCCACATTAGTGACTAAATAATTATCTATTTCTGTGGTCAAGTGCTCCCTGTAGCCATCGTTCAACAGGTGCCACCCTGACATACGCCACCTAAAGGGCTGTCTGCTCAGGCCGATTCTACACCTCAGGACCACTGGCGAGTGATCAGACAAAGCTCTTGGTAGTATTTCCGCCGATAGTATCCTAGATGTCAGCCCCCTGGGAACAAAGATGTAGTCCAGTCTGGAAAATGAGTCATGTACCGTGGAAAAGTAGGTGTATTCCCTGTGTGAGCCATGCATGGGTCTCCAAACGTCCGTCCAGTCAAGGCTTGTGGCCAGGGCACGAAGTTTGGTAGGGGGGGGCCCTCTCCCTGCAAGTCGCCCAAGTCCCCCACCTATCGCCACCCCGATACATGACGTCATTCCAGTCCCCCCCAACAACAGAGAGGGTGTCTGACATGTTGCTCCAAAGCCACGTAAGTCGCTCTAAAAGGGGCCACTGCAGCGGCGGTGGGGCATAGACGCTCCCCAGAGTCACTGTGTCCCCCCCTTTCCTGCCCTGTACGATGACATAGCGGCCCTGCGTGTCCGACCAGAGTTTGTTGTGTGTATAGGAGACCCTGTGGTGTATGAGGATCACCACCCCCCTTGAGCCTCACGTGAAGCCCGAGTGGAAGACCTGATGGAAACCAAAGCGCTGCAAGCATAGTGCCTTCGTCCCAAGCAAGTGGGTCTCCTGGAGTAGAAGGACATCCACCCCGGCTCGCTTAGCAAACTGAAGAACTGCCCCGCTACACCTTATCTAGCACCCCGCGCACGTTCCAGCTGAGTATGCGCAGGGATCCGGGGCCTACCCACCTACCCCCTTCCATGTCAGACATGATGGATGTGTATTATGTATCATGAAGGTATCTTTGTGGCTCAGCATGAAAACAATGTGACTTATACATGGCAAGAACACATGAACAAACAACCCCCCAACCCCAAACCCGTTCGCCAACCCCCACCCACCCCAACCCCGTACATCCCCCACATGGAAGCACCTGTCGCGGTCGGACCGTAGCCTAGTCCCCAACGGGGAGCAAGAACCACCCCCTCCAATGGGTCCCCCAAGGACAACCCACAACGTTTAGGACTTCACCCTCTCCCACCCACACCTATGCAGCTGTCCTCTATTTAATGTCCATGTCTACCCCTGAAGTCTTTCTCTGCTTTCCGTGCTGTAGATTCATCTCACGTTTTGATTGAAAAACTTCTTGCCCTTTAAGGCCAGTCTGTCCTGAGATCTTGAAAGACAATAAAAAAGAACACAGATAAGATAAGCAATCTGGACAACTCTACTCAAGCCCTTGTTAATCTGAGATTTCATTGAAAAATAAGAGACAGGATCATTCTGTCCCCTCATACGTCAGTTTAATAAATAGGCTCCCTAAGTTACTACTTGCACTTTTTACCTGCCATTCCAACGGGTTTTCCCTCACAATTGAAAATAGAAGTTGGATGACCCCAAAGAGAGGTCGATAGTCTTGAAGTACTCAAATATGGCACCCTCTACTTCACCTGGTAAATATATACTTGCTCTTCTTACCTCCACAAGTACCCCTTATTCTTAGAATGCAATTTAGCAGTTATTTTTAGATACTGGGCACAATATTCTTTATATAAAAAAATTGTACAATTAATTGCATTTGAGGTAAAAAAAACACCCAGATTAAGACCAAAAGATTAATTTGTAAATTACAATATGGGTTGCTATAAACGTTCTTGCTAGCCTAACCTGATCTTTTACAGCAAATTACATAGTTCCTACACTCATAAACATTAGACTACAATTGTATGCCTAATGTTTTTATGAATCATATTTGGACTTGTCGAAACTGGTGAAGCCGTGACAGCTCACAAACCCTATGCACAGTAATCATAAAAGAAGAAATTAAAATCATATTAAAGTAAACCAAATGCGAGCATTTCATTGGAACGGAAAGTGTATGTAGGATGCCACAGAGAACACTGGGTGTCAGATGTGAGCTGAGGCACCATCTTGGGAGCTTTCATTGCATGCTCGAATTCATCCTGTCCGCGCGCTCCACCCCTTCTCCATGATTAGAAATGGGGTGGGGTTGGATCACCACACGGTGACGGCCGGGGGAGGGGGGGCAGTGAGAGCAAGAGACACCTCTCCCCTGCAGACGCCAAGTCTATCCTTGGAAGTGCATGAGCAGTGAGCCTGCTTTGGTTCTGCTTTCTCGATACTTTGTACAGCGTTCTGCTCTTTTGAGGTGTACCACTGCGGCCCCCGGGGGAAGTAAGGTCGGCAGATCAGTCTTCCCCACGAGGTTTGTGCCAGACTAAGGACAGGATGTTAGGTAGAGGTTTGGGGTGGGTTTAGGAAAGGGGTTAAGGTTTAGAGTTTCTAGGGGGCAGGAGAGGAAGTCCCTTTCTCTTCCTGCCCTCAGCGACATTAGGGAATAGTCAAAAGTTTGAGTGTAGTTGTGGTAGTTAGGCTAGCGTAGGGATCCCTAGGCCCAATCTGTTGATTGGAGCAGGTCCGTCGCGCAGTCGGTGGACCCGGTTGTGTGTTGGTGTTAGGCTCTAGTGCCCCATTAAAATACACTCCTGTATAGCGGCCAGAGCGTAGACCTGACGGCGGCGCACTCCTCGTATGCGCGACTATGGCGGAACCGGATGCGGCGATGGTCCGCGCCACCTTACAACTCCTGGGCCGGGCCGGGAGAGCAGATCTCTTGCAATCCGGGGTTCTGGACCAGGCGTGGGTCAGGATGACCTGTACGCCTCAGTCCGCTTCAGCAGGGGCTGCGGCGACGGTGGTGTTGTGTCAAGAAAAGAGGTATGACTTGTCGGGGCCAGGGATATGTGCCTGCTGAGCATGGGAAGCGCGGGGGAAGGCGTAAGAGCCTCCCCGCATGTGTTGAACGTGTAACAGCCGCCTCTGCTATGACGGCAGAGGTGGGGGAAGGGGCAGGAACATGTTTGTTGGCCAGCACACGACCGTGGAGGAGGCCTCAGGGAGCTCCCCCGTGTGTCCCTGACATTGGAGGCTAGTGGGCAAGTGCGGGGGGAAGCACCTGGGGACCTGGGGATGACAGTGAGGAGGGGGAGGAGGGGGTGAATGAGGGAGCCTATGGACGAGGATTTTGCCCTTTTATTATCAGGCAGCGAGTCTTTGGGGGTGAGTAAGGAGGTTGGGGTGATCTGCCTGTCAACCTCTCGTGCAGACCTGGAAAGGTGCTGATTCTAAAAGGAGGCAAGGGGCAGGGGTCACCTCTAAAAGTTACAAAACAGCATTGTCCTGTTGAGCCCCCGGGTGGCAGTGCCCCCGGCCCTTCGCGGGTCCGGGGGCCAGGTACAAGTGATCAAGGCCTTGGTGGGCAGGCATGTCCCTGGAGGACAGGATCAGGGATCAGAGGTGTATTATACAGGAGACTGACATGAAGAGGCAGGCTTTGTGCGCGGCCAGGCACGCAGGTCCGGAAGGTGTGCACGGGGGGATGGGCCCCCCGCACACATGTTTGAGGAGAAGGTAGGGCCAGGGCCCTAGCCGGGGGGCCTCAGGGCCCTGAGGCAACTGGGTTTGGGTGGATGAGGTGGGGCCCACGTATTAGGAGCGGGGACGGCCGTGACGGCGCAGAGACCTAATGGTGCTGGTGCACAAGCCAGCGGTGGAGGCTGGCAGAGGCATGGGTGGGCCGGCGGGGTGCAAAAGTGCCCCTAGATGCCAGGCGGAAGCAGCAGGGGGGTCCACAGCAACCTTCCCTCCAACGAGGGAGCGGGCTTCGGCGGTGCCAGAATGTGATGTTGTGTCCGGTGTGAAAGGGAAAGGTCTGAAGAGAGCAGTGCACGAGGTGTGGGGAGCGCCTGTGGATGGTGAGCCTGAGGAACAACTGGATTATTATGAGGAAAGTGATGAGTTGGAAGAGGGTGAAGTGAGGGAATGTGTGGATTGGGGAGGCCTAAGGTGGCAACAGGAAAGCTTGGTGTTTTGCAGGCGCCACAGGCCAGCACCAGCGGGCACAAGAAGGCGAGTCTGGAGACGGCTGATGCCAGAGGAAAGGACCGAGAGACGCCTATGAATTTATCAGGTGAGAGTGCCTGATGGGCGGCTTGGGTGATGCCCCCAAAGGGGGATGAAGAAGGCCTGCCGGCCGGTGGGTGTGGGAGAGGGGTCTGTAAGGGACTCAGGATTTCCGGAAAAATAGGCAGTGTGGAATATGGGGGGTAAGCAATTGGTGGGAGCAAGCGTTCAAACAGACAAGGCGGATGAGCAAGATGAGAAAGATGACAAGGGGTTGACAAACATCATACGGAATTGCTGTACATGGGATTGGCGATGGCGTTGGGGTCGCATTTATCCGAGAAGACTAAGTTGAGGATATGGAAACATGAGTATGTAGTCGTATTCAAGCTATTGCACAGGGAAATACAGGCTAAGGAGGGTTCTAAAGAAGAAGAGTTGGAATTGACTAGGCGGCCGAGGATGCCGGTCAACATGGAGAATTGAACGTTTTTTATTTTTATTTACATGAGCATACATTGTGAGAAACATCTGGACTGCGCTATAGAGTTACTTACGTATATGGACCTCATCCGGAAAGCGCAGATGCTATTCAGTGGTTTCGCGTGGCTCACTTACGATGAGGAGTTTAGGACCAGGATTAGTGTCAACCCAGATAAGCCATAGGGGAAACTTCATCAGGAGCTCTGGATGCAGTAGATCGTCGGCATTCAAACACGGCCAGAGGCTTGCCAGTCACGTACCTGACTTTTCAGTCACGTCCCGCCCAAACTGGGGTGAGAGGGCAGAGCTCTTACACTGGAGCAGGAGGGCAGAGCAACTACACTGGGTCAGTCTCCCAAGCCCAGGGAGGTTAGCGCAGGTACATGTTGGAACTTCAACAAGGGTTTTTGCACGCGGCACCCCTGCAAGTTTGAGCACGAGTGCTCCAAGTGTGGCAGATGCCACCCTCTCACACAATGTTTCACATTGGCCACGCCCTCAGAGCAATGGTGAGTTACCAAGGGGTGGGGACAAGCTGGGCCTAAGGGCTCCTATGCCGGTTAAGGTTGAGGCGATGGGTCCGTGGCTCTTACGATATCCTGACAGAGAGGCCGTGCTGAGGATCCATTGGGGTTTCACTGAGGTTTTTCAGGTGGGTTACCGGGACCCCCGGGAACAGAGAGGGGCAGAGAATTTGATTTCTGCAAAGGAATTGCTAAGTGTGGTTGCAGTTAAATTGAAAAAAGAGGTGGCAGAAGGCAGGAAAGTTGGCCCTTTTGATCACAAATTTACTTCATCTGTGCAGTTGGCCTTCTCTAACGGCATGAGAGCAATTTCCACCAGTGCATTGTGGGAAAAACAGAGAGTATGCTCTTCGGAGAAGCCCCTTCCCTTTGGACACCAGAATGGTGGCCAATTTATCTGGGCCCCCATCCTGCTCCCAAGCTCACAGTTAAAAACTTGGGTATCCGTCTGGATCAAGCCCTCACCCTGAAAGAGCATGCTGCTCAGACAGCCGGTTCCTGTTTCCATACAATAGGCCTGCTCTGTTGAGTCTTCTCTTTGCTCCCTGACTCAACCCGTAAAACTTTAGTCCAGGCTCTTGTATTAAGCCATCTGGACTACTGTAACAGCCTGCAGATCTCCGCCAATGATGCCCTGCTCAGCAGACTTCAGGTAGTTCGAAATACGGTGGCGCGATTGGTCCTCAATGCCCCTTCTAGTACCCCTTCTCGCCCTCTTCTTATGAAGCTGCATTGGCTTCTTATCCACCAACGGGTCATATTTAAAATCTGCTGCACTATTCATAAGTCGTTGTTTGCCAAACATCTTCTTGTGGTGCCTCGAGTGAGAAATGCTAGATTAGGAGGAAGAGCCCTTGTCCATCTTGGCCCTCAATATTGGAATGAGCTCCCTATGTTTTTGCGACAATGCATTGGTCACCTACAATTTAGGAAGCTGCTCAAAACCACTCTTTTCCGCGCCTGATTCTGCTGTAGGTGCAATACACCCTCACGGCTCGTCCTAAGCGCAGAGATACCCCTTCGGGGGTCGATTCAAGTGCTATATAAACAAATAAATGAATAAACTGGCTTGTTCCTGACCTGATCATACCACCCTTGGGAGTGGTGCCCAAGAAGGAGCCAGGGGTGTACATGCTGATCCATCATATGCCCTGGCTGGAGGGGAGGTCTGTGAATGATTACATTGCCGAGGAGAATTCCAGGGTGTTATATGCTTCTGTTGACGATGCGATCACTTTGGTGCGGGTGTGCGGGCAGGGTGCAGAATTGGCAAAATGTGACATAAAATCGACCTTTTGCCTCCTTCCTATACACCCTGCGGATTTGCCCTTGCTGGGGATGCAGTTTGAGGTGCCATCTTTGTTGACAAGGTTTTGCTCATGGGTTGCATAATATCCTGTGTGTTGTTTGAGGTCTTCAGTTCTTTCTTGCAGTGGGCATTTACAGATAGGAGTGGTCATTGTGCCGTGTCCCATTACTTGGATGATTTTTTGTCAGTCGGGAGAGCTCGGTCTGGTGACTGCGGGAAGTCACTTAGTCAGTTTCATGTCCTGGCGCAGGAATTCTGGGTCCCATTGGCTCCTGAAAAAACAGCTGGGCCCAGCTGCAGTTTGACATTATTGGGCATTGAGTTGGACTCGGTTGCTTGGGTGGCTAGGTTACCTGAACAGAAGGTGTCAGACATGCAGGCTTTACTGCTGCACATGATTAGGGAGAAAGAGATCGATCTACGGTCGGTGCAGCGCCTCCTGGGGTTTCTGAACTTTGCATGCTGGGTGCATGCTGGGTGATTCGTGCTGGGAGGACTTTTTGAAGACTCCTCAGCATGGCCATGCCGGGTGCGGTGCTGCCTCATCACAGAATCAGGATATCGATGAGGGTCAGGGCAGACCTTCGGGTGGGGCAGAGTTGTTTTCTGACTTCAACGAGGTGTCTCTGGATTTTGTGGATGACAAGATGGTTTGGCAGGTGCAACTTTTTTATGACGCTGCAGGGGCCTCCGGGTTTGGGGTCTTCTGGGATGGGAGGGGGTGCAGAAAAGTGGCCCGGTCACTGGTTGAAGCAGGGCAGAAGTATTGCTTTCTTAGAATTCTTCCCACTGCTGGTAGCGCTAGAGGTGTGGGCGGGGAGTTGCAAAACAGGTCGGTACTCTTCCACATGGACAACATGACAATAGATGACTTGGTGAATAAGCAGAAAGCAAGAGACCTGCGTGTGCTGCGCTTGTTGTGAAGTTTTATGTTGCAATGCTGATGTTTGAATGTGCTGTTTCGCGCGCAACATGTCCCAGGTGCACGCAATGATATTGCAGATGCATTGTCTCGTAGGCAGTGGCAGCTTTTCAGACGACTGGCACCGGGAGCAGAAGCTTGCAAGACCAAGGTGCTGGACGGTATCTGACACTGGGGGGGGGAGAGGGGAGGTTAGAGTAGGGGGCCTGATCGAGAAATTCATAGCTGACTCTACGAGGCGCTCTCAAAGGTTGGCGTGGCCCGAATTTCGCATGTTTCTGGGATGGACCCGGGAGACATGGCACATATCGAGACAACGATGTGAACAGGGAGTCATTCACTTTGTTTTGGATTGCATTGTTAAGGGTTTGTCTCAGACTACGATTGTAGGTAAATTGTCTGGGATTTCCTTTTACAGGATATTGTACTTGGGTTTTAATCCTGCGAAAAGTGATTTGTTGAGCACGATGTTGAAAGGTTTGAGGAAATATAAATTTTATGGTCAAGTTGTGTTCCCTAGCGTGTACCCCACCGTCTCCATGTACCAGCTTAAAGTGCATGTAACTTCCCTCCTGTGCCAGCTATGAAGACGCAAATACATTTGCGTCCAACGTTAACATGTCCTCTTTCAAACCCACCCTGAATGGGTTGAATAGTCCGTTCCTAAGTATGCTATGCCAACGTCTTTTTGTAGTGTACTTTACACGTTTTTCAGCTCTGGCAAAGTAGGCCCTGAATTTCTGCCATCGAGCCTTTTTCTGGCTTCTGACTCTGAAAGCCTCAGCCCAGGCTGTCTCTGTACCCGTGAACTCTGACTTAATTCCAGCGCGGCCCACCGCGCTTAGCTCAGCCTGCTGCCTGCCAAGACTGACTACAACCTTCGAATTATCTGCTCCGCTCCTCGAAAATACATTCCTGCCTACTAGTTTCAGTAAACATCCCCCCCCAGCTGCAGAGCAGAAGGGCCGGCCTGTCTCCGTGCAAGTAATTCATAGCCTCTGTTACCATGCTCCCATGGAAGGCCCATGCCCCCACGCTTCTCATGCAGACACTTAGGCGCTTATACACGCACTCACAGTCAGTATAGAATAGCTTCTGCCCCAGAGACCTTTTCCGTTCAGATAATATGGTTCCCAAACATCAGATATTAGATATGATAGAAGTACGAGTTGATCTGACATGCCAGACTTCTGTCTCTTTCCGCTAGTGTAAATGTCAAGTCCCCTGCACCCTCCAGTTTCACGTCAATCACACGTCATGCAGCTGCGCGCGCATCCAAGCCTCCGATTTCTGCTGACATTGCAACATTTCTGTTTTGTGCCACCCACTTATGACACCTACCCGTGACGTTTCTAGCGCACACCTCTAGTTCACGCCTAGTCCACGCCTTCTGATTACGTACTAGTAACACGTGGATGCTGTTATCTTGTCTTCTCTCAGCTGTTACGCCTACTATATTGCTTTCTATGATGTGAATTAAGTATATAAGCTATGTATTGTCAATAAAATATTGCTCTATCCCTTCCTGAACCCCTTGTGGTTGCAGGAACATGATATCCAGTTCCGGAACGATTCCTTTTTAAGGAATAAAACCCCTAAGAACTCTAACACCACGGACTCTGTTTCTTTCTTTCCGATTGAGTTATTATTGATTAAGTACTTACCTGCATAGAAATTAAGACGGTAAATTAAATATTTACGACATTTTGGCGCCCGAACAGGGACCCCTCCCCCACCCCACGCGCCGGTTGGTGCGTTGCAAGCTCTGTCCCCTGCCATCAGTTAGAAGGAAACTACGCGTACCGGCAGGATTTCCTGTATCTCCCTCTGGCCCACGGAGGTGACGAAGACTGCGATCAGCACCCAGACGAGGCGGTGAGGAGTGCGGAGGATCCCGACCAGAGCCTAGCCGAAAGAAGCAAGGTCCGAGGTGTCAAGAGGCCCACCAGTTTTCCGAAGTATCCACGTGTCGAGTCGAGTCGAGTCCGGTCCAGTCCGGTCCAGTCCAGTCGAGTTTTCCGAGGCCTTCTGTTTTCCGTGCTTCCCGGTGAGTACCATTGCTGGGACGTATCTAGACGGGTTTGGGTACACAAGTCCGGTCTGCACTGTTTTAGACAGTGTATCTGTACTGTTTAGCAGTACATCAGTTATTAAAGTTTTTGCATTGTCTCCGACAGTGTATCTGTGCTGTTTAGCAGTACATCCGGTATAGGGGGTAGTCATATATGTCTCAAATGTCTTTTCATGTGATTAATGTCGTGGTATGAGTGTGACTGTTTTTAATGTGCATTATTGTGTTCTTGTATAACTAGCTGTATTCAGTATTAAGTAGCAAGGATTGAGCATTCAGTACTAAGTAAACAAGATGCCGTTTTTCAACAAGTTAAAGCAGATAGGAACTAGGAAAGGGATACTAGAGGAAGAAATTCCTATCCCCCCTAGGGACACTCCTGGAAATTTTATGTACCATAAGCATGGCTTAGATGCCATATTGTATCTAGACTTATGGGCCGATTATACTAAGCATCTAGACGAGAGACACAGATGGCCTGTTACCGGAACATGGGATGCCGAGTGCATCATGAAGGTAGAGGAAGCATTATGGAAAAAGAAAGCCAGACAATCTCAGAAAGACGCCATAGAGTTTTGGCGTAAGGAATCACATAAGCGTGCTGAAAAAGCACTACGTAGAGAAGACAGACTTAAAGAATCAGATCAAACTCAAGAAAATGAATTAGTTACTGAAGGGATCCGAGTAAAATCAGAGCAAATAGACCGTGCACGAAACAATCTCGTAAACGGTATGTATCTCGCGGCCGAGGGTTCGCCTGAGGCCATTTCAGAAATACCGAAAAATCTGCCGCCACCATTGGTTCCAACTAAAGTAACTCACAGGACCACTAAAGACATATTCCTGAATTCCTATCTAGAGGATGTAGCACCCGCTTACACCAATCTGCCTGTTCGCGTCCCGCCTACTGACGGTGACGGGGGTGTCAACCCGCCTCCAGACCAAATTCTGCCACAACTGCAACCAGGTTTCCCCGTTCGACCGACCATTCCTCCACCTCCACCACTTCCCGCACCTAAAGTTGATCTACCGAAACCGCTTCTACCTGACCCTACTAAAAGACAAATTCAAGTACAGATACAGACTCCACAGAGAGATAATGTCCAAGCTTCCGCCTCAGGAGGTGCGATGGGGGGTCTTCGGACCCCGCCATTAACACACAGAGTACACCTTAGGGATATGCAGAGTCCTTTCACGTTCAAATCACCCCGCCTCGACATACTCAAAGAACAACTTACAGTTTGCAGATATGATCCAGTACCCGGCAAAGACGATAGAATGATGATGGCATCACTACGGTTACGATCTGCTACTGATTTCCTGCTGTTATTTGCAGGAATGAAGGAGCGCCTAGATAGAATATATCACTTTGTTCAGACTGGGAAAGACCCTGACAGTATTAAGGATGCCATGGAGCATCAGAAAGTTGACACTCAAGCATATATACTACGCTTTTTCATAAATTGTTTAATAAGAGAACGAGACAGGCCTGAGACAGATCAGGATGAATTAGATGGACTCAACAGGTGGGGCCAAAATATATCTGAAGGAAAACATGATAAGGGGACTTGCATAGCCAGTATGTACAAGAAAATAAGAAAAGCAGTGATAGAAATACACGAAAAAGAGAAAGAAAAGGCTTCCTCCGAGGGGGAAGAAGAACTTGAAGAACCAGAAAAGACTACAGATACTATAGCGTATGTAGGTAAGGGAACTTACCTTAGGAAAGGCATTTGCCCAGAAAGCAAGAGAGTTTTTCTCTCCAGCTTAACCAACCCGAATTCTCCTGAACATCGGTTTCAGGAGACTGATAAAAGGCTTCGAGACCGAATAGGGTACCATGTACTCAATTCTATGGATGAACAAGAACTAGCCCGGTCAGCAATATTATGGGCTGACAATCCAGACATATACAATGATGACACCGTAGCACAGACATTCCTGAACCTTTCCCCAGACGAGCAGAAATTAGCAGGTGTATACATGATTGAGCACCTCCTCACGTTATACAGGAACCAACATTCTGATCCAGGTCCCTTACACGAAACATTAGAAGCACTACTCATGGATAGATGGAGAGGTCTAAGTACCAAGTTAATACACATAATTCTAGAACAACGACATAGATATAACACTTTCGTAAGCTCCGAATATGTTCCCGCTCCGCCCCCAGAAAGGAAAATGTATCACATGGAACGTCTGCATGGCATTGAAAGTCAGAACCCCTTACGAGAAGTGCACCCAGTTATGGGTGAGGATCATACCTTGAAACGTGTGTATGTACACACGCCTCTGACTAAGTTAGAACTGTTAGAAATGAAGAAACTAGTACCCTGTCATGATAAAGACCCTGCAGGTTTTCACAGAGAGCTTAAAGACATGTTACTGATGGGGGATTACACATATGAAGATATCATGAAAATGTTAAAGGTACTGCTGCCCACGGGCATCTACGAGAAACTCAAGGAAAAGGAATGGGAGGTGGGAGAGAAAAAGATTGTTTGGGCAGAAATAGAAGACGAAGAGAACAAACGTGTCCCAGGGGTAGGCCTTGGGGAGAAAACTAAAGCATTACCAGGTTTGATAGTGCAGGTTCTGCCAAGATTACTGACAACAAGAAAGGAAGACTGGGATGCAATCTCAGCATGTAAACAGAAACCCGACGAAGATACTAGTGACTTCTATTCAAGATTCGAGAAATGTTTTATTATTAACAGCGGTCTTAAACCAAGTAGCGAGTCGTACCCGCATCTTTTTGTATCAAAGTTAGTCGAGAATTCCCTGTTAGCAGTTAAAAACCGTGTATACAAGGTTGAGAGTACATGGCAAGCAAATACGCCATCACAGATGTTACAAATGTTACAATACCATCAGAACAGAATTAGAGAAGAACAGGATCAGGAACAGAAACGTATGAAAGACACGAAAATGAAAATGTTAGTAGCCCAATCAATTCCAACCGACGGCCACAGAAAGGGTACGACCCAGACAGGTCACACCGCAGCTCCCGTTAAAGGGACATGCAACTATTGCAAGCAGCCAGGTCACTACGTACATGAATGTCCAGTTCTGAAACATAACATATCAACAGGTAAAACTAAAGAGAGGCCGCATCCACCAAGACAAGATCAGGCCCAGCAACAGACCTCACAGAACGTACAGCCCATGCAGAACACGCAGCCTATGCATGCTTCATCTCATACAGCACAGACAGTAGCGGTATCACAGCCACAGCCCATTTCCGCGACTCAACAAGTTTCCCAACAGATGTACCAGTATGCCCAAGCTGCTTACCCCGATTACCAACGATACGCATGAAACAGCCTAGAGAGGGAGTTGGGTTTGCCTCTTATTGAAATTCCTGTAGATCAAGAAGGTCCTTATGTACACAGTCAAGTATTGGGAAAAGACAGAAAGTTTTTAATTGACACAGGGGCAAGCCGCACCACAATAAGCCATGACGAAGTCCCAGGGGCACCCCTCTCAGGCTCACAGAATGTTTCCCTTGGTTTTTCAGGACAGCCCATTGTAAATGAAGTATCAGAACCAGTCCCCCTGGCTGTGGGTCCGTTATCACGTGTTACAGACTTGTTGCTTACGAAATCATGTCCAGAAAATCTGTTAGGAATAAAGACATTGAAGGCTCTAGGAGCCATAATATGCTGTTCCCCGGAGGGAGTTAGACTCTTTCTGCGGGATTTCAAGGGTCATTATGTATTACGAGAGTTTGATGTCAGATTGAGAAAGGTACCAGATCACTTGTGGGCAAAAGGCCCAACTGATGTAGGTTGTATGCATATCACACCATACCGTGTTACACTCAAGACAGGAGTTGTCTTACCCCGAATCAGACAATACAAGTTACCACCTGATGCTGTAGTGGCTTTACTGGAAATCATTGAAGAGCTCATTGCCCAAGGAGTGGTCGTAGAGACCGACTCCAATATCTGTAATTCACCCATCATTCCGATTCTTAAACGTACTGACCCCAATGCACCGCCAGTATATCGGCTGGTGATTGATCTGCGAGAACTGAATAAATGCATTGTACCACAGTACCCTGTGGTCCCCGATATCTCTTCCCTATTGACTGCTATTGATTCTGAAGCAACGTTCTTTACTGTAATTGACCTCAAGAACGCTTTCTTTAGTGTACCCATTGATCCAGAGAGCCAATACCTCTTCGGATTCAGTTTAAATGGACGAAGTTTCAAATTTTCCCGCGCACCTCAAGGATTCACAGAAAGCCCCAGCACCTATAGTCAAGCACTGAAAAGACAACTAGATTGTATCCAAATGCCAGTCAACACCGCTTTACTGCAATACGTCGATGATCTGCTGATCACGGCACGAATTGAACCCGAATGTGAACAAGCATCACTAACAGTTTTACATTTTCTGGCCGACAAGGGACACAAGGTGTCTCCTTCGAAGCTACAATTCTGTGTTCAGCAAGTTGTGTACTTGGGTCACTTGCTGTCCAAAGTGGGGAGACAGCTCACTCCCGATCGCATTCAGTTAATTGTAAATATGCCACAACCCCAGACACAAAAGGAAGTGCGGGCCTTCATAGGCCTCACCTCGTACTGTAGACAATGGATTCCTCAATATGCATTTCTAGCTAAACCACTCATCCAGTTAACGACACAGGAGGCAGCGACTTCGACTGTCCTTCCTTGGACTCAGGAACACACACAAGCCTTTGAGGAATTAAAGAAAGCATTATGTCGAGCACCAGTTTTAGCGACACCATGTTACAGTAAACCGTTTACACTTTTTGTTACAGAACGTGATGGCACAGCATTGTCTGTCCTCACTCAAGACCAAGCAGGTTCACATAAGCCTTGCGCTTATTTTTCAAGTACATTGGATTCAGTAGCCCAGGCACTCCCTGCGTGCTTAAAGTCAGTAGCAGCAACAGCATTAGCAATCAGACAGAGCGATTCAATTGTTTTAGGCCATCAGTTAACAGTACAAGTTCCACATTCTGTAGAGGTTCTTTTAAACAGAACCCAGACTCAGCACTTGACTATAGCACGACTGACAGGTTACGAATTAACGCTATTCCAGCCACACATAGAAATCAGACGCTGCAGCATTCTGAACCCCGCAACACTGTTACCTACAATTATGACAGATCCAGCCCCGCATGATTGTATAGAGATCATTAATGCAGTAACAAAGCCTCGACGAGACTTAACAGATGTTCCATTGACAAATCCAGACCTGACACTTTATGTGGATGGTTCATGTATGAGAACAAGTACGGGAGAATTAGTGGCCGCGTATGCAGTGACCACTGAAACCGAAGTTAAAGAAACACATCGTATTGACACACTGTCCGCTCAAGCGGCAGAGCTTATTGCTCTGACCCGAGCCTGTATACTAGCCAAGAACAGAAATGTCAACATATACACTGATTCCCGTTATGCGTTCGGAGTTGTACACGACTTCGGAATGTTATGGCAAGAACGAGGTTTTTTGACCTCTCATGGTGCCAAGATCCAACACGGTCCCCTCATTCAAGCACTGTTAGAAGCAATACATCTGCCTTCAGGCATATCCGTCATGAAGTGTAAAGCACATACTAAAGTTACAGATTCGGTTTCCCAGGGTAACGACCTGGCAGACCAGACAGCAAAACATACAGCATTGACTCACACTCAGACAACTGACATGACAAAGACAATAGGACCGACAAATTGTATGACAGTCAGGGATCCCACACTAGATGTAATCGATATTCAGACACATGCTACCCCTGATGAAATAAAGAAATGGACTGAACTAGGAGGGATCCAGACAGATCAAGGTTGGATGACGAAGGGAAAATCTACATGGTTTCTCCCTGACTCTATGGTTCAAATCATGATCAATACAGCACATAGTCCAGCACATCTAGGAGAAAAAGCGATGTTAGACAGTTTACAAAATCTTTGGAGCAATAAACACTTACGAGCAGCAGCAAAACAGAAAGTGCGTACTTGCATGATCTGTTGTCAGTTCAATCCAGGTAAAAGCGTCCCTGTAGAGCAAGGTGGATTTCATCCTCCCGATCACCCTTTTGAAGTCCTCCAGATGGATTATATCCAGATGGACCGTTGTCGAGGATTCAAATATGTCCTCGTAATTGTCTGTGCACTTTCCCGTTGGACCGAAGCATATCCAGTCCCAGATTATACTGCTCCGACCACTGCCAGGCAGCTGGTTCGAGAATTCTTCCCACGGTACGGCTTGCCTCGTGTCGTGTACTCAGATAACGGACAGCCATTCTCATCCGAATTAATGAAAGAAGTTTCCTTGCTGCTAGGATATCAGTGGAAATTCCATTGTGTCCGACATCCCGAAGCCGCAGGCCTTGTAGAGAGGCATAATCAGACATTAAAGACCCGCCTTGGTAAAATATGTCAAGAGAAAGGGGTCGACTGGATAGTCGCCCTGCCAGTAGCATTATTCTATATGAGGATGGTTGCCCACTCGAGATCAGGACTATCCCCGTACGAAGTGGTCTTTGGTAGACCACCGAATATGTGGGGGACGCCCATTCCTAAGAAAATTACTGATGTTGATTGTAACATGTTGACAGATTACCTTGCCTCCTTGATGTCTGCACTCCAATCATGTCGTTCACAGGTTGCCGCAGCCTTCCCTGACAACACTGATGTAAAGCCGCATGATGTCCGTCCTGGGGACCTGGTTTTAATAAGGAACTTCGACAGGAAAAGTCCGCTGGAGCCCCGCTGGAAAGCGCCGAAGACCGTCCTTCTTACTACGAGGACAGCAGTGAAGGTGGAGGGCAGAAAGGGGTGGATCCACACGAGCCATATTAAACGATTCCACAAACTGAAACCAGACCCAGACTCATCCACCCCTTCCAAAGACTGTATTGAGCCTAGTGACTTTAAAGTTTCCGAACGAGAGAAAACTCCCCAAGAGAAGTATAAAATAAAACTCCGATCTAGCAAGTCAGACAGTTTAATTGTTTAAGTCCTCCCCTAGGTGAATCGGTTAAATAGTTTCTGACATGTATCCCCTAGATCGAGATAGAGAGAGAGAGAGACAATTCAAGAAACGTACATATTGCAAATCACTGCGTAGTCACTGTATAGTGACATTATTAATTATGTTTTTTCTAAGTCTTCTGATTATTGTTGCAAGTATACTGCTTCCTATCTATTACCCTATTTTCAAGCGTGAACAATCTGCTTACAATGTTTCTGCTGAACATTCTTTTAGCGAGTTACCTCCACATGAACTTTCTTACAGACTTGCGCTGCGCAACAACACATTCATTAGTATGCTACATCATTCCCATCAGACTAATAATGCTACAAACTGCTGAATATGTGGCCGACTCCCTCCCTACCAGAATTACAAGGGAGCTCTGCCCCTCTTTCCGTACCGTTCACTCACAATGGCTCCTGTGGTGCATGGTTTAAAATAATTAATTCCTTAGATCCTGATATTGCTGTTTTCAAAGGGAGCTGGGTTTGGGGAAACTTGAACTTAGTTCTGCTCGATGTCTGTTACCCTGATAAGGAGGGACTCCCCACTAGAATAGGAACTGATCTAGAAAATGAAGCATATGGATTAGGTAATTACACAATTAACCTTATGATTCTTACTGTTGAATCCGAAGCTGCACCAGTTCTGCCCGCTATGTCAGTATTACCAGTCACTGGTGAATTATGTGTCAGGAAGAAAGGTTCAGTACACTTAGGTCATAGTAAATGTACTACTGTGGTCGAATTCAGTGATCATGGTAAATCGTCCTTTAAAGCTATCCGTCATTCTTATTTTGTTTGTGGTCATACCGCATACATACGTTTACCTCCAGATTGGGATGGTACCAGTTATATTGCATTCCTTCTGCCACCTGTTTTTCTAGCCCCTCCTGATTATCACAGAAATACAAATCTAGTAAAGAATAGACTCAGAAGAGATCTCCCGCTTGTCGACTACACAGAAACGGCATGGGAACAATACACCGATTTTAATAAAGGATTCTTTTTCTTTTTAGGCCCTGTCCAAAATAGTAAACTAATACGCAGATTAACTAGAACACTTGAAGCAGTAGTGAATGAAACTGCCTCCGCCCTAGGTAACTTAACCGAAGAGCAGTCCGCCATGCGGGTTGTTGTCCTTCAGAATCGTCTTGTTATTGACGTCATCTTGGCAGATAGAGGTGGAGCCTGTAAGGTCATCGGGTCAAGTTGCTGTGTTTTCATTCCAGAAAACGCGCCATCTGTATACAAAGCTATTACACGTCTTCATAAAATTGCCAATCTGATACATCAGAATCCAGGCACCTGGACTTGGTCCGGTTGGTTCTGGACAACGTTAACCGCTTGGGGATGGAAGATCCTATCCTTCCTAGGCATTGGCCTAGTCCTAGTATTCAGTTGCTGCCTGTGCTTACAGTGTGGGCCAGCGATTTGTGGACTGTGTGCCACATCATGCATTGAACATTCCAGTTTTCTTTCAAGACGTGAAAGAAAGAAAGAAGAGCAAATGATGTTACAAGAACAAACTGATCGATTCATGAGGATCGATATATCATGAAGGGTCCGTAGGGAACAAGGAGGGAATGAGGAAATATAAATTTTATGGTCAAGTTGTGTTCCCTAGCGTGTACCCCACCGTCTCCATGTACCAGCTTAAAGTGCATGTAACTTCCCTCCTGTGCCAGCTATGAAGACGCAAATACATTTGCGTCCAACGTTAACATGTCCTCTTTCCAACCCACCCTGAATGGGTTGAATAGTCCGTTCCTAAGTATGCTATGCCAACGTCTTTTTGTAGTGTACTTTACACGTTTTTCAGCTCTGGCAAAGTAGGCCCTGAATTTCTGCCATCGAGCCTTTTTCTGGCTTCTGACTCTGAAAGCCTCAGCCCAGGCTGTCTCTGTACCCGTGAACTCTGACTTACTTCCAGCGCGGCCCACCGCGCTTAGCTCAGCCTGCTGCCTGCCAAGACTGACTACAACCTTCGAATTATCTGCTCCGCTCCTCGAAAATACATTCCTGCCTACTAGTTTCAGTAAACATCCCCCCCAGCTGCAGAGCAGAAGGGCCGGCCTGTCTCCGTGCAAGTAATTCATAGCCTCTGTTACCATGCTCCCATGGAAGGCCCATGCCCCCACGCTTCTCATGCAGACACTTAGGCGCTTATACACGCACTCACAGTCAGTATAGAATAGCTTCTGCCCCAGAGACCTTTTCCGTTCAGATAATATGGTTCCCAAACATCAGATATCAGATATGATAGAAGTACGAGTTGATCTGACATGCCAGACTTCTGTCTCTTTCCGCTAGTGTAAATGTCAAGTCCCCTGCACCCTCCAGTTTCACGTCAATCACACGTCATGCAGCTGCGCGCGCATCCAAGCCTCCGATTTCTGCTGACATTGCAACATTTCTGTTTTGTGCCACCCACTTATGACACCTACCCGTGACGTTTCTAGCGCACACCTCTAGTTCACGCCTAGTCCACGCCTTCTGATTACGTACTAGTAACACGTGGATGCTGTTATCTTGTCTTCTCTCAGCTGTTACGCCTACTATATTGCTTTCTATGATGTGAATTAAGTATATAAGCTATGTATTGTCAATAAAATATTGCTCTATCCCTTCCTGAACCCCTTGTGGTTGCAGGAACATGATATCCAGTTCCGGAACGATTCCTTTTTAAGGAATAAAACCCCTAAGAACTCTAACACCACAGACTCTGTTTCTTTCTTTCCGATTGAGTTATTATTGATTAAGTACTTACCTGCATAGAAATTAAGACGGTAAATTAAATATTTACGACAGGTTGGGGACGGGAACGGGGTGAGGGGTGAGGGAGGCTCCTCTGGAGGCAATTACTTTTTACTTGTTACAAAGCCTGTTGGCTTAATTGTTGCATTCTTGTTATGATGTCTATGAGGTGGCAGTTTTTCGTTTGTGTATGATTTGAATGTTCTATGGGGCGTTCCGGGTGTCAGAATTTGTGGGGGCAAGGCGCAAAGCTGGTAGGGTGTAAGAGGATGTGCGCCTGGATGGGACGCGTTTCGGTATTTGGTTCGTCGTTCAAAGACAGATCAGGTTGGTAGGGGCAAGTGGGTGTGGCAGGGTGAGAGCAGCTCTGTGGGAGTGTGCCCAGTGCGAGAGTGGCAAGAGTTTTGTCAACGGACACAGAGGGTGTCTGGTGAGATTTTTTGTCATGCTTTTCAGAAGCGGGTTACAGCTTTTCAGTTACAGGTGGTGTCGCAAATGACGTTGAGGCATTTGGGCATGAATCCCACTAGGTTTGGGACGCATTCGTTTCGCATTGGCGCAAGAACAGCGTCAGCACGCTTGGGTTGGTCCTGGGTCAAGATTCAGCGGATTGGGCAGTGGAGGTCCCTCTGCTGTGAACGCTATGTACGCAAATGAGTCATGTGCAGGACGGAGGGGGTAGGCTGTAAGGGTGATGGAGGGATTGTTGTGTTTTTTTTCAGTGGTATTAAAATATGTTTCTCTTCGTTGGTTGCATTGGGGGTCTGGGACCTAAGACCTGTATTGTCGGACACTCGTTTTTACATCGGGCATCCAAATATGTGGACAAGCAGGTACACGGCCTTAGCCTGGGCCTGCGCAGCAGTCACCACAGGGTACATTGGTGGGGAAAGAGTGGGATGCACTGGGGAGCGTTGTTGCCCTGGCTGACGAAAAAGGTGGGGCAAAGAGGTTGCCCGGACATTTGGTTATACATCTGGGAGAGAATGACTTGATTAAGCAATCCGGCATGTCCTTGCTACATTTGATACAACAGGATCTGGAGGCCATGAGGAGCAATCTTGCAGGCGCATGTATTGTTTAGACTGAGTTTGTACCGAGAAGAATTTGGAGGGGGCTCTGAAGCCCGCTGCAGTCGTGAAGGCGCAGCGAAAATGGAATTGCGCAATTCGAGTTTTTTGTGGGAACAATGGTATCAAAGTGTTTGCTCATGTGGGTTTGTGGCTTGAAGAGCCATTGCTTTCTTGGGATGATGGAGTGCACCTTTGGCACAAGGGTAATGCGTACTACATGATGGAAATGAGGGATGTCATTAGTAACTTGTGGAACAAGTCCATTTGGTGCCGAAGGGAGTGAGGGCAAAAGGTGCACTTGAGGGCACTTTGGGGATTTCCTGGTTGGGAGTACTTTCGGGGGTGGAGAGTAGGGGGATACAGTTGCATGATGGGGGTGCGGCATGCAAGAGTGCGATGACTGGAGATGCTGGAGGAGGTTGAAAGATAAGTGAGGAACTGAATGGAATAAGGGAAGAGGTCGCTGAGTGAATCGGGAGAGAGTAACAGGAGTGTGTGATTGGATGATGGATGAAAGACCCGAGGTTGAGGGGATTGTTATGTCTTTATGATGTTTTTGGTCAAATATTGTTGTCAACCTTGTCCAAATAAATGGCCTTTTACGCTAACATACAGCGTGGAGTGGTTATTGCGCGAACACCCTAACAAAACCTATGTGTAAAATACATGTCAATAAGGTCTTTGCCTTCCTTTAATTTTTTTGGGGGGGGAATGCGGGGGCGCCTGACAGAGGGAGTGGGTGGAAATTAAATGTTTAGTCTCAAACTGAATTACATGTAGAGTTGAGGGGTAGCAAAGCGTTGCTTCAGTCCTTGCAGTACTTCATGTGTTCACCGTGAGTTTCACTTTGTGCTGCTCCCATGAAGGACCGGTGGTGGTAATGTACGTTGCTCTTATTTTTCCAAGTTTGTTAGTGATGCGAAAGTCTCTTTACTCACAGCCTTCAAATGCACAGCCTCGGGTTGGATGCCTCAAATAAACGTGGACTGCATTTACTTAGGTTTGGAGACTCCTCAATAAATGTATATTCGACCTGCCTGTCTCCTGTTATTTTTTGTACCTAGTGAGATAGAAAAGAACTGTTAAACCATAACCCTCATTGCAAGTGGCCAATGTCCTGCGATATTACCACACGTGGGTTGCAGCATTACCGATGGATTCTATGGAATGAGGCGTAACAGGCAGAAATTGGGGCTACTGCATAGATTCCCACATATAACCCATAATTTTACAATTTTGTCCTGGACCAAACTTCTCCAGGTTTGACCTTGAAGCTGTTTCTCCGAAATTAAGTGCAGTATTACCACATGTGGTTTTACCGCATGTGCTCATACTGTTATGGCCAGACACCCATGGTTTTGGGACACCATCCTGACCCCTCACCCCTGCCAATTTACGGACTGAATTGATCATCATTCTCTTCTTGTGGGAGAAGTTGTTCTTGCTCACAAGAGTCAGGCATTCTAAAAATTGCCTAAAAAGAATTTTGAATGACAAATGCAAATAGTGCCTGCTTCCCACTGGTGAAGAAATAATGGTATCACAATTAACCTGGCACTCGTGATTAGTCTCAAAGGCTGTGCAAAGGGTTTTCACCAGTGAAGTTTCACGAAGTCCCACATGTTTAAACATCGCAGTGTTTATTACCTTTCCTGGATTCGGTTTACCTTCACCTTTGCGTTTTTTTCTGCAGATTGTGAGAGCATTTTTACTGCACTGCACTATCATTTAACTCTCAATTAAACCAGCATAGTTGGAAAATGAATGATAGGTTACTTTATGCATCTTAAATTGTAGGTCACGAGTTTCATGCAGTGTGTGAGGGTTTTCCATAAAACTGCTGGACTGATATCCAATCAATGAATCAATCAGGTGTTTGTTAAGCGCGACTACTCCTCTGTAAGGGTCTCAGGGCGCTGGGGGGTCGCTGGTTCCAGTCCATCAAGGGGGGGGTCTGTCGAAGAGCCATGTGTTGAGGTTTCTTGCGAAGATGGGGAGCAATGTTATCTGTCTGAGGTGGAGCGGAAGGTAGTTCCAGGCTCTGGCAGCACGGAAGGAGAAGGAGCGGCCTCACTATCTGGTCTATCTGATGCGGGGGACCATGGTGTAGGAGAGCTGGGCTGATCGTAGGGTCCTTTGGGGTGCGTGGAATATGAGTCAGCTGTTCAGGTATGCTGGTCCGGTGTCGTGGAAGGCCTTGTGAGCGTGGATTAGCATCTTGAAGGTGACTCTAGCTTAGATGGGGAGCCAGTAGAGTGTGCGCAGGTGCCGGGAGATGTGTCAAGTCAAGTCAAGTCATAAAATTTATATAGCGCACTACATACCCAGAGGGTTTCAAGGCGCTTAGGAAGGGGGGGATGATTATTTGTCAAATATCCACGTTTTAAGCTGCTTTCTGAACGCTAGGTGATTCTGGGTGAGGCGAAGGTAAGCGGGGAGTGAGTTCCAAGTTTTGGCAGCCAGGTAAGAGAAGGATCTGCCTCCCATGGTGGTCTTGTTGATGCGAGGTACAGTGGCGAAGGCTTGGCTGGAAGAGCGGAGTTGGCGGGAGGGGGTGTAGAAGGACAGTCGAGAGTTGAGGCAGTCTGGTCCGATGTTGTAGAGTGATTTGTGTGCGTGGGTGAGCAGACGGAAAGTGATCCTCTTATTGACGGGTAGCCAGTGGAGATCTTTAAGGTGACCAGAGATGTGTTCGTTGTGTGGGATGTCTAATATGAGCCTGGCTGAGGCGTTTTGGATTCGTTGTAGTTTATTCTGGAGTTTAGCGGTGGTACCTGCGTAGAGGGTGTTTCCGTAGTCCAGTCGGCTCGTGACCAGAGCATGGGTGACTGTTTTCCTTGTTTCGGTGGGGATCCAGCGAAATGTTTTTCTGAGCATGCGAAGAATGTTAAAGCAGGAAGACGATACGGCGCTGACTTGTCTGTTCATTGAGAGTGAAGAATCCAGGATGACGCCAAGGTTCCGTGCGTGGTCTGTCGGGATGGGTGCATTTCCGAGGGCTTCTGGCCACCAGGAGTTGTCCCATGCAGAGGGGGATTTACCTAAGATGAGGACTTCTGTTTTGTCTGAGTTCAGTTTCAGTCGGCTTTGTTTCATCCATTCGGCGACTTCTTTCATTCCTTCGTGAAGGTTAGTTTTGGCGGTGCTGGGGTCCTTGGTGAGAGATAGGATCAGTTGAGTGTCATCTGCGTAAGAGATGATGTTGAGGTTGTGTTGGCGTGCGATGGCCGCGAGGGGGCACATGTATACGTTGAAGAGGGTGGGACTGAGTGAGGATCCTTGTGGTACGCCGCAGATGATTTCAGAGGCCTTGGACTTGAATGGTGGGAGGCGGACTCTCTGGGTTCTTCCGGTGAGGAACGAGGTGATCCATTCCAGTGCCTTTCCTTGGATTCCGATGTTTCTGAGGCGTTGTAAAAGGGTGCTGTGGCAGACTGTGTCGAAGGCTGCAGAAAGGTCGAGGAGGATGAGGGCGACTGTGTCTCCATTGTCCAGTAGAGTTCGAATGTCGTCTGTTGCTGCGATGAGAGCGGTCTCAGTGCTGTGTTTGGCTCGAAGCCAGATTGTGAGGGGTCGAGTGAATTGTTGGCTTCGAGGAAGGCGGCGAGCTGGTTGTTGACAGCTTTCTCGATGACTTTGGCCGGGAATGGAAGAAGCGAGATGGGGCGGTAGTTTTTGAGTTCGGTGGGGTCTGCTGTTGGTTTTTTCAGAAGGGCGGTGAGTTCAGCGTGTTTCCAATGTTCTGGGAAGGTAGCGGAGTTGAAGGAGCAGTTGATGACGTCTCGGAGGTGCGGAGCTATGACGGAGTCTGCTTTGTTGAAGATGTGGTGAGGGCAAGGGTCAGTGGGGGATCCAGAGTGGATGGAATTCATCAGGCGGATGGTGTCCTCAGTGGAGATAGGGTTCCAGGCGTTAAGGGTGTTAATGGGGGGAAGATGGACAGCTGATGGTAGGGTGGGTTGGCTTCCGGGTTGGTTGTCAAAGCTGTTGTGGATGTCAGCAATCTTGTTGTGGAAAAAAGAGGCTAGGGAGTCGCAGAGGGTTTGAGAGGGGGTGATGTCGTTGGAGTTGGCCGAGGGGTTGGAAAATTCCTTGACGATGTTGAAAAGTTCCTTACTGTTGTGGGCGTTGTTGTCAAGTCGATCCTTGAATGCTGTTTTCTTGGCTTTACGGATCAGTTGGTGGTGAGTACGGATGGCGCTTTTGAAGGCGTCTTTGTTGCTGGTGGATGGGTCTTTTTTCCAGGCCTTTTCAAGGGAGCGGCACAGTTTCTTGGACTTCTTAAGATCATCGTTGAACCATGAGGCCTTTTTGCTGCCAGGTTTGCTTTGACGTTTCTTCAGTGGTGCTAAGGTGTCGGCGGTGTTGGATAACCAAAGGGTGAGGTTGGAGGCGGCTTCGTTGGCGTTAGAAGAGAGGGCTGGGGAGGTTTGAAGGAGCGATGTGGAGATCTGCTCCGAGGTGATTTTGTTCCAGTTTCTTTGTAGAGTTGGTTGGAGGTGGTTGGTGGGTTTTGGCTTGTTGTAGGTGAAGTGAACGCAGCTGTGGTCAGTCCAGAGGAGATCCGTAGTGTGGCTGAAGGAGACATGGTTGCTGGAGGTGAAGATGGGGTCGAGTGTGTGACCTGCGATGTGGGTGGGGGAAGTGACCAGTTGTTTAAGTCCGAGGTTGGCTAGGTTGTCCAAGAGGGTGGCGGTGTTGCGGTCGTTGACCTTTTCAAGGTGGAAGTTGAGGTCTCCCAGAAGGATGTAGTCTTTGGAGGGGAGCGCGTGTGGGGTGATGAAGTCCGTGATGTCTTCACTGAATTTTGCGCGGGGTCCTGGTGGTCTGTAGAGGAGGGTGCCTCTGAGTGTGGTCTTGGGGTCGATGTGGATCTGGAAGTGAAGGTGTTCGGAGTTGGTGAGGTTGGCGTCAGAGCTGGTTGAGATGCGGATTGATTTCTTATGGACGATAGCGATTCCTCCTCCTGTATGGTCGGTGCGGTCCTTTCGTGTGATCTTATAGTCATCGGGGATGGCAATGGCGATGTCAGGGGCGGAGGAAGCGTTCATCCATGTTTCCGTTAGGAAGGCGACGTCAGGAGAGATGGTGTCTAGTAGGTTCCAAAGGTCAATGGCGTGCCTGTGGACCGAGCGGGTGTTGAGAAGGATGCATTCTAGGTGGTTGGGGTCGGGAGTCTGTGTTGTGGTCGTAGCGGGGATGTTGTCGGTGCCGATGAATTTGCAGGAGATGCAGGAGAACGGTCCATGGGTGCGTCCAGGAGCGGCTTGGACGCAGTTGGGGGCGCGACCGGGGTTAAGGGCTAGGAGGGTGGCAGCATCGTAGGTAATGCGGTGGGGCTGGGCAGCGCGAGGGGCAGGGGGTCTGGCGCTGGGCGCGGGCCAGGCGCGGACGGGCGTAGACGGGCTTACCTTTGGCGCACCTTCGGCGCGGATTGGGCGCGGTCGCTGCGCGTGGACGCTGCGCGCGGGAACTACTGTCATATATGGATAGTGGAGGGGGAGGGGCGAGGGCGGCTCAGCTGGGAGGCGTGGCGGGCTCAAGGGACGGAGCACAACAACAACAAGCACAAAATGGAGGGGAGGGCAGGGCGCCGGGGGCTCTTACAAACAATGCGCAGGTCGGGTTAAAATGGTCAAGAAATGAAAACGGAATGCAGACGCTTTAAATATGGCAAACTAGTCACAATGCAACTTAGAGATAAGCACGATATGAAAACTAACTGCATGCGCTTTTAAATCGCCAAACTCGGACACAGTGCAGCGAGAGAAATAAGCAGGTAATGAAAAACTAAATACTGAATTCACACGCTCTTAATACGCAAATCTTAGAGGCAGAGCAGCATAGAAATAACGATACCACTTGCAGAGGGAGCGCAGGCAGGGGAGTGATCACTCGAGGCAGAAGCGAGGAGTGAATCACAGCGCCGTGAGGACAGAGGGCGCGTTTTAATGCTAGTGGGAGGGCGGCTCAGCTGGGAGGCGTGGCGGGCTCAAGGGACGGAGCACAACAACAACAAGCACAAAATGGAGGGGAGGGCAGGGCGCCGGGGGCTCTTACAAACAATGCGCAGGTCGGGTTAAAATGGTCAAGAAATGAAAACGGAATGCAGACGCTTTAGTGTCTTGGCAGGTTGAGAACCAGTCTTGCTGTGGCGTTTTGGATGTTCTGTTCTTGCGGTGAGGTTTTTGTTTATTCGGCATAGAGTGCGTTGCCGTAGTCGAGCCTGCTGGTGACCAGGGTGTGAGTGATGGTCTCTTTCTGTTCGAGAGGGATCAATTTGAAGGTGTTATGTAGGAGGTGGAGGGTGTGGAAGCAGGAGGACTAGACGGAATTGATCTGGTTGTCCATTTTGAGCTCTGAGTCCAGGATGATTCCCAGGTTGTGTGCGTGGTCCGTGGGCGTGGGCTGGCTTCCGAGGGCGGGGTCCACCAGGTGTTGTTCCGTTTTGTTGGTGTTTAGTTGTAGGCAGCTGTTTTTCATCCATTTGGCAATGGCTTATATGCCTTCTCAAAAGTTGTGTCTGGCGGTGTTGGGTTCGTTGGATAGGGAGAGGATGAGTTAGGTGACGTCTGCTTATGACACAGTGTTGAGTCCGTAGGTTCTGACGAAGGGGGGAGTGGAGCCATGTAGATGTTGAAGAGCGTAGGGCTGAGGGAGGACCCCTGGGGGACTCCACAGGTGGTAGGTGTAGGGTCTGAGAGGAAAGGGGGGAGTCTGACCCGCTGCGTTCTGCCATAGAGGAAGGAGCGGATCCAGTCGAGGGCCTAGTCTTGGATCCCTGCGTCGTGGAGTCTGCGTATTAGGGTGCGGTGAGAGAGATATTCATTTACGATGACCCCCCCACAAATGATTGAGCATTGCTCCTGAAAATATGGCTTCGATAACAAGAGGCACATGTTAATTTCTCGCTCAGTCACCGAGGGAACATTCTGTCACTACAGCTTGCGGTGCGTGAGGAGGGGAATAAATGTGATGAAATGAAGGTCACTGGGGTTGGGCTGGGCCGGGGTAGGAGTAAAGTCTGGGAGAAGTGGAAGAGGGGCCAAGGTCATAGATGGAGGAGCTTTCTCTCTTTCTCTGTGACGTAATCTGTGTGTGAATCGCAAACACTTTACTCTGGGAACACATAAAAGGGGGTCAAGGTGGGCCAACCCAAGGGGTGGAGTCATAAAAAACAATCTGGCACTCAATTTATGGTTTTATTTTTAAACAAATTCTGCCACAAAGACACTGGCCCCAAGGAGAAATGTGACATTAGCTGTTAGCTGTCTCTGTGGCAGAGCCACTAGCAAAAATGTAATGAAAAAAGAAGTGTGGATTCTGCACACCTGTGTGTCTTGTGGTTACTTAGGTTATTTCTTGTTTATCTCGTTTTACATGCGTCGTGTGCCTAATGTTTGCAAACATGTAAGTCAAGATCAAGAGTGGCCAGGTGCCAACCAGGCGGCCTGGACTCACACGAGCATAGTGCCAATATCGGCCCAAACCCAGACCTTTCTTCATACAACACACTCTTCCACCAATAATCAACACAACACAATTTGATGGAGAAAGTTGTTGCAGTTTTATTAGCATAAACATTATGCCAACATGTTGGGTTATCTTACGGGAGATCCAGAGCAAGCCGCCTCTCGCGACCCGACTACCTGATGAGCTATAACCCCGCGGTGTTAGCCGTGGGGGCGTTGTCAGTTTTGGGGGGAAGGTCTAACCCCTCCCCCGGCGAACCCCTAGTCCGCCCATTACTCTCGCCCCTCCCCCCTCGGGGGGGCGGAGCGTTGGCAACCCTCGGTTGCTCAGGTACACAACCGCCCGAAGGACTAACGGAGCGCCGTCGGTCCTCCAGGATCCATCGTGGATCTCCCTGGGGGATAATTCGCTCACGCACCCTTCCGGTGCTCATGTAGAAGGTACCCTTCTGTACCTTCCTGTATTGGATCACCCTGTAACTCCACCTGCAACACAAAGGCAAATTATTAGTAACAACAAACCCCCCCCCGATCTGCCCAAGAGCAGGGTAAGCGGATGGGAGGGAAAACGCCGGGCAGTCTTCTAGACCCGCGATGCGGGATCAGCCAGGGGGAGGGGGCGAGGGTCAGCTCGCCGCTGCAAAGAACAAAAAGGGCGCTTGACCCTCACCCCCTAGCCTATATAGCCATTCGACCCCTCCCCTAGGACAGGAAGTGACATCACGGGGACCACTGGTCCCCCCAACCACTAGACCGCTCTGGGTCTGTGCCATCCTATGGCACTAAGGGTGGCCCCCCTGGTAGGTGGCCACCTTTGGTGTCCCGGGGCAGCCTAACATAGTGCCAAAATCGGCCCAAACCCAGACCTTTCTTCATACAACACACCCTTCCACCAATAAACAACACAACACAATTTGATGGAGAAAGTTGTTGCAGTTTTATTAGCATAAACATTATACCAACATGTTGGGTTATCTTACGGGAGATCCAGAGCAAGCCGCCTCTCGCGATCCGCCCACCTGATTAGCTATTACCCCGCGGTGTTAACTGTGGGGGCGTTGTCAGTTTTGGGGGGAAGGTCTAACCCCTCCCCGGCGAACCCCTCGTCCGCCCATTACTCACGCCCCTCCCCCCTCGGGGGGGGGGCGGAGCGTTGTCAACCCCCAGTTGCTCAGGTACACAACCGCCCGAAGGACTAACGGGGCGCCGTCGGTCCTCCAGGATCCATTGTGGATCTCCCTGGGGGATAATTCACTCACACACCCTTCCGGTGCTCAAGTAGAGGGTACCCTTCTGTACCTTCCTGTATTGGATCGCCCTGTAACTCCAGGAAACGCAGGAAAATGGCCATCCCCACCTCTGATAGATGAACACCGTCCTCATCGAAGCAGCCCGTATATTTGGTATGTAACTAACTGTGCCTTATGAAGCCGAATCCCCTTTGTTCAGTGAATTTGCGCATGGCACTGTTCACTCGTCTGCGGGAAGTCTCAACCGCCACCCCTGATCTAGTGTTTTTCCAATGCAGTCTGGGAGTGATTTCAGACCACCATAATTCACAAGGCCCCAAGAGGCTGCTCAAATCGCACAGCGTGCCCCTCATTGTCTGTAGCAAGACCCTGCGCTCCAAGTGGACCAACTCCTCGCCCCAGGTGTAAAATTAACAAGTCTGGTGGAGAATCACCCCTGTCCAATAACTGCTGAAATACACGCCTCACGCTACTCCAGTGTAGGTCGGCCGACACTATCCACCTGATCTTTGTTGTTGAGAAATCATGCTTCCATTTTCCGCTCTCAGCCCACCGGGCTACATTTAGGATTCTCGCATTTCCTGCCACCCAAACAGATTTACCTACCAAATAAAAGATGCAGATGCTTAAAAACCATGTTTATTAACAACACTCCAAGTTATACACTGCAATCAAAACACTGACTGAACGTCACACGCATAGTATTCAAAATTAAAACACCAACTTCCAAAAGGCCACTCCTGTTCTAACCCACTCAGGAGCGAATGTATCGTTTATAACAGTTAGACTTCCAGTGCCCCACCTGTTTTATATTTTCCACTGGCAACCCTGCCTGAAATGCCGTGGTCGCAGCTCTTATCCTAAATGAATGGGGACAAAACCTTTTCCCCTGTCTTTTGCTGCCAGATAAGTCTAAACAAGTATCCATGATGCGCTGCAGTTGGTACTTGGTCAGGGGGGTTTCGTCTGCGTGGATCAGCAGGTAACTGTCCACAGGGGGGCGCTGTGCAAGGTAAGTCTCGACCAGCTGTACGGGGCAGTACCTGGCAATTCCCAATTTGTTCAGGACTATTACCCTGCCCGCACCTCCTTGGTCTGTTTTGGATTGTCTCAACCTTATTGACAAGCAGTCCCCAACCAATGTAGCATCCTGCCTACACAGGGCTGTGCCGGATTTGTCATTCTTCGAGGTGGCCACAATCTCCCCTATTCTGAATGCACCAAAGAAGGCAAGTGCAAAGGTTGCGGAGAATAGAGATGCCTCGAACACTGAACTGGTGGCCCTTTCTGTGTTGTCCAGCATCCCCTTCAAAGTCGCAAAGTCAATCGCTGACCTGTTGTCCGGAGCACGGGGCTCGCTTCTAGACCAACCCTTCAGCGCTGACTTTATTAAAAAGGAGTTGGTTGTGTCAGGCTGTCCCCTCAGTCTAGCGCGGTGACTAATGGCCGACAAATGCCCCGCCACCCAAGATTGTGTCTTGCCCTCATCTTTCGCCCACATGATAAAATCCTGAGTCCTGGACTCCAAAGTAGGAATCTCTTGTTCCCAGTCCCCGGTGACAGCACAGAATTTCTCCACTCCTGCCCAGTAACGCTTGACTGTTCGTGGAGCCAAAGCCAGCTCACCTAGACCTCTCAGTCACTTCTCGGATTCAAAATGAACCACAGGTGCTCTGGGATCTTGTCATTTCTTCCTTTGCTCTCGGCCACGCCTCCCGAAACCTGTGCCACTGGAAGCGAGAAAGAGCGTCATCAGCTGTATTCTGGACCCCTTGGATATGTCTCGCTCTACATTCTACATTGCAAACCAGACAAACCCTCATCAACTCTCTGAGTAGGCATAAAACTAAAGGGCAAGAAGCAGTCTGCGAATTGATGGCCTGTACCACAGCTAGATTATTCGACCACATCAAGACTCTACGAGCAGCTAGCTTGGCTGGCCACAGATGAAAAGCTACTACGATAGGAAACAATTCTAGCACCGTGATGTTGGAAGTAACTCTCTTCTTCCGCCATACGTTGGGCCATCTCTGGGCGCACCAGTCAGTGTCAAGAATAACACCAAATCCTTCCCTACCAGATGCATCTGTGAACATAGCCAGTTCAGGAGACCCTGCCCAAGGGGCCCTCCAAACTACAGAGCCGCTGAAATCAGCAAGGAATGTAGCCCACATCTTTAGATCTTCTTTCATGCCTTTACTAAGTCTCACCAAATGATAACTCTTACTGACTTTAGCAGACGCCCTTGCCAACCTGCGCGCAAAGACCCTTCTTGCAGGGATGATTCTGGCGGCAAAGTTGAGTTTCCCCAGCAGACCTTGCCCTGACCAAGAGCCAAAACAATGGACTGCGCCAGATCCCGAACCTTGTCTGCTGGTAACCTACAATCCCCTTTCGCTGTGTCAATCTCTATCCCTAAAAAGGTCAAAACCTGCGCAGGCCCAACTGGCCAGGCGCTAAGGGGACCCCTAAAGTAGTAGTGAGTTCTTGAAACGTCTGCAATGTCTCGCTGCACTCTATAGACCCCTGTCTCCCTACAAAAAGGAAGTCGTCGAGGTAATGAGACACCTCACTGATCCCGTAGCGGAATTGCAATGCCCACTGCAGGAAGCAGCTGAATGCTTCAAAGTATGCGCAAGACACTGAACAACCCATCGGCATGCAACAATCGTAGTAATACTTTCCATCCAATTTGAAACCTAGCAGGTGTTGACTACTGGGGTGCACCGGCAACAACCTAAAGGCAGATTCTATGTCCGCGTTGGCCAACCACGCCCCTGCACCTGCTCTTCTCACCAGATCCAAAGCCACATCCAGCGTGCAGTAAGAGACAGAGCAAGACCCTTCCTGTAACCAATCGTTAACTGACGCTCCTTTAGGGTGAGAGAGATTGTGAATAAGCTTGAAAGTCCCTGGCTCCTTCTTAGGGACAACCCCAGCGTTGACACCACAAAGTTTTTGAAGGAAGTGACATCACGGGGGGACCACTGCTCTCCCCAACCACTAGACCGCTCAGGGTCTGTGCCATCCTATGGCACTTTGGGCCCGATGTAGGTAAATCTTTTTTACCACCTCTTAAATACCGATTCATACCGAATCGGTATTTAAGAATTGGTAAAAAAGAGCAGGGCAGATGTAGGTAAGTAATTACCGAATCGGAAGGATTCGGTATTTACCGATTCGGTAAATACCGAATCGGTAATGCCCATTGATTCCTATGGGCATTGAAGCCCATAGGAATCAATGGGCATTACCGAATCGGTATTTACCGAATCGGTAAATACCGAATTTTGCAAGGGTGCAGGGGGTGTCACTTTGACACCCTCTGGCACCCCAATTACAGGCATGTGTGCCATGTGGCACACATACATGCCCTAGGAGCATGTCTGTGTGTCACATGGCACAGGTGTGCATGCACAGATGTGCATGCACACCTGGATTCGGTATTTTACCACCCAATTGGATTGGGTGGTAAAATACCGACTCCTAAAGCCTTGTGGCACTGTTTTCAGTGCCACCTACATGTGGAATTTACCGATTCGGTAAAAATACCGATTCGGTATTTTACCGAATCAGTAAATTTACCGAATAAGTAAAATTACCGATTCTTAAATAAAACGTCCCCTACATCTCTAAAGCCTAATACCGGTCGGAAACGGCCGAAATCGGCCGTTTCCGACCGGTATTAAGGCTCCTACATCGGGCCCTTTGTGTGGCCGCCCTCGTAGGTGGCCACCTTTGGTGTCCCGGGGCAGCCTAACACAGTGGGAGGGTTAATACTGTCAATCACTGAATTCTAAAACACTTTTCGTTACAGTAATCAATGAAAATACAATTTGTAGTTCTCCTCATACAATTTAATCATTGCATGATTTTCAAATATACTTTTTTACAAAGAACTTATTCCAATAGCAAACAGTGTTGTATGCATTACAATGTAGAGATTCAATGATGCAAAATAATACACAATTCCGAAATAAACATAGTCCAATGCATTTCGGGACGCCTGTCCCTTCGTCAGGGGCGAATCTGTAAGAACATATAAATGCACGTTATTTTCAATGCATGCGAGGTATCTTGCGGTGGCTCAAAGCTAAGTCCCTTAAGTTTAACGGGGCTGAGATGACGGTAATGACCTGCTTTTCAATATCTCCTCTGTGACCTCTGGCAGCAGAATTTAGGCCATCGGAAAATAAGTTTGATCTGTTTACTGCAGGGTGCGGTTTGGAGTTTGGGAGTTTCCATGGACAACAATTTATCTCAATTCACTCATGTTAACACATTTTCTACCACTTGCCTTGGAGTAAAGAAGGTACGGCGTAAAATATTGCCTATGTTGCCAATGCGCTTTCACCTTGTTGTGGTGTGAAGCATTATTCTAAGCATACTTGACTTTGGCAACGCCCTGTTTTCAGATGGACCTAACTATCTTGTTCAGAACCTTCATAAAAACCTATGTTTTCTCAGCCTCAATACTCCTCTACCTCAATGGCCTGGACTCTCTTCACCAGCTCCCTTTGTCCAAGAGAATCAAGTTAAAATCTCTGTGCATAACAGTTAGAGCTTTCCACCACTTATCCATTTAGACATAAACTACAGCGATAATATTTACTCTAGATTGCTGCATTCTGCAAATGCTGACTAGCTGAAGGCCCTAAAATTTACAAAGGCTCAAATTGGTGGCAGAACCTTCTCTCTACAGGTGGTCAGCTTGTGGCACTCTTTATGCCATTAAGAAAACCTTGAAGATCTTCTCCTATACTCTTTATGGTTTGCATACACTTGGATCAAAAATACGACAACTAGCACCGGGATGCCTTTTTTAGGTAGCAGTTTTGCACTTTACAAGTATCGTTATTAATAACACTTTCGCCGCTGGGCTAATTTCCCTGCAGCACTGGGGGGGGAGGGGGCGCGCGCAGTGCCACGGTGCTTGTGATGAGCTCGACTCGTCACGCTGCACGGTGGCGCTGTGCTCATGACGAGCTGAGCTCGTCATGATCACGCCCGTTTTTCAGAACGCTCAGCACAGCGGGGGAATTAGCCCCACGTGTGAGCGCCGCTCATGTCATGACGAGCTCAGCTCATCCTGAGCACAGCGCAACCGTGCCTCATGATGAGCTGAGCTCGTCATGAGCAAGGAAGGTGTTAATAATAAGGCGAAGAAGAAGAATACACCTGCTCTGGCTTAATTGGTTGCAAAGGCTCCATTTTAAAATATTCAATGCGGTTAAAGTACCTCTGCAGAGAGCTTTGTCTGCCCGGGAAATCTAAAGGAATAATAATAATGGTAAGACAACTATGGTGGTTAAAGCACTTGCTGAAGAGATCTGTGCTTTGCTTAATTACAGTTTTAACTCATAAAGTAGCATGAGGGGTTAATGTGTATCCTGCAAAGCACATCATGTAACATGCAAGTGACAGATTCATTTGTTATGTAGTTAGTTAAGCAGGCCGCTGCTTTAACAAAGAGGTCCATTAACCCATCTCTGTGCTCCTGCTCCCCTATCCAGCCAAAAGTGATTGAGAAGGCATTTGACAAGCAACTCACAACCCACCTCTAACCTCTCCATCTTCTAGACAACCACCAATCATGATTGAAAATGAACCACAGCACGGACACTGCACTCATCATGGCCACCGGCAACATTTGAATCATCCTGGACTGTGGAGAAGCAATGGCCCTCATCCTGCTCGACCTCTATGTGGCCTTCGATACTGTCTCCCATAACACTCGCATCAGTAGACTCCACAAGATTGGCATACAAGGATGTGCTCTCAAATGGATCTTTTCCTTCCTCAAGGGAAGCACCCAAAGGGTCGAGCTGCCACCCTCTGAATCACAGACCAAGAGATTGATATGGGGAGTCCCATAGAGATTGTCCCTCAGGCCACCCCTTTTCAACATATACATGACATTGCTCGCTAACATCATCTGATCAGAAGACATCACCATCATTTCCTAATCTGGTGACACCCACTCATCCTCTTGCTCAAAGCAAGACAACGACTTGACCAACTGCAAGAACATGTGAGCAGACTGGATATGAAACAACTGCCTACAAGTAAACTCTGACAAGACAGAAATACTGGTCTTTGACAGCAAGACCTCCACATGGAGCTTCACCTGGTGGCTGTTGCAGTGGGGACTCCTTTATATGGGATAAAAGGAAGCCGACCCCTCAAACCATCATGCATCACTTTGCATCTAATTGTTAGGATATTACAGCTTTTGCATGAAAAAACGATCTTACTGATCGTTTGTTTGCTTATAAAAGCTGCAACTACCACCCTGCACCAGGGGCGTAACACAGGCCCCTGCAGCCCTCGCGGTGCGGGGGGCCCTCACCCTCCAGGGGGCCCCATTAGCACCGCACTTCTACTGGGGAGCTCTAGATTGAGTCCGAGGGGGCCCCTTCACTTACCCTGCAGGGGGGGCCCCTCAAGGTTCGTTACGCCACTGCCCTGCACCAGAAGAGGGCTACTTGGGGTTGTGTTGCGAATGTGTCAGGCGTGGGCTGCTACAGCCCGTCCTTTCACAGATACAATACATATCCAACATGATGTACTATCCTAAGGCAGTGCAGCATGTCAGATAATGGTGAATTAGGGCCTGTCCCTCATGCACCCTTATGTCCTATTAGAAGCCACGATAATGGAAAAGGACAGCCTCCCGTCCTATCTGAGCTTCTGATTGGGCATAAAGGTGTGATCTTTATTCTTGCACACTTTTTACTGGATCTGGGCAGTTGGGAATCGTGTTTCGTGAAGTGCATGTTAAGGCCTGCCTCTGGTAAGTTTCACCTTATGTGTATGTCTGAGAGCATGTCTATATTGTTTGCGAGCCTGCACCAGTGTGTGTGTATGCTTGAGATTGTACACAATTGTATCAGCATACACTTAAAAAATGTCCTTTGTGGTAATGCTACCTGTGCCGCTTCCCCTCACCCCTACACCCTGGCAGTGTAGTCTAGATCCAAACGATAACTTCTCAGGAAACTACGGAAAACATTCCAGTCGTCTCCCACCACCCACCGAAAAAATATTAGGCAAATGCATGCACCACGGAGAACAGACAGTACCAGTGATAAGGGGCATAAATATCAGGTTTATAAGGAATGCTACAGACAGATAGATATAAGACTCTGATACCATTACATTTCTTATGTGTAAAATTGCAGTTTCAAAATGTTTTTTGTCTGTTCTATGGCATAGCTCCACGTTAACAAGCAACTAAATCTGACTGTAGTCCTCAGCAGGATAGGGGGAGTCACAAATGTGAAGCGTGGGGGTGTAGCAATCCAGCTCAACATAAAAACTCCATTTGCAGCTGTAACTTTATTTTAAGGTATCCGATGGGAATGGCCTTTGAGTTTAACAATCGTTGACTTAGGTGCTACACATGGTTATAAAAACAGAAGGTAATCACACAGCATTGATTGTGTAAATAAAGGTCATTTGTGCTGTGTTACTGTGAATCCTTACCTGCGACACCGACATGATAAAGCATAAGTTAGGATAATAAAGGGCATTACAAGCCAGTGAAGCATGGATTAGAATGGACCCAGACAGAAGGGCTGACAAAAAAAGCAGATCCACGATGTGAAAATAGATACTGCGAAGGAATGTACTTACGCATTCTGTGTCATAAATATACAATAAAATGTATTGATGTGTGTGGCGGGAGCATCAGGAAGGAATTACGTATTTATGGAGCACAAAATATGTGTTACAATAGCTGAAAAGCAGTTGGAAAAGCTTGTCTTGCGATCAGCTCTTTCCTTCCCTTTGTTTCTCCCTCTCCTCTTATTCCCTTTCTCCTCTTTATGTTGTTTTGCCCTTCTCTTCTCTTTCATGTTCCCTTTTCCCATTCCTCCTTTTTTCTTGCTCTTTTCTTTCTCCTCTTCCCTTTCTTGCTTTCAATCTCCTCTTTACTTTTTCTTCTTCTTCTCTTCGTTTCTTGTCCTCTTACCTCTCACATTCCCATAACTCATCCCATCTTTTTCCCTCTTTTACTTTTTCTCTCCTCATCTTTCCTCATTCTTTCTCTCACCTCATGTTTTCATACCCTCTCCTTGTTTTTGCATGTCCTCTTCCCCATATACTTTGCTCATTCTTTTCTTTCCTTCTGTATTCCCCTTATATTTTTTATCCTCACATAGTTTATTCGTCATCTCCTTCTTGCTGTCTTCCCAATTTCCATCATCACTTTTCACAATTTGATAATCTCCACTATTACTAGTCTCCCTTTTTCTCGCCTCTCCTTTTGTTTGCTCACCTTTTTCTTCACTTTCTTTCCACGATCCTCATCTTTTCATTCCATTCTTTTTTCTCTCACCTCTTTCATTCTGCTGTCCATCTTTCTCTACATCTTTCTGCTCTCCCCTTCCCTTTTTATGTTTTCTGTCTATTTTTCCTCTCCAAATTTTTCTCTCCCTCATTTTCTTTTTCTTGCTCTATCAGTTTTGCTTGTCTGTCATCTTCTCTCTAAATTTACCCCGGCTGCACTCCCCATCTCTTTAACACAGAGCCTCACAACACGTCTAGTTCCACTCACCTAAATTCCTCGCATACCTGAAAATAATTGGTCCACCAGTCTAATAGTCTTGAGAATGTGAATAAGTCGCAGCATCACAGACAGCTCCCGCTCATCATCTGAAACCTTCTCTATTACACCACCCTCATTGTTACCCTATCAATGACCTCACTTCCTCCAGCTGGCTCCTCTCATCCCCTCACACATTTTACTACACTCTGATACCAAGGTCCCCCATCCTCTCAACTCTTTTCAATTTCCCCTCCAGTTTTAACTCTCTTGTCTTCCTGTCTCCCTCCCCAAACTCCCTAACTCCACCACCATCAACTACTATACATGTCTCCTGGCCATCTTCCACATCAAAGGTCGACATCACAATTTCCCACTCAACAATACGCCCAACACTATATAACTTCGTATAATCTCGCCTCACATAACAAAAGATACTTCTGCATTTGCCTAATATACTCTCTACTGTGGATTCCTCTCTTTCTCGTGCTCTCTCATCTCTCCTGCTCACTGTCCACACCTACTCCACACCATCACATACTCAAAAAGACGCCACCACTAAAACTCAGTCTTCAAATAAAAATCTCTGGCTACTTCATCCCTGGTCCCAACTTTGCCTACTCTTCTTACACTACCACAATATTCCACGGCATACAACCCAGGTCAGAGTATATCAAACAAACTCCACATCTAGAACACCAACTACCTTCATACTTAGGCACCTTACCCAACACATTGCACAGACATGGTCAACAGCATCACTTAATACATCTCACCATACACCACCAGGTCACTCTTGCCTTAACTCACTTCAGCATACCACTAGCCCACACAACACAGACCATCTAGTCACTGGTGACGAACACATCTCAGTACACCAATCGATCACACCGCTCCCGGCGTATATTTGACTGATTATACACCAATAGATAAAAGACCTATGTAATAGCAATGATGCAGAGAGCGAACCTTGCCTAAGGACATACGGCCATGCTCCATTTTTTGGCACAAGAGTTGTGCTGAGATTCAAAACTGCTTCCTAGTGTTGCATGGTTAGCAGCTGTACCCACTAGGCAACATCGCCTTCAGCATTCACCATCCCCATCAGAAGTCAATGCGAATAGTGAACTTAACTCCTTGCATGCTGATGACGGCCGGGAACCGTCATGGCACACAGTGCTCGTGTGCTGATGACGGCTCCCAGCCGTCATGACCGCACCCGCGATCGGAATGTGCCGCACAGGCGCAGAATCGCGGCAGCATGCAAGGGGTTAAAGGGAAGTCTGTTGTAATGCCCACCCTACATATGGCCTAGCAATTTATCTCATTCTCTTTGCTGTCTTGCTCAGTCAAAATCAAAAATTTTGTTTACAACTCACAACAATTTTTTTAATCCACCAGCCGCCACTGCTGGTAGTGACGTTACCATAAACTCCTTGGGTGTGCACAGTGATGGGCAGGCTGCCACCCATAACTCTGGTATGCACGGTGATGAGGCGGATGATACCATGTACTTTTTGTGAGTGCACAGTGATGTGGTACGACGATGTTCTCGGCTGTGTCCAGGTGTGGGGATTCCCCCACGCTGTATTCCTTTGGAGTACATTTCAGTAGGGAGGCTACCATGTATTTCTCAGGTGTGCACGATGATGGTGAGATCACCATTATCCCATTGGGTATACTCAGAAATGGCTAGGTTGGTATTATTCACTCCTCTTGTATACATGGTGATGGATAGGTTACTGTGCTCTTTTTCGGTGTGAATGGTGATATGCAGGATACAATGCAGTCCTCGGCTGTGTACAGGTGTGGGTACTCCCATGGAGTGCATTTCAATGGTGAGGTTACCATGCACTCCTCAGGTGTGCACGGTGGGGTGATGATGAGGTTACCATGCACTCCTCAGGCGTGCACGGTGATGAGGAGTTTACCATGTACATCTTGAATGTGCACTATGATAGCAAAGTTATTAGATACTCCCAGAGATGCACAACGGTACACTCCTAAGGTATGCAGAGTGTGTGTGTGGTAGAGGGAAGGTCACGCACTCTCTAGGTGTGCCTAACGATTGACGGGTTACCAGGCACTACTCGGAGGTCCTGCCCCGTGGAGGTTAGCATACATTCTTCCGGTGTGCACAGTGACGGGCAGGTTACCTAGCACTACTCAGGTATGCATGGTGATTGGCATCTTACAATGCACTCCTCGGGCATGCACAGTGACGGGAAGGCTACCATCCACTTCTCCGGTGAGAGTGGTAATGGGTAAATTACCATGCACTCCTCAGCTGTGCACGGGGGGGGTCAGAGGTTACCATACACTCCTCAGATTGGCAATGGTGATGGGAAGATTGCCAGGCACTCCTCAGGTATGCACAGTGATAGAGGGGGTACAAGGCACCCCTCAGGTATGCATGGTGATTGGGATGGTGATTGGGGGGATTACCATACACTCCTCAGATTGAGAACGCTGATAGGGAGATTTCAATGCACCCCTCAGGTATGCACAGTGATTGAGAGGTTACCATGACTCCTCAGGTATGCAGAGTGGCTGAGAGGTTAGTTTACACCCCGCAGGTATGCATGGTGATGGAGAGATTAACATGCACTCCTCAGAGTTGCACCGTGATTGACAGGTTACCAGACACTCCTCAGCTATGCATGATGAAGGGGAGATTACCATGCACTCCTCAGCTATGCATGGTGACGGGGAGATTAGCATACAGTTCTCAGTTTGGGAATGGTGAAAGGGAGATTACCATGCACTCCTCAGGTATGCACAGTGATTGAGAGGCAAGCATGCACTCCTCAGGTATGCATAGTAATGGGGAAATTACCAGGCCAGCTTCATGTATGCATGGTGATGGGAAGATTACCATGCACACCTCAAGAATGTATGGTGATGGTGAGATTACCATACACTCCTAAAATAGGGAATGGTGATGGGGAGATTACCATGCACTCCTCAGGTATGCACAGTGACTGAGAGGCTACCGGGCACTCTTCGGGTATGCGTAGTGATGGGGAGATTACCAGACACTCTTCAGGGATGTAGGGTGATGGGGTTATTACCATACGTTCCTCATATTGGGAATGGTGATGGGGAGATTACCATGCACTCCTCAGGTATGCAGTGATTGAGAGGCTACCAGGCAGTCCCCAGGTATGTATGGTGATAGGGAGATTACATGCACTCCTTATGCATGCATGGTGGTTGACAGGTTACCATACACTCCTCAGATCGGGACTGGTGATGAGGAGATTACCCTGCACTCCTCAGGTATTCACAGTAATGGAGAGGCTACCTGGCACTCCTCAGGTATGCACAGTGATTGAGAGGCTACCTCGCACTCCTCAGGAATGCACAGTGACTGAGAGGTTGCCAGGCACTCCTCAGGTATGCATGGTGATGGGGAGATTACCATGCACTCCTCAGGTATACAGGGTGATGGGGTTATTACCAAACGTTCCTAATATTGGGAATCGTGATGGGGAGATTACCATGCACTCCTCGTGTATGCAGTGGTTGAGAGGCTACCAGGCAGTCCCCAGGTATGTATGGTGATAGGGAGAGTACATGCACTCTTAGGCATACATGGTGGTTGACAGGTTACCATACACTCCTCTGATTGGGAATGGTGATGAGGAGATTACCATGCACTCCTCAGGTATGCACAGTGATGGGGAGATTACATGCACTCCTCAGGTATGCAGAGTGGCTGAGAGGTTATTGGTCACTCCTCAGGTATGCACAGTGATGGGGAGATTACCATGTACTTCCCCGGTATGCACAGTGATTGAGAGGTTATTGGTCACTCCTCAAGTATGCGCAGTGGTTGAGTGGGTACCATGCACTCCTCAGGTATGCACAGTGATGGGGAGATTACATGCACTCCTCAGGTATGCAGAGTGGCTGAGAGGTTATTGGTCACTCCTCAGGTATGCACAGTGATGGGGAGATTACCATGCACTCCTCCGGTATGCACAGTGATTGAGAGGTTATTGGTCACTCCTCAAGTATGCGCAGTGGTTGAGTGGGTACCATACACCCCGCAGGTATGCATAGTGATGGGGGGATTACCATACAGTCCTCAGATTGGGAATGGTGATGGGGAGATTACCAGGAACTCCTCAGAAATGCAGTGATTGAGAGGCTACCAGGCAGTCCCCAGGTATGTATGGTGATAGGGAGATTGCATGCACTCATTATGCATGCATGGTGGTTGACAGGTTACCATACAGTCCTCTGATTTAGACTGGTGATAAAGAGATTACCATGCACTCCTAAGGAATGCACAGTGATTGAGAGGTTACCAGTCACTCCTCAGGTATGCATGGTGATGGGGAGATTAACAGGCACTCCTCAGGTATGCACAGGGATTGAGAGGTTATTAGTCACTCCTCAGGTATGCGCAGTGGTTGAGAGGTTACCAGTCACTCCTCAGGTATGCGCAGTGATTGAGAGGTTACCAGGCACTCCTCAGGAATGCACAGTGATTGAGAGGCTACCTGGCACTCCTCAGGTATGCATGGTGATGGGGAGATTAACAGGCACTCCTCAGGTATGCACAGTGATTGAGAGGTTATTAGTCACTCCTCAGGTATGCGCAGTGGTATAGTGGGTACCATACACCCCGCAGGTATGCATGGTGATGGGGATATTACCATACAGTCCTCAGGTTGGGAATGGTGATGGAGAGATTATCAGGTACTCCTCAGGTATGCACAGTGATTGAGAGGTTACCAGTCACTCCTCAGGCATGCACAGTGATTGAGAGGTTACCAGGCACTCCTCAGGTATTGGAAACAAAGTGGGTAGCTGAACCATTCCTGATAGAGAGTTATGTGTATTTGGCGTGACCGAGGGTGTACATGTGGCACCCTTGGGCATCCATTTTGTTGGATATATTTGCCTCACACACCCGAATGGGTGTCATGCTTCATCATTGGCGTTGCTCCTTGTCGGGGAGGCGGTGCAATCCCCGACGAGCTCACCTCAAAGAGGGGCTCTTTATCGGAGATCTTTTAATCCAACTGCCTTATGGTGAAGTGCGGGTATGTGGGAAAATGGAGCAAATAGCCTGGAGAGTGATTAAAATGTAGTAGGGAGTACCAAAAAGTACTACTTTATTCTGAGGGTCTCCCGCTACGGTTAAAAACGTGAATCCAACTCACTGGGTACCACCTAGTTAGGTATGATGGCACTAGATGAAGATGGATAGAAAAGTGGTCAACATGTTTCTCGCCTAAGGAATTATCCGCGATTCATCAGGACCTTAAAAGTGTAGGAATTATGGAATATGCAGTCCTTCAGCAACATGCTAGTGTCATGTGTGAAATGCAAGCAATATAGGTTTTAATTACCTCTGTAGTAATATCCTATGCCTAAGGGTCGGGGATTATGTACTGCATGAGTGTTCGGCGGTAAGTAAACATCAGGGGAGCACCTTGAGATGTTGCTCTATCAGCCTGTGTTCCTGTCTTGTGACCTACCCATCGCCGCCGAGCTCGGATAGATGCCCAGGTATGCACAGGGATTGAGAGGTTATTAGTCACTCCTCAGGTATGCGCAGCGGTTGAGAGGTTACCAGTCACTCCTCAGGTATGCACAGTGATTGAGAGGTTACCAGGCACTCCACAGGAATGCACAGTGATTGAGAGGCTACCTGGCACTCCTCAGGTATGCATGATGATGGGGAGATTAACAGGCACTCCTCAGGTATGCACAGTGATTGAGAGGTTATTAGTCACTCCTCAGGTATGCGCAGTGGTTGAGTGGGTACCATACACCCCGCAGGTATGCATGGTGATGGGGATATTACCATACAGTCCTCAGGTTGGGAATGGTGATGGGGAGATTATCAGGTACTCCTCAGGTATGCACAGTGATTGAGAGGTTACCAGTCACTCCTCAGGCATGCACAGTGATTGAGAGGTTACCAGGCACTCCTCAGGTGTTCACAGTGATTGAGCGGCTACTAAGCACTCCTCAGGTGGGCATGGTGATGGGGAGATTAACAGGCACTCCTCGGGTATGCACAGTGATTGAGAGGCTAATAGTCACTCCTTAGGTATGCACAGTGGTTGAGTGGTTACCATACACCCCCAGGTATGCATGGTGATTGGGAGATTACCATGCACTCCTCAGATATGCCCAGTGATTGAGAGGTTACCAGACACTCTGCAGGTATGCATGTTGATGGGGAGATTACCATGCACTCCTCAGGTATGCATGGTGATGGGGAGATTACCACACAGTCCTCAGATTGGGAATGGTGATGGGGAGATTAACAGTCATTCCTCAGGTATGTACAGTGATTGAGAGGTTATCAGGCACTCCTCAGGTATGCATGGAGATTGAGCGGGCACCAGGCACGCCTAGTATGCACAGTGATTGATAGGTTACCAGGCACTCCTCCGGTATGCATGGTGATTGAGAGGCTACCAGGCACTCGTAAGGTATTCATGGTGTTAGGGGAATTACCATGCGCTCCTCAGATTGGGAATGGTGATGGGGAGATTACCAGGCATGCTTCAGGTATGCATGGTGATGGTGAGATTATCATGCACACCTCAGGTATGCATGGTGATGGGGAGAGTACCATACAATCCTCAGATTGGGAATGGTGATGGGTAGATTATCAAGACCTCCTCAGGTATGCACAGTGATTGAGAGGCTACCAGGCACTCCTGAGGTATGCATGGCGATGGGGAGATTACCAGACACTCCTCATGTATGCACAGTGGTTGAGAGGTTACCATACACTCCTCAGATTGGGAATGGTGATGGGGAGATTGCCAGGTACTCCTCAGAAATGCAGAGTGATTGAAGGGCTACCAGTACTCCTCAGGTATGCATGGTGAGAGGGAGATTACCATACACTCCTCAGTTTGGGAATGGTGATGCACATCTCAGGTGTGCACTGTGATTTGAGAGGTTACCAGGCACTCCTCATGTATGCATGGTAATGGGGATATTACCAGGCACTTCCTCAGGTGTGAATGGTGATGGGGACATTATCAGGCACTCCCCAGGTGTGCATGGTGATGTGGAGATTGCCAGACAATCCTCAAGTATGTATGGTGATGGGGAGATTACCATGCATTCCTCCGGTGTGCATGGTGATTGAGAGTATACCTTGCACACCTCAGGTATGCACAGTGATTGAGAGGTTACCAGGCACTTCTAGGGTATACACAGTGGTTGAGTGGTTACCATACACTCCTCAGGTATGCATGGTGATGGGGAGATTACCAGGCACTCTTCAGGTATGCATGGTGATTGGGAGGTTACCATGCACTCATCAGGAGTACATGCAAATGGAAAGGCTACCATGAACCTCTTGGGTGCCCATAGTGATCGGAAGTTTACTGTGCATCTAGGCCATGCAAGTGGATGTGGAAGTTACCATGCATTTCCAATGTATACTGGGCGATGTGCGGATGCCAGGCCGTTCACGAGGATACACTGTGACGTAGAGGTTAGCAGGCTGTCCCCGTTGCGAACAGTCATGAACACGCTATGCCCAGTCGTCAAATACTCTGCCCCACTGTTAAGGAATCCATCCTGCCCTCTCAGCAGAGATGCCCAGAATCGAGTATGCACTGTCAGCTTCTGCTCTTGTCACCTATCACAGAAGGCTGTGGGAGGGGCCATTTCAACAAGACATCAAAACCGGGTTTTGCTACTGCCTGGTGAGGACTCCTTCTGTGAAGTGCCCCAAGGCTCCAGAACAAGTCACTTTTAGTGTCTCCATCTCAGCAAGCATCAGCTGTAGACTGTTACAATAGTCTGATTTGCTAAGAGCTAAAGTGGATGGTTTTTATATTTATTTAACTCAAAATACAAATTGATGTGTAGAATTTTGAAAATATTTCTTGCTTATTGTGGTGGGTCAAAATGTCTGAGTGAAAAGAGACAGAGTCTGTTAATTGGGGGGTGGGAGTGTAGAGGTGCCAGAAAGGTAGATTGTCTCTGTTTTAGATGAATTCAGAAAAACAGACGCCAATTAACCAAGCGCTGTGAGGTAGGAGGTGTGAGATTGGAGGAAGGCTGTGAAGGGGGAATATTGGGGGAATCACAATCACACAGAGGATAGGTGAGATGGAATGGTTTAAAAGAGTAGACACAGGAAGATGAAAGGATTAATGAATGAATAGATTAATTAAATATGTAAAGCTTGCAGCTGCTCCTGGGGGTGTGCTGATGCTATTCATCGTCACTACACCGGAACCACTAGAGCGTGGGTAAATACATCATCCAAGATAATAAACAAGTTAAGAGGAAGGGTTAATTAGTTAAAAAGAGGGTAAAGTTAACTTCCTTTTGGTGTTGCTGGTGGTCTCCCCACGGACGATGAGGGGATGGCATACGTGCACCCAGCACTGATCTCTCAGGGTGACGCGGAAGGAGACAGAAACATAAAGCTCTTCGTACTATGAATGAGCGTCCAAAAGGATAGAATGAGGAAGAGCCTAGCAACAGCCAGTGATGCCCAGGACAGCCAAGGTGGAGATGAGTGGAGTGTGATCCACAGTACAGAATGCTGAGGAGTGAGGGTAGACGGGCAGAAGTGGTGGGAGGAGTAAATGATGTTAGCAGTAAGAGAGAGGGCAGTCCTATGGAGTGAGGAGCACAGGACCTCACGAGAGAGGATGAGGTAGCTTATCTGTGGTGAGAAACAGACACATTTTCTAGCAGGTGTATGACTTCTGCATAATTCAAATATTTTAGGAAGGGGCTTAGGTGGAGGGAGAGGATGCAGACACGGGACTGATGGCTTGTGAAATGAAAGTGCCAGATGGACCACAGAAAACACTGGAAGGTAGAGGTCTACGTTATGTGGGTTAAGAGACCAGGAAGTTGTGCCAGGAGGATTGTAGCAAGGGTGGTGCTTGTAGGACTCGAATGCCTGAGAGTCTGTGATTTGCACCACCTGCGGACAAGTGAGCATCATTTTCAGTTTTCAGAAAGCAGGTATGAGGTGCTCAGGGGCTGGCGGAAGGTGGAAGATGGAGCAAAGGTATTTAGACTGTAGTGAGAATCAGTCGCCTTTTATAGGGTGTAAATGTAATGGTCGCACCACATTATCGTAAAGTTCAGTACATTTATTTCACAGACTAGGGACCTGCAAAAATAATACACTGTGTGAGATCAACCATGAGACGATTAACATATCTATGCAAGAGACAATAGGCGACAGAAATTGACACAAGACACAGTTGTGCAACAGTCAGGTGTGATCGTTTATTAAACCGGCTGAAGATGCTGTGTAGGTCTAGGTTACATGTAGGTGGTAATCTGGATTGCGCATGACAGAGACAGATGAAGCGGTGGAGACCTATGGAAGATGGTTAGCTGCTGCCTCATGATGGGGTCAGTCCAATGTTCAGAGGCACAAGATGAACGTCAGTGTTTGAGCTATGTCTGCTCATCCTTTCTCTTCTCTTCAATAGACAAAAAGCCAAGAATGATTAAACTGAAGAGATGCATTATGCTGTGTTTGGCTACCCCATCTTTAGACAGACAAGAAAGAAGAAGATGTAAACAACTCTATGGGAAGGACCCATTTTAGAGGATCTCGGGTGATCTCTTACGGGGTTTAGCTGGACTATTTGTAGGGTTTGGGATTGCTCTGTGATGGACAACTGTGGTCTTCATCCAGTGAGGTGCCCAGGGTTTGCCAGCTTGGGTCCTTCAGGATCTCTTCCTGTTTCCCTCAGTAGGCAGATTTGTGGAGTTTCTCGTGGGAAGCTACAACCTTCCCATCCACGGACTCTTCTACGATTGTGCGGACTTGTCGGGTGGTTTGTACCACTGTTGTGAAAAGAGGAAAACATGAACTATTGCTGTAGTATCAGAAACCCAAACACATAGTACATAATAAATACGCCTGAAAGTTTTACAATATTTATTCTGACATGTCAATCTGCATTTATCCTGGTTTCTTATTATTTCGGGATTTTTCGATATGTTGTTTTGATGGATGAAAACATTTGCATTTTCAAACCTCTACAGCTATTTAAGGTTATAATTTTAACACGCTATGCTGCTAATAATATCCACTACTGTTTGACTTCAAGCCATGATGGACAACATAGTGACACTCAAAAAGAAGCCCAGATTTCCGAATGTTCTCGTTTTATTAATGTACACAAAGGAGAAAGAATGAAACCTGCTGTTTTCTGTTTGTGTTTATAAAGAAATCTATAAAAATGGATAGTGGGAACTTTAATATTAAAATTTTCAGTGTAATGAGCATTAACAATATCAAAATACTTAAAGAAATTATGAATACTATTTCTAAGAAAGAAGGGGCTTATTTACAAGTCCCTTGCACCACTGGTGCGTCACTTTTTGTGACGCACTGGTGATGCAACCTGCTGCTCCAAAATTTAGGAGAACATGTAAAGCCACCCTGCATGTCCCCTTGTAATTATGTCCCCTTTACACACAACACCTTTCTGCACATAAACAATCATCTCCCTCAAGGTAGACACCCTTGCACCATTGGGTGCCTGCGTCGGCGCATGGTAGCAAATTTTGCGCCTGCGCAGGGGAGAGCAAAGGGATCCGATAAATCGTTGTAGATAGGATGCATCCCAGTGCTTTGGAATTAACGCAGCACGGGTCAGCCAAATGAATTGTGGCCCAGCACTGTATTAATTCCTTGTAAATGAGGCCCGAAGTGTGCAAAAATGATTGCCTTGGGTACAGTGGTTAATTTGTAAGATAAATAAATGCCGGGCGCTCGTCAGGAGGCAGCTAACACCAGCCCATTTCTCCTGTTAGCTCTGCCTAAAACAGGAACAACGACCAACCATGAAAGTTGCGAGAGGATGTAGGGTAATGACCCGAGCCGCTGACTTCAGAGCTGGGAAACCAGGTTTGAGTCTCGGTGTCGGCTCAACATCCTGTGATTCTGGGCAAATCACTTAACCCCCACTTAGATTAATGTGTCCTTAACTGGTGCTCATGAAAAGCGCCAGTGTTGATGATTACGTTCCGGTGCTGAGCACCGGAAACCACAGTCTCAAATTAAGCAGTGTTTGGCTATTTACCATAATGGCCATGCTAGATCCACTGAAGTCATTATCTGAACACCTCATGATAGTGAAGAATGGGTAATGCTCAAGGACAGCAGTGTAGCCCGGTATCTACCATGTTGTCTAAGTTATAAAATGTGTATGTGCACATGCAACAATAATATTGGGAAGAGAGAGTGACCAACATATTTTTGTATTATATAGACTCATTGCATATGGACTCTTAACCCTTATTGATTTTAGGCTTGCAGCAAAAATGCCATATTTGATACTTTCGAAAGCTTTGCAAATTGTCAAAAAGGGCTAAAAGAATCTCAGTATATTGCACCACATCACTTTGCATTGCACATGCCTGTCCTCCTTTTAACTAGCCTGAATGACAACCTGATGGCATTATTGCTTATCTGGTGCCCACCACAGGCACTAGAATCCTCACGGTGGATCATGGTCCTGAAAAGTGCAGTTCAACGTTGATCTTTATGGGCCAGAATAATGGCAAACTTTCAAGCTATCCGTGTTAGATAAATGTAAGTACAATGCATCCAAATGGGAATCATTTAAACAGTCAGTAGCTATCCTGAAGAACCCATCTTTTCGGGGACCTATTTTAATTTACTTGGTAAACAGATCTATCCCAACATTGGTGATCTGATGCTAAGAGTAGACAACAACGTTCTCGTTGTGCTCTCATAGTGTAAACAAAACAACAGGCTCTACAGACTTGTGGTTTCATAGAGAAACGAGGATACAGCTGTGATTAATAAACTGTTTCTGATACCAGTTGGAAAATGTGGGGCATATTATCAAGGGGGTTTATCTCCGCTTTTTTGGCTTTAAAAGCCAAGAATGCGGAGATAAAATGATCTCCCTATTACCTAGCTGTCGCTAACACCAGTTATCGACAGCTAGTAGGAGATAGCGACCATCTTGGGCCCCACTTTGCATGTCAGTGATATTTATCACTAATGACATGCAAAGTGGACGTGCCAAGATGTTAGCGACTGGAAACAGTCGCTAACATCGCTATCTCCTATTACCAACAGCGCGAATATCTCCAAAAGCTAACACCTGCCCTGAGCAGTTCTTAGCCATGTTATCCAATGGGAGGTGGATAACATGGCTAAGAGCATTAGCTCGGTAATGCATGAATATCGCTGACTTTTCAGCGATATTCATGCATTGCGGCCGATTTTTATCGCATTTGCGATAAACCTTGGTAATACCAAGGTTTATTTGCGATAAAAATCGCTGCAGCTCAGCTGTAAATTTTTGTCTCTAACCAAGCAATAGCGATAATTATCGCTATTGCTTGGTAATATGCCCCTGTATTCTTTTGTCTTGTTAGTTATTTGTTCTGTAAAATCAACATGGCAATATTGTGGGAGAAGCAACACGGCGTCTTTTTCAGTGGAACAATCAATATAGAAGAACCAGTATATCATGTAGAGAACCAAAATAATGTATATGAGATGCCAAAAAGAGCCAAACATTAGGAACCTTGCAAGAGAATGCTAAAATAAACAGAAGGATATAAACTATAAGTTTAAGAGGCAAAAAATATATTTGCCATTTTAAGTCACCAAAAATTCAAGGTAGAGAGGGCCAAACTGCACAAACAACAGAAAAAAGATAAACACAAATGCAGTGGATCCTGGATACTCTTGGTAAAATCACAAAATGTGAATTTAAAGTAGGGTTACCAACCAAATGCATTCTGGGAGCCCTTATTCCTTGTTCTCACCAGTGAACGGTGTCTACTAAATGTTGAAAGGAAAGCATACACTAGAAGATGGTGTTGCCAGCGACCAGGAGTCAGCCAGTAACCTTTTAATAGGGAAAACCAAACATACTTATCAGGAGAATAAAAGCTTTTCTCCTTATAAAGGGAAGCTACAATCCCTCTGTAGGATTGAAAACATCTGAACTGGTCCATAAACCTCAATCCAGACTATAAGAGGGCTAAAATTGTCCCATGTCAGGCGTCATCAGCTCACCCAGTCCTGTTTCTGCTTTACATTCTTATACTTGAATCTTACATTCAGCACAGGAAAAAATACTAAAGCTACCAAAATTCAATGGGAAACTAAAAACTCAATGAACTATTCACTCCAAAATATCCCTTTATCAATTACCTAAACAATTATTTAATAAACTCACAAAGAGATCCAAATTCTACACATAAATGAGCCAGAGAGCCTTTGTAAAAGAGGAAGTATTCCATTCCCTGTGGTTAACAGGCTACAGTCTTTCAAAAGCCTTTGTCCTTCGTTCTTAGGTCTGTGTGCCAAGATCGTGAAGGGAATGTTCCCTCCATAAAGAATGTTGGATCCAGTTTACATAATAATAATTATTAGGAAAAAACTATTAACCACTTAAGTATGGTGAAAATCCCTTACCATCTTTGGTAGTCCTGGACGAGAGCCTAGAAGGAGAGAGAATTTGTGAAACATTAGAAATGAGACTGTGTAGGCGAAAGACATAATAGATTCATTGTGGAAAACACAGACACTGGGATAGTACTGCAGACACAGCAGTAATTAAAGGACGTGGGTTTCCAATTGGAGTCCAACATATATTTCACAACAAGACCAAAGACGATTTCCATTTACGCAGTCACCACGACTAGGAGAGGTTTACGGCTGGAGCCCATGGTGTAGCTGCTAAGAAATGGGATAACTTTTCACTCCGTATCAGAAAAATTGACCACCATTGGGCCTTGAAAGTGATACCAAGAACAAACATATTCCCTGCTTTGCCTCCATTTCTAAATTTCACCAGACTGCTAAGCAAGTTGAGACATATTATGTTTGGTTGATTTGTGGGTTGTACTTTCTGCTTCTGATGGGTTTCTGCAGGTAAGTGTGGGCTGCAATTTTTGGAAAGTGCCCTCAAAGCAGTAGGGAGATATTGAGTCTGAATACCTATGGTAGATGATTGCACTCTTTGCTAGGTCTCTGCTTAGCCCAATTGCTTGTTGTTTGCCGATGGTGTGAGAAATTCCTGAAGCCTTCATACTTGTCTACCAGGATCTCATTGAATCCTATCATTTTTCCTACATTTTCCTCAGTTATGGCGAAAATATGCCAGTGTTCAGACAAAGGTCTAGCTAACTAGAAGCTATCAATTTATGGTAACTTATATACCAGTACTCAAAGATTTTAAATGTGCAAAAGTGTGTTGTTGAGAATATTTCAAGCAAAAAAGTAGTGATGGAGTCTAGGATGAATACATTATTTAAATCCTGCACTGTAACCCCTCCTACCTCAGCTTTAAAAAAGACCTTAAACATCAACTTCTCAACAAATACTGGGGTCCTTAACCTCCCCTCTGACCTTACATTGTGCTTCCCCTGCTTTGGTTTTTCCTTTACTTACCTCCTTGCTCTCTCCTCTTTCCCACTCTTTCTTTTTACATATCACCCTGTTTACTCTCACCTTACCCCTCTGTTTTCTCCACCCCAACTCCTACCCTTACCCCAGCCCTTCCTATAATCTTTCTCCTTCGATACTCTCTCCACTGCCCTAGTTTGTTCTCACCCACTTAAATTAACTAATTGTTCATTACCCACAAATCCGCCCGATTTTTGTTTTGCTCCACCCCTTTACTTAATTTGTGAGCTCTACCTGCGTTTTTTGTTACCGTTGTAAAATCACTCTTCTTGATTGCCTCCACTCATGTAAAGTGTGTTTCTTTTGCCCCTTTTTAACTTAATATGTACTATTCTTGCCTTTTTTGTGTTTATTCGATGAACAACTATTTTTCCTGTACTGCTTCTGATCATGTAAAGCGCTCTGATACCCCTGGGTCTAGCCAGCGCTACATAAAACCTTTCAAATAAATAAAAAAAATTAATGAGATTGCTTTATCCTAACGTTCCTGTGTGGCCAAGGCACAAATTCAGTCTATCTAGACAAAAGATTCAGCCAGACATTAAACTGGAATTTAGGCATCCTATACATTCCCCGGCTTGTCTTGTATTTGTACGATGAAAGACATCTCTATCGGCAACTATTACCTATCACTCATTGCTGTTGTGTTTCCCTGGCAGAGAGGCTTCATTGTAATTGTGGTTGTTTTTGGTTCACTGCCATTTATTTACCTTTGTCTGCGGCATGAAAAGTCTGGTACCTCGTTATACTGTCTGGGACAGTTTGTTCATCTGTGTGGGCGTTCCCAAAGATGGAAGAGCGAGACCCAAACCAGTGTTCTTGAGTCTACTCTGCCCTCCAGAGACCCATAAGGACCGGAACATTAGTTGGGAGCCTTATGTGACAGGCGCTACGAGTTGTGGCCGGAGGTGAGGCGGGTTGGCCTCATGTGCTAAAGAAGCATCTTGTAGTATTACACTGAAACGTCTGCTCTTTTTAGGGTGGAATGCTCTACCATTGGTAGGAATATGGAACACCGCTGGATTCGGAAGCCTTTATTTGGGATTTCAGCTTTTCCCTAATGAGTGAGCCTGAATGCTTCTAAAAGTCCAGCAGAACTTTTGCAATGATTGTCCCATATTAGGCTACCTGTGATGGACCCTGTCCCGGTCATCGTAACCTTTGAGAGGCAACGGTGAGCCAGGATGTTCCTCAATTTAACAAAGACAGTTGGTGCCTGGGTCAAACTGGAATTTGGGGTTGGAGTTGGAAGGCTCTGGCTATGTCCCAAGGCACCCCTTATTCAGCCTATGTTACATGGACGCCTGAGGATCACTTACTCAGGGATTTGGGTAATGTTAAAGGTAAATAACAGTTACGTTTGATGCATGCATTGAGAAAATGCCAATGTTTTGCATATATTTAGCTAGATTTCTTTTCAGTGATGAGAAGAAATAGGCACAGGGGATGGAGATTGAATAAGGACCACTCACTTACAAGTGGAGTGTTTCTCCTACCTTCCTCCACCTCCAGAGTTATCAAATAAATTCTTATATAAAAAGGATCTGCACCCAAAATAAAAACTTTACATGGAGGCCCTCCCCTCCTGCAGCAAAGCAGAGGTAAACTGCAATGCAATGTTGGTGTCACACTACAGCTTTGTGTCGTGGGTTGAGATAGGGGGTTGGAAAGAAACATCTAAGCCATGTAGCTGAAACTAGGGACAAATATGTTTAGCTTCCTGAGAAACTGAGACTGTGACCCAAAAACAGCAGAGATCTGCCCATTGTACAGAGTCCAGTTTAAGGCACTCTCAGGTACATGCATCATTGTTGCCATTTGCGATTCCTTAATTGCGAAAATTAAGGAATCGCTATTAAGGAATCGCAAACGGCAATGCATCAAAAATTCGTAATTTTCTTAGCGATTCCTTATTTTTCCTTAATTGCGATTCACAATTTGCGAATCGCAATTAAGGAATCCCTTCCCATTCATTCCTATGGGCCAAAAGGCCCATAGGAATGAATGGGAAGACAATCTCAATTTGCGATTCGCAATTAGCTAATCGCAAATTGAGATTGCGATTTCAAGGGTGCAGGGGTGTCCAAAGGACACCCAGTTGCACCCCTGAAATCAATCCATGCACATATGTTATGCACACACATGCCGTAAGGGCATGTGTGTGCACAACATGACAGTTTCAAAAATGCACAAAATTGCATTATTCAGATTTTTCGCAAATTACCATGAGGTCCAACCTCATGGTAATTTTTTCCTCCTAATTGCGAAATCGCAATTTTTTTAAGTGTCATGCATTGCATTTAAGGAATCGCAAATTGCGATTCCTTAATTGCAATCGCATTTACCGAAATCGCAAAAAATTTCGATTTCTTGTAATTTTTTGTTGATGCATCCCAAATAGTGATTTAGGAATCGCAAACGGCCGAATTTTGCGATTCGCACCGTTTGCGATTCCTAAATCCTTTGATGTATGTACCTGTCTATATCGTTTATAGGGGAGCACATAAAATGAGGCCTACGCTTTAACAGAGGAAATTTGTATGGTACTCTCCATCTAGAAGCCTGCATTCCTCTTCAGCCAGTCTGATATGCAGTCCCCATGGCAAGAAAGTTCGACTCAGGGGCAGATCATTTTGTTTTGTAGCTTTCTGACTCTGAAATACTTTGCTAATTGCGCTTAGACACATGGACACTCTGTCACACTTCAGGAAGGAATTGAAAACTAGACTCTTTCCTAGAGATTAATCCTCAGCCCTGTTCTTCAAGCTCAGTTACATACAGTGTCTTTTTGGTAATCCCAGTGCCAGGAAACCATTTGGGTGGCAGCTGCGCTATAAAAGTGTCTCTTACATTACATTACATTACAATGGGCATTTACACTCACTGGGCATCCTCTCCCTCCAGCAGGCGGCGGTAGGTGGCGATCTCCATTTCCAGGCGCGTCTTCACGTCCATGAGGATCTTGTACTCTTGGCTTTGCCTTTCCATGTCGTTTCTGAGGTCGGCCAACTGCGCTTCAACGTTGGAAATCATGGCCTGGATCTGGTTGAGTTGCATGCAGTACCTGCCCTCGGTCTCCGCAAGGGTGCCTTCCAGGGCCGATTTCTAAAAGGAAGGAGGGGTGTAAACAGAAGTTATAACAGAGATGCCTTTATAGCCATGCTTATATCATAGTTGAGAATCCACCACATTTGTACAGTCCACAATGATCTGGTTGAAATCAAGATTCTTTTTATTATTGGCGACTGTGTTAGTTTACACAGCCGACACATGTTTCGCTCATCGGCTAAAAGTACAGAGGGCACACTTTTTCAAAGCTGCAATCAAATCAAAAATAGAAGCAAAAAGCAAAGGAGCTTTAAGAAAACCAATATTATTTTAAGTGACTAAATAAGAAACCACCACCATTTCACCCGAAGAATGTGTATGTGCAACAATAAGACATGCTGCTTTCATTCGAATGCGGCCATTTTGTGGTAAGTCATCAGCAGGATACTCAAAATGGCTGCACCCCAGAACTAATATCTTGGTGTCACACTACAGCTTTGTGTCGTGGCTGAGATAGGAGGTTGGAAAGAAATCTCTATGCCATGTGAGATGAAACTTTGGACAAATATGTTTGGCTTCCTGTGAAACTGAGACGGTGACCCAAAAACAGCAGAGATCTGTGAAAAACAAGGCAAGAACTTGTTCTGGTCCAGTCAGATGATTTTACAGGAAACGGATAACAAACGCTCTTTGCTGGGAGTGTTCCATAATCAAACCTACTTAATATTATATATCTATACCAGAGGCCAAACCTATATATTAGCATTTGTATCCAGAAAAAAAATGTTTATTGAGACTTGTGAAATCCTTAGTCCCTTCTTGGATTTATGAAACTTCTAGCCTTCCTTCACTAGATGTGAATTAATTTAATTTTATTTGTTTACTCAAGTCCTAAAATTTTCAAATAGCATAGAAAGTGATAGCTGACAGTGACCCCAAGGTCTATTCCCTGATCTTCATAGGCCTCTCCGCCCACATTTTCTTTGTCATAATCCTAGGCAACTATGCACTGTTTCTCCCCTGTGCCTGGCCAAAAAGTTATTATTCGTTTTTCAAGCACCACATGGTATTGGTAGACTTAATTCTTTACCCTGTTGATTACCTTAATGTTTCCCTGCCATAGTTTGTGTTCTGGACACTTTCTCTGCAAACAGAGTGTCGTTGGTTGAACTTGGACACTCACTTGGCGCCAGCTGGTAGGAAGTATACTTTTCTCTACCATGTTCATCTTTTCCCTAGTCCTAATGGAATCAGTGATCCTCAAGGTGTTCTGGTTCTTCAGTGATACTATTTTAAATCGTAAGATGATTCACAGATTGGTAAGTGTAAATAAGAGACCTTATATCTGTTCCCCCCTTCCTCCAGAAAAAAGGCATTCCTTCATTAGAGTATTCAGTTTTCAAACTAAATTGCTATTGGCTACGGGTAAATTTGGAGATTGGTTGGCTTAGAGTGTCTAAGCTGTGACAGTAATGTTAGGGCCAAGGCACTGAAGGGATAATGTTTCATACTGTATCGCAGCACACCCTTTCCACTCAACCTAACCATGTCCGGCTAAACACTTCCACACTCTGCAGATTTTGTGCTCCCAATACTTTTGACTCACTAGTCATGGAACCTTCCGAAGGATGTAGTCTGGAACATCAAAATGCCAGAATGTCGTAGCCAAAATATTGAACAACAAAATGTTGAGGCAGTTCATATATGTAGCTAAATATAGATTTACTCTTCTTAACCATACATCTATAAACCTTGAAGATATGTATCTCTTCAATCAAGGAACATGTATGTGGAGTTTAATATTGTGATAAAAATCGCACCACTTATAAATTCAATGCCTACTCATCAAGATATTTGTGCAGAGATTGCAATAAAGCCAACAGCTTTTAATCAGGCCTGTGTCAATGTCAGTCTGCCTTGAACCCCACAGACTCCAACGACCACGCTGCTTCGCCAGATCCACCGAAGGAAGGTTTTCAGCAATGGACCAAAGTTTGTCATATAGAAACACTCAAAGACTCCCATGATCTTCAAACCTTCTCAGCCCCCCCCAAAAACTAATGAGGGTGAAGGGCGAGGGAGAGAAGGCGATACACACAAATGTGCAACACAAGTTAATTTAATAAATCATGAGAATGGGTATGGTACCATGCTTAGCTGGGTCTGCAGCTCTATCTCCAACCCCTGCAGAGTACGCCTTAAGTCTGTGATCTCGCTCTTGCTGGACTGTATCTGTTGACTGTGGGTGGCAACTTCACGATTAAGTTCCTCCGTCTGAAATGATGTGAGAAACACAGTGTTACAATACCTGTTCACACTAGGTACGTTTTTTATTCAACCTGCAATTACTTTGTGGAATGGTTGGAGCAATTGTTATCATTAACGTCAGCGGATGACTTTCTCTTACCTTGCTGAAGAACCAGGCCTCGGCATCTCTGCGGTTCTTTTCCGCCAGATCTTCGTATTGGGCTCTCATGTCAGACAGGACCTTGCCCAGGTCTGCACCTGGTGCCGCATCCATTTCAACGTTGACCTGTCCACCGACTTGACCACTCAGGGCGTTCATCTCCTAAAAACATAAAGACATCACCAGATCATGGGAATTTAAATGCACTTTGATCAACAGTTTATTGTGTGACATCCCTTTCCTCACCACAATCTATGATAGGGACATTTCGGTTTTTTTGTAGTCATCATTAGCTGCAAAGTTGACAAGAAGTCGTGGCTTCTCCAAGAATAGGTTTTTCAAGCCTACCTACATAACTTACAAAGCACATCCAGTCTTAAATTGTCAAGTACTAGACCGGTTTGTTACACTAGAATGTGGTCCTTTGATAACATAACAAGAGTCCGTGTATGAGCATTCTAATTTAATGGGGTATGTGACATTTAATGTACCCAGTTAACACTATGTGTGATCAATATTGCGCCACCCGTAAATGTGCTCCATGCACAGTGAGGTATTTCTGCATGGATAATGAAGTGTTTCTGCATGGACTTGCAATCAAGCATTGGTCAAAATCAATCTGCATTCCCACTGGGGATGTCTTCTTTGATACAGCAGATTGACCACTGCTGAGAGGGAATGGGGAGATGAAGGGACTGCTAAATTGGTCTAGTTCCTGTACTGACTGAAGGTAGAAACTCTCTGATGATTTCATTCTATGTCGCCTTTTTAACCTTAGAGTCTGATTTGTCTGGTAGGAGATTGGGAGACTTCGTAACAGATGATGTCAATAAAAGTCATGAGAGACTGGGGCAGAATCATTCACTTGTTAACACGCTTGTGTGCACAAATGTGCTCATGTATGTAGCTTACCTCCTCGTGGTTCTTCTTGAGGTAGGCCAGTTCCTCCTTCAAGCTTTCAATTTGGATTTCAAGGTCTGACCTGGCCAGAGTCAACTCATCCAGGACCCGGCGTAGGCCATTGATGTCGGCCTCCACACTGTTGCGGAGGGCCAGCTCAGTCTCGTATCTGGAAGAAAAAACTCAGTTTAATATGAATGAGAAGCAGCCATCGGTACCTACTGCCTGAACAGAAGGCTAGAATTTGCAGAGTGCATGCTGATGGCTAGATCCCTCCTGATTGGCTGAACTGTTATCAGTTCTACACCAGTCTTGTTGGCTGGGAGGGGAATGAACATTTGAGAGGGGACGATGAGGGGCGAGAAAAGGAGGAGGCTGAGACTGGAGAAGAAAGGTTGGTGCGAAGGGGAGATAAACAGAAGATACAGTGGGTATCAATGAATGCGGTGAGAAGTTTCCTTGTAGAAGTGCACTGTGGCAAAAGTGTTTGGGGAGACCTGGTGTTTAGGTTGGAGGACGCTGAAAGTGATTCATCCACCCAGCGATCGATTGGTTTACAGGACAATTTGCTTATCTGTGACTTTAAAATGTTTGCAGCAGAGCCAACCACACGTCAAGGATTAGCTTGACATGAGGCCGAGACACACCTACAAGCCTTTCGGAGACAATGACCGGACACAAAATCTCCTGATTTGCCTCTCTTCCAATCCGCTTGTTTATTCAGCCATGTGAACCTACACTGTTGTGCTTGTTACTATGTGGTTGTATATTCCCCTTGCACCTTCCCTAGTGATCATGGCTTAAGGAAGCATCGCATGAACACAGACCCATTCTCTTCCTTCCCCCGAAGCAGCTCAGGAGATAGAAATATACTCAAGAGTATCTGCTGTTTGCCCACCAAATAGGGCCATAGCTTTTCTTCCTACTCGCTAAAGATAATGGCCGACACTGTTCATTCCAAGGCAATTGTTATTAAGTGATGACGTAATTTTAGGCTTGGAGGTGCGCCCAGCCTGGTCTCCCACAGGCTGCATTGTTCTTTGTAAAGCGCGTAAGAGTATGTCACAAGGGAGGCATTGTTCTTGACTTGCGTTGTTATCCAAAAAAGCAGAGAATAGCTTCCGAAGATTGCCAACATACGACTACCTTGAAAATGAGGACAAGAGAGGTTTGCTCTCTACGGGCACTCCTCTGCCATGCTACAAATCCCCAATATATAGTGCTTCTGCCCATCCAATGATGTATGGGAATTGGTGTCCCCTTTGTGGCAAAGCCAAGGTATCCATTGCCACCACCATCAAGGTTCAGAAATGTGGCATTGCACCCAGTCATTGGCATAGCAAGGGTACCAAGGGCCACAGTGGTAGCAAGGAAAATGCCCCTGACTGTGTATTTGGTAGTATAATGCACCAATAACCAGGGCTCAGTGTGCCCCATGGGCCACTAGGTCCTGGTGCCACTGCACATGCTGCACCATTGATAGCTTCTCCTCTGCGCCCGAGGCACACCCGCTTTGCTTTTCTTATCCATCCAAAAGAGAGCTCATGGTCCTTCCATGGGGAGAGGAGTTGGCCTAATGGCCTAATGGCTAGGGCGGTCGGCCTCGAATCAGGGGAACAGGGTTCGAGTCTCGGTAATGACGCTGAACATCTTGTGATTCTGGGCAAATCACTTAATCTCTCCGTGCCTAACAAAAATGAATGTGTCCTCATGTAAAGCAGCTGGTGCTATGTAAAGCGCTCTGATACCCGATACCCTCAGGTCAAGTTCGCGCTATATAAAACTCTGTAAAAAAAAACATCCCTCAAACCACAACTCGTAGAGGGGGGAGCAGGCCTTGGGTTGGTCTCCGGGCGACCAAAGCAGAGCCATTCGGACCACATAATTATAGTTAACCAGACAAAGGGTGGGTCCAGGGTGTGAGACCCTATTAAGGTCTCCTTCCTGGTATGAGTGAGACTGTGCTTCCAGGTGAGAGTTCCTACAACTTCATGGGTTCATGGAAGCAAACCTGAGATGAAAACTGCTCCAGCACGTGCTTCTCCTTTTGGGTGCAGGACACCACTGGGTCAGCCAGCTGTGAGGATGTGTTTCAAGGCGCATGAAGTAGTCCCGGCATCTAGGAGCTGTGGCGTTTTGTGTTCTTTATGTCTTACCTAATCATGTAACGTGTCGCATGCACTTCACAAAGCGGATCCTGTATGAATCTATTGTTTACAAAGAAAGAGAACTGTGCTCAGCTGTTTGCAGAAGGGCAGCTTGGTCTGACTCTCTGCCGGATGTTTAAAGGGAGGGGCGGGCCCTCCAAAGACGGACTGCTGTAAGAGTGAAATGTGACCTCCTGCTCGCCCCCTTGACTGGGGGTGTCTCAGAGTACAGAGAGTGCACAGGCCGAAAACCTTTTGGTCAGGACAAGGCCCAATTCCTTGTGACTGAGCAAAAGTGTGAGAGTGTTGCAAGTTGTGAGAATGGAGTGAAACTTGCAAAGTCGTGGGAGTGTGCCAGGAGGGAGACCCTGCTAAACCTGGTGCTGCTCTATCAATGACTGACCATGGAAGCTGACCAGGGCGAGACTCTATCCAGCATGAGACCTTCAATTGAAACATGTGGGAGTCTGAGACTGTGCTAGGAGTGAGACACTGCGACGTAGGTCTGAAAGCTGACGGGGTGGGGGCTGCTCCTGGAGATGTGAGGTTCAACTACAACGCGTGGAGTCTGAAACGTGTGCTGTAAAGGTGGGCATTCTGGTGATGCCAATGTGGCCAAGGAAGCTGGCCAGCAGAGAGCCCTCCTAGAAGGCATGACATTCAGGTGACACTTGTGAAATCTTGGAGAGTGGTAGGAGTGAGACCCTGCTGCAAGGAATGATATTAAATGTGTTCATTTGTGATCATGTAAACTGCCTGGGCATTAAAATGTGCTTGTAGACTTGAGGCTCAGTTGGAGTCTACAGTTCCACAGGAGCTGTGTCGGTGTGAGACCCCGGTTCAGTCTGTGGGACGAGATGAGACTACTCCAAGAAGTGAGACATCACCACATGAAAACATGAATTCTGACACAGTAGAAAAGGAAACATCTAGCATTAAAATAGAGAGAATCTAAAAGTTTACCCCAAGCCAATCTTCCCACAGTCCCCCCTCCCACCAAAGGGGTACCACTTACTTGCTCCTGAAGTCATCAGCTGCCAGCTTGGCATTGTCGATCTGCAGCAGGGTCTTGGCATTGTCCGTAGTGGCAGCGTGGATCTGAAAGCGTAAGGTAAAGCGTAAGGTTCAACAGTGAAAGCAAGTGGCAGTAACCATCTTGACAAAGCACTAGGAAGATTGGATACCCAGGGTCACCTGACATGCTACCAACATTCTTTCTGGACAAGGAGTGGGCGCAGCCCAGTTTCAAAACTCATACAATACCCTCTGGCACCAATGTGAACAACTCCTTCACTAGCATGGGTGACTGTGGGTAGACCTGCAGCGCATTAGGGCCAATTCCAAAGCAGGCCCGATAGGTCATACTAGTAAAACATTATTGTATGAACTTTCCCCTTTGCTTGGTGGTGAAGCACGGGTGGGTTGGTGGTCACATACAGTAACACAGCTCGCAAAAAGCAGCCCTGGAGGCTTCGTTGCAGCTAGCAGAGTGGGCACTTCTTTGGTTAGATTAATGTCTGCTATGTACCTGTGGAAGCCCTAAAAACTGAGGACATGAATCATAAGGCCGAAACAATGACTTGGGCTTCTTGGGAAGACATTGGGTGAAAAACATGGCGAATACAAAACATGCAAGAAGGGTGGATGCAGTGGGGACCAGCTATGTTGAAGGATTTAAGCCAGGCTCGTGTAAGCCGTGACCACTGGACCAATCTGCTACTGAAGTGATTGGCTACAATATTCTGGGTTCTGTTGGCCTAATGGTGAACTTAGATATGGAGGTGATGACTGTTATGCTTCTACTACTGCTGCTGAGTTTGGTGTTGAACACTAGCATTGCATCTCCATCAGATGCTGATTTGTGCTCTCCTGGTTGTGCCTTCGTAAAGACTGTATGACCTCTGTATGTAGCAAGCCAATCGGAGGGAGGCGCCTTTGTGCCAACCAGGGGCGTTGCCATCATAAGTAAAGTATGCCGAGAAGCACCATGATCTGGAGTAGCGGTTCTTAACGTGTGGCCCTCTGCCTACTGACCTCTTGTCCTCATTTCAATAATACCTTTTGTGTTTCGAAACTTAATTTATTCCTCAGGTAAGTCAAGTTCTTGAGAGGGAAAGACTTTTTGAGGGAAGGTGATGTTCACCTTGCGTGTACAGCTGTGGTTATATTTACATTGAAGATAAGGTTTTCTATGTAATGTCATGTGGTGTAAGTAACCACTTTTCAACCATAGTCTTTTCTTTAAATATATAAAGATCTCTGGAGGTTGTAAACTTAGTTCATTTTACCTCAAACAATTGGACTTACACCCTGAAAACAATCATTTGTATAACTAAAAAGACCACAAGAGGAACACAGGTGTCTAGTCACGGTCATCTTGTAACCTGGAGTCCAGACTACACCGTTTCCCCTCAATTTCCATTCCATGTGCTTCGCAGACTTGAGCGCGCGGGCTTGGCATGCCTAACCACATGGCACCTGAAATATTTCATTCTAACCAATCGCGATGCCCCATTCCCTGACTGATGGGTTAATTCCCCCCTTCCTGGGAAATCTCTTTTGTTGATTATATCAAATGAGTGTTAATTAGCTTATGATGTGAAACGGGAAGTACGGGACTCACTAACACAGACTTTGTTTACTCTAACTCATGTTGTTTCTGGCACGCGGTGGGCAGGAATGAAGAAAATAAACAGAATGAGAACTGAACAAGCTTTGAGACGTCACAACTTACAAGTAAACAAGAGGGACAACTCCTCTCTTTAGTGGTACACACGAATGGAGCTATACATTAAAAAATACCTCAGAATCTCAAAGAACATGTGACGACCCTCAGAAGCATTGAGTATATGTTTAAATTAAAAAAAAGAGCCCAGTCTTTCCCCTTGGTTTTTTAGAGGATTCGAGAATGCTAAGCACGTTCGTTGGTGCCCACGTGATGATGTCATAAGTGTCTGCAGAGGAAGCAGCAACCTTAAGCATTGGGAAGGGGGGGGGGCTGCATTGCTCATGCACCCTGTGAGAAACAAGGCCCCTCATAGAGGATGACTGGGGTTGGCCAAAGCGTTATCACTAATGGCTGTCCCTTTGTTTTAGTTATTATTCAGTAAACGCAATGATTGTATTTAAATCAAGCATCACTTATTGTCCATTATGGTTCACAAACCAGTGAGGACCAACCAGAGATTCAGTAACTAGTACACTCCACAAACACAGATGCTACTAAAGTAAATTTCCTCCACACCACTGTCCATTCAGAACTGCAAATCAGTCACGTTTTTCAGACACCCAGAGACTCTGCAAATAGGGCCACCTTACAAAATAATGGTATTGATCATTGACGTTAAACACAAGCCACAAACTGAACGGTCTCAATGAAACTTTATGACTCGACTTCAGAATGATAAAAAGTCTGGGCCGGACCTGCTAGGACCCACACCTGTGCCATACATGTTATATACACCCCCTTTCAATATATCTTCAATGTTCTAATCTCTCTTACTTTGTTATATAAATACATTGTGTACATTAATCTCCTATATGTTACTGTTGGATGTAAATGTTTGAAATGGTATGTATTCCTAAATGCAACCATTTTAAGTGCTCATAATTCTGTCAGAGATAAGGATGAGGGAAGTGGAAGTGTAAAGATTAGGCCAGAATCACACAATTTGGTCAAGTGGTGAAGCTAGGATCAGATCTCCTGGATAACAACTAAACCACGTGGATGGTCCCAAGCAGACAGTGACCCGGTGACCTGTGCCATAGTTGCCGTGTGCCTCACCTTGTTTCGCAGGTCTTCGATGGTCTTGTAGTAGTGGCTGTAGTCGCGGGAGGGCCCGGGGCCTTGCTTCTCGTACCACTCGCGGATCTGGTGCTCCAGCTTGGTGTTGGCCAGTTCCAGGGAGTGGACCTTGTCCAGGTAGGAGGCCAGGCGGTCATTCAGGTTTTGCATGGTGGCCTTCTCGCCACCGGACAGCAGACCATCACCCACACCGTGGCTAATGCCAAAGCTAGAGCCACCATAGCCATAGCCGGCACCACCACCACCCATACCGCCTCCCACCCCTGAGGACACATACCTAGCCGTGGACACGGAGATATTCCTACCTCCGCTGCCTCCGTGGATGCTCGGGGGCCGGTAGCTGCCCCCCGAGTAGACGGGGGACACTCTGCTGGAGGAACTACCCGGACCCCCAAACCCCATCCCTGAGCCGGAAGTGGAGTAGTTCTGGCTGATGCTGTACGTGCTCATTGTGGCGCGAGAGTGCACGAGCCGGGCCCTCTAAGTCTGGCTGTGTCGCAGTGGTGAGGACGGAGGGAGAGTGCGGATCTTCGCCTCCTCCGGGTCTCCTTATACCCACAGCCTTGGGCGTCGGCCGCTCACCCGCTTAATTCGTCAGCCTTGAAGTCGGTGCCAATTTTCAGGAACTTCGTGTCTTTTTTTTGCAGGTCTCGCAATTTTTTTTCTGCTCCTTATGAGTTTACGAGGGTGAAAAGGAATTGTCTCAACACGGTCCCCGGCCCCCACCCTGCTGTGAGGAGTCCCTTGCTCACACAAGGGGCGGGTTTACCTGCCGCTCCCCGACAAAGGCCTGGCGCTCTGATTCACGTCCCAGCCGGGCACCTCCAGGCTACACTTTTGTCTCGGCCCTCCCTGCGCATTGTTCGCCCGGGACAGGCTTTCCCGTTCCTCTCTGGTTCCACCTGTGCCGCCTGGGCGGGTTGTGTACTCTCTGGTTACAACAGCAAGATGCACACCAGGCGGAAATAAAAGAAAGGGTTCTTTCCTGCTCTCTAAAGTCGAGTAAATACTTGTTTCCAAGATTGTTAAGAACACTCACACATGTGCAACATTTACACAGGTGCAATATTTACACATGCAAATTCGACACCATGTAGAAACGTTTAAATGCACAACTGTGAGGCAAAGGTGCATTACAGCAGGTAGCCATTGTTTGTCATAGAGGGAAATATTTCCCTTACTGGCACAACCCCAGCCCCAGGATCTCCTTATACACGGGGCCTCATTTATGAAAAGTGAAGCATCTCTGCGTGAAAACAGCGATGCGTCACTTTTCTTTGCGCTCTCCCAGCGGCATGCTCAGTGCGTCATATTTACACTATGGTGGGGGGGGGGCTGCATTGCTCATGCACCCTGTGAGAAACATATTTACACTATGACGCATCATGTCACAAGGAGTTACAGATACACCAGTATTTCTGACGTATCTGTAGGCGCAAAACTGACGCATTGCTGGAGTGTGTCACAAAAGTGACGCAACTCCATCAATGTGTCATTAAACATGGCTAAGTCCCATGTTAAATGTGCCTGCATCAGTCTTATGCCTGTCATGAGGCAGGCGTAAGATATTGACGCATTTGCGTCCTAGAAGTGACGCAGTGTAATCTCATAGATTTCACTGCGTCACTTCTACGAGGCTTGTGAATGGGGTAGCAAAGGTCCAGGGAATTTAAGGCTTTGGACAACACTTAAATAAGTAGTCTTGATGGGTGGGTGGAGACACACTCGAAGCTCTGGACCTCATGGGCTTCAAATAAAGAAACAGTTTTGAAAAGTGTTAAGTGTGTTCTCCACTTAAAATTACAACGATTTTCCAGGATTAATTTCCATTCTTTCCAGATCGTAGTAGGGAGGACAGAGACATTTTTGTTTTCAGTGAAGTTTCTTTATTTTTATTTTTATTCATAGGACAAGGACAGCCGACACGTGTTTCGCCCCCTCTTGGCGATTTGCGCCGGGGCTTTCTCAAGGCTAGGTTGGTTTAATCACATAAGCAGTTTGTCACTTCCAAATATTTACAGTGTCCAAAATACGAAAATATAGTTCTTCATAGGTAAAACATATTTTTCTTAGGCTATTGCCCCTAAGCCTACAGTCCTTCCGACGTGGTGGTTCTTGGGTTGAATCCCCGCGCTGTTAATCCTGGAAAATCGTTGTAATTTTAAGTGGAGAACACACTTAACACTTCTACGAGGCTTACTTACTTCAGAATGCCCACCCTGCACACATTATACCTGCCGCAGATATAATGTTTACAACAAGGGGTGGTGAGGGACAGAGTCTCTGAATTAATTTCAGTCAAGAGATCAGGGCTAGATCCAACACCGTTTTTTAGCTCACTGCACCATCCCAGTTTCAGAACCTGGCTGTATGCAAATTAGTCTGTTCCTGTCCCAGTGCATGATGGGAACAGGGCAAACCAAACTACAAAAGCCAATTCTTACACTGGGAAGGAAACAAGCTACCGAGGACCGGTTTCTGGCATTTCAGCCTCTTCGGCCCGGCTTGCTTGAATCCTGATGGTGCAATGAGCAAGGGACTCACATCTGAGTATACCCTTCCACGCTTAGGGTGGACAAAAATATTTACAACAAGGGGTGGTGAGGGACAGAGTCTCTGAATTAAACAGAATACTCTCACCCAGTCAAGAGATCAGGGCTAGATCCAACACCGTTTTTTAGCTCACTGCACCATCCCAGTTTCAGAACCTGGCTGTATGCAAATTAGTCTGTTCCTGTCCCAGTGCATGATGGGAACAGGGCAAACCAAACTACAAAAGCCAATTCTTACACTGGGAAGGAAACAAGCTACCGAGGACCGGTTTCTGGCATTTCAGCCTCTTCGGCCCGGCTTGCTTGAATCCTGATGGTGCAATGAGCAAGGGACTCACATCTGAGTATACCCTTCCACGCTTAGGGTGGACAAAAATATTTACAACAAGGGGTGGTGAGGGACAGAGTCTCTGAATTAAACAGAATACTCTCACCCAGTTAAGAGATCAGGGCTAGATCCAACACCGTTTTTTAGCTCACTGCACCATCCCAGTTTCAGAACCTGGCTGTATGCAAATTAGTCTGTTCCTGTCCCAGTGCATGATGGGAACAGGGCAAACCAAACTACAAAAGCCAATTCTTACACTGGGAAGGAAACAAGCTACCGAGGACCGGTTTCTGGCATTTCAGCCTCTTCGGCCCGGCTTGCTTGAATCCTGATGGTGCAATGAGCAAGGGACTCACATCTGAGTATACCCTTCCACGCTTAGGGTGGACAAAAATATTTACAACAAGGGGTGGTGAGGGACAGAGTCTCTGAATTAAACAGAATACTCTCACCCAGTCAAGAGATCAGGGCTAGATCCAACACCGTTTTTTAGCTCACTGCACCATCCCAGTTTCAGAACCTGGCTGTATGCAAATTAGTCTGTTCCTGTCCCAGTGCATGATGGGAACAGGGCAAACCAAACTACAAAAGCCAATTCTTACACTGGGAAGGAAACAAGCTACCGAGGACCGGTTTCTGGCATTTCAGCCTCTTCGGCCCGGCTTGCTTGAATCCTGATGGTGCAATGAGCAAGGGACTCACATCTGAGTATACCCTTCCACGCTTAGGGTGGACAAAAATATTTACAACAAGGGGTGGTGAGGGACAGAGTCTCTGAATTAAACAGAATACTCTCACCCAGTCAAGAGATCAGGGCTAGATCCAACACCGTTTTTTAGCTCACTGCACCATCCCAGTTTCAGAACCTGGCTGTATGCAAATTAGTCTGTTCCTGTCCCAGTGCATGATGGGTATACTCAGACATGAGTCCCTTTCTCACTGCTCCATCAGGATTCAAGCAAGCCGGGCCGAAAAGGCTGAAATGCCAGAAACCGGTCCCCGGTAGCTTGTCTCCTTTCTGGTAAAGAATTGGCTTGGTAGTTTAGTCTGCCCTGTTCCCATGATGCACTGGGCCAGGGACAGACTGATTTGCATATAGCCAGGTTCTGAGCTGGGATGGGGCAGTGAGATAAATAACGGTGATGGATCAAGCCCTGATCTTTGGACTGGGTAAGAGTGGTCTGCTCAATTCAGACACTCTGTTCATCACCACCCCCTTTTGTAAATCGATTTTGGCCACTATAGGTGTGGCAGGGTATACTCAGACATGAGTCCCTTTCTCACTGCTCCATCAGGATTCAAGCAAGCCGGGCCGAAGAGGCTGAAATGCCAGAAACCGGTCCCCGGTAGCTTGTCTCCTTTCTGGTAAAGAATTGGCTTGGTAGTTTAGTCTGCCCTGTTCCCATGATGCACTGGGCCAGGGACAGACTGATTTGCATATAGCCAGGTTCTGAGCTGGGATGGGGCAGTGAGATAAATAACGGTGATGGATCAAGCCCTGATCTTTGGACTGGGTAAGAGTGGTCTGCTCAATTCAGACACTCTGTTCATCACCACCCCCTTTTGTAAATCGATTTTGGCCACTATAGGTGTGGCAGGGTATACTCAGACATGAGTCCCTTTCTCACTGCTCCATCAGGATTCAAGCAAGCCGGGCCGAAGAGGCTGAAATGCCAGAAACCGGTCCCCGGTAGCTTGTCTCCTTTCTGGTAAAGAATTGGCTTGGTAGTTTAGTCTGCCCTGTTCCCATGATGCACTGGGCCAGGGACAGACTGATTTGCATATAGCCAGGTTCTGAGCTGGGATGGGGCAGTGAGATAAATAACGGTGATGGATCAAGCCCTGATCTTTGGACTGGGTAAGAGTGGTCTGCTCAATTCAGACACTCTGTTCATCACCACCCCCTTTTGTAAATCGATTTTGGCCACTATAGGTGTGGCAGGGTATACTCAGACATGAGTCCCTTTCTCACTGCTCCATCAGGATTCAAGCAAGCCGGGCCGAAGAGGCTGAAATGCCAGAAACCGGTCCCCGGTAGCTTGTCTCCTTTCTGGTAAAGAATTGGCTTGGTAGTTTAGTCTGCCCTGTTCCCATGATGCACTGGGCCAGGGACAGACTGATTTGCATATAGCCAGGTTCTGAGCTGGGATGGGGCAGTGAGATAAATAACGGTGATGGATCAAGCCCTGATCTTTGGACTGGGTAAGAGTGGTCTGCTCAATTCAGACACTCTGTTCATCACCACCCCCTTTTGTAAATCGATTTTGGCCACTATAGGTGTGGCAGGGTATACTCAGACATGAGTCCCTTTCTCACTGCTCCATCAGGATTCAAGCAAGCCGGGCCGAAGAGGCTGAAATGCCAGAAACCGGTCCCCGGTAGCTTGTCTCCTTTCTGGTAAAGAATTGGCTTGGTAGTTTAGTCTGCCCTTTTCCCATGATGCACTGGGCCAGGGACAGACTGATTTGCATATAGCCAGGTTCTGAGCTGGGATGGGGCAGTGAGATAAATAACGGTGATGGATCAAGCCCTGATCTTTGGACTGGGTAAGAGTGGTCTGCTCAATTCAGACACTCTGTTCATCACCACCCCCTTTTGTAAATCGATTTTGGCCACTATAGGTGTGGCAGGGTATACTCAGACATGAGTCCCTTTCTCACTGCTCCATCAGGATTCAAGCAAGCCGGGCCGAAGAGGCTGAAATGCCAGAAACCGGTCCCCGGTAGCTTGTCTCCTTTCTGGTAAAGAATTGGCTTGGTAGTTTAGTCTGCCCTGTTCCCATGATGCACTGGGCCAGGGACAGACTGATTTGCATATAGCCAGGTTCTGAGCTGGGATGGGGCAGTGAGATAAATAACGGTGATGGATCAAGCCCTGATCTTTGGACTGGGTAAGAGTGGTCTGCTCAATTCAGACACTCTGTTCATCACCACCCCCTTTTGTAAATCGATTTTGGCCACTATAGGTGTGGCAGGGTATACTCAGACATGAGTCCCTTTCTCACTGCTCCATCAGGATTCAAGCAAGCCGGGCCGAAGAGGCTGAAATGCCAGAAACCGGTCCCCGGTAGCTTGTCTCTTTTCTGGTAAAGAATTGGCTTGGTAGTTTAGTCTGCCCTGTTCCCATGATGCACTGGGCCAGGGACAGACTGATTTGCATATAGCCAGGTTCTGAGCTGGGATGGGGCAGTGAGATAAATAACGGTGATGGATCAAGCCCTGATCTTTGGACTGGGTAAGAGTGGTCTGCTCAATTCAGACACTCTGTTCATCACCACCCCCTTTTGTAAATCGATTTTGGCCACTATAGGTGTGGCAGGGTATACTCAGACATGAGTCCCTTTCTCACTGCTCCATCAGGATTCAAGCAAGCCGGGCCGAAGAGGCTGAAATGCCAGAAACCGGTCCCCGGTAGCTTGTCTCCTTTCTGGTAAAGAATTGGCTTGGTAGTTTAGTCTGCCCTGTTCCCATGATGCACTGGGCCAGGGACAGACTGATTTGCATATAGCCAGGTTCTGAGCTGGGATGGGGCAGTGAGATAAATAACGGTGATGGATCAAGCCCTGATCTTTGGACTGGGTAAGAGTGGTCTGCTCAATTCAGACACTCTGTTCATCACCACCCCCTTTTGTAAATCGATTTTGGCCACTATAGGTGTGGCAGGGTATACTCAGACATGAGTCCCTTTCTCACTGCTCCATCAGGATTCAAGCAAGCCGGGCCGAAGAGGCTGAAATGCCAGAAACCGGTCCCCGGTAGCTTGTCTCCTTTCTGGTAAAGAATTGGCTTGGTAGTTTAGTCTGCCCTGTTCCCATGATGCACTGGGCCAGGGACAGACTGATTTGCATATAGCCAGGTTCTGAGCTGGGATGGGGCAGTGAGATAAATAACGGTGATGGATCAAGCCCTGATCTTTGGACTGGGTAAGAGTGGTCTGCTCAATTCAGACACTCTGTTCATCACCACCCCCTTTTGTAAATCGATTTTGGCCACTATAGGTGTGGCAGGGTATACTCAGACATGAGTCCCTTTCTCACTGCTCCATCAGGATTCAAGCAAGCCGGGCCGAAGAGGCTGAAATGCCAGAAACCGGTCCCCGGTAGCTTGTCTCCTTTCTGGTAAAGAATTGGCTTGGTAGTTTAGTCTGCCCTGTTCCCATGATGCACTGGGCCAGGGACAGACTGATTTGCATATAGCCAGGTTCTGAGCTGGGATGGGGCAGTGAGATAAATAACGGTGATGGATCAAGCCCTGATCTTTGGACTGGGTAAGAGTGGTCTGCTCAATTCAGACACTCTGTTCATCACCACCCCCTTTTGTAAATCGATTTTGGCCACTATAGGTGTGGCAGGGTATACTCAGACATGAGTCCCTTTCTCACTGCTCCATCAGGATTCAAGCAAGCCGGGCCGAAGAGGCTGAAATGCCAGAAACCGGTCCCCGGTAGCTTGTCTCCTTTCTGGTAAAGAATTGGCTTGGTAGTTTAGTCTGCCCTGTTCCCATGATGCACTGGGCCAGGGACAGACTGATTTGCATATAGCCAGGTTCTGAGCTGGGATGGGGCAGTGAGATAAATAACGGTGATGGATCAAGCCCTGATCTTTGGACTGGGTAAGAGTGGTCTGCTCAATTCAGACACTCTGTTCATCACCACCCCCTTTTGTAAATCGATTTTGGCCACTATAGGTGTGGCAGGGTATACTCAGACATGAGTCCCTTTCTCACTGCTCCATCAGGATTCAAGCAAGCCGGGCCGAAGAGGCTGAAATGCCAGAAACCGGTCCCCGGTAGCTTGTCTCCTTTCTGGTAAAGAATTGGCTTGGTAGTTTAGTCTGCCCTGTTCCCATGATGCACTGGGCCAGGGACAGACTGATTTGCATATAGCCAGGTTCTGAGCTGGGATGGGGCAGTGAGATAAATAACGGTGATGGATCAAGCCCTGATCTTTGGACTGGGTAAGAGTGGTCTGCTCAATTCAGACACTCTGTTCATCACCACCCCCTTTTGTAAATCGATTTTGGCCACTATAGGTGTGGCAGGGTATACTCAGACATGAGTCCCTTTCTCACTGCTCCATCAGGATTCAAGCAAGCCGGGCCGAAGAGGCTGAAATGCCAGAAACCGGTCCCCGGTAGCTTGTCTCCTTTCTGGTAAAGAATTGGCTTGGTAGTTTAGTCTGCCCTGTTCCCATGATGCACTGGGCCAGGGACAGACTGATTTGCATATAGCCAGGTTCTGAGCTGGGATGGGGCAGTGAGATAAATAACGGTGATGGATCAAGCCCTGATCTTTGGACTGGGTAAGAGTGGTCTGCTCAATTCAGACACTCTGTTCATCACCACCCCCTTTTGTAAATCGATTTTGGCCACTATAGGTGTGGCAGGGTATACTCAGACATGAGTCCCTTTCTCACTGCTCCATCAGGATTCAAGCAAGCCGGGCCGAAGAGGCTGAAATGCCAGAAACCGGTCCCCGGTAGCTTGTCTCCTTTCTGGTAAAGAATTGGCTTGGTAGTTTAGTCTGCCCTGTTCCCATGATGCACTGGGCCAGGGACAGACTGATTTGCATATAGCCAGGTTCTGAGCTGGGATGGGGCAGTGAGATAAATAACGGTGATGGATCAAGCCCTGATCTTTGGACTGGGTAAGAGTGGTCTGCTCAATTCAGACACTCTGTTCATCACCACCCCCTTTTGTAAATCGATTTTGGCCACTATAGGTGTGGCAGGGTATACTCAGACATGAGTCCCTTTCTCACTGCTCCATCAGGATTCAAGCAAGCCGGGCCGAAGAGGCTGAAATGCCAGAAACCGGTCCCCGGTAGCTTGTCTCCTTTCTGGTAAAGAATTGGCTTGGTAGTTTAGTCTGCCCTGTTCCCATGATGCACTGGGCCAGGGACAGACTGATTTGCATATAGCCAGGTTCTGAGCTGGGATGGGGCAGTGAGATAAATAACGGTGATGGATCAAGCCCTGATCTTTGGACTGGGTAAGAGTGGTCTGCTCAATTCAGACACTCTGTTCATCACCACCCCCTTTTGTAAATCGATTTTGGCCACTATAGGTGTGGCAGGGTATACTCAGACATGAGTCCCTTTCTCACTGCTCCATCAGGATTCAAGCAAGCCGGGCCGAAGAGGCTGAAATGCCAGAAACCGGTCCCCGGTAGCTTGTCTCCTTTCTGGTAAAGAATTGGCTTGGTAGTTTAGTCTGCCCTGTTCCCATGATGCACTGGGCCAGGGACAGACTGATTTGCATATAGCCAGGTTCTGAGCTGGGATGGGGCAGTGAGATAAATAACGGTGATGGATCAAGCCCTGATCTTTGGACTGGGTAAGAGTGGTCTGCTCAATTCAGACACTCTGTTCATCACCACCCCCTTTTGTAAATCGATTTTGGCCACTATAGGTGTGGCAGGGTATACTCAGACATGAGTCCCTTTCTCACTGCTCCATCAGGATTCAAGCAAGCCGGGCCGAAGAGGCTGAAATGCCAGAAACCGGTCCCCGGTAGCTTGTCTCCTTTCTGGTAAAGAATTGGCTTGGTAGTTTAGTCTGCCCTGTTCCCATGATGCACTGGGCCAGGGACAGACTGATTTGCATATAGCCAGGTTCTGAGCTGGGATGGGGCAGTGAGATAAATAACGGTGATGGATCAAGCCCTGATCTTTGGACTGGGTAAGAGTGGTCTGCTCAATTCAGACACTCTGTTCATCACCACCCCCTTTTGTAAATCGATTTTGGCCACTATAGGTGTGGCAGGGTATACTCAGACATGAGTCCCTTTCTCACTGCTCCATCAGGATTCAAGCAAGCCGGGCCGAAGAGGCTGAAATGCCAGAAACCGGTCCCCGGTAGCTTGTCTCCTTTCTGGTAAAGAATTGGCTTGGTAGTTTAGTCTGCCCTGTTCCCATGATGCACTGGGCCAGGGACAGACTGATTTGCATATAGCCAGGTTCTGAGCTGGGATGGGGCAGTGAGATAAATAACGGTGATGGATCAAGCCCTGATCTTTGGACTGGGTAAGAGTGGTCTGCTCAATTCAGACACTCTGTTCATCACCACCCCCTTTTGTAAATCGATTTTGGCCACTATAGGTGTGGCAGGGTATACTCAGACATGAGTCCCTTTCTCACTGCTCCATCAGGATTCAAGCAAGCCGGGCCGAAGAGGCTGAAATGCCAGAAACCGGTCCCCGGTAGCTTGTCTCCTTTCTGGTAAAGAATTGGCTTGGTAGTTTAGTCTGCCCTGTTCCCATGATGCACTGGGCCAGGGACAGACTGATTTGCATATAGCCAGGTTCTGAGCTGGGATGGGGCAGTGAGATAAATAACGGTGATGGATCAAGCCCTGATCTTTGGACTGGGTAAGAGTGGTCTGCTCAATTCAGACACTCTGTTCATCACCACCCCCTTTTGTAAATCGATTTTGGCCACTATAGGTGTGGCAGGGTATACTCAGACATGAGTCCCTTTCTCACTGCTCCATCAGGATTCAAGCAAGCCGGGCCGAAGAGGCTGAAATGCCAGAAACCGGTCCCCGGTAGCTTGTCTCCTTTCTGGTAAAGAATTGGCTTGGTAGTTTAGTCTGCCCTGTTCCCATGATGCACTGGGCCAGGGACAGACTGATTTGCATATAGCCAGGTTCTGAGCTGGGATGGGGCAGTGAGATAAATAACGGTGATGGATCAAGCCCTGATCTTTGGACTGGGTAAGAGTGGTCTGCTCAATTCAGACACTCTGTTCATCACCACCCCCTTTTGTAAATCGATTTTGGCCACTATAGGTGTGGCAGGGTATACTCAGACATGAGTCCCTTTCTCACTGCTCCATCAGGATTCAAGCAAGCCGGGCCGAAGAGGCTGAAATGCCAGAAACCGGTCCCCGGTAGCTTGTCTCCTTTCTGGTAAAGAATTGGCTTGGTAGTTTAGTCTGCCCTGTTCCCATGATGCACTGGGCCAGGGACAGACTGATTTGCATATAGCCAGGTTCTGAGCTGGGATGGGGCAGTGAGATAAATAACGGTGATGGATCAAGCCCTGATCTTTGGACTGGGTAAGAGTGGTCTGCTCAATTCAGACACTCTGTTCATCACCACCCCCTTTTGTAAATCGATTTTGGCCACTATAGGTGTGGCAGGGTATACTCAGACATGAGTCCCTTTCTCACTGCTCCATCAGGATTCAAGCAAGCCGGGCCGAAGAGGCTGAAATGCCAGAAACCGGTCCCCGGTAGCTTGTCTCCTTTCTGGTAAAGAATTGGCTTGGTAGTTTAGTCTGCCCTGTTCCCATGATGCACTGGGCCAGGGACAGACTGATTTGCATATAGCCAGGTTCTGAGCTGGGATGGGGCAGTGAGATAAATAACGGTGATGGATCAAGCCCTGATCTTTGGACTGGGTAAGAGTGGTCTGCTCAATTCAGACACTCTGTTCATCACCACCCCCTTTTGTAAATCGATTTTGGCCACTATAGGTGTGGCAGGGTATACTCAGACATGAGTCCCTTTCTCACTGCTCCATCAGGATTCAAGCAAGCCGGGCCGAAGAGGCTGAAATGCCAGAAACCGGTCCCCGGTAGCTTGTCTCCTTTCTGGTAAAGAATTGGCTTGGTAGTTTAGTCTGCCCTGTTCCCATGATGCACTGGGCCAGGGACAGACTGATTTGCATATAGCCAGGTTCTGAGCTGGGATGGGGCAGTGAGATAAATAACGGTGATGGATCAAGCCCTGATCTTTGGACTGGGTAAGAGTGGTCTGCTCAATTCAGACACTCTGTTCATCACCACCCCCTTTTGTAAATCGATTTTGGCCACTATAGGTGTGGCAGGGTATACTCAGACATGAGTCCCTTTCTCACTGCTCCATCAGGATTCAAGCAAGCCGGGCCGAAGAGGCTGAAATGCCAGAAACCGGTCCCCGGTAGCTTGTCTCCTTTCTGGTAAAGAATTGGCTTGGTAGTTTAGTCTGCCCTGTTCCCATGATGCACTGGGCCAGGGACAGACTGATTTGCATATAGCCAGGTTCTGAGCTGGGATGGGGCAGTGAGATAAATAACGGTGATGGATCAAGCCCTGATCTTTGGACTGGGTAAGAGTGGTCTGCTCAATTCAGACACTCTGTTCATCACCACCCCCTTTTGTAAATCGATTTTGGCCACTATAGGTGTGGCAGGGTATACTCAGACATGAGTCCCTTTCTCACTGCTCCATCAGGATTCAAGCAAGCCGGGCCGAAGAGGCTGAAATGCCAGAAACCGGTCCCCGGTAGCTTGTCTCCTTTCTGGTAAAGAATTGGCTTGGTAGTTTAGTCTGCCCTGTTCCCATGATGCACTGGGCCAGGGACAGACTGATTTGCATATAGCCAGGTTCTGAGCTGGGATGGGGCAGTGAGATAAATAACGGTGATGGATCAAGCCCTGATCTTTGGACTGGGTAAGAGTGGTCTGCTCAATTCAGACACTCTGTTCATCACCACCCCCTTTTGTAAATCGATTTTGGCCACTATAGGTGTGGCAGGGTATACTCAGACATGAGTCCCTTTCTCACTGCTCCATCAGGATTCAAGCAAGCCGGGCCGAAGAGGCTGAAATGCCAGAAACCGGTCCCCGGTAGCTTGTCTCCTTTCTGGTAAAGAATTGGCTTGGTAGTTTAGTCTGCCCTGTTCCCATGATGCACTGGGCCAGGGACAGACTGATTTGCATATAGCCAGGTTCTGAGCTGGGATGGGGCAGTGAGATAAATAACGGTGATGGATCAAGCCCTGATCTTTGGACTGGGTAAGAGTGGTCTGCTCAATTCAGACACTCTGTTCATCACCACCCCCTTTTGTAAATCGATTTTGGCCACTATAGGTGTGGCAGGGTATACTCAGACATGAGTCCCTTTCTCACTGCTCCATCAGGATTCAAGCAAGCCGGGCCGAAGAGGCTGAAATGCCAGAAACCGGTCCCCGGTAGCTTGTCTCCTTTCTGGTAAAGAATTGGCTTGGTAGTTTAGTCTGCCCTGTTCCCATGATGCACTGGGCCAGGGACAGACTGATTTGCATATAGCCAGGTTCTGAGCTGGGATGGGGCAGTGAGATAAATAACGGTGATGGATCAAGCCCTGATCTTTGGACTGGGTAAGAGTGGTCTGCTCAATTCAGACACTCTGTTCATCACCACCCCCTTTTGTAAGCAGATATAATGTGGCGCAGGGGTTTACAAAGTGACGCATCTACCTAGATGCATCACTTTGTAAATATGACTCAACATGGCGCATTTTTTACCCTGCTGGTGCGCCACAAAAAGTGACGCACCAGCGGCGCAAAAGTGACGCAAGGGCTCATAAATAATCCCCCATGGGGTGTTGTTCTTTAATCCATTTCCTCCTAGAAACACACTTACTCCTGCCTTTGAGACGAGTAATGTATGAAACTATGTGCACACAAACATATCAGCTTCTGTACAGACAACAACTTTTGAAAGGTGGGCCAACACAGAAATGCCTAAAACACCCTACTAACCCTGAACTCTAAAAATGCAACATTTCTGCATTCGTAAGTATACTTTCCAAAGCAATGCAGGGAATCCAACAGGCAGCTGTTAATGAGGTGGATCCAACCGGCCCCAGTGAAATGTGCTGATGAACCTATACTATTGTAAAAAGCAGACACTGAGACCTATTCAGCAGCGCCCACACGTCTGCTTCTGTTCAGAGCAGCATCCTGCAGAGAGTCAGGAAGTTTTCTTATTTTCACTTCCAGCTGGGCCCAACACAAAGGACTCTTTTAACCCGTTGCGTGCTCGTGACGGAACCGTTCCGTCACGAGCCTCGGGTAGGCTGTGCTGGTGACGGAACGGTTCCGTCTCGGCCGCTGGCCGCCCCTGCGCGGCGCTGATTTTGCACCTGCGTGGCGCGTTCTATTAAGCAGGCGGGGCCGTGACGGAACCGTTCCGTCACAAGCACAGCCCACCCGAGGCTCGTGACGGAGCGGTTCCGTCACGAGCACGGGAGCGCCGCGCGCCCCCCCCCCCCCCTGCGCCTTAGCACTGCGGCAGAATAGCCGCCGCAGCTAAGGGGTTAAAGAGCCATCAGCTATTCTTTTGCGAGAGTCTCATGCTGGCTGGGTGCTATCTGGAGCCTAACGCTTGGATGCCAATGCAATGGATGGAACTAAAGGTGCTCACTTGTTATCACTGCACAAGTGCTTAAGAGAAACTGCGATTTGAAAGGGAAGGTTTATGATTTGTTCAACCTCTGTGTAAAAGATGTGCATGCACTTTAGGAAAGTCAGATGCATCTATCAGCATGAGTACATACACCGATAACTATTTAAATAGTGCTTTTAAAGTAATTTTTTTAAATGTAATTTCTAGAGCGACCCAGCCAACTGTAGGGTGTCAGAGTGCTTTATATCCCATACAGATATTATACTGAGACAATGAATCATGCAAGTGGTAAAATAATGTACAAGAAAAATTACATAAGACAACGAGGGTTATAAGGTGTAGGAGTCACATAATACTAAGGGCCCGATTCACAGAACTAACATGAGACAAAATCCTAAACTTACTACCATTTTGGTATTCACAGAAGGCACTTACTCATTCCGGTATTCACAGAAGTTAGGAGTCCTAACTTTAGGATTCCTAAATGCCTACTGTGAATACCGAAAGTCTTAAAGTTAGGATTTTTCTCAGTTTAGGAGTAGTAAAGTTAGGACTCCTAACTTTAGGACTCCGAAACGAGTAAGTGCCTTCTGTGAATACCAAAATGAGTAAGGGCCATATGTATCAAGATACCAATTATTGATTCTGTAATAGCGATTTTTAAGAAATGGCTATTTCAGAATCTCTAATTGGTATGTATCAAGAAAATCGAAATTTGTTAGCGATTGCTTGATATTCCTTAGTTGTGAATTCGCAAATTGCGAATTCGCAATTAAGGAATACTTTTCCATTCATTTCTATGGGCCTCCTGGCCCATAGGAAGGAATGGGAATTTATTCTCAATTTGCGATTCGCAATTTGCTAATCACAAATTGAGAATAATTTCAAGGGTGCAGGGGTGTCCAAAGGACACCCTGTTGCACCCCTGAAATAAGTATGGGTGCACATGTGGTGCACATACATGCCCTTAGGAAGAAATTCACAAATTACCACCAACTTGAAGTTGGTGGTAGTTTGCAATTCCTTAGGGACAATTAGCAATTTTTTTTAGCTTCATACATTGCATTTAAGGAATCGCAAAATTTTGCGATTCCTTATTTTGCACCGTATTTTTATTCATACATCCCATTTAGCAAATTCACATTTGCAAAGGCCGAAATTCGGCGAATTTGTATGATACATATGGCCCTAAGTGCCTTCTGTGAATACCAAAATGGAAGTAAGTTAGGGTTTTTCTTAAGTTAGTTCTGTGAATTGGGCCATTGGTAATCAGAGGGAGAATGGATGACTTGTACCTGTTTAACCATGGTCAGATGTGTTGACCAACTTAAAAACCCTCATTCATGTACATGAGTGGTATAGCAGTATATCTCGATTCTCCACTTCTCGTAGAACGTGAAAGCATCATCCTTGGGTCTTTTTGATAGTGTGCTTTCCTCCACCTGGACGTAGACCAACTGGTGATAGCAGTATTGATCAGTGTTAGTTGAAAAAAAGTGAATTAAAATTGCTTCCAATTCCTTCCCAAATAAACTTTTTTCGGTAGTAGAGGAGGCAAAGTTAACAACTAGGGTGGTGCGCTTATAGAAATGTTACTGTTCTATAGCACCACTGTGTCCATGTGAGCGGTCGACATGTTTCACCCTTTTACTCGCCCAGAAGGGTCGGGGGGGCTTTCTTCAGGACCTATGTAAAAGAGAGATTTCTAATTTTAAGCACTCTGTTACGGCAGGTACATAACTCTCCCTTCTTCTTATTCGTGACAGGTTAATAGTACCTATAACTTATTGTTCCCAAACTCGGGTTTCCTCAGGTGACTGGCGGGCTCTGTAACCTCAAGCTTCAGGTTACGCTGCTTGTGCTCGCACCAATTATGCTGAACGTAATTCACCCGTTGCTTAGTCTCTGTTTTAGTTGGTTTTGCATGTGTGTGAGTTGGGTTGTTCTTTGTGGTGTTGCTATGGTTGTGCCTGGTTTCTTTTAGGGTGAGTTTCTTCTTCTTTTTTGTGTTCTGTGTTTCCCTCCTTTTATACGCCTGTCTGGCCAGCTGGTGTGGGTATGGTGGTAACTTGGAGCAATTTTGATTTTGATTTGTATGCGTGTGGAAGACATACTTATTTTTATACGTTCCTTCTTTACTTTATGTTGTTTATGGAATATCATACTTCTTTCATTTTCTTTTGCTCTGCAAACAAGGGAGATGTCTGTCGCATCTGATACTTGTATACAATATTTCCATCCGTGTGTTGTCACTTATTTTATGCTTTTTTATGTATTAAATTTCCTCATTGCATGTTTCAGCATGTTTAAGCATTTTAATGTAATGCTACATAATATTTGTATTTGCAATATCTTCTCATGCATTTTTCTTCCCTTTAACTGCAATGTTTATACTGCAACTTGTAACGCTGTTTACAATTTGCATTTTGCTATATTTTTTCTTGCTTGTTTCTTTTGTATCAAGTTGATTTTTCTTCTCATATTTTCTATTGTTTTTGTGTATTCGATAAAGGGGGAAGGTGTGTTATATCTAAGGTTTTCATACTAGACATCTTCCCTGTTTCTCTGCCTCTGCTGCTCAGCCATTGTGAATGTGTTGGATAGAATGTTGGTGTGGATGTTGAGGTAATGGAATGTGTGGATTGCTGTGTGAGAGAGTGTCAGTTGGATCCTGGGCTGAGCAGTAGAGAGTTTGCTCCTGGTGGGTTTTATTTACATCTTTAATGGAAAACGTACTTAACATCTAAGCACAGTAAAATATTCACCTTTAACCTAACCACGTCTACTGGAACTCCTTACCTGTGACATAACAGCTATTTACATAAAATACAAATCTGCGATCTGTATGTAAAATATGGAACTTTGCAGTAGGTACATGCACCCTCTATGGTAAACTAGCGGTACGTCGTGCGGAGCGGGCCTGGAGGAGAAACTATTGCCCCTCATTGCGATTGGAGTTCATTAACATCTTAACTCAATACAAAAAGGACATCCTGGAGGCCAAAACTACCTATTTCTCCTCCAAAATCCTCGCAGCCGAGAACCAATCGAAGGAAATTTTCTCGATTGTGCACAACCTGGCGTTTTCGGACAGAATGTCTCTAAAGCCCGCCCCTTCCCAGGAACTCTGTCACTCCCTCAATAACTATTTCATTCGGAAAATAGCCACCATTAAAGCCAACATCCCTACCCCCTCCCCCACTTTTGTGGATCCCCAGTGTCCCCCCCCAAGGGACAACTCACCACCGTCCCCCCTCTGACTAAGGAATCTCTGACTTCCATAATACCCCTCGTCAAATCCGGCTCCCCGTTAGATCCCTGCCCTGCTCATATTCTCCGTCACATCTTTGCCACTTGTCCAGACCCCCCCTTCATCTCCTAAATAGCTCCCTCTCTCAGGGCGTGGTACCTAATCCACTCAAATCAGCGGTTATTGTACCCATTTTGAAAAAGCCGGGCGCGGACCCCTTAATCCCCGCCAATTTCCGTCCCATCTCCCTCCTGCCATTCCTGGCGAAAGTGCTCGAGCGCCATGTCACCAGCGCTCTGAGCTCTTTTGTGGAGAAGTATGGGGCTCTTGCCCCCCGCCAGGCTGGGTTTCGCCCCGCACACTCTAGGGAGTCTGTAGTCCTCTCGGTCCTGGACAACCTCAGGGAGGGAATGGACACCAACCAGCCCCAGGCCTTGGTCCTCCTCGATCTCTCAGCCGCTTTTGACACGGTGGATTATACCATCTTGCTTTCCCGTGTCAAGGCGGCGGGGATCGGGGGCACCGCGCTGGTTTGGTTATCCTCCTTCCTGAGGGACCGCACCCAGGCAGTCCGCCTGGGTGACTTTACTGCGGACTTTCGGAAAGTTCAGTGCGGGGTTCCCCAAGGCTCCTTCCTTTCCCATCTTTTGTTTAATCTTTATATCGCCCCTCTTATCTTCTCACTGCAGCAAATGGAGGTCGCCGTGTTTAATTATGCGGACGACCTCCAGCTTGTCTTCAATCTGTCTTCCACCCCGACCTCTGTTCTTAATTTCCAATCTATTATGATCCATATCCGGGACTGGATGAACCACAACCATCTGAAACTCAACCCAGACAAGACCGAGCTGGTGTTGACGGGTGGTTCATCCAGCCCCTGGTCTTCTTTATTTTGGCCCCCCTCCCTTGGCTCTCCACCTGTTCCCTCTGCTTCAGTCAAAACATTAGGCATTAAACTCAATTCTCAACTCACCCTTCACTCCCAGGTTAGCTCTGTGGTTTCTTCTTCTTTCCTTTCACGGCGCACTATACGCAAGGTGTCCCGTTTTTTTTCCTTTGATGCCCTCAAATTGATCACCCTGGCTATGATCGTCTCCCGCCTGGATTATGGCAACGCCCTGTATGCAGGTATACCTGCATATAGTCTACGGCGTCTGCAGCAGATCCAAAACCAGGCGGCGCGCCTGGTGTTCAAGCTCCCAAAGTCTCACCACATCACTCCCCTCCTAAAGTCTCTACATTAGCTCCCTGTTCGTGCCCGTGTCCAGTTTAAGCTCGCTTCCATCACCTTTCAAGCACGACTGGGCACGGCACCGGCTTTCATCTCCTCCGAGATCACCCCCTATGTTCCCACCAGGGAACTGCGCTCATCTACTCAGTCCCTTCTCACAGTCCCACGGTTCCGGAGAAAGAAATGGGGAGGCTCGAAATTTGCCACCCTTGCCCCGCTCCTCTGGAACTCCCTGCCTCTCGAGCTCAGAGCCCTAACCCTGTATTCGCAATTCCGGAAGCAGCTCAAGGCTCATCTGTTCACTAAATCCTTCAATTAGCCCATTAGCAGTCTGTTTTCCTTTATTTAGCTCCAGCTCCTTCGCCCAGACCTTTTTGTTAGTTGTAGCGCCATGAAACCGCTGGTGTACGTGCGCTTTATAAATAATTTTAAATTCAAATTCTATGTGTCAAAACAGTGACTAAACAAAACAGAGATCTCTCCAGGAGGTGCATTAACAATCGCAGTTTTCTTACTGTCATTATTATCACTTGAAAAGTGCTGGGCATACTCAGATCTCTGCAGCAGGTGCCTCAAACCATAAGATATTTTAAAATTCAGACTGTTTGTGATCAATGAAGTATGCCAGCACAGATTTACTGTCATATTTGTCCTCATTGGAAGTTTGTTTGTACCATAGTATTACGTTTTTTTAATGTTGATTACTCTGTTTTATGACTCCGCCCCTCCCGATTCCCTTCCACCTTGCTGCCACAAATTGACTCTAAATTGATGGGATCCCGGAGTAATTTAGTTTCAAGTCAACTGCTGGTCATTTTATGGGACATGTGTGGTTAATAAGAGGCCTCTCATATTGAGGTAGTGATGGAATGGGCAGACAGACCACTCAGTTAGAGGTACATAGGGCCGAGGGAGTGGAGGAGGCCTCTCTGCTGGAGATAGTGCAGTAATGGGAAGTGGTGGAAGGTCTCTCATCTAAAGGAACATTGCCTATCGACATCTATGACTATTCCACATGGAGAATGTGAGAATTATAGGCAGTCTGTTTCTTCTTAAAAGCCTGCAGGGATAGGGAGAGACAATCACATATCAGATTATTGGACTTTGCCACAGACACACCAGCAAAAGCCTCCCTCTTCCACAGGCTTATCCACACCTGTGGCCTCAATATCTCTGGTATTGCATGCAGTTCGGGCTTCAGTATGTACAGACAGTTTTAAACCTTAAAACATCTAATAATTCACAACCTGAAAAAGAACTATCCCAGGGCACACAATTGACTGCACCGTTTGCTAATCCGTCTGACCATTGATTCCAAAGAACCTTTTGCCAAAGAGGACAGCTGAAGAGACTGATGAGAAGTATTGCTCTTGCTATGTGTCTGGGGTTGGCCTGCAATTTGCTGTTTCTGCTGAGGAGAATACAAAGGGACTTTGCTGTGTGCCGTGTTCCCCCTCCTACTTGAAGAAGGACTTTGCTGTGTCGATCTGTAACTGAAGAGAAAAGTCTCCAAGGGCCTGAGCGAGCTGGCCTTCTGTTGTGGAAACTCAGGGTCACCAAAGTTTCCCCCATCGTCTGAGCAACGCTGTGTGCGTGTGCTCTTATTGCAACTGAGACCATAGTAAAGTCTGATGTGACACCCCAAGGCAGTGACTGTTCAAAACATCAACGCTGTGTGCATGTGTCTGCACACCGGCCGGCCCGCACAGTGATCTTCCCTGCAAGTTATCCCAAAAGTCGGGATAACTTGCAGTGCTTCGTGCCCGTCACCACTGCTGGCCTGTGTCGACAGCCTCAGAGAATTATCATCATCATCGTAGTTCCATCGGTACGCCTCTGCCCACAGCCTCCCCAAAACCCAAATGACACACAGACAAGTATATTGGGATGAAGAAGTTGCAGGTTTATTTGTAATACAAATAACAGGATGGGTTAACTGACAGGCGACCCCCTACATCCCGCAACCCCTTGTTGCAGGGAGCCTGAAGTTGAGCCAAAGAAACAGACACCAGCGGCCATAGCCCGGTGTGGTACCTGGGAGGATAACTCCTCCCACCGGTGGACCTATCGTCCACCTATCCCACCCTCCGGACAAGGGAGAGTTAACTTACACCTTCCCCATCCGGGCGGGGCGCTATCGGCAAGCCCCCGGTTGCTCAGGCTTACAACCGCCCTAAGGACTAACGGGGCGCTGTCGAAAAGACCCTACTGCTTCGGGGAGCAGCCAGGAGAGCGACTAACTAGTGAGGGGGGCAGCAGCAGAGAGGGCGCGTGGAAGGAGGGGCTACCCTTATATCCTAACCCGGGGCCCACCCCTCATCCCGCCCCCGCCTTTCTGGTGACACCCCACTCCCCGCCCCCACCCCAGGAATGGGCGGCCGGCTGCCCACGGACCTACTACGGGGTCTGCCCTCCTATGGGGTCCCCTGCAGGGACCGTGGGCATCCTGCAGGAAGCCATACTGTGACAAAACTAGAGGAGGAGTGTTGCCGGGGAACCGGGATTCCGCTGAGATGCTTGGCCGCTGATGTCGGAAGCGCCCAGCAGGACGTCCGTCTCGAGCCACGGAGCAAGAACGCACTCGAGCCCAGAAGGAGCTGCTCCACTCCCACAGTGCAGTGCCATCCAAGATCAGCAGTCCGGGAACCAAAAGAGCCGAGCCAATACCTGCTTCGTCTCCCCAGGTAAATTCTCAGATTTGCACTCTGAGCCGCCGCGTGGGATGCTGTGGGGAGCTGTACGGAGCATCTCTAACTTCCTGGCCCGGCACAGAGGGGAATTGCAGAACTGGGGCCTCTTCTTCTGAATCTGGTTATTTCAAGCATTCAGGGGCATACTTTCGTAGTGGCTGACGACGGAGTCACCATTCCTGTTGTGGAAGTGGTTTTTCAGAACCGCAGGGGCATCGCACGCCAGTGCCAAGTGACAGGTGCTTATAAACATCAGGATCTACATAAATAACCTGCGTCAACTCAAGGACTGTTTTACCCTAGTGCTTTTCGCCGGCAGAAATACAGCCCCCACCAGGTTAATTTTGGAACAAACTTCTCAAAGACATTTTGCTGGATCTTTAGTGGTTTTTTCAATTATAACAAGGGAACCCAATAGATACCTAGGGACCATGGGCAAACAGTCTTTTCTAGAGAACAAAGGTCCTTAGGATAAACGCAATGAACCATACAATGGAAAATATAGACTAAAATCAGTACTATATCAGGTAGTTTCAGTACCCAGCCGGGCCTGAAAGATTTTTATTCAATATATACAAGAGTAGGGAAGACCACGAAGAGGGTCCAATTCACCATTTGATAGGGTACAAGCCTGTACCTATCCAAGAATCACTCACAAGAAATTAAAGGGTGGAAATGGAAAAATAGGAGAAAAAATAGAAAGACAAAGCAAATAAAGGGGACCTCCATGGGCGCGATTTTTGCCCCAAACCTGGCAGTATTGTTCATGGACGAGATTGAGAGACAGGTGGTCCTATCACCATCGAACCCCTACTTCTCTGGCATCATCATGTGGCGTAGATACATTGATGACATCTTCATGTTATGGAGATGTGACGTCAATGATCTACGCCACTTCTTACATTGGATGAATAACAACTGCTCCGGCCTCAATTTCACACTTACATCCAACAAATCCTCTATAGATTTCTTGGACCTCACCATCTTCCACCAGGATGGAGTGCTCTCGACTCGCTTATTTATAAAACCCACTGAGCGAAACACACTGTTAGAGTATTCAAGTAATCACCCGAGAGCTCTTCGTGACTCACTCCCATTCTCCCAGTTTCTGAGAATTCGAAGGAATTGTAGGGAGGATTATTTCAAGGAAAGTGCCATACTAGCAGATAAACTTAAAGTTAGGGGCTAGCCCAGGAGAATTGTCAGAAACGCGCTTAAGCGAGCCTGGTATAGACCCAGGGAGACCCTGCTCACACCCACTCCAAAAAAAGAACAAGAGAGGTTGGCTTGCGTCACCACATTCTCTCCACTATCAAACAAACTGAGAAAAATGGTACTCCACCACTGGCCAATCATTAATGCAGGCGCATTAGAAATTGAACGACCATTATTTGCTTTAAAAAAAAGCAAAAACTTGAAGGACCATCTAGTTCGAGCAGCCCTTCCGTGTCCCACTCATCCTTCCACACTTGAAGCTGTATGGGGTCTGTCCCCCATTGTTGGACATGTGAAATGTGGTAATTGCAGTGTGTGTGATTTGACCATTGAGGGTAAATCCAGGGTATTCAACAACATCACTTTCAAAAGTTCTACCCTTTCAAACTGCAACACAAGTAATGTTATATATATGATCCAGTCCCCATGCAACAAAATGTATGTTGGACAAACAACGCAGAAGGTGAAAACAAGGATTTGCCAGCATAAGAGCCGCATACGATGTCAAACCCCTAACGCCCCGCTTGTGGAACATTTCACCAATGCCAAGCATAAGGAAGATGAGTTCCGATGGACCATACTGAAAGTGTAGAGGCTGCCACCAAGAGGAGGAAACATGTCCCAACTACTTAATAAAGAGGAACTGAAATGCATAATATTGTTGGACACAATTCAGAATGGCCTAAATCGGACAGAGGATTGGGCTGGACTACTTTAAAACTCTTCTGCAAACCGGTTTGGAAAGAATGAGTAATTGCCGAAACCTGAGGTGTCACTATGACCATGAATTGAGTTTTTGTCCTTTATTCGAAATGTTGGGTGTTAACCTAATTTTACAACAACTTTGAGAGAGTCATTGCCAAAGTCTGATATGTCTACAGTTCGATACCATGACCAATAATTGAGTTGCTTGCTTTTATTTGTATAATTTTACAACAATTGTGAGAATACTTGATTCCCTTTATGTCACAATGTTCTTATTTTGTATTCGTCTTACTCACTCGTGCACTGGGCTTTCACTGACGGCTAATGCATGATGATTAAATCGACCCCATTCCAATATGGCCGCCGTAGCAACCCGCAGCCTCCCCTCACCCTCCACCGGCCTCATAAATCAACCGGAAATCACAGGCGCCCATTCAACTTCCGGATTCTCGGCTTAGTCGGGTCCATTGCCATTGAGCCTGCCGACTCCCCGTTTACTGCTCGATTCTGGAGCACTACTGATGCAGCTATGATACGAAGGTAAGCCCCCGAGTCACTGGGAATACTATTCGGTATCACTTTTCCACTTACTGTCACCTGACACACTCTAAACTTTTTTACAGCGTGCATTTTTACTTCAGCCCACGCTCCTAACTGGAACATCCAATTCCCCCAAATCAAAGCTGAGTACCCTACAGTTATTTGTCTGAGGTCCTTACTCTCTTTGACCAACCCGAAGCCTGAGGTAAATATTGACACCTGTTCGAGGCACTTTGCTCGCTACTGCAGATGTGCAGGTCAATAACCGGTTATTCCGTGTTTTTAGGTAATCACCTCCAACTCGGACCGCGCTTGTACCGCTTCTCCTGACTATCGTTTTTGGAACAGTTTGTGACAGGTTAGCCCCCCTGTTCGCTTGTTAACCACGGCATCACGGCTGCTCACACCAGCCTCCGTTCACTTTTAGGCACCGTATCACCACGGAAACTGCAATAGGCACTTAACGTTTGGATATTTCACACGGAATTCTCACAGATCAGCATGCTCATGCTCAATTTCACAGACCAGCATGTTAATTTTATATAAGGTTAACTCGCCAGATTTGTCACCAGCAATTCCGTAAGCAAGCATGCTAACGTCGATATATGAACACACTCGGTAAGAGGTCTCTGTCCAACTCGGCACTCACAATCACACGTGTCGCCTGTGCACTCGTCCAAAAATTGGGGACGTCAAACACTGAACTGAGATTAAGAATAAATGTGCTGATTCGTCTTGTGGACACCATGGCATGTCTTAATGATGAGAAGCATGTGAGACCTTGTTTAAATTGTCTGACAGATGTGTCGCTTGTTAATTAAGTATCATTATTATTTTTCTTTTCTGTTTGTTTTTCTTATTTCCTGTCTTGTACAGGTGCTTCAATAGCCAAACAGGCAACTTAAAACCAAGTCCTGATGATGATCCCAGTTCATTAGGGGCCAGGGATCGAAACGTCGTCGACATTTTTAGCAATTCTGTAGTATTTCCATTGTATTTATCTTATTGCAGTAATTATGTGTCCGAACTTGCCTTATGATTGATTCAAATGCAAGGGACAGTTGGCTCCCACGTCTTTCTTGCCTGATATTGTTTGTCTTTCTATTTTTTTCCCTATTTTTCCATTTCCACCCTTGAATTTCTGTGAGTGATTCTTGAACAGGTACAGGCTTGTACCCTATCAAATGGTGAATTGGACCCTCTTCGTGGTCCTCCCTACTCTTGTATGTATTGAATAAAAATCTTTCAGGCCCGGCTGGGTACTGAAACTACCTGATATAGTACTGATTTTAGTCTATATTTTCCATTGTATGGTTCATTGCGTTTATCCTAAGGACCTTTGTTCTCTAGAAAAGGATCTTTAGTGGTGTATGTTGGATTTTTGTCATTTTGGTCTTGTGAATTCTAGATAAAGGTACTTTATTTTTCTAAACCTGTGTGGTGTCCATTTGTAGTGTTATCACTGTGTTACTGTGAGTGTTGGTACAAATACTTTACACATTACCTTTGGGATAAGCCTGTCTGCTCGTGCCAAGCTACCAAGGGGGTAAGCAGGGGTTATCTAGAGTATGTTTCCCCCTTACCCTGACTAGAAACAGGGGTCTCTATTTGGTCAAAGGTACCTACCTCTGCCAACTAGAGACCCCCATTTCTAACAGTACCCTTTCAACCTTATTGATTAGCAGGAACAGACATGATATAACCTGTAACCTGATGACATCACTTGAAGTGACATTGGCCCTGATTATGGCCATGGTGGTGGTGCGGTCACTGCTGCACTGGCGGTCTGACCTCCCTATTAGGACTTTGGCGATTGGACCACCAAAGGGCCACTACAACCTGCTGGGGTTCTGTGATCCCTTGGCAGTGTTGCAGCGGCGTGATGCCGCAATATGCTGGCAGTGCCGCTGCCTTACTGCCAAGTATATTAGGAGTTTCCTTACATCCACACTTTTCATGGCGATGAGCCTGCCATGAAAATGGTGGCAGTGAGTTCAAGTTCAAGTTCCAGAATTTATATAGCGCACTACTCACCCAGAGGGTCTCAAGGTGCTTGGGGAAGGGGTTCATTATTTATCGAATAGCCAGGTTTTAAGTTCTTTTCTGAAGGAGATGTGGTTCTGTGTAAGGCGGGGGTGGGTGGGGAGTGAGTTCCAGGTCTTGGCCGCCAAGTAGGAGAAGGATCTACCTCCCATGGTGGATCTTTGGATGCGCAGGATTTCGGCGAGGCCTTGATCGGAGGATCTTAATTGGCGGGTGGGTGTGTAGAAGGATAGTCGAGTGTTGAGGCATTCGGGCCCTAGCTTGTAGAGGGCCTTATGTGTGTTGGGGAGGAGACGGAATGTTATTCTCTTGTTGACGGGGAGCCAGTGGAGGTCTTTCAGGTGGCCGGTAATGTGATTTTGGCGAGGGATGTCCAAAATGAGTCTCGCTGATGCGTTTTGGATACGTTGGAGTTTTTTCAGTAATTTGGCTGTAATTCCGGCGTAGAGGGTGTTTCCGTAGTCCAGTCGACTCGTGACTAGTGCGTGGGTGACAGTTTTTCTTGTCTCGGAGGGGATCCAACGGAAGATTTTTTTGAGCATACGAAGTACGTTGAAGCAGGAGGATGAGACAGCATTGACTTGTCTGGTCATTGAGAGTGAGGAATCTAGGATGAAGCCCAGGTTGCATGCGTGATCTGTGGGTGTGGGTGCTGTGCCCAGAGCCGAAGGCCACCATGAGTTGTCCCAGGCATAGGGGGATGATCCTAGGATGAGCACCTCCGTTTTGTCTGAGTTAAGTTTTAGACGGCTGGTTTTCATCCATTTGGCAACTTCTTTCATGCCTTCGTGAAGATTGGTTTTGGCGGTGATAGGGTCTTTGGTGAGGGAAAGGATCAGCTGGGTATCGTCAGCCTAGGAGATGATGTTAAGGTTGTGTTGACGCGCGATGGATGCGAGGGGACTCATGTAAACGTTGAAGAGGGTGGGACTGAGTGATGAACCTGATTGATGAGTGAGGAAACAAAGGGGGGACCTGCAGGACCCCCTGTTGCCTCAAGGCCTTGGTGTGCATGCAGGGGACACATGGTGAGCTCCCGGTGTGCATGCACCTCCTGTTACTGCACGGCATGGACTTCACAGTCCATGCCATGCAGGAAAGGGCTTTGGTACCCCTATTGGGGTGCCATTCTAATAGGCACGTGACCACCAAAGGACTGCCTGCCAGACCAGCAGAAATCTCCTAATCTGGCGGGCGACCGGCGGTTGAGTTTGGTGGTTTAGGAGAGGGACGCAGGCGTGACGTCCCGCTCCAAGATCACCAAACTCATAATCAGGCCCATAGTGTGAACTTGAGCCAAGAGGAAATCACAGCAAGTCATGTGGCAAGGTGATGGTAAATTATTAATAGAATATACTGCATCAGGTACAAATCAGAATCCAAATAAAATAACAAAAACCCTAAATGCTACTGAAACCGTTGCTATATAGGCTGCAAGGTTCAGACAGAATTCTCAGATATCGGGCCGCAGGAAAGAACGGCTCTCAGTGCCTGTTGCGTGCCATGACTTTGATGAAATGCCTTACCATGCTAGTAATGAAGCTCAAGGGCCAAGAGTCTCAAAGATTTAGCATCAAGTTAGTGTTACTTTTTAATGCTAAACCAACACGAAACCTTTTTGGTGATTAACAAACCAACGTAAATTGGTATTTGCGTTTGTTCGTATTGAAAAGTAATACAAAGCATTGCGAAACGCTGCTTGCAATACTTTGCATCGGGGGGGCGTAACATGGGTGGTACTTGGGCGTTCCCATGAAACCACCCTTGGCTTTTGACACTAAACCCACTGGGCCCGATTCACAGAACTAACTGAAGACACAATCCTAAACTTACTACCTTTTTGGTATTCACAGAAGGCACTTACTCATTTTCACAGAAGGCACTTACTTATTTCAGTATTCGCAGAATTTAGGAGTCCTAACTTTAAGATTCCTAAATGCCTTCTGTGAACACCGAAAGTTTTAAAGTTACGAATTTTCTCAGTTTAGGAGTAGTAAAGTTAGGACTCCTAACTTTAGGACTCCTAAACTGAGAAAAATCCTAACTTTAAGAGTTTCGGTATTCACAGAAGGCATTTAAGAGTCCTAAAGTTAGGACTTCTAACTTCTCTGAATACCGAAATTAGTAAGTGCCGTCTGTGAATACCAAAATGGTAGTAAGTTTAGGATTTTGTCTTAAGTTAGTTCTGTGAATCAGGCCCTATATCCTCACGTTAGTAGACCGGGTTTGGCGGCCAGAATGAACGCTGCTGAAAAGCAGGCATTAAAGGAGTAATGGTTTCATTTTTCCTTGTTTTTCCGACTTTGCATGCATGCTTTACTGTACAGCGCACATACAAAGTTGGAAATGATTTTAAACTTGTCTAGCCATAGCATTTTGTACAGGAAAGGCAGCCTTTCTGTACAAAACCAAAGGTAGACTCAGCAGGCATGCTCCCTAGCACCATGCCGCTAAGGTGTGTGCCGCACGGCAGCACGTACAGCGCCAGTGCTAGGGAGAGGGAAGTGGAGAGCCATACCTCCGTGAATAGGGCACTCTCCTGTTCTCCCTGTCACGCAACGCCGCACAGCCTCTATGGGTGCTGCGCTGCTTGAGTGACGCCTTTGTGAATCTGGGCCATAGTCTTTCAATATGACGAGCAACCTCTTATTATCTGATAAAGCATATCATGTGTGACAGTTCGTTGAATAAGACAAGTGGACAAAAATTGGATTTGTTTAGGATTCCTTATTATTGCCACCTGCAGTCACTCACGAAAATAACTTGCTTTTAGTTAGTGATTCGTACTGTTCTTCTGCCGTAAATAAAAGTGGTTATTACTACCAACGTCAGTGGGACTCATATTACTGACCTCAGAAGGATGGAAGGCAGAGTCTGCCTTGGTAGGGGACACACTTTAAACGTTTTAAAATTGTGAGAGATCTTACTGCATGTTTCCGGGTAAAGCCTTCAACTCACTGAGCTATACTGCGGACTGAATATTATGAAGATGACAGGAAAGATAACATTCACTCAGAGGGTAACAGTGAGTCTCAGCTGTGCAAGGATTTCTTTAAACTGGCAGATGACTACATCACCAAGAAAAAAAAGCAGAGCAGTTGCGTCAGGGGTACTAGCAGCCTTTATACACCAGCAGCAAAGTAGGGGAGCAGCATACACAATATATGTCTGCTGATCTCACTATCATAGCAGATCCCTTCAACGTCGCAGTTCAGTGGAAAGCTCTGGTTCGGCAAGACTGAAAGCAGCAAGCGCCTTATTACACTTCTGATGAGCTATAATTTCTCCCAGATGTGCAACAGGTTCTGAAAGCAAGCGGACAACACTATTTCCCATGGCCAAAGCAACATTTTGCATTTATGTCACAGATTGCGAGGAGACGGCAATTATCCCTCACGCACCAGCACTGACATTTAAAGTGTATGCTATTAATCATAGAGATTTGGCGCCCACTTTGCAATTCATAGGGACTATTTATATGTCATATGGAACTACCCAATAATCTATTCTCATTTACAATATGCATGTAAATCAATGCAAAGCAATGTGTTTTTTCTCAATTATGCATTAGTGAAAGGCATGTACAGCTTAAATAAAATGAAACTTTACCCTCAAGCCCCGATGTTCAAATGTCGCTTGCAGACTGAACACTCCCCGCCACCAGGGTCGGACGGGGACAGAAAATAAGCCCCTGCACTAAAATGAAAGTGGCCCTCCGTTGGCAAATAAGAGAGCTAAAAAAGTGCCCATTATATGCAAATTGATGCAGTTTTGAACTTGTAAATAGGCTGCCTGGATATTTGTTTTGCAAGACATTGTAGACTGCACGAATAATGTCTTGTAGCAGGTAATGTTTGTTTTAAAACTAGGGAATTCATTATTTAAAGACAGCTCAGCAGACCATCAAACAGGACCACAAACAGCCAAAGAAACGGCCTACACACTGACCTGTCACATCATCCCATTGGGCACTGCCTAATTACCCTATAGGCCAGTCCAACCCTGCCCAACACACACTCCACCCTAAATCCCACCAATTAGTGTTAAAAAGTAGGGGAGTCCCGTTGCATCCCGGTTCCCAGCAGGTATTTCAGGGAAACATGCTGAATTTGTCTTTGTGTCATTTTCTGACACAGCACATATAAGTCAGTAGCGCCTGCATCTTGTCTGCATTCTGTTTAGAGTAAAGACTGCAGTAAGCGAGGAGGCGTTCTTATTCTAACATGCAGCCAGTGCTTAATTTGTAGCGGTGTTTCCGGCGCTCAGCACTGGCACTTAATCAACACTGGCGCTATAGTTTTATAAGCACTGCACTCATTTTTGGGAGGCACAGGGAAATTAAGTGATTTGCCCTGAATCACAGGATGTTGAGCAGATGTCGAGACTCAAACCTGTTATCCCAGCTCTAAAATCGGCAGCTCTGACCATTCCACTGCATCCTCTTCCCATTTCCAGGTTAGTAGTTAGCTCTGTTTTTGGCAGTAGAAATGGGCTGGTGGAAAGCCGCCTCTTTTTATTTTTTTTTACAAATTAACTACTGCATGCAGCTGGGCCCAAAACAAAAGACTCATTTAAAGGGCCATCAGCCCTCCTTTTGTTCAAGTATCATCTTGGCCTGGAGCAAGCTGAAGCTAAACACCTAGATCTTCACTCGTGACTCCACTCCCTTTCCTCCACCACACATTGACCCCCAATGTATGGGTTCCCGGAGCACATTTTTTCCAATTCCAGAACTGCCACCAATCATTTTAAAGACATTACATTAGTCTGTCTTCTTTTGTAGTACTAGTAGTGGTGAAGCCAAATTAGACGTGTGTAATAAATCTCCATTGACAAAATTCAGATTACCCAGGGTCACAAACAACATGCCAGAGATTGCAAGCTGACAATCAGAGGTCGCAGCTGCAACCTGTGGTAACCCCTGAAGTATGTCCGTAATACTCAGGGGCAGTAGTGAAGATGGCCTTTTACAGCACTGTGTCACTCAGACTTGTAACACAAAGCAGTCGGGCTTCTGCATAATTTGCCTACAACCCAGCTTGGCCGACTGCCTCACAGATAAACAACATTCGTAGGCCAAGGGCATGTGAGGCAATACTAGCTCATGTGGGCCAATTTAGGGGTAGTCACAAATAGCAGCTGCCGCTCCTCCCTTCCTCCTTGGGACAGTTGCCCTTGCTCATCCTTCGCTAAGGATTCACAAACCTACCAACACTAGAGAAAATACTCACTGTGTGAGCTTATGGAGAGGCGGAGGTAGGGTGACCAGATTCTGAGAAGCAACAACTGGCACAGGCCAGAACTAAAAGTAGGAATATAGCTTACTTCTGTGTCTGACCGTCCGGGTTTTTGCATAGCGTGTTTGGAAGTGAGTGTGTGCGCTTGCGTGTGTGCGTGTGTGTGAGTGTGTGTCTGTGTGTGTCTGCATTTGCCTGAGCAACCTTGAAGAGGGGGTTGGACAGGGAGTGGGTGGAGCCTTGGAGAGGAGGCGTGTCTTACAGCCCAGCATTTCCTAAGCAGACACTCCACAAAACACAAACAAAGGCTTCTGATGTCACCACTCATGTCCTGAAGAGGTGGCTAACTCTGCAATGGTCTAAAACCAAGCAGGCTCCACACAAAAGCTGAAACATCCTGCCCTGGGGGGGGGGGCATCAAGTCAATCAATCAACCAATCATGACACTTATGAAGCGCACTACATACCCGTGAGGGTCGCAAGGCGCAGGGGAGCGGGATGGGGTGCTGCTTCTGAAGGCCAGTAGGTCTTGGGTCTGTCGTAGGTTGGTGGGGAGGGTGTTCCAAGTCTTGGCGGTGAGGTGGGAGAAGGATCTGCCACCGGCGGTTGTTCTTTGGATGCGGGGGACTGTGGCGAGGGCGAGGCTGGTGGAGCGGAGCTGGCGGGTGGGGGTGTAGAAGTTGAGTCATCTGTTGAGGTATGCTGGGCCGGTTTTGTGAAGAGCTTTGTGTGCGTGGATGAGGAGTTTGAAGGTTATCCTCTTTTTGATGGGGAGCCAGTGCAGGTCTCTCAGGTGGGGTGTGACGTGGCTGCGGCGGGGAATGTCGAGGATCAGACACGCCAACGCGTTCTGGATGTGTTGCAATCGCCTCAGGAGCTTGGCCGACGTTCCTGCGTAGAGGGCGTTTTATGTAGTCCAGCCTGCTAGTGACGAGGGCCTGGGTGACTATTCTTCTCGTCTCGGTAGGGATCCACTTGAAGATCCTGTGAAGCACGATGAGGAGAAGGCGTTGACATGCTTAGTCATGGAAAGGGTGGAGTCGAGGATGACCCCTAGGTTGCGTGCGCGGTCAGTGGGTGTCGGGGCTGTTCCTAGTGTTGTCGGCCACCAGGAATCCTTCCAGGCTGAAGGGGTGGAGCCGAGGATGAGGACCTACGTCTTGTCCGAGTTCAGCTTCAGTCGGGTGTACCTCATCCATTCAGCGACGGCCTTCATTCCTTCGTGGAGGTTGGTCTTGGCGGTGTGAGGGTCTTTGGTGAGGGAGATGATCATCTGTGTGTCGTCGGCGTAGGAAATGATGTTGAGGTAGTGCTGTTGGGCGATGTGGGTGAGGGGTGCCATGTAGATGTTGAACAGTGTCGGGCTGAGGGAAGAGGCCTGGGGTACGCCACAGATGATTTCGGTGGCAGTGGAGCGGTGTCGTGTAGGCGTGTTCGTAGTGTGCGGTGGCAGACCGTGTCGAAGGTGGCTGACAGGTCCAGGAGGATGAGGGCTGCTGTTTCTCCGTTGTCAAGCAGGGTCCTGATGTCATCGGTGGTGGCGATGAAGTCGGTTTCAGTGCTGTGGCTGCTGCGGAACCCGGACGGGGACGGGTCCAGGATGTTGTTTTCCTCAAGGTAGCGGGTCAGTTGTTTGTTGACGATTTTCTCGGTGACCTTCGCTGGCAAAGGGAGCAGGGAGATGGGTCGGAAGTTCTTGGGGTCCGTCTTGGATTCCTTTGAAGCGGTCGTTCCCCACGCTCCCTGACCATCCTTGCTGCCTGTAACATTGTCTGGTATCGTAGCGCTTGCTGCCTGGTATCGTAGCGCTTGATGCTATATCATTGCCTGTAACTTTGTCTGATATCGTAGCGCTTGCTGCCTGGTATCGTAGCGCTTGCCGCTAATTGTTGTGCCTTTGCTCTTTGGGCTAATTGCCATTGTTGCCCTGCTCGCATCGCCTGCAGAATTTTTTGTGCCTCTTTGTGCCGCTTCCACTACCTAGATCGTAGCATTGCTCCGGTGGTGCCCCTGTATCGCTTTTTGTTTGTGCTGCCATTTTGTTGTTGACTCCTGGCCCGTCCCTCCTCCCCGCTCCTGCCTCCCAGCTGCTCCTCCCTGGCTCCGCCCCCTCCAGTATCCATTTATGACAGATGCTTTTGCGTGCAGCGTTCATGCGCAGCGGACGTGCCCCATGCGCGCCGAAGGTCCGCCAAAGGTAAGCTCGTCTACGCCCGTCCGCGCCTGGACCGCGCCCAGGGCCAGACTCCCTGCCCCCCGCAAAACCCATTCCACCCGCATAACATACGACGCCGCAACCATCTCAGCCCTGAACCTCGGACGCACACCACTATGCTACCAAGCTGCCCCAGGTCACACCCATGGACCCTTAACCTGCCACTCCTGCAAGTTCGCCTGCATCAGGACCCACACCAAATCCACAAACTCCAAACAGAGCTCCGACACTAACCACCTAAAGTGCATCCTGCTCAACACCCGCTCAGTCCACAGACTCTCCATTGAACTCTGGAACCTACTCGACACTACATCGCCGGACGTCGCCTTCCTTACAGAAACATGGATGAACGCCTCATCAGCGCCAGACATCGCCATAGCCATCCCGGACGCCTACAAGATCATTCGAAAAGATCGCACCAACAAAACAGGAGGAGGCATCGCTATCGTCCATAAGAACACCATCCGCATCACAACCAGTTCCGACGATAACCTCGCGACCGACCGCTGAACACCTTCACTTCCAGATCCACACCGACCCCAAAACCACACTCAGAGGCACCCTCTTCTACAGACCACCAGGACCCCGCACACAATTCAGCGAAGACATCACTGACTTCATCAGCCCACATGCCCTCCCCTCCCAGAACTACATTCTACTGGAGACCTCAACTTCCACCTGGAAAAGAAAAACGACAGCAACACCACCACACTTCTGGACAACTTGGCCAATCTCAGACTCAAACAACTTGTTGACACCCCCACCCCCCTTGCCGGACACACGCTCGACCCTATCTTCACCTCCAGCAAGCACATCTCCTTCAATCACACCACAGCTCTCCATTGGACGGACCACAGCTGCGTTCACTTCAACTACAAAAAGACCACGACCCACAACCCCCCTCAACCTATTCCTCGAAGAAATTGGAACAAAATCACCACCGACCAGCTCTTCACATCGCTTCACCAAAACCCCCCTGACAAATCATCGGACCCAAACCAAGCAGCCACCAACCTCACACAATGGATCACCCACAGCGCTGATGAACTAGCACCCTTGAAAAACCATCTAATCAAGCAAGGTAGCAAAAAAGCCCCTGGGTTCAATGATGACCTTAAGAAATCCAAGAAGTTCTGTCGTACTCTCGAGAAAGCCTGGAGAAAAAACCCAACCACTGACAACCTAGCCACCTTCAAGAACGCCACCCGCAAACACCACCAACTGATCCGATCCACCAAGAGATCAGCATTCAAGGATCGACTTGACAACAATGCCCAAAACAGCAAGGAACTATTCAACATCGTCAAAGAATTTACCAACCCCACCGCCGGCACCAACGACATCACTCCCTCCCAAGACCTCTGCGACTCTCTATCCTCATTCTTCCACAACAAAATCGCCGAAATACATAACAGCTTTGAAAACCGGTCCGAAGACCAGTCCACTCCACCCACCTCCGAACCAAAACCTCACTCCAACAACCTTTGCGCCTGGAACCCAATCACCACCGAAGCCACCATCCGCCTGATGAACTCCATCCACTCAGGCTCGCCAACCGACCCATGTCCCCACCACATTTTCAACAAAGCAGACTCCATCATCGCACCCCATCTCCGCGATGTCATCAACTGTTCCTTCAACTCCGCTACCTTCCCGGAAAACTGGAAACATGCCGAACTCAGCGCCCTTCTGAAGAAACCCACAGCAGACCCCATTGAACTTAAGAACTACCGCCTCATCTCGCTCCTCCCAATCCCTGCTAAAGTCATCGAGAAAGCCGTCAATAGTCAGCTCGCAGCCTTCCTTGAATCCAACAAATCCCTCGACCCTTCACAGTCCGGCTTCCGTGCCAAACACAGCACCGAAACCGCCCTCATCGCAGCAACAGACGACATTCGAACACTACTGGACAACGGAGAAACAGTTGCCCTCATCCTACTTGACCTCTCCGCAGCCTTCGACACAGTCTGTCATAGCACCCTCATACAACGCCTCAGCAACGTTGAAATACAAGGAAAAGCATTGGACTGGATCATCTCGTTCCTCGCCGGAAGAACCCAGAGAGTCCGCCTCCCCCTTTTAGATCAGAGGCCACCGAAGTCATCTGCGGCGTACCGCAAGGATTATCACTCAGTCCCACCCTCTTCAACGTATACATGAGTCCCCTCGCATCCATCGCGCGCCAACACAACCTCAACATCATCTCCTACGCAGACGACACCCAGCTGATCCTCTCCCTCACCAAAGACCCAAACACCGCCAAAACCAACTTACACGGAGGAATGAAAGAAGTAGCCAAGTGGATGAAGAACAGCTGCTTAAAACTAAACTCGGACAAAACGGAAATCCTCATCTTAGGGTCATCCCCCTCGGCCTGGGACGACTCATGGTGGCCACCGGCCCTGGGAACCGCACCCATACCTACGGATCACGCACGTAACCTGGGCTTCATCCTGGACTCCTCCCTCTCGATGACCAGACAAGCCAACGCCGTCTCATCATCATGCTTCAACATCCTACCCATGCTCAAAAAAATCTTCAGTTGGATCCCCACCTAAACAAGAAAGACGGTCACTCACGCACTGGTCACCAGCCGACTGGATTACGGTAACACCCTTTACGCCGGAACCACAGCCAAACTACAGAAAAAACTCCAACGCATCCAAAACGCCTCAGCCAGACTCATATTGGACATCCCTCGGCAAGCTCACATTTCCGGCCACCTGAAAGACCTCCATTGGCTCCCTGTCAACAAGAGAATAGCGTTCCGTCTCCTAACCCACGCACACAAAGCCCTCTACGACCTAGGACCCGAATGCCTCAACACGCGACTATCCTTCTACACCCCCTCCCGCCAACTACAATCGTCCAATCAAGCCCTCGCCGCAATTCCGCGCATCCATAGATCCACCATGGGGGGAAGATCCTTCTCCTACTTAGCGGCCAAAACCTGTAATTCTCTCCCCACCCACCTCCGCCTTACACAGAACCACCTCTCCTTCAGAAAACAACTAAAAACTTGGATATTCGATAAGTAAAGCACACCCCTCCCTCAAACGCCTTGAGACCCTCTGGGTGAGTAGTGCGCTATACAAATTTTGGAACTTGAACTTGAACTTGGGTTTCTTGAGTAAGGCGTTGATATCAGCATGCTTCCAGCTTTCCAAGAAGGTTGTTGTCTCGAAGGAGATGTTGAATACTTTCCGGAGATGGGGTGCGATGGCTGTGCTGGCTTTGTTGAAGATGTGGTGAGGGCATGGGTCCAACGGTGATCAGGAGTGGATGGTGTTCATGATCTCGCTGGTGTCCTCGTCATTGATGCTGGTCCAGGAGAGCAGGCAGTTGGTGCAGGTGGTGGTCATGGGGGCGGTGGTTGTCGGGGCGGTCATGGCGTTGAAGCTGTTGTGGATGTCGGCGCTCTTGCATTGGAAGAAGGTGACCAGCGAGTTGCACAGGTCTTGCGGAGGCGGGATGTTGTTGGTGTTGGAGCTGGGGTTAGAGAGTTCCTTCACAATGTTGAAGAGCTCTTTGCTGTTGTGTTCATTGTTATCCAGGCGGTCTTTGAATGAGGCCCTCTTGGCGACTCTGATGAGTTGATGGTGTCTGGAGGTGGCGTTCTTGTGGGCTGCATAGCTGTCCGGTGTTCGTTCGCTGAGCCAGTTCTTCTCCAGTTTTCGGCATGTTTGTTTGGAGGTCTGGAGGTCTTCCGTGAACCAGGCGGCTTTCTTGGTGGTGTGGCTGTTGGAGGGTGTCTTGAGCGGGCCGAGGGTGTTGGCGCAGTCGTTCATCCATTGTCTGAGGTTGCGAGCTGTGTTGTCGGGGATCAGTGGAGTCAGTGGGTGGACTCTGGGCAAGGGTGTTGGTTAGTTGGTCTTCTGTGACCTTGCTCCAGCAGCATCGAGGCATCTGTTGGGTGCAGTGGTGCGTAGTGGGCTTCCTGAAGGTGAAGTGGATGCAGTGGTGGTCGGTCCAGTGGAGTTCAGTGGTGTGGTTAAAGGAGACGTGGGGGCTTGCAGTGAAGATGAAGTTAAGCGCGTGGCTGGTGGCGTGGTTTGGTGTTGTCACGAACAGTCTGAGTCCAAGGTTGGCGAGGTTGTCGATCAGGGTGGTGGAGTTGGTGTTGTTGTTGTTCTCGAGGTGGAAGTTCAGGTCCCCGAGGAAGATGTAGTCCATGGAGGCGAGGGCGTGTGCGCTGATGCAGTCGGCAAGTGATCCCAGTGGTCCGCCAGGCTCTGGTTAAAAGATGCATTGTGCTGATTACAGTGCTTTGTTTTCAGACGCAAAAAATGAGTGGCAGTAGGCCACTCTGTAAAGGCCCATCACTGATATCGTTTGTCATTTATATTCTGACTAGGAGAAAGTGTTAATAGGGAAGGGACTCCAAATATTCTTCAAACCCCCCACCCCACCCCCATTTCCAATAAGCACACTGTGGATAATTTTACACTTTAGTAAGCCTGTCTGACCGGAATAGGATGTTTGTCAATCATGTATTTTATTCTATTTTTAAAATGGAAAACAGAAATTCACTGCAGTGCTCAAATACGTAAACATTTTTAAACATTGCAGGTTTAATAGAATAATTAGGAAGCATTTTGAGGGGGGCCAAGGGATTTTTTTTTCACAGGGGGGTGCAGCATTAGAACGTTTGAAGACCACTTATGTGGTGTGTTCTGCTCATCCTGTGCTCACAGTGCGATGTCAGCTCTTCCCCAGCTGATCGTGTGACGTGTGAGGATATTGTGTGACATGGAGGCACCGTGTCAGATGCAGGTCTGGGGCCATGAATACAAAGTAAAAGCTGATCCCAGTTCACATCTGTATTTCTCTGTCTTGCCCTTGGTCAGCAACAGATAAGAGGCTGCAAAAGCGTTAAGGGTGATACAAGAGATCGGCTCTGCAGTGTTAATAATAAAGGGTTAAGAGTTTGCCAGGTCACTTTCACTGCTTCTGGCAGTTTGGCAAACGGAGGTCCATGGCCTGGCTCCAGATAATACCAGACAACCTTTCCCGAAGCACGTTTCCATGAAAGGCTTTTCAGCTGATGAGCCAAAATGTATCCATTCTTGGGCAAAAGCTAGAAGCAGTCTGTCCCACGGCAGACACTCTACTACCGAGCATTCCAGGCACTTGGCAAGATTTCTCCTCGAGCAGCCCCGCTTTGAATGCCACGCTTGCCTTCTCTCCTTTCAGGGAGCATCTTCCATCGAGTGAACCATCCGAGACATTTTCATTTCCTCTGCCAGTGTCTAGGGAACGGTGAGAAAGTGTCCTCAGTTATCCCACGGGTTTGTGCGGCTCGGTGCACTAATGGATCCTCTTAATGAATCTGTGTTTCATCTTTTTGCCCAAGATTCAAATCCCCAAATCCTGTTAGCTTTTCATCCTTCCAAGATCGATAAAACCAGTCTCACTGAGTTAGGTACCAATAAACATTTGTTAATCAGCGCCAAGCAGTGTTAAGGGGTAAGCACTGCTTTACAATACGCATTACAGTCTCAAGTATGCACCCTAATTTCCAAAATGAAGTTTCTGCATGGCTCTAGGTGAGGGACGTCTTAAAGACTTGGGGGGCTCTGGGCAAAACGGATTTTGTGGCCCCCTGTTCAGAACAACTTTAAATTTATGTCCCAATTCCAGCTGTTTCATGCCCTCTTTATCCTGGTCACTGACCGTGCACAGGGGTAGTGAAGTGTGTTTTCAAAAATGTAGAACAACAGCAGCTCACTAATTTTACTGCAAATAATCTCTGTGACCCCCGTCCATTTCTCATATGTGAGGTCCTGGTTGGATCTCATAGAAACTTTTTTATGGATGTTGCATGAAACACACAACATTTATTAATGTCTGTGATAGACTTTCACACATCAGCCACATTGAAAATAAATTAAAGGGATGTAAAACCCTTTTAAAATAATTATTAAAGGTCATCAGGGCAAGACTCTCTCCAGAACACTGCTGGCTCTATCAGGGCCCCCCCTGAAAGGCTGGGGCCCGGGGACAGAGCCCACTTTGCCCATGCCTTAAAACATCTCTGCTCTGGGCATCGGTCAGAGACAGCAGTGGCTTGTACTTAAGGGCGGAGGGCCATGCCCGCACCTTTTGGACATATGAGTGTCATTCAGGCAGAACAAAGGTCAGCCTGACAGACACCCTTTATTTTCAGGTCAGGCAACCAGGAGCTAGACTTGTGCTAAATGCTTGAGATGAACTTTGCTGGCCTGAGGATGTCACAGCTCCCAGGGGCGTGACCTCCTCAACATAGCAATGTCCTCGAGGCCATCCCCCTCGTGATGAGGGAGAATGTCAGTTGTAGCCTCGTACCTGGGCGCTTCAGTTTTAAGCCCTGAAGTGCCCAGGGCAGAGTGTCTATCTATGACACCTCGTCATAGAGTGGGTGGGGTCAGCTGTCTCTCTGACCCCATCCTACCCTGTGATGAAGTAGGGACTGCTGCCTCCCTCATTGGCTGAGCCGAGGTCAGCCAATGAAGGGAGTCATCAGTCCCAAGTCTCCAGGCTCTTCTGAGGCTTCCCGCCCCAAGAGCTGCCTTCATTGACTGTTTGGTGCATATATGTATGTAAGCATGTATGTGTATTTATGAGTGAGTGTTGTGAATGGGTGTATGTGCGTGTCTGCATGTAAATGCAGGGGTGTATATGCCCGCTACCCTCTCTTAGTGGTACTTACCAGCTGTCGCTGAGACTCAGAGCAGTTACTCCCATTATTCACAAACCCCCTCATCCATTTGAGTTTATGTCCATTGATTCCCATCTCGTTTGCCTTCAGAGTGGGCCTGCTTTACTCCGCGTTTCAACAGAGCTTCCATCAGAGCGGCCATGACAGGCATCTTTTTGCAATCGCAGAGGAAAACTAGCTGAAAGGCCTTCCATTATTTCACATTATAACTAGACTGCCATTTGAGAGGCCTAGGACTTCTTGAGAGGCCACACATTACTACCAATGCGCAAAAGTACAGAGGAAACTCACTAGCTCCTTGAAGGCCGCTACTCACAACATTCACATACCACTAGCAGCATCAGTCACCATCAACCACCATCAATCACCACTGCTACCCCTCCTGGTGAGATGCACGTGCTACAAATACAAATAACATAGAATGTTCACATCCTCCCAGCACATCCTTTTATCATTTATTGTCAGTCTGCATAGAGCTTAATCATACCCTTTATCCCAGTCACCCAGATACTAGCAGGGTCACCAATCACTTACAGTCACAAGACTGAGCATCCTGCTACCGCCCCACCCTTTTCGCTGATCATCGCGAGACTAGCCCCACAGGACCCCAGCGGTCGCCCAATGAGGGTTCTGCCTTCTGATAGCTTAGCATGTCTACTCTTAGACCATTCCCCTCAATTAGCCACTGGAATAGGAGCAACGCCCGGAGGCTTCCAAAACAAAGAGTGCTGATCTTCAGAAACCACCTGCTCCTTGGACACCGGATGCTGCCCTCGCGAGCTCAGGCCTTGCCCTAGGCCTCTGATTCACTTTGCTGCTTCAGCTGCATGGAGGACAACTCCCTGTCCACTCCCAATGGCTGATGCAGGAGTAAGTACAGCTGTTTCCAGCAGAGGGCTGGCTGCACAGTCCACCCTTTCCTAGCCTCCACCACAGAAGGCACGTGGGTGGTCTGACAAGCCTTTTTGTGTTCTGGTTCATGAGAACATTGAGAATGTGCAACTTTCAGGAAATAGTGCTTCAGAGATTTTCTTTGGACGAATTTGCTGGATGTGCTCCATCCACAGGGCTTAAATGAGTGCAAAGGGTTGACCCACAACTCACAGAGGATTATGGGTATTATATGAATTTCACTTGGGCTGTCAACTGCGTAACATTTTTGTACATGAGGTTTACCCTCAGTTATACGAAATGCTCACAACTCAAGCTCAGTGTATTGTCCATACAGTTTCTAAGATAATTAGGGAAATGTTGCTAGCACATCACACACGTGCCCAAGACACGCCCACTTTCACAGTTCCTGTGAGTTGGTTTCTCCTCAATCTCCCATGAGCAAGAAGTATGCGAATAATGTAAGCAAAAGGTAATGACGATTACCTGCCGCCCCAGCCATTCTTATAGCTTTGAGAGCCTGTAATAGTCCGAATTGTCGCACCTGTGGGAGTGTGATGGTTAGTAGTTGTGCTGTTACTATGATTGACAGCATGGCAGGAGCACTGTGTGGAGCAAGCTGCAGTGGCCTCCCTTATTCTTTTTTTTTGTTTTACAAATTAAGCACTGCTGATAACCAGCACACTCTTAACCGTTTTTTACCAGATACATCTGATGTCCTATAATGAGGCTTTCCTAGGGTTCCTAACAATAATCTGCACCCAGCACTGCCACCACACATCATCCCTACAGGTGGTCATCCTCAGACAGACCCCCGCTGGATCCATACTCTGATGTGCACACACAACCCCTTTGCCATGAAGTTGACAAATCATGGCCAATCCAGCAGCCGTCGTGGACCACAATCACAGACAGGGTAAAAGACTCTGAGAAAGCCAACACACCACCCACTCAAGCAAACAACATTCCACCCTCACACCATGTCAGTCTGGCTTTCTTCCATTCCACTTTACTGGGGGCGAGGGTTAGAAGACCGACCACACAATGCAGACGCATGCACGAGTCCTTCAGCACACCTGCCCACACACATGAGAATTTACAAAGATCTCACAAGATCAAATGCAATTTATCTTAAATGTAACCAACACAAATCACTTCTAAACTAAACACTGAACATACGGCATCAATGCATCGCAATCAAACAGCAACAAACACCAGACACAATATACTGCTGTCCTTTTAAACCTGCACGAGAGGGTCCCCAGTTATCTGGGGTCCATGGAACGCTTACAGGTGCAATATGTGTAATGATTTCATTCTTCTGGACAGGTGGGGCCACAGTCAGGCCCACCTGGGTCCTTCATCAACGTCAGCTGAGACGGTGGATAGTGGGGAGCTTTGTGGGATATACTGGGAGGTGGGATGCATTTACTGTATTGAAATGTCGGTGCTCCAATATGCTATGTCCCTGTCTTTTACTAAACTGTCAATCTACAGAGTTAAAAAAAGAAAGTGTACCCAGTCGTACAATTCTCTACAGGGGCATAGAAATGGCTATTAGCGCTGTGCAAATACAAAAATATGACATTCTAGAATAATGTTTATAATGCCTCTAATCAGTGGACAAGTATCTCATCAACATCTTTAATTGAGTGTTTTAGGAGCAGACATTAACGCGACACCCCTTCAATGGGCTTTGAAGGTAGTGTATATATGACTACGGTGCTCATAGGGACTGACGTGTGGCTTTTGGAAACCATTATGCATTTCCTTTGCGCGCGGTGGTTTTCCCCTGTGTCAAGCCTTCTCCCGGTGACCTTGGGAGGGTGAGTTCGATCTCTGGGTGACGATACAAATAGTGAATGTTACTCGAGGTAAAAGTGCAGCCGGATAGTATGTTTTAGGACAAAGAAAATAAGAGCACATCAGGATCTACTCTGATGGCAGTGTCAATCAAGATGTAGCTTCTCTTCGGGGAAGTGCTCCCTAATAAATCATGTTTACAGTTTCGCAATCTCAAGAGTGACTTACAGCCTGATTCATGAAGTAAAATTGCACCCGCAATCGCTGCGAAAATGCAATTGCGGGCGCAATTTCCGTAATCAGCATTCAACATCAAAATAGCGAACTCGCAAACACATAATAGCGAATTCGCAATTATATTCGCAGAATCCCGGCAGGAGAGCATTAGCGATTCGGAAAATGCGATAAACCACGGATTCTGCGAAATAAATAGCGAATTCGCTATACAATCGCAATCGGTATTCAAGAAAAATCGCTAATAGCGAAAAACCCAAAAATCGCATTTAGCGCCGCGCAAATTAAGGACAACTCAAAGCAGGTGGTAACCATAAAAGCCATGCAAAAATTACATTTAAAAAACCGTTGGCCAATCACCAACAGGTTCAGGCCTGACCAATCACACATAAGGACAATCATCATCAGCAGCATAAGGAGTTCCACAATGCCAGGAATGTACATGGTGGTGAGGCGTCGAAGGCTACAGCGATTAGCACGGAGGAGACGCAGGATCCAGGACAGGATTTTCCGCCAGCGGGTCACCTTGCTGGGCCAAACCAGAGAGCAGATATATGCAAAATACAGGCTGAATGGGGAAATGATAATGCAGCTAATACAGGACCTTGACCCCCTGATGCACCACCCAACAAGCCGTACCAATGCGGTGCCTACACATGTGCAGGTATTGTGTAGCCTGCACCTCCTGGCCTCCGGGAGTTTCCAGGGGATAGTAGCGGCTGCTGGGGGGATATCCCAGCCCACCATGTCACGCTGCCTCCACACTTTTGTTGGCGCCATGCTCACCCAGCTACACCGTCACATCAAATTCCCCGCCAGCCAACAGGAATTGGACATGACCAAGCTACAATTCTACAATGTAGCCCATTTTCCACATGTGCTCGGATGCATAGACTGTACCCACGTCGCCATCTGCCCACCAGCAGCCATGGAGTATATGTTCCGCAATAGAAAGTCCTACCACTCCCTCAACATCCAGATGGTCTGCAATGCTAAGACATACATCACTGACATTGTCGCACAGTACCCAGGGAGTAGCCATGACTCCTTCATATTCCGGCACAGCGGCCTCCACACACGACTGGTCAGGGGAGAGTTTGGGGAAGGACACCTACTTGGTAAGTACACTTTGTCGACAATGTCACATTGCTAAGATGTAACAGCGCAGCACAGGCAATCACCATCTGCTCCTCTCATTCAGGTGACAGTGGCTACGCCCTCCGTGAATACCTCCTGACCCCATACTTCAACCCTGCTACACCCCAGCAACGGCGCTACAATATTGCACACATACGGACAAGGAATTGCATAGAAAGGACATTTGGCCTGCTCAAGAGCAGGTTCCTCATACTGCACAAGACAGGTGGGGCCATGTATTACAGTCTTGCAGTGTGCTGCCGCATTGTGGCTGTCTGCGCAATACTACATAACATTGCAACCAAGCGCCGGATACCTGTCGACATCTCTGGCAGTGAATCTGAAGGGGACAACCGGCCACCTGCACATGCGCGCCATGTACGCGGGGAGAACCCAGCTGAAGGCCACAGACGTCGCAACCACATCACAGTGAACAGTTTCTAGTGCACCCTCTTCCATCACCCCACAAATCAATAATGCATGCAAAATGTAATAATGACACAACGTTAATGTGTGTAGCAAAATAAATGTATTTGTTTAAATCACAAAAAAGGTAACAGTTCAACTATCTTACACTAACAGTATTACAGCATACTGCAGTGTCAAAGGACAGGGCAGGCTTAAAGTCAGCCTGTGCCTGTTATTGTCTAATGTACTCAAGTGCGCCTCCTGCGCGTTCCGGCCAAGCGCCTCTGAGGCGCATCCTCTTCCGGGGCTTCTGGACCTGGCGTGGGCCTGGTGCTGCGGCTGAGTGGCGGGATTTGTGAGGCAGAGTGGCTGCTGATGCTGGATGCCCCCTCACTAACATCATCACCCCCAACAGTGGCAGGTATAGCAGGAGGGTGTAGTGCCGTAACCGCCGTGGTCAGGTGCTCCAGGACCCTGGTCATGTCCTCACAGCACTGGACAAGTTGGTGCTGCTGTGCTAGTGACCGCCGCGACAACTGTGAAGTTGCATTGGCAGCAACAGAATTCGACCTGCTGTAGGAGGCCAGCCGGCTCATGAGCTGATGGTGGCGGCGGCGTGCTGCACTGCGCTGTGTGGTCATCGCAGCAGTGTTGGCCTCCATGGCTGCAGTCATGCGGGCCATTCCCTCACCCACACCTGCCATGGCTGCAGTCATGTTGTCCATGCGCTCCCCCATACCTGCCATGGCCGCCGTCATGCGGTCCATGCGGTCAGCGACTCCGGCCACATTGCGCCCAATCTTGTGGAGCTGGAGCTGAATGGCACCTTGCTGTCGTGCCTGGCGCTGATGGATTCTCTACATGCGTCTTTCGACGCTCAAACGCGCCAGCCCCTGTCCATTGCCCCTCCTGCTTGCTGGAGTGGTGTGCTGGCGAGACCTGCCACGCCTGCTCAGCTGGCCTGACACAGTGGCTGGCCGCTGTGTCGCAACTGTCGCGGGCCCAGATGTTTAGCAACAGCTGCTGGTGGTGTCACAGCAGGCGTTGCTGGTGCGCCAGATGCAGGGGGCTCAATAGTCGCTGGCCTGGCAGCGGCTCTAGGTGGTGCAGCATTTGCAGGGGGCACAATAGTAACTGGCCTGGCAGCGGCTCTAGGTGGTGCGGCTGTTGCAGGGGGCACAATAGTAGCTGGCCTGGCTGCGGCTGTAGGTGGTGCACCAGTCGCAGGGGGAACACTGCTGGTGGACCTGGCTGCTGGTGTTGTTGCAGCGGCAGGGGCTGGTGCCTGGGTAGGTGGTGGCACCTCCTCCTCCTGGACCTCCTCATCAATTTGCAGCCTTTCACTGTCGCTGCTTTCGCCGCCACCTGTGAGGGTAAGTGGACGATCATTAGTTGCATGTATCTGGCAGACGTGCAGTTGCTACATGCATGCTGGGTGACATTCCCTGAATGGCTGTGGCTTTGCGTACTTTGGAACCTGTCTGGCTGCATTGTGGTACTACTACATTGTGGCCACACTACATCTCCCACAATGCTTCAGGGCATTCCCTGATGTGCAACAATGGCATGCCTATGGGGCATTAGGGGAGCCTATTTGGTCATGGGCATTCATAGGGGACAGGGTCGCAGTCGCATGCCACTTACCTTGGGTGTCTTGGGTGGTGCGGGATGAGTCGAGACGTGTGAAGCCTATGCACGCCTCCCTCTCAAGGGTGTCCTCCACCTGGTCCTCCATGGCTGTGTTGGGAGGGACTGTAGGTCCGCCACCTCCAGTGCACGACGACTCTCCAAGGCGCTCCGCCACCTTCTCTTTGGCACGACCTCGGAGGTCGTACCATCGTTTTTTCAGCTCCTCTGGTGACCTATCGGCCACTCCCACGGAGTTGACAGTGGAGGCAATCCCCTGCCAGATCCTCCGTTTTTCTTGCTCCGGGACCCTCCTGGAGTCTTTACCAAAGAGTTTGTCGTGGTTGGCCACCGCCCCTTCAATTAAATGTTCGAGCTCCTGGTCAGAAAATTTGAGCTTCCTTTTCCGCCCTGAGGTGTTGCTGGGGCCAGGAACAGGTTCCTCTGACATGGCAGCAATGTAGTAGAATAGCGATATCGCAAATAGCGATATCGCTATTTGCGAGTTCGCAATCCCGGCGCGGGTAGCCGGAAATAGCGATTTTTCTGTGATTATCGGTAATCGCAAACGGAATTTGCGCCCGCGTGCGAATCGCATTTTTTAATATCTAATCTTCATGAATTCAGATTTGCGATTTCTCAATAGCGATTCGCATTTTTTCGCTATTACAGAATCGCAAATCCCGTTTTTCATGAATCAGGCGGTTAGACGCTTCCTCTTCACGAATTTCTGTCTAAAATGGTTTTGCTGAACAATTCTCCTTCAGAAAGTAGCTATTGCAGAGTTTTCCTCTTTACAAAACCTACTTTTTGCTTAATTTACTCAACGTTTTTTTAATGAAATATAGCTGGTGCCAAGTTTGTGAACAAACAAAGGTTTTTAAACATTACAAAATGGGCGTAAGCCACGTTGGCCAGTTTCACAATCGACTGCAGACAGTGTGTACAAATTCTGATTAGGAGTCCATTGGGATTCAATAGCACCATTCTGCAGCTATATCATGGATCCACTAGTGCAGAATCTGAAATTATACAGGACATTGGGAAATGTTCTGTCATTTTCGCCGTAGATTTCGGAGTTTGTCGGCTATCTGTATTCATCGTTCACACCTTCTGAATCTCACCTGTTCTGTCTTCCCAGGATAAGGAGGCTTTCTTGAAGCTCTTGGAAGCTTCAGGCCCCAACAAAGGAAAGATGACAAGAGATGTTTCCCCTTGGCTCAATTCACTCCACTTTGTAACTGTTGTGGATTAAGGTATCACTGTGATACCATCTGTTGATCCTCCGACAACTGCCTCAGACATCATTCCCAAGGTATTTATATCTCTGTATCTCAGCGGCTCACCTGCCAGATTCATTCAGGTAAACTATACCTGGTGGGGGCGGCTTACTTAAAACAGCATCTCCTCCCTGGTGGGCTCAAGCAATGTCAACCTCACAAACATTATCCCTGCAAACACGCCCCTTCCAGGGAGGTAGGAAATTGGCACCCACCCAACGACCACACATGGCTGCCATCTTTGAAGATCTAAGGGGATAACAGAGTTCAAAGCTTTAACTGTTTGAAGAAGAAGTCTGTGTGCAATCCTCATATCAAAGATTCAAATCCTAAAGAGTTCTCGTCTCAGCGTGTCATCATTCTTAGGGCGGGAAAATAAAAATTGTTGGGTTGCAAGAGGTCCAACAAAGCTCCTGTTGCCACTGAACTACTGGTCTCTGGGTACAGCAAAACTAGCGATTCCCTTTTGCAAAGGCTAGTTTCCATCTTGGGTGATCAAATGTCAATCTAGTGGTTCTCCCAAGTCTAGTAGACTCAGTGCAACTTTTGAGCATTCAGACTCAGTCTCCCCGGTTGCATGTCGGCGTTCAGTGGTGATCGGGCCATTGTGGCTACTGACTAGCCGTGATGGGCTTCCTCAGCTTTTGTGGCCTTGGTGCTGCAACACAAAGTCAGTCAACTGACTCTTGGAGTTCACCTCTTGCCTATGGGGCTCAGGAGTGACCTTTCCATGAGCCATGCACCACAGGCACAGTACACACTTTGCTAGCCCAAGGATCATTGTTAGACCTGGCATCCTTGGTGTCATTTACCCTGACCTTTTGCCTTCTGACCTCCTATTTTTGACTGCTTTTCTAAATTCGTGTTTGCAGTCTTTAGGAATGTGTGCATTTTTTCACTACTAACCAGTGCTAAAATGCTTGTGCTCTTTACATAAAATGTGGTAACATTGATGTATCTCCAATTGGCATATTTGATTTACATATAAAAGTCCCTAGTGAAATGTACTATATGTGCCCAGGGCCTGTAAATTAAATGTTGCCTATGGGACTGCAGCACTAATTGTGCCACCCTATTAAGTAGCACTTTAAACATGTCTCAGGCCTGCCACGGCAGAGCCTGTGTATGCAGTTTTGAACTGCCATTTTGACTAGGGATGGGCGAATTTTGCGAATTCGCGGTTCGCAAATTCACGAGAAATCGCAAAAAAAATCTGCAAATTCACGGATTTCCCCGCGAAATCGCGGATTTCGTTGCAATTGCACACTATACTCAACTGGAATACTTTCTACTGGCTAATCAGTAAGTGCTACCTCGTTGGGTAAATGTATAGTGCTTTTCCTGCACTACAGCTGTGTAAAGGCCCAGAAGAGTTGTCTCCAGTGAGCCCGTGTGTCTGTAACTTTGCCACCGCGCCCATAGGCGCCGAGGTCCTTCGAGTGAGCTGTCCATCACAGTGGGGGAAAGGGCGGGAAGAGGTTGCATAGCCTAGTGTGTATGGGGCCGGGCTTCTGTACGAGTTCACATGCCTGTTGTTTATAAAGGTCAGAGGCCGATCAGTGCAGCAGATGAGGAGAAAGCAGTAAGTGCTACCTCGTTGGATAAATGTATCATGCAAATTCCGCGAGCGGAACGAATTTTCCACCCATACTTAATTTTGACCTGACAAGTTAACCTACTTGTCAGGAACCAAAATTCCTTTTTATTACATCTAGATCACCCCTTAGGTAAGCCCTGGATAGCCCATGGGCAGGGTGAAGTGTATTTAGAAAGCAGGAGATATTTATTTATCTATTCATTTATTTATTTATTTAAAGAGTTTTATATAGCGCTGGCTAGACCCGAAGGTATCAGAGCGCTTTACATGAGAATCAACAATATTACAAAAAAAGATCATCAATTACACAATGCATCAAAAAAATAGGCAATACAATTAGGAGAGGAAAGAAAGGAGGGTGGAAAGTAGTGGAGGAGGCAGGGGAGGTGAGAAAGTGAGGGTAAGAGAAGAGACAACAGGGAGAGACTAAAAGGATGTCTGTCTAAAGACCGACTGGGTAGGTGACGACCAAGGCGGGAATCCACGGTCCTCTCCCCTATAGCTAAACCAGGTAGCTCCATCGGGCATCGGACAAAATAGTTCAGTCTCAATACATTGAGAGAGGAGAGAAGGAGAGACATAAATAGAGGGAGGATGCGGGAAGAGACAATAGGAGAGAAGAAAGGAAGCCTGTCTAAAAACCGACTGGGTAGGTGACGTTCAAGGAGGGAATCCCCGGCCTGTCTCCCCTATAGCTAAACCAGGTAGCTCCATCGGGCATCAGACAGAATAGCTAAATCTCAATTGACAAGGGAAAATTCACAGATAAACAGGGTGGGGACTAAGGGCCAAGAAAGGTGAGGGCAAAGGTCAGTAGCAGGAAAGTGGAGTAGAGCAGAGAGGGGTAGGGGGTAGGGGGAGGAGGGAGATAAGGTCAGGAGAGACGCAGGAGGGTTTGTCCGGGCCGTCATTTTAGGCAGGTACAGGCAGTATTTCAGGAGCAATCACAGTGTGAGGTGACTACATCGCAGCTCAGTTGTCTCTTGTGTTCCTATAGACTCTGAAAACTCACTGCATACCACTGTTTTTTTTTTGGGCTTGGTCATCACTGAAAGCTTGCAGAGGACAGAGACAGTTATGCATCCAGGTTGAGCCGACCCCACTCTCAGTCCCTTCCGTGCAATTTCTCTGATGTCATGTAGGAAGGGAAGGTCGAGCTCAAGAGGTGTTCAAACAAGTAAATTAATCAGGAGCGGTTGGGGAGAGAAGCTTGAAAGACCCCTATGATGGCGGTCGGTTCATTCCCTCAGTGCGACAGTAGGATGTGGCATCGCCCCTCCCGAAAGTACCATAGGTCGCCGCCAGAATAAGATGAGAGCCCCCATGTATGCAGGAGATTCAACAGTTCTAGCTCCCACGTGGAGGAGGATGAAAGCAGGGACCTCAGGATGGGCTTGTACACAATGCTCGGAGTCACAGAGTGGCCGCCATTTTAAGGTCAGGAGGCAGAGTGGAGAAGCACAGTCCCGTTGTTTTGCCCTGGTCTGCAGTCTTCTCTTAACACCAGGGCCAGATCCACCCAAAGCAGCCCGCTGGTCATTAGAGGATCCCCACCGCCCGGATTGTAAATCACATACCTGGTGCATGCTCGGGGCGATGGCGGGTCCAGTTTGGGTCTCCGCAGGGCCTAAGTTTTACATGTCCTGGTAATGAAATACTCGTAAATTTGTTTTACACTTCTGCAAGGCCTATCTCTCCCATAGGATAAAATTGGGGTTACCGTAAGACATTTTATAAGTGTAGTTTCAAATTGAGAAAAGATAGGAAAACCACATTTGGTGTCTCTGCACTTATAATTTAAAAACACAACTTATAGTGAAGCTGGTTTTTAAATTGCAGTTCTGAAAATGCCACTTATAGAAAGTTGAATTTCTTACTTAAACCATTTGGTGCCTTCTACATGTCTCAGGAATACACGTCTGGGGTGGGTGAAAGCTGGCTTCATGCATTCCCTATAGACAGTCACACACAAAGGAAAGGTAGGTGTGATTGAGTAGTCATCTGCAACTTGGTCGGTCTTCCTGAGCAGGATGGGAGGAAGAGCTGACACTTTACACCTGAAAGGACAGAGTCCTGTTTCCACACATAGGGTTGTATACCCCCCCTGTTGTGAGTCTGGAGCCACAGCAGGAAAGGCAGGTTCTTGTACACTTCAACGCATCTATTTGAAGTCTCCCTACTTCAAAGGCCCAACTGGGTATGGGTACTGGACATCTGACACTATAAACTCAGAACACTTCAGGAACTGAGGACATTCTACCAGGAAGAAGTACTGCTTTGCTGCCAGAAATGACTGCCACATTGCTGAACTGCTTTACTGTGTTGGCCTGCTGCTTCTGCCTGGGAGTAAGAAGGACTGGACCTGCATCTCTACATTCCGGAACCTAAGAACTCCTCAAGGGCATGTTGGCTTGCCATCTGTTTCTGAAGTCTCAGGGAGATCTAAGACTTCACTTTCATCTTCAACTTAGCACCTGGACTTCACTTTCTGTAAGGCTTGCTCTGCTAAGTGGTGCAATCTAATCCAGGGCCCTTGGAAGTGAGTTTAAAGTGCTGCATCTGCAAGAACCTGCACATTGACGCCACTATGATGAACAGAATCGACACATCGCCTGCTGCGAGATCAGGATTGACATATCACCACTACTGCAGGGACTGGGACCAGTGCATCACACTCAGAAGTGCTGCATCGCCTCCGGAATCCACGCTTTGGAACCAACGCATTGCCGCCACCACGTAGAGAAGATCAACTCAACGCCCCTCCAGCATGGATCAGCCCGGTGCAACGTCTTTGGAACTGCTGCACTCCAGAATCAGTGCTTCGTGCATAGAACTGACACCTCCTCACAACTGCCTAGAGAAATCCGGTGCAGCCTCTCAACTGCGCGGTGATCATTAGCACATCACTCAACTGCACCCTGCATTTCATCCTACGACAGTGATTAAGGTACTTTTGCTTGGCAGACCCTGCTTGGGTCCTATATCCGGCCTGTGGTCTATCGCTGGGGAGCTGAACTCTTGACTGTGTCCTCGTCCAACCAATTAACTCTTTGAGCGCTATTTGCTTTTAAGTGCCATTTTTACATTTAATCTTTAAAAATTCATATCTTGACTTCTACATATAGAATTTTTGTTGTTTTGATGGTCTTGTTTTATTATAAAATTATAATCTGTTTTTCTAAAGTGGTGTGGAGTCTTTTGTGGTGGTTTCACTGTTACTGTATTAAGTGTTGCACAAATACTTTGCACATTGTCTCTAAAGTTAAGCCTGCCTGCTCTGTGCCAAGCTTCCACAGGGTGAGCACAGGTTAATTTGGGGTGTGTACCTGACTTACCCTGACTAGGATTGTGGTTCCTGCTTGGATAGGGTATATATCTCTGCCAACCAGCAAGCTACTTTAGCAATCAGCATTTGCAGTGCAGCGACTGGTGCATCCTATCTTGGCAGGTACAGGGAACAGCTGAGCAGTCCTTCTTTGGTCCTCTCTCCTGTCCAGATATAATCAGAGGTCTGGATTCCAGGGGCTCCATATATATGCCCAAAAAATGCCATCAGGGGAAGTGGTAGTTCCTCCCCGTGTGGTGACGTGTTCCTGCAATATGTGGCATCTGGCTGTCCCAGAGTGCACTATTCTGACAACTCCCAAGATGGCTGAGTCTCACTCTCTTCCTAAAGGTTTGGCTTCAAGAGGGTTTATTCCCTCAGAAAAAAACAGTTTAGCAGCACGCCTCTACTCACTGTCCCTAAAACCAGCTCGTCTATCTCAACAACATATCAACACATCAGAGCCTCCTCCTCACTTCTTGAGTTCCACAAGAAGCTGAAGACCTGGCTCTTCATATAAGCACCTTGGTGACCACAAACCTACACTCTTGCCCAAGCTTCAGGATACCCTCTCGGGTGATAAGTGCGCTATAGAAATTAGTATAACATTACATAACATGACAAAGGAGTGTGTGTGTGTTCCCCATTTGCTCTTCACAGGTGGCTTCCCCTTTAAAGCTTGCCTTTTGGGCTCACACCCTGTGGGGCTTCCTGCCAAGGAGACGTGACACCCCTTCCAATGATAGGCCTCGATTTTCCCCCGCTCTTGGCAGCTGAATATAGTTCTCCCCAGGAGGGTAGAAGGCAGTCCTGTGGACAGCATTTGCGAATGGCCAATATAAGACTTGGGCAACAAAGTGGCAACTTTCTAAAGGTTGCATTTCTGAAAAAATTACATTAAATTTGGCATCAAGTCAGGTTTAATGCAATGATTAATTTGATTCCCTGAAATACCAACTTTAGTAGGCCTATTCAGAATTTAGCACAGCTGAGTTGTCAGGGTGTAACCCCGCTCTTGCCAATGGGCTTACTAACCTTTCCACAGCAAAAAAAACAATTTGGGGACATATACAAATACATATCTCACTTTTTATTGTACAGCACCCTGCCTTAGGTCTCGTTAGAGCTGCTGTAGGGGTGACTTATACTCACTAATGGCCGATTCTGATGCAGTTTGGAAAGCTTCCTGACGGAATGGGTTTGGGAATGGTTTCCAACCGAACCGGATCGGGAGAGTCCAACCGACCGAGTACGATGCATCTGGATGCTTCCAGAAATGATTTGGTTGGACTCCAATTGACTTCAATGGAACCTATAATCCTAACCGCATCTCTATCGGGCCCAAGGTGGGAATGCTTTCCTAACCACATTGTAATCAGGCCCTCGGTTGGAAAGGCACATTCCCGATCTGATTTGGACAGAGCAAATGCTGTTAGGAGGCTTTCCTAACTGCATCAGAATTAGGCCCTTAGATGTGAGGCTTGAGTTTTGTCATTAGTTTGAATGGCAAGGTTGAGTTAGGAGTTTAAAACTGCACTGCCAGTCTGCAGTGACAGGATGGGGGACACGTTTTCACCTGTCACAAGCAGGGAGGCACAACCAGTGCTGCAACCTTTGTGAGAAACATTAACTTACAGGCCATGGGAACCCCTTAGTACCATATACCAGGAACTTATAAGTAAGTAAAGTTATGCCTAGCCAATTTAACATGTACCTCCTTAAAGGTCAGAGCACATGCTCCAAGTCCTGATTAGTAGGGCTCAGGGCATTACAGAGCCATTACACCAGTGCCTAGTAGTCAAAATGGGGGCAAAAGTGGGATTGAACTTGCAAAAAAGCCTGTTCCCTCACATACATGGAAACCACCAACTCATTACATACATTACACTGGACTCACTGTGTGATGCTGTGAAAATTGGATCACTTTCTACCCTTTGGTACCAATGTGTATGATTGTTGAGAGGACATATGACTTTGTTCCTAACTATTGAACCTTGCTGGTTCCTATTATCCAGGGTGTTCACCCTTTTCACACTACTGTAATAGTTTATAGTCCAACCTCCTCTGTCTGCTTCTGTTAAATACATTGCCCCTCACCTCATCATTCAATCTGCCTATCATTCAGACAATGAGCTTCAGTGCAACTTAACCAAGTCTATGCCTTAAAGGGGTGGTTTAAAAAATAACTGTACTATTTTGCATCAATTAAATACTTCGGCCCTCTACGTGATTACGTGATTCTTGATTTGTATGGAACTTTATGGTTTTTACTCTATGCCTATGTGGCATCGATATTTACCTTGTAAAGCACTCTGATACCCGCAAGGGTCTTGTTCGCGCTAAATAAAACCCTCAAAATAAAATAAAATAAAGTAACAGCTTGTTTGATTCTTCCCTGTAGGAAAGTGCCCTTTTTGTATGGACACCCTCCCCACCCCTCCACACACACTCACACTTGTGCTCAAATACTGATGTTTATGAACCTGAAAGTGCACTGGAGCCTGCTTCTCAGAGCCAGTGCTCTCCCTAAAACTGATGTATGTAAATTGGTACTCCAATTGGAAAAGACTTTAACCCCTTATTGGTCCCTATTTACGGTACCATTGGTACCCTGGGCATGAGTGTTAAAGGGGTCACAAGGGCCTGAAGCACTGTTGGTGCCACCCTGAGTGACCCAAGCAAACTGATGACAGCAAGTCTGTCATTGCAGACTGCAGGAACACTGCAAACTGCTCGAACTTGACTTTGCCGTCACCATGTGTGAAAAAGTCAATGGACTATTTTAATAAATGCCAATCACCCCTTAGGAAGGCCTCCTGAGCCTAGGAGGAAGGGGGTATTATACTAAAAGTGAGGACATATTAGTGCAAGTTTATATACCCCTCGTCACCCCTGAAACAGATCTTGTGTCGAAGACGATGTGGCATGCACCCAGATGGCTACCTTAGAGGTTGCCCACCTGGTTGCCCCCGCCTTTCCTGTGCTCTTGCTGCCAGCCCACAGCTGCTGCCGCCAAGACAGGAATCGGAAGTCAGAAACAAGAGACTGGAGAGGAAGGAGGTGACACCTCCCTCTCTGACAGGATGGCTAGTAAAGTGGCACATCAAGGCGGTGAGCTTCAAAGCCTTCACTGCCTGTGATATGCAACCGGGCTGTCTGCTAAAGGAGGAAACAACCTTGAATTTGAATTTTGAATTTAAAAACATTTATAAAGCGCGCTTTTAACTAGCGGTTTCTTGGCGCTGGCCCCAGACCCACTTGCACCAGATGTCTTCAGGAGGTGTACACCCCCAGAAGGTTAGCCACACCACCAGAGTCGGCTACATGCTCTGTACAGCTAAGAAAGGTTTCTACCATTTTTAAAAGAGGCAGAATAGAGGTTTCTGCGTTGAAAAGGAGACACATCTCCCCAGATGTGGTCACCTCAGGGGCGGATTGGCTGCAGGAGATAGTAGCCCATTGGCTACTATCACATCCCTAACGTCCCAAGATCTAGGATTTAAGGGCTACCCCTGACACCAGAAATAATTCTGGTGGTAGAGACACATGCAGATCCACATTCACAGTATGGAACCACGCCAAGGGGCGCTAAAATAGCAGTCATACACCCATGTTGGCTATGCGTACGACGGCCCTGGCCACTCCCCTCACAAACTGAGTGGGAGACGACAAAGCAACATGTCCAAGCTCCAACCCGCTGCCTGCAGTGACATGTCTGCATCCGATGTACACAGCACAATGTAATGTCGTAGGGCCCAGGACCCTCATGCATACAACAAGACCACAGGGACACATGCAGATATCAAGTTGAACTGGTTACAGCCCCTTTATTGGCAGGCCAAATGTACAGTGACTCCTGTGCTGGATGTGTGTGCGGTGAGTGTAAGCCATTCCGCACGGAATGTCTTGTGCTGGCAAACACTTGAACATTGGACACCAGTGCAATGGAAACAGAAAACACATGCATAACAGAGTCAACTGCTGAGCAACATGTAGTGAGCCGGAGAAAGTCCAGAGGACAGCCAACATGCAAACAGAAGTGTCAGTGAGTTGCAGTGCACTGGGGTTGGGACACAAGAGATGAGAGCGCTCATGTGAAGAAGAAGTCTCGGATTGTGTCCTTTCGATATGTTCCCAATGCAGATGCAGTAGGGTGTGTTGACCTGCATCATCTTCCCCATCAACATCTCAGGGCCCCCACACTGTTTGAGGTGACATAGCTGTGCAACCCCTCCACAGCACAAAACACAATCAGCAACGGACAATGGCCTGCAGTACACTGAGTCACTGACACCTGGAGGGCTGAGAAGGGTATCAGGCCGTTGATGGCATCCATGACAGGCCTGAGCCACTGCGTAAGTCTGCCAGGACCACCATTTCAACTCTGGCAGATGGCGGTTGGAGATGGTCCTTGCGGTGGTGGCGTGTGCCTCCTGCGGTGGTGCGATGTCCGGGCCGGTCTGGACTCGCTTTGGTGTGTGAGCCCTGGCGGGATGCATTTGGGCCCAGAGCCTGCGTACAGCGCAAGGCCACAGAGAAAGGGTGTTGATGACCTCAAAGCCTATGCTTCAGGGGCCATCCAATGTCCCCGGAGTAGGGGTGCCGGACCTGACCAGCACAAAGTTAGTGGCCCTGGATGCACTGCGGATGGCACAGGCACCCAGTCACAGGACGGTGGCTTGCGGTGCAGTCAGATGAGCCATGCGACCAGAGCAGGTCACCATCAATGTCCGAGGTGTATGTTGCGGAGGGTTGCGGGGTACAGTGGAAGGTGCCCTCCAGGCCACGACGCCGAAAGGTTTGATTTTATCAGGAAGCAGCAAAAGGAGGAGTGGAATGCGACAGCCTCGTTGCCACCACCAATTCGGTATCAGCCAAATGAGTATGAAAACTGCCCCCTAGTCCATAGGCTCATCCGCCACCAATTTTGACCAGAGAGTGTCCATGAATGTTGGGGAACAGACTTAGTGGCCCCGGGGCTGGGAGGGATGTAGTCTGTGATGATGCCGGTACACTTATATGAACTCCGCCATTGCTAAATCATGACTCTGTGACCTACTGCACCGCAGTGTAGGCCAGAGGCAGCGGTCAGCAGTGGCCCACAGCCACGTGTCATTGGCTCATGATGCACAGCGCTAGTGACAACATGGCAGTTGTGGGTAGTGTACGAACACCTCCAAAACAATGATCCTTTTCTCTCTGCCAAAATGCAAGGCGTCTTCCTCTTACGCTTCTCCTTGCGTGCAATGATATCTAATCAGCCTTTGCATATTCGATGTTCAGTTCCAAATTTGTGACCTATGCGAACGCAGCCTAGGCCGAGAGCAGTGTAGGCTGGTGGCAGTGGTCAGCACGAGCCATTCACCGAATATCGCCGGCATAGGTTGGTGGCCCCACCGGCCTGCGTAGTTCAGGTTCAGTGGCACCACGTGTTCGGTCACCTCCGTGACTGTGACCGTGTTTTCGTCCAAACTGAGCCGCATCTTCCTCTTACTTCTCTCTGTGCGACCACTGGTGTGGACTTTGCTATTCGTGATTCGCGACTAGGTGCTGGATGTGAGAACTACTGTTCCACAGAGTAGTCCTGGTCCCTCATCCAAGTGTCGCCGGATGGCGTTGAACAGGGTTTATGGCAGCACATGTCGCCGGCTGGTGTTGAACAGGGTTTATGGTAGCACATGTCGCTGGCTGGCGTTGAACAGGGTTAGTGGCACCACGTCTTGCAAGATGTCCATATGGAACTATGCCTCAAGGATCGAAGGGAGTCTGGTGCTGTGGCCGCTGCCCCGATTTGGGGTCACTGCCATTCAAAAGCCAGGACACAGTTTCACATATGGGACCCACTGGGCCACAGAGGACCACGGTAGGATATGTCAATGAGAAAGGAGTAATGTGGGCCAGTGTGGGGGGGCGGGCAGTGATGGTCTGAAAGTCTGGCAGGGTCGCGGGCCTCGGGTTTGGAGCTTACACAAACACGTGGTGGGTCCTCCTTGACACACGCCGGTGTCTGCTGTTGATCAGTGTGGCCTGGCTGCGCAGGGTAGGACCTGACAGGTTTGTGGTCCGGCGGCCCAGGTTATGGCAGGCACAGAGGATCTCAGGCAACTCGGCTAACGAGCATGGCATCGGCCTCATGGCGGGGTGGGAGGCGCCGCCCTGGCAGAGACGTTGGGCTTTCCGGAAGAGGACCACGCCCAGGGCTATGTGCTTTTTATTCACACCACTACGCCGGGCCATCCCACTCTACTCACATTTACGGGGGGTAACAGACAACATTTCAGCGAGGCTGGGATGACATGGGTGCGTCCACTGCCCTCCATACTCCAGAGGTTTATATCGCCGTGGATTTGGTTGTGTTCTGCATACTGCGGTCTGTCCAGCACATCGTTGCCACTCTTGGGTCTACTGCATCCTTCAAACATGCCTGGTTGCCACCTCTCCCCACATTCGGATATTGTGTGGCTGAGGTGCCATGCTGTTGATTAGTCATGTTCAAGGCTTGCCCAGGTTACCATTGTAAGTTGTTCTATTGTGTCTGGTGAGTGGGCATGTTGTTGTGCATGTTGATTGTGAATTTGTGACGTGTGCATTGCCAGAGTTGTGGATTGCATGGTTGTGGAGTTGAGATGAGTGGAGTGTTAATTGGGAACTTGCCAAGTGGCGGTGCATTTCCCTTGGTGCCATCCTGGGAACGCTGGTTGCTGATGGACTGTTGGAGGATGTAGGGATAATGCACACTGGCTGTGTATTTGGAGGCGACATTCGTGAAGGTCCCACAGTGTTCGGATGTTGCCTGCACATTGATGTATGACATGTGCTTCCTGTTGCACTGATTGCGTGCTGCGTCACCAGGGGGCAAAGGTGGAACATGTGTACAGTGGATTGCCCCCAGTACGTGCATGCATCCGGCTATGGTGTATGGTCCTTTGTTGGTCTCCGGCGGTTCCTGCGCATTGTGTTGGACGTATGGGGCCTTGGGTGCTAGGGTGATGGTGATGTCCAGGACAGGTGTGGAGGACTTGGATGTGGATGGCTGTGAGACTCCTCCGACTCTGTCAGGTGTTGGTTGGAGTGTGTCAGGGGCCGACAGGTGCAGCACAGCCAGCCGCTTGGTGTGGGGTGGAATGTTGGTTGTCCGCTGTGTTGGTGCAGTTGGCCTGTTGGGCAATGATGGCCAGAATGTAGTGGTCAGTGACATTATCAGGGGTTGGACCTGTGAGGCAGTTGCATTTCCTAGGGTGCCGATGTCTTTTTCTGCGCTGTGGTGGTCCGGGTGCGGGGGGCCGGGTGGGTGTTGTGGCTCTCTTGGGTGTCCGGGCTGCATGGCATCTGTTGCATCTGTTGCCCTTCCGATGGCGCCCTGGGTTGTGCTCCCTTTTGTGGTGCAGGCTGTGGTCCGACTTTCCACCAGGTCAGAGCAGGTCAGAGCAGGTATTAATTTCCTGCTGCTAAAACGCCTTATTGCGTGTTTTGTCTTCTTATCGCCGATCTAGCTGGTTGTTGTGAATGTTGAGGTGTTGTGTTTTCGTGGCTTTTTGCACCGGAATGCCTTCTCTGCATCTCATTAGCGATGGTTGCGGAGGTCCTCTGTGGCTATGCTTTTGCGGCTGCTATCGCAGGAAAACTGGTGCTGTGGGCTGTTAGCACCAGCTTGTGAATGGTGGGGTGAATTTATCACTACTTTGACTGTGCTAAAGTGCCGTTAATTTGGCGATAGCTCCTTGTGAATATGCCCCAGAGTCTTTTTATTATATGGCATGACATACCCATATATTGTGCAAAAGAAAGTCAAAATATATTGTGTAAAAGAAACCTTAAATAAGTACAAATAAATTCCATTGAAGGAGCCAATACTGCTACGAGCAGGAATTTAAACATTGCATCACTTATCCCTATACGCATTAGTTAGGTCATCAGATCACGCACAGATGGGCAAATAAGTCTTTTTCATAAATAGAATTGTCCTAATACATGGCATGACATGTCCTAATAAATGGCATGATATGCCTATATATTGTGCAAAAGAAAGCCAAAATATGTACAAAAACATTTTACTTAAGGAGCTAATGTCGCTATGAGTAGGAATGAAAAAATGGCGTCACTCATTGGTAAGAATGTTAGATACGTCATCAGGACGTGTACGGAACAAGATAAAATGGAGGTGCTTCGCGGCGGCTCATTCATTTATGAACCACAACCGAGAGAAGGCACTGGGAGTATCGGAATCCATCAGAGTAAAGAGGTGAGTGCCATAAAGAGCCGCGTGATAGAGGCTTTAGCTTTTTTTCCAAAAAGAAACCAGATTGGGTGGCCTATATATATGTGTTACAGCAAACGAATGATGGGCGGAATGCTGACAATGCAAACATTCTTCCCCAGTCAAAAGATCTGGGTTAAATCCATTGTTCTTTTGCCCACTATGCCTCTCCAGTTTGGACCCAGCCATATGCAAATCAGTCTTGACCCTGTGCCCCATGGGACCTGGCTTGGCAGTTTCGGCTGGGGTGGCATGGTGAGCAAAAGAATGATGGATTTAACCCAGATCTCTTGACTGGGGGTGAATGTTTTGATTTGTTCTGCATTCCGCCCATCAATAGTGTGTCTTTTGTCTTATATATGTGGTGATAATCGTGGCTCAAATCCACCTGAGCGACTTACCTCACTCATATACCATTACCATATATAACAAGCCAGCCTGGCAGTGGAGAAGAATTAGTAATATATTTATTTGGCCATAATATTCATCTGCAGATGGGCCCCGTCAGGTCTACACCCCAGGGAGTGCACCGAAAGGACTGCCCCATCCCATCACGACAATACATTATAACATAGCATGGCAGAGTAAAACCACGCCCAGACTGGAAAAGTACTGGGCTCAGCAGAGGGTGAATAATGAACTCACACACCAGGCATCTGCACCTGCAAGGGCAACATTATTATCTTTACTCCAAGGCCACGGAGCCGAGACTCTGCTTCTCCAGAGCATGGAAACATTGCTGCTCATAAAGGAGGGGGAAAACCGTACTATGATACATAGGAACTGCAGAGCAAATGTCAGCATCAGAAGTCTCTCTGCCATTGACAAGCTCCTCTCTCTTATAGGAAAGTATACAGAAATATCAATAATGGGAACCTAACCAAGGGAAAGCAATGTACTACAACAGGTCTCCTAACTTAGAAGACAAAAATAGGACAAAAGCTTACACATTACAGAAACAATTCTATCCATCTGAAGCCTGCATATTACAAAAATAGCTCAGTGGGTTGCAGCATATGAATAATAAGCTGTAACTGCATATTGGTTAGACACATTAGGCTAACATATTCACAACATCATTAGGACATTCTGTAACAGGGAAATTACAATCTATCAGTGGGCACTATTCATGTAAAAAATAGTTAGTATTCCATAACTTTACCGCAAATGGGGAGAATTGATTATTGCTGCGAAGGAGACTATTGCAGTATGGGTGATATATGAAAGCATTACATCACAGTATTATTGCGCTCCTATTTTATCATGTTCCTTAAGGGCTCTCAACTGGATGGCATCAAAACTATGAAGACATTGGTGTATTAACCGGGCATATGTAATTTTGGCCAATGTCGCGCTACGATTGACATTACAGAATTTGTAGACAGAAGGGCTAAACATTCCCGGATCAAACTAAATTTGAAATAGCACTGAAGAACGGGGATTGTAACTTGCAGGGCTACAGTTGTGGATAGCTTTTAAAGTATTTGAGACACTATACATTTGCGCATAGATATAATCCTATAAATTGGCTTATATCTTCTCACGTTCAGCTACGGAAACGCGATCTGGGTGCCTATGAGAGGGGGTAAATTGAGAACCGCAACTTTCAGTACTTGAGATGAGGTGCAATCACCCTTAATTCAACTCTTAGATCTGAACATTAATAAAGATGGTAGATCAACTACAAATGTGAGGATCCCAATGAGGTGTTCCGGTTTTTATCAAATATTAAAAATATATAAGTGATACTCAAATTGAAATCACTCTGTGAGGTCAGATGAAAATATACTCCATAGAAAATATGGTGGTTCTATTTACTATAAACATAAGTAAATTAACAATGTCAATAAATTCAGTATAGCAGGATGGTGGGGTTAACATACCATGTAATCTCCCCCACTATATAGGGAGCAGTGAAATTGGACTATCATAGAAAAAATCTACCTATTTTCATCAAAATTCACCAACTCCTATAAAAGGTCAAAACAGCTGGATTTAATAAAAGTGGTCTATTGAGTAATAACTACGATATACAATATTTATTTATTTATTTTTATCTATTTATTTAAAAGGTTTTATATAGCGCTGGCTAGACCCGGAGGTATCAGAGCGCTTTACATGGGTATCAGACAATAAATTGCAGGTTACTTCTTTACAAAGGTTACACAGTTATTAGAGCATGGCAATTTTAGTCACAAGTAAGGTTGAGACAAACAAAAAGGAACATATAGGTAGGGGAAAAAGCTGACAAGGGGAGATATTCCGGGGAGTGGTAAGAGCAGGGGAAGTAGACATAGAGTGGAGGAGGGAAAGAGGAGGGGAGGGTTAGAGACACAGCATGGCAAGAGGAGGCGGAGGGTGACAGGGACACAAACAGATAGGCGAGTCAAAGCTGTGCCCAAATTCCAGAAGCTGTGATCCCAGGGGGAGTGGTATCATTGCAAGAGGCTCCCTAAGCGCAGTGGGCTCTCTCAGAGGGGTCTCTGAGACTCCAAGGCCTACTTTACTGGATCCTTCCCCTAAAAGGGGAGAGGGAGTGCTTTGGCAAAGGGTGCCATACCATACCTCAATTGTGATTGGCTTCCTTGGCGCTGTGGACTATCTCAGCGGGTATGTTGAGACTCCAGCGTATATCTTGGATCTTTCCCCAAAAAGGGGCGAAGGAGTGCTTAGTCAAAGGGCAAAAAAGGACAGGAGGCTAGGTCGTGAAGCGGGCAAGGGGAAAGATTACATAGCTACATTTTCAACCACAAGTTATTTCCACCTGAAGCCGAGCTGTCTAGCTGGGCTCTTAGCAAGAGCTGAAGGCTAAAACAGTAAACGGGTGCACAATGTTACCCACATGGCAACAGTGTCAAGAGACAGAAAGTATATAAAGCATTATGCATGGTTGAAGCAGCCATGCTGACAAAGCAGATTCCAGGCACCAATACCCCAAGCCGTAGGTTACTCAAGTGTACTTTCTGCAACGACTACGTATACGCACAGGCTTATGTAGCCTCACCACATATGCAACTGTGGAAGTGTATCCTGCAAGGTTTGTCTACTCAGTCAGGGTCCGAGGACTCTGAGAAGTCGTAGGAATATACAGGAAGCAGCTCAGCAAACGAAGGGCTGTGAACAAAGCTGGCTCTTCAACTGCGTGAAAGGATGGGTCTTCTTTATTGTTTTAGCAATTCTTGAAGCACCATTTATCTACTCCTTTTGATCTGGAAAAACATTCACTTGAGTTTAGTTGTACCAGTGAGTTGAAATAGTGAGTACATAGGAGGTGGTGAGTGTCCTATGCTGACTGTTTTTAAATGTTTTTGAACAAACGGTATGTGAGAGGCTTGTTTCTTATTGTTCTAAGTAAGTTCCCAGTTTGGGAGGATTGGAGCACTTATAAGTTGGAAATCAAAAATGTAATTTGTTTAAATCGTGGTGTTTTATAAAATGCTTAAATTATTTTAAATAGTTGGAATGAGCAAATCTCTGTCGATGATAATAAATTTCGCTGAAGTGATATGTATTTTTCTCTTTTTATTTTATAATAGGTGTGATTAATGATTGAAATGAGATCCATTTACAAAGGAGAAAATCTTTGGGTCCTGAAGAAGGTGGCCCTATTGTGATTGTGCCACCGAAACGCATCGACGCCTAGTGTTTTCTTTGTGTTAAATTTGGCAAAGTCAGCAGTTAGTCCTAGATATAAATAATCGTAAATCATACGTTCTTATATAGCGCCTTTCACCGTAAGGTCTCAAGGTGCTTGCTTTAGGAACCCGTCCTAGCTTTTCCCTCCGAGATAGCCCCTACTGGGCATCCCCAAGGTGAAAGCCAGGCATCCCATCGCAGTGGGGCCGTTGTGGAGATTAAGCAAGCTATTGCCCAGAGTTGCAGAGCGTGAACCCATGATTTGAGTAGGCACCGAGGCGAGAATTATCGAGTCCGTGTACATTTTGAGCTCAAGACCCTGCCGCGTCGGGGATTGAACCCTGGTCTGACCTATAGATAGGGAATCTATACCCATGCTTTGTGCTGCCTATATTGTGTCAAAATTAACATTTATAAGACACATTTCATTGTCTTGATGAACTCTCCTTTTTAGATATACAAATAATTTCATTTAGGAATTAATGTGTTTGTATTGAAAAAATTGACGTGTGGAATCAAAATCTGTGCATTTTTATGTTCATTAATTTTTTTTTACATTTATTTGTTTTTATATATGCTTTAAACATGCTAAGTGGAGTGATAATTCTGACGAGTATTAATGTGGTCGCATACCTAGCATGAATCGTCTCCTGTAGGTCTTTCCAAAGGAAACATTTATTTTTAACCTCTAAGTTACCGGGAGCTCCATCCCTTTGTTTTCCAGAGCCCCTCTCCTTGGTTTCAAGGTAGAATTTCCTTTAGCATGCCAGTGAGAGCTCTTTGATCTGCCAGTCAGGCTATTATCCAAGTTAGGTGATTTAGAAAGGTTAATTATGACTGGTCGCTTCTTCACTTATCTGATTGCCTTTCACTGGAACACCCTTGCATTTTATTTGTGCTCCACATCTGTTCTTATTACATTTCCCAGATTTTGTAAAGCTGAGTGTTTCCTGTCTGAAGTTCTCTGTATTTGGTTGTTGGAGTGGTGTTTGGGCTAGGATGGTTGTCTAGCTCCCTTATATCTCTTTGAGGATGATCGTGCACTTTATAAATGTCATAAATAAAAATTAATAAAGTAACTTAAAAAACAATGACTTTCTATGCATCACAATAAACAATACAGGCATAAAACAAACACACAGACATAAAGCAGATTCTGAGGAAAAGGCAACGGCCATTTTTCTTATCCAGTTCATCATTGTTTTACTGCCACCTTTAAGTATGGATAAATCCGTCTATCAACCTGTAACAAGGTACCAGTGGGAATACCATTCAATGTGAAAAGAACGGGGTGCACCGGTACTCCAGCCTATACCTTCCCACATCAGTGGGAACCTGCGGGTCAGAGCATGCAACTCAGGGAGTTGGCCGAACTGGATGTTAAGCCACCCTTTGCCCACCGTGTGTATAATAAACTATGTAAATGTTCTCATGTGTTACAACAAATGAAAATAGATGTCAAGGTCTTCAGAAATTCCTCAGCACAGGGCCAATGGGACAAAAGCTAGATTTCAGAGATCAGCTTAGTTTAGTGTATTATTTGTAATGTGCAAGCAATGTCAGGGTCTAACTTCATGGATCAACAAACACGACATGCAACAACTCACATCAACTTCCAAGCCATAGGTACTCAGGGGCAGATTTACAAGGCCCTTGCTCCACTTTTGCGTCACTTTTCCCATGTTAAAAATGAAGCAAAAGTGGCGCAAGGGCCTTGTAAATATGCCCCTCAGTATCATAGCAAACTTCTTAGTGGTGTTAAATGGCTACTCATTGGAAATGACTTCAAACCTGTAGAATAAGACCATCTGGCTCATCCCTCCGCACTGCTAAAAAAGGTATATAATGAAACAGGGAAGCTGACCATATCACTAGGCCTGGGTGAGATTTATGTAACACCAGTGTAATCTTACTTAATTTATCGGACATCCAATGTGGGGGTGGATGTCCCACTTAGGTGGATGTCCCACTTACTGCTTGTAGCAGAATGTCCAGAATAAGTCCAATATTCAGAATCCTCACATAGGTAACATATTCTTGCAATGACACTAAACAGAACTCATTTTCATGGTCTGCGGAATACTGACAACGTAGCATGGACTGACACTCCTGCTGCGAATCTGGATAGCCCTTCTTCTTAGAATATTCTTCTGAAGTGGTTATCTTCACCCCGTCTAGACATGTTATAAACAATGATCTTGACTGCCACTTCTTCTGCAACACCGGCACACCAATGCACCACACCGCCACCACCCTGCTGGCGACAACTGCGCCCGACAACTGCTCTGACTCCTGCTCAAAGCCCGATCCCTCTGAAAGCATCCAGCCAAGATATGGGACACTATCCTCATCATGGACATCGTCTTCCTCACGGAGACCTGGCTTAACTCAGCCTCCGCATCTGACATTTCCAAGGGCCACACCCCTCAGCTACAAGATCGTTCACCGCGCCAGTATTAACAAACACTGAGGCGGAATCTCCATCATCCACAAGAAATCCATCCACTGCACCTCCACCACAGATGAACACACTTCAATCATGGAACACGTCAACTTCCAGCTCAGAATTGATGGCAACACTACCATCAAAGACACCCTAGCCTACAGACCCCCAGGACCCTCACCCTGACTTTTGCAATGCCATCCCAGATCACCCCCTAATCCATCGACACCCAACACTACATTTTCCTCAGTGACCTCAATTTCCACCTCAAAGACTCAAATGATGCCAACACCATCAAACTTCTGGACAGCATGAACAGCATCAGCCTGACTCAGATAGTCACCGACCACACGCAGATCACCGTAAACACACTGGATCCCATCTTCACCACCAGCAACAGAGTCATATACAGCCATACCACCAAACTCACCTGGACAGACCACGCAATCATTCTCTTCACCTACACAACAGCCCCCAGCCACATCACCCAACCGCTCAGCACATCACGCTGCAGCTGGAACAGAGTATCCAAGAGCCAATAGACAGATTCCCTCAATTCCTCCCACAACACCTCCTCGAACGTTGAACAAGCTGTTGAAAACTTCACAACCTGGATCACCAACATAGCCAACAGAGTCACCCCAGCAAGCTCACCAAACTCAACAGACCCTCCAGACAAGCCGGCAGGTACACCCTGGAGCTGAGAACCTCCAAACGCTACTGCAAACAATTGGAAAGTAGATGGTGCACCACCAAGGAGCCCGCCAACCAGACCACTTTCAAGATTTCACTCAGCCACTACCACAAACACATGAAAGGCACCAGAAGTAACACCATAGCCAACTGCATCGAAGCCAGCGCCAACCACAGCAAAGAACTTTTCAGCATCGTCATGAAGTTCTCCAAGCTTTCAGAGACCAATAACATCATCCCCCCTCCCAGGAACTTCACAACACTCTAGCCGACTTCTTCCATGACAAAATCTCCACCATATACAGATATTTCGAACCACAGCTGTCAACACCTTCAGCCTCCTAGACCCCACAGACTCTCCTGTTTACAACAGAATCACCAGCTGGAACCAGCTCACCACACAGAACACCGCTGATGTTTTGCGATGTGTCCACTCTGGATCTCTCATAGACCCCTGCCCACACCACATGTTCAACCTCAGCAACAGCACCATCAGCAGCAAGCTCACAGACTTCTTCAACACATCCATCGCTTCAGCCACCTTTCCAGATGACTGGAAACATTCCGAGATTAAAGACCCCTCCTCAATAAACCTTCCACCAACCCCAACAAGCTCAAAAACTACCAACAGATCTCCCTGTTCCCCTTTCCTGCCAAAGTCATTGAAAAGGCCATCAACCAGCTACTCACAGACTACCTAGAGAACAACAATCATCTAGACGCATCACAATCCGGATTCCGCTCGTACCACAGCACAGAAACTGTCCAGATCGCTACCAAGGATGACATTAGAGCCCTCCTGGACAAAGGAGACTCAGCTGCCCTAATCCTCCTAGACCTCTTGATGGCTTTCGACACAGTCTCCCACCAGACCCTGATCAAAAGGCTCCATCAGATCGTCATTCAAGACAACTCCCTTAAATGGATCGCATCCTTCCTCTCTGGAAGAACTCAAGAGAGTCTACTTCCCTCCCTTCATCTCGGAGTCAAAGAAAATCATCAGCAGTGTCCCCCAAAGCTCATCCCTCAGCCCCATCCTTTTCAACACCCACATGATCCCCCAGGCCAACATTGTCAGAAGCCACAGACTGAAATTTATCTCCTACAGGGATGATACCCAGCCCGTCCTCTCCATCTCCGAAGACCCTTCCACCACAAAGGCAAAGTTCCACCTCTGCATGACTGGCATCGCCAACTGAATGCAAGACAACTAACTCAAAATAAACACAGACAAAACGGAAGTTCTAATCTTCAGGAGCACCACCTCACCATGGAACAATCACTGGTAGCCCGCCGACCTTGGTCACACCCCCACAGAACAAGCCTGGAACCTCGGAATCATTCTGGACAGCAAACTCACTATAAAGAGCCAGATCAATGCAGCCCCCTACGCCTACTTGCTTACCCTTCAAATGCTCCATAAAATCTTCAAATTGCTCCCTGTATCCACCAGACATACCATCACCCAAGACCTCGTCACTAGCCGCCTGGACTATGGCAACATTCTCTACGCCGGAATCACTTCACAACTCTTGAAGAGACTGCATACCATCCAGAACTTTCAACAACAAGAGAAATGCCAGTACTGATTACCATTCAATCACCCATTTACATCATGATCATATAACCCAATTACTATGATCAATTGAATATCTTCTTGGGCATAAATACAGTAATACAGACAACTGGTTCTTTCACTCCACAGAAGAAAGGAAACAAGAAAAGAAAATCTTGTGTCAGGCGGAATTGTCCCTTCTTGATTAGGCAAAGTTCAAAGTAAGTGAACCATTGTTGCGTGGCACTAGTACAGCCTTTCAGTTTTTGAGAAATCCAATTAATGTTGGGTTTTGTTCTTTGTCATAGATTGATTTAAATTGCGGCATTCTACAGGTGTCTTTTTGAATCAAGGTTCATTGAGTGAACATAGGAGATGGCGGTAAAAAATTGGGTTGTTTATTGAATGAATGAGATGAAAGTGTGAAAGTGTTGATAAGCACTGTTTTGTTAACCATATTTTTTTAATTTTCAGCTCTTTTTTCGTTCTGTGTCCTGAGGAGAACCCTCAAAGAAACCTGTCAGTGTTTGAAATGCGTCGGCAGCTTCTCTCTTAGCCAAGTAAGTGCTTAATATCTGTGTTAACACTATTGCTCACAATTAAGAAATTTTGAAAAGGTTTTTTTTTTAAACATGGTGTATGAGCCCCGTAGGGTCACTATTTAGCGATTGCCCCTGCTAACACATGTGAAGTTTCCTCAGTTAGGTAGCTGTCAGGTATTATTGCAGTTTAAACTGTACAGAACCTGAGCATACAATCATGTTTGTTATGTGTTCTACATGTATCATATATATGTTATGTAATTTATATGGTTGTTAAATTTTTGCATTGTGTACATTTTTTGATTCCTGTGTATGGTAAAAAGTAATGAAACCTTAAAATTTATTACGTTTTCAAGAATTTCCAAAAGCAAACTTCTTTCAAATAAAAATTGTTTTTTTAATAAAGTCAATTGCTGATAGTAATTAGGTTATGTGATCATGATGTGAATGGGTGATTGAATAGTAATCAGTACTGGCATTTCTCTTGATTAGTATTTATGGCAAAGCCTTACTGATTGTAGGCCAAACCCCTTCTTGGTATGATACCATCCAGAACTCAGCAGCCAGACTCATCCTCGACCTCCCCAGATGGACCCACATCACCCCCCACTTGAAGGAACTCCACTGGCTCCCCGTACACAAGAGATGTCAATTCAAGATCCTGATGCACACCTATGTAACCTTGCACAACCAAGGACCAGCGTACATCAGCACCACTTGAACTTCCACTGACCCTCCAGAAACCTGCACTCTGCCTCTCTCTCTCTCAGCCACACCCCTGCATCTGCCACAGCAGCATCGGAGGTCGTTCCATCTCCTTCCTCGCAGCAAAATCCTGGAACAGCCTCCCCATCCACCTGAGGACATCTCCCTCCCTTCAGAAACTCAGAAAAGGACTCGAGATCTGGCTCTTCAACTGAGAGCAGCCTGGACCCAGCGCCTGGATACATTCTGGATAACCAGTGCGCTATATAAATCAGGATGATTGACTGAAAACCATCTCTAGACTGGGATCACTCCCACAGAAAAGTTCCAGTGTCCTGCACCTCAAGCTGGTGCAACATGCCTTTTAGCAGAAAGACCCCTACTAGAGGCTGTATTACTTTATAAATCACACCGACTTGGTCTTACATCACACCCATCACTGAACCAAGTTCAATACCTAACACCACCAGTGAACAAGGTGGACGATCATCCCCTGTCTAGGTAAAACGACCACCTTATGCAAAGAAGATCCCAGAAACCATGCAGCACATTTTTGCTCTCTTCAGAATGTGTTCCACAAGATCACATTTCAAACGCTACCTGTTCAGTCACACATCGTGCGCAAGATAAGTATGTGCCGCGGGACATGCTTTAATCAAAATACTAGGGTCCTCATTTATAAAAAGTGTGTGAAAGCAGTGATAAAACACTTTTCAGTGCGCCCTCCTTGCGAATGGAAGGATGCGCCATATTTATTGTATGGTGCACTATGTCATAAGGAATGACAGATAAGTCAGGAATACTGACGTATCTGTCGACGTAGAACCCACGCATTGCTGGAGTTGTGCCGTGCAGCAATGCATGGGAGAAGCCTATTCCCATTGCACTGCGTCACCCTTACGCCTGCTGTGAAGCAGGCCTTAGGTTGTGATGCAGTAGTGTCCTAGAAGTGGCGCAGTGAAATCTGATAGATTTCACTGCACTACTTCTACGGGGCTTTTTCACGTGGGAACACCTCTGCATACATTATACCTAACACTGGTATAATGTAGTACAGGCATTTACTTAGATACATCACTTTGTAAATATGGCGCAACGTGGTGCATTATTTACGCAAAGCTGTGTCCCCAAAAGTGACACAATGGCGCTATAAAGGGTCACAAGGGCCTCATAAATAAGCCCCAAATTGCCCTCAAATAGGATTCCCATGTTCCAACACTTGATAACCCTTCTTCATAGGAAAACATTCAAACGGGATTGTTTTCATACTGTCTAGACGGATGTATGACATTACAAAGCATGGCTTTACAACGCATGGCTATAGAACGTGGTTTTTACATCGCAATCCATTACAACGCATAGCGCTTTGGGGTGCTGGATAGTGAAAAGTTTAATTTACTATTCCAACACCAGTCCCCGTGGACACTAGGAAAGGTGTTGGATAGTAAATTAAACGTATTCCCTATCCTAGAGCGCCCCCCAGCGCAATGCGTTGTAATGGTTTGCGTTGTAATGACCGCGTTGTAAAGGCACTGCGTGGTAAAAGTTGCTTTGTAAAGGTTGTTCACCGTCTAGACATGACACCAACAATGTTCTTGGAAACCATCCCTAGATTGGGATCACTCACACAGACTTGGGCTTACTCACACCCATCATCACAAACAAATTTGTCAACCAAGGTTTCATTATTCTTGGGGAAGGTTTGTGGGTTTATTGGAGGCTTGAGTAAAATCTAAATTACACCTTTGAAAATCTGTGAAATGTGTTAGATTTCGCATTTTTGTGTCGCATTTTTGTGTCTTGTTTTGCTTAGGGGAGACTGGTTCAATCAGAAATAGGCTCTTCAAGGGGAAATTTCTGTTTGAACAAGTCTCCTCACAGTGACAGTAAACTCCGTGACTTTCAATATGTCAGTTGTGAACTCATTTGAAAGTTTCATGCAAGATACCGGCAAGCAAGAATTCATGTTCTTTGTGCAATTTTCTCAAAATGTAAAGAAATTCCACAAGAGAAAAGTTGCACAAATTTGCATTTCCATAGTCTATTATATAGAGGGAATAACCTTAATTTTACTTTGAAAAATCTAGTGTGATGAACACAGTGTCAAGAACTCTAAAATTCAACTGCTGGGACATAAATACAAACTAAGGTGAACCAGTGATAGGCCTGTCGAACGTACTGCGAGTAATAAAACCGAAAAATGAGATGTAAGGCTGGCAGGCAGTTCCTTTGTGCGTCTTGTTGCCATGGCCCATTTTCCCTGACCTGGATTTTTCTTGTAATTTGCTGTAACCTAAGGAGACACAGTCAGCCCTGTCTAGGAGGCAGTTCTACTGCCCACAATTTTCATTTTCAGAGTGCGCTGAAGTGAAAGGTAATCAGGCTCCACAGAAGAAAATCCCTTGAAAAGGCATCATTATTAGGTAGTTTATATTCTAAACTTCTCCTGCCCCCTCTGTGCAAAACATAAAGGGACACACCAATTACAAATGTAATAAATACAAAAAAGCTCCTCACACCTGCCTAACTTCTCCAGGACTTGCAGCTGCAATTCCTGAGGTCAGGGTGTGGCAAACAAGGCTGCCAAGTGCCCAGGTCTAACAAGCCCTCTATTCTATTTAGTCTCCTATCGGTGACTATTCTGACGTGCAGTGACAGTCCCTGATATCAAACGAAGACACAAAACCATCCACGTTTACCCAAGGAAGGGTAGAGCAGAAGCCTGCAAAATGCCTGACCAACAAGGCGGCGGCCTGACCAACATGGCATCTGCCTGACCTTTGTCGCCAGCTCGAGCACTTCAGCCACAGATGATGCAAGGCATGTACATCTGGCAAGAGAAGGATTGCTCGGAGACAACAAACTTCAGCATTGCCTCTAAATTGTACAGTAATTTGCACTCAAATGTTGCTTTATGGAATGACTACCTTCTTGAGAGAGTTGCTTTGTCAGTTTTTAGTGCAAAAAAGATGTTACGTGGAAAGGGGGTATTTCCCTATTCGAGAACATTTACCAATGAAATATTAAGAGTTTGGACGTGTCAGTCAGCACTCCCCAGTGACTCTGGTGACCATGGATGGCCCACAATTGTGCCAAGCATTCTGTAATTCATTGAAAACACATTAAATCAAACATTCGCTCTTCAGACTTTGTGGAATATGTATAACCTTCAACAATTCTGTATGATGGATCAAGTGTGAGAATCATTTCCACATTAAAAATCTCTTAATCCTTTAAGACCTACAGGAGATGACTTGGTTGTGGTATCATTTTCACAATTTGGCAAGCAATAAAATAGGTTTGGCAGCCAATTAAAATGTTTAACACAAAAGAGGAGCGGTGAGGGTAACGGACCGCCCTACTCCGGCCCCCCAGAGACACTTTAATACACCAAAAGGAGTAGGGAGTGGTAAAATATCTCTATATGTGATGGCAAGTGATGTGTGTCCTAATACTGCCCTCACTCACACAGTTGTGTGACAGGCGAGAGCATACAAGCGGTCAACAGGAGGAGTACCTACCTTGATGTAAGTGTGACTACAGGAGGTCTCTCCTTGTCTCTTGCCAGTTTTAACAATGTTTAAAGGTAAACTCGTACAAAAGTAGTGTGCTTTCTAGAGGAAATCTCTGTGCAAGAACAACTGGTTCTGACACCCCCTCATTTTGGGAAACAAGGTGACTTATATCCTGGGACTGGAAGAGTCCTGAAGAAGGCCGGCGTGACCCTGCACTAGGGGCACAAACTTATGGCTGAAACATGTCGACGAATTGGCAGTAAGGAGGGGTGTAAGGAGCTCATAACATCTCCCAATCACAACCATCCTTTACACTTTTAATCCTGGCCGGAGGGTCCAGGAATAAATTGTATGCCAGCGACAACTCCGAGACAGTTTTAATTTACACTATACTTTTACTTCCCAGTCACTTTATACATTAATTGTTTCGCTTATGTTGTGTTTTGTCTTCCCCTACCCTATTGCTCCACCCCAGGCGTTGGGTGCACAGGGGTGTTTTGAAGCAGCCCTATGATGAAGCATGTCATACCACTGTGTGAGTGAGGTCAGTTTTTGGACACACAGCATGTGCCACCACATATAGATATATCTTACCACTCCCTACTTCTTTTGGTATATTAAAGTCAAGTAACATGTCCAATATTTCCCTTAATAGTACTGCTAAGTAGTTATACAGAGAACTGAAATTCAGGAGCATATTTACAAGTCCCATTCGCCACAGGAATGTCACTTTTTATGACGTTCCTGTGCTTTGCCTTAACGTGGCTTACCGCTGCTTTGTAAATAAGGCACCCTTTCACATTATTCTTAGCGTGAAAGGGGTAGGCAATGGGTGCTGCGGTGGGCATTCCGCTGCAACACACATTCAGATTGACGCTCCCCCCTATTTAAAAGGATGGCGTACATAGGAGGCTGTGCCAAAATGAAGACCAGGAAAACATGGTTTAACTTGGTGAAACAAGGAGAAATGCTTTATTTTTCCTGGTTTTTGCTGTTTCTATGTGCGCTGCATTGTGCAGCACATATAGAAACAGCAACAATTATTCTCTTAACGCAGGTGCCCTTGTCCTGCGCTGGCGGTAGGCAGCTAAATTTAGCGCTGGTGCAAGAAGAAACGCAGGGGTTCACCATATTATTGGAAATACAGCGCACCCCAGCATTTTAAAGTGACAAAGTGGGGTGTTAGCAATTTTCAGAGTTAACCCGTGCTCCGCCACTTTCTTGTAAATATGCCACCCCAGGGCCTCTTTTATGAAAAATGTTGCATGGCTCGACAAAAACAGCGATGCAACACTTTTCAGTATGCTCGCCTTGCGGCACCATGGATGCGCCGTATTAAAACTACGGCGCTCCATGTCGCAAGGGTTGTACAGATATGTCAGGAATCCTGACGTATCTGTTGGCGCAGTAATGACACATTGCTGGAGTGTGTCGCAAAACAGGTGCAACTCCAGCAGAGTTTCATTACACTTGGGTGAGTCTCATTTTAAAGGGCCTTCGTCACTCCTTAAGACTGCTGTACAGCAGGAGTAAGAATTTGACACACGGAAGTCGTAGAACTGACGCAGTGAAATATTAGAGATTTCACTGCACCACTTCTACAAGCCTTTATTGAGTGGGAACACCCACCCTACATACATTAGCCCTGAAGCAGGTATAATGTAGCACAGGGCTTTACAGAGTGACGCATCTGTCTAGATGGGTCACTTTGTTAGTAGGGCTCAGTGTGGCGCATTTCAGGCCTCATAAATAAGGTCTTCAATCTTTACAATAGACACTATCACAACGTCAAATTGAAGCAGGGTTAGGCGAAATGTGTATTCTAACAGCATTAGTAGGTATTTTTTATTTTTTTTGCATTTAAGAAAGTTTTCAAGCATTGAACTATTTGCCCACTACTCCCTCGATTGAAGTTACTCCATTTAAAACTATTACTTTTTCACATTAATATGTCAAAACTCTGACTTGTGCATCGAGTGGGAAAAATGGCAATTTGCTGGGTATATCTCCCGCAATCCTGACTGTGGTAGAAAGTTTCGCATGCATTTAAACTTTACAAATGTCTTAATTTATCACAAAGTTTAAGACGTTCCCTCAACGCGTTCTGAGGTGTGTCAAAGTGAAGTCACGTGACTTTGCACAAACCTAATTATTAGTGTTCTAGTAAGCCATCAGGTAGGAAGGGAATCCTGTTCTGATACCAAGGTTAAATAAGTACTGAATTACTCTTCATTTTTACAGCAGTACAAGGCCAAGCTTGCACTTAGAAAAAATGAAATGACTCCCCTTTTCAAATGTCAAAAAGCACAATTTTTAAATGGATATTAAAACATTTATAAAAATAACTCATTTTAAAATGTCTCACTGAAAATAAGCATGACAAATAGGGATCAGCAGTTTATATAGAGTGCTGAACAGATTCACATTGTTGGCTTATATGGAGAACCATATCCAACAAGTCAACACTAACAGGCACATGCATCAACCGTTTAATAAAATCGCAAAAATTGTGAATCGCAAAAACGGGCCATTTGCGAATGCAAAGTACCCACCAGCAATGCATGAACCAAAATATTGCGAAAACACAAGTTTTCACAAAAATAAGGAATCGCAAAATATTTGCAGAATAGGATTGCGATTCTGTAATTGCATCTCCCAAATAGCGATTCACAATTAAATAATTGCAAATCTATGCATAAAAAAAGGCAAATTGCAATTTACATGAAAATCGCAATTTTGCAAGTGCAAAATAAGCAGGATCACAACCAGGTGGTAATCGTGAGTGCAAATTACATACAGTTGAAATCCAACAGAAACTTATTTAAACACACCCAGAATGCCCCTGAACATTTCACAATGGCAACGCTTTACCTGATGGCGAGGAGTATGAGGCTCCAGGCTGCAGCACATAGAAGGAGGAGACTACAGGAGCGCATCTTCAGAGTCCGCATTACATTGCTAGGACAATCTGAGGACGAGAAATATGACAAGTATAGGCTCAATGTTGCAATGATCATTAATTTAATAACTGAAATGGATCCCATTTTGCAGCGTCAGACACGTAGGACCAATGCAATACTCACACATGTGCAGGTCCTATGTTGCCTGCACCTACTGGCGTCAGGCAGTTTTCAGGGGGTCATAGCAGTGAATTCGGCGAGGGACATCTGCTTGGTAAACATGTGCTATTAAATCTAACCAATATTGCACATATGCCAATGCACTACCGCGACTGACCCTTTGCTTACTTCCATGTAGGTGACAGCGCATACGCCTTGAGGAATTGCATCATGAAACCGTATCTAAATCCTACAACCCCCAACGAGCAGAGGTACAATGCTGCACATATCTCCACCAGGAACAAAATTGAGCGCACGTTTGGGCTTTTGAAGAGACGCTTCAGATGCCTACACAAAACAGGTGGAGCATTAAAATACAAATCTGAACAATGCAGCAGGATAGTGGCTGCATGTGCCATACTGCATAACATTGCCACAAGGAAAGGCATTCCTATAGAGGTGTCTGACAGCGAGTCAGAGGACGACAACCAGCAAGGGCCACCTAGATGTGCAGTACAAGCACATCTGAAGGGCGCAGGAGACGCACGTAAATCACGTAAAACCTTTTCTGAGGTGAGTAATGATGAGACAACACACAGCTATTGCTATCCAATGTTGTTTTAATCAAATAATATGTACTTTTGTGTTGATGTACACATACCATGTGCCCAGTGACACAGGAGTAGGATTAATGATTAATGAATCAAAAGTCAGTCACATCAGTTGTCACCGTCAATTATTACCTCACCATGACGCAATGTCCGTGGTGCATCTTCATCCCTCATATTGGTAGCAGAGGGTGTACTGCAGCGTGTGTTGCGCCTACTTGCATTGGAGATGGGTATAGATAGGCTGCTGAGGCTTGAGGCCTCCTCACTTCCCTCTTCCAGTGTGGCTAGATTAGACCCATCTGTGGCAGCCTGCATTAGTTCCACTGCAGTCGTCACCTGGCCCAGTGCTTTTGCCACATCCCCACTCCAATGGGACAGCTCAGTCTGCATTGACACAGAACTACGTGCCAGCAGTGCAGTCATGGTGGCCAGTCTATTATTCGATTTGTCATACACGTGCATGCGCTGCATAAGCTGGCGATGGTGTCTTCTCTGTGACACATATCCCCTCCCTAATCACCCTGGTCAGTTCCTACACGCAATTTGTCAAGGATGCAATGCTGCCAGACATTTTTCCCATTTGAGCCTAAACTAAGCACATGTTTTTCGCATGCAGGTGCTGCACCCGGAGCATCTGGCCCTCCAGACCACCCCAGATGTCAGTTGGTTGTTCCTCCTGCAGTGTATTTTGTGACCTGGTTCCTCGCCGCCGGTATCTGACTGTGCTGTTCCAGGGCTGTGCTTGGAAGTCGGCGTGGGTGTTACTAGAGACCGGCTGGCCACTGGTGTTGCATGTGCCTCATCCTCCTTTTCCATTGCCACAAGTGGTGGGACTGTTGCCCTCTGAGCTGTAGGGGCATGTGCTGATTGTTGTGGTACTGCAGGTGTGTCCGTCTCATCTACAGAGGTTTCTTGCAGTGTCTCCATGCAGTCACTGTCATCTGCCTCTTAAAGTACTGGGTGTGTTCCAGGTCTGTGTCAATATTCCCCCTCCTGTCTTCCTGGCTTCCTTCAACCTCTCGACGATAAGTTCTTTATCACGGATGTGCAGGTCAATGGTGCGGTGTGTAACCCCTACAGTATTAACTTTCCGTTGAATCCGGGTCCAGATTTTCTGTTTTTACTGCTCAGGAACTATCAAAGACAATTTCCCAAACAGCTTATCATGGCTGGTTGCCACATCCTCTATCAGTGTCTCTAATTCCTTTTCTGATAACTTGATTTTTCTTTTCCTGCCTGTTTGGCTGTCTTCTGCTTGTGTTTCCTCCATTTTGGTCAAGGGACAGGTGTTAATCCAAGTTTTGGTTTCAATCCTGTTCAGCTCCACCAGTCATCTAAATCCTCTCCCTATGACTGTGCACTGAATGGTGCAAGGGCTGCTGACTTCCTGGTTGTGATTTCATCAATAGGCATCAACTGTGCGACCTCGCTATTTGCGCTTTTGCTTTTTGCGATATTGCAAATAGCAGCCTCGCTGTTTGCGATATCGCTAAATACGATATCGCAAACTGCGTTTGCGATTATCTGCGATTCGCTAAAAAAATCGCAGATTTGCGATTTCTTATTTCTCACAAATAAGGAATCGCTATTTTTGGCGTTGATGTATGTGCCTGTAAGTCTCTCGATATCCTCTTTGGAACTACAAGACTCATTGGTTGTCCTATTTGTTTCAGCATTTACGTGGAAGTCTCGGAAACTTGCTTGCAAACTGTGGTGTGGCATTCCATGCGCCAATGAGCAATAGCTTTACTCAATATAACAACACAACAAGATATAAATCATCTGGCTGCCTGCCTGGAAGAGTAGAACACTGATGTCACAACACCACTTGAATTTAAACCTACAAAATCCATAATTTGTTCTTTTGGCATCAACCATTTCCTCATAACTAATCCAAAACTGGATGTGAGCCCTGGATTCTGTTCACAGATGCCAGCTCTTCACGCTTCTTACCAGTCAGCGAGCTGCGCGAGATCCCATTCAAAAACATGTAAAAGGAGCCAGTCTCTCCTGCGGCTAAGAGCATCGCCCATGGGCTGCTACACTGACTGAAACAAATGAGCCCTCTTTGCCTCCCACCATCTTTGGTAAAGAGTCCTATCAAAGTCAGTGTAAGGAGGGGTTTTAGTCCCAAGATCGCCTTATAGGAACCTTGGGACTCAAAACTCATCGGCAACGCACAAATTGGAACAGAAGTGGAACCAGCTTTCTACCAGATGAAACCTTTAAGAAAATCCTGCACTTTAACACCCCATGTTAGTTGAAGGAGTCCTCAACTCATGTCTGGACCACAGCAACACTGCCTATGATAGCAGAACTAAATATATCAAAAATAGGTTCAGAAGAGCTCAGAATCTGGTAGAATGGCGCACATTTCTACTAATGAAGCACCAATCCATCATTCACTGACTCTCTAACCTAGGAGGCCTGTTGAAGCTATGGTCACGTTCTTTAATTTCCATTCAAAAGTCAATAAATCAAGTTATTTAGGTATTAGTACCATCTGTTATAATAATAATAATAATAACTCACTCCAGTGCTTGTGTAATAAAGCCGCCTTGGGTCCATGACCATATATGAGTGGGCTGCAGACGTATCACCAAATAAACACTTAGGTCCCGTAATATAGGTCTTAGATGACTCCAGTCGCAGTTCAAATCTGTAGACAGATGCAGACATAAGGAAAGGGACATTCAACAAAGCAGATGAGATGAGGAGAATGGGCAAGCAGAGACATGGACACACAGGGTAAACAAGAAAACACTAATTGTTAACAGAAACTAAGAGGAAAAGCATCATGGCCCTAGTGGTTCCAAACACCAGTCAAGCCCTAATGTTCAGGCAAATGTTTTGCAATGAGCAGCACATTCACTAGAAGCTACGTCACCGTACCCTCAATAGCCTGCCCCTCATCCAGCTGGTCCACGCTCAGGTATCTTGAAAAGCAGCTGGGCGTCCTCTCTCCCCTGGGAAACTCTACTAAAACCCACCATGGCCCCTTAACTCATCATACATGACATTGTGACACTACTGCAGTCCCAAGGCACAGCCTGGAATGACCTCACTCAAGCGGAGCATAGACTACAATCAACATATACACGCAGTGTCCAAAATAAGACAAAAACCCTCCACTTTATCATAAACAGGCCTTGTCCGGCCCGTTACGAGCTCCCACCGGGAGAATTTCTCACTTATGGCAGGATTCGTATGGTCATATTGCAGGCATAGCAAATCCTTCTCCGAGAACCCCCTACGTACTCTACATTACAGACTCTACACTATCCACAGTGGGAGGCAACTAGAGACATGGCTGTACAAGGGCTTTCAGTCCATGACAGTGTCTTTGCAGACCCTACGGTGCACCTGGGAAGAACTACACATAGCCCTTAATGATAAGGAATGACAGGCAATCCTTCAATGCCCATCCAAGGTCCCTCGCAATGTGTGCTTTAAATTCATTCAGATATGCATACTCCATAGAGCATATCCCATCCCACACAGACTCTGACCTGTCCCCGATGCCAGCTGACTCCAGCACACCTGACACACATGCTTTGTAGCGGCTCGCGGTTGAATACCTTCTGGACCAAGGTTCTATCAACACTCATGCGACTAACGGACAGTCTGCTCGAACACTCCCTTTGGGTGGTCCTATGTTCGAGCCGACTAACAGACAGTCTGCTCGAACACTCCCTGTCGGTGGTCCTATCTGGGCAACAGCAAAACTCACAACCCAGGTTTTGGACCTCACCTTGCTGTTGGCACGCTGAACAATCACCCTCCGCTGGAAGCCTGCGGCATTCCAACCTCAAGCACTGGGTCTTAGCGGCATGCACTGATTACAATGGGAGGAAATGCAAGGGCTTATGCTGAGCTGATCTCAGTAGTTGACTTTTGGGACAATCAAATACAGGCCCATAAGATGTTGGTAAATAGCGATGACCTCCCGCCTTGATCACTGATCACTCAGGCAAATCAACCACTATGATAGCTGATGCATCACAGCCTAATCCCTCCCCTTGCCTATATCATAAACTGCGACTTTACAGAGTTATATCCACAATGTATTCTGTTGATATATATACATGCATTGTAATGTGTCCATAACTGCATTATCTCTAGGTGAAAATCAATCAAATGGTTTTGAAAAAAATATGGAAGAGGCTCGGATCAGAAAGTGGGACAACACAACCATAGTAACCTTTCTCTCTGTGTAGGTCTTGACATGGTCTTCCTGTGAGTTCACAAATTGAGCTGTTCCCTTATACTATTACTTAGGCTCTGCTCTGCAAATCCAACCACCGTGGCCAGATATGGCCAGATAAGGTCCCCGTCAGGGCCTCATGACTGGGATTTAATCCTAGCAGTACCAGCCTGTAGGAAATTTGAATATTAGTTTAGGTGGTAAGAATCCACCTCAAATAATAATCACAACCCTTGTCAGAGGGAACCACTAAATTCACTAAATAAACACATGCTTACACCTCTGGTAGCTTGGCACAAAGCACTCAGGCTTAACTTGCAGTACTCAAACAGTAATAGAGTCAAAACACAACACAATAAAACATCCCAAACCAATTTAGAAAAATAGGGAATATTTTAATAAATAAAACAACAAAAAATCCAATAAGTAAAACCAAAGACATACATTTTTCAAATTTGAATTACAAATGTTGCCAAAAAGCCAAAAGTGCCAACTATGGTCATTTCATCCGGCTAGACCGAGTCAAAGTCAGAAGTTAAGGCCAACTGCATTGGAGTGCAGGTCGACTACATGGACCAGGTTTGTCCCTGTGAAAAGTTTACCTTTTGACTAAGAAACTTGTATAGAGTGAAAATGATCAACAATGAGCCATCAGTGAGGTAAGCTGCAAGCTGGATCCGAAGAGGGGCTCAAAGATTGTGGATTGCTGATGAGTGTGACACTGGTGCAGTCACTGATAAAGGCAGGAAAGCTCTGAGCAGGCGAAGTCCGAAGTCTCGGCACAGAAAGGCCTCAACATCAAGAGGTGCTGCTCGGCATCAGTCCTTATGAAGCCCACAAAGTTAGTACTTAGAAACCTTTCTGGAAGTCATATCTCCTTCAGTTGGGCAAACCAGCAAGCTGAGGCCAACTGACGAGTCCATGTCGATGGCTACGGAATTCAATGGCAATCCTGGTCTCTGCCGGTTCCCAGATTTTGGAGTTTGAGGACAGAAAGAGTACACTTAACACCAGCCAATGGTTTGGGGTCTGGTGGGCACCACTTGTGGGTTTGAACTCACTCCAACAAAGGGTAACAGCAGGGTCTAAAACAGGTCAGTTTGTACTGGCTAGCTGTGCGGTTGCAAGGAAAAGGTCTCTGGCCCCTGTAGATCAAACATGAGGTCGGCCAATTGACCCTTTGTAGTCACTTCTGCCATTCTGGGTTCAAAGTAAGCAGGTTCAGTTTTCCTTCAGGTTCTTCAGACAGCAGGACAGTAAATCTTATGACTCTTCACAGGTCCATGAGTGGTTTGAGGAGGGTAAAGGGGATGCCACATTTATCTGCAGTGACAGCCTGTAGATGGAGGAACTCCTGCCCACTCTTAACCAATGAACTAAAAGTTCCAAGGGGTGACCCTACCCACTTGTTCTGCAATGTATGTGTGCTTTACTGTGACCTATACTGCAGTGCCCATCCCAATGTAAATCAATTGTGGCAGAACACTACTTCCCCTGGTCAGAGCTCCCTGTGTCCACCGAGAAGTGTGGCTATGATAATAGGAAAATCCTCCAATGTGGTCACCCCAACTCCACTAGGTTGGGATCCATGCTGACTAGCAAGGCAAAAGAGAGGCAGGCCCAGGTGTGAGCTACATCTGCAAGTCACAGGATAGGCATCGTTTTTTAGCTCAGGAAGGGACTGGGCACAGCACCCCAGCCATCCTGCCTGATGGAGAAAAACACCACTCCACACCCAAACCCTTTGTCCACTACCAGGGACCAACCCAAATCTCTTCACAGGGGAACCATCAGCAGTCGGGAGACACTGGACACTTGCAGAAATACCCCCTTTGGCTTAGATAAGGAAATGACAACTTTAGAAAAGTGCAATTTCCAAAATACTAATATAAAATCTGAATTGACCATTAAGCTGGATTTTAGATTGCTATTAAAATAAGTCCTTGAACCTTCTTCAAGCTGCTCCAAGATTTTAAAACATGCACTAAAAGTTGTAATCCTGTGTTTTCCTATGGGAAGCCAGCCTTGCCACAGTGAAAACAACATTGTCAGGACATGCAAACGTAAAATATACACCCCTACGTTTTGAAAACCATGGACACTGCCCTGTGTCTACTTTACAAGTGACATATAAGTATTGAAAAGGAAGGTTTAGACCTAGCAAATGAGTTATTTTGCCAGGTCAAAATGACAGTTTAAAACTGCACATCCAGGATTCCTGGGAGGCCTTGAGGCATGTTTGACAGGGCTAATTTAGTGAGTGGCCTATGAGTGCTGCAGCCCACTAGTAGTATTTAATTTAAAGGTCCAAGGTAGGTATAGTGCCATATACCTGGAACTTATAAGCGCATTAAATGTGCCAATTAGGTATACACCAATTTTACCAGTTTTAAAAGGAAGAGCACAAGTGCTTTAGAACTTTAATTGTTGGCCGGAGTAAAGCATGCAGAGTGCTATGGCCATCACAAATGGGTTCAGCAAAAGGAGACAAAGATTTGGGGGAAAACCACACAAAAGGTGGCCATTTCCATCAGAGCCCAAAGCAAATAAACCTGGATTCTAAATTGATTTTGATGTTGATGTAATGAGATTTCTAAAGCCTGCAGCTATTCAAAAAAGTGTCCTGGCTCTAGTTGGTATAGTAAGAGAGAGAAAAAAGAGACAGCTACTGCCTAAAGAGCCAAGTTTTAAGCTTTTTCTTAAATAATGCTTCATCACTGATATGTCACAAATCTGAAGGGAGATTGTTCCAGCCTATAATTCCCAAAAACAGAAAGGAACGTCTGCCAATTTTAGCCAGACGAAATCTAAGGATCTTAGCCAGATGGTTATTGCAGGACCATAATACTCTTGTCAGGTTGGACAAAAAGCAAACCTGGCAGATAAATAATCAGGCCCTGAACGATGGAGCACTCTGTGCAAGAGAGAGGACTCGATAAGAATCCGTTTTTGCACGGGGAGCCAGTGCAAATAACGTGGATGCACAGTAATATGCCCTCATCTGGGAAGAACCTGAGCCAGCCTAGCCACTGCAGTTTTTGGACAATCTGATGTTTGTTCACCAGGAATTTTGGCAGGTCATCATATAGTGCATTTGCATAGTACAATCTGAGCATAATCAAAGCCAATACCACTGTGATCCTAGCTGGCACCAAGAAGAAATGGAAAACTGTTTGTGCCATATGTAAAATGTCAAAGTGCAGGCCTACCACTGAAATAGTTTGGTTCTGAAAAGACATTTTATTATCCAATTTGATCCCAAGTTTTTTTACATAATCTGCTTGGGTCTATGGTGGAGATAACCTTACCGGCCAGTGGACCTCCAGATCAAGATCAAAATTGTGTCCAAAGCTGGGCACCTCCGTCTTTGCGGTGTTACACTTGAGAAGGTTAAAGGTCATCCACAAAAAGACTTCAAAGTGACAGAGTTAGATGGCATCCTGTTCAATAGGCATCCCTTTACAGAAGGCGAAGTAGATTTGGGTATCCTCCGCCTAAGAAATTACCTTAACTTCAAACGATTTCACCACCTTAGCCAGGGGATATGTAGATATTGAACATTGTGGGGCCTTCGGCGATCAGAGGAGTAAGGGGGTAAACCATACTTCTTGACTCCTGTCCTCAAGAAAGGACTTCAACCATTTACAGGCATTGTATTTAATGCCAATGTCAATTTTGTATATGTATGGTTCCCAAATCCCACATGTATCTCCTCAAGATGTCATTGGCCTGAATCTCATATGGCAAAGTAGGGCCTTAGGAAACAGCTATGGTGGTGGGAGCTCTCACTAAACAAGTTGAAAATAGCCGCGCTTGGGAATCCTATATCTTAAGCAGAGCTTTAGCCAATCTATAGGGGCCAGGATCCCTCTGGGATATGATAGGAGGCTTCCAATACACTCAAACCAACCCAGATGGTCGGCTGCCTTATCCACACCAACTCTGAGGTCAGGATTCATCATAACACACTTCTGGACATTTGCTGATGACATTTCTTGGTCACATTCTTATCATATATCAGCAGAGACTTCAGGAATGTCTCGGTTTTACTGAGGTCCGTCGGTTTTATTCTCACTCTAAGTTTCATTTGCAACATACCGGCCTTCAAAATCCTACTTCGGAGGGACTTAATTGTGGAGCTAGGCTTCCTACTTTTTCTTATCGTTTCAGGTGAAAAATCCGGAAACACCAAGACCACTTTCTTCTCACAGACCATTCACTCCTCTGGACAGTAAAGCCTACATCCAGGGTTTCAAATATTCGGCTACACTCCTTACCATCCTTGATACAACCTCTAAAATAAGTCCATCCCTATCCGGTCCATCTCGCTATCCACAAGGCATGGGTGTTTACCCACAATATGTCTGGGAAAGGTTCTTTTCAGTGCACCATTAGGCACATTTCTAAACGTTTGAAGGAGGTGGGGAGGGTGCAGGTAAACCACCCTTTTAAACTCACAACTCTTGTGACCCCTCACTCACTCAGTGGAATATGGTCACCCATGGTAGAGGGAAGCCAGTTTAACAACTCACTTTGCAGACCAATAATAGAGGGAGACAAAATTTGAATTTCATAGTAAAGTTTTGCGAAAGTGGCAAAAGTCAAATTGTCACAATGTAGCCACCTTAGCAAAGCGCAACCTGCAGGCAAAAATTCCTGACAAAAAAAGGTTTTGCAGACAAATTAGCATGCAACATTCTTTGTTGAGAAAATTCACTTAGGCTGCTGGTGGAGTATTTTCCTTCAAAAAATGCTCTCGCCAAATGTTATCCCTAAAAATCTGTTTTGAGACCTTTTCAGCCTTTGTTCAACTTCACGAAGTTTGGGATGGCAGAAAAGAACTCTGTGAAGTTTGCTGAGAAGTTTCCACCGCCCTGTTCAGCGACTGCGCCTAAGTTCATCACTTCATCATGATCGAATGTCAAAATAAGTTTAGTAAGACGAAGGTGGGGCACCAGCACCTGGTGATGAAGACTGAGGTGTGTGGGGAAAAACTTCCGAGAAGAGTTTCTCAATCACACAAGTGTATCATTTCCACACTGGTAGTCAAGCGGGGCGTGTCAGCATGTGTCTATGTGTCGATCAGTACCTTTGTCTAGACAGATCCTGTCCATAAAGTATATATTCTTCGCCTTGGTAACCTCTGCAAAACAAAGTGTTTGATGCAACTGGAATGTCTGAGAGCCCAGACAGATACAAGGTTGGTGAGTGGAAAGGGTGGGTTAGAATGAGGATTCTGAGAGCTGAGCTGCACAGAAGCGTGAACTCAAGGTCAAAGAAGGTCAGATGGTTGGAGAAGATTATAGGAGGAGATGGGGCAAGGGATCACTGATGGAAATTGTTATGACTAAGAAGAGATGGGCAGGGGGCAGCCATGAGCAACGAGGAAACCAGGGACCAAGAAGCAGAAGAAAGAAGAAAATAAATGCCAGATGAACAGGTTAAAGAAAACATTTCTCTGACTTCTAGAAATGTTTGGCCCTCATTTAGAGCGGCCTCTTAAATCCTTAATAACATTGCTGATGTGCTAGTCAATTGAGTGCATTTCAAGCAGATACATTACTGCAGAGTTTGCTCTTTCCACACATAAATCGACAATAATGTGTAGATATAAAGCTTTCCTCTGTTTTCCCGCGTATCTTTGTGCAGTGCTTTTTTTTTTAAACAGATTTTATTTGTCAAAATATCACATATTACGCAGATCTCTGTGCCCCAGAGACAACTGCTGCATGTAAGATACAAAACTGTAATTTGACCATTTTCATGAGAATGCAGGAAAATATGAAAGGCAATACAAATAAAATCAAAATTCTCAAAACAACCAACCCCACCCTAGTGCACTGTCTTCTCATTCTAGAGAAACTTATCACTGACTTGAACTGCCATTGAGCAACATAAGAGCCCATTATCCACAAATCAATTCCCTGCCAGGAATTGTAGACAGATCACAAGTGGATACAAAGCGCAGGAGAGACAAGCAGTAGGAAATATGGAAGTCACACTGGGTCTCGACCCCGGTCATCCCGCGGCGGCTGAAGCTCCAGGCCTCGATTGTCTGCCCAGCGCCTCCAGATCTTGTAGAGCTACCGGGGACACCCCCTGGCCTCAAATATTGGGATCTCCAAGCCGAAACAAAACCTTTTTTCCAAGACGAGACTGAGGGGGCAGCTGCCGCCATCCAGGCCCTCGCTATATCCCCCTTCGCCAGGGTGAAACCCAGCAGCGTGAGATGACCCTTATAAATATTGCCCCCGATTCCTTCCATCACATGCAAGAGGACTAACCCTGGGCAGAGTGCTTCGCTCCGCCCACAGAGTGCACGTAGTGCTGCCTACTTCGCGATTCGCAGAGTAGGCGTAGTAGGCAACACTACGCATACTCGTGGACGAAGCAAAGTTGCCCGCCACCCGCCTCTCTCCCGCCTTCTTCTACATCCCTAATTTTTATTTAAAATAGTGTAAGAATAAAGTAAAATCACTTACCTGATATGCGGCGTCCCGGGGCTCCCTCGTCGTGTTTCACGCCGACTTCTTCCAGCCAAATGCACATGCGCGGGCGCCCATGCATACGTATTTCTCGCAAGAAATGCGCGGGCGCATGCACATTTAGCTGGAAGAAGTCGGCGTGAAACAGAAGAGGGAGCCCCGGGACGCCGCATATCAGGTAAGTGATTTTACTTTATTCTTACACTATTTTAAATCAAAATTAGGGATGTAGAAGAGGGCGGGAGGGAGGCGGATGGCGCGTAATGGGGCTACGTGAAGCGCGTGGGTGGGTGTAGCTTCCTGCCCACTTCACAAAGTTTCGCGTAGCCCCACTACGCACACTACGCCCACCATTAAAGAGGACTAGCTTCGGCGATTTGGGGAGCTCGCATCCCAACACTTCAGAGAGACAGGCCAGCACCCCCCTCCAGAATCTTACCTTAGTGCATTGTTACTTCCATATTGTTGCAATGTAGTACCAGAGTATGTCTCACGTCCCCTATACTATCTCCAAGGTAATCATAGAAAATCGACACCCTGTGGGACGATATTTTTGCAAACTTAATTTAGGAGACGATAGTTATGGCAGATGATATTTCTGAATAGGATATAGTGACATGAAAGTCATTTTTCAACATTACTGCATTAGCATCATTTAGGGTCATTCAAAATCAGTCAGATGAAATAAGAGAGTGATAATCCAGTTATGGCACATGTAGTTTTTTTTTATACTCTTTCAGTGCTTTAAAGAGGCTACTTTCCGACCAGACCCCAAGACCAGGGCAGCAAATAAACAGATCTTTAGATGGGTAGCTGGGGGGGTTCGGGGGACTCCTGTTCCTGTCCAAGGGTCCAGCAGGGAGGGGATGACCAAGGAAGCTCGATTTACATTCATGTGTGTGTAATGAGTCACCACCTTGTGCCAGTTCTTTAATCGCAGACCTGATGGCAATAAATGTAAATACTTTGTCAATGGGTGAAGTGTCCCAAGTACCAAGAGGTGTGAGAGGTCAGAGTATCTGAAGTACAGACAGATGCATCTTTTAAGCTCAGAGTAGAACTGAAGCACGAAAACGAAAGACATTCTGGAGTGCTCCTTAAATATAAACATTATTTACTCCATTAGTGTGAACAAAATGTGTGCAAGGGAGACAGCATAAATGCCTGAAGATGTGCTGTATCTTGTATTGAGGACCAGCAGGGAAAATAACACGTCCGCTAATTGCACAATTCAGAATTCATTGTAGCCATGGGCCAATTGCTCTACTGATTATGATCAGTGGCGGCTGGCATGTACAGACGGTGGTGAGGTGGGTGAGCCAAAAGAAAAAGTAAAAACAAAAGAAAAAAATAATTACTTTCCAGGAGCAATGTCTTCTTTGCTTGTGTCTTCTCCAGGCAGGCACTCTCCAACGCAGGATCCTGGAAACTGCAGTAACCAATCCTGGCGCTGCTCTAATGCAAAAAGAAAAATTGATGGACAGAATGCAGAACAATGTCATACATTCACCCCATTACAGAGATCTGGGCCTAAATCGATCGTTTTTTGCTCACCATGCCATTCCAGTTTTGGACCCAGCCATATGCAAATCAGTCATGACCCTGCGCCCAATTCGAACAGTCCAGCCCGAACTACCAGGCCAGGTCTTCCCTGGACTGGAAACAACCTTCATAGGACCGGATTTGGGTTTTCAGCCCTCATCAGCCAGTATAGCTTGACTCCAGTGGAATGGAGAATACGGTACCCATGTCTGAGCATACCTGTCCCACTTCGCCCTAAGAGGGATGGGTATGCCCAGACGTAGGTCCCTTGCTCACTGAGCCACTGGGTCCAAGCTAGCCTGCCTGAAACCAGTCCCAGGATGCTTGTTTCCGGTCTAGGGAGGACCTGGCCTGGCAGTTCGTTCTGGACTGTTCCCATGGGGCACAGGGTCAAGACTGATTTGCATATGGCTGAGTCCAAACTAGGGTAGCGCTGTGGACAAAAGAATGATGGATTTAACCCAGATCTTTTGACTGGGGGAGAATGTTTGCATTGTCAGCATTCTGTCCATCATTTATTTGCTGTAATGCTGCTCTAATGCAGCATGAAAGAAGCACCAGGATTGGAGCGAGCGGCCTCCTTTAGCGCTCCCAAGACACTGGAGCCCTATGCTGTCTCTAACCTAGCTGTCGCAAGACGGCGGTCAAAAAGACATGTGCACTTTAAACTTAAAATGCCCTGCCCATCACTGCTTTCTGCTGCTGCCTGACTGAAATCAGCAGAAAGCCCCTCCCCCTTACCCCCGTCCTGACGCTCAGCTTGGGATGAGGTTTTGAAAAATAAAATGGCAATAAATTAACTTTATTACCATTTTTTTTTCCATCTCTGTGGGCAATTTAGTTCGTGGGGTGACGCTTCTCTGCCTTAACGGAGGGCCCCCCCTGAATTATGACCATGCATTTAGCACACGACACAAGCGCAACCGTTTCTTAGTGGCTAATAATAGATGTTAATTGTCACCCAAATCAGTGGCACTCAGGTCTCGGCCCTCGGTGGAATCAATCAATCAATCATAGCATTTGTATAGCGCGCTACTCACCCGGAGGGTCTCAAGGCGCTAGGGGGGGGGGGGGAGGTCTGCTAGTCTGCTACTGCTCGAACAGCCAGGTCTTGAGCTGCTTCCTGAAGGCGAGGTGGTCCTGGGTCAGGCGGAGGTGGGTCGGGAGGGAGTTCCAGGTCGTGGCGGCGAGGTAGGAGAAGGACCTTCCCCCTCTGGTGGCTCTTCGGATGCGTGGCCGGTCGATCGAAGCTGGCGTTTGGGAGCGTAGAAGTTGAGGCGGCTGTTGAGGTATCCTGGTCCTTGGTTGTGAAGGGCTTTGTGTGCGTGGGTGAGGAGACGGAAGGTGATTCTTTTGTTGACCGGGAACCAGTGTAGGTCTCTCAGGTGTCCGGAGATGTGGTTGCGACGGGGGATGTCCAGGATGAGTCGTGCTGAGGCGTTCTGGATCCTCTGGAGTCTCTTCTGGAGTTTGGCGGTGGTACCGGCGTAGAGGGAGTTGCCGTAGTCCAGTCGGCTGGTGACGAGGGCCTGGGTGACCGTCTTCCTGGTCTCGGTGGGAATCCACCGGAAGATCTTGTGTAGCATGCGTAGGATGTTGAAGCACGACAAGGAGACGGCGTTGACTTGTCTGGTCATGGAGAGGGAGGAGTCCAGGATGAAGCCCAGGTTGCGTGTGTGGTCTGTTGGTTTGGGTGCGCTGCCTAGGGCGGGGGGCCACCAGGTGTCGTCCCAGGCGGAGGGTGAGGGTCCCAGGATGAGGACTTCCGTCTTGTCCAAGTTCAGTTTCAGGCGGCTGTTCTTCATCCATTCGGCTACCTCTTTCATCCCTTCGTGTAGGTTGGCTCTGGGGGTGGCGGGGTCGTTGGTGAGGGAGAGGATCAGCTGGGTGTCGTCGGCGTAGGAGATGATGTTGAGGTTGTGCTGGCATGCGATGGCTGCGAGGGGACTCATGTAGATATTGAAGAGGTTTGGGCTGAGTGATGAGCCTTGAGGAATGCCGCAGATGACTTCGGTGGCTTCTGATCTGAACGGGGGGAGGCGGACTCTCTGTGTCCTTCCGGCGAGGAAGGAGATGGTCCACTCCAGTGCCTTCTCCTGGATTCCGACGTTGCTGAGGCACTGTACTAGGGTACGGTGGCAGACAGTGTCGAAGGCCGCGGAGAGGTGTAGGAGGATGAGGTCCGCTGTTTCTACGTTGTCGAGCAGAGCTCGGATGTCATCGGTGGCTGTGATCAGGGCGGTCTCGGTGCTGTGGTTGGCCCGGAAGCCAGACTGTGAGAGGTCGAGGGATCCGTTCGTCTCGAGGAAGGCAGCCAGCTGTTTGTTGACGGTCTTCTCGATGACTTTAGCGGGGAACGGGAGCAGAGAGATGAGTCGGTAGTTCTTGAGGTCGGTGGGGTCGGCTGATGGCTTCTTGAGTAGGGCGCTGAGTTTGGCATGCTTCCAGTTCTCCGGGAAGGAAGCGGTGTTGAAGGAGGTGTTGATGATGTCTCACAGGTGGGGTGCGATGACAGCGTCGGCCTTGTTGAAGACGTGGTGAGGGCAAGGGTCGGTCGGAGATCCGGAGTGGATGGAGTTCATCGTGCGGATGGTGTCTTCGGTGCTGATCGGGGTCCAGGCGCGGAGGGTGGTGGTGGGGGGCGGTGGTTCGGACGTGGCGTGCGTCGGTCGAGTGCTGAAGCTGTTGTGTATGTCCGCGATCTTGTTGTGGAAGTAGGAGGCGAGGGAGTTGCAGAGGTCTTGCGAAGGGGTGATGTCGTTGTTCCCGGCGTTGGGGTTGGAGAGCTCTTTAACGATGTTGAAGAGTTCCTTGCTGTTGTGTGCGTTGTTGTCCAGCCGTTCCTTGAATGCAGTTTTCTTGGTGGTGTGGATCAGTTGGTGGTGTTTTCGGGTGGCGAGCTTGAGGGCAGTCATGTTGTCCGGTGTTGGGTCTCTGCGCCAGGCTTTCTCAAGGGCTCTGCAGTTCTTCTTCGAGTTCTTGAGTTCGTCGGTGAACCATGGGGCTTTCTTGCTGCCGGGTCTGCTGGGCGGGGTCCGCATGGGGGCGAGGTCGTCTGCGCAGTCGCTGATCCACTTCGTGAGGTTGGTGGCCGCTTGGCTGGGGTTCGTAGCGCTGGTGGGTGGGTTCTTGCTCAGGGAGGTTGCGAGCTGGTCGGCTGTGATCTTGTTCCAGCTTCTGCGTGCGACCTGTTGCTGTTGGTGGTGGATCGTGGTCTTTTTGAAGCTGAAGTGGATTCAACTGTGGTCCGTCCAGTGGAGTCCGGTGGCGTGGCTGAAGGCGATGTCCTTGCTGGAGGAGAAGACGGGGTCGAGTGTGTGTCCGGCGTAGTGGGTGGGGGTGGTCACCAGTTGCTTGAGTCCGAGGTTAGCGAGGTTGTCCAGCAGGGTGGTGGTGTTGCGGTCGTTGTTGTTCTCCAGGTGGAAGTTGAGGTCCCCGAGGAGGATGTAGTCAGCGGAAGGGAGGGCATGCGGGCTGATGAAGTCGGCGATGTCTTCGCTGAATTGTGTGCGTGGTCCCGGGGGTCTGTAGATGAGCGTGCCTCTGAGGGTGGTCTTGGGGTTGATGTGGATCTGGAAGTGCAGGTGCTGGGCGGGTGCGAGGGTGTCGTCGGTGTTGGTCGTGATGCGGATGGAGTTCCTGTGGATGATGGCGATGCCACCTCCTGTCTGGTTGACGCGGTCCCTCCGGATGATCTTGTAGCCGTCCGGGATGGCGATGGCGGTATCGGGCACTGAGGAGGCGTTCATCCAGGTTTCCGTGAGGAAGGCGACGTCTGGGGTTGTGGTGTCGATCAGGTTTCAGAGCTCGACGGCGTGTCTGTGGACTGAGCGGGTGTTGAGCAGGATGCATTTCAGGTGGCTGCTGCTGTTGCTCGTCGGGGTCCTGGGCGCTGCTGGGGTGGTGCAGGTCCGGATGCAGGTGAACTTGCAGGCGTTGCAGCAGAAGGGTCCGTGAGTGTGTTTCGGGGTGGCTTGGTAGCAGCCCGGGAGTCTGCCGGCGTTGAGTGCGATGAGTTCGGCGGCGTCGTAGGACAGTCGGGTCGTCTTCCGTCGGTGGGGGCCATGGGTCCGGGCCCTGGACGTGGTCCAGGCGCGGACGGGCGCAGACGGGCTTACCTTTGGCGCGCCTTTGGCGCACAATCGGCTCTCTCGCTGCGCGTCAACGCTTCGCGTGCGCACGGTCGCCATTTATGGCGAAGTGCAGGGAGGAGGAGCAGCTGGGAGGCGGGAGCGGGGAGGGTACAGAAACAAAGGGGGCGTGTCCACACTCCCGGCGGCGGCGGGAAGCGGGGCGGGTGGGCGCGGGGGGCAGTGCACAGGGGGGCAACAACACGGGCAAAGGAACCAGATGGGCAGGAGGAAAATAGGGTTACATTACAGTACAAATACGTGGGAAGAAAGAAAATAAGGTTACAGAACAGTACAATGCAAAGACACTTTCAGAAACGCCAAGGATAATCGGCAAGCAGCGAGTGACGTGGCCAGGAGGAGGATACAATGAGAAAATACAATACGAAGATACAGTAAGAAAATAGGGTTACAATGCAGTACAAATACGTGAGAAGAAAGAAAAATAAGGTTACAGCACAGTACCACACAATGACACTTTATAAAACGTGGGAAGAAAGAAAATAAGGTTACAGAACAGTACAATGCAAAGACACTTTCAGAAACGCCAAGGGCAGACGGCAAGCAACGTATGGAATAAACGTTTGACTCAGGTCCTGATTTAGATATTGGCGGAGGGGTTACTTCATCACAACAGTGACGGATATCCGGTCCGCCGAAATATAAATCCCTTTATAGCCTATGGGATTCATATTTCACCATTGTGACGGAGTAACCTATCCGCCGAAATCTAAATCAGGCCCATACTTCTGCAAGGTCTCGGACCAAGCAGCGAGTGACGTGGCCAGGAGGAGGATACAATGAGAAAATACAATACGAAGATACAGTAAGAAAATAGGGTTACAATGCAGTACAAATACGTGAGAAGAAATAAAAATAAGGTTACAGCACAGTACCACACAATGACACTTTATAAAACGTGGGAAGAAAGAAAATAAGGTTACAGAACAGTACAATGCAAAGACACTTTCAGAAACGCCAAGGATAATCGGCAAGCAGCGAGTGACGTGGCCAGGAGGAGGATACAATGAGAAAATACAATACGAAGATACAGTAAGAAAATAGGGTTACAATGCAGTACAAATACGTGAGAAGAAATAAAAATAAGGTTACAGCACAGTACCACACAATGACACTTTATAAAACGTGGGAAGAAAGAAAATAAGGTTACAGAACAGTACAATGCAAAGACACTTTCAGAAACGCCAAGGATAATCGGCAAGCAGCGAGTGACGTGGCCAGGAGGAGGATACAATGAGAAAATACAATACGAAGATACAGTAAGAAAATAGGGTTACAATGCAGTACAAATACGTGAGAAGAAAGAAAAATAAGGTTACAGCACAGTACCACACAATGACACTTTATAAAACGTGGGAAGAAAGAAAATAAGGTTACAGAACAGTACAATGCAAAGACACTTTCAGAAACGCCAAGGATAATCGGCAAGCAGCGAGTGACGTGGCCAGGAGGAGGATACAATGAGAAAATACAATACGAAGATACAGTAAGAAAATAGGGTTACAATGCAGTACAAATACGTGAGAAGAAAGAAAAATAAGGTTACAATACGAAGATACAAATACGTGAGAAGAAAGAAAAATAAGGTTACAGCACAGTACCACACAATGACACTTTATAAAACGCCAAGGGCAGACGGCAAGCAACGTATGGAATAAACGTTTGACTCAGGTCCTGATTTAGATATTGGCAGAGGGGTTACTTCATCACAACAGTGACGGATATTCGGTCCGCCGAAATATAAATCCCTTTATAGCCTATGGGATTCATATTTCACCATTGTGACGGAGTAACCTATCCGCCGAAATCTAAATCAGGCCCATACTTCTGCAAGGTCTCGGACCTGCGTCTTGTGTATTGCATAAGTGCATTACATTGTGGGTCTAACACTCTGAACTAACTTGAACTGCTACTTGTGACCTGCACATTCAGCTTGAATTTCTACATCACTAGGAAAAACTAACAGCCTTCTAGGACTCAAACTTGAGACTTACAGATCAGGGGCCTCATTTATGAAAAGTGACGCATCGCTGCGTGAAAACAGCGATGCGTCACTTTTCACTGCACACTCCTTACGACATTCCAGATGCGTCATATTTAATGTATGACGCATCATGTCGCAAGGAGTTACAGATACGTCAGTATTTCTGACGTATCTGTAAGCGCAAAAATGCCGCATTGCTGGAGTGTGTCACAAAAGTGACGCAACTCCAGCAATGCGTCCTTTCACATGGGGAAAGCCCCATGTGAAAGGGCTTGCTTCAGTCTTACGCCTGCTGTGAGGCAGGCGCAAGATTTTGACGCAACAGCGTCCTAAAAGTGACGCAGTGAAATCTCATAGATTTCATTGCGCCACTATTACGAGGCTTTTTGTGGTGGAACGCCCCCTCTGCATACATTATACCTGACGCAGGTATAATGTGGCGCAGGGGTTTAAAAAGTGACGCATCTACCTAGATGCGTCACTTTTTAAATATGGCGCAACGAGGCGCATTTTTTACACCCCTGGTGCGTCACAAACAGTGACGCACCGGCGGCGCAAAACTGACGCAAGGCCTTCATAAATAAGGCCTCAGGTGTTCTGCACCACAGCAAACACACTGCCTCTAAATAAAGACTAGTGTGTTTTTAACTTGCTCATGTATATCTTTCCGGATACATTAAATTGGAACCGTTAATGCTTTATTTCTTGCATTCAAGGCCAATGATTTGAAAAAGCAGCCAGCCGCAATCTAGTGGGCCTTGGCTCTCCAATCCTCTTACCGCGGTTACTCTATGAAGCAAGCAACCCGCAGACATAATAAAACCTCATTAAATATGGGCGTCAAGGTGATGGGCAACGCCAAGGAAAACAGACGTGATTGTAAGTCTGCGGCAGCCTGCAGCAATTCTCACAAACCCATTTTAGATATCTGTCGTGTACTGTTTACTGTTTGCATCATGGTTTACTTTGGCTGCAGCAAGCCTGAAGGCCAGGCTTTTCTTCATTACAGACCAGCGCAGGCTCACAGGTGAGTTTCACTCTCTAACTCAGTTTCAAAGTTAACTTCAGCTCCTCCCACTTCAAATCCTCAAAGCTGCTTCGTGGGAAGGGAGCAATCACACACGGATGAACACCACCGTCCTGAGCTCAAGTGGGTTGTAAACTATCTGTAATCTGAGGCGCCTTCCAAGGCTTGATAATATAGTGAAAAGTAACAAAGAAGTACATGGATAAGTAAACCTGTCATGCACAATTCAGCTACCCATCACAGCAAGGGGCCAGTGCAGTGGCGTCACTATGGTTGGTGTCACCCAGTGCGGGTAACTCATAGTGTCACCACCTCACGACTTTTAGCACCACACAGACTTCTAGGCGTCAAGAGGAGACGATGTTACATGGATACTAGGGGCTGCAGCCACTGTCTGGCAAAATATGATCGCCGGAGAATCACCTTGGTGGGACTCTGCCCTCATGTGGCCGGTCCAAGAGCCCACATGACATGATCAGTTGATCTGCCCATGTGGTGGGGCCACACGCTTGTCGCCTGATTCCAGCAGTGTGGCACTGTATTTAAAAGACCAGCGTTGCAAGATCTGGCAGACTCCTCTGCGGTACCAGTCAGTGCATTCACCCCGAGCCCCAGGCCAAGTCTTGAGAGGAGCCCCTGATACCTACTTAGACGCTAGCTGCAGAGCCCCATTAACTGAAGCCTCAAATGGGTACTCCAAGCACTGAAATGACAACTCAAACTCTAGACAATACTTGCAGTAGCCCAAAACTACTCAGAGCCTAGGACCCTACCTACAGTGCAACGCATCGTAAGTCACCACGCAAGTCCTTGCATTTGAGACCTATACGTTATCAAAAGAGGATACTCCAGCCCTTACGGGAAGTCACTGCCTAATACGTTCATGTCATTTGTAGCACTTTCTGTGGATAACTTTTTATCCCTGAACACGTTTATTGCGATGGGACATGTAGTTTTCTTTTACACGTCTTACAGAATGGGCACAATACAAATCCAGAGCAAACACAAGGAGAGAATGGACAGAGCGCTGAAACTTTTTAGACACTCACCCCCAGTCACAGATCTGGGTTGAGTCCATTATCATTCTTTAGCTCACTTAGCCACCTCAGTTCAGACTCAGTTATACGCAAATCAGTCTTGACCCTGTTCCTCATGAGATCAGTCCAGCCTGAATTGCCAAGCCAGGTCGTCCTTGAACCGGATACAAGCATCCTGGGGCCTGTTTCTGGATAACAACCTTTATCAGCCAGGCTAGCTTGAATCCAGTGGCAAAGGGTCCTGTGTGTTCCCTTGCTTGGATCTCATCACTTGAATTAACTCCCCACTCCCTTGTGCTTATCTCCTCTTTCTCTACTTTTAAGATTACTCTAAAACATACATTCTTAAACAAGAAGGAAAAATTGCTGACTCTTTCATCACATCCCATTTCCAATACTACCCCATCCTTCAGTCATATCCACAGGACAACCATTTCTCTTTGTAAATATACATCTTATAAAGGTACAGATAAGCACAGCACAGCGGAAGTATCATTGCAGCAAAATCATAGTGCCACATTAATTGACATAACATGCCGCCTGACCCTTCAGATATCTCAGTGGGAGTGACATCAACTTTTTCACCCTGATAACATAAATAAGTGGCTAAATTGCTCGCACAGTAAGATTTTATGTAGTGGATAACTTCAAAATCTTTCAACATTAGGCAACTACAGTACCTGAACTCTCAAAGAGGAGCAGTGTGGGCGCAGATGGAAACCTGGGTTACTTCTAAATGTTTGGCATGAGTTAATGCGCTGCATAATGCTTGTCTATTAGTGCTTTGGTAGTGCAAAAACATTTTTGTATCTGCACCCCATGGCATATTAGAGAGTAGGGAGGTGGCGGAGTGTCTCAGAAAAAGAAGTAGCTAGGTAGTGACCAGGGTTGGAAATCATACCTTTCACAAGAGTCCATTGTGCCTTTGGAGAAGACTGGTGTGTTAGTCACAAGGGCCAGAATGATACTGAGTACCGTGGCCTCCTGGTGCTTGGGCAGTGCTAAGTATGGTTGTGACAGGGTTGTAGAGTAGCACTAAATAAGGTAAGCTCAGTCCCGGGTAAGGCAGCTTTGTGGCTCCAAGGCTTTTGTATCTAAGGCACCTTTCAGTTGTATGAGCGGGAAATGACATTTCGGAAAACACAGCAAAGAATTCCCCTTCCCGTATTCCCACTAGTGCGCTCATATATATCCGTGAACAAACACCCTTTCTTTGGGTGCACCACTTCTAACGTGCACAAAAAAACACCAGCATTTTAAATAATGCATTGCAAAGCATACATTGTGTTCCGTTGAGTCTATGCTATGCACTCTTGCACTTAAAGGCACTTACTTAATTTCACATCTCTCTAAGGGTGAGATCACAAAGTGAACCACACAAAACCATGACTGAAATACCTCAAACCATCACGCAACCACTACCATGCACACACACCTCTTTTTCACATTAACGTTTTTGTGAACAGAGGAGGTATTTGAAATACTATACATGTTCACTTTGTAGTAATAGTTCAGAAATGTGGCCCCTGCCGCTGACGTGAGTGTAGCTCGGCTGCTCCCAGGTTCAGAACCTTAAATTGATTCATCGGACGGCTGCTGCTTCCCCCAGAACAAAGCCCCAAGGAGATTTGCACATTTAATCACGACCTCCCTCCGCACGCGTGCACACAGCCCCTCTCCTGTGCCGAGGCCAGGCGGCGCTGCTGTGCAGCTGCATAAGGGCAGAGCCCGGGAGCTGATGGGGTGTGAGTGATGGGGGGGCTCACAGAGCCTTACACCGCTACCGAACCAGGAGTCACTCCAAATTTAATTACATATTAAAACCTCCGGTGACCGCAAATAGTCTGTCACGGTGTCACCCCATGGGATGTTTGTCACCCGGTGCGGTCCGCAACCCCTCTAGTGACGCCACTGTGCCAGGGAAATCATACTTAATTACCAAACCATCAACTCATCGTCAAGCCTGTCGGTACCCAATCTTATCAGTGTGGTCCCATAAATTACATGCAATTCACACCTCACGTGTTATTCCCAATTTCAGCACCCACATATCGGTACCGGTCTATATTCATGTGTGCATCATCAACCTCCCCTACAAGGGAGAATAAAATCAATCCAAATGCCCACCTGTAGTATCCACACAGGGAACATCATTCCCATAATACACCTTGCCTACCTTGACTCCTGGTTGCAGAATCTGACCCAGAGTAACCTTATAAAACACGAATCCAACCAAACCTAAACAAATATAAACCACCACAAATTAGGTCCCATGACATATCCCCCATCACATAATACCCTCACAATATCATCTTTAGCTCCATATATCACTCACCCATCGATACTCCACTTTCATTTAGTGTGGTATACGATCAACTCTCTATGTTCCCAATGTGAATTCCCCATAAGGTCGATGGGAACGTCCTCTCTGTCAAAATTATGTATCCCATGAGTTTTTCATTGGATACTGGACTGACCACCGCTGCATCCACTTCACCTTCAAGAAACCAACCACGCACCACCGCACCCAACAGCCGCCCCGTCGCTGCTGGAGCAAAGTAACCAAAGATCAGCTGACTACCAGCCTCGCCCAGAACCCACCAACAGACTCCACCGACCCAGACACCGCCGCCCGCAACTTCAGGCAGTGGATCAATGACTGCGCCAACACCCTCACACCACTCAAGAGACCCTCCATCAACCACGCCAGCAAGTAAGAAAGCCACTTGGTTCACCGACGAGCTCCAGACCTCCAAACGTGCATACCGGAATATGGAGAAGAAATGGCTCCATGAATGTACAGCAGACAACCACGCAGCCCACAAGGACGCCACCCGCAGACATCACCACCTCATCAAACTGGCCAATAGATCCTTCTTCAAAGACCGCCTGGAAAACAAAGCACATGACAGCAAAGTGCACTCTTCATCATCGTGAAGGAACTCTCCAACCCCAACGCCAACGCCAACGACGTCCCGCCCTCACAAGAACTGTGCGACTCCCTGGCTACATTTTTCCACCGGAAGATCGCAGAGATCCATGACAGCTTCAACACTACGACTACAAGGACCACGCCAGACCTCAACCCTGCAAACACCACCCGCACCAACCACCTGACCTCCTGGACCAACGAAGACGAGACACGTAAGATCATGAACTCCATCCACTCAGGATCACCGACAGACCCATGCCCACACCACTTCTTCAACAAAGCAGACACAACCATCCCACCCCAACTACGGAAGGTCATCAACATCTCCTTCGAAACAGCGGCATTCCCGGAAAGCTGGAAGCATGCCGAAATCAACGTCCTCCTAAAAAAAACCAAGGCTGACCACAAGGACCTCAAGAACTTCGGGCCTATCTCCCTGCTCCCGTTCCTGGCATAGGTCATCGAGAAAATCGTCAACGCACAACTGACCCGCCACCTCGAAGACAACAGCATCCTGGACCCGTCCCAGTCCGGATTCCGAAGAAACCACAGCACAGAGACAGCCCTCATCACCGCCATAGACGACATCAGGCACCAACTGGACAACGGCGAAACATCAGCCCTCATCCTCCTGGACTTGTCAGCCGCCTTCGACACGGTCTGCCACCACACCCTAAAAACACGCCTCCAAGAAGCCGGTATCCAAGAGAAGGCCCTCGACTGGACCATGTCCTTCCTCTCCGGCAGAACCCAGAGAGTCTGCCTCCCACCCTACCGTTCCAAAGCCACCGACATCATCTGCAGCGTCCCCCAGAGCTCATCTCTCAGCCCGACGCTGTTCAACATCTACATGGTCTCCCTCGCACAAGTGGCCCGCCAGCATGACCTCAACATCATCTCCAATGCCGACGATACCCAGCTCATCCTCTCCCTCACCAAGGACCCGCACACCGCCAAGGCCAACCTACACGAGGGAATGAAGGCCGTCGCCGACTGGATGAGGAGCAGCCGTCTGAAACTGAACTCGGACAAGACGGAGGTCCTCATCCTCTGGTCCACTCCCTCCACCTGGGACGACTCTTGGTGGCCAACCTCGCTGGGAACAGCACCGACACTGGACGACCACGCACGCAACCTAGGATTCGTCCTCGACTCCTCACTATCCATGTCAAAACAGGTCAGCGCCGTCTCCTCTTCCTGCTACAACACCCTCCGCATGCTACGCAGGATCTACAAGTAGATCCCGACCGAAACAAGAAGAACGGTGGCACAGGCGCTCGTCTGCATCAGGCTAGACTACGGCAGCGCACTCTATGCAGGAATCCCGGCCAAGCACCTGCGACACCTCCAACGCATCCAAAACGCCTCCGCCCGACTGATCCTCGACGTACCACGATGCAGCCACATCACCCCCCACCTGAGAGACCTACACTGGCTCCCCGTCGACAAAAGGATCACTTTCAAGCTCCTCACCCACGCACACAAAGCACTCCACAACATCGGACCAGTGACGAAGGGCGGGAGCCCGAAACGCGTCGGCGTCTTGACTTTTTAGAACTTTTGAGCTGCTGGCGGCTCACACACCTTGCTGCAGTCTCCTGATTAAAATGATGCAAAGGATTTCACCCGTGTGGGCTACATCTTTGGGGGCAACTCAACGTGTGTATGTTTAGCGGCGAGCCTAGCCGCGATGGAAGCCCTGCCTCTGCTGAGGACCCGGTGCATGCCATTGTGCGTGTACTTAAGGACGAGTTGGTGCATTGGGGACTGGATGAACCAACATAGTGTGATGCACCGTCATGACAGCTACCCACTTGGGACTTGATGAACTTTATTCACTTGATGAACCCACGCTGAAATAATTTAAAGTGCTCACTCACATGAGGAAAACTACCGGTACCAGAAAGCCGCAGGCGCGGCAACGCCCGTTGGGGCGGGTACTTCAAAGGTAACGAGCGCCTACCTACAGCGTGTGCTCATTCCAAAAGTCAGCCTGTGACGAAGGGCGGGAGCCCGAAACGCGTCGGCGTCTTGACTTTTTAGAACTTTTGAGCTGCTGGCGGCTCACACACCTTGCTGCAGTCTCCTGATTAAAATGATGCAAAGGATTTCACCCGTGTGGGCTACATCTTTGGGGGCAACTCAACGTGTGTATATATATACATATATATATATATATATTGCGCTCATCAAATCCAGGCAAATCCCCAGGAATGAAAGACAGCACTCGGGAGGTTCCTTCTCACAGAGTAGTTTATTGACTACAGGCTATACCACAGACGCGTTTCTATATATATATTCAAGGTATGTAGATCTGGAGTTAAGAAAAGTAAATTTATACTTTTTGCTCTTACCTATTCGATATTTGTGTCCTAGATATTTTTGACACAATATTCTGTCCACATGATATTTGTATTTCCAATATCATATCACTGATCCAGCTCTACCATCTGGTAATTTGCCTTCCCACTCACATATTAGGGAAGGGAAATGCACGGATAAGACAACTCTACCAACATACACAAAGCCACTGTTCGCCTCACATGGGTTTCACAAAATTTTGTCTAATGTCCGCCCATTTTGATAACCTTACTGGGAGATACCAATCAAAAACAATTACTGACATTGGAAAGCAGTCACAAGAAGCAACTTGAATCAAATGTAATATGCTCCAGGGAAATTATAGTATAAAAGTCACACAAAAGTCTACACATGATTATGCCTTAGTAAGATATTTCACATATATCCCTGGCAGAGTCCTCCCCTTTGAATGGAGTGGGTCTTTGCAGAGAGCATCTTCTTCATCCTTCAGCAGAGGGAGTGTTCTAAGAGTGCACCTACTTTCTGTAAGTCATTTAATTATAGAGGAAAAGTAATACCGTTCATTAAAAATGCCACATTGTTCTCCGTGGAGGGAATATGAACTGGGCGAGGTGTGGAAGGTGTGGCAGAGGAGAGGTTGGAGGGGTTACCTCACCTTCTCAGGAACATGATGTCATGAATTCCACCTAGCAGGTTGGTTAGCCGCAGGATCGTGCAGCTGAACTTCATCTTTCTTCTGTATCACACCCCAGATTTCCAGGCATCGCATTGAACACTTTAGTTTATTCGTTCTTTCTTTCTTTCTTTCTTTCTTTCTTTCTTTCTTTCTTTCTTTCTTTCTTTCTTTCTTTCTTTCTTTCTTTCTTTTTCTTTCTTTCTTTCTCCTATTTTCTTTCTTTATTTGTTTCTCTCTTTGTTTCTTTCTTCCATTCTCCTTTCTTTCTTTTTTTTGTTTCTTTCTTTCTTCCTTCCTTTGTTTCTTTCTTCTTTTTCCCTTCTTTCAACTCCTCTTACATGTATCTTGATGATGTACGTATCTTAAGGATACGTAGATCTAGAGTTAAGAATAATACATCTAAAATTACCTCTATATGGACTCACCTTCACAATATTGTTGCGGTCTATATTTAGGCTATGATATCACTGTAGCACAATATGTTTTGCTCAATAGTCTGACTTTCACCACGAACAAAAGCTACTTCCCAAAATGGCCGTCCTGAGCTTCAACTTTCTTTTAAGCCTGATCCTGTGTGCTCGTGGTTACGCCAACGATATTCAAGCTCATACAATTTGGTGTGAGGAGTATATCTCGTCTTTCTCTACCTGCTAAGTGTATTTCTGTTTATTTCGTTATTGTAATTTCTTTACAAACTTTACAAATAAAGAAGATTAAAAAAAAACTTTCGCTGAAGCCAGATTGCTAAATTCTATGTAGGGCACTAGAGACAAAAAGACCTCCTTCAAATTAGTCTAGGGATTAAATGAAAAATATTTGGATAAATATATCTATCCCTGACGTTACAGGTGCCCGTTTGACATACCTAAGGTTTCCTGGTTCTGTCAAGGCAGACTAGGTCAGACTAGGTCAGGGTGTTGTTCATAAAAATTAACAGAGCACTTTATCCTTGCAGACTTCCCCCTGTCATATAATAGGCTACTAGCCCATCAGTTTTCAACTGCTCAGGTGCTCCGAAAAAAAGAGTTCAGTAGTGGTAAATGGCGTCCCTCAGATTCAGGGCCTGATTCACGAAGGGTCTCTGCACTCGTGGCGAAAACCCCGCAGCCATTGGGGCATCCCCGCACTCGGGCGGAGTCTCTGCAATGGATTCTGTCCCGAGTGCTGAGACTTCCACACGCCCATTGCGGAGATTCTGTCCCGAGAGCTAAGACTCCCACATGCCCATGGTGGAGATTCCGTCTCGAGTGCTGAGACTCCCACACTCCCATGGCGGAGATTCCGTATCGAGTGCTGAGACTCCCACACTCCCATTGCGGAGATTCCGTCTCGAGTGCTGAGACTCCCACACTCTCATGGCGGAGATTCAGTCTCGAGTGCTGAGACTCCCACACGCTCATGGCGGAGATTCCGTCTCACGTGCTGAGACTCCCACATGCACATTGCGGAGATTCCGTCCCGAGTGCTGTGACTCCCACAAGCTCATTGCAGAGATTCCGCCTCGGGTGTAGAGACTCCCCCATGACTGCAAGGCCTCTGCTACCAGTGCGGAGGTCCTGTGTGAATCGGGCCCTGAGTCTGCCACATCTGCTGGCCTTCTAAAAACATAAAGAGTTGCAGACCAGCAGCACCCAGTGGTGGCAGTCAGTGTTCTAGTGGTGATATTCCCCACTGCTTTCATGGTGCCACATTTCCACAGGAGGTGGTTCATACATAAGCCACTTTCCACTAAGGGGCCAGTGGAGAAAACACAAAGAATTGTTTCTACTTTGTTGGTCTACTTCCTCAAGGTTACCCATGGGGCACTTTTGGACATACCTGGAAAAGGCCTGGATGTTCGTTAAAAGGGAGACCTGGCCAGCCATAGTAGGAGGCCTAAAATATCCCCCCTCCTCAGGGATACCAACCACACAGCCCCTCACCCAAAATGAACTGTGTCCACGTTGAACCGGAGCAAAGGCTGGAAATGTCACAGATTGACTATATGGAAGTAACACCAATGTTGCTGTCTTTATTTACTGCCCAAATGACAGTAAATCATACACAATAAAGGTCTCAGTATTCTCTAGCTAAATTGTTAAAACAGTAATGGGCATATGAGTCCATCCCTACCTTTTATTTCGAGCAAGGGGTTAGACGTCCGCTTTAATGGTAGACTCTGTAGAGTTGATGAGCAGGATGTGTGCGAGGTTAGCGGTGTGCTTTATGGGTGCGGTGTTTGCGCCCACATGTGAGCTGATAAATATTGTGGTTGTGCGCAGGATCTGGTATGCGATGGTAACTTCGAGACTGATTATTTAGCAGCCTAAAAAACATCCTACATACACTCTGAATCATAAAATTACTAAACAAAAACGTATCACAGAAAAACCTACAACTGCAGACTGGAGATTAAAAACCAGAAAAGACAAGCATTGGCAAAGCCAATAAGTCTTGCCTATGCGAGAGCTATTGGCTTTGGCAATGTGTTTTAGCCTTTATGTACACCAGTGTGGCTGCTGTTTTCAGCATGGCTAAAAGTTAGTGGAGTGGAGTTTGATGGGGTAGATTGGAGTGGGGTACATTGGGTTAGATTGGGGGAGAGTCAAGTGAGGTAGATTGATGTAGAGTGGAATGGGGGTTGTGTGGGGTAGAATGGAGTGGGGTGGATTGAGGTAGATTTGGGTAGTTGGGAATTTGGGTAGATTAGCAGGTTAGATTGGAGTGAGGTAGATTGAAGTGTGGTAGATTAGAGTGGAGTGGGGTAGATTGAAGTACATTGTTATGTATTAGAGTGGGGTAGATTGGAATGTGTAGATAGAAGTAGGGTAGATCTGGGTAGATTGTGTGAGAATGGAGTGCGATATATTGGGGTAGATTGGGGTGAAGTGGGGTAGACTGGCGTGGAGTCGAGAATATTGGAGTGGGGTAGATTGGGTGGATTATAGTAGGGTAGAATGGAATGGAGTGGGGTAGATTGGGGTAGTTTGGAGTGAAGTAGATTGAGGTGGAGTGGCGCGGGGTAGATTGGGGGAGTGAGGTAGATTGAGATGGGGCAGGGTAGATTGGGGTAGAGTGGGATAGATTGGTGCTAGAATGGGGTAGACTGGAGTGGTGTAGATTGGGGTGCAGTGTATTAGGGTCGATTGGAGTGGGGTAGATAGAATTGGGGTAGAGTGGGATATATTGGAGAGGAGTGTGGTAGATTGAAGTACAATGGAATGGGATATCTTGGGGTAGATTTAAGTTGGATACATTGTGGAAGAGGGGGATGCAGTGGTTTGGGGTAGATTGGAGTGGAGTGTATAGATTGGAGTGGAGCAAGGTAGAGTGGATGGGGTAGATTGGAGTTGGATATATTGGGTGGATTATGGTAGGGCAGATTGGAGTGAAGGGGGTAGTTTAAAGTGGAGGGGATTAGGGGAATAGATTTAAGTGAGATATATAGGAGTGGGATAGTTTGGAGTGGGGTAGATATGAGTGGAGTGGAGGTGAATAGAGTGGTATATGGTACATTTGAGTGGGGTCGGGTGGAGTGGGGTAGGGTAATTGGAGAAGGGTGGATTGGGTGGGGGGGTAGATTGGACCAGAGTGGGGTAGATTTGGATGGCATGTGGTAGAAAGGAGTGAAGTAGATTGGGGTAGATTGGGTACAGTGGGATGGAGTGTGGTAGATTGGGGTGGAGAGGGTTACATTGGGTCGATTGGAGCGGGTAGATTAGAGTGGGGTAGATTGGGGTAGAGTAGAGTGGGTTAGATTGGAGTGGAGTGGGTGGGGTAGATTAGGGTGGAATGGAATAGATTGGGTGGATTAAAGTAGGGTAGATTGGAATGGAGTGGAGTGTGGTAGAGTGGAATGGGCGAGATTGGAGTGGGGTAGACTCAAGAGGGGTGATTGGAGTGGAGTAGATTGGGGTGGAGTGGATTGGATTGGAGTGGAGTATAGTCAGGTGTGGTAAAGTGGGATAGATTGCAGTGGGTGGGGTGGAGTGGTTAGATTAGCATAGGGTGGGGTAGACTGGAGTGGAGAGTGGTAGATGGGAGTGGAGGGGGTTGGATTGGAGTGTGGTCATTTGGGGAGGGATAGATTGGGGTGGAGTGGGGTAGATTTGGGTGGAGTTGGTTATTTAGGAGTGGAGTGGGGTAGATTTGGCTGGAGTGTGGAAGATGGGAGTGGTGTAGGTTGGAGTGAAGTGGAGTGGGGTAGGAGTGGAGTGTGGTAAAGTGGAGTGGGGTAGATTACAGTGAAGAGGAGTGTGGTAATTTGGAGTGGGGTAGATTATGGTAAATTGCCATGGGGTAGACTGTGGTAGATTGCATTGGGGTAGATTGGGCTACATTGGAGTGGGGAAGATTGTGGTAGATTGGAGTGGGGTGGGGTAGATTGGAGTGGAGAGGAGTTGGATAGATTGCAGTGGAATTTGGAGTGGGGTACATTGGAATGGAGTGGGTTAAATTGGAGTGGCGTAGATTGAAGTGGGGTAGAGTGGAGTGGTGTAAGTGGTGCATAGTGGAGGGGCTTAGATGAAGTGGCATGTTGTGTTGTGTTTGTGACATAGATTGGAGTGGTATGGAGTTACCTGTCATAGAGTGTTTCTGGGTAGAGCGGTGTAAAGTGGCGTGGCATGTCGTAGAGTGGAGTGGAGTGTCGCAGAATGGAGTTACATGGAAAGGAATGGAAGGGCATGGAGTGGAGTGGAAAGTCATAGTGTGGAGTATGCATAATGTTGTAGCACACTGCAATTCCAGACAACACATTTTCAATTGAAATGACCATTAAATTTCCACCAAAAAACGGTTTTACTTCACACAAACGATAATTTATTCAAATACTAGCAGTCCGTCCCGACGTTGTCCGGGTATGAATTTCTGCTGGCCAGTAGTATATTGTTTTGTAGGATTTCGTTTTGATAGCATTTCTTATCTGTGACAGGCCTGTGAAATGCTCCGTTTCACAGTGCACTGCTGATGCACTCAAGAGTGCGCGTTCAGTAGTGTGTGAACTCGAGTTTCCCTACTTTATTTTTCCTTGCAATATTATATCGCGCGAACTCGACAACATGGCATGAGCACAATTTACATTACAGTGGAACACATTCATTTGTGGTAGGCACGGGGAGACAAAGCGATTTGCCTGGAATCACAGGATGCTGAGCTGATGCCGAGATTCGAGCGTACCTCCCCAGCTCTAAATTTCGCAATTCTAAAACTTGTGGCAGAAGGTGTGTCTAAAAGTGTATGTCGGTGCTGGCCATCAATGAGAGAGACCTGTGTATTTTTCAAATCGGTGGTGAAAAAATATGAGTATGTTGCTGGAGATGTGGGCGGCCGTGCCACCAATGTACTTACCGGGGGAGGGTAAACACCCATTATTCCGCAACTTTCTTTCCGCATACCATCACTCCACATACTTTCATTACGAAAGTACCAAAATTCCGCAATGCCATTATAATGCATGGCATTACATTTTATATGCTTTTACCAGGCATACATTTACAACGAAATTCGTTGTAAATGCATGAATGGTAAAAGCATGGGTTTTTTATGTTTGGATAAGGTAAGTATGGGTATAGGGGTATATGTTTTGGGGTACTGAGGTATATGTTTTGGGGTGTTTCGGTATTTTAAGGGTTCAGATATAGTTTTGGGTTATGGGGTACAGGCGTAGTTTTAGGGTTTAGGGATAGGTTTGGGTTTTGGGGTACAGGGGTATTTTTAGGGTTCAGGGCTAGGTTTGGGTTTTGGGGTATAGGGGTATTTTTATGGTTCAGGGGTAGGTTTGGGATTTGGGGTACAGGGGTATTTTAAGGGTTCAGGGCTAGGTTTGGGTTTTGGGGTACAGGGGTATTTTTAGGGTTCAGGGCTAGGTTTGGGTTTTGGGGTACAGGGGTATTTTAAGGGTTCAGGGCTAGGTTTGGGGTTTGAGGTACAGGGGTATTTTAGGGTTCAGTAGTAGGTTTGGGTTTTGGGGTACAGGGGTATTTTTAGAGTTCAGGGGTAGGTGTGGGTTTTGGGGTACATGGTTATTTTTAGGGTTCAGGGATAGGTTTGGGTTTTGAGGTACAGGGGTATTTATAGGGTTCAGGGCTAGGTTTGGGTTTTGGGGTACAGGGGTATTTTTAGGGTTTAGGGATAGGTTTGGGTTTTGGGGTACAGGGTATATTTATAGGGTTAAGATGGGTTAGTATTTAAGGGTGTTGGGGTATTTTAAGGAGTAAGGGTGGGTTATGATTATGGGGTGCAGGGATATTTAAAGGGAGCAGGGTGGACACCCGGAGCTGGAACGTACAGAACCTGGGAAGAAAAAACAATGAAATATTGGGCACAACGCTCGCTTTTTTTTCCGTAATCCCAAGCCCCGCACACCCCACACCCCCAGCACACGCCCACAGCACACGATATGAGACATGGCATGTAGGGCGGAACGTACCACACGCCCCCAGCGTTTGTCACACCCCAGCACACACCCACAGCACAACGCAGACACGCACTCAAGGGACTACTTTGCTGGCACGGTGCTTTTACCTTTAAAATGTATATGGTGGGCGTCTGCATAGCCTATGTCCTTCTGCTGCAACTGCCCATTCCAACGCTGTATTGGGTGTTGTGATTGGTGCTGTGGTTCCTGAGATTACCCGCCTCAAAGGTTTGGGCTCTCTCTTTATTATATTAGTATGGATTTCTTTCCACCACACCTTAGAATTAGAAATAAAATGTGATTCATGTGTACTAATTCTGATCAATTCTAAAACATCAGCACATTTCATTTTTTTGTCTGTACAAAAACAAACTCCTGCACCATCTCCTCTTACATGGATACTCAGCAGGATTGTCACATACATTCTGTCACTTTAAAGTCAGAGAAAGAAAAGTAAACACCAAGCTTCCTCTCAAGAGAGAGCTTGACAATTGACCGCTGTCTTTGACTGCACAGTAAATGTGACAAAATGGGAATAAGATTAAAAGTCTGTGTACAGAAAGTGAGTTTGTGGAAAAATACGGTAAACAAGATTTGGGCAACAGGAGTGACGAATTCAAGCTGGGCAGCCTAAAGCAAATAAAGCCATCAAATAGACAGCCAGAAAGGGTGAGTTACAATCTACAAAACCAATGGTAAGCAACAGGCAGAATGCACTCGTAGGACAGCTTTCTGAATGTCCCCAAGATGTCTAGAAAGTCAGATAGCTGTGCTGTCTGGTAGGCCTCAACCTAAAAAAATAAAGAAAATAGAAATAAATATTAACAAAACGCAAGGGGCTGGGATAAAGGAACCACCACCTCTACATACAAAAATGAGTAATTAAAGATAAATGTATATACCCTGAAAGTCAAAAGAAGCACAATTTATGTATATTTTGATAACGAATGATATGTGCAATCAGCGCATTCACAAAAATATAGTGGTAACAATTGCTTTAAAGGGTCAGGTGGACTGCAATTAGTGCTTTAAACATTTTCAAACAGTTTTAGTATGGTTAGCCCCTGGCATCAGTGTCTACTCGTTGTGATAGTTGACATCACTGCCATCTAGCATATTGCAGGGCCACTGGAATAATGCAAGCTAGATACAGATGGTCACTATATTGTATAGAAACAGTGCCACTAGAATTGCATAGTAGCGGAGGTCCAAGTTATGCTGTAGCACTGATTAAATTATGCACCAAGAAAAGGCACATTATGCATTTTCTGTAACAGCATTATGTCACTCTATTGCTGTTTTACCACACTCTAGGGCTTTTGGGGTGATCACATAATTAATAGCAGTTTAACAACAGAGCAATCACCAACTATAAAGTTACATCTTTCAAAGAATCTGCCACTGTGCTGCATTGTGCGTTTTGATTAATTTTCAAGCTTTCGATCTGTTTTTTATTGAAATTTGCAAACTATGCAGCATATGTGGGATTATGTGGCAAAACACCTATAATTATGTAAAAAAATGGCATGGGCAGAAAACTACATTATTCCAGTGACCCTGAAATGCAAACGACAGGTAATTAGCCTGGCCAGATGGTAGTGGTGTCAATTCTCAGGGTGACGTCTCCCAACTAGCAACCACTTCCTCCTGCATGACAGAACAGCAGGTAAAGAGGGAGTTTCCGTCCACTTACATTAAGCCAAATAAGTAAGGGATATGCAAAGCACAAGATACAATTTCTTGCTGCTGAGACCTGTAAGGCAAAGGACCTGGTGCCCAGAATCACAAAGTTTATGAATGCCTCCCTGGAAGAAGGTGATGCCTCCCTGCACCTCAAACATGTATTTATACCACACTATGCCCGATAGTAGCCGGAGTTGCTGTACCTACCTCTTTGTCATTATTGTAAAGTGCTGATTACCACTTGCAGTTACCCAGAATCATGGATCTCAATTCACCAAAATGGCTGGGGTAGCGGATCATATACACTTTGTTAAATGATATCATATAGCCTTTGACCCTGACTCTTCCCAAGAAGTGATGTTACACGACCTTAACCTTGATGATACCACATGAATTGATACTGCTGAAGTTCCATAATAATTGCATGATTAATATAACAACAACAACGTCTATTTTAGATACTGCCTATAATAGGGTGCCAACACCAGGAACTTAGAAAGTGGTAGGGCTTCGTACTTGTCCTATAATGTAGTGTGCACGCTATACTAATAAGCCAGACCTCTCATAGAAAGGGTTTGGGTGGGTGTTCTCCCCCAAGAAATGTTTGGAAAAATGGGGCCAAACAATGCATTTTAAAGCATCATTTTCCAATAAATGCGTTAAAAAACTGCAATCAGTAAATATTCAAGTCATTTCAATGCATGCCAAGCTAAAGACACTTGGGATGAGTCCCATGTGTCAAAACTGATCTTCAATGTGCCGAGGTCAGCACTGTGTCATGGGTGTCCTCCTACATGCCATGGATGCCTCATTATGCCAAAAAAGACATACAACAATCAAGAGCCAGAATGTACGATTTATCGTACGTGTGTCCACATGCAACGCAATTGGTGCTATGTAAAGCGCTCTGATACCCAATACCGGGTCAAGTTCGCGCTATATAAAACTCTGTAATAATAAAATTAATCTATTAATGCGGGCCATATATCATGAGAGACCCTTATTTCAAAATTGACTCTAGTATATCAGGCCCGTATTTTGGCATGGCTTCATCCCTTCCATATGTTATGGTTGCCCTCCCCTGTGCTAACAATTACCGCCAATGTGCTATTGCCAACATCTTGCCTTGGGTGCCTCAATGGGAAGATTTTCCTCAAGTATGCCAACTCCAGCATCTTTCCATGGTGCTCCATGTGTGAAGAAGTATCTCTAGTATGCCAGTGCCAGGATTTTATCATGAGTGCCTGCGATGCTAAGCGATACCTTGAGTATGTTACCACAATCATTTAGCTATGGGTGCCAAAAATTACCTTCAGCTTGCCAAGGCTAATGGCTGATTCACAAGCACAACACTGCATTCTCACTCATGCTCAGTTACATTCACTCCTTTACACTCATTCCTGCACAGTCACTCACTTTTGCTCATTCTTACTCTTATTGTCACTCACTCATCCTTATTCTTTATCATTCATACATTCTCACTCACACTCATTCTGACTCTCACTCTCTCATTCCCACACCACCTCATCTATTCTCACATGCTCTAGCTCACTCATTCTATATCATTTATTCTCACTCAGTTTCACTCAGATACCCGCCTACTCTCAGTTATACGTTCGCACTCACACTCACTTCCACTCTCAATCTCACTCACCCATTCTAACTTATTCTCATTCATTCTTACTAGTCCTTTTCACAGTTACACTCACTGATTTTTACATATATGCATTTTCACTTTCTAATATCTCAATCATACTTATTCACATCCTGCAACTGACTCAGTGACTCACACACGCACATGCTCCTAAATACAGCAAAACGTCCGCATGCGCTCTCTCTCACTCGCAAAAACAACAAGTGATGGACCGAATGTGGATCAATGTCACACATTCCCCCAGTCAAAAGATCTGGGCCCAAATCCATCGTTTTTTTGCACTCCACACCACCCTGGGTTAGACAATGGCGATATGCAAATCAGCTCTGACCCTGTTGCCCCATGGGAACAGTCCAGTCTGAACTACAAAAGCCATGTCCTTCCCAGAACAGAATCAAGCATCCGAGGACCGGACCGGTTTCGAGGTAACACCTCTCATCAGCCCGGCTAGCTTGACTCCAAGTGGTGTGGAGTGCCTGGGACCCACGTCTGGGCATCCCCAGCGCACTTAGGGCGGCAATTGCAAAAACAACAAGTGATGGACCGAATGTGGATCAATGTCACACATTCCCCCAGTCAAAAGATCTGGGCCCAAATCCATCGTATTTTTTCACTCCACACCACCCTGGGTTAGACAATGGCGATATGCAAATCAGCTCTGACCCTGTTGCCCCATGGGAACAGTCCAGTCTGAACTACAAAAGCCATGTCCTTCCCAGAACAGAATCAAGCATCCGAGGACCGGACCGGTTTCGAGGTAACACCTCTCATCAGCCCGGCTAGCTTGACTCCAAGTGGTGTGGAGTGCCTGGGACCCACGTCTGGGCATCCCCAGCGCACTTAGGGCGGCAATTGCAAAAACAACAAGTGATGGACCGAATGTGGATCAATGTCACACATTCCCCCAGTCAAAAGATCTGGGCCCAAATCCATCGTTTTTTTGCACTCCACACCACCCTGGGTTAGACAATGGCGATATGCAAATCAGCTCTGACCCTGTTGCCCCATGGGAACAGTCCAGTCTGAACTACAAAAGCCATGTCCTTCCCAGAACAGAATCAAGCATCCGAGGACCGGACCGGTTTCGAGGTAACACCTCTCATCAGCCCGGCTAGCTTGACTCCAAGTGGTGTGGAGTGCCTGGGACCCACGTCTGGGCATCCCCAGCGCACTTAGGGCGGCAATTGCAAAAACAACAAGTGATGGACCGAATGTGGATCAATGTCACACATTCCCCCAGTCAAAAGATCTGGGCCCAAATCCATCGTTTTTTTGCACTCCACACCACCCTGGGTTAGACAATGGCGATATGCAAATCAGCTCTGACCCTGTTGCCCCATGGGAACAGTCCAGTCTGAACTACAAAAGCCATGTCCTTCCCAGAACAGAATCAAGCATCCGAGGACCGGACCGGTTTCGAGGTAACACCTCTCATCAGCCCGGCTAGCTTGACTCCAAGTGGTGTGGAGTGCCTGGGACCCACGTCTGGGCATCCCCAGCGCACTTAGGGCGGCAATTGCAAAAACAACAAGTGATGGACCGAATGTGGATCAATGTCACACATTCCCCCAGTCAAAAGATCTGGGCCCAAATCCATCGTTTTTTTGCACTCCACACCACCCTGGGTTAGACAATGGCGATATGCAAATCAGCTCTGACCCTGTTGCCCCATGGGAACAGTCCAGTCTGAACTACAAAAGCCATGTCCTTCCCAGAACAGAATCAAGCATCCGAGGACCGGACCGGTTTCGAGGTAACACCTCTCATCAGCCCGGCTAGCTTGACTCCAAGTGGTGTGGAGTGCCTGGGACCCACGTCTGGGCATCCCCAGCGCACTTAGGGCGGCAATTGCAAAAACAACTAGTGATGGACCGAATGTGGATCAATGTCACACATTCCCCCAGTCAAAAGATCTGGGCCCAAATCCATCGTTTTTTTGCACTCCACACCACCCTGGGTTAGACAATGGCGATATGCAAATCAGCTCTGACCCTGTTGCCCCATGGGAACAGTCCAGTCTGAACTACAAAAGCCATGTCCTTCCCAGAACAGAATCAAGCATCCGAGGACCGGACCGGTTTCGAGGTAACACCTCTCATCAGCCCGGCTAGCTTGACTCCAAGTGGTGTGGAGTGCCTGGGACCCACGTCTGGGCATCCCCAGCGCACTTAGGGCGGCAATTGCAAAAACAACAAGTGATGGACCGAATGTGGATCAATGTCACACATTCCCCCAGTCAAAAGATCTGGGCCCAAATCCATCGTTTTTTTTCACTCCACACCACCCTGGGTTAGACAATGGCGATATGCAAATCAGCTCTGACCCTGTTGCCCCATGGGAACAGTCCAGTCTGAACTACAAAAGCCATGTCCTTCCCAGAACAGAATCAAGCATCCGAGGACCGGACCGGTTTCGAGGTAACACCTCTCATCAGCCCGGCTAGCTTGACTCCAAGTGGTGTGGAGTGCCTGGGACCCACGTCTGGGCATCCCCAGCGCACTTAGGGCGGCAATTGCAAAAACAACAAGTGATGGACCGAATGTGGATCAATGTCACACATTCCCCCAGTCAAAAGATCTGGGCCCAAATCCATCGTTTTGATGCTTGATTCCGGTCTGGGAAAGATATGGCTGTTGTAGTTCGGACTGGACTGTTCTCATGGGGCACAGGGTCAGAGCTGATTTGCATAAAGCCATTATCTGACCCAGGGTGGTGTGGAGTGCAAAAAACGATGGATTTAGGCCCAGATCCTTGTACTGGGGTGAATGTAAGACATTGATCTACATTCTGTCCATCAAATTGTTTTTTGTAATTTTCTCCCTGAGTGTACTGGGGTAGCTCAGACGTGGGTCCCAGAGCCTCCACACCACTGGAGTCAAGCTAGTCGGGCTGATGAGAGGTGTTACCTCGAAACCGGTCCGGTCCTCGGATGCTTGATTCCGGTCTGGGAAAGATATGGCTGTTGTAGTTCGGACTGGACTGTTCTCATGGGGCACAGGGTCAGAGCTGATTTGCATAAAGCCATTATCTGACCCAGGGTGGTGTGGAGTGCAAAAAACGATGGATTTAGGCCCAGATCCTTGTACTGGGGTGAATGTAAGACATTGATCTACATTCTGTCCATCAAATTGTTTTTTGTAATTTTCTCCCTGAGTGTACTGGGGTAGCTCAGACGTGGGTCCCAGAGCCTCCACACCACTGGAGTCAAGCTAGTCGGGCTGATGAGAGGTGTTACCTCGAAACCGGTCCGGTCCTCGGATGCTTGATTCCGGTCTGGGAAAGATATGGCTGTTGTAGTTCGGACTGGACTGTTCTCATGGGGCACAGGGTCAGAGCTGATTTGCATAAAGCCATTATCTGACCCAGGGTGGTGTGGAGTGCAAAAAACGATGGATTTAGGCCCAGATCCTTGTACTGGGGTGAATGTAAGACATTGATCTACATTCTGTCCATCAAATTGTTTTTTGTAATTTTCTCCCTGAGTGTACTGGGGTAGCTCAGACGTGGGTCCCAGAGCCTCCACACCACTGGAGTCAAGCTAGTCGGGCTGATGAGAGGTGTTACCTCGAAACCGGTCCGGTCCTCGGATGCTTGATTCCGGTCTGGGAAAGATATGGCTGTTGTAGTTCGGACTGGACTGTTCTCATGGGGCACAGGGTCAGAGCTGATTTGCATAAAGCCATTATCTGACCCAGGGTGGTGTGGAGTGCAAAAAACGATGGATTTAGGCCCAGATCCTTGTACTGGGGTGAATGTAAGACATTGATCTACATTCTGTCCATCAAATTGTTTTTTGTAATTTTCTCCCTGAGTGTACTGGGGTAGCTCAGACGTGGGTCCCAGAGCCTCCACACCACTGGAGTCAAGCTAGTCGGGCTGATGAGAGGTGTTACCTCGAAACCGGTCCGGTCCTCGGATGCTTGATTCCGGTCTGGGAAAGATATGGCTGTTGTAGTTCGGACTGGACTGTTCTCATGGGGCACAGGGTCAGAGCTGATTTGCATAAAGCCATTATCTGACCCAGGGTGGTGTGGAGTGCAAAAAACGATGGATTTAGGCCCAGATCCTTGTACTGGGGTGAATGTAAGACATTGATCTACATTCTGTCCATCAAATTGTTTTTTGTAATTTTCTCCCTGAGTGTACTGGGGTAGCTCAGACGTGGGTCCCAGAGCCTCCACACCACTGGAGTCAAGCTAGTCGGGCTGATGAGAGGTGTTACCTCGAAACCGGTCCGGTCCTCGGATGCTTGATTCCGGTCTGGGAAAGATATGGCTGTTGTAGTTCGGACTGGACTGTTCTCATGGGGCACAGGGTCAGAGCTGATTTGCATAAAGCCATTATCTGACCCAGGGTGGTGTGGAGTGCAAAAAACGATGGATTTAGGCCCAGATCCTTGTACTGGGGTGAATGTAAGACATTGATCTACATTCTGTCCATCAAATTGTTTTTTGTAATTTTCTCCCCGAGTGTACTGGGGTAGCTCAGACGTGGGTCCCAGAGCCTCCACACCACTGGAGTCAAGCTAGTCGGGCTGATGAGAGGTGTTACCTCGAAACCGGTCCGGTCCTCGGATGCTTGATTCCGGTCTGGGAAAGATATGGCTGTTGTAGTTCGGACTGGACTGTTCTCATGGGGCACAGGGTCAGAGCTGATTTGCATAAAGCCATTATCTGACCCAGGGTGGTGTGGAGTGCAAAAAACGATGGATTTAGGCCCAGATCCTTGTACTGGGGTGAATGTAAGACATTGATCTACATTCTGTCCATCAAATTGTTTTTTGTAATTTTCTCCCTGAGTGTACTGGGGTAGCTCAGACGTGGGTCCCAGAGCCTCCACACCACTGGAGTCAAGCTAGTCGGGCTGATGAGAGGTGTTACCTCGAAACCGGTCCGGTCCTCGGATGCTTGATTCCGGTCTGGGAAAGATATGGCTGTTGTAGTTCGGACTGGACTGTTCTCATGGGGCACAGGGTCAGAGCTGATTTGCATAAAGCCATTATCTGACCCAGGGTGGTGTGGAGTGAAAAAAACGATGGATTTAGGCCCAGATCCTTGTACTGGGGTGAATGTAAGACATTGATCTACATTCTGTCCATCAAATTGTTTTTTGTAATTTTCTCCCTGAGTGTACTGGGGTAGCTCAGACGTGGGTCCCAGAGCCTCCACACCACTGGAGTCAAGCTAGTCGGGCTGATGAGAGGTGTTACCTCGAAACCGGTCCGGTCCTCGGATGCTTGATTCCGGTCTGGGAAAGATATGGCTGTTGTAGTTCGGACTGGACTGTTCTCATGGGGCACAGGGTCAGAGCTGATTTGCATAAAGCCATTATCTGACCCAGGGTGGTGTGGAGTGCAAAAAACGATGGATTTAGGCCCAGATCCTTGTACTGGGGTGAATGTAAGACATTGATCTACATTCTGTCCATCAAATTGTTTTTTGTAATTTTCTCTCTCACTCGCAAGCACATACACAGCATATATATAAAAGCACCTCAGCTGCCAGCGAAGGTCCCATTATACCTCCTGGCGCTTCATTTTGTATTACACTAATATTGAATATTAAACTAGTATTCATTATTAGCGAAATAAAAAATGGCCAGAAAGCAAGGACTACCCACCCTTGCTCTTGGAACTGATTTTGCCATGTCTGAGACCAGGGGTCACATAGGACAAACTCTTGCCCTGTTTTAGTGGCAGGTTGCTTACTAATCTTTGTGAAACTGGGCCAGAGTGTTTTTTTTGGTTTTGTTTTGTGGAACGTGGTAGAGAAGCATCCATTGGTCACTGGATTTTGCTTCCACGTTCCATGAAGCAGATCAAAAGAAAGGCGCCAAATGTAAACTAGGAACACAAAAGGTTGTGAACGTTTTGGTATCTCGGGAGGGTGCACCGCCAGTCCAGAACCACCATGAAATGCTGAGATTTTCCGAAATCTGTCGCGAAACTTCAAAACATTGGAATTGTACAGAATGTCACGAGTTGGAGCAGCTTAAAAATATGTGTGATTAATCTGTTATGTGTGCACAATTCGTCTATGTGCGGATTTTCCATATTATGTCTTTTGCAGCAATGCTTCAGCCTGAAATATTATTCTGCAGCTTTACATTTCCAATAAAAAATGTTTAAAAAACAGGATACCAGTTAAAAGGCCACGTTTCACTTCTGGTACCCTGATCACATTGGTGAATTTGGCGCCAAGAGTTACACACTGCTTGAGTACTTTCCTCAGTTTTCAATATATCTGATGGATGTGCCTGGAAAGAAATCCATACAATGTTGTGACTGTGGATCAATGTGCGAAGGATATTCCAGTAAATGCATTTAGTGGGAAATAAAGGTGCATTGGTTTCTACACTGCTGTCTATATAAGAGAGCTCATCCCCTTGTCAGTTGCAGAAGAAAACTATGCAATAACTGTGTGACTTTCCCAGAGATTACAAGCTGCCTCTTGTCTGGAGTGAGTAACTCATCCTGTCTATTTTTTCAATTCTATTCTGGAAAGCCAAGTGTTGACATCCTGGTGGTACCTGCAGGACACAGCACGGCAGGAGTAGGAGAGATCAGGAGTTATGAAGCTCTGTGAGGCTTCTCTGACTGCTTGGACTGATGGCAGCTGGTTTGCACTCCTGTCTAAGTTTCTGCCAGCTAAACCTGAGCAATTTCAAAATATGTTGTTTACATGGGCGACATTTCGTAATTCCCAGTGTATTTCACATAATTTTTGGCTACATCAGCAGTCAAGTAATCAACCCATATTTTTTTCTGGTAAGCATACAGTGGTCCCACTACCAGAACTTTCCTTTCCCTTTCCTTCCCTACACTATTCACCACTCTTTCATCTGCAACCCTTTTCGCAGCCCTTTCAGCAGGGTTATCCCCAAACATTTTGCTTTTGCCCTCCACTTTTTGCTGAATTCGTTTTTGTTGGCTTTAGGACTCTGCACACTTTTACCACTGCTAAAAATCACTTAAGTGCTTGTGCTCTGAGTTTAAAACATGTAAGATTGGCTGATACCACGATGACATATTTAATTTACTTGGAAGTCCCTAGTAAAGTGGCATTACCTGTACCCAGGGCCTGTAAATTAATTGATTGTGCCACCCACTTAAACAGCACTTTAAACAAGTGTCAGGCCTGCATTGCAGCCTATGTGAGTAATTTTAAATTGCTTTGTCGATCTGGCAAATAAATCTTTTGCTAGTCCCAAACCTTCCTTTTTAATACATATATGCCTCCTGTAATGTAGGCCCTGGACTTTCCAGGCAGCAAGGTGTAATGTATTTAAAACGTTGGACATGTGCTTTTAATTTTGACATGTCCTGGGAGTGACAAACTCCTAAAATCATTTTTCACTACTGCAAGGCCTACCTCTTCCATAGGATAACACTGAAGTTACCTTATTACATTTTATAAGTGTAATTTTCAAATGGGAACAGGTAGCTAGCTTATGTTTGATGTCTTTGGAACTCCTATGAAAAATCCTAAATTATGGTGAAGTCGGATTTTAAATTACAATTTTAAATATGCCACTTTTAGAAAGTTTGCATTTTACTGCCTTAGCCATTTGGGGCCAGATGTACGACCATTGGAAATTGTGACTCGCAATTTGCGCTCGATTGCGAGTTGCAAATTGTAAGTCGCAAATTCCAATGTAAAACAGTGTCTAAGACACTGTTTGCGATTTTCAATGGGGTCACAAAGTGCATGCCTCATGAATATTAATGAGGCACTTGCAATTTGCGACCCCATTGAGAATGGCAGGCCCTCCCAGGTATAGTGAATGCTGGTCTCAGCCGACCTCCATGTCTGGGACTGCTTTTAAATAAAGCATTTTTTTTAATTCAGCCTGTTTTCCTTAAAGTTAAAGGGGATGCATTTATTTTTAAAAATTAAACGTTTTTGTTTCATTTTTTAATGGCAGGTAGTGGTCACTGGAACCACTGCCTGCCACTATTTACCCTTGCATTTGCAAAGGGGAAGGGGTCCCCTATGGACCCCTCCCCATTTGCAACTGCATTACCAACCTCTTGAAGAGGGTGGTAAATTGAGAGTGTTTTGCGACCGCAATTACGTTCGCGCAACATTCATACATAGGGCTGCAAGCTGCAATTAGGAAGGGATGCCCTTGGAGCACCCCTTCCAAATTTTTAGGTGCTAAACATTAATTTGTGACTCACAAAATAGTGTTATTCATGGCCCCAAGAGATTTTGCATGCGCAAATGGGTCACAAACCTGTTTGCAAATGCAAAATCCCATCGTACATTTGGCCCTTGGTGCCTGCAACCTGTCTCTAGGTCACATGACTTTTTGTATTTGACAGTAGGGCTTTATTTATCTTAGAGAGCCACACACAATGGGGAGCTTAGGTGTAAGTGGATGGGCCATCGCTGGCAGGATGGGAGGAAGGAGCTGGTCCTAGTCCCACTTACACCTGAACAGGCTGTATCCTGTCTCTACACAAAGGGCTGCATTGTCCAGTGGTAAAAGAGCAATGAAGGGTGAGTGGGGCCTACGGGGCATGGGAAGGGACCCTTCCTACACCACTGAGTCAAAACATCATTAATGATAGTATTCTTTGTGTCATTGAAATGACTCGTTATGTCACTCGACATGCACCCTTCTACTCTTTCACTCATCTCAGGTGACACTGATGCATGAATCAGACACAGGCAAAGGACTCTGCCACTATTCCCAAACTAAACTCTATCCAATGTGCAGCTCATTGTCTAAGGTACATAGGAAACACAGCCTCTAACTGTTATGACCAGTGTCACTTTATGGCTTATTAGATATTATCTTGGGAAACTGATTTGAAAATGCAGCATATATTCTAGGACAAGTGAATCTGCAACATACCCTGGGAGGGACAGGTTTGCCTGGCACACCATGAAAGTAGAACAATATTTGTAGAGTGTCTTTTATTAACCACATTTTTGGTGAAAATTGTGCTCCACAATTAATTGTATACTTCATTTAGAGCTCCTTGTAGCAATTTCTTTGGGGGGAGACAGAACCTCTCCTGGGCTCACCATTAATAGTTAGGGTTACTCACTCACCACAGTTCAGATGTTGGTTAGACCCAGAAGAAATGTTATTTATACTTGGTAATTTCATTTTATGTATGTCATTTTGTATTATGCTCCCCCACTTTCAAGAGATGTCCGCCGCAATTTACTTCCCCAGAGCATTTTTTGCACGTTTTGGTTCATGTATGCCCGATATGTAATGGTATAATTAGCTGTGTGAACTAGCAGTACAATATTCAATGCTCTCAGCTAAAAATGTAGGTACCTTTCCACCCAAACCCTCGTTCTCACTCACTCCAACCAAACAACTTGCCAGAGGAGTAGTGAGAGCATTGAAGCTTTGAGCAGTGCCCATGCAGGCAGTGGGCAGTGCCAGTGGTGGACGCAGAGCAGGTAGCACAAGGGAAGGGGGGATGGGCAGCACTCTCCTCAGTAACTCTTTGGGTCCTTGTGTTAATATTGTTGTAATTATTATTATTTATTTTTTTGGGGTGTAAGACTTTATTTAAATTTGCCATCATTACAATATTTGTACATCATATCATAAGAAAACGTTTCATATTCAATCTCACTTCTGTATTGGTACACAGCTATTCAGCCGACAACCTTCCGGTCCGGCAGCAAACGTTTGGCATAGTGCAAAGGGCAGTAAGAATACATTGATAGAGCATATATCATCTTACTTTTATGTTGTTTTTTGTTTTTTGTTTGTAACAAAACGAGAACAAAAACATCAGACTCCTGCATAGTGTATAGTCACAGTTAATCATCACAGTTAATTCTAGTGTTATTTGCCAGTTCCAGGTTCCCAGGCTACTACCCTTCCCTCTCCGAGCACCAGACTAAATGAAATCTCCAACACTCGATCCCTATCCTCATCCATACATCTACACATTCCCCATCGTCTCATTCATCCAGCTCGTCATCATCCTCCGAACTGTCGTCCTCTTCCTCCGGCAGCGGCTCGCACAGATCCCCCCTATACCTGTTCCATGCTTCCCAGACCTTGTTCCATTTGTGAGGGTTGGCTCTCATAATATTGTTGTAATTATTAATATTATTATTTTATAAACTAAACACTACATGCAATGGCAGTTTCCACCAGGTTGTCACTTACAGTGTGAGTTAACATAACTGACAGCTGACCTTTTAGGCATATAGTTTCAGTGTATACCTGATGTCCTTTGGCAGGGCTGCCCAGTCCTCTGACATTCCATGTTACTTATGCATATATTCCGGCACTTGGTAGGTGCATGCTGTGATAGAGAAGTCGCCCCTATCTCACTATTTGGTCTCAAGTGGGCTTCCCATGAAGCCATTCACCTATCTGTGCCAGTATATGTTGCTGTTTGTCTCATAACCTGCCCTATTCCAGGCTACAAAATGCATTTCATGCAATAATGAAGCAGTGCCATAACCATAACAAGTAATAACAAGAGCAAGAAGAAATATCCTTGTGCTGAAGCCAGAGGTCTTCTGTTCTATCGCTTGTCTTCCCTGGCCGTCCCATCCCACTGCAGCCAGGTTCTCATCTATGTATGTTCAGATGTTCCTTGTGTGAAGCCTACTGTATAGTCCCTTGAAGGTCTCTCTCACAGTGAGTTGGGCTGAATAACCAAAATATTGTTTAAAAAACATTGTGGTGCCTCAATATCATGTCAAAAATATCATCACATCAAACATATCAACAGACAGAATATGGAAGGTAAGACAATTGTTTTCTTATGTGTATAAAATCATTTCTTTAACTATTATATATAATATTGTTTGCTTTAATATAGTATTAAATATACTTTTTAATTCCCCGCTCAGGAGAAGGAATACCTGACTCCATTGCGGATGCTGTTGACATCGAGCAGCGGCACAGGCGACAGGGGGCGTGCAGCTGACAAAAATTGGCCCGTTGTGTGCCGGACTGGGATCAGCCGCTGAGGCCTGCCTGGGACTGAGGTCTGGTGACCTGGCCCCCTTGAGACTCCTGCCGTCAGCACGCCCGGGGGAACATGTGCATATGCATGGTAGTGGCCATTGCCGGACCCATCACCCCCCACCCCCAGGTGGCCGTACCCACTTCAAGGAGCAGGATCCCCCTTGAATTGGAGCAACACAAACTGGGAGCCCCCTCTCCATGAGAGAACGGCCCCATTGCTGAGAGCTTGGCCACAAGGAAGTCAGGGGCATATTATCAAGAACGTCATTAAAATTATCACCGCTTTAGCAGCAGAAAACTGCCGCTAAAGCTGCGATAATGGGCTTGATAATATGCCCTTGTGAATTCCCGTAGAACCACAGGTTCTGGCAGTGTTTGAAGTGGACGGGATCAGAAGGGCACAGCATGGCCCTACTTCTTTAATTCCGAGCATTGAGTTCCCCTACTTTTTTATTTAAAAAATGCATTCCAGGACGCACGAAACCGCAATCGCCTAAAATATAACTTGGTGTTCGTGAGGGGCGGGGCGGCAAAAAAGTAGCAGGACTCTTGTCTATTCCTTGCCTAGAGAAGACAAAGACAGTGTCCACTTCCGCTCTGCCTCTTCAGCTGCCCCCCTCATTCTTTCCTTCTTCCCTCGCTTTCTGTCTAGCAGTTCTTCTCTTTAAAAAAAACGTGACTTCAAGACGGGGTTATCACTCTATTTCCTCTCCTTTCTTTTATTTGCTCCCCTGTGAAATGGATCCAAAAAAGAAGATCACTTTTGCAGGAAATGTCGTATTTTTCTGACATCTTAATTCAAAAGTGCAGCATCGGTAATAACAGGTTCAAAATATGAAAAATAACGAAATAAAGTAAGACAGAGTGTGGTAGTAAAGTGGCTAGATTAATTTTATTTACACCCAAACACATTAGCGCCATTTTTACAGAGTTTGCCAGTGAAGCGCTATTTTAGTTTTCTTGTCTTTGTTTTTCCTTGGCTTGCCACTAGTGCACCACTCCTGGAGGTGCTGCAATGTGTGGATTAGAAAACAAAATGTGTACTGCCGCTCTGCGCCCAGGGATGTGGTCTTTTTACCATGATGCTTATGTTTTGTTCGGATATAAGCAATGGACATTAAAATGGGTCCATTCAGGGTCCTGTAGTCATGTCCTTAACCTTTCAGGCAAGATCACTCATTGATTTCTGAATAGTAAGTGCAAAAGTGATAAGGTAACCATGTTGTTCCTGCTTACATTTCACATGGTTTGCTAAATTTTGCATTCCTCATGCGTGTATGTTTTTTCAGGATCTTGATACTTTTTTTTAGGCCGCATATTGCTCTTTTCTAGTGCATAATTTAAATTGAGCTGCATTCAGGTGTACAATAGCCGACAATAATAGGGTTGTAGTTGAAGGCATTGTGAGTCTCTCAGTGGGGCAGTATGGTGTTCAGTGGGGGAGAGGATGTGGCACTATGGCCAGAGCTGCTTAATTTGGAACTGGGGAACCAGGTTCAGCCTTAATAACCAGTCCACCTGACCACTATCTAGGGCTAGCACAATCCCATGCTAGACCTTAGAAGGCTTCGCAAGACCTTAGAAGCCCTAGTGTTTTAGCACCAGCAGGTGGGTCCTAGCATGATAAGTGTAGGTTAACCTTCAAAGCTTGTCCACCACAATCCATACTGAAGTTCACCTCCAGTCTTGCAGGAAGACCTATGAAGTAGCACACCCAAGAGCAACAGTGACTTTGTCACTGCGGTCACAGGACCCTTGAGAAGCGTCAGCTCTAGGTTGTTGCAACCGGTGTGACCATACCGGTTGCTGATATTGGGTGGAGGCATTATATTCACAAGTATATTATGGTTTTAATAGCGCTTGCTGCCTTCTTTCTGGCCTCAAGGTGAGCAAAATAACAATGGATTAAATGCAGATCTGGGACTGGGGGTGAATGTTTTGCCATTGTGCAACATTCCGTCCATCAATTGTTGTTTATGCATTTGTCACCCCGAGTGGAACGGGTATGCTCAGACGTGAGTCCTGTGCTCTCCATGCCACTGGAATCAAGCTATCCTGGCTGATGATGGCTGATAGCCAGAAACCGGTCCTAGGATGCTTGATTCCGGTCCAGGAAAGACATGGCTTGGCAGTTCGGGCTGGACTGTTACCAAGAGGCACAGAGTCAAGACTGATTTGCATATGGCCATGTCTGATCGTGGTGTGGTGAGCAAAATAACAATGGATTTAACCCAGATCTGTGAATGGGGGTGAATGTTTTGCCATTGTGCAGCATTCCGTCCATCAATTGTTGTTTTTGCATTTGTCACCACGAGTGGGACGGGTATGCTCAGACGTGAGTCCTGTGCTCTGCATGCCACTGGAGTCAAGCTATACTGGCTGATGAAGGCTGATAGCAAGAAACCAGTCCTAGGATGCTTGATTCCGGTCCAGGGAAGACATGGCTTGGCAGTTCGGTCTGGACTGTTCCCATGAGACACAGGGTCAAGGCTGATTTGCATATGGCCATGTCTGATCTGGGGTGGTGTGGTGTGGTGAGCAAAATAACCATGGATTAAACCCAGATCTGTGACTGGGGGTGAATGTTTTGCCATTGGGTAACATTCCGTCCATCAATTGTTGTTTTTGCATTTGTCACCCCGAGTGGGACGGGTATGCTCAGACGTGAGTCCCATGCTCTCCATGCCACTGGAATCAAGCTAACCTGGCTGATGAAGGCTGATAGCCAGAAACCAGTCCTAGGATGCTTGATTCCGGTCTAGGGAAGACATGGCTTGGCATTTCGGGCTGGACTGTTCCCATGAGGCACAGGGTCAAGACTGATTTGCATATGGCCATGTCTGATCTGGGGTGGTGTGGTGAGCAAAATAACGATGGATTAAACCAAAATCTGTGACTGGGCGTGAATGTTTTGCCATTGTGCAACATTCTGTCCATCAATTGTTGTTTTTGCATTTGTCACCCCGAGTGGGACGGGTATGCTCAGACGTGAGTCCCGTGCTCTCCATGCCACTGGAATCAAGCTATCCTGGCTGATGATGGCTGATAGCCAGAAACCAGTCCTTGGATGCTTGATTCCGGTCCAGGGAAGACATGGCTTGGCAGTTCGGGCTGGATTGTTCCCATGAGGCACAGGGTCAAGACTGATTTGCATATGGCCATGTCTGATCTGGGGTGGTGTGGTGAGCAAAATAACTATGGATTAAACCCAGATCTGTGACTGGGGGTGAATGTTTTGCCATTGTGCAGCATTCCGTCCATCAATTGTTGTTTTTGCATTTGTCACCCCGAGTGGGACGGGTATGCTCAGACGTGAGTCCCGTGCTCTCCATGCCACTGGAATCAAGCTATCCTGGTTGATGAAGGCTGATAGCCAGAAACCAGTCCTAGGATGCTTGATTCCGGTCCAGGGAAGACATGGCTTGGCAGTTTGGGCTGGACTGTTCCTATGAGGCACAGGGTCAAGACTGATTTGCATATGGCCATGTCTGATCTGGGGTGGTGTGGTGAGCAAAATAACCATGGATGAAACCCAGATCTGTGACTGGGAGTGAATGTTTTGCCATTGTGCAACATTCCGTCCATAAATTGTTGTTTTTGCTCCAGTAATTTTAGGCAACAATAAAATGTCATGAGGACTCTGGAGATTAATGTTCTTCCTAGAGAGAGATCGGAATTTTCTCTAGTGGAAGTTTTGACTCATGTAAAGGTAGATCAGATGGTTAATGTGCCTGCTGCAAAGAACAAGTACCATGCAAATCACAAAGTGCACATAATGTAAATAGGTCAGTGGGCTATTGATTTTGTCAGTGAGATTCTTTTGTTACTTGCAGTTTATAAGTTAAAATCCTAACATAGAACAGTGAGCTATTAACTGTCATCTTAGAGCCACATACAAACTGCAAGGTATGAATTAGAGCATCATGTTTTTTCCCCAGTCTTTGATTATCCTAATGTTGCAAAAAGTGTTCCTTTGGACAGAAATCAATTCTGATTAATAAAGAGAAACCACAACCATGGTATTACATTTTAAATTCTGAGTTTGTGTTTCTCCAAACCAATCATTATTAAGCTATACGGCTTACTAGTATGGTTGCCATGTGACTCCTACACCTTGTAGTCCTTAGTCTTATGTATCATTTTCTAATCAGTGATTTACACACATATTGATTATCGCTGTGTAATGTGTGTGATGTAAAGTGCTCTGACACACTACAATGGTATGAGTGGCGCTGTAAATCAAATTAAATGCCCCTGGTGAGAGTGTATTTATGGTGACTTGAGAGGCACTGTAAAAGGGTGGCAGTGAGGGCATCCATGGCAGAGGTGGTCATTGGGGGGCACTAATAAACATTAATGCACAGGGTGCCACCAGTGCTAAGGCTGGCCCTGTCCTTGAGGCTAGTCTGCCTCACCTATAGGTACGCAGTAGGAACAGCAACTCACCAGTGATTGGCAATGCAGGATTTGCACGCACACCAAACTAAGTTCACAAACTTCACAGTCTCTCTGCTTCATTCACAAGCACTTTTAAAAGGTGCTGCCTGCTGTGGGGCCACTGGTATTAATTATGCAGCAAAGGGGGATATAATGTTGCTGCAGTATTGATTAAATTATGCATTAAAAAAAGGCTGCAGATAAGGCAGTATATTTTCTGATATTTTATATTATCAACCCCATTATCGCTGCTTTGGCTGCAGTTTTCTGCCACTAAAGCGGCGATCATTTTAACGCTGTTCTTGAAAATATGCCCCTCAGTGAGGGTAGCACAGCAAATGATTGGCAGATAGATCGGGAGTCTGGGGATATCTGACTAGGGAGCCTTAAGCAGGGTATGGCCTAAGCACCGACAGCGATAATGCCCTCTCTCAAAGAAACTACAGTGGCAGTGGAATGGCGTGAGGACCGTGTGCTTGACGGGGCATTCCCCTGGTGGTCCGTGATGTCTGCGAAGTTCTGACCGAGCCTGGTTGCATTGCACTGTATGGGGCGAGGAAGCTGGAGTGGTGTATGGGGCCCGTAGGTCTGGGGCCCACCCTGCTGGTGTCTACTACATGGGATTGGCACTGTGGCTGCGGACATACCGGGACTGCGTTGGTGAGGGAATCACAGGCCTGTGTGACTGGGGGCTGTGTGGAGTGACCAGAGACCACTCCGTGTAGCGGATCTCGACAACAAGTGACATGGCCTCCTCCCCCCATGGTCCTTCTTCAAAGAGCGGTGAATGACTGAGTTGCCCATCCTGGGTTGTATCCTGCCAAGTGGCCTGACATTGCTTGGATTCGCAGCCGTGACTTGGCTACTTGACGCCTGTTATCCCCATTGGCAGGCATTCCTCCGTCTTATCTTGACTAGGACTTGGTGGCAGTGGTGGGCAGGAAGCAGAGGGCACCTCCTGACAGCAGGGAGCATCAGCCTGCTGTGTTCAACCTTGTGTGTGGCTTGGCTCGTGGCTCTCACTCATATATAGAACAACTGTTAAATACCCCAGAGTCATGGAGAAAGACAAAGACACCAAGCAGCCTAGACAGGGTAAAATGGCTTGTTATACTAAAGTAATGCTAACTCAATGGACAGGACAGACAATATCCCTCCTATGCCTAATAATGCTACATTCCTGCAGGCAATACAATCTTCACGAGAAGTACTAGAAGACAGGATAGGTGAGGTGTGTTCGGAGGTTTCTTTGCGGCGCCAGGTCCTTTGCAATGTCTCAGGGAGGGTGATGGTGGCTGAAACCGACTGTCAGAAGTGGAAGACAAGAGAGGGGTGGAGGAGCTCGTCACTACTAATAACAACATAGTAAGGCGTCTCGAAGATACAGAAATCAGACACAAAGAAACAACCTTTGTTTCATTAGATTTCTGGAAGGAATTGAGGGCACCAACACGGGTGCATTCCTGGCAACTTGGTTGAGAGATGTTCTCCCCCTGACCAATTTTCCGCTTGTTTTGAGATAGAAAGGGCACAAAGAGCCCCTGGCGCCCGTTCTAGAAATAAAAGAGGCCCCACCCCAGACCATCACAGTGAAGTTCCTCATTTTCCTGGATTGAGACATGACCCTCCAAGAAACACGTCGCAAAGGGAAAGTGCACTACAACAACTCAAAGATCATGGTATTCCCTGTCTATACCCGGGAGGTGCAATGACAACTCTGAACATTCGACTCGGTCAAAGAGAAACTGGGAACCCTCCAATTGCAATACATGCTGCTAGCCCAGGTGAAGTTAAAAGTCATTTATCAGGGAAAATCTGTTTTCTTCCAATCCCCATAGGAAGCGTGGGCTTGGCTAGTGGAGCAGCCTAGACTCATACACCAAGCTGGCCAAAAGTCTGGTCTTACTGTAACTAGAGATCCGGGGGCTAGACCCAAAGATGGACAACAGAATCGCTGGAGAAGGGACCGCGGCGCACACCAACACGGTGAGGTAGAGGCACTTCATACCCAACGAAGGGACCTTGTTGTGTAGGAAGATTCTCCTCTGACACCGAGGGACACTGCAGATGGGCTCCGAAGAACACAGGGGGCTCCCACCTTTCCAGGACCCTCTGGAACGTGGTAGAGGGACTTTTCCTCAGAATCTGAAGGACCACACCCACTAGCTAATGCCATAACAGTTTTGGAAATGAGACTGCCATAAAGGTCACTCAGTCAAAGAACAATGCCCCTGAACTAGGGCAGCAGGACCCTTGAAAGATCAGCTGAATGCCGGTGATCGGAGAGATGGCCACCGATTTCACAGCTATGGTACCCTCGAGAGCGTCGGCTTTTACTTAGAATATTTTTCTCATCACTGTTTTGCTGTTTTTCTTTTTCTTTTTTGTGTGCTATTCTTAGAGTTTAAAGTGTTTTGGTGTTAAATTGAAAATGGCAAGTGGGCGACAGACCTCTCTGAACCTTCTTGCACACAGGTATTTTTCAATTTTGATCGTAAGTGTTGCAGGGGGACTGTGGGAGGTAGGGAGATGGGTTGGTTGGGTAATAGAGGTGTTAACTGTTTCTTTTTTTTAATTGGTTTTGCTGGGACTTGGAGGACACAAACATACATTGGTATTTTGCAGAGAATAAGGACTCGGTCTCCTCCAGTGTCATACTGTTGGAGGCATATATAAGGGACAGGGCTCAGAACCTTCGCTAGCAGAAGAAGAGGCGAGAGGTCAGATCATTGGAGGACCTAGAGCAACGGATCCTCTATACACGCAGAATATTAGGACGTGGCCCAGGACAATGTCAGAAAGCACACAATGATGACACTACATCATCTATATGAAGTGGTTGATAAAGCCAGGACACTCCTTGCTAAGTAAAAAAGAAATAAGAAATTGAGGCGCGTTGGGCAACTCCGATTCACAGATCGCCCAGGTATTTGCTAAATTTTACAAATCATTCTAAGCAGCACATCCTCTTAAGGATCCCTCAGAGATTGCCTACAATCTGACAGACATCCCGACCCCAGTGTTTGGAGCAGAAGCAATGAAGGCACTGAAATACGACCTTACTCCAAACGAGGTGCAGGCCGCCATTTCTAACTTGCAGAAAGGGAAAACTCTGGGTTCAAATCGAATCCAGGCCGAGTTCTATAAACGATATTCAGACCTCCTAGGTCCTCATTCACTAAATCTGTACAAAGAGGTAGGCAAATTGGGTCCCTTCCCCCAGGCCTTCGGAGGGCCATAATTAAGGACATATGCAAGGAAGCTTCGGCCAAAGGTAGATGCAGATCCTACCACCCAATTTCACTACTTAATGCAGAAGTTAGACTTCTGGCGACTGTCGTGGTGCTACGTCTGCTGCAGATGATCTCTCCCCTCATCCACAATGACCAGTCTGGCTTTATGCCAGGTCGAGCTACTCGGTTAAACTTATGTTGCACACATAACTAGATGGTGGTGGTGAAAGAGCGAGTGTCCCCTCACATTTTCCTGTCCTTAGACGCAGAAAAAGCATTTGACATGGTCCCAATGCCATTTCTGGAGCACACACTGCTGAGGTTTGGCTTTGGGCCTAAATTCAGGAAATAGGTGGCAGTCTTGTACTGAGTCTCTAATAAAAGAGAGGGACCCCAGCAACCAAAGGGGTAGGGTTCCAAAAGACTGTAAGTCAAATAAAGTGTCCCCTTTGGGTAAACTTACATGTCAAACACTCTAATAACAGAATCAAAAATGCATACATAATTGACTAAATTCCTACAGTCACGCAAGAGCAAAGATGATGCAGGTAGTTAAAATTAAAAATGTGTACAATTTATTTCAGCAACCATTAAAAAACAAATACAGTACATTAATTATGTGTTTCTGCCAATACAATAAAATAATCACATAAAAAATTCGAACATAGTGGGAATGACAACATAGAAAATATTTTTAATTAAAAGAGAAAAGGACACAATAGTTAGACATAATTGAAAACAAACTCCAAATTGTACAAATATCTTAGATGGAGAAGTTATTTGGTCCAATAGCTTTATGTGTCACAATTCTAGCATAGCATCGACGCGTTTCGGTTTTGGCAACTTCATTAAAAGCCAGCACCTTCCTCAGGATTAAAATATAATTTCCCACAAATTACGGTAAATCTTATTGGGGACAACAAACGCCCTTAAATATTGCTCAATCAAACGCTCCTCGTTGTGTAGGGTTGGGTGGATTAATCTCTTAAGTATTCCTAGGTCACAAGTTACGTTTCCTTGGTTCCATCACAGGACGAACCAACAATATTGACGCGTTACTGGTTCTAAAAACACGGCCGGTATGCAAGGCGTTTATCGCATAGTAATCCTGGATCTTGTTTCCAAATATTGTTGCGGTTAGGAATAACAATCCCTTAGACAGTAAGACCGCCCGCAGTCTCTTTTCAGGTTAATCAAAGCGGGGTACGATGGTGTCCGTGCCTTGTTTCAAAGTGCATCCAATTGTGATTATTTTATTGTATTGGTAATTAGAGTGTTTGATATGTAAGTTTACCCAAAGGGGACACTTTATTTGACTTACAGTCTTGTACCGAGACCTGCTTGAGGCTGTGAAAATAAACGGGATACTCCTCAGTATTTGAAACCAGAAGAGGGACGCACCAGGAATGCCCTCTCTCCCCCCTCCTTTTTGCCCTTAAAGTGAAATTGCTGGTCTATAATATACATACTCACCCTGATATCAAAGGCTTTCAAATCGCTACCACTGAAACTGTAGAGGAAAAGATTTCCCTCTACATGGGTTGTATTCTTCTATACCTGAAGGAGCTCCCGATCACAATCCCACTTATCTTCCAGACACTAGAAGAATATGGGACGCAATAGGGGTAAAAATGAAGGTTAAATCACTAATTTTTTCGCCGGGGCCCACCAGAGACCTGCAACAGTTGTGAGGAAACCTAACAGTGGCACCTGACGGATTTAGGTATCTTGGGATATTCATGACACCAAATAGAGATCTCCCCCTCTCACTGCTGGGGCAGGTTGCCCTATTTGAAATGATTACCCTACCACAGTTATTATATGTCCGTCAAAATAGATACTACTCACTCACCAGGACCACATTCAGTGGTCTAAATGGCAATATAAGATCTTTACCATAGAAGGGTGGACACACCAGAATAGCCCTCAGGACCTTACAATGCAATCAGTATAACGGTGGGATTGCCCTCCCCAATATTGAAACCTATTATTTGCCAGTAAATCGAATCCCTACCAATAAATGGCCTATGCATCACAAGATCGCCCAACTTACCAGCTCAAAAGGGTCATCCTGGAGCCCTGTTCACACTTGCACTACTTATATGGCGGCAGGAGTGCCAGGAGATTGCTCCCTACAACGCAGGTGACCCTGGAGGTCTGGGCCAGATCATAGAGAACAATTGTCTGGTTCTATAAAATTACCAGAGAAACACTGTTGTTGAGGGGGTCATGGCTTAAAAAAATGGGCAAATTGAGAGGATTCGAGCGGTGGGACTCGACTGGGATCTCAAAAGTTGGAGATGTCTTGGAACAGGGAGAGTTCAAATCCCTAGCAATGTTTCGCACAGAATACAAACAGCACCAGTCCCGGTTTCTTAAAAATTCTCAATTGAGACACAAATTGTTGGCGGAGAGCATGGTGGACACAGAGATACTTGAGTACGCCCCATTAGAAGGGAGGCTATCACAAGAAGAGCTGATCAGGGGAGCTGTGTCCCTAACATACAGAACATTGAATAATAACATGCCTGACAACTTGGTTCCCCTATGGGGGAGAAAGGAGCAAGACATAGGGGAACTTAAACACATTGACTTGGGGGTCCACCTTGATGCACCCCAGACAGGTGGACAATAAAGCCCGACTGCTCCTGATCCAGTATAAAATCATACACAGGGTTTATTATGACAGACATAGGCTACACACCCTGGGAAGAGTGGTATTCCCAAAATGCTTATGCTGCCGTGCAGCAAGGGGGAATTTTACACAGTATATGGGGGTGCTATCTTGTCCAGCCTTACTGGTCCGAGATCCTCACCGAACTAAGCACCATCTTCGAGATCTCCTCCTGATGAACCCCACATATATATTATTGGGCATTCCACACAACATAGTGGTTGTACATCTGCTGCTCACTTTTAGTGCCTTGGGCCTAGTTGTTGCAAAGCATGATGTAGTCAGACATTGGGGAGTGGCAGAAATACCCACTATCTAGGAATGGAAGAGAGGCATGGACCTCTATATGGCTGCGGAAAGGGTGACTTACCACAGTAGGGGGTGTCCACGGAAATTCCACAGCGTGTGGGATCTCTGGATAGAGTACTATGACTTGGAACTGACAGAGGGAATAGAAGGGCTCCCCGCAAGAACAGATTCCCGTACGACTCATGAATGCTAGGGCATGTGGACTTAGACATGGGACATTCCAAGTGTGATCGAACTGGTGCTTTAATTTCTGATGTCGTACTTTGTTGTAACTATTCTGGCTTTCTCCAACAGGTTTACCATTGCTTGAATGACTGTACACAATGTGAATGTCCTACTTGTATTTGTTGTTACTGTTTGCAACACCCGATAGGGGTTATTAAAAAGGAAAATTAAATTTAAAAAATACTTTAAAAATAGATATATATATCATTTTTAATTAATTTAATATATTAATTATATATTATTTTTAGTTTTAACATTGTTACAAAAAAGCTGACATCTTTTTAGCATAGTTTGAAAGTTTTAATGTGAATTTTAAAAAATTCCTTTTCACTTTGTATTCCCTGAAACCTGAAATCCTGGTGGACATCGGTGCTATGGCAACACAGAAAGAGTGTAGTGCCGCCAATTCAAGCCCGAATGCCCCCAAAGTGTTGAGGAGAAAATAAACATGGACTCATGTAGAGGTGGTCAGAGGTAGCAACTGCTTAACTTTTGCAACCACTGGCACTGCGTTTGTGACCCAGAGGTTCCAAAGGCAATGCCAGAAAACAGAATGTAAGCAGAGCTTTGATAAGCACTGTTTGTTTTCTGCAGAGTCCACTGGAACAATGCAATGTCATCCAGAAATGCAGTGTGCCCTCTTTAGCAAGCATCATTGAAAGAAACACATGAAAAATACACTTTTTGAACTGTTGGCATGTATTATTATTATTGCAAAGGCATGAAAAAGTAGGGCTTTGAACAAAACCATCTACTCCTCTCTTTGCATGTATAAATGCTTCCTTTCATCATAAATCAATACTTAGTAAAAATACAATAAAAGTCTGAATTATTACCGTGGGCAAGACCCCGTGCTGTTTTTTTTAAATTTAATGTTAGTGCATCTCCGTGTAACTTATCGATACATTTTCTGCTTGACGATTACACTGGACTTCAGTGATGTCATCAAAATCAAGGTCGCTTGACATCACTTTCTGGGATTCATGGTCAAATGTCATGTGATAACTTTTAGAAATATCAACGCGGTCAAAGGGTGCGCGGTGTCACTTCAGCTACCCCTTGAATTTGGGTAACTCGACTTCAATAGGCAAGAATTTGGGGAATTTCAACTACTTTCAGAGGACGTTGTACTTGTTCATGAAACACAAAATGTCCCGATTTCTTCCGACTACACAGCAGTAATTCAAAGTTTGCCTGGCCATAACACCAAATGTAACTTCAAATTTCTTTGAAAATGTCTTTTTTTTTGGGGGGGTGGGGCTTTCATCCACGAGGATAAAAAAAGACCAGGTTTTAGCTCAACGTATAAACGGAGGTGGACATAAGCGGGGACATCTTTCCAACGCGTGTTCCCTTTCGCTGGGAAACTCTCGGCCTTACCGCTGAAATCCACCCGCCTCCGCCGCCCGCGGGGCCCCGGGCTGGGGTTGGGGCCCCGCCCGATTTCCTGAAAGGCCTCTCGTTGGACGTGGGACGGCGCTCGCACGGGTATAGAGTTCCGCCAAATCCTTGCATTCATCCCGACAAGGTAAAGACATGCCAGCTACCTCCTCTGGACTGCTCCCAAACCGACCTCCATTCATGACGTCCCAGACGTCCTACTATCTGATTATTTGTGCAAGTTGACTAAAACGTTGTCTGTCATTCATCAACAGGTGCAGCAGGCCATCCCCGATGCTTCCAGGGGCCCCGGTCACGACATCCAACCGGGAAATTTTGTATTGATACGAAATTTCCAGCGAACCAAGAGTCTGGAACCTCGGTGGACGGGCCCCTGGCAAGTGCTGATCACCACCCGAACAGCACTCCGAGTGGAGGGGAAGAAGCACTGGCTGCACGCGCATCATTGTCGGAAGGTCCCTGCAAACCTGGCCACGACAGAAAACGTCAGCACCCAAGAAGAGCTCCTGACCAAAGACCGACCGATATTGGACTGTTATCCAGATCCTGGGGCACTCGAACTTGCAAAATTCTCTGATCCTACTGTGCCATCCAGAGAAGGGTATTTCCTGCGTCGAAAGGAGGGAGTCTCGGCTAAGTAGGCCACGGACTAAGTTAAAATCTCAGAACGGTGACCTACACACAATCAAGGGTTGCCGGGAGAGAAGCTAAACAAAGTCTGTGGTTCTGCCCACTACCGAGCCCCTTGAAGGTGATGGAAGCGCCAAATAAGAAGATGATGGAAGCGCCAGATAAGAAGATGATGGAAGCAACGGGAAATACCCAGTATAGGAATCCAAAGACTGACAACCTGCACAAATCGAAGACAATTGCACTCTTCATTGTCTTCCTCTTCTGCCTCCTTCTCATGACCTCCCTCTGGATTCTGGAAGAGAGCACACCGGCTCATGAGACATTGCTACCTACTGCACAGCCAACACCCCTGAAAGAGCATCACCTAATCTCTCTGTCGCCTCAGCTCCGAGAAAGGCGCAGGGAATTCTGGAACAATTCCTTTGTGCAACTGTTGCACCAACATAACCTTGCTGCAAATGCTACGAACTGTTGGATCTGTGGGTTGCTCCCACATGCCACTGGACACTCCATCCCCTTCATCCCTTCACCCTTCTCAGTTCACGGCTCTTGCCTCGCCTGGTTGATCCTCATGCAAGAGAGCCACAGGGACAACGCCACCTCCAGCCGGACAGTGTCACTCTTCTACTCTGGGTTCTGGCTGAACAAAACAGGAAAGACTCCAGCTGCCCTGTGTCCAGCACTCGCAGGCACCACCTTCATCAAAGACATTCCAGCCAAAGAACGAGTCGAAGTACAGGTGCTCCACAATCCAGCCAGAACCACCTTCTCTCATCTGCAGAAACAAACTACCGCCACCCTGACTGTGGCTCTGTCCGTGGTCAATGTCACTGGCCTCGTGTGCCTAGAAGGCCAAGGAACGCAGCTGGTGGGTTACAGCGCCTGCCGAGTCACCAGAACATTGGACTCAGCTGAACCCCCTTCTTTTGTTGCTTCTCCGAATATGTACTTTGTGTGTGGCACCAAGGCTTACACCTGGCTCCCGAAAGGATGGAAGGGCACCTGTTATATTGCCTTCGTTCTTCCACCCACATATGTAGCCCCTGCCAACCACCACCGGCAGAGGCGTGCAGACGACCTTGAGCAAGCCGACTCCACTGGAGCACAGTTCCTGGATGCAGCAAAGGGACTTGTTCCTCTGTGGGGCCCAATGGCTAACAGCCGTGCTATCCGACACCTGACCCAGGCAGTAGAAACAACGATCAATATCACGGCTGGCATCCTCGCCAACAATACTGCGGAGCTTCAGGCGGTCCGCCTCGTGACCCTCCAAAATCGACTTGTCTTAGACGTGGTCCTAGCCGACCGAGGAGGAGCATGCCGCATCATCGGATCCAGCTGCTGCACCTACGTGCCTGACAACTCGCCTTCAGTCTACAAAGCCATTGAACACCTCCACAGACTGTCCTCAGAGGTTCACCAAGAGCAGGAAGGATGGTCGCTTGGGAGCTGGTTTTGGGACACTTTGAAAAATTGGGGTTGGAAGTTGTTTTCCTTCGTACTGATACCTATTGTAATATTATGTGGGTGTTGCTTAGGTATCCAATGTCTGCCACCTTTGCTCGGCCTTGCTTCTAACTGTATGTGCCCAAAGACTTTGGACTTCCGAAATGAGCACATGAGCCCCCTCTATGAAGTAGAAATACGTGGCCTTATGGGGATAAATCCAAACTGACAAGTTGGCGAGACATGTTAAAAGGGAGGACTGTGGAATTTTAGTTTGCGATCTGAACATTATCTGCGCCAACTTGTCACCTATGCACTACGTGCACGGCAGCCATTCTAGGTCACCTATGTACTACGTGCACGGCAGCCATTTTAGATATCATGGTCCCCCTGCCCACGATCTATCGCCAGCGCGCCCCTGTGACCCAGCAAGCATCCTCCGCGCGCCCTGGCTCCCCCTCCCTCCTCCTTATGAGCATGACCCTTCTGCATGACCCTGTCCTTGGGAGTCATGCCAGCGCCTGACCAACACCTCCTCCCCTCCCATGAATGCCCCTCTGTTGAGCAACCTCCCCTCTGCGCTGGATTGTCCACGCGGCATGAATACCACTCCATTGATGGCCCCTCACCCCGTGTCCGACTGTCCACACAGGTCCGAGGCCATTGCCTAAGCCGAGAGATATCATTTACTACCCTTATTGTATGAGGTCGCTCTCCTTCAAAGGACCCTCTATTGATCCAGGCCTCCCCACCCCCTGTGACATGATCAGGCGCACACATCCTAAGACTCGACGAAACACTCAGCTGCGTGATGACTCTTCCTCTTATCAGCAGGTTGAGGACCTCTATTGTGAAGGTATATGGGGGTGGGATTAACACGAGGATTACGGGGATGTCTTTTCCTTGCCTTACAAAGTTGTGATTGTAATAAAGGAAGGTCACATGCCATAAACCAGTGTATAAGAGGCCAGGCCTCCGAGAGGCTGTTAGAGCACCTCGAGACGATACCTTGTTGTCTGATCTGATGTGTTCTGCTCCGTCGGAATAAACTTCTGTTTCCTGCCTTCTGGTCTCCGGCGCCTGCCTCATTGCTTGGTAAATTTCAATGGTACAAGGGCGGTTAGCGCCGGGCAAATCTTGAGAAAGGTCCTAGCCCTACCTTTTTCTACAGTTGGCGGGTGCGAGTGTAGTAGGTCAGGCGGTTGTTGAGGTACCTGGGGCCTAGGTCGTGGAGGGCTTTGTGTGCGTGGGTGAGGAGGCGGAACGTGATTCTTTTGTTGACGGGGAGCCAGTGCAGGTCTCTCAGGTGTCCGGAGATGTGGCTGTGGTGGGGAATGTGGGGGATGTGGCTGTGGTTGTTCCCACTGCTCCGGTCTCTGTCAGGAAGAAAGGCGTGTGCCTTTCAAATAAATTGTGCAGTGTTTTCTGATTCTAGTGCCTGGTGAGTGCGCTTCAATGGGAACAAAGAGTGCAAGTTTAAAGGGATGCTTTCCGATGCTGAAGGCAGATGCACCTGGAGCCAGTCACGCAGTAAATCCAGACCGCAGGTGAATTATTATTGTTTGAACTGCGCGATGTCTCACGCACCTCGTGTTTTTATCTCTTGTGGAATCCAGTGCACGAATCGGGGGTACACGCAGGTGGGCGGCGCCCCCCACTAGTTTTACAGGGTGGACGCCGTCCATCCTGCTAATCAGAGCGTGCACCCTGCTCATCAATATCGTGATAAGAGCGCACCAACCAACTATTTCCAAGTGATTCCAGCTGCATCCGGAAATTTCTCGGACTGCCGTTCACCGTCCATCTCCACTCCTGTCTCTTCATATCCCTGCTTTTCAATCACCAGCCCCACCTCCCTCACCTTTGCCTCTCTCGATTCCCCCATCAACTCCCTCTCACCACTGTACTTCCTCTCTCCCAATGCGCCTCAGGACTTGTTTTGGACTGATTCATGGTGAGTGGAGTGAAGAGGATGGAGAAAAAGACGTTTATAGTGACTAAGAGAGAGCGACAGTAGTAGAGGGGGTGAGTGACTCTAAGCGGAAAATATTATGTGAGTTGGAGTGTAAGGAAGGCGACTGATTAACTTTTGAACAAAAAGGTGATGGAGTTCAAGTGTGTGTCTGACGGAGGGCATCACCTAGCTGGACCAAGCAAGAGATTTAAGTTAGTGGGAGAGCCAGTCACTCAAATGGTGTTTTGCAGGCGCTCTGCCCCTGCAATCATTGGCTTCTCCCCTGAGACTGCAGGTCTGTGATATCACTTCCTGTGATGTGATGTTGCACGCCGGGATGTCACGCGCCGTAATGTCACTTCCTGTGATACTACCTAACTCGGAGAGTCTCCCCACTTCTTTTTTTAGGACTTGTGCCCTGGTCTCAATCACTCCTCTTATGTTCACTTCATGTTAGACATTTACACCATTTTCTCTCCACACCTCTTCCATCTACATATATCACGCCTTACATCTCTCATCTTCACCACCCTCTTTTCACTCTCTCCTCATTGCACTTGGAGCAGCTAATTGTAGGCTCCTATATATCATACATATTCCTGTGTGTGCTACTTCTGTATTCAATATGTTTAGCATCCTTAACCTGCATGTTACACTCTAACAAGAATTGCAGTAGGTTACTTACCACTTCTTAGCTTCTTAAGAAGGTATATTACGACATGATAATCAATATAACTGTGTTTACTGAATGTACTTAAACTTTAATAATAATCGGTTGATTGCTAAGGATTAATAATTCTGTGATGTGTTTCCATTTCTGATTCTCGAGCTAACTTAGCCTGACTTTGGGCCGTAGTCGGTTACTTCACATTTTAAGTTTGCCAGTGTGTTGTTTCTCTTCATTTGCAGGTGTGTTATGGAGTTCCTTGTTAGCTAGAGAAAGATTTATTGCTGTGTATTAGAGTGATAGTGTAGTCTGGTAAGAGACAGCTGGCAGCTGCAGTGGCATAACCAAACTTGAGGGCCCCACTTGCAAAGTTCATGGAGGGGGGCCACCCATGCTTTGGACCCAGTAAGGAGCTTTCAGGCCAGGGCCCCACAGCAGAGTGCCAGAGGAGGGCCCTCTGGCGATCAGGGGCCCATCACGCACTACAGGGGCTGCAGGGGCTGTTGTTACGCCACTGGGCATCTGATGTGAAGGGAGGGCAGCGAAATGAGCCCCCAGTACCTGCAGGCCCAGCCCGTGCAGGGCGTTTTACCATGGCGGTGACAACAGGCGGCGGAGGGGCAGGGTGGGGGGTTTTAAAATGCGGGATATGGACCATTACAGGTAAGGAACGGGGAAAAAAACGAATTTCGTTGCCTACGCTGCACCACATTTGGCAATGCAGCGCGGGCAACGAAAGTCGTTTTATTCATTTTTTTCGTTACTTACCTGTAATGGTCCATATCCCGCATTTTAAAAAACCCCACTCTGCCCCTCCCCCGCCTGACGTCACCGCCCCGGTATAACGCCCTGCATGGGCCGGGCCTGAGTACCTGGTGTTCCATGAAGATGCAACTCTCAAGGATGTACCTAATCGAACAGATGTGTACCTAATCCTGTGAGAGTGGGAATGTAGGGAATTTACTGGTTCCTAGCAAATGCGGCTACGGCATTCGACTTGGACTATGTGAATGAGATATGGATGTTCTGGAAACTTCAATTGTGTTTTTAATTAGTGTTCCATAGTTAGTGAAGGGCTGACTTGACCCTGACTTAGGAGAGAGCAGACCTTTCTGTTTGTTTTTTTAAAGAGTGGAAAGCTTTATGCTAAACACTATTTCATTTTCCCTGATGCTGACACCTCCTTCCCTTCCGTTTTAGAAATCCCTGACTCTCTCTTACTTTTAATTTAGACAGGGTGTTTGTTTTTTTACAAAACACACTTTTGGGATATTCTGCATTCTTTACATATTAATTCTATACTATGTGTGCTTTATAATGCTAACATTTAGGATACTCGAGCTCCTGAATATTATGGCTTTATTAATATACTTTCTGAATCATTGCACAATTTGCTGATTGATGATTGACTAATTACTTGAGAAACAAACCTTTATGGATCAAATACCATCTTCTCTGCTGTCATTGTGAAGCCTCTTTGGGGGTTTATTGAAATTGAAATGTATTTCAGATGTTAGCTCTCTCCCAACGCTTCAAATCGACAATCAAAGGTCCATACAATCAGTAGGGGATTGTGTTAGATGATTTCACCAAGAGATTGGGGTTTACATACCCCCTCTCTATCAAGTTGAAGCGATCAGAGGATGGTTTGTCAATGTAGGTAGCCAGAATACGCTGGAAGAAATCTGGAGCCCCGAAAACCCAGTCCATGTCCTTAAAATCTATAGCCCAGTTTGGAAGAGGATTGAAAGAGTTCAGGGTAGATGAGGTGTGAGTATTAATAGTGTTTCATGTTGAGATTGTATATGCTTGTGGTGTTTATTTACAGATGTGCATTCTGGGGTGTGATATTGCTTTTTGGCTTACTGTATAGATACATTTGTGAGTAATGTTGAGCATTTGAAGATATTATCAAGCTCATCTCAGTCCAAGATGCTGGGATAGATAAGAGTATGTTGCTGGTAATGGTAATTTTTCTGTTAGAGGGTTTTAGTGTCAGTTCATGAGCTACAATCGACCGCACAAAAAGAAAGGGAATTATAACTTTGTTGTTGTAAATACACTCGCTCCATCACACTTCCTCACATGTAATTCACTTCATCATCTCCACACAGTACACACATTCACCTCACCTGTAAGCACAGAATTTTCTTCTACTTTCACCTTGTCGATATTTTGACAGCTGTGTACATCCTTTACTCGCATATCTGCACAGAATCACAATTGCAACTCTGTAGAAATTCCAAGGATAGGAAAATAATGTATTTGAGCCCCTTTTTGACCCTTTGACAAGCACTGTGAGAAACATTCACTGCCTTCAGCCTCAACTCCAGAATTCTCAATCATGGACAGATAGACACACCTGGAAGCAACAAAGTTTAAAGTATGCACTGTACAAGAGTAATATCCTACAGATTAAAAAAAATACAGAAAAACAATATCCTAAAAATATCTGACACTCTTGGGGAAGCCAAGATTAAGTAAACCATGTGAAATATAAACAGGAACTAAATTGCTGACATTGATTACCTTAACATTATTTAAACTTTATTGTTCAGAAATAAATCGGTGTTTTTGCTATTAAAGTTAAGGACATGAATATATGGGCCAATAAGGGCCCTTTTCAATATCTGCTTTTACTACCAGGTCTAAGACCCATAGGAACCTGGCTCGTTTAAAAAAAATATATGTTTATTAGGTTTTTTCACAAAATTCAAATGCACATACATTGTACTGACACATCGATTAACTAGTTCCAACATGGCTATGGGGAGCCCAGGGTCTCAGCAAAATACAGCGTATTCCTCCACCGTTACCTTACTACAACTCAGTATCTATACAATAGTACAGGGGAGACAAGTCTCCTCCCATCCGATGTGGGAAACAATACAGTTGTGTCCAATATACATTGCTGTTATTTTGCAGAATAGACCAAAAACATTTACCATGAAAAAGCAGTTCAAACATTTGAGACTAGGAAAAAAAACGTATCCATTTGATATTCACGAGTCTGGGAGGCCGGGCCAAAGAGCCACCTCCCCTTTCAGGGGGTGCAGTAAAGGGTGAGAGCCACCCGAGATAGCACTGCCAGGCATGTGCCAGCCTGTGGCACACCTCTCCTTCCCTCACCAAAGTCGGCTAGACTGCCGACTTTGGTGATGGAGACCAGGGTTCGAGCCTCAGGGTCGCGTCCACATCCTGTGATTCTGGGCAAATTACTTAATCTCCCCAGGCCTGAATGTGTAATGTAAATACGGTGCTCATGTAAAGCGCTCCAATGCCTTTGGGTCGAGTTCGCGCTATATTAATATGCAACAAAAAAACATCATAACAAGGAGGCCAAGACATCTACAATGGTAGTAAGATTACTACGAGACTGCAGCATCACCCTCACCCTTTCAGATCCCAAGGCACTTGGAGAGGGCCCGGTCTGTCTGTTAGGATTCTCAAAGGCATCCAGCACCTCTGTCCGCTATGGGTCGTCTCTTCACCCCGTGCCTCCTCTTTACGAAGCTCTAGCTCTTCTGCCCTAGCCCATTCCTTAATGCCTGTCAGCGTAGACGCCTCATAACAGTCACCCACGGTAATCAGCCCCACCTCTTTCCAGGCTGCCGTTGGTTGCACTGAGAAAAAATTGAGGGATCAAAAATGGGGCAATCCCACCAGTGGGAGGGTCAGGGCATATAGTGGGCAGTGCAGCGTGCGTCGAACACACATCCACCAACATCTGAGGACCATGGAGAGCAGCAAGCCATACCCTCACCTCCTAGGTACCCGCCGCAGAAGTAAAGCCAGTAACACCCCTTGATTGGGCTCTCTCCCCATCTACCACAGATCTGCCAAATTCACCCCATCCAGCCACTTAAGGATCCTCTGCAACAGGGTTGCAAAAAATTGATCTAAAAGTCTGGGTCCCCTGACCACCTACAGGGCAGGCCACCTAAGGGTATCCAAAGCCACTCGATGGCGACCCCAAAGCAATCTAAGTACCCGAAGAAACTAGCACAGCTCTCTGAACCACAGAAATCCACATGGGAAAATTGATGAAATAATAAAGCAACTGGGGTAGCATAATCATCTTGGTAAGTGCTATCTGTGCCATAAATCTTCAGCATCTGGCAGAAGGCCCTGCGCCCCCGCAAGGAGAGGAGGGCAGGACCCAGATTACCCTCTGTCATGTCTTCCAGTCCGTAGTAAAATTGAATCCCCAGATAACAAAATGTGCAGGGGCCCACAGATGCCTGGCACTAAAGAGCGAGACCTATCTAACCCAGGTTGTGGGGGAAAACACAGGACTTCGACAAGGTCACCCATAGTCCCTAAACCATAACAAATTGCCAGAGCAGCTGCACCATGAAGGGGACATCCGCCTCCATATTAGACATGCATAATAACAGGTCATCAGTGTATAAGGAAATGAGATGTTCAATCTCGTCTAACACCATGCCTGCTCCCCGACCTCATTCCCTGCACAACTCACAACAGTGGATCAATGGCGAGAGCAAACAGGAGAGGAGGTAACAAGCACTCATGTCTGGTTCCCCAGTGAATTGCATATGATCTGGAAACCCTACGCCTCATTCACAAGCTAGTGGTAGGGCCTGTCCACGGTAGGTGCAGCCATCCCACGGAGACGATTCCAAGTCCCATTTTGAACATGACCATCTTCAAGTATGACCAACTAACCATGTCAAACACCTTTTCCAAGTTGATCAACACTAGCCCAGTTTAACCCTCCACCTGCAAAGATGGAGAGAGCAGGGGCATATAAGGACAGGGCAGATTCAGGGAGATATTGCATTGTGGTATAAATATGCATTGGTCAGTGTGTATCAACATTTGCGTATGTGGGAGCAGCCACATTGCTAGAATTTTGCATGAAAATGTTGAAGTCCATGCTCAGCGTGGAAAATGCCCTGTTTGGCGTGACATGTGCCCCCATACTTGGGTCTTTGAAAGCCGGACAACCATTGCATCCCTGGTCAGGGCCAGGAGCTCTCATGTCCAGCACAGGCAACTTTCATCGTATGGTACTTTAAATTTCCTGTGGTGTGACGGGGCCCCACAGCACCTTTGCAGTCTCTGTATCAACTCTATGTAAACATAATTGTTTCAGAAAGGTCTCCATATTCACTTTCAGACCCTCAGCCTGCTGGGCATAAAGGGTTGCAATATAGTCTCAGAAGGTGGTGTTAATATCTTCCCCGAAATATACTAGCTCCCCTGTACAGTACTCTCAGCTGAGTGATTGGGGACCACTCACATTCTGGGTTTGCAAGCCCCGCCAACAGCCACCCCACCCTAACCTCTTGCTTGTGTGCTTGGACAATATATTGCTGATAGCTAGGACACCCGAGCTTTTCCAACAGAACACTATATTGCTCTCTGGCCTCTGCGAGTCTTGCTCCTGCCTCATCATCAAGGTCAACTCGGTTGTCCAGATGATGGATATCCTCATCCAGTCTGGCCCGATCCTACTCTAGGTCTCTCCTGATCCCCACTGACACACCCAAGGAGCATCCCGAACCACTACCTTAAATGCCTCCCATTCCACAAGGCAATTTAACACAGTACACTGATTATTCTCTAAATTACTCAAAATGGCCTCCCAGACACCCAATTGGTAAGTAGGGTCCTCCAAAGCACTGATGCACAGGCGCCACATGGAGATTTTCGAACCTTCCTCTACAGGTAGATGCGCATCACCAGTGGGCTATGATCAGAGATAGTGCAGCTGAGGTACTCATAGTGCTTGACAAAGTGACACAGTCGCCCTGAGCCATGATCCAGTCAGACATGCAGCACATACAGGCTGGGGTAATAAGAGTATTCCCTCACTAAACCGTGTATTGTCCTCCAGCCATCCTCTAGTCTCCAGCTCCCCATCAAGTCCCGGAGTCCCATTGACAGCCTATGGGCAGGCGCCCCTGGCAAAGGCGATGTAGAGTGGGCTAAGATTGTTCAGACACACAGTTAATGTCAGCCGCAAGGAGCAGGTCCATATCACCTATCAAGACCAGTTACGTAGACAATCTGTAGAGGAATGCCATCTGGTTCTAATTTGGGGAATATATGGAGTCGATGGTCAGCAGTTTGCCATTTAGCTTCCATTCCAACAACAAATATTGTCCTTCCTTGTCAATTCTAACTCACAGCGCCCTAAAAAGGACATCTGCACTGACCCACACCATAGACCCCCTGGCAAATGCAGAATATTCTGTGGCAAATACCTGCCCCCAACACCGTCATTGGAGCTGTTGTGTCTCAACTTTGAGAAGGTGTGTTTCTTACAATAGGACAATGTGAACAACAGCCCTGCACTTTAAAAACATATGGACCTTGTGGCGCTTGGCTGCAGATCTCATGCCCTGAATGCTCCATGACAATAGTTTAAACCCTTCATGTGATGCCGTCATACCAGCCGTCCTTGCTCTGCCGCTTAGGGAGGTCTCTTCTAGCCTCCTTCCCTCCATGCAGCGCATCTCCATAAGTAACGATACACTAGACCGAGAACCCAGCAAACAAGCAAACAGATCTCAACTCCCCAACCCCAGAGCAGCCTAGCAACGTCTAGCTTCCCAAACATAGACATGATGAATGATAAGTTCAGTATACTAGCCCCAGCCACAAGTGAGTGGACAAGGGTTTGGGGTTGAGCAAACCACATAGACAGGCCCGCACGTGCTCCACCCCAGCCTCATCCTAACTGTAGTGGCCAACCACAATCATTTCTGCAACAGAGAGAACCATAACAGTGCATTTGAAACACCAGATACACATATGTCCCATCGGTAGGATGCAGAAAAAAGTCACATCCCAGCCAACAATAGGTAGTTCAAAGCAGTGAGTCCAGAACGCTACGCAGGCCAACATGCGACCCACAGGAGCCCCTCTCCCCCCAATGGCCAAGCAACGTGGCTCCCTCCCCGTTTGTGGTTAATGAACAACAGCCCAGAAGGGCCCATCAATGCACAGTACAGTTCATTGAAGATCACCATAAAGGAACCATCTCACCCATCATGCTTCACAATGTCAAATCAAGTATTGTCATTGTCACTCAGTGCATGCTCTGTATACTAGCGGAGGTATCATCCGATGCGGACACCTCGGATTAGCTATCCAAATAGGTTCCATCATCTGAGTCTATAGGGGCCCCACCACTGAGCCCCGTTGTTGCCAGTAAGGCCTTAGCCTTCCCCTCAGCCGCTTGTTCCCTCGTCAGCTTCTTTATGTGTGCTAGACTTGTTGATCTCAAAGCCATCATCACACTCGAAGGTACGGTTTGGGCCCATCCTACCTCACCCTTTTGCCCTTGCCTTCTTCCTGGTGCCTCTCAAACCACTCCCATGCATCTGAAGGGGTCATGAAGATGTGTGGTGTACCATTGAGAATCTCACGCAGTTATGCCCTGCTTTGTGCAATCCTCTCTTGACCTCCATAAAGGATGCTTTCTTTGCCTTTACAGCTGCAGTTAAGTCTGATAGCATTGTCCCTGCTGCATTCTCAACTTGGAAGGGAACCTCTGTGCATGCCCTTTGGAGCAGTGTTACGGTCTCTGTAATGTAGCAACTTGGCTGCAGAGGCTGTCCTGGGGTAGAGGCTTTGCAGGAACCCTGAGTAACCACTCAAATGCAAAGAAAGTTGGGTAGGCACCACACTGTTCTTCATCTAGAGCTCTAAGTACGTGACCATGTTGCTACCCACTGCCCCCTCAGGTGACCCCACAATCCAGACATTGTTGTGCCTATTGCACCCCTCCTCTTCCTCGGCCCTGTGCTCTAAGATTCGCACCTGCTCAGTTAGATCAGTCATTTGCTGTTGTAAAGAGCATTGCATCTGTTGGAGTTCCTCCACATGTGTATCAGTTACTTTGGCCTTATCTGCCAGTTTGTGGTGGTTCACCCTAAAAAGGCCCAGTTCCGTCACCACCACACCAATTTGGTTCTGCAGTGTTTTCTTGCAGTCCACAATAGCAGCCAGTATTTTATTCAGTGTGAGCTGCAGTGCAGGCTTCGGAACATGGTGGCTGCCATCTCAATTCAGTGCTGTGTGCCGGGGCCCCTCCACCACATACAGGAGCATCCCCAGGGCACCTCTGTGGATCAGGACCCCCAGCAGAGTGGCACCGCTTCACCACCGAATCCGGGCCACCCCATGCAGGGTCCACGATGCCGCTTCATGCAGGAACACAAAAATGGCACTGAGACATGGTTAGGCCCTTCTACATGATCTTCAAGTGCAGGTTACAATTCACCAAGTCTCATATGTGAGGCCCAAGGGCCCAAGATTCGCCTGTGCTACTTCCAACTGTGGGGTGCGCGTGCAGCATCCCTCATCCGGCTCTCCTCGCTCAAGACCTTCTAGAGCGAGGGTCCCACTGTGTGCCGCCTGTAGCCTTCGTCACACAGCGCCATGTGCGCTATAGGTTTCTATGAACCCTAAAGGGTCAGAATCCCTCTGTAGGCAGTCGCCAGGATGACAATGAAATGCCAGAGCGGGGCGAGAGCCTCACTCATCCACCATTTTTGTCGGCTAAGCCACGCCTCCTACCTGGCTCACTTAAATCAATAACAGTAAGACTAAGTAATTGGAAACCAAATGACTGTTCAAATAAAGCGAGCGTTGTGACCTTCTGACAATCAACTTCTGCATTGAAGTGAGGTAAATCAGTAGGAGGAGTATAGAGTGACGTCAAAGAAAAAACATGCCTGTTATTGGATGCCTAACCCCTTTTACACCCAAGAAGGAACTCTCCCAAATAGACTACAACATGCCTGCACAATAGGATAGCACACACTAGTATGGGCCCACAGCAGTGGAGGCCTGCTCATTCGTTGTTCCCTAGTGCAAAATCGTAGCTCAAACCTCTGTACCATAGCACCAGTTGTCAATAGTTATAAGACAAAGGAATAGAGGACTGAGGCACACTGAGTGGCCTCTAAGCAGCTCCCATCAGGTGCTCACCATAAAATACCCTTCAGACTTGGGAGGGAGAGTAGAAGAGCATGGATTGTTGCAGGTGGTTTAGAGGAGGTTGATGTCAAAGTCATGGAGGGGAGGGTCTGTGAGTTCTTGTTGGGCATGACCTATTTTGAAGGGTTATCCCCAAAGTTTTTGCCTTCTTCCTCCTATTTTTTTACCCTCTTTTTGTTGGCTTTAGGACTCTAGACACTTTACCACTGCGAATCAGTGCTAAAGTGCAAGTGTTCTCTCCTTTAACATGGTATGATTGGTTTATACCTCTTTGGCTTATGTATTTTACTTTTAAGCCTCTTGTACAGTGGTATCCTATATACCCATGGGTTGTAAATTAAATGTTACTAGTTGGCCTTCAGTGCTGCTTGCGGCACCCACAAAAGTAGCCTTTCAAACCTGTCTCAGGCCTGTCACTGCAGAGTCTGCTTGCCCAGGTTGCCTGCCACATTGACTTGGCATTTAAAACTACTTGTCAAGTCCTAAACTCCCCTTTTACTACATATAGGTCACCCCTAAGGAAGGCACTAGGTAGCCCTATGGGCAGGATGTTGTGTAGGTAAAAGGCAGGTGATGAGCCTTTATTGTGTGGCATGTCCTGGTAGTGAAAAGCACCCTATTTTGTTTCTCACTACTGTGAGGCCTAGTCCTCTCATAAGCTAGCATTGGGAATTCTGTTATGTATGTTTAAGTGGTAATTCCTGATCTGAAAGGAGTAGCGCTGCCATGTTTGGTATGTTAAGGAGGATAGTGAAAAATCATGCTTACTGATGTAGGTAGATTTTTGTATTACTATTTAAGAAATGCCACTTGTGGAAAGTGAGTATTTCTCAGTGCTTATAATTCTATGTGCTTTGCAGCCTGACTCCAATCCATGTCTGGGGCAGAGTGACAGTTACACTTGGTGCATACTTTCCGAACAGCCACAACAAAGGAAAGTCTGAGAATGACAAGAGAGGCATCTGCATACTGATAGTCTTCCTGGGCTGGGAGAGAGGGAGGTGGGGGGCCCTAACATTTGTATAGGCTGTGTCCTGCTCTCACACAAAGGGCTCATTTATCCCTACTGATGCCTGGAGCCAGGGCTGGGGTTGAGGTTTCTATTGACGTCCCCTCTACATCAATGACATTTTGAGTATAACTACAGGGGCTTTAACTCCATGTTTTTCGAGCAATTTTGGAACCAGGACTGAACCTCTGTCAGAAGGACTGCCTGCACTGCACAAAGGACTCATCCAAACTACTCTTCTGATGTTGCCCTGCTACTTTCAAAGTGCAAGGTGGCCTAAAGGGCTTTTCTGCTTTTTGCCATGCTACCAGCTGCTCACGGGCTCTGTTCTACAAAGACACTGTGACACTGCAAGGAGAGATTGCCCTAAAGACGGCAGGTCTGGTTGTGCTGATCTCCCTGCTTAGCTCCCCCCCCCCCCCCCAAAGTGTTCACCCAGGGGCCCAGCACATGGTGGGAGTTGGTTGCTGCCCCTGACCCTGAAACTATAGTGCCTGGGTGGGTGCTTCACATTTTGGGCAGTGCATTTGGAGTGCTTTATCATGCCTGCCTGAGGCTTGTGCTTGGGGCAGAAGATTTCCCAGAGTAGCACGTGTCAGGTGGTTCGCTCTGTTTATGCTTCCTGGGGGTAGGAACATTGTGCCACCTTAGTGAATCACACCTCACTGGCAGGGTGTGCACAAGTCAACAGTTCGCCTTTGTTCCCTGATCCCAGCCCAGTCGACGCATCGTCCGGAGCAACAAAGGAGACTCCCGCCAACATTTCTGCCCCCGGATCAGTGCCTTGTGTATTGCCAGGGGACCTCCTACATTTGGTGAAGCAGGCCCTGTTACAAGGCCCGCCGACACTTCTGCGATGTCCTGTTCATTTTACAACTGCTGCCTCACCTAGGAGAGAGTGCTAGTGTGATGAAGGTGGCAAACTTGCCTGTTTGCCTATGTTTATTAATCCATGCCTGCTCATCAAATGTAAATCTGGGAAAATAAATGTCACGTAAGGTTGCCTACAAGGGATTTATTTGAAAAAGAGTGTCCAAATAAAGTCTCTAATTATTCTTTAGACGTCTGATCGTGATGTAAGTAAACCATTCGACACTGTGGAAGGTCGATGCGATTGATTCCACATCGGCAGCTGCATTCTGAAGGTATAATAACAAGTCTGTCCTCTGCATGAGGGCACAGACCTTTTTATGTGTACTAATTGCCTTTGAATGTCCCTGAATATATTAGTTTTACTCCCATTTCAGATGCGTTGGGCCCAATTCACAAGGGAATGTAGGAGTACGTACGAGTACTGAAGGAGTACTGCTTTACATACTCCAAAATGCCTTCATGACTAGGGCCCTAGGTGTCTAATTACTGCACCATAGAAAAAAATGATTTTAATCATACACATTATAAATCACTTTCTTAAGGACCTGTACTTCCCAAAAGTTCCAAATTATTGTGCAGGTACTGAAGTTTTTTGTTGGAGCCAGAATGTGAAAAAAAATGTAATCTGTGTGTCAGTTATGTCCTGTGCGCTCCCTGAGAAGTGCAGTATGGGACTCTCAGAAACAAATGTCAGCAGTTTGATGCTCAACATAAATTGAGCTGTAGAACCCTCCAAGGAATACACTGGTATAACATTAGGCTTTGTACCTGTCTGCCCCCCATGAGGGCAGGGCAGTGGTGCCCCCCTGCTGCCAGTGCGCAAAAGTGAAAAATAAAATGGTTATAAAGTGAATTACAATTTTATTTTTCACTGCTTCCAGCACGAGCAGTGTTTAGGGACTGGGCTATTGCTAATGCAGGGGAGTCACCAGTTTACACTGTGCATGTCTCTTTGGCCGGCTATCTTGTGACGTCCAGCCTGTGGAGAGCAGGCACAGGCCCTCTGTGGCTACTGAAGCATCAAGGCAACCCCCTCTAGCCAATCCTGGCGCTGTTCTCATGCTAATCATCTGCAGCATTGGGATTTGGAGAGTGTTGGCTGAGGCTCCGGGAGGATTTGAGGTCACGAGAAAGCGTAGGTAAGAATGTTTTTAAAATGTATTTTTTGGCCCACTGACAGGCACGATGAGAAATCTGCATTGCCTTCAGCCTCACAGTCACGGCCCGTTATAGAATCTGTCAGGGAGCCATGATTGAGAGCTTTGGAATGTGAGCCTAAAGGCATTGTGATTTATCACAGTTCCTGGTGCTGGGTTTGGCACTGGCTCGACAACCCTCCACTTTTGAGGGTGACCGACCACCTGTCTGTACCACCACCTGTCTGTAGGCTCTTTCCTCAGATCTAAAGAGCGAGACAAGGATGGCTCTAGGGCGGTGCGACCAGTGCCACTGCACCGGGTGCTGATTTCCGGAGGGGGGACCGGGGGGGGGCATGGTTGTACATTTATTATGGTGTTAAAGCACCTGCTGCTGTATTCCTTTACTCCAGCAATTTCCAGGCAACAAAAGAAATGTCAAGATAACTCTTGTGATTAATGTTCTCTCTGGAGAATGCTCAGAGTTTTGTCTAGTCGAGGTTTTGACTCACTATAAAGTAGTGCAGAGGGTTAATATTCCTGTTGCAAAGAACATGTACCACGAAGATCACAAAGTGCATGTAAAGAAAATAGGTCAGTCGGTTACTGCTTTTGAAAGATACATCCTTTTTTACTTGCAATTTATAAGTTAATATTCTAGTCTAGAACAGTGCGCTATTAACTTTCATCAAAGAACTGCATGCACACTGCAAAGTATAGATTAGAGCATAGAAAAATGTTGTAAAAAGGGTTAATTTGGGTAGAAATCGAACCCCCAACGATGCTGTACCTTTTTAGATCCTGAGTTTGTTCTTCTCTAGACCAAGCACTCTTAAACTATACTGCTTACTAAGCATGGGCGGAAAATCCGTTCCGCTCGCGAATTTTGCGGATTTTCGGTAAATTCGCAATCCGCGAACGCTCGCGAATTTACCGAAAATCTGCAAATTCGCACGCAGCGGATTTTTTTTTCTTGGTGATACAATTTTGCGGCGTGCGGTGTAAGTTCGCAATTGCGAACATGTAAGCAGCAACAATCTTGCACTCGCTAAATTACAAAAATTGCAATTCTGCACAAGAAATCCACTAGCAAGCAGCATAGACCTTCTGAAAATGATGATTTTTATCAGAATAACTCCTCAGGTTGACATTTGCCTGCACTTTTTTTGATTTGAGGCCTTTTGACTTTCTTTGGATCACTTTTGGATTAGAAATCAACTTTCACAAGTAAGCTTGTTTGGGGCATTACAGTTGCTGTAATGCTGTTCTGCAGAAAAACGAGTTTTGCAAACGTGAAAGCATTCAGCAGGTTCAAAAGTTCAAACTCATCATTAGTAACCATTCCCTGTCGTGCTTCCTGACTGGGGCCCCTCCAGAGTTCAGTTGCTAGTTGCAACAATTGTATGACCCTGCTCTGACCCTCACAGCAGGCTCATAGAATAGCTACAAGTAGGCCATAAAAGGTCCTGGAAAAAAAAATTGCACTGCAACAGAAAGCAAATTACAGATAAGGAAGCAGGTGCCAGACTGGAATTTTAAAACAGTGACACATTAATAAATCAACCCCAAATTAATTCATGTCAGTTGAAGCAGGGCTGGTGTGCTTGCTTTTTCCCCCCATAATCTACAGTGATGATGAACCAGAGGGTGGCATTGATGTACCAGAGGGTGGCATGGGTGAAACAGAGGGTGGCAGGGGTGAAACAGAGGGTGCTGGGAACCTGTGATGATGAACCAGACGTAGAAACAACATAATCGCGAACGTTGCGAGCCGACATGTAAGTTCGCAATTGCGAACTGGTACAAAACCCTCGCGAACTGGCAGAAATCCTTGCGAACACACACAAAAAAAATCCGCAAATTCGCGAGAATTCGCGGATTTTGCGGATTGCGAATTCGCAAATTCGCAAAATTCGCGATCGCCAGATTCGCAAAATTCGCTCATGCTTACTGCTTACCAGTATGGATGACATGTCACTCCTACACCTTATAAGCCTCTGTCTTAAGTAACATGCCCTACACACTAATTTACAAAGGTATGATTAATTGTCTCTATGTAATGTGTGTGTGGTGCAAAGTGCTCTAACAACCTACACTGGTATGAGGGGAGCTATATAACTAATGAAATGCACCTGAGAGAGAGTGGTTATGGAGACCTGGGCACTGTTTATGGGTGGTCGTGGTGAGGGAATCAGTGATGAAGGTAGTCATTGGGGGCGCCAACAAACACTGTCACACCGAGCGCCACCAGCGCTAAAGCCGGCCCTGGAATGAGAGCAAGAGGCTATATGGACAGAGTAAATCTGACTACAGAGGAAGAGTCCAACTGAAGCTGATGACACATTTCAACAGCGCGACGACACAGCGTGACGACACAGCGTGACGACACAGCGAAGACACAGCGTGACGACACAGCGTGACGACACAGCCTGACGACACCGGCGTCTGTAAGTCTATTGCTAATTTCAATATTAGCTTGTCAACTCTTCACTACAGCTTCAAATTGCAGTTGATTGCCAGGAGTGCTTAATATGTGCACGTGGCTCTATGTAGTGAGCTTGGGCACTGGTGTGTTTCGAACTAGACTTATTGTTCACGACCAGACTTTGGCCTAGATCATGAGAACAAGGTAGAAAATGAATAAAGGAGGAGGGAGGGGAATGTAGCAAAACAGTAACAAATGGAGAAATCAGGGACAAAAAAAGCTGCCAGAGTGAGATAAAGAGAAGGGAAGTGTAGGGTGGTGGTACAAGGGGGCATGAGGTTGAATCAAGACTAGGCAGCATTAGTATTCAGCATCCTCTGTATTTCTCAGTGCTGGTGGGAGGCCACAGCCCTGGTTTAGATTGTTTCCCAGCACTGAGTCCCACATAATTGCCTGAAAAACATAACAGCCATTTCAGGTAGGAAAAGCCTGAAAGACCAAAGATAGGGAATGAACAGAACTAGAGCACTGATAAGGGCCCGGTCGTTTAATTGATTAATTGGCAAACACAGACTAAAGGCGAGCTAAGGATAGGTAGGAGTTACATTTAATGGCAACTATTCAATCCCTCGACTGTCCTCACTTTCCTACCCACTAAAGGTGATGCTGCTAAGAAATTTAGAACATTTCTAAAAAAAAAACATCCACCCAGCTCCTAAGCCCTACTGCAGCAAAGTTACATTTCTCGAAAACGAGTTTTCTGACCCTAACTTCTGTGTTTAGACTTCTTAGCCTGCAGCCTGCCGCGCACTGGTAAAATTACTTTTTCTTGCCCATGGAATTCGAGCGTGCAATGAGGCCATGTACTTGGTGTTCACTATCACTGAGCCAGCTGAGCTGGCTGAATTCAGCAGATATATCAGCCTCACCCAAGCTCGTATAAAAGAGGTGAACAAAAGCTGTAATTCCTCTCCACAGATGGGCAGCCCTCGAACCTGGCAGCCACTGCTCGACAGTGTCGAACTTAGAGACTATTCACGGCATGTCTTCGGATGCCGGACTGGCTGTAGTGGGCACTGGGCATTTTCCTGGTGGGTCAGAAGGGTGGGCTGATTTTGGACCGGTGGTGGTTGCTTTTGTTACAGAGGGCCTTTTTGGAAGCAGTGCTGCAATATCGCCCCCCTGTAACAAAAGCAGCAGCAGTGTTTCCTACCAGCCCCCCACCCACACCCCACCAGGGGCTGGACCGACTTAATTGCCAGGGCTAGTTTGGGTTCTCATTCCGGCCCTGCCGTCTCCATATCAATCGGTTTGAAGGCCAACCAAATGACTGTGTACGACCAGGTCTACCTAAAAAACTTGCCAAACATTGTCACCTATTGCCTCATATATGTATTGATGTCGCTCTAAGTGAGAAGGGTATTTTCAGATGTGGGTCCCATGCTCACTGCACCACTGGATTCAAGCTAGCCGGGTTGTTGAGGGCTGATGCCCGAAAACCCTTCCCAGGATAATTGTTTCTGGTCCTGGTTGGACCTGGCTTGGCAGTTCGGATTGGACTGTTCCCATGAGAGGCCAGATCAAGATTGATCTGCATATGGCTGGGTCCAAACTGGGGTGGCGTGGTGAGAAATAGAACAATGGATTAATCCTAGATATTTGTGACTGGGGGTGAATGTTTGCAGTGTTCAGCATTCCGTCTATCAGTCGTTCCCTTTGCTCATATATGTATTACAGCAGCTAGATGACTAATATGTACTTTATCTGTTGATATTAGCACAATATTTGAGAGTAGCTCTCTGCTTTACTTCAGCCTGTACTCTACTAGAGATCTAGCGCCTTGTTGCTCTGCTTGCACAAGATCCGTTGCTGCTATATTTTAGTTTTCTTCTTGCTTTTGGGTGAACTAGCAGACAACCCGAAGACGTTTTTCCAACCAGTCTGCTTTTTAAGGCAGTTCCAATGTCTGTAAACAGCTAGGCCCACACGAAACTTGCTAAACATTGTTGCCTATCGCATTGTGCATGTAACACTACTGCTAAATAACTAATTTGCACTTTATCTGTTGATACCAGTACAGCATTTGACAGCAGTACTCTGCAATACTTCAACCAGTACCCTACCAGGGATTAAAAGAAATGTATTGCCCTGTTTACACAAGTACCAATGCTCCTATATATTAGACGTCTTTTTTTAGGTTTCCCTTTATGCATCCTTACACCTAACTTAATTTCACATATTTTTCCGACTTCTTTTCATCTTATGGCCGGCAACAATTTGTTTCAATATGCTTGTTGGCAGTTTTACCTAACTCTATATGCAGGAGCAGCTCCTCCACTAAGGTGGCGGCGCGTCGCCCCACAGGGAAAATAAAATGATACTAACAGCGTGTTATTAATATATATTTTTTTCTTTAGCTCTGTAGGAGCGGGCGGACTGGACTGCCCACAGAGCAGGGGGAGGAGTGATGCGCATTCTCTAAGAATGCATGATGATTTGGCCCTTTGTCTTGGGCCAGTCAAATTGTCATGCGCGCTTGGCACGCTCTCCACCAGGCTCACAGTGTGAGTGGAGAACATGCCCAGGTCTCCAGTTCCCATCTGAGCGCTGAACCACGGTGCTCAGACCAATCACAGTGCTGCAATCAGCAGCGCCGTGATTGGCTAGAGCGGTCTGGAAGCCTGGGTGCTTCCTGTTCATGCTTACTGCGTCTGCCTCCAGAATCGGACGGAGGAGAAGTGGCAGCCAGTAGGTACGTTTATTTTTTTAATCCTTTTAACCCCGTCCTCCTTTCCTGCCCTCCCTCTACTGCCCTGTAGCAGCCGCTACTGTCTATTTGCACTTTCTAATGTCCAATTCTATTTTTAAAGAACCTTGACTTCTAGTGATTCTTATATGCCAGTTCTTCAACATTCAAATATTGCCAAGATTTTAATTAATCACACAATAAAGTATTTCTGAATTCTGAATCTCTCTATACCCTTTGACGAGGTATGGTAATCTAGAAGACCTGTAAGTGTATAACACTCTCAGCTTTTGAAGAAAACATCACCTGTTATTGTGGTTCGAAAATCTCAGTTGTACTACATGTAAGGGGACAGAAGTAGACTTTCCATTGGTGGTGCAATTTCCTCTTTACACTGCTTCAGGTAAATATTTTTGATTAGGAAAGTGAATGAAATTTTGAATTAAACCATTAAAAACATTTCTGTTAATACACAGTCATATAACTTTGTGAGCTACTATTTTTTTGTAAGCGTCTGTTAAAAGAAAAAAGCACAAAGTTGTGGCTGCATGACATTTCCTTTGTTTCTTTATTGGAACTAACATGTCGAGCTCCTGCATACACCTTTTACCATATATAGTAAATTCTTGAGATCACTGAAAAAAAACACAGAACAGCTAAAAACGGAGTTATAGTTTTGGCTCAAATGCGTAAAACCATTGAAATTTGCTGGCCTTGATTCTTTCCTGTGCCACTTGCAAAGGCTGTTTGAGCATGGTGTTATATTCTATGTACTATGTTTATAGTGGTAGTTTGTTTACATCTGTTGGCTTGGTCAATCAGCCTCTTTGACTGTGCAGTCACTGTGTTTGTGAGGTCAAGACATCTGGAATGTTATGATTCAATGCTGGAGGGTTAACTGCACTGGAGGACTGAGAGAGCAGGACTGGCAGATGATTAGCTGTGTAGAAATCTACTTTCTCAATGAATCTATCTACTCTACTTCACCTGCTTCCAGTCCTTATTGAGATTGCTACATAAATTTGGCGACGAGGACTCTACACAGTGTATCCACGCAAATCATCTTCAAACTTCAATATTTTGATTATCATCTGTTTTCAAAAATCTATCAAAAGGACAGAGGATTTCAAACCACCATCTAGTGGATGTTTCAACTATTGCCTGCTCATTTACGCATCAGATAAGTGACATTTTTCCTTTCCTTTAGTTTTTATGGTTACTTCTGACTCTTTAACATCCTAAAGACGAGCAGGAAGTCTAAAAGTTCAAATAACATTGGCAATAGTGACTTTTTCTATTTATATTGGAACGAGTAATTTTGTAACTGTAACAAGTGATTTTGTCTGGTTCTATCGTTTTATTACATGGCTGTCGAGACTCATTATTTTTCAAAATTGTGCCATTCAGCTCAAAAACCTTTATTCCTCACAGTTTTCCGAGGAGTGTTTTGTTTTATTTTAAAGAAAATCGCCCACAAAGACTGTATCGTCATTCACAGTGCCACTGTATTAATTTTAGACTTGTTTATTTTTTGAAAGTTTGCTTACCTGTTGGGATTCTACGTGCTTCTTCCCTCGCGTTTCTTGCACCGATCCTCTGTGATGACGATCTGTGGATATTATCGCGGGATCTGATGAGGGAAGTAACGCGCATGCGCGTAACACAAGGATCTGAGTTTTGTCAACCAGCGTCGACGTTGCCAAGCACGTTTGGGGCGCTACTCTTTGATTCGGTTTTGCCAGTCAGCGTTAACGTTGCCAACCACGTTAAACGCACGTGAGGTTTATCCGAACATTTCTCAAGCTGCCTTCCATTATGTGACATCACATTAGTCCTTTGTTACTGGGGCATTTATTTCTAGCATTCTTCAACTCTTCAAGGGAGCTCTATGACTTCTCAAGGCTACTCCATTCATTTACAGTGATTCGCACACTTTATTGCGGATTGTAGTACATTGCAGTGATTTGTTCACAAGCGGATTTCAGTGATTCGCACACTATTCAGCGGAGTGCATTTGACAAGCGGATCACAATAATCGGATTTCAGTGATTCGCACACTATTCAACAGAGTGTTTTTAACAAGCAGATCACAGTGATTCGCACACTATACAACGCAACACAGTTTATTACAATTTTATGCTCTTTATTCCAGACTTATTATTATACATTCTACATTATATATTCTGAGGGTTTTTTGGGTTTTTTTTTTCACGTTATGCATTGTTATTGATACTTCAACTATTAACGAGTTGCAATTTTTGTTGTTTGATATAAATTAATTATACAATGTCTTCTTTGCAATCTGTCAATGCCCCTCCTTCTTTCCTTGAGACGCCTGGAGAGCCTCCTGTTAAGTGGGATGTTGGGTTTGATCTTATCTTAAGTGTGAGGAACACTTAACCTCTGCGCACTGTTACTACTGCGGTTCAAACTTGAGAACACCTCTATCTGTTAATCCAATTTATAAACAATTCACAAAAGGTACATTTGTAACGCCCGACTTTTCATTATTTAGGTCGGATGAAACCTCTTGATTTCGAGACTAGTGAGTCCGTTCTTCAATTGTTTAACCCCTTAAGTGCGGGGAACGTTCAGCGGTCGTCGCGTGCACTACCTCGCTAGTGCTGCGCACGTTCGCTGAACGTTCCATTCCCGTTAGCGCAATCGAACGTCCGCACTGGGGCGGAATTTTCGGCGCGCTTAACGGGTTAAATTTTGAGCACACAGTGGTGAGGGTACATGGGTACTATCAGGATTAATGTTGCCTGTTGCCTACATCTTCTTCAAAACGTTGAAGCCTTGTATTTTGAGAATGTTTGATGTCTTACACTTAAATCAGTTAATTAATAGATTATCATATTCAGTCCACAGGTCCCTGACGAAGAGCTCATAGAGCTTGAAATGCATTGGGCACAAAAGAAAAGTCGTCTATGCTGAAGCTTTGAACTCAATTTTGGATTTTGTTTAATATGTTTAGAATGTATTGAATGTAATAATGCATTGTGATTGAATTGAATAATGTTAGGAATTATTTTCGGTTGAATGTTATATCTATAAAATATCTTTTTGAAGCTCGTTTGAGCAAAAACTAAAGTGATTTTGTGAATTGTTTATAAATTGGATTAACAGATAGCGGTGTTCTCAAGTTTGAACCGCAGTAGTAACAGTGCGCAGAGGTTAAGTGTTCCTCACACTTAAGATAAGGTCCTAAGTTCAGGCACGGTCAGGACAAACGTGCCACTTCCGCAGCACGCTTGGAAAAATATTGAAAAAAAACATATTAAGTATTTTCAGGTTTTTCAGTTAAAAAAAACGAGTGCTCCTTTCATCTTACACACATGTTTGGTTTGATGCATTCGAAACCTATTTAGGTGCAATTGGTGCTCTAAGATATCGCCCAGAGAGGAAAAAGAGGCTATTATTACACTTTTTAGGTTTTGAGGGGAGATCGGTTTTCAAGCATTTACCAGATTTACCTGACAATGCAGATATATTAGATGAATATCAATCTACTGTGGCTCAACTTAAGGTACGTTTTGATAAACAACCTAATGTTATTGTTTTGAGACACAAGTTTTTTAAGAGAAAACAATCAGAAAATGAAGACGTTGCTGCATATGTTTCTGTTCTCAGGAAACTTGCTTCTGTTTGTCTTTTCGAGAATTTCACTGATCAGTTGATCCGGGACCAATTTGTGGGAAATTGTAAAGACAAACAGATTAGACAAAAGTTGCTATCAATGGATAATCCACCTCTTGGCGAAACCATCAAGGTTGCAAAAAGTATAGAAACTTCTCACATATCTCTTAAAGAACTAGAAGACAAACCACAATTGGAGGCAGTCAATTTTGTTAGTCCAGTAAAAAAGTCTAAGAACAAAATTACTAAAAAAAGGGAACATTTTTTTTTCAAAAACAAAATCAGAAAATCCTATTCCAAGTAATATGTGTTTATGATATGGACGTTCTTCTCATGGGAAGGGATCTAAATGTCCAGCATTGAATTCAACATGTAATTCCTGCAAAAAGGTTGGACATTATGCTACTGTGTGTTTGAAAAAGAAGTTTAAAAAAAATCTGTAGCTTGTGTATTAGAATCTGATGAATATGACTCAGATGAAGAAGTTGTTTCTGTAGTAGAAGATCAATCTGTTCCAAACAAATCTATCATACCACTTACTGGGGATCCTTCATCTTGCATTGATCCTATTGTTGAGATCAAAGTGGAAGATAAGAAATTAAAGTTACTAGTTGACTCGGGTGCTAGAATCACCATGATAACACAGAAACGTTTCTCTGAGACATGGGGTGAGAGAGTACTTTTTCCTCCTGATCGATCACCAGTATCTTACGAGGGGCGTAGAATGGAATTACTTGGGTTCATTGAAGACTTTCTTACTTTCAAAGGAAGGAGAATCAGAGGCAAAATCTATGTAGCTGTCAAGGGACTTAATATTTTAGGCTGGTTCCGTTTGGCATGCAACTAAAACCGGGCACAAAAGAACAAGTCATGCTTGTCACGTGTGAAGAAGGAGGGGGAAAAGTGTATTAGTGAATTTCCTACTGTTTTTGGGAAGGATCTGGAAAAAATCATTGGGTTCAAGCACAGGATTATTGTTAAAAAAGGGGCTACTCTGATCAACCATAAACTAAGAGGTGTCCCGTTTAGTGTTAGGGTAGATCTTAATAAAAGAACTTACCTCTTTATGTGAGAAAGGTATCATCGAACCAACAGATTCTTCTCTCTGGTTGTCGCCTTTGGTGGTTTCACGTAAACAGGATGGGAAGTTGAGGGTGTGTGTGGAACTTAGATCATTCAGCAAAGAGATCAGGGTCAACTCCCACCCCTTACCTAAAATTACAGATCTATTTTCTAGTATCAAAGGAGCCAAAGTCTTTTCAAAGTCGGATTTGGCTAGCACCTATTACCAGATAGAACTCCATCCTTATTCACGCTCTTTGACTGCTTTTGTTTCACCCCTTGGAACCTTCCGTTATAAGAGGATGCCTTTTGGGTTAGCCTCAGTGGCATCGGTGTTCCAGAGGGTTATGCAGAATATGTTGAGGAGTGTGGAGGGTGTTCTAGTGTTTCAGGATGACGTACTGGTTTATGCCAAAGACAATGATTCTCACGACAACACTATCAGGAATGTTCTAGAAATATTCAAGAGAAATGCTGTTGTTTTAAAGAATGAAAAATACAAGTTTTCATGCAGTGAAATTGAATATCTAGGTCATCTTCTATCTCCTGATGGAATCAAACCGAGGCAAGGCCTTATTGATGCTATCATGAACGCACCTATTCCCAAAGACAAGACTGGTGTTAAGTCACTATTGGGGTTGCTTGAATACTACTCTCGTTTTGTTCATAATTATGCATCTAAGGTCAGGCCCATTAGTAATCTTTTAAAAACTTCTACGAAATTCATATGGTCACCTGACTGCGACAATGCTTTTAGGGAAGTTAAAGATGACTTAAGGAAAAGTGATGCTCTCACACCTTTCGAACCAGTATTACCTTGTATTATTACTGTTGATGCTAGTAAGGAAGGGTTAGGTGCAATTCTCATTCAGCAGTCTGGTGATCAAGAATTCACTGTTGCTTTTGCTTCAAGGGTCCTTAGGAGTGCTGAGCTACAGTATTCTGTAATCGAAAAAGAATTGTTAGCCTGCTTATGGGCTATTGACAAATATTGACCATATGTTTGGGGAAGACACTTTAATCTTGTAACGGATCACAAGCCCCTTGTTTCAATATTGTCTTTAAGTTTTTTTAAAAAGTGAAGCTAAAAATTCTCCTTTCACTGGCTAGAAGCTGGTATATAATTAGAAAAAAACTGGGGCTTGGCCATTTCTCTAATGTGGCACCCTTGTGGGACTCGCCTGCTACTCCACCATTTCTTAAAGACAGCTTGGCGAGTCCTATAAGGGATGCTGGTTTGCTGACATGGTGGTGGCAGGCGGCTCAATGCTATCTTGGGAGGAGCTGCTGGGGAGAGTTGGGCCACGCCTCTCTAGATTTAAGTATTTGCAACTGATCAGCTGGGCCCAGGCACTACTTAGGAAGGGGGTCCCCCTGGGTGAATACAGTAACCTGGAAAATCTACTGGTTACAAGGCCAGGGGGGGGGGCAAGGAGGTCTCATGTTGGTATTGGGCGATTCTAGAAGAAATAGATGGCGACTTTAAACTCCCTGAGAAGCTTTGGGGAGAGGAGATGGGAGACCAGGGGGAGCAAAACTGGCAGAGTTCATTTAATATGTTATATAAGCTTGTGAAACCAGTATGGCTTAAAAGAAACCACTTGTTCACGTTACATCGAGCATACCTCTCCCCCAGAGGCTTTCCAAATATCAGCTGGGGAAAAAATGTAATAAATTATTATAATTATTATAGAGGCTTTTGTAGCGCGCTCTGTTACTAAAAAGTATAGTATCCTGGCGCGAGGGAAAAGAGAGACAGATCATATTACATGCGGAGTTAGAGAGACATCGATTAGGCAGTGATGTTAAACAGGTGGGTTTTTAGGCCTTTCCTAAACGCCATGATGGATGGGGATGTTCTCAAATGAAGCGGAAGGGTATTCCAAGCTCTCGCTGCTCTGACAGAGATGGATTGGCCGCCGAGCCTGCTATATTTAAACTTTGGCACAGTCATTTGGTGGAGGTTGCTTGATCTAAGAGGGCGATTGGGAACATAAAAGGAAAATCTTTTTCTCAGATAAGCTGGACCCGTATGATGAAGTGCTCGGTATGCTAGCACGAGGATCTTAAATAAGATCCTTTGAGCAACTGGGAGCCAGTGAAGATCTCTGAGGGGTTGACGGACACTAGATCTTCTGGGTATGTTGAACAGCAGCTTAACCGCGGCATTTTGAATAACCTGGAGGCGGTGGATCAAATAGGCTGGGAGTCCGCAGTAGAGGGCATTCGCATAATCCAATCTGGATAGTATGAGAGCGCGAATGACCGTCTCCTTGGCCTCTCTCGGGAGCAGAGGGAGAAATCTGCGCAGGGTTTTGAGGGTGGAAAAGCAGATTCCAGTAAGTTTTTTCAGGTGGTCCTCAAATCTGAGATTATTATTAAACCAGACTCCTAAATTTTTTGCAGGTCCAGCAATGGATTTGGGACATGGGAGATCGGTGGGCCAGAGGGAGTCACTAAAGTTATCTGGAAAGGAGCCATACAGCAAGATTTCCGATTTACTCTCATTGCATTTGAGCTGGGCACACGCCAGCCAGCGGAAAACCGATGATAAACAGAATTGGACCCTTGACGTGTCCAAGTTGTTTTTGGGCCAGGTAAACAGAAGCTGAGTATCATCGGCATAAGCCATAATTTTGGCTCCTAGCTGTTCCGCAAGATAAATGAGGGGGGTCATATATATATTAAAAAGCAGAGGGCTTAGAGTGGACCCCTGTGGGACACCAGTAGAGAGTTTTTTGGGAGAGGAGGAGAAAGGTGGAATCCACACTTGCTGGGACCTGTTATCCAAGAAAGATGATAACCAGCCAAGAGCGGAGCCAGTTATGCCTATGGCTGCTAGTCTGGTGAGTAAGAGGGAGTGAGGGACCGTATCGAAGGCGGCAGAGAGGTCCAATAAAATCAGAGCCGCTCTGCCACCTCCGTCCAGACATTCCCGAATGGCCTCAGAAACCTCGACTAGAGCCGTCTCTGTGCTGAAAGCAGCTCTGAAGCCTGATTGCGCATGGTGAAGAGCTTGAGAGCTTTCCACAAATTTGTCTAGCTGTGTGAATGCAACTTTTTCACATATCTTTGCCAGGGCCGGCAGCAATGATATGGGCCGGAAATTAGCAGGGGCCTTCGGGTCTAGGCCATTTTTTTTATGAAGTGGAAGCAGTTTGGCCTGCTTCCAGCATGCCGGAACAGTGGCGGTGGAGAGAGAGAGGTTGACAATATGTGTCACCTCTTGGCCGACTGTATTAGCCAGGCCCGCAAGGACTCTGGCCGGGCAGGGGTCAGCGGGGGATCCTGATTGTAAAGTAGCAAGAATTTTAACAACCTCTGTTGTATCCACTGGAGTGAAGAAGGTAAACTGGTCCGTAGAGATGGGCATAGTGGGGGAAGGAATAGTCATTGAAGCTGGAAAATTGTTACATACAGTAAGCAAGTCATCTTGGATTTTTGCAATTTTGTCCACAAAAAACACAGAGAGTTCTTCACACCATTTTTCCGAAGAGGCTAGAAGAGGTTGAGTGGCACAAGGGGAAACAAAGCTTTTAACAATAGCAAAGATTTCCCTGCTACTGTTGTTGGCCTTGGTTATGCGTCCGTTGTAGTATAAACTTTTTGCTGATTTAATTGCTGCATAGTACCTCTTCTGAGCCGTTCTTAGTTCTTTCTTGGCCTCAGGGAGATAGGCTTGTCTCCAACGTCTTTCAAGTTTTTTACAACCTGATTTAAGATCGCGGAGAGTATTAGAGAACCACGGCTTAGAAGGGGTGGAGCGCACTCTACAGACACGACCTATTTTAGTTGAAGAAGCAGCACTGCCTTCAATCCATGAGTTGAATGAGCTAACGGCTGACTCAATTTCGGAGGGAAGTGTGGGGCGAGAGGTGTCAAGCTGATCACAGAGCATAGCTATGTTAATTTTCTATGTGTGAGCAGCAGAGTGATTGGACTCAGCGGGGCGGGACAGGGGCCAGGTGAACCTTATCAGCATATGGTCAGACCAATTTACTATCTCAGGGTCAGACATATTTATGTCGAAGTTGGTACATAATAGGTCGAGAACGTGACCCCCTGAATGGGTGGGAGCTTTAATCCACTGTTTTAGCTGGGCCATCGCCAGAGCATCGTTTAGCCGAACTGTGTCAGGTAGATCTAGCTGATCCACGTGAATATTAAAGTCTCCCAGAAGGAGATATGTGGGGTATTTCAGGGCACGTGGGACTATCATGTCCTCTAGTGCCTCTAGAAATTTTCCTGCGTGGCCAGGTGGCCGGTACACCAGAGATCCACCTAGGGTGAAATGTGCCCCCAGAGTGAGAGAGAAGTGGAGCACCTCTGCATCAACTGAGGGGCCCATAGGATCCAGAGACAAAGTCCACTTATCTCTGAAAATGGCTGCTATACCACCTCCTCTGCCTAAGGGGCGATCTTGTCTAATGATTTTAAAGCCACGTGGGATAGCCAGTTCAATCACTGGATTGCATGACTCATTAAGCCACGTTTCTGTGACAAAAAGGAGATCAAACTCATTGTCACTTAGCAATTCAAATATGTCATTGCAATGTTTGACCAGTGATCTAGCATTGATCAAACCGGCTCGGAGACATGTCGAATCGGTGGGAAGCTGGGTAGGAGCAGTTAAGGTAGGCTGAAAGCGAAATTTGCATGCCTGGCAAATACGCTGAGATAAATCAGCCAGGTCCCAAGAATGCAAGCAGGGGCAAGAGTTAGCACTAAATGTTAATAGATACTCACGAGTGTAGGTGACACGCGACCGATCAGCGACTGGGAAGCAGCAACAGGGGGGCTGGCGCTGGCCACGTCCGGGACACGGACGGGCGCAGACGGGCTTGCCTTAGGCGCTCCCGCTGCGCTCGTCCGCTGCGCTTGCGTGGGACACACATTTATGGAGAAAGAGGATGGGCGTGGCCTATCGTGTGGGCGTGGCCTCCCGTTTCCCAGCGATGGCGTCCGTGTGCCGATTCCCTTCCCAACAGCGCTAAAATCCGCTGAATGTGGGTGTCTGCTTGGCAGGGGAAATAGTTGGAGTGGCTGGGGGTAAGTGCACAAGTTTAAAACATACAAGTTATTCACAGTTTTCAATTTAAAAAAAAAAAGCGAGCGTAAGGACACCTCCGGCTTCCGCCTCAGAGGTCAATCAATTCTATGGCCGGCGCTTAAGCTCAGCGCTTACATAGAATGGGCGGTGGGCGTGGCCTATCGTGTGGGCGTGGCCTCGCGTTTCCCAGCGATGGCGTCCGTGTGCCGATTCCCTTCCCAACAGCGCTAAAATCCGCTGAATGTGGGTGTCTGCTTGGCAGGGGAAATAGTTGGAGTGGCTGGGGGTAAGTGCACAAGTTTAAAACATACAAGTTATTCACAGTTTTCAATTTTAAAAAAAGCGAGCGTAAGGACACCTCCGGCTTCCGCCTCAGAGGTCAATCAATTCTATGGCCGGCGCTTAAGCTCAGCGCTTACATAGAATGGGCGGTGGGCGTGGCCTATCGTGTGGGCGTGGCCTCGCGTTTCCCAGCGATGGCGTCCGTGTGCCGATTCCCTTCCCAACAGCGCTAAAATCCGCTGAATGTGGGTGTCTGCTTGGCAGGGGAAATAGTTGGAGTTGGAATAAATGCAATTTACCCGAGGCTTCGGACCTTCATATGTTTAAAGACTGCCCTGCCATTTGTCATTACTGGAAGAAGGTGATGGACGCTGTATCTTCTATGCTTAAGACCACACTGTGCATATCTCTTCCACTGATTATCTTCGGAATAGACGACAGTATCACTGGGCAAGCTAGATCCTTTTTGTTCTATGCTATCCTCCTGGCTAGGAGGCAGATTTGCAGGTACTGGGTGGATTCAGCCCCCCCAACATTCGAGGGCTGGATGTCGACAATGTATGAAGTCTCCAAGTTGGACATGGCCAGACCCTGTAGTAAGAAAAGGATTGCTTTTTGGGACTGTTTGGTAAAATGGAGTTAGAACACCCGGGTTTTTTTTTTTGGGGGGGTTTTTTCCCCCCGGGTCCTATGATTATGCCATCCCCTGCTCCATGGACCTTTTGACAGGGTTTTTCCAGGTACACTTTTCCAACAGGCTAGTAGAAGGCCTAGATGGAGAGTTGCAGGTCTCCCTTACTTGTGCATCGGTTTCCTTCTTCCGCCAATCAGATTTCTATGCGCCGGTGTCCGTGCCTTGTTAAAAAATCTGGGGGCAGGACTCGAAAGCATACTGTGGTGGTCGGTGGCTATTTCGTGCAATAGGGTATCGGCAAATGAGGACATTAAAAAAAAATAATTAAAAAAAAATAAATATTGTCTTCTGGTCCTAGCAAATGTTGCACGCTTAGAATCATCAGGATGGTTAGCAAGTTGTTACAATATCAGTTTTGTATTACACATATCGCTGGAGGGAAAAACACTAGAGCTGATTTCTTGTCACGCTTTCCTCAAAGTGCTGATATTAGTGAAGGCACGGGTTTCAAAGAATTGAGTGTGGAGGATTTCTTCGTAGCATCTGTAGAAATTCCCATTTTGGCAGTTGGATCAGAGGAAGAGTGGAGGTTGGCTCACTCTGATGATAAAATTCTTCAAGAGGTTTGCATGTATGTTACAAAGAGTTAGCCTAAGGAAAGGTCTCTTTCTTGTGAACTTCAACCATATTGGAAAATTGAATCTGAGTTATCCATAGAAGATGGTTTACTGATGAGGTGCGACAAACTAGTTCCTCCACATTCACTTAGGACCATTATTGTCAAAGAATCTCATGAGGGACATCTAGGTATATCTTCTACTATACGACGGGTCCGTGAAACCTTTTGGTGGCCAAGAATGGACAGTGAGATCAGGACAGCTGTAGAGAATTGTCTATAGTATTCTTCGTCAGAAAAAAATCTCAAAGTGAATACTCCGCCTTTATCTCCTATTGAATGTCCTTCTGGGCTGTGGATTAAGGTGGGTGTCGATATTATGGGTCCTTATGATGTATTACCTTCGAATATGAAATTTATTATTGTGTTAATAGATTATGCTTCCAAGTGGCCAGAGGTGAAGGTTGCTAGGGAGGCTGGTTCTGCTAATGTTATCAAGTTTCTGAAGAGTGTATTTGTGAGGGAAGGTTTCCCTCAATTTTTGGTTTCAGACAATGGTTCTCAATTTGTAAGTCATGAGTTTCAGAGTTTTCTTAGTTCCAGTGGTATAAAACATCTCAAGAGCTCATTATAATATCCGGTCCCGGCAGAGAGGGGTAGGTCCAAGTTTATTTTATTATGATAAGGAACTCTTTATGAGGTCCACATAAAACAACATGTACATAAAAAACAAGAAATACGTAAAATATTAATCCATCACAATTACAAAAGACATCTTAATACAGGTCCAAAAAACATTTAAAAAAGTTGTACAGTTTAAAAGCAAACATTTCATTAGGAGGGTTAATCAAGGCTGCCTTAAACGAAGAAGCAGATAATATGTTAAGTTGTAAGCAAATTGGTCTTAACCATCTACGCCTGCAAGACATCAACGTAGGACAAACAAACATGACGTGATCTAAGTCCTGATCATACAATTGACAAAGATCACAGCATGCCGAATGACCAAACCAGCTGGCATGTAGAACTTTCAGCGGAAGCAAATTATGTCTTAGTAAATATACCAGACGCCTAGCGCCATGGGAGATGTTCCAATGCATATACGGTTGAGCTTTCCGCAGGGTATAAGAATCAATAACAGGCGTACAACCTTTTTTCGCTAGACAGAGGTCTCTATCCTGACAATAGCCCAATTCCCAAGATGCTGACCTCAAAACAGTTTTTAATTGAAGAGAGGACAATGAGAATAAATTCTCCTCGTCCAATTTCAATTGTAGCACAGCAAATCTGAAGTTTTTTACAATCAGTGAGAAGTCATTAAAAGATCCTAATAATTCATTTTTTATAAGATCTCTTAAGGTATTAGGTTCACCTTTAGATAGAGCTACTACCCAACGTATAATACTTGCCAGACCTTGAACCCAGCTGCTACGTAAACCCAGTTCCTGTCTCAAGGAGGCAGTTGAATTTGCTGTACCTACCGAAATTAAACTACGTAAAAATTTTCCTTCCGCGGAGTTTAAAAAACTCCACTTTTTTTGATCAACTAACTCAATTCCATATAACAGGGAGGCCGGAACTTTCGCTCTAAAAACATCTAAGAGAATAGAAAAATGCCTTCTACCTGTGGCTTTATACAGGGAAACTAAACTCTTTCCCTGCGAAATAGCCTTCCGAGAGTTAGTGTCAATGTGTTGTTTGTCACTTAAGTTATAAGAGACAATTTTGCCTAGGAAGGTATAAGATTTCACACATTCCAGTTTTTTCCCCCCTGCAACCCATGGATAGTTAAGGCATTTAGGCTTCTTTCTACCGGAGAAACAAATCACCTTGCTTTTTGCCGTGTTTATTGATAAGAAATGGCTTTCAGCATACTCAGAGAGTGCATGCAACCGATTGTTCAGGCCCTTTGGCGTGAGATCCAAAATTAGGATGTCGTCTGCATACATAAGGCATGCAATTGCAACTCCACCCAAGGACGGGGAAATGCCGGTGCAAGCAGAAAGAGAAATGGGTAAGTCAACTGTATATAAGGAAAATAGCAATGGAGCCAAAAGGCAACCTTGCTTCAACCCGTTGGAAGTGGGGATTAATTTAGATACACCACGTTCACCTCCAAGTAAAACTCTGCACCAAGTGTCAGAATAGAGGGCGCGAATTAACTTAATAAGGAATGAGGGCATACCTAAATTAGATAACTTTCTCCACAACAAATTTCTATCTACCTTATCAAAGGCGGTGGAGAAGTCAATAAAGGCGCCATATACCTGACCACCACGGACTTTCACATATTTTTCATTAATAACTTGCAATGCAGTCAGGTTATCTAAAGTTCCATGATTTTGTCTGAAACCTGTTTGCTCCATGGGAAGGATTTTATGTTCAGATACCCATTGATTCATTAAAGTAAGCACACATTTTGCAAAGACCTTACCAATGGCATCAAGCAAGGCAATTTGGCGATAGTTTTGTGGTAGATCTCTTGCCCCTTTTTTATATAAAGGGACAATAATACTTCCTTTCCAGGAGGGGGGGACTGTTCCACTAAAGAAACAAAATTTAAACACTGGAAAGAGTATTTTACTCCAAAGTTCACTCTGGTTTTTTAATACTGAAATTGGGATTTTATCAGGACCCATCGCACCAGAGGAACGCATATTCTTAATGGCACATTCAATTTCCTTTTCCGTTGGACAGTCAAGTATACGTGAAGCATTATCAGAATCAATTTTAAAAACAAAAGAATTATTGTTACTGTACAACTTCTCGATATAATGAACCCACACCTGTTCCTCTATGGCAATAGGCGAAGGACTGGCTCTGGTACCACAACCTTTGCCAATTAAGGACCAGAATGTCTTGGCTTGACCATTATAAGAAGCTTCCCTCAGTTGGATCCAGAGGGCATCTTCCTTAGAACGTTTTAAGCGGGCCTTAAGCCTAGCTCTCCTTCTTTTTAAAATAAACAACTTAGACTTTGCTTCTTGAGAGAAGAGTAAAAATTGTCCCCTTACAACTTTGTTTATTTCTCTGTTTAAAGCCCGTAAAGAATGAGGGACTATGAGGGATTGTTTCACACCTGGTTTCTTTTTTGCAGTAACAGACACAGAATCTAAAAAATTATTAAAACACAACAACTCTCTCCCTTCCCAAAGGGGTAAATTCTCAATAGTAGAATTCAAAAGAGGCACCAGATTTTCAATAGTACACGGGTTCCAAAAACATTTCCCTGAGCTGGAATCAAAATTCACAGAATCTGTATCCAGACTCCACGGATCCACCTTCGGGAGATTAACGGAGACAGAAAGCATCAATGCATTATGGTCACTAAGATTAGTCTCAATGACCTTCATATCCTTCAATAAGTGAAAACCTGCATAATCTACCGTGATAAAATCAATAATAGAATTTCCCTTATTAGATTTACGAGTATAAGCTGCCGGGGTGTCAGATGGGAGCCTCCCATTTACTATTAAGCATTCAGCTTTAAGTAAACCATCTAATATAAGTTTACCTCTTTTGTTAGTTTTAATTTTGGGGGGAAACTGGGCAGATGGTATATTCAAAGACTCTTCCAGTGGAATATTTCTAAACAACTCCAACCCGCAGTTGGATATATTACAATTTAAATCCCCAAACATTAACACATGTGGAGTTGGGGAAGTATCCAACACTTTAGTTAAAAAAGTGAACAGAGTTTTTAGACCAGCATTAAAACTACAATTGGGGGGGATATAAATGTTTACCACAATCAACAATCTATTAGGGCAACCTTCAAATACATCTTTTAACGTTATTGCTAGGAACAGTTTTCCTGGATCTAAATAATGTGAATAGTTCCATTGCAATCTGTTGGATAACAAACATGCTAACCCACCCTTAGCATGGCCCCTTCTAGTGCTGGTTGCACTACAATCCAAAACAAAATAGTCTTTTTCCAAGGCTAATCTTCCTTCAACCCATGTTTCCTGCAAACAGATTATATCTGCTTTTAGAGAATGAAGCCAACCCAATTTCTCCTTATAATCCTTGAATCCGGCCGAGTTCCATGAGATGAGTTTCAGCTCTCTGTTAAAAATTAGAATGATATTTAGAACCAGGAGCTGATTTACTCGCTAGAACACCGGGTAACCAACTCCATTTAGAATAATCATCCTTCACTGTCTGCTTAAGGGGAGGGTTTTTATATGAAACAAGTCTTTCATTCCTAGCCACACAGATTTTTAAGTCCTCTGATCTGAGATTAGACCAATCCGACAGCGGCACTTCCGTATTAGATGGAAGTGATAGTAAAGAATTAGCAAAAATACTTTGAGTACGTTTTTCCCCAAAGTATGGCATGACATCAATCCCTCTAACTTGTAATTCTTCAGCCCACTGTAGAACAAGATTTAACACAACTTTCGAATGAAATTTCACCCTTGTTGATCTTAATGATTTCCCCATGTAGGAATTAAGGAGAAGTACAATGTCTAGATCGGACGTTTGAATTAATTTCAAACTTTCGATCTCTTTAAAACATAACAATAGGGCGGATCTATTTAAAATTAAATCTGGTTCAAATAAGGGAGAAAAATCAAGATAAAACGTATCCACATTTATTTTTTCTTTTGGGACAATAACTGTCGTTGAAGATGGAACCTGAAAAGGTGTTACTGTAGGATTCAAGGAGGACGGGCACGGGATGACAGATGGAGAGGTAACCTTGGAAATAACTTGACATGATCCTGCTTTATCATTACAATAAGAAAAAGGATTGGCAGAAGAGTAGGAAACCTTGGGAAGGAAAGGATTAGTAAAGCTTATAGGACCTAAACCAGAGGAAAGGGCGTCTTCTTTGGGTGAGACAACCCTGACTTCTACATGAGAGGTAGGAGACTGCTCCACCTGTGGGGAATCGTCTATACTTAATTCAACATTCTTATCAAAAAGAAGTTTCCTCTGTCTTTTTTTGGCAAACCTTCGGATGGGTTTCCTCTTTTTCATTCTACTCTTTTTGTATTTCAAGGGGCTCACTTTTACCATCAAACCCGTATTTACTTTAGGAATCTCTTCTTCTTTACTTGATGGTAAGGAGAAAATCGGAAAAAGGGAAGGAATTTCGGATTTAGGAGTGGGAGGGGATGTTACTATTACCTCTATCTTGTCACTAATTGGAGCTATACAATTAGCGCCAGCCGAAACCACTTTGGAAGGATTGGTGACAGCTAAGAGAACTACAGGCTTCTTTTCCTTTTGATCTTCTGTCAACGGAGAGGATAGAGCTGAATTTAAAACTGCCGAAGCGGAGAGAGCGCTTGTTTTCGGAGGCACCAACAGTGAAGCCGATGGAATGGGGAGATCTGGCACTAACTCCCTTTTACTTAACAAGAGAACTTGCAAAATTTGTGTTACAGTGTCAAAAATACATTCCGAACCTCCCACAAACTTTTCAAGTAAACTTAGAATTGAAGAAAGAATTGATTCCAAAGAGGACAAAGAATTAGAAATTAACCTCCCATTAATATTTGGAGACCCCTCAGCTAAATTATTCAACACTGGACCTGAGCAGGATGTAAAATTTAATTGTGGAAGGGAAAAATCTAATTTGTTAGAGGGTGTGCTACTTAGAGGACCGGTACTTGAAATCGTTATTACTTCCTCTAAGGGCTCACCTTTTGGGATCCCCTGAAACGATCCCACCCGCGCCCTATGAGCTGTTAAATCAATGTCAGGCAGCGTAAAATCATTACCTACTACCGGGGATTTAACTAACTCGGATGAAAAAAGATCAGTATTCACTGAAATTTTAGGAGCATCCATTAGTACAACTTTGGAGGGGACAATTTTGTCAAATTTTGAGGGCTTATTACCTAAAGATTCAAGGGGAACATTCTGTTTCAGAAGAACATTGTTTGACGGCGAAGGCGAGTCCCTTAGTACTTCAGGACTATCTAGAATAGGCAAAGATTGACTAGCAACCAAGCTTAAACTAGAGGGAACATCAATGACCCCATTAGCAGGCACCGATTCGCTAGATCCTGGGTTTTCATTAGGGGACTGCAAATCAGTGGGTTTATCTTTCCCTTTGTCCCATAAATTGAATAGCTGGCATTGACCTTTCAATTGCATGGCAGAGGCAATTTTGTTCCTTAGGGGGTTGGATTTGGTTTTAGACCCAGATCTCCCCACAATCACTCGGCCAGAGCGTAATTTTTTAGCCGTCATGAGACTATATTAAAAGGAGAGAGTAATTAAATGATAACAATTGAGACGTAAAACGCCGAATGAGTAAAACCTTAAAATGCAATACAAGCCTATGGATACAACAACACACCAATTTGATACTGGAGAGCCAAGGGAGGGGGCCCAGCCCAGCCTTCTTCAGCCTCTGACGGCCTCAGACGGTCCCGCCCTTGTCCCGGGCTTCTCCCGGCGCGCTCCCGCGCGCTCCCGCGTTGCGGTGTCACAAGGGAGGTTTATAGCCGCGCTGAGGCGGGGGAGGAGCGAGCAGGGAGAGCGGGTCAGCTGCTGGTGATGCCGAGGGTCAGGCGCTCCTGGGACTTGAAGTCCTCGCCTGACCACGCTCGCAGCCCTGCCCACACCACCGCCACAGAGGCTCTGTTAAATGCAGTCCTCGCAGACACAGCGCACTTCCAGCAGCGCTAGCGGAGAACCAAAGGCGAAGCGGGACCCGCGGAGCGGGTTCCGCAAGAAGTTGAGTTAGGCTTGAAGGAAGAGCAGCTCCTGCGTGCTCGCAGTCCCAAGCACCTCGTCAGTCCACACAGGCAATCAGGTGAGAGAACAAACAGGGAAACTGACGCGCTGGTTTTAGCCGCGCTGAGGCGGGGGAGGAGCCAGCAGGGAGAGCGGGTCAGCTGCTGGTGATGCCGAGGGTCAGGCGCTCCTGGGACTTGAAGTCCTCGCCTGACCACGCTCGCAGCCCTGCCCACACCACCGCCACAGAGGCTCTGTTAAATGCAGTCCTCGCAGACACAGCGCACTTCCAGCAGCGCTAGCGGAGAACCAAAGGCGAAGCGGGACCCGCGGAGCGGGTTCCGCAAGAAGTTGAGTTAGGCTTGAAGAAAGAGCAGCTCCTGCGTGCTCGCAGTCCCAAGCACCTCGTCAGTCCACACAGGCAATCAGGTGAGAGAACAAACAGGGAATCTGACGCGCTGGTTTTAGCCGCGCTGAGGCGGGGGAGGAGCCAGCAGGGAGAGCGGGTCAGCTGCTGGTGATGCCGAGGGTCAGGCGCTCCTGGGACTTGAAGTCCTCGCCTGACCACGCTCGCAGCCCTGCCCACACCACCGCCACAGAGGCTCTGTTAAATGCAGTCCTCGCAGACACAGCGCACTTCCAGTAGCGCTAGCGGAGAACCAAAGGCGAAGCGGGACCCGCGGAGCGGGTTCCGCAAGAAGTTGAGTTAGGCTTGAAGGAAGAGCAGCTCCTGCGTGCTCGCAGTCCCAAGCACCTCGTCAGTCCACACAGGCAATCAGGTGAGAGGGGTAGGTCTACTAGTGGGAGCACGACAAGACAAACCTGAAAACGGAGAGGTTATATCCGTAGCTCTACCTGCCGGGTGCTATTGTTGTAGCTCACCCAACCAAGATAGGCAATTGCAGCGCAACACAGGTATAATTTTTGACCCTTTACACTAATTGGAAAATGTCCTCTAGCAAGGTAAAGGCACCATGTAGATAGTTAACGTATCACAACGTTTTTGTTTATTTTTCTTGGTCCTGAGGAATTGCTAGTCAGAGGACAAACAACGAGAAACATGTCGACCGATTGATACACTCTGTAGTCTAGTCTCGCACTAGGGGACATTATTTCCCTACGAGCCTATTATATTTTCCCATTTTTTAATTTGGAATAAGGGACCGCTAGAATAAACCTGATCCTGGTACCCTTTACTCCAATTTTAAACTCTTTCCCCACGTCTACACACTACTGGCCCCTCACCCACACTTCACCCATACGGCAGTTGGGAAAAGATCTCAACCAAAGAGCCCCTCTTTGAGGTGTTGCCCGTTGGGTATTGCACCACCGACCCAACGAGGAGCATTGCCGATGATGAAGCATGACACCTGCAAGGGTGTGTGAGGCGATTATAACCAACATAGTGGATACCCACGGGTTCATCCACGACATTCAGTAGTCACCAATATCTAACCTTCACCCTATCTAGGAACAGCCTGGTACTTCTTGTGTTTCATCTCATTATAATATCCACAGGCCAATGGCCTGGTGGAGATAATGAACAGAGTTCTTGGGGAACATGTCAAATGGGCTGTTAAGGAGAAACAGGATGTGCTAGGTGCTTTAGAAAGCATGTTGTGGTTCTACAGAACCACACCGCATTCTACTACTAAGTGTTGTCCTTCTGAGGTCCTGAAAGGGAGAAAAGCCAATACTAGTTTTCGTCCAGGATGGATGAACAAATGGTTTGACCCTTTGGTTGATATGGAGTCTGTTATGGATAGGGTTAGGACTAATGTTCATCTTATGCAGAGTAAAGAGAAAGAGTGGTTTGACAGGAAGAAAAGTGTCAAAATGGTTCATTTGTGTGTCTGTGATTTTGTAAGAATCAAAAATTCTGTACACACCAAGAAGGGTAAAGGAAGGTTTAGTGATCCTCTTAAAGTAATCAGAATTGGTAATAATTCTGTTCAGTTGGAAGGAGGATTCTGGTGGAATGTTTCAAAGATAGTTAAAATAAAATCTAATGTTCAAGAAAAGGACAGTAATGATGCCAATGCCAATCTTTTCACCAACTTGCCTGCTTCTCCTAACTTTTCTTCCTTTTCAGTGCAGAGAAGGAAAAGTTCTAGGGTTTCTGTTATTCCTCGTAGATTTCGTGATTAATTTTCTGAAAGTTTTTCTTTTCTTATGTTTATTGTATTTTTAGTGAAAGTGTTTTGTTTTATTTTAAAGAAAAGGATGTATGTTATATTCTATGTACTATGTTTATAGTGGTAGTTTGTTTACATCTGTTGGCTTGGTCAATCAGTCTCTTTGCCTGTGCAGTCACTGTGTTTGTGAGGTCATGACATCTGGAATGTTATGATTCAATGCTGGAGGGTTAACTGCACTGGAGGACTGAGAGAGCAGGACTTGCTGATGATTAGCTGTGCAGAGATCTACTTTTTCAATAAATCTATCTACTCAACTTCACCTGCTTCCAGTCCTTATTGAGATTGCTACACATTGCAAGTGAAGATAGTTTTGGCTTGCATTGTATGTACAGCCATCCACAACTGGTCAATTTCAGTAGTTGTTCAAAGTTGGATTAGCATCATACCTCGGTTTTCTTCAATGACTTTCAAGAGTTTTTTAAAAATATTAATATCCCTTATTCCCCATCCAAAGCTGTGAATGGCCTTAGGCAGATCCCTACTCCCAACCTGATGCAGGTGTCCCACTTAGCACACTGTCTCCTGCACATGGTCTTTGGCTCTCCTCCTTTGCCATTTTTTCTCTGCCTCGCTCTATCTCTCAGCTCACACCCCTGCTCTTAAAAATGTCCCATCTATATTTTTTGTGTCAGTCATGACAAATCTGAAAACTGACATTGCAGTGCCTTTTAACCTTCATATGTCAGGGTATTGACAGCACAGCAATCAGACCTATTGCTCAAAATATGAAGAGAGTGGGCTGTGGATCTCCCAATTTGAAATAATGGCTTTCTTCAACAGACATCTGGAGCAGCATCATTTTGGCTACCCCTTTCATGATTGATTAGGCCACATATATGTTTGCGTATGGCCTTATGTATTCATGTGACTCAATATTATTAAAAGTGTAGAGCACTTAAATCAATATAGAAGGTGACTTTAATGTGTGATCTTAACATTTATATGTGTGTGCATATTAATGTAATCTCTACACTAATAACAAATCACAGTTCTCATATATATCTACATATGTGTGGTTTGAACAACATTGCTAATTTGAATGCACTTATGTATTCATTTGAATAACACTTTACATTTATTTTATAATGGGAAATGTAGTCATTTAGATAGTATTTTGCATTTATAATGTGATTGTATCTGTAATCACACAGTTACAGCCTGTATTGAGATTCTTGCTATACTAAAATAGACCAAAGGCCTTAAGCATTTGGATTTCGCAATGCTTTAACCTTCAACTTGAATATTTGCTTTGGGTGCAACATTTTTCTTTCCTCTGCAGGTGCAGTTGTATGAGCAAATGAACAGAGAAAGACACACTGAGTGAATAAGATAGGGAAGTTCCAAATTAGTACATGTGGCGATGATGATAAGCCTAACTAACGGTGTAGGACTACTCTCTGTGCGGAAAGAGGAGATGGGTGAAATTCAAGGACGTTCTGAATATGTGGATCAAAGAAGGGATTTGCGAGTGTAGCTGCCAAAAAGCATTGTGTGAAGGTGGACATTAACAAGACCTTTTGATATGGGTCTATGTAGAGTTGGTGTAGGAATCAGGAATCAGACGAAGTGGAAGGTTAAGGTATTTATTCCAAGTTTGGGTTACAAGTATAAGTCAAGGAGGAAAGAACCCCACCAGGAGCAGTGTGTTACTTGCTCAGCCCAGTTATCAACTGACTCCTCGAGTCCAGTACCTAGCATTCCATGACATCACATGAAAGATAACATTCCACAGGATAACTAGACAAGCATAGTAGATATGCCAGACACGACACATCTTCCTCTTTATAATAGAATCGAAAATGCAAACCCTTTATAATAAAATCGAAAATGCAAAGCATAACCACAACAAGATAAACATAGATTGAACGATGAAGAAAGAATATAGTGAGAAACTATAAAGAAGGAAAATCAAGAATAAGATGAGAAGACAATCAAAAGTATGTAGAATATAATGGAAAGAATAGAAAAGGGAAAAGAAACACAAAAAGACACATATCTTCTCTTTCAAGGACAAAAGAGAATTACGTAAACACACACATCTTCTCTTTCAAGGACAAAAGAGAATTACGTAAACACACACATCTTCTCTTTCAAGGACTAAAGAGAATTACTAAAAACGTTCAAGGTTACAGTAAAACACACCAATTGGCCAGACTGGTATGAAGACATGAACCGACGAACGGAAGACAATGGAGAGAAACACAAAAAAGATTACGAGAAAAGTACCTCAAACAGGAGAAAACACAAGAATCTCCCGGAAAGAAACATAAAGAGAGGTGAAAAATTACACCAAACCGGAGTACGAACAATTTGAAAGATAGAAAAAAAAACAATTGCCAGTAAATTTCTAGAAAGAAACCCTTGCGCAAGGTAAAATAGAAACTGGCAGAACATTTAAAAAAGAATCATTCAGAACTGTTGAAGAAAATTCATACAGAACTTTTGAAAAAGAATAACAGGAAGAAGCTCCGTGCACATACTGATGTCAGTAACATAAAATATGAAACACGAAAAGTGCTACACAAGAACATCCACTCACATAAAAGAGAAATGGAAATTACATCACATTAAGCAGTACTTAACTTCCAACTGTTACTCATGAACATCCATTCACACAAGAGAGAATTGGAAATTACATCATGAAGTTTAAGCAGTATTTTTTAAACATTACCTAAACTGCAAAAGTTACTCAAGAACATCCACTCACATGAAAGAGATATGGAAATCACATCATGAAGTATAAGCAGTATTTTTTAAACATTACCTAAACTGCAAAAGTTACACAAGAACATCCACTCACATAAAAGAGATATGGAATTACATCACAAAGTTTAAGCAGTACCTTTAGTAGTACCTAACCTGCAAATGATACTCATGAACATCCACTCACAAAAAAGAGAAATGGAAATTACATCAAGTATTTGAACAGTCTAACCTGCCAACAAAAACAAGTAAAATACCATTAGAAAATAACCCATGCATACCTCATGTTTTGGTTAAGAGTTATCAACAGTATAAATAACTCAAAAAAACACAAAGAAAATTTTCAGCCGATAAATGGCACTGTGAAAGGAAAAATCGCGTATAATTAATTAAGTTAAAAACAATAGAACTTGAGCAAAGAATGACAAGCAGAGCTATAATCAAGTCTCATGAAAACAAAAAATTTAAATAAATAAAGTAGTCACCGTAGTCATGGAATAGGACAGCAGCTCTGTAAACATCTCCATGGAAATAACTTAAAACAGGGAAAAAATCTCATAGCAACATTTCCAAAAAGAGAACAAAGAAAGCACTGGCAGCAAACACCATCGTAAATCTCACTCCATGACCGAAACTCCGCTGACAGAAAATATTGTCGCTTGCTTGCTGACACCCAGAACTGGTTAAATAACGTGCGCGTTATTGAAGGAAAATAAATTGGAGTAAATTAAATGTTAATTTAGCGTGCGCATCGCTGAAGAAAATAAGTTTCACCTGGAACTCTCCAACCCAGCAGAAGCGTGTTGTCGGAGCTTTAGGAAGCGCCATTTCAATAAGCTTGTGAAGAAATACCAAGAGTAAATGACATGAAATAAAAGAAACTCCGGTCAGAAATGACAATCCGATGCTTGAAAGTGGTGTTGTCATGGTGACACAAGTCAAAATGGCTGTCAACGTCGTATTAACGTCCTTTCAGAAGAAAGTTGGGCTTCCAAGAGCAACGTGAACAACGTGAACTTTTTGCTGCCAAAAAACGTCATAGAGGAGAAGAAAATCCGGAGGAGGATTCCACGTAAGAGAAGCTCGAGGTAAGAGAGAGCCTCGTGGTGATTTAAATGCAGTTTGAAATGTGCCGGTTACTCCTTTTTTAAAAATAAAAATATATTGTAACAGCGATTGAAAATGAATACAACAGTTTGACATGAATTCTTGTATTCGAGTCTGTTTGAAGAAATTACGAACACATTCTTAAATAAAATTAGCTGAAGTACGGGAAAACCACATTAGGTGGCGTAAGACAGTCATTTTGTTAGCCAGTATAAAATTCTGTCCGTTATGCTTTTGATGCTTCAATCAGAATAAAAGCAGCAACCGAGGCTTGACCCTTAAAATAACTTGCATTAACTTGCTGACTGCGTACTGGAATATTTTAAAATTAAGCGCTGCTCGAAATAAATTGTAAAATGTACATACAATCACCACACAGTAGCAAACTGTAGAAATGACTGCCTCGTGACTGCTTGACTGCTTCATCTACAAACAAGGGATGATCACATCAATCGTGATTCTTCATCCTTGGAGTACATTGCTTAAAAGGTTAACCAGCTTGGACTGCAGGAATACACCGACCTTCAACCAGGGCTTGACACATAAATCATGACTCTTCAGATTAAACGCCTTGGGCTGCAGGCTGTCGGGATTGTAAGTAAAAGTATTCCTCCAAACAGGCAGGTAGCAGGTTATAGAAGGGAGAAAGGCAGAAGAATTCTTCAAGGATTTTAGGCAATTAACAGCAGAGACTGGCACTTAAATCATGTGGGCGATCGTTAGAGTGGTCACTGGTGGGGCTCTCAGGGTGCCAGTATGCTTATGAATTAGTGGGTAGAAGAAAATGAAGTTCATTACCTTGAAGTTTCTTTAATCTTAGAAATCCTTGGAGTAGAAAGCAGAAGTTCACCAGAAACGTCGCCAAAATTGTAGAGTTGGTGTAGGAATCAGGAATCAGACGAAGTGGAAGGTTAAGGTATTTATTCCAAGTTTGGGTTACAAGTATAAGTCAAGGAGGAAAGAACCCCACCAGGAGCAGTGTGTTACTTGCTCAGCCCAGTTATCAACTGACTTCTCGAGTCCAGTACCTAGCATTCCATGACATCACATGAAAGATAACATTCCACAGGATAACTAGACAAGCATAGTAGATATGCCAGACACGACAGTCTAGTTCATTATGTGGCTATAATTAAGAAACACAATTTTAGCTTTGTTCAGATTCTTTTCCGACTTTGAGAGCTATAGACCTCTTTGTTGCATCTTTGTTGTGTGGCTTCATGTTATACAGTATTCTTTCTATTGAAGATTTTCTACAGAGGTTCTGCTACACTGACACCTTTCTACTTTACCCGATTAAATGTTGTTTTTTCCCATCTGGCATTAATTGGTGTAGGTTAGTTAAAGAGCTTTAGCATTCCCTCATGCATCATAAGCAGGAGGGCTGAAACTTGCTATCTAATCATCAGACTTTGTTCCTTATCCTTTATACTGTAGCTACTGAATTCCTCATTTGCTTTCTGTTATTGAGGACAAATTTTGTGAACAGATTTGTCTTTCCTTTGGTGATTCTGTATTTCTATACTATGTTTCTGAGACTGACATATTACTTTGGCCCTGAATTTGTAATAAATCTATATTTAATCCCATTTATTGACTCCGAGTTTCACTGTGTGACCAAATGGGTTACACTGTAATTGTAAATTGAAACTGGTCATAACTCCTTTTATTCCTCCGCCACCCAATACATTTCCATTACAGGTTGTAGGCAAAGGGGGCTCGCCAATTGTGCGTTGTCGCCTCTTTCTTTTTTAATAAATCTTTTTATTGGCATTTGCTATATGAAACACTTAAGATAGTGCAACACATATACAGACGATTATTCCCCTCTTCAAAACAAGTAGACACTCTCACCATTATCAACAATATATCAACTGGTCATCATTCCTATATCGCTACTTGCCAACTTCATAAACAGAAATTTGAGTGAGCGGCCCAATACGGATTACCCTGCTTATTTGTTCATCCTCATACCAGCCTCTTTCAGCCATTGGCTTGAGAAGTTGTTAATCACTTTTTGGCACATCCCAGTGAGATTTTCAGCTCTCATATACTGCTACTGGCTGTTTGGGTGTGTCCTTCCTTCTCTGTTGAATGCTTGCAGTGAACTGCATGATGGGTGACTTTACAACTATAGCCATCACTGCCCTCTATTTTGTCTCTCTCCCATCCGTCGTGCTCTAATCAGCTAATGCCACATGCATCATTGGCTGCTAGGCGTTTTCCCCCTCCTGTGCTGAAAATGACCATTTTGCTGGTGTCATGACGAGCTCAGCTCGTCATCAGCACAGCTCAACTGTGCATCATGACGAGCTGAGCTCGTCATGAGCATCGAAAGGGTTAAAACGAAACCCATTGATTTTGCCAGTGCTTCTTTAATATGGTTGTTGTAGTTTTACCTGAGTGTGAGCATGTTTCCATTGCTCTTGTTTTTCTGTGCCATAACTAGTACGTGCTTCGCGGAAAAACAGATAACCACATGCAAGAAGCAATCTGTTGTTAATTGGCGTGGGCAGCATTGTCATCGATTGATTACTTATAAAAGAACGTAGGTAAAAGAACGTAGAGAAAAACCTTTATTCCTAGTTGCAAAGTTACCTTCTTTTAATTGCAATGACATGCAACTACTAAGTGGTTTTAATAAATTCATGACATATGTCAAAAACACACTTCTGGCCTTTGTTAGCTTTGAAGCAACTTTATTAACTGTTCGATCAATTATAATTAACTTCAATTACTCATCTACATATTGCTATGACATGACGTTGAATGGTGTCTAGGTGAAATGGTAAGTAGCAAGCCATGAACAAAGACACATCCCTCTCAAAAGATGTCTCCCCTTCACACACTGCAGGAAGAAAGGTGTGCGGTGCAATAGACACATGTCCTGGTTTAAATAACACGTGCATGCACTATTGCTCACCGGAGCTCACATTCAGGGGGGTGTTTGGGGTGTTACACCACCTAAATAAATGTCTTTTCTGATGAATAGTTAGGGAAAGGTGCTTTCAGTTGGGTATGGTGAGGTGTCTGTTGGATTTCACCTGGGTTTTTGCATACGCACACTGGCAAAAACACACTCTCTCATCTCTGTTTTCAAATTCCTTAAAAATGTTGATTATTTCACAAAGTATTGTTTCTCTCACTTAGTGATCCTACCAATCTGCATTCCTCTCTCTTCCCATAGCCTCTTAAGCCCCTCTTATGCGCCCTGCTTGTCCCATAATGTGTTTTAAAAAATGTTTGCCACCTTGGGGGCATGTTGACAGCGGCCAGCGATGATCATCGCTGGCCGTGCTTAGCGATAATTATATTATCGCAGGCTATCTCTGGTATTTATCGCCCTGGTAGCACGTAATTAACAACGCGTTACTCCAGGGCGATAAAAATTCCAGAGATAGCGAGGTTATCTCCCTTTTGTAGGGAACAACGCTGGTTTTCCAGCAATGTTCCCTGCAAAAGGGCGATAACCTTGCTGATACGACCCACAGGGTCGTATCAGCATAATCCTCTCCCTCTGGTAGGGATGGCTAAATCAGGATTTTAGCTTAAGTAATTGAGATTATTATTTTCCTTTGAATTAATTTCCTAAAGTCATGATCAGACGTTTAAAGAATAATTAGAGACTTTTTTCAAGCACTTTTTTTAAATAAATCCTCGTAGGCATTCTTGCGTGAAATGTATTTACCCATATTTACATATGATGAGTAGGCATGGATTAATACACATAGGCAAACAGGCAAGTTCGAGAAAGTTTAGCACATTCTATTTATTACAAATTGTGAGTTCCGCAATATTTATCTACCTGGAATCAGTTAGTTTAGGATGAAAACTAAGGGGCATATTATCAAGAAAGGGCATTACATTATCGCCGCTTTTATCGGCAGGAAACTGCCGATAAAGCGGCGATAATGGGCTTGATAATATGCTCTATGGAATTCCAATCGAAGCCCATGTTACATGTCTTCACATCTAACATGGACTTCGATTGGAATTCATAAAGCATATTATCAAGCCCATTATCGCCGCTTTATCGGCAGTTTCCTGTCGATAAAAGCGGCGATAATGTAAGGCCCTTTCTTGATAATATGCCCCTAAGTATCCCAGGTGCTCCATAGGACCGAATGTGGCTGAGATGGAAGGGAAAAGAGAAGCCTCTCTCATTAACAGGGCAAGCAGGGAAGGAGGGGAAAGTGAAACATAAGAGGGAACACAGAGGAGGGGCATTAGCGAGGTACCATGTGAGCTTCTAATAGAAAGGAAGGGAACATGGCCTAGAGATACAAGGGGTTGGGGGCGTTGGAGGTGTAGGCTACATGAACCCTCAGGCCCACCCTGCTAAGCAGCGGGGCAGGGGGAAAGGAAAGTGGGATGGGAGGCATTGGGCCAACACAGTGGACAACCAGTGACATTCAGCTTTAGAGGGAGGAGAGGAGGGCGGATGGCTGTCGTCAGTTGGTTGGGCTTCCTCCCAGTGTAATGCAGTACGCTCTGCCTCCCCAATGAAGTGGTGCCCTGTGCCACCATAGAGGTGTAGGGGCAGCTCGACTCTCCAATGTATGGTAAGAAGTCATTTAGCTAGTAGGTGGGGAAGATTGGCAGGTAAGATCGGCCAAGGAAAACATGCGGTTCAGTCAAGAGGGTTTGAGACACATCCTGTGTACACCAAATATTGAATGTATTAAACCACAACCTGGGGGGACTTCACGGCTCTCGATAAATCAGTATCAAATTAGGTTCATGCCAAATCCTCTCCTCAGACCTCAAGAAGGTGGGTCATGTTACTAAGTGACAATTGTGAGTATAGTGTGCATTATGGCATGAGTAGGGGGTTCTTCGTTTATGGTGTGCCACAGAGTTCTAATTGCTGGGTATAGCTGCCCATGTAACAAAAAGTGGCCTGGGGAATGTCATGGTCCTGACGTAACTGATCAAACGTGAGAAGATGAGTATCCTGGAAAAGACCTCCCCAATGTATCAAGATATTAGTCATGCCATGCTGTCACTTGGACAGCTGTAAACTGTCCGAAGAGTCCCAGAAGACCCTGGAGGGGAATAACAGGGGAATAGGGAGCATCTATCTGGTAATCTGGGTAATCCTGGTGAGGTACTTCCTGGGCATCAAGACTAGGGGGAATTTAAAACTTTATGGTAGGGTAGAGTAGCTGATAGAGAATTTGCTTGGGGAGGGTATGGGTTTACTCTCATCAACCATTGGGATACCCATTGGAGCTGGGCTGCTAGGTAGTAAGACTCAAAAGAAAGAGCCCCTAGCCCAACCCATCCCAAAGGCAGATAAAGTTTGGAAAGGGCCATCTACACCATCTACCATCCCACAGCAGGTCACGTAACATTTGATCTAAATCAAGGAAGAATTGTCGGTGGGAGAACACTGGCATGTTGACAAAATAATATAAAAGGCAGGGGAGGAATATCATCATAGTGAGTGCAATCTTGCCAATAAGAGCGAGTAGTAATCGCTGCCAGAATCTGATTTGTGACTTTAGGGCCGTGAATACCCATCATAGATTGCCCTCAACCAGGTCCTGTTGTGAGTGGTAAAGCCTAATTATGAGGGTTCGGACCGCCAAAGTTTTCCATGCCAGTGGCTCGCCACTCAGGCGTATGGTGTGAGGTGCCACATTGCGCCGCAATGGAAAAGCACATGACTTATCCTATTCACCCGCGCATCCACTACCTCTTTAAAACTCTGGAAGATCGATGCAATTGATTCCATATCGGCAGCTGCATCCCGAAGGTATAATACCAAGTACTCAGCATGAGGGCGTGGTCCTTTCTAAGTGTACTATTTGCCTTTGAATATTCCCTGAATATATTAGTTTTACTCCCATTTCAGATGCATTGGGCCCACAATGGAATGTAGGAGTACGTTAGAGTACTGAAGGAGTACTGCTTTTTAAACTCCAAAATGCCTTTATGACTAGGCCCCAAGGTGTCTAAATACTGCACTGTAGAAAAAATTAATCTTAAGCATACACATTATAAATCACTTTCTTAACCCGTTAACCACAGCGGTAATTCCGCCGCGGTGCGGTCGTTTCCGTGCGCGGGCGGGGCCGCGTCGGCCATTGGCCGACGGCAGCACTGGGGAGGTAGTGCTGCCGTTGGCCAATGGCCGATGACAGCAATTAAAGGGTTAAGGGCCTTTACTTCCCAAAAGTTCCAAAGTATTGTGTAGGTACTGAAGTTCTCTGTTGGAGCCACAATGTGAAAAAAAGAAATTGAATCTGTGTGCCACTTATGTCTTGTGAGCTCCCTGGGAAGTGCAGTCTGGGAGTCTCAGGAACAAATGTCACCAGTTTGGCGCTCAGCAAATCACACAAGATGATGGACGGAATGTTGCACAATGGCAAAACATTCACCCCCAGGCACATATCTGGGTTTAATCCATCATTATTTTGCTCACCAAGCCACCCCAGTTCAGACATGGCCATATGCAAATCAGCCTTGACCGTGTGCCTCATGGGAACAGTCCAGGCTGAACTGCCAAGACATGTCTTCCCTGGACCGTAATCAAGCATCCTAGGACCGGTCTCTTGTTATCAGCCGTCTTCAGCCAGGATAGCTTGACTCCAGTGGTGTAGTGAGCACTGGACCCACGCTTCGGCATACATTTCCCACATAGGGTGAACAGCAAAACACACAAGATGATGGACGGAATGTTGCACAATTGCAAAACATTCACCCCCAGTCACAGATCTGGGTTTAATCCATCGTTATTTTTCTCACCAAGCAACACCAGTTCAGACATGGCCATATGCAAATGAGCCTTGACCCTGTGCCTCATGGGAACAGTCCAGGCCGAACTGCCAAGAAATGTCTTCCCTGGACCGTAATCAAGCATCCTAGGACCGGTCTCTGGCTATCAGCCGTCTTCAGCCAGGATAGCTTGACTTAAGTGGCGTAGTGAGCACGGGACCCACGTCTGGGCATACCCTTCCCCATAGGGTGAACAGTAAAACACACAAGATGATGGACGGAATGTTGCACAATGGCAAAACATTCACCCCCAGTCACAGATCTGGGTTTAATCCATTGTTATTTTGCTCACCAAGCCACCCCAGTTCAGACATGGCCATATGCAAATCAGCCTTGACCCTGTGCCTCATGGGAACAGTCTAAGCCGAACTGCCAAGACAAGTCTTCCCTGGACCAGAATCAAGCATCCTAGGACCAGTTTCTGGCTATCAGCCGTCTTCAGCCAGGATAGCTTGACTCCAGTGGCGTAGTGAGCACGGGACCCACGTCTGGGCATACCCTTCCCACATAGGGTGAACAGCAAAACACACAAGATGATGGACGGAATGTTGCACAATGGCAAAACATTCACCCCAGTCACAGATCTGGGTTTAATCCATCGTTACCAGTTTACCAGTTGACGCTCAACATAAATTGAGCTGTAGAACCCTGCAAGGAATACACTGGTATAACATTAGGTTTAGTACCTGTCTGCAGCGGCAACCCCCAATAAGGGCAGAGCAGTGTTGACCCCCTGCTGCCAGTTTGCAAAAGTGAAAACTAAAATGATAATAAAATGTTATTTTTCACTGCTTCCAGTGTGAGCAGTGTTTGGGGACGGGTCTGTTGCTGACGCAGGGGAGTCACCAGTTAACACTGCACTGTCTCTTGGGCCGGCTATCTTGTGATGGCCAGCCCGACATGCGCAGTGTTAACCTCTTCACTAAGACAGCTAGGTGGAGAGCAGGCACAGGCCCTCTGTGGCTACTGGAGCATCAAGGCAGCCCCCTCTAGCCAATCCTGGTGCTGGTCTCATCGCATCCGCAGCATGAAAGCAGCATTGGGATTTGGAGAGTGTTGGTTGAGGCTCTGGGAGGATTTGAGGTGACGAGAAAGAGTAGGTAAGTATGTTTTTAAATAGTCTTTTGACAAATGACGGAAGGCGCACTCAATAGAATATCTCAGAGACAATGCTTTGAGTCCAAATAGTGATCTTCATTATTGTGGTAATTATATCAGATAAAACAAGCAGCCAACGAGTTTCGTTCCTATGGTGGAACTTCGTCAGGGTGTGAACTTTGATGTATGAGTTCAACCAGAGAAATGGTAGGTGTATCAAAAAACGCAGGGGAGGATCATCAAGGATGGGCCATGCGAATATACTTACCCCAGATTTGATTCAATTAAGCGAGGAGTAGATAAATAGAGGGAAGGTATGTATTTTCTTCTTGCCCCTTTTTAATTCGTTATTTTCAATAAGCTGAAGAGATAAATATCAAAAATTGCCAAGTTCGGCTCCTGCACGGTCAAAAGGTCATGCAACCTAGTCAGTCTTGAGCGATATGAAAGGACCCAGAGGACGCTTAGTTCACCTCTTAAGTAACGGTATGGGCTCCGTCAACAACGTGCAGGGTCCCCGCATGCTAACAGGGAAAGACGAGTCCCGAAGCACCGTTAGGTATTCATATTTAATGAATACCTAACGGTGCTCTGGGACTCGTCTTTCCCTGTTAGCATGGGGGGAACCTGCGCGTAAGCCTCTGTCTTACGTAATATGCCCTGCACACTAATTTACAAAGGTATGATTAATTGTCTCTGTGTAATGTGTGTGATGCAAAGGGCTCTGACAACCTACACTGGTATGAGTGGCGCTATATAACTAATGAAATGCAACTGAGAGAGTTATGGAGGCCTGGGGACTGTTTAAGGGTGGTGGTGGTAGTCATTGGGGGCGCCAACAAACATTGTCGCACCGAGCGCCACCAGCGCTAAAGCCGGCCCTGGAGTGAGAGCAAGAAGCTATATGGACAGAGTAAATCTGACTACAGAAGAAGAGTCCAACTGAAGCTGATGACACATTTCAACAGCGTGACGGCACAGTGTGACGACACCAGCTTCTGCAGGTCTGTCATTAGTTTCAATATTTGCTTGTCAACTCTTCACTCACTCTTTTCTGAGCCGAAAAGCACCACAGCTTCAAATTGCAGTTGATTGCCAGGAGTGCTTAATATCTGCACGTGGCTCTAAGTAGTGGGCACGGGCACTGGTGTGTTTCGAACTAGACTTATTGCTCACAGCCAGACTTTGGCCCAGAGCATGAGAGCAAGGTAGAGAAGAAATAAAGGAGGAGGGAGGGGAATGTAGCAAAACAGTAACAAATAGAAAAAAACAGGGATAAAAAGAACCTGCCGGAGTGAGATAAAGAGAAGGGAAGTGTAGGGTGGTGGTACAAAGGGGCATGAGGTTGAATCAAGACTAGGCAGCCTTAGTATTCTGCATCCTCTGCATTTCTCAGTGCTGGTGGGAGGCCAAAAACCTGGCTTAGATTCATTCTCAGTACTGAGTCCCACATAATTGCCTGAAAAACATAAAAAACATTTCAGGAAGGAAAAGCCTGAAAGACCAAAGATAGGGCATGAACAGAACTAGAGCACTGATAAGGGCCCGGTCGTTTAATTGATTAATTGGCAACCACAGATTAAAGGCGGGCTAAGGAGAGGTAGGAGTTATATGTAATGGCAACTTTTCAAGTGGGTGTCCTCACTTTCCTACCCACTAAAGGCGATGCTGCTTGCAAATTTAGAACATTTCTAAAAAAAAAATCCCCCCTTGCTCCTGAAACCTACTTCAGCTAAGTTTAATTTCTCGAAACCGAATTTTCTGACCCTAACTTCTGTGTTTAGACTTCTTACCCTGCAGCCTGCCGCGCACTGGTAAAATCACTTTTTCTTGCCCATGGAATTCGAACGTGCAACCAGACCATGTACTTGGTGTTCACTATCCCTGAGCCAGCTGAGCTGGCTGAATTCAGCAAATATATCAGCCTCACCCAAGCTCGTATAAAAGGGGTGAACAAAAGCTGTAATTCCACTCCACAGATGGGCAGCCCTCAAACTGGGCAGCCACTGCTCGACAGTGTCGAACTAGGAGACTATCCACGGCATGTCTTCGGATGCCGGACTGGCTGTAGTGAGCACTGGGCATTTTCCTGGTGGGTCAGAAGGGTGGGGAATGATTTTGGACCGGTGGTGGTTGCTTTTGTTACTGGAGTCTGTTTTGCAGCAGTGCTGCAATATTGGCCCCCTGTAACAAAAGCAGCAGCAGTGTTTCCCACCAGCCCCCCCACGCCCCACCAGGGGCTGGTCCGACGTAATTGCCAGGGCTGGTTTGGATTCTCATTCCGGCCCTGCCGTCTTCATATCAATCGGTTTGAAGGCCAACCAAATGACTGTGTACGACCAGGGAACACGACGTCGCTGTGGGTGTCTCGGCGGGACGAGGGCTGTGGATGGGCGCCGGTCGTTTTACCAGGAACGGCCTGCTGGAACACAGTGCCCACACCCTCCTCCCTTGGACAAATAGGACCATCAGTCCACCACTAGCTCTATAAATCACTCAGACGGCTTAAGACAGACACAAAACTAAGGTGGCAAGACCGTTTACACTACCCAGGAACCCTGTTAAGCACTGCCTTCATTGCCTATTAGCATTCTTACAGTCCAACCCTGTTAATCCGGCCCATACATCAGGATTACAGTATCCGGGAAGGCGCCCCTTGGACCCCGGTTCCTCTCACATTCTCTCCACAAGCGACGTATCATAAACTTAAAGCCCTGAAGAAGTCCCAGCTTGGGACGAAACGCGTCGGCTGTATGTTTTACTACAAACTGAAAATAAAGATTAAAAGAAGACTATCAACATCTCTTTGAGAAATATTTCTTCATTGTGCTTAAATACCATTTGCACTTATTGTCTTGCTTTTTGTGGTGCACCTTTGCGGTTGTTTTATTTGCACTGTGTACGACCAGGTCTACCTAAAAAACTTGCCAAACATTGTCACCTATTGCCTCATATATGTATTGATGTTGCCCTAAGTGGGAAGGGTATTTTCAGACGTGTTCACTGCACCACTGGATTCAAACTAGCCGGGTTGATGAGGAGTGAGGCCCCAAAACCTGGCCCAAGATAATTGCTTCTGATTCAGGTTGGACCTGGCTTCACAGTTCGGGCTGGACTGTTCCCATGAGGGGCCGGATCAAGACGGATTTGCATATGGCTGGGTCCAAACTGGGGTGGCGTGGTGAGCAAAAGAACAATGGATTAATCCCAGATCCTTGTGACTGGGGGTGAATGTTTGCAGTGTTCAGCATTCCGTCTATCAGTTGTTCCCTTTGCTCATATAAGTATTACAGCAGCTAGATGACTAATATGTACTTTATCTGTTGATATCAGCAGACAGTAGCACTCTGCTCTACTTCAGCTTGTACTCTACTCGAGATCTAGCACCTTGAAGATCTGCTTGCACAAGATCCTTTGCTGCTATATTTTAGTTTTCTTCTTGCTTTTAGGTGTACTTTCAGACTACCCGAGGACTGTCTTCCAACCAGTCTGCTTTTTAAGGCAGTTCAACTGTCTATGAACGACTAGGCCTACTCAAAACTTGCTAAACATTGTTGCCTTTTGCGTTGCGTATGTAACACTACTGCTAAATAACTAATTTGCACTTTAGCTGTTGATACCAGTACAGCATTTGAGAGCAGTACTCTGCAATACTACAAGCAGTACCCTACCAAGGATTAAAATAACTGTATTGCCCTGTTTATACAAGTTCCAATGCTCCTATGTATTAGACGTCTTTTTTTAGGTTTCCCTTTGTGCATCCTGGCACCTAACTCAATTTCACATATTTATCTGCTTCCTTTTCATCTTATGGCCGGTAGCGATTTGTTTCAATACGTCTGTTGGCAGTTTTACCTAACTCTATATGCAGGGGCAGTTCCTCCACTAAGGCGGAGGCGCGTCGCCCCACAGGAAAAATAAAATGATAATAACAGCATGTTATTAATATTTTATTTTTCAGTTCAGCTCTGTAGGGAGGGACTGGACTGACCACAGAGCAGGGGGAGGAGTGGTGGGCATTCTTTACGTGTGCATGATGCTTTGACCCGCTGTCTTCGGCCAGCCATATTATCATGTGCACTTGGCATGTTCTCCACTGGGCTGTGTTGCACAGTGTGAGACATGCCTAGGTCTCCAGTCCCCATCTGAGCGCTGAACCATGGCGCTCAGACCAATCACAGCGCTGCAATCAGGAGTGCCGTGATTGGCTAGGGGAGTTTGGAAGCCTGGGTGCTTCCTGCTTCTGCTTCCTGCATCTGCTTCCTGCATTGACGGAGAATCGGACGGAGGAGAAGTGGCAGCCAGCAGGTAAGTTTACATTTTTTTCATTTTATTTTTTTAACCCCCTCCTCCTCCCCTGGCCCACCACTACTGCCCCATAGCAGCCGCTACTGTCTATTTGCACTTTCTAATGTCCAATTCTATTTTTAATGAACCCTGACTTCTAGTGATTTTATGTGCCAGTTCTTTAACATTCAAATATTGTCAAGATTTTAATTAATCACACAATAAAGTATTTCTGAATTCTGAATCTCTCTATACCCTTTGACGAGTTATGGTAAGCTAGAAGACCTGTAAATGTATACTACACTCAGCCTTTGAATAAAACATCACCTGTTATTGTGGTTCGAAAATCTCAGTTGTACTACATGTAAGGGGACAGAACTAGACTTTCTATTGGTGGTGCAATTTCCTCTTTACCCTGCTTCAGGCAAAGATTTTTGATTAGGAAAGTGAATTACATTTTGAATTAAACCATTAAAAACATTTCTGTCAATTCACAGTCATATAATTTTGTGAGCTACTATTTTTTTGTAAGCGTCTGTTAAAAGAAAAAAGCACAAAGTTGTGGCTGCATGACATTTCCTTTGTTTCTTTATTGGAACTAACATGTCGAGCTCCTGCATACACCTTTTACCATATATAGTATATTCTTGAGATCACTAGAAAAAAAACACAGAACAGCTAAAAACGGAGTTATAGTTTTGGCTCAAATGCGTAAAACCATTGAAATTTGCTGGCCTTGATTCTTTCCTGTGTCACTTGCAAAGGCTGTTTGAGCATGGCAAGCGAAGATAGTTTTTGCTTGCATTGTATGCACAGCCATCCACAACTGGTCAATTTCAGTAGTTGTGCGAAGTTGGATTAGCATCATACCTCGGTTTTCTTCAATGACTTTCAAGAGTTTTTAAAAAATATTAATATCCCTTATTCCCCATCCAAAGCTGTGAATGGCCTTAGGCCGGGCCCTACTCCCAACCTGCTGCAGGTGTCCCACTTAGCACACTGTCTCCTGCACATGGTCTTTGGCTCTCCTCCTTTGCCATTTTTTCTCTGCCTCGCTCTATCTCTCAGCTCACACCCCTGCTCTTAAAAATGTCCCATCTATATTTTTTGTGTCAGTCATGACAAATCTGAAAACTGACATTACAGTGCCTTTTAACCTTCATATGTCAGGGTATTGACAGCACATCAATCAGACCTATTGCTCAAAATATGAAGAGAGTGGGCTGTGGATCTCCCAATTTGAATAATGGCTTTCTTCAACAGGCATCTGGAGCAGCATCATTTTGGCTCTCCCCTTTCATGATTGATTAGGCCGCATATATGTTTGCGTATGGCCTTATGTATTCATGTGACTCAATATTATTAAAAGTGTAGAGCACTTAAATCAATATAGAAGGTGCTTTTAAAGTGTGATCTTAACATTTATATGTGTGTGCATGAACCCAGCTATCTCATTTTCCGTAAAAAATTGAAAACTCTGCTTTTCCCAAAATAGTGTCCCCCTCCCCCTCTGGTCTCCACAAGTGTTACAGCGCGGGGATGCCTCCGGGTCACCAGGCGCTCTAGAAATCGCTAAATAATGTAATCTCTACACTAATAACAAATCACAGTTCTCATATACATCTACATATGTGTGGTTTGAACAACATTGCTAATTTGAATGTATTTATGTATTCAGCACCCTGAAACCATCCAATCACCTCACGGACCCCTCCCTGCCTCCGCAGTAAAAGACTTTACCCCTTTGCTTCTCCCTCTCTGGACTAAAATTATCAACAGCTCTCTCCAACAAGGAAGCATACCTGACTCCCTCAAAGTTGGCCAGGTCACACCTCTACTAAAGAAACCTACAGCCGACCCCTCTGATCTCAACAATTACCGTCCCATCACCAATATCCCCACTCTCGCCAAACTCCAGGAAAAATGCGCACAACTACAACTGACCAACCACATTGAGCAATTTGATCTCCTCAACCCTCACCAGTCAGGCTTCCGAGCAGGACACAGCACAGAAACTGCGATGACTCACATAATTGACGACGCACTTCAAATGCTAGACCAAAACGACACCTGCCTCCTCATCCTTCTTGATCTCTCTTCAGCATTCGACACCGTTAAACATGAGAATCTACTAGAACTACTAAACACAAGAATGGGTTTATCTGGAACTGTTCTCAAATGGTTCACTTACCTTCCTTCACAACAGGTCGCAGAAATTCAAGAGCAACAACTTGATGTCCTCGCCAATACCTGTAACGCTAGGCATCCCCCAAGGATCCTCTCTATCCCCAACTTTATTCAACCTAGTCATGGAACCTCTCACCACCTTGCTACAAGCATCCAATGTTCACTTTCACATGTACGCCGATGACACCCAACTTTACCTCAAATTACAATCCCCCAATGACATCCTGCTCCTGAACTCAACGATCAGATGCATCCAATCCTGGCTTGCAGATAATCACCTCAAACTCAATGCCCTGAAAACAGAGTTCCTTCTGATCTCACCTCCAGCGAAGATATCCACCACTCAAATCTGGCTTAAACACCTAACCGCACTCAATGTCCAACCCACCATCGTGGACTCAGCAAAATCCTTAGGCATAACACTTGACACCAATCTCAACATGCAGCAACACATCAGCAAGGCAACAAAGGGAGCAAACTTCCAGATCAATACTCTGAGGAAACTTAAACCCTACCTCCCAGCCAAAGACTTCCAAACCGCAGTATAAGCACTAGTCATCCCACGAATTGAATACGGCAGGCGCAGCACCGCCCTCTGCGGACTCCCCCTAACTACAACCGCACCACTAAGAGCTTCTCTAAATGCTGCAGCGAGACTCATCACTGGGTCAAAAAAGCACTCCCACATTACCCCGGACTTGAAATCCCTGAATTGGCTGCCTTTTGAAGCCAGAATACATCTGAAAATCGCCTGCATGACACACAAGGCGGTACACCTAAACTCACCTGGCTACCTCGCTCAGAAATTGACAATCTCTTGGGGAATTAGAAACACGAGAGGCACAAACAATCTTCTGCTGAAACCTCGAAGATTCCGGAAGGAAAAAACATACAAGCGCTCCTTCTCAGGAATGGCGCCTAGGATTTGGAACTCACTCCCTCCCGAAACCAGGCTTATATCTTCCTTTACACTCTTTAAAAAAGAAGTAAAAGCTATCCTCATGGCTAAATACACTTGAACTATTAGCTCGAACTCTGTTAACACCTTGCACCGATCTGTACCACATGTTTGACCCCTTTACTTATCTGTATGAGTTGTCTTATTACTCACAGGATTGGCTTTGCAGCCACCTATTTGTACTCTGTGATCTATTGATTTATTTGTTTGACTATGTTCCCTCATGTACCCCTCTGTGTAAAGCGCTCTGATATCTGCGAAGATCTTGTTCGCGCTATATAAAACTTTGAAATAAATAAATGAAATAAATTTGAATAACACTTTACATTTATTTTATAATGGGAAGTGTAGTCATTTAGATAGTATTTTCAATTTCTAATGTGATTGTATCTGTAATCATGCAGTTGCAACGTGTATTGAGATTCTTGCTATACTAAAATAGACCAAAGGCCTTAAGCATTTGGATTTCGCAATGCTTTAACCTTCAACTTGAATATTTGCTTTGGGTGCAACATTTTTCTTTCCTCTGCAGGTGCAGTTGTATGAGCAAATAAACAGAGAAAGACACACTGAGTGAATAAGATAGGGAAGTTCCAAATTAGTACATGTGGCGATGATGATAAGCCTAACTAACGGTGGAGGACTACTCTCTGTGCGGAAAGAGGAGATGGGTGAAATTCAAGGACGTTCTGGATATGTGGATCAAAGAAGGGATTTGCGAGTGTAGCTGCCAAAAAGCATTGTGTGAAGGTGGACATTAACAAGACCTTTTGATATGGGTCTCTAGAGAGTTCATTCTGTGGCTATAATTAAGCAACACAATTTTAGCTTTGTTCAGATTCTTTTCCGACTTTGCGAGCTATAGACCTCTTTGTTACATCTTTGTTGTGTGGCTTCATGCTATACAGTATTCTTTCTATTGAAGATTTTCTACAGAGGTTCTGCTACACTGACACCTTTCTACTTTACCCGATTAAATGTTGTTTTTTTACCATCTGGCATTAATTGGTGTAGGTTAGTTAAAGAGCTTTAGCATTCCCTCATGCATCATAAGCAGGAGGGCTGAAACTTGCTATCTAATCATCAGACTTTGTTCCTTATCCTTTATACTGTAGCTACTGAATTCCTCATTTGCTTTCTGTTATTGAGGACAAACTTTGTGAACAGATTTGTCTTTCCTTTGGTGTTTCTGTATTTCTATACTATGTTTCTGAGACTGACATATTACTTTGGCCCTGAATTTGTAATAAATCTAAACTTAATCCCATTAGTGACCAAATGGGTTGCACTGTAATTGTAAATTGAAACTGGTCATAACTCCTTTTATTCCTCCGCCACCCAAGAAATTTCCATTACAGGTTGTAGGCAAAGGGGGCTCGCCAATTGTGCGTTGTTGCCTCTTTCTTTTTTAATAAATCATTTTATTGGCATTTGGCATTTGAAACATTTCAGATAGTGCAACACATATACAGACGCTTATTCCCCTCTTCAAAACAAGTAGACACTCTCTCCATTATCAACAATATATCAACTGGTCATCGCTCCTATATCGCTACTTGCCAACTTCATAAACAGAAATTTAAGTGAGCGGCCCAATACGATTACCCTGCTTATATGTTCATCCTCATAGCAGCCTCTTTCAGCCATTGGCTTGAGAAGTTGTTAATCACTTTTTGGCACATTTCAGTGGGATATTCAGCTCTCATATACTGCTACTGGCTGTTTGGGTGTGTCCTTCCATCTCTGTTGAATGCTTGCAGTCAACTGCATGATGGGTGACTTTAGAACTATAGCCATCTCTGCCCTCTATTTTGGCTCTCTCCCATCCGTCGTGCTCTAATCAGCTAATGCCACATGCATCATCACATTAAAACGAAACCCATTGATTTTGCCAGTGCTTCTTTAATATGGTTGTTGTAGTTTTACCTGAGTGTGAGCATGTTTCCATTGCTCTTGTTGATGGTTTTCTGTGCCATATCAAGTAGGTCCTTCGCAGAAAAACAGATAACCACATGCAAGAAGCAATCTGTTAATTGGCGTGGGCAGCATTGTCATCGATTGATTACTTATAAAAGAACGTAGAGAAAAACCTTTATTCCTAGTTGCAAAGTTACCTTCTTTTAATTGCAATGACATGCAACTACTAAGTGGTTTTAATAAATTCATGACATATGTCAATAACACACTTCTGGCCTTTGTTAGCTTTGAAACAACTTTATCAACTGTTCGATCAATTATACTTGACTTAAATTACCAACAGGGTCGTATCAGCATAATCCACTTCCTATGTTAGGGATGGCTAAACCAGGATTTTAGCAGACGTTAGATATTGGCGAAAACGGCAGTTTTTGCCAAAATCTAATGTGTGCTAAAATCATAAGGGTTGCCTTGTAAATATCGCGATGTAAACATCAGCGATATTTGCAAGGTAGTCCATCTGGGGTACGCCCACTAACACCCACTTTGCATCTCATTGCAGATGCAAAGAGAGGCGTTGGGAAAAAGGGTGCTAACATGCAATTATGCATGTTAGCACCCTCTTGTAAATAGGGTGCTGGTTTTATCTCCGCTCTTTTGGCTTTGTAATCCAAAAAAGCGGAGATAATGCCCTTGTAAATATGCCACTTGGTTGTCGAGAAATCTGAAGCTCACTCCCTCCCCCACCGCAATCTTACTGACGCCCCTACACCCCTGCTCAGATCGTCATAGGCATGCAGGCATACTCGCCTGCACAAGAGCACCTGTATTCACACAGTAGAGAACAGATAAAAAGCTTCCTCCATTGAAGGAGGTTTCCGACTGTCCGCAGGGCCGTTTCTACCATTAGGCAGGACTAGGCGGCCGCCTAGGGCGGCAAAAGGGGGAGGGCGGCAAAAAACATGTGTGCCTGAAGGTCGGGGTCCCTTGGATGGCCCAGCGCGCTTAAGTAGAGTCCTGTCCAATGACGCTGCATGCACAGGGAGGGGGCCTTGAGTCCCCGAGGAGCAGCAGAGGAGCTAGATGGGCAGGAGGGGGGCACATCATCAAGCAGGGTCCATGGCTCTGCTCGGAAGGACGCTAATTAGAAGGTGCCGAGACCTGCCAGCCTTTAGCAGGGCCTCCCTTTCAGAGCCGCCTCTAAGCACTTGGACAGCCTCAGGTCGCCAGCTGTTGGCAATGCACAAATAATTCTATTAACGTCAATGCCCAACTGCAGTTGAAGATGTTACTTGGAACTTTGAAGTGCCTAATCCAATTTTTGTCATGTTGGTTTGTTTTAAACATAAAATACTTACATAAACACTTTCCCATTTTTCGAACTGTTAATGGAGGTTTGCACTGCCTGTGTTTATAACACACACTATGTGGAGTTAAGCCAGCCCTTTCATGCCAATCATTAGCAGGGCAGATAGCGGTTATTTCAGAGAAGGAGTGAGAGCGTTACTAGGAGCTCGATTCTTTCTTCAGTAACACCTGCCACTCCCACACGGTACGTGGGTGCGGACGTGAGGCAGGCAGGCGGAGGAAGTCCTGGCCAGGTCCACAGAGCCTTTCATTAGCTCCGCATTTCATCCGTTCCACAGATCTGGATTGGGTCAATCTCCCATTAAGAAAGGATCTTTGCCTTTGATTGCAGCCAGCTGACACTCAGGAAAGGCATCCTCACGGGCCTCTTCCCACAGAGGCTCGACTATATTGTTTTAGCAAGAAGGGATGTCTGTCCAAGCCAGAACTAGACATCCTCCCACGGCCACCGCCAGCTTGACGCTGTCATCCCCGCAGGCCCCTTCTAGTAAGTAGTAACAGTGCAACGCTGCAGAAAATGGATGTGCCCGGTTTTGGGAAAGCACTAGAGATAGGCTTCATTTCTTAGCGCTGCATAGGGCTTCTGTGGTACACAATGTTAAGTTTATTTCAACCAATTTTTTTTATTTTGAAAGGCATTGTGTTGAAAATGTGCTTCTGATCAGTGGTTTTATTTTTGGATCAACGTCTACCCCTTTTTAACCCTGCTCCTGGTGTCAAGGGGAGAGGATGTGGGGTAAGGGCCAGAGATGACAACATAGGAGCTGGGGAATCAGGTTTGTGCCTCCGCGTTGGCTGAACATCCTGTGATTCTGGGTAAATCACTTAACCTTCCTGTGCCTACCAAAAATGAACGAGTCCTTGGGTAACATAAGTGGCGCTCATGTAATGCACTCCATTACCTCCGAGCTCCATTACATCGTGCGTACCCCCTATGGGGGTACGCACGACTAGAAGAAATCCAGGTAGCCGAAAATAGCTTTTTACGTTCAGTCCTGTCCCTTCCCCAATCCTCCCCGGTTTTCTCCATTCACACAGAACTTGGTTTGGATTACATCCAGGACAAACTGAGATTGGCCCCATTAATATACTGGCTTAAGACCTGGTTAAACCCTGAACTTCTGTTAAATCACACGATCATGAGGGACGTGATGAGTTTAGAGTACAGTCACAAGATACCATGGATGGCGTATTTGCACAAATCTTTTAAAGAACTAGGACGTCCAGATTTATTCACCTCCCCCTCGTGTATCACAAAGCAGGATGTGAGTCTTATAAAAAAACAGTTTTTGTCTAGGGCTTATATGTTGCGAGAAGAAGTCGAATTATCAAAACCATCTGTTCGAATGCATTATTTGTCACTTCAGTCACCTGCAATTGAACCCTATTTATGTTTTGTCACTAATCCGTTCCATAGATTTTTGTTAACAAAATTTAGATTTAACATTATTCATTTTTATTTGGGCCATTTTAATACCTGGATGAAACCTGAGTTAGCTCCCCCATGCACTTGTGACAATTTTTCTGTTCAGGACAGTTTACATTTTGTTATGTTTTGCGATTTCTTCTCCGACCAAAGGAAAAAATACCTGCTACCAGTCTTAAGAGACGCGGGTTTCTCCCAGGTCAGACCAGCCATGTTATATTTAAAATCAATGGGTAACATCTGTATCACTTTCGCCATGGCTAATTTCCTTGTGGCAGCAACCAGAGCCAGAAGGGGCATGAATTTGGAAATTGGATGTACATAATGTGTTTCTTAAAATATCTTAACGTACTGATTTTTCGTCATATTAACTTGCTCATAAATGAAATTGTTTAATTCCTTTTTAAATTGCATATAATACTGTTTTTATGTACTTTGTATGATTTTAACAAATCGAATAAAGTTAATTTGACTGACTCCGAGCTTGCCTAAATAAAACTGCAAAACATAAACGTGCATTGGGTAAAAATCTGGCCTCGCTTTAGACCCTTCCACGTGACTGAAGGTGTTCAGAAAATTACAGTAGGGCTCACTCCCACCCTGGGACAGGCAGCTCAAAGCTGTAATCCTCATGCGCGCTATTTTGGAGTGGGGGGCAGCTGAAGTGGACAGATCTACAAAATGCACCTGCCCAATCCAGAGGAAGTAGGCACGCCTAATCAGATTGCGCTCCCCAGCTAGGACTTCTGGATGAAACTCAATTTGGAGCTAATGTCAGTGGCATAAAGTTTATATTTGATGGTCCTTTGTTTTTAACAAGTGCTTCTGAGCATTTGGTACACATTTAAGTCAACTTCACCCCCTTCTCTCACTGCCCCCTCCAAGCCATGTAGTGTTTCTTAGCCCTGGGCTGTTTTGTACACGAATCCTTGATCCCAGCAGAGCGCAAGAACAGCAGAAATAGGATAGCCCCAGGGAGGCAAATCCTGCGACTTATCCCAGACTTGTCGCAATACTGTTCTGTGCTTTTGCTGTAATTTTAAAAGCAAACAAATCAGGACAGGGGAGGGGGCGGCATTTTTCAATTCTCGCCTAGGGTGGCAAAACACCTAGAAACGTTTAAATTAAATCCACGTGTTTTCCCTACAATAAACTCCGAAATGCCCACATATTTGGGAAGACATAGACAATAGTTGTAAGTTAAACATTATTTAATTCAACAACTACTGTTTCCTTGGCGACACATCTTTCAACTGTGAAATGGCCTAGAGAACAGAACGTGTTTAGTACAAGTACTTTACAATATTGGTTTATGTAAGCTGAATTACAGATTACACAGCACATTGCACAACCCTGTGATACATGCACATTGAATTACAGAAGAGTTCACAGCCACCTAAATGACAGAAACTGACCAGAGGGAAAATGTCTGGGAATGATATTCTAGAAGAGATAAAATACTGTTAACATTGATTCCGCAGATAACTGGTTTCTATGCAATGAACCTGTTTTGTTAGTCTAACACCTTAATTAAAATACTGTCATTGTGTTGATTTAATAATTAGCAGTTATATAATTTAGCACCTTGCCTGCGTAATTATACCAAAAGTATAACACTCATATGCTACTACATGAAATTACACTATATAGCGTACAGTTACATGATCATGACATTTTATTTATTCATCATTTTATTATATGTATGTATGAGTAGTTAAAAATCTCAAACCTAGCTGTGATTCAAAGGAGTGATACAAGAACTTAAAAACTTACCTCCAGTAGGCAAAGTAATTCTTCCTATAATAAGTTAGACGGTAATATCTCCTTATAAACAGCTGTAGCTTATTTTCTTATTATAGTCATGTTTGGACTTCGGAACACACATGTAATTAGAAAATGATGCCAGAAATCACCAGTAAACACTTTTTTTATAAGAAAGTAGTAATGTAACAGTACAACCGGAGTGCGGGCAGTCGACAAGGCACGTATGGGGGGGGGGCGGGCGAGAAGGCATCGGACTGTGGCAAGGTGGGGCACGGGAAGAAACTATTCTGTGCTGTAAAGGGGCCAGTAGCCATGGAAGGACACAAATGATGACATGGCCGTCATAAGGAGGGACTAACAAGCCTACAACCAATCAGAAGGCAACATTTAAGACACAAACCAATGAAAATGATGGGCGGAGAGTGGGCGGAGTGAAGGACTGGGTTCTTTTGGACCCAGCGGTGCCAGGGCACAACACCTGAAACCTTCGTGGGTAACCTGCTCCGGCGTACAAGTCACAGAGACACGGGACACTTCCTTCGGCGTCAAAGAGTCAAGGTTTATTTACTGCAGGGAACACAGAAGTCACAGGAAGTACATCGAGTGTAGTTCGGGGAGACTGCTTCAAATTGTATCTGTGGATCGCTCCTTTTATACAACTTTTACCCATATGATAACATGAGACACAATAGTTTACAACCTGGTTCCCACAAGTCGCTCTTAGGGGGGTCGTTTAGATCACTTTGAAACATACAAGGTCCGGAACATAAGTGCGGAAACATTTGGCGGTTCCCAACTGTAAAAACCCATCTTCCCACCATTAGCAAATTCCAATCAGCAGTAAAGTAGATCGAAACAAGAACGAAGACAGGTGCAGAGGAAGACGGAGACAGTGGGGAGATCGGAGAGGGTGTAAAAAAGGGGGTGTCGAGAAGCACGAGATACAGGCATCAAAGGGACGTGCCTAATGAGATGCACGGCTGAGACAATAAGCTCGTGCGGCAAGATGAGCCTCGAGCGGCGCCGTCTGCCTTACAGTAGCAACCCCCTTGTCATAAAGACACTTTCAAAGAACATGTGTCTTCCGCCATATCTTGGAAGTCCCAGGGTCGCGAAGCGGACAGTGTCCGTTCGCTGGCTACTTGAGGGCAAGAGACAAAATGGATGCCGTATCTAAGATGGAACCCGTGGGTACAGATGAGAAACCCACATAACAAACGAACGGTTTAAGTTAGCACAGCGAAACTGCGCACGCTTACTAAACTCGTCATTTGTGGTTCATAGATACTAGACTCGACCATATTCGTGCGAGTTGAAAACACCACTTACAATTGTCACGGAACCTCAGACGCTCCTTTTGCCCTCATGTAGGCAAGCACTAGTCGGAATCATACTCGATATTCATCAGACCATCAAGATGTCGTTGTAGCATAGCTCTGTCCAATCGAGTCCCCTTGGTAACAGATGGTTGTCTCATACACGTCGTAGCACAGAGGCCACATAAGGCAGGACCACACTGCACACAAAGGCAACACGTGAACAGGAACACTACCACAACCCCGATGATCGTCAGAATCTTCCAACCCCAAGTCGACATCAGGCCCCAAAACCAACCGAATAGCGTCCAATCCCCTACATCCACGTGTATGGATTCGGAGATCTTATGCAACTTCGAGATGGCTTGATAGACAGTTGGAGCATTATCAGGTATGAAAATGCAACAGCTCGAATGGATCACTTTACATACCCCACCGCGATCTGCTAAGACAACATCTAAAACCATACGGTTTTGTAATGTCATAAGTCTCTCCGCCTGAAGTTCTGTGGTGATATTACCAAGGGCACTGGCAGTAATATTAGCTGTCGATTCTACCACTCGAGTCAAATGTCTCAGGTTCCTACTGTTAACCATAGGTCCCCAAAACGGGAGGAAACCCTTGAAAAAGTCTCCTGCCTCTTGACCGGCAGTATCCTCTTCGCTAATTACGCCTCGTACAACTCTAGTCTTATGATAATCGGCATCTACAGTAAACGTCGGAGGCAACAGATTTGCAACGAAACATGAGCCCATGAAGTCTGCGGGCAACCATGTGTATGCACGATCATGACAGATGAAGTACGTACCCTTGGCAGCCAGAAACACGGGGGTCGGGGACATTGGCAGAACGTAACTTTCAGTGCAAGCACTTACTCCAAGTGAGGCTTGCGAGCCACGACCCACAAGACAAAGATTACCAGTGTGAGGTACGACCCATATTGGAAGCGAGCTTTTAAGCTGCTTTTCATTAGTGGACATACTATATTCCCCTCTACTTAGGACCCTATAGGCTTGTAAAAGCATCATGGATCTCGTCTTCCATGTCCTCTATAGCCATCGATAACAGCCTCTGATACGAGGTAGGACCAGAGTATGGGGAACGTTGTTCTGGAGTGGGGTGGAAACCCAGTGCGCTTCGAAACATTGTTTGGAATGCTCGAGCTGACCCTTGGGAACTATACGGTAACACCAGGTATGGAATTCCCTTACCAGTAGTATGTGGCATCAACCCACACACCCAACAATTAGTAGTGTTAACCACTAACTGATGCTGATGGAGGAGCTGGATAAAGGAATCGTTGCGGAATTCTACACGTCTAGCCTGTTCGTGTTCCGGTAACATATGAAAAGAATGGGGAGAAGCAGTAGAAGTAAGGTTAGGGTAAGGAGTAGGAGTAGGGGTAGCAAGTAAAAAGTAAGACATAGTGTAATACACCCCACCCGCCAAAAATGCAGAAGCAGTTAAAAACAAAACAAACAATTGGGATACAAAACATTTAGTACGACTAAGTTTCTGCAGCTTGACTCTATATGCCTGAGCTCTTTCCAAATCATTCAGCTTCGAAAATGCCATTTCCCTACGACCGTCCGCAACGTTTCTTGACGCACTTCGTTCTGTGCAGCAGTAGTCAATCCCCAGGAGTTCCTAGGAATCGACGGCCTTTAACCTAGCGTCAAGACCTACTGTCCAGAAGGAAGTACGCGCGCGGCCCTACGGCCCTCAATACACAAAGTATATGTAGCACAATATTTCTCAGCTGTGGAAGGAAAAAGATACAAAGAAAAAAACTCAATATATGTACAAAACAATTTTCAATAATACGATTGTCCAAAGCTGATCAGGGGAAACGAGGATATTGCAGTTATCAATTTCAGCAAAGCAAGCAAATTTTATTTGTCCTTAGTATGAGATCTCAAAGAATATCGATGTTTCCCGGGACGTGTCTGCTCGTCGAACAAAGGATCTGTTGAAGAGACAGCGTCCTGCTGATCAGTTCGTTGGTCTGGTCTTGAGTCTTTTGCTGACAAGTGTTCAACAGTGGCTTTCTGCTGCGCTGAGGGTTCTTCAACAAGCTGTGCGTCGCTAAAAGGTACAAACGCCGGCAATTTTTCTGTTTCTGTTGACGCAATGCCTTTCCTCACCCACGGGTCTGCTGACAAAGGAATAGGGACTCGCTTACAGTGGGTAGCATGTACCCAATTTTTCCGCCCCTCAAGACGAACGGCAGTCCTCGTGGCCAGGAGCACCTGGTAAGGTCCGGTAAAGCGGGGGTCCAGATTCTTTTTGCGTGAAAAATTTCGGGTAACTACCCAATCTCCAGGCTGGAGCTGGTGGCCTGGACCCTCCGTCTGCGTCGGCAAGGCGTCGTAAACCTGTTGATGAATTAACCTCAGTTTAGCAGTCAAGTCATGTAAGTAGTCAATCAACATCGGAAACTCAAGATCAGAGAATACACCTGGCCTAGGAACCCCCCACACATTCGCAGGACGGCCGAACACTATTTCATAGGGACTGAGCCCTATTCGGGAGTGTACAGTCGCCCTAGTTGACAGTAATGCTAGAGGCAAAGCATCAGGCCACGAAAGTCCAGTCGTAGCTTGAATCTTCGCTAATTTTAGTTTAAGGGTGCCATTGTACCCTTCAACTAATCCAGCTGACTGGGGATGATTGGCGCTATGGAATTTCTGATTGATTCCAAGGCCCTTACACACACTCTTCATCACACTTCCAACAAACTCACTTCCGTTATCTGACCACACGACTCTAGGCATTCCATACCGAGGAAAGTATTCCTTCAGTAGGATTTTCGCAGTAGACAAAGCAGTGTTGTCCTTGAGGGGATAGGCCTCGATCCATCGGGAGAATGCGCAAACCACAACCAAAACATATTTCAGGTTATTGCATCTCTCCATATGGATGAAGTCCAATTGGATCACCTCAAAGGGATACGAAGGAGGAGCAAAACTGCCAGGAGGAGTTGGGGTTCCTTTGCCAGGATTGTACATTATACACACCATACAATTCTTCACCAAACGTTCAGCACACTTAGTAATTCCATCACTCTTCCACACATCAGCCAGCAACTTACAAATACCTTTCGCGCTAATATGTGCTAACCCATGTGCCATTTGCACAACGGCCAGTACATACGCATCAGGCAACATCCATCTTCTCTGATCCGACAAATCAATCCAGCAACCATTCGCATCCAACCTTCCCGTACTTTCTTTCCACTTCATCTTTTCAGTCTCGGTGGCCTCATTCTGTATTGCTTTCACACTCTCTATGGTATTCTCACACATACTTGATTCTGTAGGCCACCTAACCGAACTCGTCACATACATTCGAGTGCTAAGGTTCCGGGCAGTCTCCTTAGCAATTTCGTCTGCAAACGCATTACCACGACCAACATCATCCGTCACTTTACGATGCGCACTACACTTAACAATTGCAACTTGAGCAGGCAAAGTCAATGCATCCAAAAGATCGTTCACAAGCTGGCCATGCTGTATTTTCGTGCCATGCGACGTCAAGAAACCACGCTCTCGCCACAACCGTCCAAAACTATGCGCTACACCGAAAGCATACTGACTATCGGTGTACACGTTCACACGTTTACCTTTTGCTAACACACATGCTCTAGTGAGAGCAATCAGCTCTGCAGCCTGGGCAGAATTCTGATTCAATCTTGCAGTCTCAACAACAGTATTCAACGTTACCACAGCATAAGCAGTAGTCACATCACCATTCGGCAACTTAAAACATGACCCATCCACATACAGGATGCCATCCGGGTCTTCCAATGGGGTGTTTTTAAGGTCCACTCGACCTTTTGTTTCCTCTTCTGTCCGCAAGTAACAGTCATGTTCTGCTACTTCATCTGACTCTGCACTAATTGGTAACAAAGTTGCCGGATTTAGGACATTACAACGTTTTATCTGAATGTGGCTTGCCAAAAGCGTCAATTCGTACCCAGACAACCTCGCACTCGTCAAGTGCTGAGTTTTCGTACGATTCAACAAAGTATCGACTGCATGCGGAACCATCACCGTAAGCATATTATCCATGACCAATCCTGCTGATTGTCGGATGGAGACCGCAGCTGCCGCAGTTGCTCTCAAACAACTCGGCAATGCTCTAGCTACTGGGTCTAAGGTCGAGGAAAAATATGCGCATGGACGTTGCTTACCACCAAAAGGTTGCGTTAAGACGCTTAAAGCACAACCTTCCCTCTCGTGAACATATAACGTGAACGGTTTACTGTAATCAGGGGTACCTAACACAGGAGCCGAACACAATGAATCACGCAGTTCAGAAAAACTTTTCTGACATTCTTCCGTCCATGGTAAAGGAGTTGAAACATCCTTGCACGTAAGAGCCACCAATGGTTTCGCTAGCAATGAAAAATTAGGAATCCACTGCCTGCAGTACGACGTGATACCTAGAAAGGCACGCACATCTCTTTGGGTTTGTGGCACAGCCATTCGCGCAATCGCTGCAATTCTCTCTGGGGTCAATCTCCTTCCCTCCTTTGACAATAAGTGACCTAAATAGGTTACTTCTTGACAACAATATTGGAGTTTAGAAGGTGACACCTTGTGATGTAACTCACAGAGATGTTGCAGCAACGATACCGTAGCAATTTTGCAGATGTCCTGAGTATCAGCAGCCACCAATAGGTCGTCGACGTATTGGATTAAAGCCGCACCAACCGGCAACTTAAACGCATCTAGTTGACCCTTCAAAGCTTGACTGTAAATCGATGGACTTTCACAGTAGCCCTGAGGAGCGCGTTTGAAACGGAAGCTACGCCCACCAAGAGAGAAACCGAAAAGGTCCCTGCTCTCTTCGGCAATCGGGATGCTGAAAAACGCATTTTTCAAATCAATCACCGAAAACCATGAAGCTGTAGCTGGAATCAGAGTCAGTAGCGCCGTGATGTCAGGCACAACAGGGAATTGAGGAACCACAATTTTATTTACCTCCCGCAAATCGATAACAAAACGATAAACAGGCGGTTTGGTAGGATCAGTACGTTTAAGAATGGGCAGTACAGGACTATTGCACACGTTTCCCCGAGTCTCTTCAATGACATCTTTCTCGATCAAATCATAGATGATCGCTAACAAAGCTCGTTCACCATCAAGGGAGATACGATATTGGGGAATACGTGGCAATCGCACATTCGATTTCAACTGAACAACATAAGGGGAGATATCAAGTAGGCCCACATCATTTGGACCCGTCGCCCACAAAGACGCAGGAAGAGAATCCAATTCCGGTGGAAGCTTATCGAGTGACAAGTACATGGGAGAGACTACTCTCTCTCCGAACGTAAGCTTTACCCCCGCAGGGGAACAATACAAAGTTGCATACAAACGTTTAAGCAGATCCAGACCCAAAAGATTTTCGCCACAACCAGTGGTCAAAATTAACGGAGCTTCGAGCTCACGAGGCCCAATTTTAAGGGGCAGAGGGCACGAAACTGGATTGCTAACGGGGGCGCCAGAGAATCCAACGGAAACATTTGTTAAGCCAGACAAAGGTGCGCCAGGGAGTTTCGAATGCATGATAGAACTTTTCGCTGCACCAGTGTCCAACAGAAAAGGCTCAACGACGCCCGATGTAGCAACTGCGACATAAGGCCCTCTCTGATCAACCGGAACTGATACCACTCCCTCTCCTTGTCTTTGGCTGTCCTAGTAATTACTATCGTCAGTTCCCTGATCGACGTAATAATCGTCTACATTATACTGCGCAGATCGTCCTTGCGATGATCCACGTTGATCAAAACAGTTATTAGAATTTGATGAATTGTCAGAACGGTCGTTCTGAGCACCACGACCTCTACCACGTGATGCGTTCTGTGAACCACCACGACCTCCTCTAGACGACGTACCACTAGTACGGTCATTTAAAGCAGGACAATTGAATTTAATGTGTCCCTCCTGTCTACAGTAAGCACATTGATTGTACCCTAATGAAGATCTTTGGAAAGATGAATCATTACGCGACTGCGATCGATTCGATTGCGACTGCGATCTATTCTGCTGAGGCGCATTCTGATTAGAACGCGGCGGATACGCTTGTTGCAACAACACTTTAGTTTTCAGCTCTTTCGTTTTTTTATCGGCACGGTCATTTTCCTCTTTTTCTCTATTTTCGTAATATTGTGCCGTAGCCAATATCTGAGCTGAGGTAGAAACAGCCCACGCACTTTCTGAATTCTTTAATTTAGTGCACAAGTCGGGCAATAAGTTCGATACGAATTTATCTACAAACAACCGTTGTCCACCCTCAGTACCCATATCCTGTCCACTATGATCAACGAAAGTTTCCTCAAACCTCGTAAAGAAGTCTGATACACTCTCATCTTTCTTCTGCTTACAGGCTGACAACTTGTCCCAATTTACCTTCATAGCTGGCATAAGCGTTTTCATTAATGTAATGATTCGCTGGGGGAGAAGCTCAATCAACTGATCGGGTTTAGTAGCAGCCACTTGTCCAGCGTCTGCCGCTGTAATAGCAGCCCAATCACCACCTAATTCATTCGCGTGATCTTGGTGACGAATCTTGGCCCATACCGGTTGCGGTACGACATTGCCAAACAACATGTCGATATCGGCCAGATTCATTATCGTAGCGTCTACGAGCTGCGACAATTCCTTGTAATACCCAGCAGGATTTTTGCGAGGATCGGGCAAAGTTTGTTTCACCTGAAGCACTTCCGATCGTTTCCATGGGAGGTGTATCCACACTCTCTGGAAATGCGCCGCCACTGGAGCATTAACATTAGTATTATCAGCGGGTATCCAAACTGGCGGAACTTCACGCATAGGATATTGACCAGACTCATCTCCTTTCTCAATGTCCTCAACGAACAATGCATGAGGAATAGGAGCGGGACGAAGAGATAGCAACCGCTCAATAGCACGTCGGACATTAGTATCGACTATCAGTCCATTTGCGAACTGAAGCCGAAGTTCAGACAGGGCGGACAGCACCTCGTCAGGCGCAACGGCCACTATCTGATCATGTAAGAACTTGCACATTTCATCAAACACATATCTCTGAGTTGGTATGTTGAATTGATCAAACGTTTCGAGGACAACACGTGGCGGATTTCTAACAGGGTTTATCATCCAACCCATCGCCATATTGTATAGCGCAACACGTTCTCTATTACCAGGAAGCTGACTACGTCTCTGAGGACCATCAAAACCAGCAGACCCAAAAACGGGTCCGAGCGACTGAAAGAAGTTTGTCGCAATAGGAGAATCACGATTACGAGTAGAGGGAGAAGAGTAAGACACAGGACTAACAAGAGAAGGAGTAGAGACATTAGCGACAACAGGGGTTAACAACACAGGAGCAGTAGCGTGAGCAGTGGCGGGAACAGGAGTATGTGGAAGCGGAGGAGCAGTAGGAATAGAACCAGGCAAAGGAGCAGGAACAGTCGGAAGAGCGGGTGCAGGTTGAGGAACAGGGGGAGGAATAACAGGTGGAAGAACAGGTACGGCAGGGACCACAGGAACTGCGATACCCTGTACGTACGGAGGTGGCGACTTCATAAGATAGGACATTAAAGAATCCTCAACTGCCTCTTCCTTCTTATCCGACTCCGTAGGCAAAACAGGATAGCATTTGTCTATGGACATACGCTGTAATCTCTCAAACACTTCCTTATCCTTATCCTCCTTATCACGCTGAAACTGCTCAGCTTTCTTCACTATAGTAGCAACATTATCTCGCTCACTACGTTTATTTTGTCTGATTTCTTTCTGTCGGGCTTCTTTGCGCCACAACCGAAAGGCATCAAACATGGCCGGCCTTGATTTACGTTCGAACAACTTTATTTCCAAATTATCTAAGATCGACGCTTCGAAGCTACCGTGAGGTGGCCAACGAAGATCGCCGTCTTTCTTTGTATATTTTATCCAATAATCGTTAAAAGCAATTGGGCCTAGCCCATGTTTGCTATATAAATCATAAGTAGGAGTTCCAACCGGAGGTATCGGACACGAGTCCTCCAGCAGGGAATCCGCACCACAAGGTCTAAAGCAACAGAACAAAGTACTACGACCAGGCATCTTGCACACTAGCCGAGTTTCACAAACTTCAAGGGTTACGGGATTTCGGGATTTACCAAGTCCCAGCAAAGACAAAACCCTCGGTCTTTGGCGGCTGCAGTCGTCAAACAAATACAACAACAACAAAGTACGCTAGCAAAGTGTCACCGACAAAAACACTCACACAGCGTGTACAACAAAGACACCCGCTAAAGTGTCTACAACAAAAACACTCGCTAAAGTGTTTACAACCAAGACACTCGCTAAAGTGTCTACAACCAAGAACTCTGGGAGCGACCCACCAATACTTAACTCAAAGAACAATGGCGTCCTCAGGAAGGCCCGTCAATCGTCTCGCTATACCAAGGTCTACGCCAGGCGCCAAAACAGGTCTACAGTCAGGGCAGCAGTCCGTCGCAGCCGTTAGGAGGCGGGAATCTTCGCGGGAAAAGTCTTCGGGCCACTTATTTCGACAACAGGATCGATGAAGCGGGGTGCACCTTCCCTCGGAGATTTCACACGAAGTTCCTCACGATCGTCGGGCTTGGACCGGTACCACTGATGCAGCCCCACGTTGGGCGCCAACTGAAGGACTGGGTTCTTTTGGACCCAGCGGTGCCAGGGCACAACACCTGAAACCTTCGTGGGTAACCTGCTCCGGCGTACAAGTCACAGAGACACGGGACACTTCCTTCGGCGTCAAAGAGTCAAGGTTTATTTACTGCAGGGAACACAGAAGTCACAGGAAGTACATCGAGTGTAGTTCGGGGAGACTGCTTCAAATTGTATCTGTGGATCGCTCCTTTTATACAACTTTTACCCATATGATAACATGAGACACAATAGTTTACAACCTGGTTCCCACAAGTCGCTCTTAGGGGGGTCGTTTAGATCACTTTGAAACATACAAGGTCCGGAACATAAGTGCGGAAACATTTGGCGGTTCCCAACTGTAAAAACCCATCTTCCCACCATTAGCAAATTCCAATCAGCAGTAAAGTAGATCGAAACAAGAACGAAGACAGGTGCAGAGGAAGACGGAGACAGTGGGGAGATCGGAGAGGGTGTAAAAAAGGGGGTGTCGAGAAGCACGAGATACAGGCATCAAAGGGACGTGCCTAATGAGATGCACGGCTGAGACAATAAGCTCGTGCGGCAAGATGAGCCTCGAGCGGCGCCGTCTGCCTTACAGTAGCAACCCCCTTGTCATAAAGACACTTTCAAAGAACATGTGTCTTCCGCCATATCTTGGAAGTCCCAGGGTCGCGAAGCGGACAGTGTCCGTTCGCTGGCTACTTGAGGGCAAGAGACAAAATGGATGCCGTATCTAAGATGGAACCCGTGGGTACAGATGAGAAACCCACATAACAAACGAACGGTTTAAGTTAGCACAGCGAAACTGCGCACGCTTACTAAACTCGTCATTTGTGGTTCATAGATACTAGACTCGACCATATTCGTGCGAGTTGAAAACACCACTTACAATTGTCACGGAACCTCAGGAGCTTCCGAGAAGCTTCCACGCTATACTGAATACTTCATGCCTCGCAAAGCGAGCAGCGCATGCGCTGCAAAGCTAGGCTCCAACTAACAAAGGTAGGCAGGCAGTACAGGCTTGAGCCCCGATGCATGCCTCCCCCTCCCTGAACACCTATCTGTTGCCCACTTACTCGGGTCTACTGCTGGACCCATCTCACAGTCACCTGTCATCACTTCACCCAAGCACCTGTCACCCTCGTCTCATACCTGGGAGAGAGAGACCAATGGTCAGTTCAGGCTTGTTTCCAAAGAGGATCACTGCATACATTCAGAGGCCAAATAGTGACCAAACAGACACTGCGTCAATTCACCCATCAACTCCACAAAACCAAGCAAGGTACTGGGGAGGGGGAATGTGATTTTAACTGCACGGTGTTTGCTGATCCCCAGGCAGCTTAGAAAGGCGTAGGCATAGGGCAAGCAAACATTATTGGGATGTACTCTACTTTCAATTTGTCCGAGGTCAGATTTGTCAGTGCATCCAGTCACTGGGGACAGTGGCGAGGTACCATGTTCACCAAACATTTGCCTGCTCTATTTAGAGTTGGCGAATCGTCATGTTTCTGCAAGAGTGACGTATGCTGGCATTGCCCGTGAAAAACTTTGACCAGACCAATGGTCCGACTGGAATTGGGTCGTCGGTTAACATACCTCAGTTCATCCGCCCTATTCAGGACAGATTTTCTGATTTACTTTTTTCCTGCTTGGGACTACCATGAAATACCTGAGAGGAAAATAAGTAAATGACTCCTAAAATGCAAGGAGAAAACTACTAACATGCCAGGGACATTATTCTTTTTTTTTCTTTGAAAAACAAAAATCTTTTCTGTGTGGGTGCTTTGAACAAAAGGCCTACACAGCAAAGCGTTGGTGCCCTCAGGGGAGCCGCACTCTGACCATCATAACCCTAGCATGACTGAGAAGTCTGACCATAAGAGCTTTTGGGTGGCACTGAGAGCGAGCACCCTGCAGTCAGAACTGTGGGCTGACCCTTTGCGTGAGAAATTGTGCCCATCAGAACGCTAGGCTAACCCCAAAAGCGCTATTGCCATTGGAACATGAGGCTGGCCCTGAGAATGAAGAATTCTGATCTTCATAACCTTGGTCTGACCCTGAAGGCAGACCGGGATGACCAAGTACCCTGATGAGTAGAAACTTGGGGGACACTGAGAGGAAGCACTCTGACCATCAAAACCCTGAGAGAGCCAAGGGCTCTGACCATTAAAAACCTAGGATGATCAGAAGCCTGGGCTGTCCAAACACATTGACCATCATAACTCTGGGCTAACCCCGAGAGTGAGTGTTCTGACCCTCATAACCCTTGGTTAACCCTGGAAGTGAGTACCCTGAGTATCATAAACCTGGGTTAAGCCTGAGCATGAGTGCTCTGACCATCATAACCCAAGGTTAAACCTGAGAGTGAGTGCGCTAAGCATCATAACCCTGGACTAACCCTGAGAGGGAGTGCTCTGAGCATCATAACTGTGGGTTAACCCTGAGAGTGAGTGCTCTAAGCACCATAACCCTGGACTAACTCTGAGAGGGAGTGCTCTGGGCATCATAACCCTGGGTTAACCCTGAGAATGTGTACTCTGACCATTAGAAATCTGGACTAACCCTGAGAGTGAGTATTCTGACCATCATAACCCTGGGTTAACCCGGAGAGTGAGTGCTCTGACCTTCATAACTGTGGCTTAACCCTGAGAGCGAGTGCACTGACCATCATAACCCTGAGTTAACCCTGAGAGTGAGTGTTCTGACCAGCATAACCCCAGGTTAACCATTAGAGTGAGTGCTTTGACACTCATAACACTGGGTTAACCATTAGAGTGAGTGTTTTGACACTCAAAACCCTGGACTAGCCCTGAGAATGAGTGTCTCCACCATCATAACCCTGGGTTAACCCTGAGAGTTAGTGCTCTGAGTTAACCCTGAGAGTGAGTGACCTGACCATCATAACCCTGTGTTAACTCTGAGAGTAAGTGCTCTGACCATCAGAACCCTGAGTTAAACCTGAGGGTGAGTGCTCTGACAATCATTACCCTGGGTTAACCCTGAGAGTGAGTGTTCTAACCATTATAACTGTGGGTTAACCCTGAGAGTGAGTGCTCTGACCATCATTACCCTGGGTTAACCCTGAGAGTGAGTGCTCTAACCGTCATAACTGTGGGTTAACAATGAGAGTGAGTGCTCCGACCATCATAACCCTGGGTTACCTCTGAGAGTGAGTGTTCTGACCAGCAGAACACTGGGCTAACCATTAGAGTGAGTGTTCTGACCATCATAACCCTGAGTTAACCCTGAGAGTGAGTGTTCTGACCGGCATAACCCCAGGTTAACCATTAGAGTGAGTGCTTTGACACTCATAATCCTGGGTTAACCCTGAGAGTGAGTGCACTGACCATCATAACCCTGAGTTAACCCTGAGAGTGAGTGCTCTGACCATCATTACCCTGAGTTAACCCTGAGAGTGAATGCTCTGGCCATCATAACTGTGGGTTAACCCTGAGAGTGAGTGCTCTGACCATCATAACCCTGAGTTAACCCTGAGAGTGAGTGCTCTGACCGTCATAACCCTGAGTTAACCCTGAGAGTGTGTGCTCTGACCATCATAACCCTGAGTTAACCCTGAGAGTGAGTGCTCTGACCATCATAACTGTGGGTTCACCCTGAGAGTGAGTGCTCTGACCATCATAACCCTGAGTTAACCCAGAGAGTGAGTGTTCTGACAATTAGAAACCTGGGGCCTCATTTATGAAAAGTGACGCATCGCTGCATGAAAACAGCGATGCGTCACTTTTCACTGCGCACTCCTTGCGACATTCCTGATGCGTCATATTTAATGTATGACGCATCATGTCGCAAGGAGTTACAGATACGTCAGTATTTTTGGCGTATCTGTAAGCGCAAAAGTGACGCATTGCTGGAGTGTGTCACAAAAGTGACGCAACTCCAGCAATGCATCCTTTCACATGGGGAAAGCCCCATGTGAAAGGGCTTGTGTCAGTCTTACGCCTGCTGTGAGGCAGGCGCAAGATTTTGACGCAACAGCGTCCTAAAAGTGACTCAGTGAAATCTCATAGATTTCACTGCGTCACTATTACGAGGCTTTTGGCGGGGGAACGCCCCCTCTGCATACATTATACCTGACGCAGGTATAATGTGGCGCAGGGGTTTAAAAAGTGACGCATCTACCTAGATGCGTCACTTTTTAAATATGGCGCAACAGGGCGCATTTTTTACACCGCTGGTGCGTCACAAAAAGTGACACAAAGGCGGCGCAAAACTGATGCAAGGCCTTCATAAATAAGGCCCCTGGACTAACCCTGAGAGTAAATGCACTGACCATCATAACCCTGAGAGTGAGTGTTCTGACCAGCATAACCCCAGGTTAACCATTAGAGTGAGTGCTTTGACCATCATGACTGTGGGCTATCCCTGAGAGTGAGTGCTCTGACCATCATAACCCAGTTTTAACCCTGGGAGTGAGTGCTCTGAACATCATACCCCTGGACTAATCCTGAGAGTGAGTGCTCTGACCATTAGAAATCTGGACTAACCCTGAGGACGAGAGCTCTGGCCACTAGCATGAATGATTGTGTGAACTTCTCGAGTCTTACAGGAGATGACTTCAGAGCTGACCGAGCAACTCAAGGTTAATAACAATCCCCATGAATCATTAGATGAGAGGTCTGGGCAGTGGGCACCCTCCACATCTGAACACAGCTCTCCTCTCGGAATGGAACAGGATGCATTGGAATAGAACGGGATGGAATAAAATGTATATAGCGCCATAACTACCTCCATGGTCTCCCAGAGCTTGTCCAGATGAAAAGCCAGGTCACTGCTGAAGATGCCAAAGGCAAGGACGGACCAGGGCCATAATGACGTAGCTGCCAAGTGGCCCAATTGCCACATGGGGCACCTTCGGCCAGCCCTCCTTTTTTTGGCCAGTATTAGTACTTGCTGAGACGTCACGCCTATACTTACACTCAGAAAAGTATAATTGAACCCCCAGAATAAAATGGTTTCGAAGAAAATGGAAACCCAAAACAGTAGTTGTAATTACTGCTAGTGACAGGCCGCATCGGTGGCCGGGACGTATTCATATTTTACCCTTTCGAAGTTGATAAAGTGAGTACTATTGAGGGGGTAGTAGTAAAAATGTCAGGTGCAGTGCTGGGAAACCTGAAGGATCAGTCATAAATCCTAGCGCTACGCCAGGCTCGTTCGGGCGTGGCGGTGCACGCGAACTGCTGGCTGCAGGCTCCGCTCAATCTTTAGCTCATTTGCGGTACAAGACTCCGCCTAATTTGTACATTGTCCTGGCCTTATCTGACTGTGTAATCTTCCGCCGCCTGCAGTGCTTTCCGTCTCCTGTCACGCCTCAGCCCTGCCTCGCGCCTCAAGCTGAGGCCGGGATAAGCCTCTCTGAAAAGCGCCGTCGAATTTGGCTCCACGCTGAGACCTTCTGCAAACAAGCAGCTGATTGGTCAGCGAGCTTGATGTTAGTTTACGCACTGCACCTGCTTGGGGTGCCCTCTGGCGCTTGTAAATACCACCTCGGCCCTCAGATTGCTAATGCCTGATTGCCTCTCCGCTGGCCACAGAGGCCTCGTAGAAGCCTGGCGCATAGTTGGATCAACCATAGCCCTACTGACAGGGCTTAAAGTGGGCCGGGTCTAACCGGTGCTGAGCACCTGCAGTTTTTTGAAGGGGGCCTTGAAGTGGGTCTCTGGCAGGCTCTGTTTTGTGCCCTGGCACAGGCGGTCCGTTTTTTTCCAGACTGCAGTGACAGCAGGCACATGGATGTGCGTGTGCTCACACTGCTCACTTCTCACTAGTGGCGGTTACGGCATGACGTCATGCCAGGTGAGCGTTGTAGGGGAAGGGAAATCCTTTAAAGAGAGTCATTTTCTCTCTGGATTTCCCTTCTCTTTTTGAGACTCAGGAGCAGCAACATTGTTGTGGTGTACCCAGGGCTTTACGTGGAAGCTTTTTCAATAATATATACAAGTTATAGTTGCTGCTTATTTTTCTTATGCAACTAACATCCATTGACAAAGCCAATAGTCCTGACTTGTTGTAGGTATGATGTTACTTGTTGTATCATATGTCTGAATGCAATGACAGAAACAGCAAAATACAAGTCGTGTGGCACACTATGCTAAGCACAGATTTTTAGCTTGGTGTTTTTAAGCCACGCCTTTAATTACAGTGGCCACACCCCTTTGAGAGACCCCCCTGGCCCCAGTTTTTTCATCCCACTTAAAGCCCTGCCTACTGGCATCTCAGACAAGTTCTACACAAATGCTAACATAACATGGAACGGACCTCATTTCCGTAACTGTAGACGCAATGGTGCCCAGTTGGTGAGATTCTGACTAAAAGCAGCACCGCGCCACTGCATTCACTCATGTTTTTATCCATTCGTCATTGTCTTCTGTGTTTTAGAATCACCTGGAGCTCTCATATGTTGGAACCAGACAGGGACAGACTGACGCACGCTACCTGCATCAGCTTCAGCGCATATATTCTAGTGAAGAAGTAAGGGCCAGATGTACGAAGTCAATTGGTGCTCGCAGGGCTTTAAGTTAAATGAAAAAACTAGGGGGTCTCTCAAAGGGACGTGGCCGATGTAATTAAGGGTGTGGCTTAAAATATGCAGTGTAAAAATCTGTGCTTAGTATAGTCTGCCACCGCACTGGTATTGTGCTGTATTTGTCATTGCATACAGATATACAAAACCACAAGTAACATTGCACCTACCACAAGCCAGGACTATTGGGTTTGCCAAGTATTGTTAGTTGTGTCAGATAAACAACTATGGCTTTGTTGTATAGAATAATGAAAATGCTTCAGTTATGAAATGAAGAGACTGTGCAAGAACTCTAAAGAGTCTCTTTGAAGTTACCTCAAAGGCAATGAAGGGTGGTACTGCTGCAGAGTTAAGATTTTTTTTTGCAGAGTGCAAAAATGGAGAGCCTGACAGAGACCCGTCTCAGCACCTGCTTACCCGGCCCGCAGGGTCTGATTGGTAACACGGGCACTCGGGAAATGGCTGAAGGGCTGGTAGCCGAGTTCCAGCTGTGCGCTGCTTTTCTGCCAATTATTTTGCTGTTTGTCTGCTGCCAGGGGCCTAGTGGGTGCCTGAGTGGCCTTTCTAGAAGCAGATGGGCGGAGGTACCACTCCCTTTCTCTCGTTGGGCCAGCCCATTAATGTATGATGATTGAGGTGTGGCAAGGGGCCTGAGCAGAAGTGGTCTCACTTGCATTCATGTGTGGTTCAGCAGTGTGAACTAATCTGTGCATTTGTTTTTATCTAAGTGAAGTTAATAAAACATGCCCCCACCCCCTTTCTTTTAATAAAACTTCGCTGAAGCAGTGTTTTGCGGAAAGGCAATACTCAAATGTGGGCCACTTTTTTGGGGTGTGCCGGGGCCGATTTTTTATCCCAATCCAACCCTGCCGGCCCACTTAAAGCCTTAGGTGCTAGCAAATTCTACGATTCGTTAAATCACAGGGTTTGCAACTGCTGAATGGGTTTTTAGGATCAATTAAACATATTGTGAAATTCGATGAGTACAGAATTACAGATAGGCTTACAAAGGCAGAAAGAATCCCAATTTGGCAAGGGTGTCTTTAAGGCGCCTTACATAGTAGCGGCCGGTGGTGGTAGTGCTGCCGGGCGCTAATGTGTGGCGGGGGAGGGGCATTGCGATGCGCACTGCATCGCATTTGGCAATGCAGCACACGCAATGAAATTTGTTTTATTTATTTATAGGTTTCCTTACCTGCAATCGGCCATAATCCGTAGTTTACTACCCCCCACCCTGTCCCTCCGCGCCGCAGGTCAGTGCCCGGCAGCACTTCCACAACCGGCTGCTTCTGCCCTTACAAACTGTGATTCTGAATGCGACTAACAAGATTTTGATTGCAAACTTTTGAGGGGTTCAAAGAAGGTGGTAGCCCGTTCTCCTTTGTGAATGGAAAACAAGACTGTTTAAAAAAAGCTGGGGCAGTATTAGATAAAAAGAAAAAATGCATTGGAATTGGAATAAAGATTGAGAGAGAAAGGGCTTGCTCAAGGTAGAAGCAACTGTAATATATCAATCTAGGTTCCTCACCGCTTTACAAATGTGCACTCATTACTGGTATCATTTCAACCGTAGGTTCACTACTGGGTGCCATCTCAGGCATGCGCTCACTACTGGGGGTCATCACCAGCATGGCTCACTACTGGGTGTTATCTCAGACATGCACTAACTACTGGGTGTTATCTCCAGTATGCGCTTACAACTGGGTGTTATCTCCAGTATGCGCTTACAACTGGGTGTTATCTCCAGTATGCGCCCACTACTGGGTGTTATCTCCAGTATGCGCTTACTACTGGGTGTTATCTCCAGTATGCGCTTACTACTGGGTGTTATCTCCAGTATGCCCTTACTACTGGGTGTTATCTCCAGTATGCGCTTACTACTGGGTGTTATCTCCAGTATGCGCCCACTACTGGGTGTTATCTCCAGTATGCGCTTACTACTGGGTGTTATCTCCAGTATGCCCTTACTACTGGGTGTTATCTCCAGTATGCGCTCACTACTGGATGTTATCTCAAGCATGCGCTTACAACTGGGTGTTATCTCCAGTATGCGCTTACTACTGGGTGTTATCTGCAGTATGCCCTTACAACCGGGTGTCATCTCAAGCATGCGCTTACAACTGGGTGTTATCTCCAGTATGCGCTTACTACTGGGTGTTATCTGCAGTATGCCCTTACAACTGGGTGTTATCTCAAGCATGCGCTTACAACTGGGTGTTATCTCCAGTATGCGCCCACTACTGGGTGTTATCTCCTGTATGCGCTTCTACTGGGTGTCTACTCAAGCATATACCCACTCAGGGGGTTTCATTTCAAGGGTATGCTCACTGGCTGTCATTTCAAGTGTACACCCTCTACTGGGTGTAACTTAAATCGTGTTGTCACTGCTAGGTTTCCTTGTCAAGCGTTGGCTCAGAACTGGATGTTATTTCAAGTTCACACTTACCGCAGGTGTCGTGTGAAGCATGCTCTCACTACCGTGCATCGTGGGAAACACGCACTCATGATTGGGTTTCCCTTCATGAATATGCTCACTATTAAACATCATGTCAAGCACGCGCTCACTACTGTGCCATTTAAAGCGTATGTTAAACATCCCCCATCATCAAGCACATTCTCATTACTGGGTGTCACCTGAGGCCTGCACTCATTACTGTGTGCCACTGCGGGCCTATGGCCACTGTTAGCTGTCATTCATGCACACGTTCACTGCTGGGTGTCATATCAAGTGCTATGTTCTGCAGACAATGTACGCCTTGGCCCTTCTACCTCCCGGAGCTTGGGGGTTGGTGTACTGTTTGTAAACAGCTCTTCGGACAGTCTGTGCCAAGCCTGTGTGCCGTGCTGCTAGATAGGACCGTTTTGGAACCCTTCTTTACGTTTGGGCTGTGCTTGTTCTCTGCATCGCTGAAGCTTGTCAGCGTTCTGCCCACACGGTACTCGTTCTCTGCACATACTGCTGCATCTCCAGCCGCACCTGCCCTAGTATCCCCCCAGGGAACCTTGAAGGTCTGCTACCGGTGCTGTGCATGAGCGTGCGAGCGTGCGTGACATCATCAAACAAACCAACATTCTAGAATGCCTCTTGTTGAGGATTGTTCGGAAGGGCTGAGTAGGGAGCTCTTTTTTCATACACGGGATTGCCCCTTTAAGGCTCATCATTCAGACACTAAAAGGGGGCGGGGTTTCCTGCCATAAAGATGTGAAGCGGGTTTGGGAGACACTTGTAGAATAAGATGCCTGTGAATCACTGCTTTCCGTTATCAATCTCTCTATGCCCCATGTAGTGGACACCGAGCTGCAGTGGCTGTGGCCTTTGTTTGCGTTGCAATTCACTGGCACGAATCCAGGCTTTAGAGGCTCATTTCGAGAGCCCAGGTAAAAGACAGTATATGGTAAAACCGCATGGTCAATTACTGATACCGTTGGATTCGGATCTACTGGAGTGAAGTATTGGTGCAACGCGAGTACCTCAGGCTGGAATGGGGAATAGTGCGGGATTAGTGCCTGTGTCCCCTTTTCTGAGCTGCAACATGCAGGAGATTGTATGTTTTACCCGACTGACGTTTTGTCAGGTTTTAGCAGGTGACATTTGTGCCGGTAAGTAAGATGGCCTTGTCTCTGGTGATTTCACACAAATTGTAATCTCGCTTCCGGGTCACTCCGAGTGAAGCCTCGTTCTCTCTTGCTCCTCTCTGGCTCCTCACAATACTTACAACTATCCTCCCTTCCCACAACAATTCAACAACTCATTCTGGATTTCAAAACGGTAGGCAGCGAACAGGTGCTCGTATGCCCATCTAAAATCTGAACGAACAAGTACATCAGAGATAACTGAAGAAAAAAGTTTGAGTTTTCTTAAAAACAGTTGAATTTCAGCGCTCCAGAAGATGTGTTAAAAACAAAGATTCTGACTTGACAGAGAAGCAGTGCATTTACACTGCTGGTTGCGCCAATTCATCATGAACGTGCAAGGCATATGATGTGCGCTTGAAAACCACTGAAGAACAACAAAGTCCCTTTTTATTGTAACTTTATTTTAGCAAAACATAAAAAGTATGAAAACGGCAGTTATCAAGGAAGCACGATCCCTACAGACTGACGAGTTGTGTGTGACGGCCTGTTCCATACCTGTGCTCGCTTCGCCCTCTGCTGGTCGGATTTTATATCTATCTTGTTTGGGTCTGACGGCTTTTATAGCGTAATTTATTATCATTTATTAGCAGAACACTCCGTTTATTGCACATTAAGCACGAGGATAAAGAGACGCGTTTTATTGCCCCAGTTATGGGGCCTATTTGCTGTGAGATGGAGGGCTGAGGTTAAATAAACAGTTCTTTGAGGCGTGCTCCTCTTGAAGTGAATTATTTTTGCAGGAGAAGCACCCTAGTAGTTGCAGTGTTCCCGACCAGCAGGAGACAGACAAGCCTTACTTAAAGATGAGAAAACGAAAGTCTCGCCTACATTTACAACTATACTTACACATTTCCCAGTTTTCTATTCGATGATCTTAAAAAATCGAAGAAACTCTGTCGCTCCCTCGAGAAGGCCTGGAAAAAAGACCCAAACACCAGCACTAGGGACGCCTTCAATAACGCCACCCGCATACACCACCAATTAATCTGATCTGCCAAGAAAACCGCATTCAAAGACAGACTAGACAACAACGCCCACAACAGCAAGGAATTATTCAACATCGTCAAAGAATTTACCAACCCCTCAGCCAACTCCAACGACATCACCCCCTCTCAAGCCCTCTGCGACTCCCTAGCTTCGTTCTTCCACAACAAAATCGCAGACATCCACAACAGCTTCGACAACCGACCCGGAGACCTACCCACCCAACCTTCTGCAGGACCTTCACCCCCCTTGAACATCCTTAATGACTGGAACCCAATCTCCACTGAGGACACCATCCACCTGATGAACTCTATCCACTCAGGATCCCCCACAGACCCATGCCCTCACCACATCTTCAACAAAGCAGACTCCATCATAGCACCACACCTCCGAGACGTCATCAACTGCTCCCTCAACTCCGCCTCCTTCCCGGATAGCTGGAAACACGCCGAACTCAGCGCCCTTCTGAAAAAACCCACAGCTGACCCCACCGAACTCAAAAACTACCGCCCCATCTCACTCCATCCATTCCCGGCCAAAGTCATTGAGAAAGCTGTCAACAACCAGCTCGCCGCCTTCCTCGAAACCAACAAATCCCTCGACTCCTCACAGTCCGGCTTCCGAGCCAAACACAGCACCGAAACCGCCCTCATCGCTGCAACAGACGACATTCGAACTCTACTGGACAATGGAGACACAGTCGCCCTCATCCTCCTCAACCTCTCCGCGGCCTTCGACACAGTCTGCCATAGCACCCTTCTACAGCGCCTCAGTAACATCGGAATCCAAGGAAAAGCACTGGAATGGATCACCTCGTTCCTCACCGGAAGAACCCAGAGAGTCCGCCTCCCACCATTCAAGTCAAAGGCCACTGAAGTCATCTGCGGCGTACCCCAAGGGTCCTCACTCAGTCCCACCCTCTTCAACGTATACATGAGCCCCCTCGCGGCCATCGATCGCCAACACAACCTCAACATCATCTCCTACGCGGATGACACTCAACTGATCCTATCACTCACCAAAGACCCTAACACCGCCAAAACCAACCTACATGAAGGAATGAAAGAAGTAGCCGAGTGGATGAAGCACAGCCGTCTGAAACTGAACTCAGACAAAACAGAAGTCCTTATCTTAGGTACCTCCCCCTCCGCATGGGACGACTCTTGGTGGCCAGAGGCCCTTGGAAAAGCACCCATCCCGACGGACCACGCTCGGAACCTGGGCGTCATCCTGGACTCCTCGCTCTCTATGAACAGACAAGTCAACGCCGTTTCATCATCTTGCTTCAACATTCTTCGCATGCTCAAAAAAACATTTCGCTGGATCCCCATCGACACCAGAAAAACGGTCACCCATGCTCTGGTTACCAGCCGCCTGGACTACGGAAACACCCTATACGCCGGTATCACCGCAAAACTCCAGAAAAAACTCCAACGCATCCAGAACGCATCAGCTAGAATCATACTAGACATCCCGCGTAAAGACCACATCTCTAACCACCTGAAAAACCTCCACTGGCTCCCCGTCAATAAGAGGATTACTTTCCGCCTCCTAACCCACGCACACAAAGCACTCTACGAACTTGGACCCGAATGCCTCAACACACGACTTTCCTTCTACAACCCCTCCCGCCAGCTACGATCCTCCAACCAAGCCTTTGCTACCCTACCTCGCATCAATAAAACCACCATGGGAGGTAGATCCTTCTCCTACCTCGCAGCTAAAACCTGGAACTCACTCCCCACTCACCTTCGTCTCACTAAGAACCACCTAGCATTCAGAAAGCAACTTAAAACTTGGATATTCGATAAGTAACTCCCCACCCTTCTTCAAGCGCCTTGAGACCCTCCGGGTATGTAGCGCGCTATATAAATTCTTTGACTTGACTTGACTTGTATGTAAAACATCTATTACACTTAAACGTAATTGGAGATTAAATTGTGTAGCCCTTTGGCAAAACACTTTGAAAATAAGTGTTACCGAAGGCGGGCAGAAAAGTAAATAGTATTGAAAAAAATCAAGCAATGAAAGAAAGACACAGAACTTCAAGAAAGTGTCTTCGGAACAAATAGACAAAGAAAGCAAGTTCCAGAAAAAAGTGGAATGATTTGCCAGCAAAGCTTTGGCTTCTTGCCCAGAGAAAAGCGGGAAACAGTTGCGACCAGTACAAAGAGAAACATAGCAAGTAGTTAACTCATCCATTGAACCATCACTACTTGTACAAAGTACTTGGTATGTCAATATTCTCGCATAAGTTATTTCTGAAAAAAGAAAGCATAAAAAAGTCAACAGGATATTAACAGGTAGTTTACTCTGTATGGTGGTGTCTTATCCGTGATCAGAGTTTTCCTCACTGAGCCGCCAGGGATTTTCTCTTAGTTTCTTTAAACTCTTTGATAGAGAAAATCATTTTCCTGAATTTTAAATCCAAATTATGCTCTGCTGTATTTTATAGCTCATAGGTCAACTACCCTGGAGCAGAGTAAAACTTGTAACTGGCAGTGATGGTTAGTGCACTTTAAAAGTCATGCAGTGTGAATAGCCGCACTGGGCAAGTGTGCAATTGTGTAAGCTTAAATTCCCAATGAGAGTTCATCTTTCCCTGAGAAAACGTTTGAAAGAAAATGGCCAAATTGTATATTTTTTTACCCCACTTTACAAATACAGGGGCAGATTTACAAGCCCTTTGCGCCACTTTTACGTCACTTTTAACATGGGAAAAGTGACGCAAAAGTGGCGCAAGGGTGTTTTAAATCTGCCCCACATTGTCTAAGAAGACATGATTTTTACAACTGGTTCATAAGTATCATTCATAAAACATTTCAGTCAGATTAGGCAGATATTATATACTCAGACATTAGATCCGCTGTTCGGGTACTATAGACCTATATGTTCATATAACATACTCTGGGGCATAGCTCTACGGGGTGGCGATAAAGGGTGCTTGAGGTATGACACCGCCCTAATAAATGGAATATATTGTCTTTAGTTGGGTCCAGGGGCTTACAGTCGGGCTAGCAGTGTCTATGGCCGGTTTTCTACTCGATTAGCAGCCCTAAAAGCACAGACACACGTCTCTATGAAACTTTGCAGAGGTAGTATACTCCCAGGGCTTTAAGTGGGATGAAACAACTGGGGGTGGGGGGGCTCTCAGAGGGGTGTGGCTGATAAAATTAGGGCATGGTTTATAAAAACATAATCTTAAAATCTGTGCTGAGCATAGTGTGCCACTCGACTGGTATTTTGCTGCCTCTGTCATTGTATCCAGATATTTAATACAAGTAACATTACACCTACAAGAAACCAGGAAAAGTCGTTTTGCCAATGGTTGTTAGTCGTGTAAGATAAATAAGCAAACTATGGCTTCGTTCTCTATAATATTGAAAATGCTTCAGTTCTGAAATGATGAGACTGAAAGAACTAAACGAGTCTCTTTGAAGTTACCTCAAAGGCAGTGCAGGGTGATACTGCTGCAGAGTTAAGATTTTTCTTTGCCAGCTTCAGGGTGAGAGCAATAATGGAGAGTCCGGTAGGGACTCGTCTCAGCACTTGCTTTTTCGAACTGCTGGTGCTGAGCACTGGCAAGACCCGGCCCATTTAAAGCACTGTATACACCCACCACTCCTCTTCTCTCTCACACAAAACAGGCCGAGAATAAACAAAGGACTGGATGGCTTTTTTTGTGGTGTGGAGAAGTCTTTTAAATGTAATACTATTTTCATCCACTTTGTCATGTCAATGGCAGTCATGGTTGATAAATCTCTGTTCCACACCCCAAACCTAACTGACTAAGCTGTGTCCCTGAACATATTTATCCCATATGATATGCCTTAGGTTACAGTTCAGACAGCTGTAGAGTTACAATGTTGTTAAAAACATATATATTGATCAGAGAATAACAGCCATAGCACCAAGTGCAATCTGGGACCAAGCATGTCATGTTAGCTAGCGGCTTCCACACCAGGACATGAATTAATATTCAAATGCCAGTTTTAAATAGGTTATGGAAATACTTGTCATGTTGTCACTAAAAATCAACCTGACATTATGTACAAATACACATCTAACTATCAAAACGCTGGCTAATCATTTGGGGAAACTAAATGCAATCTCCCATTCAAACATTTGATGTTTTCTGAAAATAGCAGTATTTATCCCCAAATAACAGTTTTCATTTTTAGTCAATGTTTGTATTTGATTCCCAAGTATTATCTGCTGTTTTCATGAAGTCCTCACACGAAGCTCTACCCCACAAGGACAAGTTGTGTCCCATATATCTAAGTACCACCTGCCTTCACAAAGGGGGTCATCAGAGGCAAGGAAGGATGCCCAACAGAAGACATGGATGAGGGCCAGGATAAGGAGGTGGCTGTCACTATCATACCAGTGAGTGGAGTACCACAATCGTACATTTGATGGTCATAATAATACCATGGATGCCCATAACATGCAGATGAGGCCCATAGTATGTCAAGACCACCGTTATGCCAGGTATTGCCACCTTAATGCAAAGGATTGCAATCTGTATGTCATGCATTCTTGTCATTATGCCATATCCACCATGCATGGCCATAATTATTATGCAAGGAAAGCCACCCCAGTGAGTGGGATTATATGACCTTTGGTGTGGAATGGGAAAGTCCAACATGCTGGTGCACAAACATGACAAGATTGCCCACAATTGTACCGTAGATAAAAGTTCTTATGGTAACCATAGTTCTACAAGAGAGGGCCATAATAGTTCCAAGAAGGTAGTTAATAGACCTTGTAGGTCAGGAGTTTCAATCCCACCAAAGCTAAATCAGTCTTTCAGTCTTAAATGTGAGTAAACTGAACATTGATGCGTTGGGTTCATGCGTGCAACGCCCATTGGGCTCAAAGGGTGACGTAAATAATTAATTTACTCTCTTAATTTCTATGCAGGTAAGTACTTAATCAATGATAACTCAATCAGAAGGAAAGAAAACAGAGTCCGTGGTGTTAGAGTTTCTAAGGGTTTTATTCCTCATAAAGGAATCAGGATATCATGTTCTGACCACCACAGGGGTGTCAGAAGGGATAGATGAGCGCGCTCTCGTTTATTGACAATACATAGCTTATATACTTGATTTACATCATAAGGTTCAATGTAAGAGGCGTAACAGCTGAGAGAAGACAAGATAACAGTATACACGTGGTACCAATACATCATCAAGAGGCGTAAACTAGGCGTGAACTAGAGGTGTGTGCTAGAAACGTCACTGATAGGTGACGCAAGTGGGTGGCACCAAGGGGTGGTGCTAACAGAATGTTGCAATGTCAGCAGAAATCGGAAGCTTGGATGCGCGCGCAGCTGCATGACGTGTGATTGACGGGGTGCAGGGGTCTTGACATTTACACTGACGGAAAGAGACAGAAGTCTGGCATGTCAGATCAACTTGTACTTCTATCATATCTGATATCTGGTGTTTAGGAACTATACTATCTGGGCGGAAAGGTCTCTAGGGCAGAAGCTATTCTATGCTAACTGTGGATGCGTGTATAAGCGCCTAAGTGTCTACATGTGAAGCGTGGGGCACGGGGCCTTCCATGGAAGCATGGCAACGGAGGCTATGAATTACTTGCATTAAGACAGGTCGGCCCTTTTGGCTCTGCAGCTGGAGAGGATGTTTACAGGATCTAGTAGGCAGGAATGTATTCTCGGGGAACGGAACAGATAACTCGAAGGTTATAGTCAGTCTTGGCAGAAAGCAGGCTTGAGCTGAGCGCGAGGGGCCGCGCTGAATGTAGGACAGAGTTCACGAGTAGAGAGGTAGCCTGGGCAGAGTCAGGAGCCACAAAAGAGGTTCAGATGGCAGGAATTCAGGGCCTACTCTGGCTAGAGCAGGAAAATGTGAAAAGTGTACTACAAAAAGACGGTGGCATAGCATACTTAGGAACGGACTACATAATCCATTCATGGTGGATCTGAAAGAGGACAAGTTGACGGTGGACGCAAATGTATTTGCGTCTTCATAGCTGGCACAGGAGGGAAGTTACATGCACTTTAAGCTGGTACATGGAGTCGGTGGGGTACGCGCTAGGGAACACATCATGACCAAAATTTAATTTTCCTCATTCCCTCCTTGTTCCCTACGGACCCTTCATGAAATATCGATCCTCATGAATCGATCAGTCTGTTCTTGTAACATCATTTGTTCTTCTTTCTTTCGGTTACGTTTTGAATGAAAACTGGAATGTTCAATACAAGAGGTGGCACACAGTCCACAAATCGCTGGCCCGCACTGCAGGCATAGGCAGCAACTGAATACTAGGACTAGGCCAATGCCTAGGAAGGATAGGATCTTCCATCCCCAAGCTGTTAACGTTGTCCAGAACCAACCAGACCAAGTCCAGGTGCCTGGAGTCTGATGTATCTGATTTGCAATTTTATGAAGACGGGTGATAGCTTGATATACAGATGGTGCATTTTGTGGAATGAAAACACAGCAGCTTGACCCGATGACCTTACAGGCTCCACCTCTATCTGCCAAGATGACGTCAATTACAAGACGATTCTGAAGGACAACAACCCGCATAGCGGACTGCTCTTCTGTTAAGTTACCTAAGGCGGAGGTAGTTTCATTTACTACAGCTTCAAGTGTTCTAGTTAATCTGCGTATTAATTTACTATTCTGGACAGGACCTAAAAAGAAAAAGAATCCTTTATTAAAGTCAGTGTACTGTTCCCATGCCGTTTCTGTGTAGTCGACAAGTGGGACATCTCTTCTGGGTCTATTCTTTACTAGATTGCTATTTCTGTGGTAATCAGGGGGAGCTAGAAAAACGGGTGGCAGAAGGAATGCAATGTAACAGGTACCATCCCAATCTGGAGGTAGACGAATGTATGCGGTATGACCACAAACAAAGTAAGAATGACTGATAGCTTTGAAAGATGATTTCCCGTCATCACTGAATTCGACCACAGTAGTGCATTTACTATGACCTAAGGGTACTGAACCTTTCTTCTTGATACATAATTCACCAGTGACTGGCAGTACTGACATAATAGGTAGAACTGGTGCGGCTTCGGATTCGACAGTAAGAATCATAAGGCTAATTGTGTAATTACCTAATCCATACACTTCATTTTCTAGATCAGTTCCTATTCTAGTGGGAAGTCCCTCCTTATCCGGGTAACAGACGTCTAGTAGGACCAAGTTCATGTTTCCCCAAACCCAACCCCCATCGAAAACAGCAATGTCGGGATCTAAAGAATTAATTATTTTGAACCATGCTCCGCAGGAGCCATTGTGAGAGAACGGATACGGAAAGAGAGGCAACGCTCCCTTGTAATTCTGGTAGGGAGGGAGTCGGCCACATATCCAGCAATTTGTAGCATTGTTAGTTTGATGAGAATGATGTAACATACTAATGAATGTATTGTTGCGCAGCGCAAGTCTGTAGGAAAGTTCATGAGGAGGTAACTCACTAAAAGTGTGTTCAGCAGAGACATTGTAAGCAGATTGTTCACGCTTGAAAATAGGATAGTATACAGGTAACAAGATGCTAGCGACAATTATTAATATACTTAGAATAAACATAATTATTAGTGTCACTATGCAGTGACTACGAAGTGATTTGCAATATGTTCTTTTCTTTTCTTCTCTCTCTCTAACTCGATCTAGGGGATACATGTCAGAAACTATTTAACCGATTCACCTAGGGGAGGACTTAAACAATTAAACTGTCTGACTTGCTAGATCGCAATTTCATACGATATTGTTCTTGAGGAGTCTTTTCTCTTTTAACTTCGGTAAAGTCTTTGGAATCACAGTCTTTGGTGGGGGTGGGTGTGTCTTGTTCCGGTTTCAGTCCTGGGAATGTTTTGATATGGCTTAGGTGGACCCACCCCTTTCTGCCTTCCAACTTGACTGCGGTCCTTGTCGTAAGTAGAACGGTCTTCGGAGACTTCCAGCGGGGCTCCAACGGACTTTTCCTGTCGAAGTTTCGGACGAGGACAACGTCCCCGGGGCGGACGTCATGCGGCTTCACATCAGTGTTGTCAGGGAAGGCTGCGGCAACCTGTGAACGACATGATTGGAGTGCAGACATCAAGGAGGCAAGGTAATCTGTCAACATATTAGAATCAACATCGGTTATCTTTTTAGGAATGGGCGTCCCCCACATATTCGGTGGTCTTCCAAAGACCACCTCGTACGGGGATAGCCCTGATCTCGAATGGGCGACCATTCTCATATAGAATAGTGCCACTGGCAGAGCGACTATCCAGTCGACCCCTTTGTCCTGACATATTTTGGCAAGGCGGATCTTTAATGTCTGATTATGCCTCTCAACAAGGCCTGCGGCTTCTGGGTGTCGGACACAATGGAACTTCCACTGGTAGCCCAGTAACAAGGAAACTTGTTTCATTAATTCGGATGAGAATGGCTGACCGTTATCTGAGTACACGACACGAGGCATGCCGTATCGTGGGAAAAATTCACGAACCAACTGTTTGGCAGTGGTCGGAGCAGTGTAATCTGGGACTGGGTATGCTTCGGTCCAGCGGGACAGAGCACAGACAACTACGAGAACATATTTAAATCCTCGACAACGGTCCATCTGGATATAATCCATCTGGAGGACTTCAAAAGGGTGATCGGGAGGATGAAATCCACCTTGCTCTACAGGGACGCTTTTACCTGGATTGAACTGACAACAGATCATGCAAGTACGCACTTTCTGTTTTGCTGCTGCTCGTAAGTGTTTATTGTTCCAGAGATTTTGCAAACTGTCTAGCATTGCTTTCTCTCCTAGGTGGGCAGGACTATGTGCTGTATTTATCATGACTTGAACCATAGAGTCAGGGAGAAACCATGTAGATTTTCCCCTCGTCATCCAACCTTGATCTGTCTGGATCCCTCCTAGTTCGATCCATTTCTTTATTTCGTCTGCAGTAGCATGTGTCTGAATGTCAATAACATCTAGTGTGGGATCTCTGACTGTCATACAGATTGTCGGATCTGTTGTTTTTGTGGTGTCAGTTGTCTGAGTGTCGGTCAGTGCTGTATGTTTTGCTGTCTGATCTGCCAGGTCGTTACCCTGGGAAACAGAATCTGTGGCTTTAGTATGTGCTTTACACTTCATGACTGATATGGCTGAAGGCAGATGTATGGCTTCTAGCAGTGCTTGAATGAGTGGACCATGCTGTATCTTTGTACCATGAGAGGTCAGAAAACCTCGTTCCTGCCAGAGCATACCAAAGTCGTGTACGACTCCGAACGCATAACGGGAATCTGTGTATATGTTAACATTTCTGTTCTTCGCTAGAATACAGGCTTGGGTCAGAGCGATGAGCTCTGCTGCTTGAGCAGACAATGTATCAATACGATGTGTTTCTTTAACTTCAGTTTCAGTGGTCACGGCATACGCGGCCACTAACTCTCCTGTACTTGTTCTCATGCATGAACCATCCACATAAAGTGTCAGGTCTGGATTTGTCAATGGAACATCTGTTAAATCTCGTCTGGGCTTTGTTACTGCATTAATAATCTCTATACAATCATGTGGAGCTGGATCTGTCATAACTGTAGGTAACAATGTTGCTGGATTCAAGATACTGCAGCGTCTGATTTCTATGTGTGGCTGGAATAATGTCAATTCGTAACCTGTCAGTCGTGCTATAGTCAAGTGTTGAGTCTGGGTTCTGTTTAACAGAACCTCTACAGAATGTGGAACTTGTACTGTTAACTGATGACCTAAAACAATTGAGTCGCTTTGTCTGATTGCTAACGCTGTTGCTGCTACTGACTTTAAGCATGCAGGGAGTGCCTGTGCTACTGAATCCAATGTGCTTGAAAAATAAGCGCAAGGCTTATGTGAACCTGCTTGATCTTGAGTGAGGACAGACAATGCTGTACCGTCACGTTCTGTAACAAAAAGTGTAAACGGTTTGCTGTAACATGGTGTCGCTAAAACTGGTGCTTGGCATAAAGCTTTCTTTAATTCCTCAAAGGCTTGTGTGTGTTCCTGAGTCCAAGGGAGGACAGTCGAAGTCGCTGCCTCCTGTGTTGTTAACTGGATGAGTGGTTTAGCTAGAAATGCATATTGAGGAATCCATTGTCTGCAGTACGAGGTGAGGCCTATGAAGGCCCGCACTTCCTTTTGTGTCTGGGGTCGTGGCATGTTTACAATTAACTGAATGCGATCGGGAGTGAGCTGTCTCCCCACTTTGGACAGCAAGTGACCCAAGTACACAACTTGCTGAACACAGAATTGTAGCTTCGAAGGAGACACCTTGTGTCCCTTGTCGGCCAGAAAATGCAAAACTATCAGAGATGCTTGTTCACATTCGGGCTCACTTCGTGCGGTGATCAGTAGATCATCGACGTACTGTAGTAAAGCGGTATTAACTGGCATTTGGATACAATCTAGTTGTCTTTTCAGTGCTTGACTATAGATGCTGGGGCTTTCTGTAAATCCTTGAGGTGCGCGGGAAAATTTGAAACTTCGTCCATTTAAACTGAATCCGAAGAGATATTGGCTCTCCGGGTCAATGGGTACACTGAAGAAGGCGTTCTTGAGGTCGATTACAGTAAAGAACGTTGCTTCTGAATCAATGGCAGTTAACAGGGAGGAGATATCGGGGACCACAGGATACTGTGGTACAATGCATTTGTTCAGTTCTCGAAGATCAATCACCAGCCGATATACTGGCGGTGCATTGCGGTCTGTACGTTTAAGAATTGGAATGATAGGCGAATTACAGATATTGGAGTCGGTCTCTACGACCACTCCTTGGGCGATAAGCTCTTCAATAATTTTCAGTAAAGCCACTACAGCATCGGATGGTAACTTGTATTGTCTGATTCTGGGTAGAACAACTCCTGTCTTGAGTGTAACACGGTATGGTGTGATATGCATACAACCTACATCAGCTGGGCCTTTTGCCCATAAGTGATCTGGTACATTTTTCAGTCTGACATCAAAGTCACGTAGAACATAATGACCCTTGAAATCCCGTAGAAAGAGTCTGACTCCCTCCGGGGAACAGCAAATTATAGCTCCTAGAGCCTTCAGTGTTTTAATTCCTAACAGATTTTCGGGACATGATTTCGTAAGTAACAAATCTGTAACTCGAGATAATGGACCCACAGCTAGTGGTACTGGTTCCGATACTTCATTTACAATAGGCTGTCCTGAAAAACCAAGGGAAACATTCTGCGAGCCTGAGAGGGGTGCCCCTGGAACTTCATTATGACTTATAGTAGTGCGACTTGCCCCTGTGTCAATTAAAAACTTTCTGTCTTTTCCTAATACGTGACTATGTACATAAGGACCTTCTTGATCTACAGGAATTTCAATAAGAGGCAAATCACTTTCCCTCCCTAGGCTGTTTCATGTATAACGCTGATAATCTGGATATGCTGACTGGGCATACTGGTACATCTGTTGTGATACTTGTCGTGTTGCGGCAGCGGGCTGTGTCTGAGCATGCTGTGGCTGCGGTACTGCTACTGTCTGTACGGTATGGGACTGATCATGCATAGGCTGTGTATTCTGCATTGGCTGTTCGTTCTGTGAGGTCTGTTGTTGACCCTGTTCATGTCTAGGCGGACGCGGTCTTTCTTTAGTTTTACCTGTCTCGATGTTATGTTTCAGGACTGGACATTCATGGACGTAGTGACCTGGCTGCTTGCAATAATTACATGTCCCTTTAACGGGAGCGGCAGAATGATTTGTCTGGGCCCCACCTTTTCTATGACCCTCGGCTGGAATTGTCTGGGCTACTAACATTTTCATTTTCGTGTCTTTCATACGTTTCTGTTCCTGGTCCTGTTCTTCCCTAATTCTATTCTGGTGATATTGTAACATTTGTAACATCTGTGATGGCGTATTTGCCTGCCAAGTACTTTCAACCTTGTACACTCTATTTTTAACTAGTGGTAGGGCGTTCTCTACTAATTTTGTTACAAAAAGATGTGGATATGACTCGCTACTAGTTTTTAGGCCACTATTGATAATGAAACATTTCTCGAATCTTGAATAAAAGTCACTAGTATCTTCATCTTGTTTCTGTTTGCAGGACGAGATTGCGTCCCAATCTTCCTTTCTAGTTGTCAATAATCTTGGCAGAACCTGTACTATTAAACCTGGTAATGCTTTAGTCAGATCCCCAAGGCCTAACCCTGGGACTCGTTTCTTTTCTTCGTCTTCTATCTCCGCCCATGCTATCTTTGACTCTCCCACTTCCCAATCCTTCTCCTTTAATTTCTCGTAAATGCCCGTGGGCAACAGTACCTTTAGCATTTTCATAATATCATCATACGTGTAATCTCCCATCAGTAACATGTCTTTAAGCTCTCTGTGAAAACCCGCAGGGTCTTTATCATGGCACGGAACTAATTTCTTCATTTCTAACAGTTCTAACTTAGTCAGTGGTGTGTGTACATACACACGTTTCAGAGTATGATCTTCACCCATAACTGGATGTACTTCTCGTAAGGGATTCTGACTTTCAATGCCGCCACCGCATTGCATGTGGTACATTTTTCTTTCTGGAGGCGGGGCGGGAACATATTCAGAGCTCAGGAAGGTGTTATACTTGCGCCGTTGTTCTAGAATTATTTGTATTAATTTGGTACTAAAACCTCTCCATCTATCCATGAGTAGTGCTTCTAATGTTTCATGTAAGGGACTTGGATCAGAATGATGGTTTCTGAACTTGATGAGGAGGTGCTGAATCATGTATACACCTGCTATTTTCTGTTCTTCCGGGGAAAGGTTCAAGAATGTCTGCACTAACGTGTCGTCATTATATATGTCTGGGTTTTCGGCCCATAATACAGCTGACCGGGCTAATTCCTGTTCATCCATAGAATTGAGTACATGGTACCCCATTCGGTCTCGAAGCCTTTTATCAGTTTCCTGGAACTGATGTTCAGAAGAATTCGGATTTGTTAAAGCAGAGAAAAGGACTCTCTTGCTCTCCGGACGGACACCTTTCCTAAGGTAGTTTCCCCTACCTACATACGCTATTATATCTGTAGACTTTTCCTGATGTTTCATCTTCATTTTCCTCCTCGGCGGAAGTTTCATCATTTCCTTCCTGATGTGCAGTTAATACTGCCTTTCTAATTTTCTGGGACATAGTGGCTATGCAAGTCCCCTTGTCATGTTTCGCGTCTGCTATATTTTGGCCCCACTTGTTTAATGCGTCTAACTCACTTTGATCTGTCCCGGGCCTGTCTCGTTCTCTTATCACACAATTAATGAAGAATCGTAATATCTGTTTTTGAATGTCAACTTTCTGTTTATACATGGCAGCTTTAACACTGTCGGGGTCTTTCCCTGTCTGTATGAATTTGTATAGTCTGTCGAGAGCTTCCTGCATTCCTACACAGCATAGCAAGTTATCGGTGGCAGATCTTAAGCGCAGTGATGCTAATACCATTAGATCGTCCTTTCCGGGTACTGGATCATATCTGCAGAATGACATCCTATCTTTGAATGCCTCAAGCCGGGGTGAGTAGGGAGACTGGAAAGGATTCTGTGTGTCCTTTAAATGCAATCTGTGTGTCGGTGGCGGGGTCTGTAGACCCGTTGTCGCACCTCCTGAGGCGGATGCTTGGGCATTATCTCTCCGCGGAGTCTGTATCTGGACTTGAATCTGTCTTTTAGTAAGATCGGGTAATACTGGTTTCGGTAGATCCGTCTTGAGTGGAGGAAGTGGCGGAGGTGGCGGAACAGGGGAGGTCTGTCGCGGTACCGGCGGAACATTATCTGGGGGCGCAGTGCCACCCCCATCCCTGTCAGTAGGCAGGGCACGAACAGGCAGATTGGTGTAAGCTGGTGCTACATCCTCTAGATACGAATTCAGGAATATATCTTTAGTAGTTTTATGCATTACTTTAGTTGGAACTAATGGTGTCGGTAAGTTTTTCGGTATCTCTGATTCCGTTTCGGATGGGCCATCTGCTACGAGATACATACCGTTTACAAGATTATTTCGGGCACGGTCTATTTGTTCTGTTTTTACTCGGATCCCTTCAGTAACTAATTCGTTTTCTCGTTCTTTATCTGATTCTTTAAGTCTGTCTTCTCTACGAAGTGCTTTGTCAGCACGCTTACGTGATTCCTTACGCCAAAATTCTATGGCGTCCTTCTGGGATTGCCTAGCTTTCTTTTTCCATAATACTTCTTCTACCCTCATGATGCACTCAGCATCCCACGTTCCGGTAACAGGCCATCTGTGTCTCTCGTCTAGGTGCTTGGTGTAATCGGCCCATAAATCTAGATATAATATGGCATCTATGCCGTGCTTTTGATACATAAAATTGCCTGGAGTGTCCCTAGGGGGGATAGGAATTTCTTCCTCTAGTAACCCTTTCCTAGTTCCAATCTGTTTTAACTTGCTGAGGAACGGCATCCTGCTTACTTATTACTTGAACGCTAAGTCTTTTATTCCTTGATACGAGTTGCTAGTTGATACAAGAAATACAATAATACACGTTTAAACAGTCGCATTCATACCACAACATTAATCACAAAAAAACATTAAAGACATAGCTAACTAAATGTACTGCTCAACAGTACGGATACACTGCTGTAACAGTGCAGAAATTCGGAAGACTCGATATACTGCTAAACAGTACAGATACACTGCCTAAAAACAGTGCAGACCGGACTTGCGTACCCAAACCCGTCTAGATACGACCCAGCAATGGTACTCACCGGGAAGCACGGAAACAGAAGGCCTCGGAAAACTCGACTGGACTCGACTCGGAACTTCGGAAAACCTCGGAGAACTTTCGGAAAACTTCGGAAAACTTCGGAAAACTGGTGGGCCTCTTCACACCTCGGACCTTGCTTCTTTCGGCTGGGCTCTGGTCGGGATCCTCCGCACTCCTCACCGCCTCGTCTGGGCACTGATCGCAGTCTTCGTCACCTCCGTGGGTCAGAGGGGGATGCAGGAAATCCTGCCAGTACACGTGTAGTCCGTCTAACTGATGGCAGGGGACACGGATTGCAACGCACCTTCCGGCGCGTGAGGTGGGGGAGGGGTCCCTATTCGGGCGCCAAAATGACGTAAATAATTAATTTACTCTCTTAATTTCTATGCAGGTAAGTACTTAATCAATGATAACTCAATCAGAAGGAAAGAAAACAGAGTCCGTGGTGTTAGAGTTTCTAAGGGTTTTATTCCTCATAAAGGAATCAGGATATCATGTTCTGACCACCACAGGGGTGTCAGAAGGGATAGATGAGCGCGCTCTCGTTTATTGACAATACATAGCTTATATACTTGATTTACATCATAAGGTTCAATGTAAGAGGCGTAACAGCTGAGAGAAGACAAGATAACAGTATACACGTGGTACCAATACATCATCAAGAGGCGTAAACTAGGCGTGAACTAGAGGTGTGTGCTAGAAACGTCACTGATAGGTGACGCAAGTGGGTGGCACCAAGGGGTGGTGCTAACAGAATGTTGCAATGTCAGCAGAAATCGGAAGCTTGGATGCGCGCGCAGCTGCATGACGTGTGATTGACGGGGTGCAGGGGTCTTGACATTTACACTGACGGAAAGAGACAGAAGTCTGGCATGTCAGATCAACTTGTACTTCTATCATATCTGATATCTGGTGTTTAGGAACTATACTATCTGGGCGGAAAGGTCTCTAGGGCAGAAGCTATTCTATGCTAACTGTGGATGCGTGTATAAGCGCCTAAGTGTCTACATGTGAAGCGTGGGGCACGGGGCCTTCCATGGAAGCATGGCAACGGAGGCTATGAATTACTTGCATTAAGACAGGTCGGCCCTTTTGGCTCTGCAGCTGGAGAGGATGTTTACAGGATCTAGTAGGCAGGAATGTATTCTCGGGGAACGGAACAGATAACTCGAAGGTTATAGTCAGTCTTGGCAGAAAGCAGGCTTGAGCTGAGCGCGAGGGGCCGCGCTGAATGTAGGACAGAGTTCACGAGTAGAGAGGTAGCCTGGGCAGAGTCAGGAGCCACAAAAGAGGTTCAGATGGCAGGAATTCAGGGCCTACTCTGGCTAGAGCAGGAAAATGTGAAAAGTGTACTACAAAAAGACGGTGGCATAGCATACTTAGGAACGGACTACATAATCCATTCATGGTGGATCTGAAAGAGGACAAGTTGACGGTGGACGCAAATGTATTTGCGTCTTCATAGCTGGCACAGGAGGGAAGTTACATGCACTTTAAGCTGGTACATGGAGTCGGTGGGGTACGCGCTAGGGAACACATCATGACCAAAATTTAATTTTCCTCAAGGGCTTCGCCCCAACCCCAACGCCCTTGTCGTGTGTGTCAACCCCGGTTGAGACAGCTTCCCGGGCACAGACACAGCCGCACCCGAGTACTTCACAGGTCTTTAAAAGACCATTTACTTGCTAGCGAGGCTTTGTTGTGTTTTCCCCCCTTCTTAGAGCCCCTGCATCTCCACTCTGCATATTGCTGGAAAAATCAGCCACTCCCCCCGCCCTCCCCCGGAAAATTTTTGTAGCGCCCCCTCCCCCACCCCGAAATTTAGCTCTAGTTGCACCTCTGGTTGGATTATAGTAATGCCGGCCATTCATTACTTTTAGAGATGGAAAAAATCGATCGTGTTTGATGTGCTGTATAAGAGGCAGGCACTTGTGATTATGCACAGGATCGCCATCATTATGCCAGGGATGGCCATCATAATGCAAATACCCCGATGGTGGCAATCTTATACTATGGCAACCATTATTCCAGTGATGGCCAGTGGGAGTATGCAAAACATGCGCAATTTGCTTCCACACAATTATGCAAAATTTCAGGAAAATTATGCGAAATTGCATATAATTTACCCAAAATTCAATTATGGCATTTAAGAACTATATTTTCTTTCAAAATGCAACCATTTTGGAAGAGAGGGTTCATTTTGAAGCAAAAGAATTGTGCCAAAAACGCAAGTGGTGTGAATGACAGAAGTTTGCGTTCTGTTCATTTATGTTTCTCCTGCACTCTTTTGCTATAGTTTTGCTGTGACCATAACATGATTATTCAATTTGGCCTAATACCGTGATTTAATATATTGTGCATAGCAAGTGTAATATGAATTTTCAGATGCTATGCAAATTACGCTGCATAATTGACATTTTGCCCAGCCTAACCACTATTGTATGTTGAATTGCCACCATTATGCTATAGAGCACCCTAGTCCCCACGTGATCTCAATAAGGCCACCTATAGTCTCAGTGCCCTCACGCAGACATCCATCATCCATTAACAACAATCATGGGGTTGCGCACACCCACAAACACACAAACATGTTTCCACATACATCCACATGTGCACACACACAACGCATGCACACTTACATGAATACCAGATACCAGTGCATGAAATGGTAACATATAAGTGTGGGTACCACTATACCAGAGTACCTACTTGCTTCTGCTAAGTGCTGGGTCTCCCAATTAAAAGTATTGGACCTCTGCTAAGAAGTGTCAGTTCTCAAAATAAAGAAGTGCAGGTACTCAGTTCCTTACAGTACCAGCCCATTTGAAGCAGCATTTGCATGCAAAACAAAGTCGTCTACACGCCGTCCTATGCTAAGGTCAGCACGGATGATGCTCGGGTGATGCTCCTGTCTTCCTGGACGCCGTCCACCCGCGTGGTACCCCGAATCGAGCCTTGTACACACACTATATCAAATGGACAGATATTACACGACGTACCACGCGGGTGGACGGCGTCCCCCCACTTATTTTACCTGGAGATCGATAACTGCAGAAAATAGAGCCGCACATTCACTCTTTGGCCTCTCTGGGGCGAGATCGGAACTCATTCAGAACGATGTTCATGCACTGGCTGCTCTGATGCAATCGCATCTAAGGGTTGTGCGAGGGGAAGCAATGAGTCTTATGGTGCAAGCCACCTTTCGTGACGTCACTTCCTGTCGTGACATCAGTTTTAGGATTTGTGCCCTGTGTGTGCAGCTCTATGGGCAGTTACTGGGTCAAAAGCCCTTCTACAGGTCGCCCTTACCCAGGACACGGACACTGCATAAAAAGTAGGTTCTGCAAAAATACGCACAAAGCAACATACAACGGTAAATGAATGAGAATGTTTGTCCACCTTCAAAAACAGCTTTTTTTTCAATTGCAGCGAACAATGCAATTATCGCATTTACGAGGGTTTTTCTTTATTGCATTTGAGGCCGAATATAAAATAAATTCTTCATTACATATATTTTGTACAGCGTCATTCTTCGCCCTGGAAAACCTTGAAACGCTCGATACAGATGGAGAAAATCGACCGGGCGCCTTGAACTACTAATATCAGACGCCAGGAGGCAGCAAATAGCTGTTCAAACATGACGCTGCGTTCACTGATATTGCATGTGCCTGGCTGGGCTCAGTGAATATTTTTTGACATCCCAACTGCAGTCCTGAAAGTAAGACGGCACCAGTGTGCCCTGTCCTCAGAGTCAAACAGATATCTGTAATTCAAGTGTGATAAACATGGCTGCCTCGTACCTTTGTCAACTGTCTGTACACCAGGAGTGCATTTGCATACAACCTTGCCATATATTCAAAATTACCACTATGCAAATGAGATACATTGTATAGGGATATTCTGAAATTATGGCAACGATCGTGCCCTCCTGTACCTACTTGGGACATCCCTACTATAAACTGTAAATTCACTATCAACTACATGAAGTCACAACTTGTCGCTGTCAATATGGAGCCCACCACCTTTCCTGACTCTCCTCATAACCTGAACAAGCCCCTTAAACTTAATCTTCAGAATTACCGGTTCACACCCTCCATTTTAAGGGCTGCAGTGATGCTGAATCAAGATTACAACGCACACACACTGAGCAGCTTATGTGCATGCCCTTTGCGCCGCCGGTACGTCAATTCTTTTGATGCACCGACGGCGCAGTGTCCCTGCTCATATTTACAAGGCCACACAAAGCTGCCCTGCGTGGCTTTTCATGGGCCTGTATATTTGGAACTCTTTCCTGCATCACTTTGCATGGAAGGGGCGTGCCACAGGTGTTGCTGGGGGTGTTCCCACGCAACACCCATGGATTCTGCTGCATTCCCAGATTTACAACATTTCGCAAAGCTGGGAATGCGTCAGAATCCCAAGCCTCCCTAGGGGAGGCATAAGGGGGCGAAACGAGTACAAATACTTTTATTATTCCACATTTTTATCCTCTTTCTATGCATGCTGCATTCTGCTGGACACATGTGGAAAACACCATCAATTATTGTTTTTTGTGTAGGATGGTGTCCTTTCCTGCACAAAAACAATCTCCCCTAAAATGCAGACACCCTTGCACCATGGTGCAAGGGAGCCTGCGTTAGTGCGTGGCAGCCAATTGTGCGCCAATGCAGGGGAAAGCACAGGGCTGCACCATAGGGTTGTGAATATGATGCAACCCTGTGCTTTAAAGATGGTGCATTTCAGCGCAGCAAATCTGCTTATGGCACCGGGCTGCATTGTTTTGTTTTAAATGAGGCCATAATGTGCAAACCTAGTGGTTTTACCTTATTCATACTATGCAGGGTTTTACCTGGCAAAATGTGTGCTGGGGCACAGAGCTTCAAATGATGAGGTAACCCTGCAACAGGGAAAACGTAGGGGCATATTACCAAGCAATAGCGATAATTATCGCTATTGCTTGGTTAGAGACAAAAATTTACCGCTGAGCTGCGGCGATTATTACCAAGGTATTACCAAGGTTTATCGCAAATGCGAATAAAATCGTCCGCAATGCATGAATATCGCTGAAAAGTCCGCGATATTCATGCATTACCGATCTAATGCTCTTAGCCATGTTATCCACCTCCCATTGGATAACATGGCTAAGAACTGCTCAGGGCAGGTGTTAGCTTTTCGAGATATTTGCGCTTAGCGCGAATATCTCCATAAGTTGGTAATAGGAGATAGCGATGTTAGCGACTGTTTCCAGTCGCTAACATCTTGGCACGCCCACTTTGGATGTCATTAGTGATAAATATCACTGACATGCAAAGTGGGGCCCAAGATGGTCGCTATCTCCTAGCGACAGCTAGGTAATAGGGAGATACATTTATCTCCGCTTTCTTGGCTTTTAAAGCCAAAAAAGCGTAGATAAACCCCCTTGATAATATGCCCCTTAATTCTGCAGTTTTGTGTTCCCACTGGGGGTAATATTATGAAGCCCGTCATTTCATGTGCCATCATGATGTTGAAATGGTGCAAGCCGGAGTTTGCTCACATTTTTCACTGACCAGATGCTTGTCCCCACACAAATTTCACCTGATAAAATATGGAGAAAGTTGTATGGGAGAAAACTACAAAATTATTAATTTTGCGATTCAGAATGGGGGAAATAAATGCTTTTGGTACTTTAATAGCCAATGATTGGAATATCTGAGCTGTGCCACAGGGATGTGCTTTCTTGATGTTTTCTTTGTATGATGGTGCATCCTGGTCGATGGTGATGCTATCAGTGAAGTCATATTGTTCTGTAAAGTGAACCTGTGCAATGTTTTGGATGGGTGAGCAAAGTTATGTCCAAAGCGCACTCCTGAATGTTGTGTTTGTGGAATGTTTGTAGCTGTGTCCTGCTGCCAGCGTGGTGGTACCCAAATATGAGATTGTGGGCAAGGGTCCAGATGGACATCACGTGCTCCTTGACCTCTCGACCATGTGCGTTTTGATAACATAGAGGTCTGTATGTCAAAGCCTCATCTGTACCAGTGGGTCAGGTTATCCATATTCTCACTTAGATGGTCGCTTTGTTTCATTCCAGAAGAACAACACAGGTGTCTATCAGCCTGATTCATCAAAGGTAATTGCGCTCGCAAAGGGCCAGATTCTGAGAATCTGGCCCTTTGCGAGTGTGATTTTTGCATTTGGGATTCATCATCCCAAATGCAAAAATCGGTAATAGCGAATTCGCAAATTTGCGAGGAATTACATTTAAGGAATCTCTATTTGAGATTCCTTAAATGCAATTCATCATCCATTTTCAAATTGCGAAATTGCAATTTCGGGCCGCTATTTACCGCGAAGTCAAACCTCGTGGTAAATAGCGAAAACTCAGAAAAATGCTTTTAAAAGCATTTTTCTGAGTTGCATGTTGCACACACACATGTCCTTTGTAATGCCATGTGTGGTAACAACGCAGATGATGTAATGACCGCGTTGTTACCTACCGCGTGGTAACACCACGCGTTGTAACATCAGATATTCAGGGGTGTCGGCTACCACCAAGTAGTGCGGGTGGGGCAAGGGTGGGTGGAGATAGAAAAATACATTAAAACATACTTACCTTACTGCTGGCCACCGCCTTGCCTCGGTCTTCTTCTGTTCCTGCTGGAAGCAGGAAACCCTCACGGGCTTCCCTAAGCCAAACAAATCATCTTGTTGGTATCATGAGTGACTCTTGAAGGTGAAGTATGGCCTCACGTTCTATTTTCACTTTAGATACCCCAAAGTGCATTTCTTGTCATTTTCAATCAAGTTTTTTTTCTGTAATTTTCCTGACATTTTGCTTAATTTCAAGAATAAAACCTAAACAAATTTCACACATACGTATTTAATAGCAAAGTGAAAACTATACTTGTCTAGGCTACCCTGTTGTCCCTTCAGCAGCTAAGTGCCATACACTTCTTTTGATTTGACTTTACTGAAATTGTAATGACATTGCTTTTATTTAGCTCTTTCTGCCCCTGACAAGGTGTTGAAGTGATTTACAGCAAGTAGCAGGCAATCCAGGGGAAAGCCCAAACTTAGTGGTCAGTCCATAGGTTATTGGGGTTAGTCTTGTATGCAAACGGAAACCATTCCATCCATTACAGCTTATTTTTTATTTTATTTATTTTTTTATTTAAAAAGGTTTTATATAGCGCTGGCTAGATCCGGAGGTATCAGAGCGCTTTACATGAGCATTAGATCATGGTTACAGGTTACATCGTTACATAGGTTACACAGTTATTAGAGCATGGCAACATAGTTACTTGTAAGGTCAAGATAAACAATAAGCACAAATACGTAAGGGGAAAAGCAGGTAAGGGGAAAGATTCAGGGGAGGGGGAAAGGAGCTGGGGACGTAGACAGGCAATGAAGGTGGGAAAGAGGAGGGAAGGGTGAAGGACACCGCATGGAAAGAGGAGGGGAAGGGTGACAGGGACACAAACCGGTAGACAAGTCAAAGCAACGTCCAAAGTCCAGTAAGCTGTGATATCAGGGGAAGTGGTATCACTTTCCTATCTCGGTTGTGGGAGGCTGCCTTTGCGCAGTGGACTCTCTCAGAGGGGTCTCTGAGACTCCAAGGCCTACATACTGGATCCATCCAAAAAAAGGGGAGAGGGAGTGCTTTGGCAAGGGGTGCCATACCATACCTCAGCTGTGAGTGGCTCCCTTAGCGCAGTGGACTCTCTCAGCAGGTACACTAAGACTCCAGAGTATAAATATTGGATCTTTCCCCAACAAGGGGAGGAGTTCTTAGTTAAAGGGCACAAAGGACAGGGGGCTAGGCAGACTAGCAGGCAATGTGAGAGATTCAGGGGAGAGTGGATAGGATCTAGGATCTAAGGAGGTAGACAAAGAGAGAAAGAGTACTGAATGGGAACAAATGTAATTAATGAGTTATTATATAGCGCAGGCTAGACCCGATGGAATCAGAGCGCTTTACATGAGGGACAATAATGTTGCAATTTACATCAGTTAAAAGTTACATAAGTATCAAGAAAAGCATTTAAGAACATAGGGGACAAGGTGAATGGAGCAAGGAAGGGTAAGGGGATAGGATAAAGGGGTAGGAGGAAGATAGGACGTAGAGACAAGGGGAAAATCTGCCCAAGGTCCGGCTGGGTAGGTGACGGCAGGGAGGGGGAGTCCACAACCCATCTCCTCTTTAGCTATAAGGTAGCTCCACCGGGCATCAGCCAAATCGCTAGGTCTCCACAGTCTGAGGTAAGTTCCACAGGTTCCAAGTCCTGATGTGTAGGCAGGGTAGGGGATAGGTTCAAGGTCTGGTCAATGTCCAATTATTGTCCCAGGGAAATAAAACAACGTGTAGGGGACGGCAATGGAAGCCATCTTGGTGTCAGGCAGGGGACTGTACTGTACACTGGTACACTGGTGGCCATCCTAAGGCCAGGCATCAGGCAGTTAAAGTCAATATTCAGGACAGCGGCCGCCAGAAAATAACAAATCCAGCGTGCACACACCATCACACGCACAGACATGCAAAAGCACACACCAATGTGAGCACACACTCTCATATGCACACTGATGCTCACAGACACGCACATCGCCAGAAACATCCAAGAAACAAGCACACATTAAATCCCATGCACTAATACAAACACACCCAAATACATGCACAAGTAAACACCATCACATGCACAGACATGCACAAGCACACACAAATTCGTTCTCTCTCATACACGCAGACATGTGCAAAACACAAGCACACATACAGAAACTATCAAAAACACAAGCACACATACAATCACATGCTCCAGAACAAAAATACCCAAGGAAGTACACATAAATACATGCACACACACACACACCATCACACGCACAGACATGCACAAGCAGACAACAAATGTGCACACACACTCTCAAACGCGAACAGAGGGCGCACATACAGAAACATCCACACGCACACAGACAATCCCATGCTCTAATACAAAAACACTCAAATACATGCACACAGCATCACAGGCACAGACATAAGCACACATACAGAAACATCTGTCCTCACAAACACAATAACACTTAGAATCATGTGCTCTAATACAAAAACACCCAAATATATGTCCACACCATCACACGCAAACATGCACAAGCACACACAAATGTGAACATAGTCTTTCGTACACACACAGGCGCACACACACACACACCTGCATCCACACACGCACAGATGCACACACAAAAGCACTCCCATGACATTTCTCCAGGACTGCAGCAGCATTGATGGCACACAAAGGCAGAGTCAGTAGTACCGATGTCCTGAGGGCGCCGCCATCTTAGGACCAAGCAGTCAGCCTACGTTTTAGCGCAGTTGGGTGTGTTCCTCATAAGAGAGCAATGGGTGCACAGAGATGGTCTAGCTGTGGCTCCCGGGTCCGTCCAGATTCCACCAGGTCCCAGGACGGCGACCGCTGCCAAGAAAAGCACCGGGTTCAGCTGTACTGGGCCCTACAGGGGTTTTCTCCGCTCGAGACAAAACACCTTTCACCCTATGCGTTTTGCAGGTTAATGGCGGGCTGCGACGTTTATGGAGAGCTAGGTGTCATTTTGTCTACCACGCCGATAAGTCCACGCCACAAGCAGTGTCAGGATCCACAGACCCCTCAATACGCCTCAACCTTTTAACAAGGCTGACACTTCTTGTTGCCCAGGTAAGTGTCCATATGGGAATCTCCGCGGGCAGGCTGCTGTGCAACACCGCCGTCCCTGTCGGGTGTTCATGCCCTGGCCGCCATTTTGTCGCCTGTGTCAGAGTATGCTAGGGGCACAGCATTGCAGGGCTGGTCAGCGTGCACATAGCGCTTCAGCCCCTCCTCACCTTCGTAAAAGCCTGCAGTGGGCCGGTGGTCAGCGTAGGCGATTTCTCCTAGTGCAACGTGTGTTCCGGGCTTGTTTGTCAAGGGAAGCGGTAGCAGTCAGTTTCCGTCCACCATCTTACTTGCGACGCCGCCAGGGCAGTAATGAGCAACAGGAGTAGACAGTATTTCCTGGCAAAGATCCTCAGTGTCCTGACAATCACACATAGTTACTCCGCTGTGCACTTTGAAGGGGCCAGTGCCGACGGTGTTGCGCCAATGTCTAACCCAACATAAGTTTCAGGGCAAGCAGACAATCCTTAACCATGGAGTGGACACCTCAGGTCGCAAAGTGGGCAGTCTGCTCTCTCCTTGCAAACCAGCTTCAGATGCCTGCCCCAATAGAAATGCCTCAGTTACTCATTTAATAGAGTGGTTCGGTGCTACAGGTGTGCACTTTTCCTCACTGTAGCTCGTATTGCAGGCTGAGGCTTAATGACACAGCATTTTAAGTGTACCCATCCACGTGATCCACAATTCAGTCCATGCACTCCCTGCGATTCACGAACAAAGGCCAGATGAGAGCTGGACTCTCTCCCGCTCTCAGCGAGGTACAAAGCCGATGGGACAGCGGTCCAGATCTGCATATAATCAGGTGCTCCAGGCTATGCACAGCCCCTTTAGTTCATCACAAGAGAGCCATGGAAGGCCAGCCATGCAGCCCTTGCAAGCCTATAGCGTCGGCTCAGCCGGGTATCAGACATTAATGAGTCTCGCGGCTCTGGGGATATCTATACTGGGCTCCGTCTTCTCAGACTCAAACAGAGGAGGAGTCCACCATCTCCCAGCTCAATACCACTATTATCAGGGCATACACAGGGCCGTCGCTGAGTCTACGCCTCCCAGGGTCGGCAGGGTGCGGTCGCCGAGTGATAGCCACCACGATCAGTGGGATATGGATGGTTGTGATAGAATTTACAGGCTCCGGGCCGGGAGTCCCGAAGCTAAGCGTTCGCCATTTTGCCAGACTTAACATGGTCAATACGCCGTCAGCACTAATATCTCCGCGATGATAGATCGGAGAAGGATAGAAGTTAGTGCCAGGGGATCTGCCTGTGTTTCGGTTGTGGAATCGATGGTTTAGGTGGCAGAATAAGGCATCAGAGCGCTGCTCAGGAGGATGTAAAGAGAGTTCACTACGGAGCTACAGCTGAGTGGCCATCATTAGTGGCTTAGGTGTGATCATTAGTGAGGCCTGTGTTAGAAGCACTCTCTTGCTGGAAGAGACATTGTTATGGTTTTTAAAAAAGGAGCTGAACACAGGCACGCATGAGATTTAAAAAGGTCTGGGTGTGAAATTTCGCTTCGTTTGTGGAGTTTGCAGTTTTTCCCACTGCGCTCTGCGTAGCGCACGGAGTTCGGACACGGAACTGAGTTTTTTCTTCACTCGCACTCACCAATGTTAAGTTGACGAGCAAGGAAAATCTTACTCCAGACCACCTGCCAGTGAGATTTCTAATCGCAGGCGGTTGCGGATGGCTGCTACCACTCGCATTGAGAAACCTTCCATTCATGTTGAGGAAGCTGCAGTTCAAGTAGAACATCTACTCGAGCGGCAGAAAAAAGTGAAAGTGCTGCCCATGGCGCCATTCAAGTGGATTTTCTAGCACAGGACAAACACCCAGCTCAAAAAATCAGCGCAAACGGCATGACCTAATGCTGCTTAAGAAACTCTGCGTTGCGGCAGAGTTTTTTGGTCACTTCACGGAGTTCCGCACACTCCGCAAACACCGCCCAGGCCTAGATTTAGAGTGGTTTATATGCAGAAGGGGCATGAAGAAGGTAGAAGGGAAGCAGAGGTGCATCAAAAATAAATTAAAGAGGAAAAAAGTAAAAATTAGACAAAAAATCATTCAAGGTCTATTCTTTTATGGAATGTAGTAGGTGCAAATGTTTTGCATGCAGTCTGTGGATGTGCACCTGGTGACATATCTGTGTTGTACTGGGTGTGTGTGCAGAGTTCTGTCTGATGTGTCTCTGAGCACTGCAGTTTGTGTTAGTCTGGCCATCCAATAAGACCCTACAAATCAGGCAGGCTCAATATGATCATTAAATCAGGAGGTGTTTTTGAAAATGTGTCCTGAAGTATCGTAAGATTCTTTGCCTTTGTCTAAGCTCGGGAAATAATGAGCGCTCACTTCATCTATAATACAAACAGGCTAATTACCATTCATCAAGAGCTATCCTGTATGCACTGCAGCAGGCAGCCGTCTAGATGAAAACATTTAAAGAAAACATGCTGGTGGGAGGGGAACATCTTCGATGCACGGAGAGCTGCAATTTATTCCATACAATGACGTCACCTTGGTTGAGAATCGCCTCTTTTTTGGGGGGCATTTGGAAAAGTTATTTTCAGAGGAGAAATTGACGGGGTACTGTGTCCAGCCTCTCTTGTTCTTCCCTGGGGCCGTATTAAGTGGACCAGATACTATATCTAGCTATGAATCTCCCACCTTGAGGCAGGCAGACCATTGCAAGTCCTTTATCACATGATTTAACGTCATATACCATAACATGACATTACAGCACATCAAATAACATTACGTACTGCCACCTAATATAATATCACATGAAATAATTAACCTAACATCACGTCACACAACAAAAATAACATAAGAAAACAGCATATACCATCACATAATATGCCATCACCACATAAACATATCATTACATCAAACACAGTCAAATGCCCAGTGCTTAATTTGCACCGATGTTTGCAGGTACTCAGCACCAGCAGTTTTCCTGAACACCAGCACATATTTGTCGACCGGTGCTCTGTGCCTTTTTTTATTTTTAGCAGAATTCTTCAGTGGTGATGTTTCTTTCTACTAGCGGCCCTAAGCTAGGACCCACCCTGCCTTGTGACTTTTACGCGTTTGACCAAGTTCTTTCCATAAATGTTTCTTCTATGTTGTCAATGTCATGTTCAACGGATTACTCATCATAAAATGTTTAATAACATGTTTGCCTATATTGTTTTTCTTTTGCATTTTACTCCATACATGACTAAGATTGCCACCTTTCCCAGAGAAATATCCCAGCCAAAGATTCATGTTTTAAGACATGATACTCAAATAGAACTTTATATAAAATCATTTGTCACATGGTCTATCTGTTTTTGATTAGTTTAATTTTCGGCTAGGGATCATTAAGAAAACTCTGGAGCGCATTTTGAAGTGCTTTCTTCCTCTATTTACTATTTAATGTATGTACAGGTAAGGGCAAAAAATACTGCCTTTATGTAATATTCTTAATTTTTTTCACAAGTCAGGACATTACAATATTGGTCATGCCGGTAAAAAAATGGCGAGGTGGCAACCCTGTTTAACGTTTCATGGATTAATTTCAGAAATACAGACCCACACCCTACCACCTGACTTTGCTCAGCACAAATACACATGACTGACCGCATCCTCTTCTATGCTTATCTTTATCTTATTTTTAGGCCGAGTGCGATCAGAAGCTCTCCATGTCCTTTCTGGACTGGACCTCCTGCAGGACTTTGTCTCTCACCGTCATCAAACACAAGATGCAGCCATGGTTTGCATTCAAGCCTGCACTGCTTGGCTTCCCTGCTTCTTCACAATGGTTCCTTCTTCTATAATGTCCCCCCTTGCCAAGACTGGACAGGCATACAAGAGTGCATGTGCTCATACCAAAGCACCTGATTCCATTAATGTACCTGCATGTAAACCATGCCGCTGTTTCTGTCTGCAATCTGCACTAGCCTTGAAATGATGCCAGATCGCTCACTGGTTAGTCTAAACAAGTCTCGCTCTCTCTCTCTCTGTCTCTGATTGCCATTTGGGAGGAGTTGCAGAACCGATTCTGACCCATTAATATTAGAGAGACAGGATTTTTTTTCCAGGTTTTGTCTAGACAGAGCATGTGCTGTCTCTGTGACATGTTTTTTACATTTAGTGAGGTCTGCCCATAACTTACCATTTGTTAGCTTCAGTGTCACTCTCATTTCCTTCATCCCTGTTTGTCAAGGCATGTGGGTGTCCTGCCCTCTTCTTGTGTTTGGCTCTCCAATGGAGCATGGACCAAGTACTTGTCCCCATCTACTGCTCCCGTTTTCAGAGCTAATTTTGGATTTATGTTCAAGCTCTTCATAAGGGTGCTTGTGTTTTCAGTCCGTCTCCCACACACCCGTCCTTACAGCTTCTATTCCTTCCTAGCCATCCTGCTTCTGTGTTGCTTCTTTTCCCTCTGATCCAGCTACCTTCTACTCTATTTCAATGCACTCAGCACCACTACACTCTGATTACAGATTATGGAATTTGATAGAGCGCACGGCTACCCCCCACCGGGGGTGTCCCGGCGCTAAGGACAGAGACATCAGTAATTAGGCAACTAGCAGCGTGAGAACAGGTATGTTTTAACTTAGATCTGAAGAGGCATTCTGATTCGGTAAGTCTGAGGTCCAGCGGCAGGGAGTTCCACAGCTTGGCGGTGACTACCGCAAAAGCTCTACTACCTCTTTTTGAACGAAGAAAACGGGGAGGAAGTATGAGACGGAGGTGGTTGGATCTTAAAGAGCGGGAAGAGTGGACCTGCTTCAGTCTGTCTCTGAGATAGCGCGGCCCATGACCATTGAGCGCTCTAAAAGCTAAGACCAGGGCTTTAAACTGTATGCGATAGGAGATTTGAAGCCAATGTAAATTCTTCAGGTAAGTGGAGATGGAATGCCGATAGGGGACATGACAAATCAGTCTTGCCGCCGCATTTTGGATGACTTGCAGTCGATGGCAAAGGTATGCAGGTGCCCCTACATACAGACTATTGGCATAATCCAAATGTGAGGTGATGAGGGCGTGCACCACCGTCCTCATTGAATCATTTGAAAGATAAGGGGATTTTTTAAAAGTCATTTTTAGTTTGCCAAAACAAGCAGATGTGACCTTTTGAATTTGAGTTTTGAATGACAGTTCATTGTCAAAGTGGAACCCAAGGTTCCGGGCAGAGTGGGTGGGGATAGGTGGTGGGTTAAGCTCAGTCAGCCACCATATAGACGTCAGCAGGGGTGTTTTTGAATTGAAAAACAGCACCTCAGTCTTATCCGTATTCAGTTTTAATGTGTTACATGTCATCCAATCCACAATTTTAATAAGGCAAGATTTAAAATTATCGAGCCCCTTGTCAGAGTGGTCTCTAAATGAGAGGATAAGCTGAGTATCATCAGCATGAGAGACCACTCTGACACCACAGCTCTCCACAACCTTTGCCAATGGTGACTTGTAGACATTAAAAAACAGAGGGCTGAGTGCGAACCCTGTGGGACACCACACTCGAGGGGCATCTTATTTTTTGACAGAAAGGGACGGCACCATACCTGTTGTGTTCTGCCTGTTAGATAGGATTTTATCCACGTCAGTGGAGTGCCCTGAATACCTAAATCATGTAGTCTATTCAGTAATATAGAGTGGGTCACGGTGTCAAAAGCCGCGGACAAATCGAGGAGGACCAACATGGCCGCCTCGTCTCTGTCCACGCTTTCTCTTATTGTCTCTGATACTTCCAGGAGGGCCGTCTCAGTACTATACCCGGATCTAAATCCGGATTGAGAGTCATGCAAAAGGGAGTTAGATTCCAGGTAGTTGGCCAGCTGCTCCTGTACCACCTTTTCCAAGATCTTGGCATGCTTGGGTAGGAGGGAAATGGGGCGGTAATTGCTGAATACGGATGGGTCAGCATCCACTTTCTTCAGTATGGGAACAAGCATTGCCTGTTTCCAATCTGAAGGGAATATACCAGAGGAAAGAGAAGTATTCCAAATGGAGACTAAGGGGGAGGTGATAAGTGGGCATAGCTGCGTGAAGATACGGGCTGGGACGGGATCGAGAGGGGAGACAGATTTGCATTTTTTCATTCTGTGTAAGACTGAGTCTTTGGCAATAGGGTCAAATGCAACAAGTAAAGTGGTACTGGTCACAGAAGGGGAGAGAATAGGCACAGCCTCATTATGCCCTTTGGGAGGTAAAAAAGAAGTGAAAATATCCACAATTTTTTGATGAAAAAAGTGAGATGGATCATCACACAATTCTTGACTCGGAGAAGAGGGGCGGGAGAGTGCCGAAGGTTTAGTGAAATCTTTCACAATTTGAAAGAGGGTTTTGGCCGAGTTGTCAGCCGAGTTGATTTTATTAGCAAAATACTCTTTCATAGTGGTTTGTTTTAACTTATGGAATCTCTTCAGCGCTGCTTTATACAGATTTTTTTCAATTGGATCATATGTCCGTCGCCATTGTCGTTCAAGGCCTTTACATTTACATTTCTCCACTTGAAGTTCCGATGAGAACCAGGGAGCGGAAGGTTTCAATCTGGCCGATTTGAGGGGGAGAAGAGGGGCGATCCCATTTATCATTGTGACCAGAGTGTAATTAAAAGTATCCACATCTGCATCTATATTGTTGGTTGAGAGCCACTCCACGTTAGATAATGCTGGTTCAAGGGCCTCAAGAGTGGCTTTGTGCCATTTTCTACCTAGATCAGGTTTAACATTGTGCTTAGTTACTGGGGAGGAAATGGAGAAAGTGAACGGGATGAGAAAGTGGTCGGACCAAGCCAGCGGACTAGGGGTTGAAGTGCGAAGTGCAGGAAGGTTAGAGAAAATCAGGTCTAAGGTATGGCCAGCAGAGTGGGTGGAACTCTGCACTCTCAGGTCTAAGTTTATGCCTGCTAGGGATTCTACAAGGGGCCTCGCTTTTGCACAGGTGACATCATCCACATGTAGGTTGAAATCAACTAGGATGGTAAAGTGTGGGTGTTTGAGGGAGAGGTCCGCTAGAGTGGCCAGTAACTCAGTAAGATGGGAAGGCTGAGTGCCAGGCAGGTTGTAGATAAGAACGCCCGCCAAGATCAACTGGGCAGAGTCCGTGATTCTGAAGTACATTGCTTCTATAGGACCAGAGTTGGGTAGTTTCTGGTTCAAGGGCCTCAAGAGTGACTTTGTGCCATTTTCTACCTATTCAGGTTTAACATTGTGCTTAGTTACTGGGGAGGAAATGGAGAAAGTGAACGGGATGAGAAAGTGGTCGGACCAAGCCAGCGGACTAGGGGTTGCCATTGCACTCTAATCTGCACCACTCTACCCTACACCACTGCACTCTGCACCACTCTGCTCTTGGCTGCACCACTCTACTCTCTGCAACTGTACTCTGAGTCACTGCACTCTGTGCTACTGCACTCTACTCTGCACCACTCTATTCCACTGCACTCTATGTCACTGCACTTTATGCCACTGCCTTCTACAGTCCTTTACTCTGAACCACTTGCCTCCACCGCTCTCTAACCACTAAAGTCTACACACTGCACTCTATGCCATTCTGCTCTCCTCTGCACCACTCTTCTCTATGCCACTTCACTCTATGCATTGCCCTCTATGCCACTCTAATCTGCACCACTCAAGGCCACTACACTTTAAGCCACTCTACCCTACTCTGCACCATTCTACTCTATGACACTGCACTCTATGCCACTGCACTTTAAGCCACACCACTCTGCTCGAGGCCACCTCACTCGACACCACTCTACTCTTTTCCACTCTACTCTGCATCACTCTACTCTACAACACTGCACTCTACGCAATTGCACTCTGTGCCAATGCACTCTATGCCACTCTATTCAACTCTAGCGCACTGCACACTATGCCACTGCACTCTGGCCCTCACCACTCTATTCGATGCCACTGCAATCTATGTCACTGTACTCTATGCCATTGCACTCTACTCTGCACCACCCTACACCACTGCACTCTATGCCACTGCTCTTTACTCTGCCCTACTCTATGCCACTTAATTCTTCGCCACCCTACTCTACACCACTGCACTATATGCCACTCAACTCTGCACCAATCTATGCTTCACCACTGCATTCCACACCCCTTCTCTCTACTTTGCACTACTCTATGACACTGCACTTTACACCACTCTAATCTACTCTGCACCCTATGCCACTGCACTCTAGTCTGAACCAGTGCACTCTATACACCTGCACTTTCCACCACTTTACTCTACCACCCCTGCACTCTGTATTACTGCACTCTACGTCACTCTACTCAACTGTAGTACACTCTGCTCTATGCCACTCCACTGCACTACTCTACACAACTACACTCTACTCTGCATCACTCTACTCTATGCCACTGCACTCTACACCTGTCCACTCTACTCTACGCCACTTCACTCTACTCTTTGCCACTACACGCCACTCCATGCTACTCTATGAAACTCCACTCCATCACACTCTACTCTATGCCACTCCACCCCAAACAGTGACACTCTACACCACTCTACCCCTCTTCTCTCCACACAATGCCACCCTACTCTACGCCACTCAACTCTACGCCACTCTACTTTATCACACTTCACTCTACCCCACTTCACTTTACGCCACTCAATGCCACTCAACTGTAGGCCATTCTAATCTACACCACTCCAAGCCACTCTACCCCACTCTGCCACACAAAATGCCACTCTACTTTATGCAACTCTACTCCACTCTACAACACTCCACACCACTCTACGCCATGCCACTCCACTCTATGCCACTCTAGTCTACCCCACTCTACTCTATTCCACTCTACTCTACCCAGCTCTAGGGCACTGCACTCTATGCCACTGTTCTCTAGTCCTCACCACTCTACTCTGTGCCACTGCACACTATGTAACTGCACTCTACAACATTGTGCTCTATTCTGCACCACTCTACACCACTCCACTCTACGCCACTGCTCTTTACTCTGCACCACTTTATGCCACTTAACTCTTTGCCACTTTTCTCTGCAACACTGTACTCTATGCCACTCAACTCTGCACCAATCTACTCGTCACCACTGCATTCCACACCCTTTATCTCTACTTTGCACTACTCTATGACACTGCACTTTACACCACGTTACTCTACTCTGCACCCTATGCCACTGCACTCTACTCTGCACCAGTGCACTCTACACACCTGCACTTTCTGCCACTCTACTCTACACCCTTTCACTCTGTGCCACTGCACTCTACGTCACTCTACTCTCCTCTAGTACACTGTGCTCTATGGCACTCCACTACACTTCTCTACACAACTGCACTCAACTCTGCACCACTCTACTCTGCACTACTGCACTTTATGCCACTGCACTCTACACCAGTCCACTCTACTCTACGCCACTCCACTCTACCCTATGCCACTACACGCCACTCTATGCTGCTCGCTGAAACTCCACTCTATCACACTCTACTCTACACCACTTCACTCAACTCCAAACAGTGACACTCTACACCACTCTACCCCTCTTCTCTCCACACAATGCCACCCTACTCTACTTCACTCAACTCTATGCCACTCTACTTTTTTCCCACTTCACTCTATCCCACTTCACTTTACGCCACTCTAGGCTATTTTAATCCACCCCACTCCACTCTACCCCACTCTGCTCCACATAATGCCACTCTACTCTATGCAACTCTACTCTACACTACACCACTCCTCACCACTCCACGCCATGCCACTCCACTCTATGCCACTCTAGTCTACCCCACTCCAGTCTATTCCACTCTACTCTACTCAGCTCTAGGGCACTGCACTCTATGCCACTGCACTCTCGTACTCACCACTCTACTCTGTGCCACTGCACTCTATGTCACTGCACTCTACGCCATTGCACTCCACTCTGCACCACTCTACACCACTGCATTCTTTGCCACTGCTCTTAACTCTGCAACACTCTATGCCACTTAACTCTTCACCACTCTTCTCTACACCACTGCACTCTATGCCACTCAACTCTGCACCAATCGACTCTTCACCACTGCATTCCACACCATTTCTCTCTACTTTGCACTACTCTATGAACTGCACGTTACACTACTCTACTCTGCACCCTATGCCACTGCACTCTACTCTGCACCAGTGCGCCTACACACCTGCACTTTCCGCCACTCTACTCTACACCCCTGCACTCTATGCAACTGCACTCTACGTCACTCTCCTCACCTCTAGTACACTCTGCTGTATGCCACTCCACTTCACTACTCTATAAAACTGCACTCTACTCTGCGCCACTCTACTCTGCGCTACTGCACTTAATGCCACTGCACTCTACACTAGTCCACGCTACTCTACGCCACTCCACTCTACACCACTAAACGCCACTCCATGCTACTCCATGAAACTCCACTCTATCACACTCTACTCTACGCCACTCCAAAAAGTGACACTCTACACTACTCTACCCCTCTTCTCTCCACACAATGCCACTCTACTCTATGTCACTAACTCTACGCCACTCTACTTTATCCCACTTCACTCTACCCCATGTCACTTTACACCATTCTACTGTAGGCCATTCTAATCTACACCACTCCAAGTCAATCTACTCCACTCAACTCTACCCCACTCTGCTCCACACAATGCCACTCTACTCCATGCAACTTTACTCTACTCCACACCACTCCACACCACTCTACGCCATGCCACTCCACTCTTTGCCACGCTAGTCTATCCCACCCCACTCTATTTCATTCCACTCTATTCAGCTCTACTCCGCTCTAGGTCTCTCTATATAATGCCAGTCCTTTCCACTCTATGCTAATGCACACTACTCAACCCTACTCTACTCTGCACCACTCTAATCTATTTTATGCCAATGTCATCTGCATTTTATACCACTGCTCTCTACTACACTGCACCACTACACTGCACCACTGCACTCTATGCCACTGTGCTCTTCTATGCACCACTCTACTCTATGCACTGCACTCTACACCACTGCAGTCTTCCTGCACCACAGAACTCTATGCCACTCTACTCTGCACCACTCTACTCTATGTCACTGCACTATTCTATGCCACTGCGCCCTACTCTGCACCACTCTACGCCACTGCACTTTATGGCACTGTACTGTACACAGTCCACGTTACTCTAAGCCCCTCCGCTCTACTCTATGCCACAGCACACCACTCCACGCCACTCTATGCTGCTCCACTGTATGCTACTCTATTCTATGCCACTCTACCCAGTGCCACTCTTCACCACTCTATCCCACTCCACTGCACTCAATGACACTCTACTCTATGCCACTCTGCTCTACGCCACTCTACTCTACTCCACTCCGCGTTACACCACTCCATGCTACTCTATTTCATGCTTCTCTAAGCTGCGCCACTCCACGCCACCACACTCAACGCCACTCTCTTCTACCTCAATTCACTCTAGCCACTCTACTCTACTCGACTCTATACTAATCTACTCTCTCTACTCTATGCCACTCTACTCCACGCCAGTCCTTTCCACTCTGCTGTGCCCCACTCCCCTCTTCTCTAAGCCACTCCACTCTACACCACTCTATGTCACTCAACTGTACACCACTCTACTCTCTGTTACTCTACACCACTACACTCTATCATTCTATGCCTCACCAAGCCACTCTACTCTACACCACTCCGACTTTGGCACTCCACACCACTCTATGTCACACCACTCCACTGCTGCTGTACAACATTGCCAGGAGGCACATAGGAATGAATGGGAAGTTATTCTCAATTTGCGATTCGCAATTTGAGAATCGCAAATTGAGAATAATATCAAGGGTGCAGGGGTGTCCAAAGGACACCCTGTGTCACCCCTGAAATTAGCATGGGTGCACATGTGGCGCACATACATGCCCTAAGGGCATGTATGTGCTTCACATTGCACTTTGAAAAATGCAGAAAAGTGCATTTTTCAAGGAATTCGCAAATTACCACCAACTTGAAGTTGGTGGAAATTTGTGATTCCTTAAGGCCAATTTGCATTTATTTAATGCTTCTTACATTGCATTTAAGGAATCGCAAAATTTGCGATTACATAAATGCAATCGCAAAATAAGGAATCGCGAATTTTGCGATTCCTTATTTTGCCTTAATACATACCATTTGGCAAAATTGCATTCGCAAACCTTGCGAATGCAATTTTGCTTGATACATATGGCCCAAAATGTTTACAAATATTCTGCGAAAAACAATGAAGTAGCTCTGTAGGGGCCTCTTTGATCACTGCCTGACCCGATCAATGCGCAGCACAACAGTCACAAAATGGAAGCTACCCCTCACCTTGTGAATGGATGTGCCCTCTTGTCAGGTGTTAGAATTCAATCAATAGTTACCAAGCGCAAGTGGAGTCAGAAGCCTTTAATACATTGGATTTTGTGTTTATGATTAGAAAGAGAAGAAATCCCCTTTTCACGCACGCTCCTCTTTCCGAATCCGAGCTTCACGTGCCACCGCAGTCACGTGCCACCGCAGCGAGTCACAAAGTAACTCCCACTTCTAGTGTGCTTTCAGCACGGTCGTTGAAGACTTACGACTGAACAAATGGCAGGCTTTCGATCAGAAATCTTCTCCCTACGATGGAGCCATACTCTAGCGCTGTGAAGCCCGCAGAGATCGGTCTATTTACCCTCATATTTGGACTATGTACGTGTGCGCGCGCACTCAGCCCCACCCGAGCCTGGCCCGCGCTGCTTCTTCAACGGCTGCGCACCGACCTGTCTGATGCAATCTCGGCGCCTCGGAGAGAGGCCACACCCTGCTCAGCGAGGGTTGTGAGCCCCACGTGTCCTCCTGCGCGCGCTCGGGCTGTGCTTGTAAGGGAAAGGGGTGACGTGACGGTGAAACCCCCTTACTTACCAACTAGTTATGCCAGTGCCCTACCACTGAAAGGCCACCGTAGGGCCTGCCCTCCCGCTTTAAAACAACTAGTGTAGGCAGGTATGGAGACCGTGACTGTGCCTATGCGAATCACTTACCTATTTCCTGAGCCCGGCTACAAAACAAGAGAGGTAACAACTTCACGCGGTGTCTCGCTGCCTTCTGTTGGTGGAACCAAAAGCCCCTGGGCCAATGCACCTCACGCCTGCTCAGGCACTGCGTCTCCGGGGACTCCTGTTAATGCGCCTCAAGCCTGCTCTGGCACTGCGTCCCCAGGGACTCCTGTTAATGCACCTCACGCCTGCTCTGGCACTGCGTCCACAGGGACTCCTGTTATTGCACCTCACGCCTGCTCTGGCACTGCGTCCACAGGGACTCCTGTTAATGCACGCCACGCCTGCTCTGGCACTGCGTCCACAGGCACTCCTGTCAATACACCTCATGCCTGCTCTGGCACTGCATCCCCAGGGACTCCTGTTAATGCACCTCACGCCTGCTCTGGCACTGCGTCCCCAGGGACTCCTGTTATTGCACCTCACGCCTGCTCTGGCACTGCGTCCACAGGGACTCCTGTCAATGCACCTCACTCCTGCTCTGGCACTGCATACCCTGGGACTCCTGTCAATGCACCTCACGCCTGCTCTGGCACTGCGTCCACAGGGACTCCTGTCAATGCACCTCACGCCTGCTCTGGCACTGCGTCCCCAGGGACTCCTGTTATTGCACCTCAAGCCTGCTCTGCCACTGCGTCCCCAGGGACTCCTGTTAATGCACCTCACGCCTGCTCTGGCACTGCGTCCCCAGGGACTCCTGTTAATGCACCTCAAGCCTGCTCTGTCACTGCGTCCCCAAGGACTCCTGTTAATGCACCTCAAGCCTGCTCTGGCACTGCGTCCACAGGGACTCCTGTCAATGCACCTCACTCCTGCTCTGGCACTGCGTACCCAGTGACTCCTGTCAATGCACCTCAAGCCTGCTCTGTCACTGCGTCCCCAGGGACTCCTGTTAATGCACCTCAAGCCTGCTCTGGCACTGCGTCCCCAGGGACTCCTGATAATGCACCTCACGCCTGCTCTGGCATGGCATCCCAGGGACTCCTATCAATGCACCTCAAGCCTGCTCTGGCATGGCATCCCAGGGACTTCTATTAATGCACCTCAAGCCTGCTCTGGCACTGCGTCCCCAGGGACTCCTGATAATGCACCTCACGCCTGCTCTGGCACTGCGTCCCCAGGGACTCCTGTCAATGCACCTCAAGCCTGCTCTGTCACTGCGTCCCCAGGGACTCCTGTTAATGCACCTCAAGCCTGCTCAGGCAATGCGTCCCCAGGGACTCCTGTTAATGCACCTCACGCCTGCTCTGGCATGGCATCCCAGGGACTCCTATCAATGCACCTCAAGCCTGCTCTGGCATGGCATCCCAGGGACTTCTATTAATGCACCTCAAGCCTGCTCTGGCACTGCGTCCCCAGGGACTCCTGATAATGCACCTCACGCCTGCTCTGGCACTGCGTCCCCAGGGACTCCTGTCAATGCACCTCAAGCCTGCTCTGTCACTGCGTCCCCAGGGACTCCTGTTAATGCACCTCACGCCTGCTCTGTTACTGCAGCCCCAGGGACTCCTGTTAATGCACCTCACGCCTGCTCTGGCACTGCGTCCCCAGGGACTCCTGTCAATGCACCTCAAGCCTGCTCTGTCACTGCGTCCCCAGGGACTCCTGTTAATGCACCTCAAGCCTGCTCTGTCACTGGGTCCTCAGGGACTCCTGCCATTGCACCTCATGCCTGCTCTGGCATGGCATCCCAGAGACTTCTATCAATGCACCTCATGCCTGCTCTGGCACTGCGGCCCCAGGGACTCCTGGAAATGCACCTCAGTTCTGCTATAGCGCTGCATCCTCAGGAAGCCCTTCTAAAGCACCCCGATCCTGCTCTGGTGCTGCTCCCCAGGAAGTCCTGCCAGTGCGCCTCAGTCACTGTGTGGGTCTGCACCCTCAGCGCTTTAGAGCCCGGCTCCTCTCACAGTACTATATTAACTCGACCTTCTGTTCCCCCCTAAGGCTCTCTTTGGCATCTTCTACCTGTCCTATTCTGTGCTTCACATACCTCTGCTCTGCAGTGTGCCAATCTCAACCCGGATCTACTGCTCTCCACATACGCTCTGCCACTGTACCTTAACCCCACGAACTGTCAGCCTTTCCCGATCTAGTCTGTAGACTTGTACGGCTCTGGCGGTGAGTCTAGCTCCATACTGGCAGCTGGATTCTACCCCAGATCGGATTGAGTGGGGGCTAAGTGGGCTGTCCATCACAACTTTTTCAGTCAACCCTGGTCGTTGTCGGGGCCCCCTCTCGCTTCAACTGGCGGGGGTTTCTCATACCTCCGCCAAAGCACCTCGTGCATGCCTTACGTCTGGCAGTCTGTTGTTGGAGTCCACGGTGCCCTGCTGGTGTTGCACATGCCCCTCCCTTAGCAACCTCTGCCAATGAGACCCTAGCCTGATCTGCGCACACATCTAATGTCCTATCAGTGGGGTGTATGACACCTTTTCCACACATCTACTGTCCTATCAGTGAGTGGGCTGTATGACACGTCTTCCAATGAGACCCTAGCCTGATCTGCGCACACATCTACTGTCCTATCACTGGGCTGTATGACACCTCTTCCAATGAGACCCTAGCCTGATCTGCGCACACATCCACTGTCCTATCAGTGGGCTGTATGACACCTTTTCCACATATCTACTGTCCTATCACTGGGCTGTATGACACCTCTTCCAATGAGACCCTAGCCTGACTTGCCAAACATACCTGCTGTCCTCTCAGTGGTCCTTGACACACCTCTCTCTGCCAGTGAGACCCAAGGCTGACCTGACCACATAACTGCAGTTATTAGGGGGCCTTATCACACTTCTGCCAATTAAAACGTAGCCTCACCTGCCCGCACACCTGCAAGTATCAGTGGCATTGACACCCGTCGACCAATGAACCTCGCCTGTCTTTGTCGTAATATCATATCCCGGGGTGCTTAGCGCAGCTCGGCGAATGTACCCCTAGTCTGACTCTGCAGCACACCTTCTACCATCCTCTCCTAGGGCCACAGTGCTCTAGATGCATGTATGTCAAACACGTCACAACAGAGGTGCACCAGGGCCCGGTGATAGCAGGGCTAATGCAAGTCACATAACAGTGTCATTAACAGGTTTGTGCGACTAGGCCAGTGCTATGATAGTACGTGTGACAAAGGACACTGTGGTGACGCTCTAGGTCAGCGCACTAGTGTTCCGCGAGGCGGAACAGGAAACACGTCACGCGAGGACGGAAGGCGGCCGTTTGTATTCATTGGCGCCGACCGCTCCTCGCAGAGCAGTAGTGTGTACCCGGCGCTCCGTCCAGAATAAAGATTTACATAAAAGTAAACGAGCGTCGATCATCTTTGATAGATTCCATAATGGCGACGAGGCATAGGATTTGAAGCAGAACCCCGGAGGCAAGCAAAAAGGGCAATTGGGGGTCAGAAGACGCTGATCCCACCGGCGGACTCGCATTCCACGTGCTGAACAGCAGGACGGAGCGTGGCAGAGGTCTGCACACACCCCTATCTAAGCAGGCAGGACTGCACAGCTGAGGAGGTAGGCCTGCAGACACACGGGGCACCAGGCGCCACGGAGATTCGAAAGGCGAGCGAGCGTAACGACTGGGCCCGCGCCAACAGAGGCGAACCAAGGGACAGTGGGGAGCACCACCCCAAGGATAGCAAGACCAGCCGAGCAAGCTGGCGGAACAGAGTGAGGGCAGGGGAGAGTCTTCGAACACTCGCCCTGAAGAATCCATAGGAGTGCAGACAGCAGGAGGGGCTGGGACGCAACCAGTACTCACCCCTTCCAACGCACAACTAAGGGAAGACAGCGAGAGTGACCCGGAAGAAGGGGACCCCACCAGGCACAACGCTCCGGGCAGCCCCCAAGGGAAGTCAGTATCTGTTCAACCCTCCAGAAACAGGGAAGGCAGAATGGCGGTACACTCGTCATCCCTCACGCAACTGGTGCCATTCCTAACCAATCCAGGGGAACCAGAGCGGCAATGGGAGGACTGGAAGAGGTACTTCCTCAACTACCTCGACGCTTTGGAAGAAGAAGCAGGCGCTCCATACTCAAGTAAACGCAGAAAGAAGATCTTGCTACACAACCTGGGCCCGGAGGGGATAAGAATCTATGACACCATTGCGAAGGCAGAAAGAGACGCAGCTGACGACGATGTTTTCAGCCACACCATTGCCGACTTGGACGCACACTTCCGGCCCGTGGTTTGTGTCGCGATTGACCGCTACAATTTCTTCCAAAGGAAACAGAAGAGTAGCGAAACAGTAGATGAATATGTTGTTGCCCTACAGAAGCTCGCCATCTCATGCAAATTCGGCGCTCTACACGACGAGCTCATCCGAGACCAAATTATCATGCATACGTCGAGCTCCCATGTCCAGGACAAACTGTGGGTGAACGGAGATGCCCCACTCAAAGAAATTTGGGCCATGGTCAAGAAGGCCGAACTATCAAAACGCTGTGCCCAAGCAGCCAAAAAAGACTCAGGTGGTACGCAGTCGGTGTGCCAGATATCGACGCAACAGAAAGGAGAACGCCAGAGGCCAAAGGAGCCACAGAAGAAACCGGAGGGCAGGAAGCAGAAGTCCACATATTCCACCGACCAGAGAGGTGCTAAGGGAGGACGCCCGAGCTGCTACAGATGTGGGAGTGTCAACCATCTAGGGAACGATAAAGCGTGCCCGGCGTTCCGAGCTAAGTGCTCGTTTTGCGGCATATTTGGCCATTACGAGAAGGTATGCCGCCGGAAACCGAAAGGGGCCACAGTGAAATTCGTTGACCGAGAACAGCAAGACGACACCAATGACTCAGAGGAAACTGATGACCAGGAGGAAATACTGTATATCGATGTCCAAGTGTTGGAGATGGATGACGCAGGCAACGACAAGCCCCGGTTGGACATGCACATCGGAGGTATACCGTTAGAAATGATAGCGGACAGCGGGGCCCCCATCTCGATCATACAAAGGAAGGTATGGGAAGACAAATTTGCATCCACACACGGTGAGAAACTGCGTCCCATGGACTTGCGTCCAGTCACGTACACTGGGCAGAGGATCCCAATGTTGGGGTTTTGTCCCCTGTCATTCGAGTTCAGAGACCGCCAAGCGATATGCAAACTGTACATAGCTGAGAAAGGCCCCTCAGTCCTGAGCTGGAGAGACCAGGGAGCCTTAGGGATCCAGTTGAATCCAGGTGGTATCGAGAAAATCCTACTCATGGACATGGAGAAAAGGGACGATGTGGAGTCATGGAGAAGAGCGTACCCAAGAGTGTTCAATGGCCAAATAGGGGAGTTGGCGAAATACAAACACTTAATCAGACTAAAGGAAGGAGCAACGCCAGTGGTGCACAAAGTAAGGAACATCCCGTTCAGAAGTAGAGAAGCGGTACAGCAAGAGTTGGACAGGCTCGAGAAGGAAGGGGTGATCAGGGCCATAGAAAGTGCAGAGTGGCTCTCCCCCTTGGTGGTAGCTCAAAAACCCAACGGCAAGGTCAGATTATGCGTGGACCTGAGAGAGTTGAACAAAAGCATACTCGTTGACAAGTTCCCCCTGCCACGCATAAACGAGATGTTGTCCAAGACCAAAAACATCAAGTGGTTTTCGACAGTGGACCTGTCGTCGGCATACCATCAGGTCAAGCTACACCCTTCCTGTACACACCTCACCTCGTTCATCACGCCATTTGGCTGTTACGAATTCCTAAGGATGCCATTCGGCTTAGCGTCAGCAGCCGCAGTCTTTCAAAAGATGATGCACAAATTGTTGAGGGGAGTGGTCGACGTCCAATTCTTTCAGGATGACATCCTGGTAATGGGGAAGTCCATGCACGACCACAATGAGAAGCTCCACAAAGTGTTCAAGATCCTACAGGACAACGGTCTGACTGCGGAATGGTCTAAATGCAGATTGGGAGTGAAATCAGTCACCTATTTGGGCCACGAAATAAGTGAAGAAGGAATCAGACCCAAAGCCGCCAACATGAAAGCCATTCAAGACGCACCCACCCCGAGCAAAAAGGAGGACGTTCGGTCATTCCTAGGAATGGCCGAATACTACAGCAAGTTTGTACCACAATTTGCCTCCAAAACGCACCACCTACGACAGCTGCTCAAAGAGAGGAACGGATTCCAGTGGGGTCAAGCGGAACAAGAAGAATTCGACAAGTTAAAGAAAGAAATGAGTGACGCCATCCCGCTCAAAGGATTCGATCCCCAGGCAGAGACAATCCTCACGACAGACGCAAGTGACCGAGGACTGGGAGCAGTCCTAATGCAACGCTCTGAAAAGGGTGACTTGCACACCGTCAGCTTCGCATCCAGGTCTCTAGCCCCCCAACGAGGAGAAGTTCAACGTGGTGGAAAAGGAGATGCTGGCAGTAGTATGGGCTATGGAGAGATTCCGTCAGTACCTGTGGGGAGCGCGATTCTTGGTAAAAACGGATCACAAACCCTTAGTCCGTGTGTTGACATCAAGCGGCCATGCGCATGCCACTCCTAGGATTGCAAAGATGACCCTGCGCCTGTTAGACTTCCTCTACGACGTGGAACACATTCCTGGGCCTCAAAACAAAGTGGCGGACTTCCTCAGCAGGGCAGCTGCCATGGAAGCGAGGAGTGACCATGAAGATCATGAATGGGCAGGCTATGTGGTCGCCACGATCCAGGAAGTAGAGAAGGCAATAAGTATGCAAGAGTGGGAGGAGGCATACAAAGAAGATGATGATCTGGAAGCCATCAAGGGGTATGTAGTCCACGGGTGGCCGGAAAAGAGGCACCTAAGAGAAGAACTCCGAAGATACTGGGAGGTCAGGGAGGAACTATCACTGGCTGAAGACTCCATCTTCCTGTTGAGAGGAGACAAGGTGATACCACCCAAGGGAGTACTGGAACACCTGATGGGATTACTGCATGAAGGACACCAGGGCATCACAAAAACCAAAGCCCTTGCCAGACAGGCCTACTGGTGGCCGGCTATCGATACGCAGGTAGAAAGGCACGTGAGACAGTGCGAATCTTGCGCCAAGGCAGACAAATCTCAACACCTAATCAGACCGCCCCTGGGGAAATTCCCCATACCGGATGGCCCGTGGGAAGTGCTATCAGTGGACATTTTAGGACCGGTCCTAAACAAAACAGGGACCCAGAAATATGTGGTAGCGCTGGTGGACAAATTCTCCAAATGGCCAGAAATCGAAGTTAGAGAAACCATGGACACGGAAGCGGTGATAAACTTCTTACAGTCCACATTCCTAAGAGAGGGCATTCCCAAGATCATCGTTAGCGATAACGGTCCCCAGTTCACCTCGACAAGATGGGCAACCTTCACCGAAAGGAATGGGATTGAAGTGAAGCACCCACCCATTTACCACCCCGCAGGGAATGGCCAAGTGGAGCGGTTTAACCGCGTGATCATGGGAACCATCCAAGCTGCCATCAACGATGGGTTGGATTGGGAGAAGGAACTGGAGAAGATGGTATGGGCATACAGGATCACCCCTGGCAGCACCGGGTACAGCCCGTTCAAGATCTTGCGGGGAAGAGAAGCGTTCACCAAGGACAATCAGGCATGGAGGAAGTTGGTGGTACAGAGCAGATGGTCTCCGGCAATAGTGAAAAGAAACCTAGAAAGAGCTCAGGAGGTCTATACGACTCACTTCAACAAGAACCACAATGTAAAGAAGGCAGAGCTGGACAAAGGGGACTGGGTTAGAGTAAAACTAGCAGTCCATAAGAAGAAGGGTGAGAGCAAATTCTCGCCGCCGTTACAAGTCTTGGAACCGTATGACCGATCGGCCTTGCTAAGCGACGGAAAGGTATGGTCACAGGACAGGATGGCCAAGTGCAGCAAGATAATCAAAGTGGAATGTGATGTGGAAGATGGTCTAGAGAATGTCGGGAGAGACGGAGAAGAAGAAAGTAACAGAGGAAGGAACGTGGATGTGGAAGAAGGACAGCAGGAAGTAGCCGAGGAGGAAGATGGGGCAGGAGAGCAAGAAGAGTGGAGAAGCGAAAGGAACGGAGCGAAGGACAAGGACTCGAAAGACAAGAGTGGTACGCATATTGGTGAGAGCATGGAACAGGAGTGCAAAGAGGGAATGATGAAAGTGAGAACCAGAAGGGGAAGAGAAGTGAAGACGCCAGAGAGATTCAAGGACTTTAACATGGACTGGAAGTAAGAACTTTTATTGTTGGGTTACGATGTGTAAAGGGGGGAGATGTGTGGTGACGCTCTAGGTCAGCGCACTAGTGTTCCGCGAGGCGGAACAGGAAACACGTCACGCGAGGACGGAAGGCGGCCGTTTGTATTCATTGGCGCCGACCGCTCCTCGCAGAGCAGTAGTGTGTACCCGGCGCTCCGTCCAGAATAAAGATTTACATAAAAGTAAACGAGCGTCGATCATCTTTGATAGATTCCATAGACACATCTATGTGCCTCCTACAGCTCTGTAAAACATCTCTGTACTTGGCGCTGTGCAGTGCACCAGTCCCCTGACCGTCATTACCCCTGTACCTTGGGCTCTGCTTGTGCACCTCTCATGTGACCTTCAGTACTGGCTGCTGTCAGTGCGCCTCTCGACTGTTAGCCAATATCCTTGCACTGCCTGCTCTGACAATGCGCCTGTAGCCCCACAGTCAGTATCCCTGTATTGCACCGGGTGCTCCGTCAGTGCACCTCTAGCTTGATCTGCTTTGCTCTTACCCCGGCTGCCATTTTGTCTGGCCATGGATTCTCTCAGCCACATGTAATGGCGGCAGATATGCCTGGGTTCCCAGGGGTGTTACTTACACTTTCCGTGATACTGACAGGCGGCTCAGGGGAGAATGCGGCTCCAAATTCTGCAGGAACAGGCTTGTCGAGGCCCTTAAGCCTCGCCTGCAGCTAAGGCGGCCTCTCCCTGGGCGGCCCCCCTTTGACAAGCTAATGAATGCCTGTGTCAGCAGCATTTCAAGGAGTTTCATACCACCAGCCACACCTAAGAAACACAAGAAGTGAAAGGCATTCCGAAGGCGCCAGCAGAGTTTTCTCACAGAGCTGCATTGTTCCTATCTCTGGGGCGAGAGGCACCACAAAAAGTCAAATCATAGTGGTCAATATTTTATGTAAAGGTCTTATCACTTTAAACTAGTGTGCATGGAATGGCAGTACTTTGTGGCTCTGTTCCGTCTGAAGAGTGAAGTCCTCCAGAGGTTCCTCGCAGTCAGTCCAGGACCAAAAATGGGAACATCAAATGTAAGAGGGAGAAGGATGCCCGGGACCGCCTGGTGTGACTATCTGTCCACCGCTGACACTTAAACTTGCACCCGGTCTCCAATTTTACACACGCTCAAACAATAATGTGCATGTTTATTTCTAGCCTTTTTGCTGTTTTTCTTTTCTTTAGCACATCTGCTGCAAGGATTTTCTATGCAATCATTGATTTTTATTTCTGAAAGAATATGATCTAATATATCTCTTAGACTCACTCAGCTCCCCATTCCCCTCAACCATGACTTTCAGGTCTAAAAGTGAAATTCTGTCAGTCATAAGGTGCCTCTTCCACGATGTTCCCTTCTAGAATGTGAATTTCCAACATATTCTGGCTCCCACAAGTTTAGACCTCTTTGGTCAGCACTAGTTGCCACCCAAACCAGGCACCTTTGAAGCCAACTGGTGTCTCCAGAATGTTCATAGGGTTGCTGTGATACAGCCCAAGTTCTTGGCACCATTTTACACACCAGGCCTCAGTAGCCTGGGACGTTTGTATTTGTATTTGTAATCTGTAAAGCGCGACATTCATCCAGAGGGTATCACAGCGCTGTGCTAGGACTTCTACTGAGTGGCTGAGTGATTCATGAGTGATTTATGAGGTTAGCCGATATTATTTTCCGGAGAATAAATAAGCCTTAAGTTTTTTTCTGAAGACAAGATAGTTCTCTGTGAGGCAGAGTTCTTGTGGTAGGTCATTCCAATGTTTAGCTGCCAGGTATGAGAACCTACGACCCCCTGTTCTTGTTTTCTTAAAGTGTTTTTTCTAGCTAAGGCAAGGGACCGCTATCTTAGGCACCTCATGGGTACATAGAATTCAACATTCCTGTTGGAGACGTATTCATAACTAGGCACACAACTCAAGATGTGGTCACCAGAGAAAGATGCATCATCTCAAAGGAAGCCTCCAGAACCAGCCACAAGAGTTTAGATGTGGGCATACACGGATGCTGTACCGCAGATGAGACCTCCAGAACTGGGCACGCACAATACTTCTAATGTGGTCACTAGAACTGTTTGGACCAGACACAATTTTTCAGATGGGGACACCATAACTCGACACACATTTCCAGATGAGACCTACAAAACAGGAAACAGTATTTTATAAGAGGGCTTACAAGTGATACGTAAATGGGTGACCCTCACATTGCTTGGAGAGTGAGGTTGAGGTTAGGAGGTGTAAGTACCCTGGCAACTTACTTTTTTAAACGTCTTTCTATTGGTCCATTTACAGCCAATACCATATAACCTCGCTTCCACTATTACCAGTCCTCGGCCACATTCAAACAGCCACTTGTGACCTTTTGTATTGTTAACAAACTGGTTATCTATTTTTTTGCTATGCTAGAACTAACCACCATCTTCCCTTGGCCTCCTTTGCTGTCTTCAGGCTTTTCCATCAACAGGGTTCCTACACTTTCCAACTTGTCTTATTTTCCTCTCCAGCCTACTTCTACATATTTACCTACTGGTCTCCGAGGACCAAAATCCTGAAATATTCCTTAGGAGGAACCATTCCGCATTCTTTGTGAATAAAATATGTGTATAATGAAAGCTACCAGAGGAGGCCAGCGGAAGTCCCACCGCCCTGTTAGTATTTCTGCCTTTGATGTTGCCAATTGGCACCTCTGAGCCTATTTAGATAATGAAGATTGTGACATGTGGCACCTAACTGAGCACTAGTTGGCTGACGATGTGGCAGCCTGCTGTTATTCACCTCAGTACACGTGGAACAATTTCTGTAGCGGGGAGTGCAGGAGACGCCAAGGCGACAGCCTAAAGGACTTAGGCCCAGTTGTAACTTGAACATGACAGTCGGGGTGTAGCTTCGGGGGGTTGTTTTAAGTGCCACACCCCCCCTAATAAGTGTAGATCCTGATGAAATGATGGGTACAGGTGCTTTCAGTCGAGTATGGTGAGGTGTCTGTTGGATTTCAACAGGAATTTGTACATGCACGGAGACAAAAACACACACATACGCCCTCTCCCTCTACTCTGAAATTCCTTAAAAATGTTGGTTCTTTTGCAAAAATAATTCTCTCACTTATTGCCCCTCGCATTCGGCATTCCTCTCCCTTTCCACTGCCCCTTAGGCCCCTCTCATGCACCCTGCTGGTCATATAATCAATTTTAACGTTATATGCTAGTGTGCTTGTCAGGAAATCTGATGCCCCCACTCCCAATCTTACTGACCAAGCTATGCCCCTGGTGACATGACTGCCGTGGTTCAAACTCTGCACCCATAAACACCGGGACCAGAAACACCCAGAGAGCAGGTGAAGGCAATGGAGGGAGTGAGTAGATCCTCACATTGGTACCAGGGTCACTACATACATTATACGTAAGACTCACACGCTATTCAGCAGCCTCACATATTGGAGAGCAGTTTTCTCATTGGGTGAGAATATAAAACACCTTGGAGAATAGTCTCCCTCTTTGGGTAAGAGACAGGTCCCCGGGAGAGTAGTGTTGCTCAGTGGGTGAGAGCCTCACATTTTGTGGCACAAGATCACACATTGTCTACTCTACACCGAGGACAGGCCCGGTAGATGAGAAACAGCCTTCAGACTCGGAAGGCAGTCTTCCTCAATGGTAAGTCGCACGACTTGGAGAGCATTCCCAATCATTGGGCAGGTCTCATGCCTTCAACAGAAACCTCGCTCACTGAGTACATCTTAGGCCCATGAACCACACAACAGAAGGTCGAAAGAATCTGAAGTTCTGTTGCTGCAAGTGCAAAAAAGTTGACTCGCCTCTGCTAACTGAATACCCGTTGCTGGACTCCCAGTGTGGGCCCTAGTTGGGATCAATTCACCTACATTTGAAAAGACTTGCCAAAAGGTTCCATTTACGCATTGGAATCGACTGAGGAACGGTGAACAAGTCCAGGGTGATCGACTTTTTTAATCTCGCCTCATAGCCCTGGAGATTGACTGGCTACAACAAAACATGGCGATTGGCTAACATAGTTCTACACGTCTAAAGCAGGTCGTAGGCCATTCACCCGTCAGTCTCAGCCCTACTCTTACTGGCAGAACTTTGCTATTATTAAGCAGGACCCGCAGTGGCACCAAAGTCCAGGAGTGTAAGGGGCACACATCTTCCTAGATATGGCTGTGTTCTACTAAAGAGAGATTGTCTTTCTTGCCTGTGTTAGAGCGCACTACAAGCTTACTTCACTGCCTACCCTTCAGCCCCTCAGAGGACCCAGCCTCTTCCATGCCCCACTCAAAACCACTTTAAAGCAGATCTATCGCCAATGCTTAGTTTGAATGGGTGGCTGCAAGTGGGGCCCACCAGATCTCATTTTTGAGGACAGGCACTTATTTTTCCTTATCAGGCATCTACCCAAAGCAAGAGAGAGAATACACAATTCGGGGTGGGCTGGTGGCCCCCGTGAATCCACCTCTGAAACAGATTTGGGGGGCGTAAGGCTGGGCGCTGAATCAACCATTGATTCGCCCTGTCTGTGGCCGTGCTTACAATTCTGCCACGTTTGCTGTTCTGCTTTTCCCAGGGTGTTCGTGCCCCTCCCACGCTGCTAGCTGGAATTCTTTTTCCATATAAGGTAAAAAGCGCGCGGGCTCCCAGAGGGCGTGGCGCAGGTGAGGCGATGCCTGCAATGCGACACACCTCACTTGGCGCCCTCTGAAGAGACGTGAGTGAAGCAGGGCGCGGCGCCTGCCAGAGACAAGCGAGACTAGTAAAAACCTGCCTCTCCCCGGCTGGCTGAGTAAGCTAGCACAGGGAACCGCCAGCTTCTATTAAACGAATTAAGAAAAGCTCATATATATATATATATATATATATTAGTATGTTCAAGATGGTGTCTTTGTCAGTTTGGCGAGTCAAATGTTTAATTCTGAAATAATTTGGGATCGAGTTTGTGGTAAAGAAAAGAAAAATACCCATAGAGTAGAGGCTTAACTGTTTCTGGGAATGAAGTGGACTCATTTCTGCAGGAGTAGACAGTGCAAAGACGACAGGAACTCACATTTGCTCAGTTTTGGTGCAGAGACCGAGGGACTGGAAACTCTGATTGTAGTCGGTAACCCGGCACCAAAATCCGGTGATTTTGAGTTTTATCCTAAGAATGGGGAACGACCAGCCACACCCGGGAATACCGGGTTTATGTGCAGTTGTTTTTCTCCCTGACTCTGGGGACAAATCCACTCGGAGCAGGAGTAAGGTACCAGCAGGAGGGTCGGTGGGAGAACGGATATGACGGTAGTGGGGTGGAAGGTCAGGGCAGAGGAAAGAGTTGAGGTAGGCTTACGGGTGTTGCCCTCTTCCCTTATTTTGATGCAGGGGTCTTAAAAGGCCCAGGCTTTGCTCCTGCCCGCACCTGTCCCTCCAGCGGTTTCCCTTGGTGCGGACCCACGCCTGGGGATGTGTATCCAGACCCATGGACAATGGACTACCTAGGAAGCCCAAGACAGAGTTCCAGGTGGGATACCCCAACTTATAATGAGGGGCTACAGAGGTCTGTCAGGGATGTAATACAGGTCTCTGGGGTGCCGGGGGCCCTCAATCCTTGGGGAAGAGGCCCATTCACCCCAAAATCAATTAATATCGGTGAGATATGGACGATTCTGTGGCCGCTCATCACCTTCTCAGTGTGTGGGGGTGGGAGGGGCATCATTATGCGCTAAGCCACTGGGTCTGTGATAGCATTATGGTGTTGGGTACACTCCTTAAGCCACAGTCCAAGTGTGTTCCATCCTTCGCACAATTCAACTTGTGGTCAACCCGCCGTACCAAGTGCTTGTGGAGCGGGCATTGGTCCCAGAGCTCTGCTCAGATCTATGTCATCTTGCGGGTACCTGTTAATTGTGCACATACTCTTCGACCCCTTGAATGGATCAATTCATGATTTGCTAATGACAGTAACGTCTTGGGAGGGGCATGTCGAAACCTGGTACTCCTGATTGTGGATCCGCACACTCCCACGAAATAAGGCGGTAAACTGGCAAGTTTACAAAATGAAGATATGCCAGAACATTTACTTCTGGGAATCTTGCCTTCCACCATCCTGTCCCTGCAATGGTCTGCATGCAAGTGACCTTCTTTGCCACTGTTACGTCCTAACTCCATTTCTCCAGAGGTGGCATTCAAGAGAATTTACAACACAATATTTCTTGGTGTGTTAACTTTGATCCAAAAAGCATCATTTTTGCATTCCACCACACAAGGAAGTTTGAATATTGAACACGGAGAGGAGGTATTGGTAGAACGCCTCAGTGCATTGCACGAGTACCCTTTCCACCACACCCATAGTGCAGTCTGTGCAGCTGAACCCTAAGTAAGAGAATGTTTTCACAAGTGAGAGAATGCTAATGGGCGAGATCTCCTTTTGGGGAGCACCAAGAGCCACTACACTCATATGGCTACACCTTAGGAATAGTTCGGGTAGGCAAGGTTTTTCACCTTCAACACTTCCCATTCGTAAAATGTTATTAAAACTTTGCCTGCCTATAGAACATCTTGAATCTTTTTGAACAACATATGCAGATGAAAAACCTGCAAAAGAGCTTCTGGCAGGAGAAAAAAATCGTAAAGACCACAACTTGTCTGAAAGTTCTTCTAAAAAAAATCACTGAATAGTTTTCCATCCAAACATTTTTTAATTGGAAACTTTACATTGGAGCATATATATGCCAATTTCAGGACCTTCGTGTCTTCTTGATGTTCTGAAGCTGTGCATTGTTACCACTTCATCCCTAACCCTATTCCCTGGTAAGAATCCAGCTTCGGAGTTGGATAAAATGAGAACTATTCAGTTAGATAAACATAGAAGTACATGTCTGCAGAAGGAGATCACACTTACCTCACACACAGATTATGCATGGAGTTAGACAGTAGGCAAGTACTGCTGCCTGATCCTGAAGCACACGACTCACGAGCCACCTTGGCCAGTGAAAGAATGGAAAAATTATGCTTGGGTTAGATGGAGTAAGGTATTGGGGTGTAAGATGAATGAGGTGTAGGGTGCATGGTGGTAAATATATAGGTGTAAGTGTAGCTGGTGTTGTAGATTGCACAAAGTTGCATGGGTCAAAGGAGTAAGGCATGGAGAGCATAGCTTTAAGGCTGTGTAGGTATGCAATTGTAGTAGGATGTGTAGGTGGTGTAAGTGTATGGTGTTAGTGGTGGTGTAGCATAGAGCTGGTATAATGCATTGAAATATGAGTATGGTGCAGGTGGTGGGGTGGGTGTGCGTGCACTGTGGCACTGTAGGACATAGGACGTTGTGTACATGGTTACATGTTTCCAATGTTTAAAGTGTGTTTGTAAAGTGTTAGTTTAGATGAAGGGTGTACATGCGTTGTAGACTGGTGTAACACAGGCCCCCCGGTGCAGGGGGGCCCAAACTCCAGGGGGCCCCCTCAGGACAGTACTCTATCCGGAGAGCTCCAGATTGAGGCCGGAGGGGAGGCTTCCCCATACCTTTTTTTTTGGGGGGGGGGGGGCTTCAAGTTTTGTTACACCAGAGGTTGCAAATGGGGTGTAGGTCTCATATGTAGGCCGAGAAAGCAACTTGCACTCAGTGAGGCAAGAGAGTGTGTTCCAGAAGCCATCATTGACTGGAGTAGTCTGGGGATGTTAAGAGGATGAGGCAATATGTGCTGCATGAAAAAAGAACAGTCCGGAAGGAGACAGGGCTGATACCTGGCTCTTCCTGCCACAGGGGACCCAAATGACCTCTGATGCGGAGGGCCTACGGGGTGACTCTGCTATACATGGTGAAGGCTGTAGGTGAGGTAGTGTGTATACAGTGTGGATGTGGTGTAAGTGCTTTAGGGTCTTGTTGTGGGAAGGCACACATTACATTATAGGGTGTGTAGTTTATATGGGGTCGGTCACAGAGAGTAGGTGATGAGGCAAGAAAGGCTTATGCCAAAAGTCTCCCCCTACCAAAAAAAGTGTCCTCTGAAAGAAACATTAAACGCCTTGAAACCTATTCATGAAGGCAATGTGGAGTTTGTATAGTAGTTCTGTAGATGAACTCTTTTAGATACTCCTATGTGCCTTTGTATGTTGGCCCCTAAACATCTAATATGGAAAACACTTTGGAATGTTTCTGGTATATTCATATACAATCAGTGTAATAGAAAGAACTGCATCCGCTTTGCACTTTTACTAATGGGCAGTTGTATGTTTCGTTGGCGATCCACAAAGGCATGTAAGAGAATGTAAAGCAGTACTCCCATATTACTACTTCCCATTCTCATAAATGCTTCGGTGAAGCTGACCTCTGGGGATGCATATCTCATTCAGCAGCAAAGTATTAAGACACAAGTCAGTGTTAGATAAAAACTTCTCAGCACATCTGCCCTGTCCATTTCCTTCATCTCTTGTCTTGACATACAGAAACTTTCATGGTCTGTAGCTGTATCCGGGAGCATCCATTTCTGCTGTCTTAGAGTATAATCTTTGTGCTATCTTTGTTCTGTGGTACTCATTGCATGAGATGGGATTTTTGTGATTGATTTATTCTGGGGGGCGCATTACTCTTTGCTTGAGACCCGATCTTTGGTTTAGTTTTGTTCTGGGGTACTCATTACCCTTTGCTTGGGAAAGGATTTTTCGGCGTTAGTTCTGTTGTTCAGGGGGGAACATGCTTTTCTGCATGACCACACTGATCGACTGGCTACATGATGTTTTAGAGAGGTGTGATGTCTTATTTTTCTCATCATGGAATCCACCTGACAGCACTACACCCAGATGTGCCTAACCTGACCAGTAAAATCAAAAGCAATCCATGCTTCAGCTTTCTGGCCAATGCACAGTGACCTGGTTGTTTATTATTGTCCTAGCTTATGACTGTCCACCTCTTCAGCTCTAAAGTTGCAAGTTGGGTGTCTAGGTAGAGATGACATTACATGCCACCCCTCTGCTGCATTAGGTGCACTGGTTACCTATTAAACAGAGGGTAAGCTTCAAGGGTCTGTGCATCGCAGATAAATCCCTGTATGGTGATGCACCCAAATACATCAAAGATCGCTTGAAGCCCTATGAGCCTGGACGTCATCTTCGCTCATCACAGGCTAGTTTCTTCATCTACCCTCGCTTCAATAGAGCCACCTTTGGAGGGCGGGCTTTTTCAGTCTCCATCCCCCAGATGCGAAACAAGCTACCAGATGGTATGCGTAAGGAAGCCATATTTCTTCCGTTCCGGAAGAAACTCGAGACAATGCTGTTCACAGAGGCGTTTGGCCATGCTTACACGGCTCCATGTTGAGGTCAGCCATGTGAAAGAATTACGGTCTGTCTGATCTAGACGCAGCGCTTAGAGACCTTTGGTGATTAGCGCTTTATAAATGCAACTTAACATTACCATTAACATGACATTGGATGGAAGGGAATGAGAATGGTGACCCTACTAACATTTTACAGATATGGCTTTCCAGAAGAGGTTAGTAGACATAATGGGTTTCCGCTACTGCCCCCCCCCGTTTGACAGCAGAGGACCTGCACCCCTGCACATCGCCTTCATCGCCACAGCATCCATAAGCTTGAGCTCCCAAGAGATAGGGCATAGACAGATGCCATATCTGGGTTCCAGGGTCACTTCTCCCACTCCATTCTCTTCCCCATGGAGTGACAATGCTCTTTCTAAGGCCTGCGCCCTTCCGAGAATTGCAGGCAAAGCTTGGTCCCCATTTTGCTTCGCTAGGGATTTCATTTGCCCTTACCAGGCAGAAAGCAGCGAGGCCTCCCGCCCAGTGACCTGACCGTCAGTATCTGCTCTCCCTGCTCCCTCCCTGGGAGGATTCCTCGCCCTACTCCTCATTCTTCCCGCCACGCCCGCGCGGCCCAACCCTAGCGCTCCCAGCCAAACCACAGCATGCCGAGACCTGACAGAAGAAATAACACCCACACCCCTGCCAACCACCCTCGGGGAAAATACACAGAGACTGCAATGCACCTTGGCAACTCACCACGGCAAGCTTCAACCACCTGGAACCGACTCAGAAACAGGGCGAGCGAGCGAGCTGCAATGCTTTAACTTGAAAAAATAATTCAGCCTTATCTATCATGTCTGATTTTCTTTAAATCGTCGGTTGGAATGGCTTACAGTGTCTTGCAGAAAGTACAAAAACTCTGCACAATATGTGCATGCATTAGAATGTCTTGTATTTAAATAAAAATAAATGAGGCCATGTGTCTTCTCCCTTCTGTGAATCCTGGCAAAAGAGATTCGAATAAACACACGGAGGTCAGAAAGAGAAAGACCATTTCTAGCTCCGCTTTAATATTCGTGAAATTCTGCTATTAACCCCTGTCCTTAAAGTGGCTGAAAACAAAAATAGCATGCCAGGAGTCTGACGTCAGCAGCTGCAATTCTCATTGTACAAGTTTAGTTCTCCGTGACTGTTTTCACTTTGCAAATGGGTTCCAACTGTTCTTGCAGTCAGTAACATTTCAATGGTTTGTTCAATGGGGGTGTTTGGAGGGGGTCACAACCATTGTTAAATACCCTTGTGAGTTGGCATTGCAAATTGCAACGTCACTTGCAACTCTCATCATCAGTTCAGTTAGTACATTTCCATTTACAAACTGTCTTTTCGCAGTTGCAAAGCCTGCAAATTTGCTCAGCTCAGGCTTTGAGATCTCTGGCCCTGTGTTGCTCTGTGTTGTAGTTTTTCACCTTCGCAAGTCTTACAATTTTGCACACCGCAGTGTTTGTGTGGGTGAAAACTGGTAAGCGCCTCACAGTACAAAACAAATATTTATTTGTATCCTGTGTCTGGGCTTATTGACAACGTTTCTCAACTATCGCATTTAGGAATGCCCTTCACTTCAGCTGCTGCACATTTCAGGTTAGGCCTACCTCCACTACAGCGGCTGCATATTTCAGATGAGACTGCCCTCCACTGCAGCTGCTGCACATTTCAGGTCAAGCTGCCCTCCACTGTAGGTGCTGCACATTTCAGGTCAGGCCATTCGCCACTGCAGCTGCTGCACATTTCAGGTCAGCCCGCCCTCCACTTCAGCTGCTGCACATTTTTGGTCAGTTGTCTCTCCACTGCAGCTGCTGCACATTTCAGGTCAAGCTGTCCTCCACTGTAGCTGGTGCACATTTCAGGTCAGGCCGCCCTCCACTGCAGCTGCTGCAGATTTCAGGTCAGGCTGCCCTCCACTGCAACTGATGCCCATTTCAGGTCAGGCTGCCCTCCAATGCAGCTGCTGCAGATTCCAGGTCAGGCTACCCTGCACTGCAACTGCTGTACATTTCAGGTCAGGCTGCCCTCCACTTCAGCTGCTGCACATTTCAGGTCAAGCTGCCCTCCACTTCAGCTGCTGCACATTTCAGGTCAGGCTGCCCTTAACTGCAGCTGCTGCACATTTCAGGTCAGGCTACCCTTCACTGCAACTGATGCACATTTCAGGTCAAGCTGCCCTCCACTTAAGCTGCTGCACATTTCAGGCCAGGCTGCCCGCTACAGCAGCTGCCGTACATTTCAGGTCAGGCTGCCCTCCACTGCAGCAGATGCACATTTCAGGCCAGGCTGCCCTTAACTGCAGCTGCTGCACATTTCAGGTCAGGCTACCCTTCACTGCAACTGATGCACATTTCAGGTCAAGCTGCCCTCCACTTAAGCTGCTGCACATTTCAGGCCAGGCTGCCCTCTACAGCAGCTGCTGTACATTTCAGTTCAGGCTGCCCTCCACTACAGGTGCTGTACATTTTAGGCCAGGCTGCCCTCCACTGCAGCAGATGCACATTTCAGGTCAGGCTGCATTCCACTGCGGCTGCAGCACATTTCAAGTCAGGCTCCCCTCCACTTCAGTGGATGCACATTTCAGGCCAGGCTACCCTTCACTGCAGCTAATGCACATTTCAGGTCAGGCTACCCTTCACTGCAGCTAATGCACATTTCAGGTCAGTTGGCCCTCCACTGCAGCTGAAGTACATTTCAGGTCAGATGGGTCTCCATTGCAACTGATGCACATGTGAGGTCAGTCCTCAACATGCAGAGTCTCAAATGGTTGCTAAAAAAAAACTATAGTTCAAATGTAGATTTGTACTGTATCCATTAGGATGTCCTGGTCATGGTGGAAAATACATTCTCTCTAGCATAAGTGCTGACCTTTAATGGCTCCAGCAGAATCTGATAAACAAGATCCCCATCTCCTCATCTGAACTGCCCTCCAAGCCTCCAGTTCTGCTCCAGGATCACATTGTTATGTAAAGTATAACATTTATTGTGTTTTACTGGAGAGTTCAGTGACTTCTTGTTGCATCCAACAGAGGCGCAAGCACCTCCGGACTGCAAGGATCAAGTCAACATTAGAAAGAGGTTTCTAGATAAAGGGTAGTAACAAAATGGCTGAATGTCTTACCATTGGTAGGGGAAGCATAGACAGCAAGTTAGGAGGCTTGAAGCCACTAGTGCTGAGTTCTGGCAGGATCTCAGAAGGACTGAGGAACCCTATTGAGGGTGTCATACTGTTCTTGCCATATACCACAAGAGTATTGACTCTTGAATATCACGATACAAAAATATCTTTGAAAAAAATATCAATAATAAAAACAGTGTGAAGGTAAGTATGTATAGTGAAGTATAGACGTCCCATACTTAACTTCACATATATGTACCATGAACAATATATATCTTTACAGAGTTTGTCCAATTAGACCATGGTATACTTTAAAACTGACAGTTCATCTAATTTCTGCACAAGGCACAAGCCTACAGCTGGGGACCATGCCAAGAACTTCGGCATCATCCGGGACACCAACCTCTCCAGGAACAGACATATCGACACTGTCTCCTCATCGTGTTTTCATATCCTACAAATGCTATGCAAGATTTTCAAGTAGATCTCACTGAACACCAGATGAACTGTATGAACTGTCACTTATGCTTTTAACACAAGTAAACTTGATTATGGAAATGCCCTCTACGTAGGAATCCAAGCCCATATCCTATGCCAACTCCAAACCACCCAGAACGTCACTGCCAGGCTCATCCTGACCACCCTGTGAAATACCCACATTTCTCTACACCTCAACAATCTCCACTGGGTCACAGTCCAAGAAAGATGTTAGTTCATGAAACTCATTGATGCCTACAAAGCTCTCCACAACACTGGTCCAACTTATCTCAAGCACCGCCTCAACTTTTACCAACCCACCAGACACCTTTGATCTGCGTCCTACGTAAGATCACAGCTCCCTCGCATCAAGAAGACCAGAAGCAGAGGACGCTCCTTCTCATACCTCACAGCCAAGACCTAGAACAACCTTCCGGTTCACCTACAAACCTCCCCCTCCCTCATGGACTTCCGAAGGAACCTCAAGACATAGCTCTTCCGGATGAAAGAGGCATGATCTCCTCCTCCCCCTCAGGCCTGCCCTGCTCCTGGATACCCGCAGGGGTGATAGGCCACTCTCTACGAATGTATAGAGCATAACATAGTATAATCAAATCACATACACTTCTCATATCCAGATGTGTAGTAGATTAGGACCTTTCTGTGCGAAGGACTTTTGCACAAACCCTCTTCTAAATGTCACCTCTCAATCAAATAAACATTTCCTGACACCTCAGTGATGTTCTAGCAAAGCCCCTCAATGCTATTTATCTATCTGATGGACCACCAAACCTATGGTGGCGGTCCCTGGACCACAAGATTGGCCGTCCACCAATCGTATTACGAATACGGCAGTGGGACTGCCACGGGACCGGCGCAACCAACGGGGCATGGATCCTGCGGCAGTGGCATGGCAGTCGGAGGCCCTAATACGCTGGCAGTACCGCTGCGGCACTGCTGAGCATATTAGGAGTTTCCTCACTGTCACAGTTTTCATGGCGGTGGGGATGCTTGAAAACTGTGGTGGTGAGCTAACAAAGGGGTCCCTACAGGGCCAGTTCTCAGAGCCATGGTGTGCCTGCAGGGGGGCATATGTTGTGCCCCGGTGTGCAGTCACCCCCTTTCCTGCACGGCATGGACTTTATGAGCTTTGTCATTCCCATTGCACTGCGTTTTTAATAGGGCCCGCCGTGGCAACGCAGGATCATGACGTTACTCGTAAAGAGATTACAGTCCAGGACCGCCAAACGCGTAGTCAGACGCTAAACTATGTGCTTCTAATCTAACACATAAGTCTATCTCCACATGTCTTAGTTCCTGAATGTCTGAAACTGACAGTCCTTTGAAACAAGTTAACCCCAGCATTAAGCAATTTATATAAAAATATACATTTGTGCGCACTTAGAAATAGACTGAAAACACTTCTATGTAGTATATATATACTGGAAGCACCGTGACATTGATTAACTCCAGTTTTATATTGGAAGTGCTTAGAAAAATGTCAACGCCAGTTTTAAGCACCACTTAAACTGCATCTCTTAAAAACAGCGTTATCCCAGTAGTACATGCTAAATAAAATAAGGAGCCCTTAAACACGTTAGTCTATGTATTTAGCAATTTATAGAAACAGTATAAACAGTAAGAATGTGTTGAATCTTTATGGACTCAGCAAACCTTCTTCATGTTAGACACGTCTATTAACCTGTCAAGACAACATACCTCGCAACAGAAAATATGTCCCCTCTGTGAAGGAGGTCAGATAGCTGGGGTTCCAGGGCTGCCTGCCACAATCACCACATACCTGAGAAAAGTAGCTTGTAAAGGGAGGGGCGCGCGGCAGCATGCCTGCTCGAGAAATACATTCCAGGGCTCGACCCTCCACGCCCCACCTCCTAGGTATACACGGGGTTAAAGGTCAGTCTGCCGCAATATGATTGACGAAATCTTTTCCATATCTATTCTTGGAGTAGGAAAATGGGGCTCAATAAAATAAGATTTTAGCAAACATTTTTAAAGAAATAGGGGCAGATTTACAAGCCCTTCGCGCCCTTTTTATGCTGCCGTTGCGTCACTTATGTGACGCAGCGGCGGCACAAAAGAAGAGCCATGGGTGTGCGGGGTACTTACAATGTGACGCATCTGGGAGATGCATCACGTTGTTAAGCCCTGCACCAGAAGGAGGCGTTCCTGCACGGGGGCGTTCCGGCGCAGGAACGCCCCCTAAAAGTGGCTGAGTGAAATCTACAAGATTTCACTCAGTCACTTTGGGGCCCATGCTGCATCAAAACCCTGCACCTGTTGAAGCAGGCGTAAGAATTGACGCAGCATTAACAAGATAGGCCCCCCCCAGAGCCTTGCAGGAGCTGCGTCGCGCCTGCGACGCAATTCCAGCAATGCGCCGCTTTTACGGCACAGATGTGTCACGCATCTGTGCCATTTTTGCCCATTGGTGCGCCGCATTGTAAATGCGGCGCATCAATGGTGGCGGAGGCATGGTGCACAATAAGTGGCGCATTCCATGCAGGGATTCGCCACTTATTGTAAATCTGCCCCATAGTTTTAAAATATTTTCCTGGATTTCCAATTTAACCTACACCGAGTTCAAAAGGAGAACCTCTAGGAGATTTTCTACCTTAATTCAAAGCACATATATGTAACTTCCAGCCTGAGAGGCAGTTGAGATCTGTGCACAACATGAAAACCAGCGCCCTATCACTGGTGCTGCATGGGCAGGCGCCGAGAAGTACAGAGAAGGCTCAGTGGTAGCCCAGCTCCGGCGTTTAATATACAGAAGATGCCCTTGAAGCAATGCGGCTGCCCGCGGCGCATGCAGTGGGCCCTGTAAGAGGGCGGCCCCCTTAGAGCCGCATTAGGCACCTCCCCGTGCCCTGTTGCAGGGACCCCCTACTCTGGGAGTCATTCCCACATCCGGCACCTCTGCGGCGTCATTTCCGGTGGGCTGTGGACAGGTACTTATACCTGCCCACACCCACTGGCCCCCCTCTTTGTCCCCCGCTGGACACGCTGTCCAGCCGTGTCGCGCCCCTGGGTCTGGAGGTACCGCAGACGTCGGGTTCGTCGTGGTGAATTCAGTAATTCCAGCTCCTACCCCCTTCTATTTGGGGCTGGCATGTATTATACAGCATGACCACTAGGAGCAGATCAGAGCATGGCCGCTAGGAGCAGATCCTTGCATGTGTTATGCAGCATGGCCTCTAGGAGCAGATCAGAGCACTTACAGTCCAGCTGGGACCTCTTGCAGAAAGCCCTGGTGGTTTCTGCAGCAGAAGCCCCTAGACGTGGAGCCCTTGCATTTGTTTATCAGCAGGAACTTCTAGGAGCAGATCCTTGCATTTGTTATACAGCAGAATTGTCTAAGAGTGGAGCACTTGCACTTGCAATGCAGTGTGTGCCCCTAGGAGCAGATAAGTGCGTTTGTTGATCAGAAGACACCCCTAGGAGCAGATCACAACTTGTTATACAGCATACACCCTTAGGAGCAGATGGGTGCATTTGTTGATCAGCAGAGACCCCTAGGAGCAGATCTCCACATATGTTTAATAAATCAATCAATCAATCAGGGATTTGTAAGTGCACTATTCACCTGTGATGGTCTCAAGCCGCTGGGGGTGGGAGGGGTGTCAGCAGTTCCGTTCAGTTGAAGAGCCAGGCTTGAGGGCCTTCCTGAAGGCGTTCAGGGAGTGGGCGTGTCTGATGACGATCGTAGCTCGTTCCAGGTCTTGGCCGCGATGTAGGAGAAGGCTCTTCCCACTGTTTTGGCTCAGCGGATGCGTGGGGTTTCGGCGAGGGCAAGGTTGGCAGATCGGAGATTTCTTTTGGGTACGTGGAAGGTGATTCTTTTGTTGAGTTATTGGGGTCCGGTGTTGTGGAGGCATTTGTAGGCATGGGTGAGTGTCTTGAAAGGGATTCTCTTCTCGACAGGAAGCCAGTGGAGGTTCCATAGGTGTTGGCTGATGTGCTCATGTTGGGGGTTGCAGAGGACGAGTCTGGCAGCAGTGTTCTGTATGGTCTGGACCTTTCAGAATAGTGACTTGTTGATTCTGGTGTAGAGGGAGTTTCTGTAGTCCAGTCTGCTGGTTATGAGTTTGTTGGTGACTGTTTTCCTTGACTCAAGCGATCCATTTGCAAGTCTTACGGAGGATACGGAGGGTGTTGAAGAAGCTGGAGGCGACAGCGTTGACCTGACGATTCATGGAGAGGGAGGAGTTGAGTACAATGCTGAGGTTTCTGATGTGGTCCTTGGGGGTTGGAGGGCTCCTGAGGGCAGTGGGCCACCAGTTGTTGTTCCATGCCGATGGGACGGTTCAGAGGACGAGGACTTTTGTCTTATCCGAGTTGAGCTTCAGGCAGCTGTTGCTCATCCAGGATGTGACTTCCTGCATCCCTTCTTGGAAGTTGAGTCTGCTGGTGGTGGGGTCCTTGGTGAAGGATAGGATGAGCTGGGTGTCATCGGCGTAGGATACTATGCTGAGGCAGTGCTATCTGACTTTGGCGGCGAGGGGAGCCATGCAAATGTTGAAAAGGGTTGGGCTGAGCAATGATCCCTGGGGTACTCCGCAGTTGCCTGCCATAAGTTCAGAGAGGAAGGGTGGCAATCTGATTCTTTGGCTTCTGCCGGTGAGGAACAAGCCGATTCAGTCAGGGCGGTTCCCTATATGCCGGCATTGTGTAGTCTGGCTGCGAGTGTGCGGTGGGAGACGGTGTTGAATGCCGCTGAGAGGTCGAGTAGGATCAGGGCTGCGGTGTGGCCTTGGTCGAGGAGAGTGCGGATGTCGTAAGTGGCGGTGAGTAGGTCGGTGTCAGTGCTGTGGTTGCAGCGGAATCCGTATTGGGAGGGGTCGAGGATGGACTTGTCTTTGATGAACCTTGTGAGCTGTGCGTTGACGGTCTTCTCTACAACTTTTGCAGCGAATGTGAGGAGAGAGATGGGCCGGTAGTTCTTGAGGTCCGTGGGATCTGATGAGGGCTTCTTGAGCAGGGGTCTAACTTCTGCGTGTTTTCAGTCATCGGGGACAGTGCCGATCTTGAAGGTGGCGTTGGTAGTGCATTGTATTTCTGGTGCGATAGTAGCAGCAGCTCTGTGGTAGATGTGCGGTGGGCAGGGGTCTCTGGGGCCCCCGAGTGGATGTCATTCATGGTCGAGGCGGTCTCTTCTTTCATGTCCAGGAGGAGCTGGTGAGCTGGCTGGCGTTGCCGGAGGAGGGAGTGGTTGCCGAGTCTGGTTTTTTTGGTCATTGAAGTTGTCGTAGAGGTTTTTGATTTCCATATGGAAGTAAGATCCGAGCTTGTTTCAGAGGTCCTGGGAGGGTGGGATGTCTGTGGTTTCGCTGGGGGGGCTCGGTGAATTCCTGGATGTTGTTCCTTGGAACATGAGTTATACAGTATACATCCCTAGGAGCAGATCTCTGCATTTATTTTTCAACGGAGGCTCCTAGGAGCAGAGTCCTTGCATATTTTATGCGGCTTAGGCCTCTAGTAGCAGGTCCTTTCATGTGTTAGTCAGCAGAGACTCCCGGACAGTGGAGTCTTTGCATTTGTTATAGGATATGAACCCCCTTAGGAGCACATCAGAACACTTATTGTACCGCAGGGACCTCTGACAGAACATCCCTTGTACTTTTATGCAGCAGGAACCCCTATACGCCAAGTCTGTGCATTTGCTTTACAACAGAGACCCCTGGGACCGGAGCTAGCTGCAGCCTAGATCACTGAAATGAGAAAACACACTTATTGTGTACCACGGACCCCTTGCACTTGTCATACAGCATAGAGCCCTAAAACGAGAACACTCACACTTATTGTTCACCACGGACCCTTGCACATGTCATACAGCATAGACTTTTAAAACGTCAACACTCACACTTATTGTGCACCACGGACTCTTGCACATGTCATACAGCATAGACTTTTAAAACGTCAACACTCACACTTATTGTGCACCACGGACTCTTGCACATGTCATACAGCATAGACTTTTAAAACGTCAACACTCACACTTATTGTGCACCACGGACTCTTGCACATGTCATACAGCATAGACTTTTAAAACGTCAACACTCACACTTATTGTACACCACGAACCCTTGCTTTTGTCATACAGCATAACCCCCTAAAAAAAGAACGCTCACACTTATTGTGCACAGCGGACCTCGTGCACTGGTCATACAGCATAGAGTTGTAAAACAGGAACACACACTTATTGTGCACTACGGACCCTTGCTTTTGTCATACAGCATAACCCCCTAAAAAAAGAACGCTCACACTTATTGTGCCCCGCAGACCTTGTGCACTTGTAATACAGCATAGAGCTGTAAAACAAGAACACTCGCACTTATTATGTACCATGGATCCCTTATACATGTAAATCAGCATAGACTTTTAAAATGAGAACACTCACACTTATTGTGCACCACCGGCCCATGCACTTCTCACACAGCATAGACTCCTAAAACAAGAAGACACACTTATTATGCACCACGGAACCCTTGCACTTGTCACAGAGCATAAACCTCTAAAAAGAGAACACTCACACTTGTTGTGCACCACCGACCCCGTGCACGTCTCACACAGCATAGACCTCTAAAACGAGAACACACACTTATTGTGCACCACGAACCCCTTGCATTTGTCATTCAGCATAGACCTCTAAAACAAGAACACACACACTTATTGTGCAACACGGACCCCTTAAACTTGTCACACAGCATAGAGCCCTAAAACGAAAACGCTCACACTTATTTTGCACCACGGGCCCCTAGCACATGTCATACAGCATAGACTTATAAAACTAGAACACTCACACTTATTGTGCACCACAGACCCTGTGCACTTGCCATACAGCATAGACCCCCTAAAACGAGAACACTCACACTTATTGTGCACCACCGACCCCGTGCACTTCTGACACAGCATAGAGCTGTAAAACAGGAACACACTTATTGTGCACCACAGACCCTTTGCACTTGTCATACATCATAGACCCCTAAAACGAGAACGCTCACACTTATTGTGCACAACGGACCACGTGCTCATGTGCACACAGCATAGATTCCTAAATCGAGAACACTCACACTTATTGTGCACCACGGACCCAGTGCACTTGTCATACAGCACAGACCCCTAAAACGAAAGCAATCACCTGGTATAGAGCTGGGCCCTTGGGAGTGCAGCTTTTGGGACTGGGACAGGTCTCCTAGTCCAAGGACTCTCAATCATTTTGACTCCCATCGAGGAGTCTGTGGCACACCTTCCCAGCATTCATTGCTCTCTGATCCTAGTGTCTGTGCTTCAATGTCCCATCAGCTAGCTGTATATCCGTATCAAAATGTATTTCCCTGCGCCTGTCTCTCTATTCCAGTGCCTATGTGTTGCCGCTGCAGTTTCTGTGCACCATTGTAAACAAAGGAAGTATCTCCTGGTCACAGTGTCCATGACTCAGAGTCCAAGTGTGAATGCCTCTCTGTTCCAGCATATATATCTTACAGTCCTCATGTCTATGCCCTTTTGCACCTGTATCTACATTACCCCTCCAATGGTCGCGGCAGGTGTCAAGTAAGTATCAGAGCTGGCAGTGCTGGACTAGTGTTCATGGGGGTAAAGTTGGGGTACTCAAATTTTGCGCAATTTGCCTTTCTGCTCTTATACTACATTATGAAAAAAATAAGTGAATATTCGTAATTATGCAAAAAACAAAACTGCCAGGTGGTGCTGAATTTTAGCGTGAAATATGCCATTGCGTCCATTGGTGGACACAAAGGAGGATTCATTCCACACAAAACTACAAAATACCTGAACACAGTGCAAAACAGGCGCTTATGTTCTGTTGTTCGTATTTTTCCTGTGCACTTGCTGTAAATATTTATTGTCGGCCGCGCATAATTACATGATGCTGAATAATTTTGGGAATTTTGCATAACAAAAGTAAAATTAAAATATTTGAGATTATGCTGACGTAACACATATTTCTCCCAGGCCTAGCACAAGCCACTGCCAGCTGGTGTACAATACAGGTACCAGTGAGTGCCACTGTAGATGTAATGCAGGTGCCAGACGACGCGGCATCAGTGGGTTCAGTAAGAAGATAGTAGATGTGAATCGAGCAGTCAGTTTAGATGCAATGTAGGTACCGTCCAATGCAGGGGCAGTTCTTCTGCCTCTGGTGGCCGCTGAAGTTGTCAATGGCTCCAATCTCCTACAGGTGCCAGTGGGCGCTGGTGCAGTGAAAGAGGCAGCGGTGGCTACTGTGTGTGCCAATAGGTGTACGGGCAGGCAGTGGTGTAGCGTGGGGAGGTCCACAGGGATGGTTGTCCCGGGCACAACATTGATAGGGGTGAAAATTTTGAAAAGAAAGTATAGCGTTCCCTAATCCGTGGATCATTAGCACTTCTTGAGCTAATGGTCCACGAGTTAGACGGCGCAATACTTTCTTTTAAAATGTTGCCCCTGGCGCTGGCAACCCATGTTACGGCGATGGCAACCCATGTTAAGCTGCTGAGTGCAGGTGCCCATAAATGCCAATGCAGAGCTGATGTGAGTGCAGTATCAGTTCATAGGTGTGAATGCATAAGTGTTGCAAATACTTTAAGTGCTTCTGTTTGAATAAACAGTCTTTGTTGCAAATCTCAGGGACATCTATGGGATCATGCGCATTACCTTCCTATGCAAACATTGTCATGACAATGCACAGACCAATGCACAGACCAATGTCCTTTTGCAGCCTGAAATGAGAGCCAGGTGTAGGTCAATTGAGAAAATCTTTCTTGCATGAGGAGAGACACATGAGGAATAGATTGGCAAAACAGAGGCAGTAATCAATACACTTGACACCATCTAGGAGTCAGGACCAACCGATCTGCGGTCAGCCGTTCCGACCTCTGGACTACAATGCGACCGAACACTGTTCATGTCAGACTCCACGCTGCAGGATCCGGTTGTTGTACATATAACTCCACCTCCCTATCTCACCAACACGCCGATATTAATAATACAGCGAGTTCGAGCGATAGGGCGAGGGAATAAAGAAGAAACAAAACAAGGAGGGGACGGAAGGGGACAGCAGGGAAGGGATGGCTGTAAGACAAAAGCAATAGGCATACAGGTTATTAAAGTACACTGGTAAATCCTACTCTCATGTATTTCTCGCTACGTGGAATAATGAGTTTTCACCTTTCCTGAAGAATTGCGCTCCACTTCCTCCCTGTTAATCAGATATGTTAAACTGCCACAACATTCCCTATGAAACAAAAAAACACCAGTTACTCCCAGATGCCTACAAGGTCATGTGTTAAATGTCTCTCTATTAATTTAGCACCTACCCCGCCTTGTGTATGTCTGTGCTCCAAAGTAAACGTGTATCAATCAAAAAGTGTATCCAAATAATTAATAGTATGTCTATAAAAGACCAATCCTTTCTTTCAGGAATGAACAACTAATATCCTCAAATGGAAACGGTAAGTCGTAGCCTCCCACTACTGACCTCCGCTCTCTAGTCCACAAGCACCAAGTTCACACAATGTAAAGCTCCAAACACGGCAAGGTGTAGGCTTAACCCACTACCTTCCGCTTTGGCAATTTCCTTGTCCGACACTAGTGCCTTTTTTCGTAACGGTAGCGCGCAGGATAATATTCCCCGCCACACTCCGCTCTCACTTGTATATTCAGACCGTATCCCACAGCGCATGTATTGCCACGCCGTTTAACAAAACCACTTTGGAAGAAGCTGTCATTCAGTTCCATGCAACGCGTTAACCAAACTCGCGCTGCAATATAACTCACAGTACGGTGCCTCTGCTACTGTCTCCGTTCTTCCTCATAGGGTTCCTCTCCATCCGCCGTTACCAGAGAGAAAACAGATCACTGGAACGTCAGGGCTAACAAAGATGCGCGACCCTCGCGCTACTCGTTAAAGACACGAGTAATCCAAATCCAAGGCGCGTTTCCTGCTTCACTCGCGCAGGACTCGTTGGTGAAAACGGGAAACAAAACTCTCTCTGCCTCATGCAGGGAAAGACCAGCCCAGCACACAATCGATGAACCTCAATAGTACTGCTGTACAAAATCACGAACAAAGTCAGGTGGTCCCACCCTTCCTTTATAGAGCCACACCCCCCACCAGGACTTATGGGAGATGTAGTTCTCCAATGTTAGGTAGGCGCCTTGGCAAACCCTGACAGTATGTCCCCGTCCCTAGAGCCTTCTATGGCCAGGCTTAGCAGGAAACCATTAACGGAAAGACGACACCTTCCCATGAGCAGGTACCTCAGAACAGCCCACCCCTTGCATGTACTCCTCATTGACCTTGTTCATACATCCCTGCACCCCATAGTGAGCCCTCTGCAGTATCAATGCCTTTTCCTTGACTAATGGCTGAAATTGGAGATCAACAGGAACATCAACCGGAGAAGAGTTGGCATCAGTTCCAGATTTAGCTAGGAAGGGGAACATTCCATGGGACCTATGCCACACATTCTTACTGGACCTCTCCACCCTCATCATGCAATTAACCTTCCCTGTACGAATGATAGACTGTTTATCGTCCACTCCCTCCTTGATTGGCAGTATCTGTTGGGTTAATGTGTCTGTCTTCTGACTACTCAACCCAGTGCGGACGGTGACCACCTCTCTCTTTGCCAATGTGGCCACCCTAAACTGACGTGCGACTACCGCTAAAGGTGAGGATGCAGAAGACACCAGATGTTCCTGACAATACCCAGACAAAAAGTGTACTGTTTAAGTCCTCCAGTCTATAGAAGGGTTGTGGAACGTGAACCACGGCATCCCCAATATGATCTCGTATTGAGGAGCTTCGATGATGTTCAATGTTATCTTTTCCACATGTCTCCCTTCTGACACATTTATGGACAACATTACCTCAGCTGTCTTCTCAACTATTAGACCAGATTTTATAGGCTGTCCATCTACTGCCAAGACCTCCTCTGGTATATCTCTAGGTACTCTGGGTATAGCTAAGCGAGACACTAACCCATTATCAATAAAATTACCTGTGGCTCCTGTGTCCAGCATAACCCTAACTTGATGACTTTTTTGCTCATACTCTAATGACATGTTAAGAACCAGGTGTGACCCATTCACTCCTATACCAGGTGAAGATAGTGAAGTGAGTCTCCAATCAGGTATCTCTTTCTCTCGGGAGGAAAGCGCTAACAAGTTGTCTGTCTCCCTTCCCATAGAGGAAACAGCTATTCTTTTATTCTTATTCCAACTAGAGGGGTTTTGGGGCTTAGAAGGGCATTCACGCACGTAATGCCCTTTTTTGCCACAGTACATACAAAGACCGTGTACTCTTCTGCTTTCTTTCTCATCATGGGACAGAGGAGATCTAATAGCTCCTATTTCCATAGGTTCTGCCCCGTTTTCTGATGCCTCTAGAACTCTAGGAGGGGAACTCACTATACTATTGTAACCCCTGTCCCATTTTCTTCTATCCCCACTCAGCTCAGTCAGCCTACCATCCAATCTCAGGACCAAGTTCACCATTTCTACACAAGTGGCGGGTTGAGGATCTATGTAGGCCACAGCGTTCTTCAATTCATCCCTCAAACCCTGATAGAATAGAGACATTCTTTTGCCTTCGGGCCATTCAGTTTCGGCAATCAAACAATTGAACATGGTTAAATAAGTAATCAAGTCACTCCTACCCTGACGCAGGGACAATAACTCCTTATCTGCGCTGAAATTGGTGGCCCTCCTGTCAAAGACTTTCTCGAATTCGTCCCTGAACGCGGTCCAGTTGGACAACATGGCATCATCTCTTTTTACCAGAGGGACCGCCCAATTGGCCGCGTCCCCCACCAGATAAGATATTGCAAACGCCACCCTGGAATGGTTTGTAGGGAAGGAGGCTGGTTTACAAGAAAAATGGAGCATGATTTGAGTCATGAAAGCTTGTGTTTTACGAGGGTCCCCCCCATATCGTTCTGGGGTAGCTAAAGGAATAGGGGGAGGAACAGTAACCTGAATCTGAGAAGGACCTGAAGAAAAAGGGTTTTTTGATAACTGTTCCACCCTATCCTTAAGAATTACAGCCTCCGCCTTGGACGCTGCCAATTCTTGTTGGACCAAAACCAGGGCCCTCAACACATCATCCAAGGTGGCCATATGTACCCCAACCGGACCAGGCAGAATGCAATTCGTGGGTTCGTGATTCTGTCAGACTCCACGCTGCAGGATCCGGTTGTTGTACATATAACTCCACCTCCCTATCTCACCAACACGCCGATATTAATAATACAGCGAGTTCGAGCGATAGGGCGAGGGAATAAAGAAGAAACAAAACAAGGAGGGGACGGAAGGGGACAGCAGGGAAGGGATGGCTGTAAGACAAAAGCAATAGGCATACAGGTTATTAAAGTACACTGGTAAATCCTACTCTCATGTATTTCTCGCTACGTGGAATAATGAGTTTTCACCTTTCCTGAAGAATTGCGCTCCACTTCCTCCCTGTTAATCAGATATGTTAAACTGCCACAACATTCCCTATGAAACAAAAAAACACCAGTTACTCCCAGATGCCTACAAGGTCATGTGTTAAATGTCTCTCTATTAATTTAGCACCTACCCCGCCTTGTGTATGTCTGTGCTCCAAAGTAAACGTGTATCAATCAAAAAGTGTATCCAAATAATTAATAGTATGTCTATAAAAGACCAATCCTTTCTTTCAGGAATGAACAACTAATATCCTCAAATGGAAACGGTAAGTCGTAGCCTCCCACTACTGACCTCCGCTCTCTAGTCCACAAGCACCAAGTTCACACAATGTAAAGCTCCAAACACGGCAAGGTGTAGGCTTAACCCACTACCTTCCGCTTTGGCAATTTCCTTGTCCGACACTAGTGCCTTTTTTCGTAACGGTAGCGCGCAGGATAATATTCCCCGCCACACTCCGCTCTCACTTGTATATTCAGACCGTATCCCACAGCGCATGTATTGCCACGCCGTTTAACAAAACCACTTTGGAAGAAGCTGTCATTCAGTTCCATGCAACGCGTTAACCAAACTCGCGCTGCAATATAACTCACAGTACGGTGCCTCTGCTACTGTCTCCGTTCTTCCTCATAGGGTTCCTCTCCATCCGCCGTTACCAGAGAGAAAACAGATCACTGGAACGCCAGGGCTAACAAAGATGCGCGATCCTCGCGCTACTCGTTAAAGACACGAGTAATCCAAATCCAAGGCGCGTTTCCTGCTTCACTCGCGCAGGACTCGTTGGTGAAAACGGGAAACAAAACTCTCTCTGCCTCATGCAGGGAAAGACCAGCCCAGCACACAATCGATGAACCTCAATAGTACTGCTGTACAAAATCACGAACAAAGTCAGGTGGTCCCACCCTTCCTTTATAGAGCCACACCCCCCACCAGGACTTATGGGAGATGTAGTTCTCCAATGTTAGGTAGGCGCCTTGGCAAACCCTGACAGTTCAGTCGAATTCCCATTGTTTCCTATGGGAGCCCATGTTACACCCAAGAACCGTCCGTAGCACAGTCTTTAATTGGGAAATGGGGTGTGTGTGTAAAACCCTGCACACAGTTACAGGCACCCCATGGTGTCTGCCACACAGTGCAAGGTTTTACAGGGTGGTACCTTAGGTACCCCCTCAGCTACCAACCATAGGCCGGATGAGCTAGGGGGCTCTTCCAGGGCCCTCCAAAGTCACTTTCTGACAGCCCGTGTCGGAAAGGCCGACGCGGAAAGGCTGTTGGAAACCAACATCATAATCCTGACGGCAGAAACCTCGTTCATAGGGAGATACGGTACGGGTCCGACCGACAGGAATACTCTGCGAGCCGGTCTTAACTGAGTCGGAATGACCGGCCAGTTCACATTCCGACCGCGAACATCATAATTGGGCCGTCGGACTGTAAACCGACTGAGTCGTTCGAAAGGGCTCGGATGCGGTTGGGAAGGTTCTGACTGTCAGGCAGGGGATTTCCGCCCAACATCGTAATGAGCCCCTAAATGTATGCAAACGACCTGGAGGAGATAAACTACTGAGGTAGTAGGGTCATACACAAAGCTGACGACTGGAAAATGTTGTGACATAATTTGAGTTTCTACCACAAATATTAAAGAGATGCATACCATGTACTCAAATAGGGAGCATAAAGACATGTATTTCAAATGAAAACTAGCTTTTTATAAACAGAGAATTTCAAAGTACAAATTTCTGTGTGTGTATATTTGTGAGAAATGAATTAGTGAGACGATTCTGTCTAAAGAGGCCACACTAGAGAATTTGAAGAAGTATTGGAGATTACTCAGAATGAAAGTGGAAATCAGACATTTCCAAACACAGTCCCTCCTTACGTACGGACAAAGTATGAATATTAACGATCTGTTAATGCCAGGTGAAAATGGGGGGCTGGAGGGGGACAGAGGAGATAACCTGGATGCAGTTATGGACAGGCCGGTATTTGCCCTGCATACATTGTGGAAACATCATTGAAGAGAGACTAATTTAATATATATACATGTGGACACAAATTTGAGCAAAGAAATTCTCTGGCATGTTACAATAGTTTGAGTGTCTTCTAGTGTATTCCTGCAATATGGGTTTTGAGAGAAAGACAACAAGAAAAGTTGAAATTTGTTAGTCTGAACATCACAACAGATTTGGACACCGTACTCGGAGAATCCAATAGCACAGCGTTTCTTAAAATTAAAACGTAATCGACTTCAAATTTGTTTTTAGATACTTGAAATCATACAATGGTATCTAGAGGAGGATATAGCAAGCAAGAGCATTGAATAGAGAGGCATATTGGGTTGAAAAACTGGATTGGATGAGTTATTTATAATAATTCGATAATATTCTGAACATTTCTTAATATTCGACATGTTCAGACCGAGTGAAAGGAGTGACACTGTTAAATTATATGACTGCAATGTTTGGACTGCATTGTAAAGTAGTAAAATATTTAGGGCCTGATTTAGATTTTAGTGGTTGGGTTACACGTCACAAACATGGCGGATTCCCATTGATCCATTAGATATAATGCACTTGTAATAAGGCGGACAGGATACATGTCATATATGTGACGGAGGAACCCACCCGCTGAACTCTAGATCAGACCTTTGGCTGAAGGGATGACCGGACGGTGGACTACACAGGTATTCTGGGAAAAGAAACTAGGAAGTGGGAGGGGGGGGGCGCAATGGACACCATGGCCCTACAAATCAACACACAAACTGCAACTAATTTAAGCTCATACAAGAAGGTTAGTGAGATTTTTTGATAAACAATTTGAGAGACAGAATTCAGATATTTGAGGTTAAGGCATTGTATATGTTTACTTTTATTGTGAAAACCTGTGTGGAGTGGTATTTAATACTTCTTAATAAGAATCTTGATTAGCACTCAAAATTATTTAAGCTGGAATTAAAATGTATACCACATTAAAGTAAATGAAATAATGTGGGAAAGAACACGGTGTATGGAAATCATATTACTATATTAATAAAAAATAAAAAAGCGAGTACTTTCTGGAAAGATAGATGCGATTCCAGAATCATTTTGCATTTTTTAAGGGACAATCAACCAGACTGCCCCAGGACATCACACAGGGAAAATTGATTACAATTTTTTTTATTATCAGCATGGGTTTAGTGCAAAGAGTATATCAGACTTGTAGTACAACTGGTTGAATTAATGATCCGACCCATTTAAACTATTACCTGTACTTAGACTACGATGGAGGAATAGTTTCTGCCCACAGTTGTTTTTTTTTGTTTTTTTTTATTTCAATTTTTTTAAATTAAAATATAGATATACATATCAGAAGATACAACAGGGTGCGGACGGTGGTCTGGGCGCAAGTTCTGGCCTCTGTCCCCCTCCCACTCCAATCTCAGGCCGTGCCACCAATCAGTTCTCTGGGCTTCGTTTGGTTGTGAGCCCGTGCGCAGGCAGGGGCCTCCGTGCTTCCATCTTTGGGCGCGTCACTTTGGAATGTGAGAGCCTGGCCTAGTATAAATGCCGCCCTGTGTTAGTCAGCGTATAATTCTTTCTAATTGTGGGTTAAATATGCTGAGTAAATTAAACATATCTGCAGCGTTAACACCCTCACGTTGCCTTTTCTTTACCGGGCTTTATATTGCGGCTGCTCTAATTAAAGCAGAAACCGACTGCCTGCTTCACTGCAGGAAAGAAATAACTACTACCTAGGCAATGCACTTCTAAACAATCAAAAGTGTACATTATTTCATTGGCACCCTCTATGTGACCAACTTTGCAATGTCAAATGTGTCTGTCAGTTACTTGTAAAACAAGCACACTACGAGGCAGATTTACAACAAAGTAATGCAGCACGGGGCAGCAAGTCATTTTGCTGCGCCGTGCTGCGTTAGGTTGGGAAGCACAGAGATGCCACATATTTACAAGAATATGTCGCATCTCCGTGCTTCCCTTGCGCTGGAGCACAAACGGCAGCCATGCGCCGGCGCAGGCACCCTTGCGCCTGCATTGTGGGGAGATTGTTTTTGTGCAGGAAGGGGCACCTTCCTTCACAAAAACAATCACAAGAGGCTTTTTCCTCTTTCAATGCGTGCTCTAGACCTCTAGGGTGGCGTAGCATTCACACGCATCTCCAGATTTACGATTTCTCGTAAATCCGGAGATGTGCTCGTTCCATGGATGTTGCGTGGGAACACCCACAGCAACACCCATGGAACGCCCTGGGCGTCCACGCACAGTGCTGCATATGAAGGGGCCATATTCACGAGGGGAGGAAAAGTCACGCAGGGTGGCTTTTCCTCTCCTTGTAAATTTGGAGGAGCCCACTGCACCAACAGTACGTCACGAAAAGTAACATAGTGGTGGCGTGAGGGGCTTGTAAATATGCCCCTGAAAGCTGTCAGTCGTAGGATCCGGAGCGACTGACGGCTAGAATTTGAAGGTGGGTTTGATAGCTCAGTGGGGTAAGGTATCCACTGCAGACCCCATGAACTCAGGTTTTAATATCCAAGAGAGGTCCATTAAATGACCATATATATTTTTTTCCCCAGAGTTTTATATAGCGCGAACTTGACCCGAAGGCATCGGGTATCAGAGCGCTTTACATGAGCACATGAGACATTAATTTTTGTTACAGAAAAGGGGGTGGTGATGAACAGAGTGTCTGAATTAAGCAGACCACTCTTACCCAGTCCAAAGATCAGGGCTTGATCCATCACCGTTTTTTAGCTCACTGCACCATCCCAGCTCAGAACTTGGCTATATGCAAATTAGTCTGACCCTGGCCCAGTGCATCATGGGAACAGGGCAGACCAAACTACCAAGCCAATTCTTATACTGGGAAGGAAACAAGCTACTGGGGACCGGTTTCTGGCATTTCAGCCGTCTTCGGCCCGGCTTGCTTGAATCCTGATGGTGCAATGAGCAAGGGACTCACATCTGAGTATACCCTTCCACGCTTATGGTGGACAAAAATGATTCAGAAAAGGGGGTGGTGATGAACAGAGTGTCTGAATTAAGCAGACCACTCTTACCCAGTCCAAAGATCAGGGCTTGATCCATCACCGTTTTTTAGCTCACTGCACCATCCCAGCTCAGAACTTGGCTATATGCAAATTAGTCTGACCCTGGCCCAGTGCATCATGGGAACAGGGCAGACCAAATTACCAAGCCAATTCTTATACTGGGAAGGAAACGAGCTACCGGGGACCGGTTTCTGGCATTTCAGCCGTCTTCGGCCCGGCTTGCTTGAATCCTGATGGTGCAATGAGCAAGGGACTCACATCTGAGTATACCCTTCCACGCTTATGGTGGACAAAAATGATTCAGAAAAGGGGGTGGTGATGAACAGAGTGTCTGAATTAAGCAGACCACTCTTACCCAGTCCAAAGATCAGGGCTTGATCCATCACCGTTTTTTAGCTCACTGCACCATCCCAGCTCAGAACTTGGCTATATGCAAATTAGTCTGACCCTGGCCCAGTGCATCATGGGAACAGGGCAGACCAAACTACCAAGCCAATTCTTATACTGGGAAGGAAACAAGCTACCGGGGACCGATTTCTGGCATTTCAGCCGTCTTCGGCCCGGCTTGCTTGAATCCTGATGGTGCAATGAGCAAGGGACTCACATCTGAGTATACCCTTCCACGCTTATGGTGGACAAAAATGATTCTGAAAAGGGGGTGGTGATGAACAGAGTGTCTGAATTAAGCAGACCACTCTTACCCAGTCCAAAGATCAGGGCTTGATCTATCACAGTTTTTTAGTTCACTGCACCATCCCAGCTCAGAACTTGGCTATATGCAAATTAGTCTGACCCTGGCCCAGTGCATCATGGGAACAGGGCAGACCAAACTACCAAGCCAATTCTTATACTGGGAAGGAAACAAGCTACCGGGGACCGGTTTCTGGCATTTCAGCCGTCTTCGGCCCGGCTTGCTTGAATCCTGATGGTGCAATGAGCAAGGGACTCACATCTGAGTATACCCTTCCACGCTTATGGTGGACAAAAATGATTCAGAAAAGGGGGTGGTGATGAACAGAGTGTCTGAATTAAGCAGACCACTCTTACCCAGTCCAAAGATCAGGGCTTGATCCATCACCGTTTTTTAGCTCACTGCACCATCCCAGCTCAGAACTTGGCTATATGCAAATTAGTCTGACACTGGCCCAGTGCATCATGGGAACAGGGCAGACCAAACTACCAAGCCAATTCTTATACTGGGAAGGAAACAAGCTACCGGGGACCGGTTTCTGGCATTTCAGCCGTCTTCGGCCCGGCTTGCTTGAATCCTGATGGTGCAATGAGCAAGGGACTCACATCTGAGTATACCCTTCCACGCTTATGGTGGACAAAAATGATTCAGAAAAGGGGGTGGTGATGAACAGAGTGTCTGAATTAAGCAGACCACTCTTACCCAGTCCAAAGATCAGGACTTGATCCATCACCGTTTTTTAGCTCACTGCACCATCCTAGCTCAGAACTTGGCTATATGCAAATTAGTCTGACCCTGGCCCAGTGCATCATGGGAACAGGGCAGAACAAACTACCAAGCCAATTCTTACACTGGGAAGGAAACAAGCTACCGGGGACCGGTTTCTGGCATTTCAGCTGTCTTCGGCCCGGCTTGCTTGAATCCTGATGGTGCAATGAGCAAGGGACTCACATCTGAGTATACCCTTCCACGCTTATGGTGGACAAAAATGATTCAGAAAAGGGGGTGGTGATGAACAGAGTGTCTGAATTAAGCAGACCACTCTTACCCAGTCCAAAGATCAGGGCTTGATCCATCACCGTTTTTTAGCTCACTGCACCATCCCAGCTCAGAACTTGGCTATATGCAAATTAGTCTGACCCTGGCCCAGTGCATCATGGGAACAGGGCAGACCAAACTACCAAGCCAATTCTTATACTGGGAAGGAAACAAGCTACCGGGGACCGGTTTCTGGCATTTCAGCCGTCTTCGGCCCGGCTTGCTTGAATCCTGATGGTGCAATGAGCAAGGGACTCACATCTGAGTATACCCTTCTACGCTTATGGTGGACAAAAATGATTCAGAAAAGGGGGTGGTGATGAACAGAGTGTCTGAATTAAGCAGACCACTCTTACCCAGTCCAAAGATCAGGGCTTGATCCATCACCGTTTTTTAGCTCACTGCTAAATAACGGTGATGGATCAAGCCCTGATCTCTTGACTGGGTAAGAGTGGTCTGCTTAATTCAGACACTCTGTTCATCACCACCCCCTTTTTGAATCGTTTTTAGGCCACCACAAGTGTGGCAGGGTATACTCAGACATGAGTCCCTTGCTCACTGCACCACCAGGATTCAAGTAAGCCGGGCCGACGACGGCTGAAATGCCAGAAACCGGTCCCCGGAAGCTTGTCTCCTTTCCGGTGAAGAATTGGCTTGGTAGTTTGGTCTGCCCTGTTCCCATGAGGCACTGGGTCAGACTAATTTGCATATAGCCAGGTTCTGAACTGGGGTGATGCAGTGAGCTAAATAACGGTGATGGATCAAGCCCTGATCTCTTGACTGGGTAAGAGTGGTCTGCTTAATTCAGACACTCTGTTCATCACCACCCCCTTTTTGAATCGTTTTTAGGCCACCACAAGTGTGGCAGGGTATACTCAGACATGAGTCCCTTGCTCACTGCACCACCAGGATTCAAGCAAGCCGGGCCGACGACGGCTGAAATGCCAGAAACCGGTCCCCAGAAGCTTGTCTCCTTTCCGGTGAAGAATTGGCTTGGTAGTTTGGTCTGCCCTGTTCCCATGAGGCACTGGGTCAGACTAATTTGCATATAGCCAGGTTCTGAACTGGGGTGATGCAGTGAGCTAAATAACGGTGATGGATCAAGCCCTGATCTCTTGACTGGGTAAGAGTGGTCTGCTTAATTCAGACACTCTGTTCATCACCACCCCCTTTTTGAATCGTTTTTAGGCCACCACAAGTGTGGCAGGGTATACTCAGACATGAGTCCCTTGCTCACTGCACCACCAGGATTCAAGCAAGCCGGGCCGACGACGGCTGAAATGCCAGAAACCGGTCCCCGGAAGCTTGTCTCCTTTCCGGTGAAGAATTGGCTTGGTAGTTTGGTCTGCCCTGTTCCCATGAGGCACTGGGTCAGACTAATTTGCATATAGCCAGGTTCTGAACTGGGGTGATGCAGTGAGCTAAATAACGGTGATGGATCAAGCCCTGATCTCTTGACTGGGTAAGAGTGGTCTGCTTAATTCAGACACTCTGTTCATCATCACCCCTTTTTTTAATCGTTTTTAGGCCACCACAAGTGTGGCAGGGTATACTCAGACATGAGTCCCTTGCTCACTGCACCACCAGGATTCAAGCAAGCCGGGCCGACGACGGCTGAAATGCCAGAAACCGGTCCCCGGAAGCTTGTCTCCTTTCCGGTGAAGAATTGGCTTGATTGTTTTGGTCTGCCCTGTTCCCATGAGGCACTGGGTCAGACTAATTTGCATATAGCCAGGTTCTGAACTGGGGTGATGCAGTGAGCTAAATAACGGTGATGGATCAAGCCCTGATCTCTTGACTGGGTAAGAGTGGTCTGCTTAGTTCAGACACTCTGTTCATCACCACCCCCTTTTTGAATCATTAATTTTTGTTAGGCACTGGGAGATTAAGAGATTTGCCCAGAATCACAGGATGTTGTGGGTCGTTGCCGAGACTTGTTCCCGGTTCCCTAGATTTGAGGGTGACCGCCCTAGCCATTAGGCCACCTCCTATTTTGCAAATGCGCCTTTTCAATTCACAGTGCAAATCGAGATCTGGGTTCTAAAGGATGTGGTTGCACGTATGTTTTTTTGTTTTTTTCCTTTTTTTGTATTATCCTTAGCGTGGGGTAATTTGTGTTGGACAGCATTAATTATGCCTTTTCAGTTATTCTTTGCGCACCGCCTTTTTGTACTGTTTATGTCTCATGGACCTGCGTGAAATCTAAAGGCGGGCAGTAGTTGTCAAAAGGTTTGATCTTCACTCCTCTTTACTTCATATCTTTTGGGGACCTGAATTATGGTATTACAGAGCCCTTTTGTCCACGCAGATGGAACGGACGAGGTTGGGCCTGAGCGATTCTCAGGCATGTCAGAAGGTTTTGTGGGGTTCAAGTCAGAAACGTGATGCGGGGCCCTTGTCTGGTTTACACTGACACAGAGGCAACTAAGGACATTGAGATTATTTTGAGAACATATCTCAAAAGCAGGCTAAGCCACTGTTATGATATACAGCAGTGGCAGTAGCAGCGCGAAGCCCTGAAGAGAGTGAGGCTGGGGCAAATAGCCCCGGCAGCTCCACCTTTCTGTCGAACCTGCCCATAACGTCTGCCACAGCTGGTGTGACCACCAAAAGCTAAGCTATTCTTGGGTCATCTTCTCCCAACATCTCATTGATGTACCTTGCTCTACGCTCTATATATGGCATCTCAGATACAGGCATTTCTATAATTGTATTTATTCCCGTTTCAGAAAATAAATCATTTGATTTACTGAAATATTACCAGTGTCTTTGTGTTTAACAAATTTACTGGTGCGGCTGCCCAGGGCTAGTTTCATAGTAGGTTGAATGTTTTAATGCAGTGAAAAATGTATTTTGAATTGCATACAACTGTCTATCATTATCTAGTTACCACTTATTTAAGGCTTACCACAACATTTTCTATAATCTGAACCTCTGTGCATTTTCTCATTATATGGCTTATTCACAATGCCATTTTAGAGTACCTAAAGTAGTATTCCTGCAGTACTCGTTTACGTACATGCCTTTGTGAATTGGACCCAGAACACCTAAAAATGTAATAGAATGGGTCTCTTGCTCGCTTTGCCACTGGATTCAAGCTAGCCTGGCTGATGAGGGCTTTTAGCCCAAAACCGGTCCCAGGATGCTTGTTTCCGGTCCAGGGAAGACATGGCTTGGCAGATCGGGCTGGACTGTTCCCATGAGGCACAGGGTCAAGACTGAGTTGCATATAGCTGTGTCTGAACTAGGGTGGCGAAGTGAGCTAAAGAACGATGATGGATTCCACCCAGATCTGTGACTGGGGGTGAGTGTCTGAAACGCTTCAGCGCTCCGTCCATCATCTCCTTGTCTTTGCATAGAATGGGAACAGTCAGGAAATATTCAAATTCAGTTAGTTCAAATACACAGTACTGTGCCATCTTTCCTCTTTTATTAATGGGAGCAGTACTTAATTTGAGCCAGTGTTTGCAGATGCTCAGTACCGACACTTAAATCTCTGCACTTATGGCATACATACATTAATATGTAATAATAATAATAACAATAGCCATCCAGCCCATTTTCAAAGCCTTGTATTGCCTGGAATAGGTTGAATTTTCACACCTGTAGGAGTGTGATACTTAGTAGTTGTGTTGGTACTTGCTACTGGCAGCACTGTCAGGGGCAATGGGTAGTGAAGTAGCCTTGCAATTCCAATTTTTACAAATTATGCACTGATAGAGAGTTGAAAGTTTCGGGATTGATTCACATAGGCATGTAAGAGTACGCAAAAGAGTACTCCTGCAGTACTTCTTCCGATACTCAAAAATGCTTATGTAAATCATACACAATATGTTTCATGTCAATTTACACCAAACATATTTTTCGCCAAAAGAGAGGTCAACGCCAAGGTACCAGAAACTCACCAAAGGCTATCTGCCAGATTCATGAAAACCAAATTCTGCGAATTCTAAATTGCGATTAATACCGAATCGCAATTTAGAATTTGCATAATGGGATTCTTGTAAATCTGCGATAAAAATTAGCGATTCGCATTCGGCTACAAAAGCCGATAGCGAATATTCTGAACTCGCAGAAAAATCACAAATTTGGTCAAATCCCGTGTTGAAATTGCGATCTCGCTATTAGCGAGATCGCAAATTGCGATCTCGCTAATAGCGAGATCGCAAAAACGGGAAGTCGCATTTCGAGCACTGTGATGACATCACAACCAGGAAGCAGGCAGTTCCCTCCCTCATTCTGAATACAGAGGCAGAATAGGAAGCAGCACGGCTCAGAGCTCCACTCCAACCACCTCCAGTGTTTGCATTTGGATACTGCTGACTGCAGCTATGTCAAAGGAAGCAGCAGGGCCCAGTGACACAGGGAGAAAGCGCAAGATCAAATTCTCCGAACAGGAGCTGGAATATCTCATCGATGGAGTCTGTAAAGACCATGATAGACTTTTTGGCAAGGACTCCAGGAGGGTGCCAGCGGCTAAGAAACAGCGCCTGTGGTTGCGCATCCGCGCCAAAGTGAACTCTGTTGGAGTCACACAGAGATCCATTGATAATCTCATAAAGAGGTGGTACGACCTCTGAGGTCGTGCCAAGGAGAGGGTGGCTGAGAGGCTGGGTGAGCGCCTAGCAACAAGAGGGGGAGAGCCTACAGTCCCTCCCAACACCGCATTGGAGGATCGTGTTGAGGACACATTGCAACCGGAGGCATGCGTGGGGGTAACCCGGTTGGACTCATCCCGACCAACCCAAGACAGCCAAGGTAAGTGCCATGCGACAGCGACCCTGTCCCCTAACAATGGCCATGACCCTATAGCTACCCATAGTAAAGCCCAGACATGCAGCCCATGCTAACCAGAACATCCCTATAGCATTGTGGGACATGTAGTCTGACCACAATGTAAAAAAAGTCCCATGCAGCCAGACATGTCCTAATGTAGTCAATGCATCAGGCAGTCAGGGAATGGTAGCCATCATGCATGTAGCAACCTTACATGTGAAAGATAAATGTAAGTAATCAACGTCCACTTTCCATTACAGGTGGCGCTGATAACAGCAGCAGCGACAGTGAGGGGCTGCAAATTGATGACACACATGAGGATCCTGAGGGCGAGGAAGATACACCCACACAACCAGCTACATCTGGCCAAGCACCAGTGCCAGCAGGCGTACCACCACCTGCAACGCCAGCTACAACAGGCGCACCACCATCCTCAGCTGTGATACCCATGCCAGTGGCATCGTCAACACCAGCAACTGCAAGACCAGTGACACAACGCGCACCTACTGTGCCCACCCAGCCCAGCAGGCAGGACAGCGAGCGGCGACAAAGTACACCACGCACCAGCAGGAGGGGCATGCCTGTGTGTGTGCCAGGGCTCTCAATACAGCGCCGCATGATGCGCGTGCACCAGTTACAGGCCCGACACCTAGCAGCTATACACCTGCAGCTGCACAATACAGGCAGGAATGTTGCCCATCTGTCCGACAGGATGGACCGGATGTGCACAGCTATGGAGGCAAACACTGAGGCTATGGTTAGCCAGCGAAACCTCACCCGCCGCCGCCACCGCCAGCTCCTCACACGCCTCTCGGCGTACACGCGCTCCAATTATGTAATTGGAAATGCCACTTCCCAGTTGTCCCGTAGGTCTTTGGCCATGCAACTCCAGATGGTCCAATGCTGTCAGGACGTGGCAGGGGCACTGGAGCAGCTAACCACTACTGTTCAGGCTCAGCAGCCAACTGGCCATGGCCATGCTGAAGGGGATGGCACAAGTGAGGGGACCTCTAGTCACAGCAGCCTGTCTTTGTCACAGGTTAGTGTTCCACGCCGCAGCACCAGGCCCACTGCGGCATCACGTGCTCAGCCGGAGGAAGAGGTCGAGAGGGGACTGAGAGCTTCGCGCCGGAGGCGCCAATGACATTAATGTACATAGGGCAGGGAAATGCTGCTGACATAAGCATGCCTACTACAAAAACTTGAGTGGTATGATGCAATACTCCTCAAATGTTAAAGTTTGAAATAATGCCATATTATTGTGCGACTAACAATAATATTTATTCTACAATACTACATCAGACTCATGTAATTATTTCCTTTGTCATGCATGAGTGAAGTGTTGGGTGAGGGGAGTGGGGGCGCTAGAAACAGTTCATTGTGATTTGGTTGCGCCATCTGTGTCCTTCAGCAGGATTTTCCCCGCGTGCATGATGCGCATGCGCAGGTGGCGGTGGTCCCCTTCCGACTCACTGCCAGATATCTCTACAGGTATCCGGCGCTTGGTAGCAATGTTGTGTAGTATTGCACACACAGCCACAATGCGGCAGCAGACCTCAGGCTCGTATTTAATGGCCCCACCAGTCTTGTGAAGTATGCGGAATCTGCTCTTCAGAGGGCCAAATGTCCTCTCAATGCAATTTCTTGTGCGTATGTGTGCTGCATTGCAACGCCGTTGCTGTGGTGTTGCAGGGTTGAGGTATGGGGTGAGGAGGTACTCACGGAGAGCGTAGCCACTGTCACCTGAATGAGAGGAGCAGAGGGTGAGTGCCTGTGCTGCGCAGCTACATCATCACAGTGTAACATTGTGGGTAGGGTGACGAAGTGGCATAGGTCCAAATTCAGGACAGCGAGTGTAAAAATTCAGGACAAAGGGTCGAAATTCAGGACAAAAATTCAGGACAGGAGGTCAAAAATTCAGGACAAAACTTTGGGACAACAGGTAAGTTTTACAGACACATCAGAGGAGTTCACGCAATAGTATATAATTCAACCCATCCATAGCCAAACATATTCAACATTTGCAAACTCATTTCATTTCATTTCACTCATCCATCCATCATTTCACTCATCCATTCATTATCTATCCATCCACCCTTTCACCCTATCCATCGGTACACTCATCCATCCACTCTTCCACCCATCCATCCATTCACTCATCCATCCAGCCTTTTAGCCTTTCACCCATCCAGCCATCCTTTTTACTTACTCATCCATCCACAAAGTCACTCATACTTACACCCGTTCACCCTTGTCATCCATCCATCCTCCTTTTCTCTCTCCATCGACCCTTGCACATAGCCATCCTTCCTTCCACCCATCCATCTACTCATCCACTCATGAATCCATCCATTGATCCTATCAGTCATCCATCCACCCTTTCACTCCTTCACTCATCTATCCATCCTTTTGTCCACTTACCCTCCCTTTCACTCACTCATCCATCCTTACATCCAACCTTTCACTCATGGGTCCATCCATTCACCCTTTCACTTATCAATTCATCAATCCATCCATCCATAATTTTACTCATACATCCACCCATTCACTCGCCCATCAACCACCCTTTACCTCTTCCCTCCAGCCTTTCACTCATCCACCCACCCTTTTACCCATCCTTCTACCCTTCCACCCAAGCATCTATCATTTTACATGTTGTCTTGTCCATCCTTCCACTCACTCACTCATCCATCCATCCATCCTTTCTCTCATTATCCATCCATTCACCCTCTCATTCATCCATTCACCTTTTCACTAATCTATCCAGCCATCCACCCATCTCTTTGCTTACTCACCCACTTTTTCATTTTAATTATGAGCTGAGCCTTTGTCTGCAGAATTGCAGACAGAAGAGGCCTAGCAAGAACACCACCCTTGTTCCTAAAGCAAGGGGTGGGGTGGGGTTCACTATGCCCTTGCACATAGGCAATCTGAGTCATAAGTCATGCATGATGCACAGCGTCAGGCCATGAGGTGACTGTGACATAGTGTTGTTTCCAGGGCTTTAAGTGGGATGAAAAAACTGGGGGGTTTCTTCAAAGTGAATGTTTGATGTAATTAAGGGTGCGGCTTTAAACACCTAAGGTAAAAATCTGTTCTTAGTATAGTGTACCGCCTAACTGGTATTTTGCATCTTCTGTCATTGTATCCAAATAACACAACAAGTAACGTTACACCTGCAACAAGCCAGAACTATTGGCTTTGTTAATGGTTGTTAGTTTCATCAAATAAAAAAGCAGCAATCATGGCTTCCTTTAATATTGAAAATGCATCCATTCTAAAATGGCAATACTGTCACCCTAATAGCCTTTGACCCCATTGGAATTAAATAAACGTATCCTTTGGCACGTGCAACCATGCACACAGTGCACCAGAAAGCCCCTGACTCCCCTTTTAGAGACTGGACAAACAAAGCTTTACTATGACAGATGCCTATAATGATTACACGTTTATTCAGCAACATGTGCATTTAGATATTTAAGGGGGCATTCTATTGGGCAACACCCAATCCAAACTCCTCCCACTCAAAACTGCTAAATACTTCACTAACCCATTTTCAATTAAATTCAGTCATGTCACTGCAAGCCTCATCTAGTTACATTGTCTTCTGTGTAGAATAACATTGAAGTTGAGAGCTCCTGCCTACAACACAATCCAAACTAACTCTCCGATTTGCCTCTCTAATCGTCCCAAACTAGCTGGCAGCCCGATAGGCCTCCTGCGTGAAAACAAAATGCTTCTGCAAACGCCAAGAAACCAAGAAACAAATAAACAACTCCACCCCCACCCCCCTCAGGTAGTCTTCTGGGAAAACCTGGTCTTACCCTGGTGCACAGAGGATAAATGTTTAGTTTCTCCTTGGTTTTGGTGTTTCCATGTGTGCTGCATTGTGCAGCACACATAGAAACAACAAAACGCCATTGATTGTTTATGAGCAGGAAGGTGTCCCTTAATCATTAATAAAATGACGTTTTACAAGTTCTTTGTGTGATGCATTAAGCATTACACATAGAAGTTACTAAATGCCATTTAAAGATTGTTTATGTACAGGAAGGAACACCTTCCTGCACATAAACAATCTTCCCCTGCAACGCAGACACCCTTGCGCTATGGTGCAAGAGCGCATGCATTGGCGCTAGGTAGCAAAATTTAATACCAGCGCAGGGGGAAATGCAGGGCTGCACCATATTGTTGTAAATATGGTGCATTCTGCTTTTCAGAAGTAGCGGAGCACAGCGTTAAGCCAAGAAGGCTAACACTGCGAACCAACACGTCTATTGCACATATGCCAACAAGGTCTGATATACGTATTGGAAAAACATATGTTAAAGTCTATAGGTATTGAAGTGTGGATTGTTATTACCATATATTAAAGTCTAAAGATAGATATTTTGTTATATGGAATCACACACATTACCGCAGTAGGCAGTGGTTGTGATGTTGGTTTCTCCATGTGACAAACTGTGGATACAGAAGGTTTGCTCTGTAAGAATCATTGTTAAGCCTTTTTCGGAGACATAGCACTTTTCTTAGCAACTGTAATTTTGTAAACCTTTGTAATTTATGACTGTGTGTCTGATTGTTGCCTTTTGGAGAAGCTTTAATTCAAAACTATAGGCCTGATCAGGTTAATGTGACAAGCTAGAGGCCTGATTGATGCACTGCGAAACGTTATGTCCGATACCATAGGTGTGATCCGCTTATAATAAAATGTTATGACAAAGGCAGTGGGTCTAGCTTATTGATTTTGAAAAGCATTTGTTAATATCAATAATCCTTTAAAAGTCAGTTATTTTGTAACAGGCATGTTACAGGCCATAGATAGGTATTTTGTTACATGTAATCTGAAAGATTACTGTAGTAGGCAATGGTTTTGGAGTTGGCCACCCACTCTGGCAAAACCTAGGAGGTTTCACTATGATGATTCTTTTTGGGCCGTGTTAAGATTGGTTGTATATTGTTTTGCAAGTTGTATTTCTATATATATTTGACATTTTATAATTATATTTACGATGGTTGCCAGTTTATGAGCATTTGATTAGGCCAATGTTGGCTAAGGAATAAAGCTAAGAGTACAGGGTACAACTTCATCAGTTCATTCGGAAAAGTCATGACAGATTTCATAGGTTTGTTCTGTTTATTATGCACTGTTATGACAAAGCCAATAGGCGGCCTTACCTACTTTTTGTAAAACAGCTAACTTTTAAGGATGGATTGTTATTACACTGTGATAAATCTGTAGCCAGGTATTCTATTACAGGGAACTTTACAGATTATCGTAGTAGGCAATGGTTGTGGTGTTGGCGATCCACCATAACAAACCGTGGGGAAAGAATATATGCACTACAATAATCCGTGTTAGGCTCTCTTAGAAGAGATAGTATTTTGCTTTGCCAATTGTAATTTTGCATGGTTGTACTTTTATGACTGTACACCAAATGGTTACCTTGTGGAAAGCTTATGCTAATTCTCCCTTGCCAAGTATAGTCGGCGGGGGGCAGATGGCGCTCTCGCTGACTAGGCAAGTACCTCCATTGGGTTACCCAATGAGCAGCTGTTTGGGTTATTGGTTTTAATGTAAGTTTACTACTTTTTAATTGGTGAGACTTGTAAAATTGAGGCTTGCTATTAAAGCATAATTGCAGTGGCACTGCTAGATGATTTGAAATTTCTTATAGGGATGATTTACAAGTAGGAATGTACAGATGTGTTGCATGCCACCTTGCTAACTCACCGTTTGCCTGCCAATTCAAATTAGGCTGTTTGACATCTTGCATGTAATTGAATTGACATTCACGATGTATAAATTTCAAACTCCAATAAAGAAAACTTTTTTTTTGAAGTACAAAGTGCTTGGTTTTGGTGTGAGGCTAATGATAAAGGCTATAGGTCTGATTGTCGATTGAGACAGGTTATGAGAAAGGCAGAGGCCTGGCATATTGATTGTAAAAAGCAAATGTTGAAGTCAGTAGTCATTTAAGAGTGGACTGTTATAACTCTGAATTAAAGCTTACAGATATATTGTTACATGGAATCGCACATCTTACCTTCATAGGCTGGGCTCTGGTGTTGGTTACCCACTCTGAGAAATTGTAGGTATAGAAGATTTGCACTGTAGAGATCCCTGTTAAGCCCTTTTACAAGAGATAATATTTTGCTTTGCCAATTGTAATTTTGAACACATTTGCAATGTTATGACTGTATGCTGATGGTTGAATTATGGAAAAGTTTATGCTCATTACAGCAGGCGGAAGTTGGTTATGTTGACAATAATTCCAGCTCTAGGCATGATTGGTGTGCAAGGAAATGTTATTCCAGATGCCATAGGTCAGGCCCGTTTATTATGAAAAGTGAGTCACCTAAACAAACCGTGGGGATAGACAATTTACACGCATCCTCATTAGGTTCTATTATTAGAGATTTTTGTATTGTTTTGGCAACGGTATTTGGTACATATTTGTAATTTTATTACACTTCACCTGATGGTTGCCATATGAGAAGGCTTATGACCAACACAATAGGTCTGACTTGGGTATTTTGACAAGCCAATGATAAAGGTTGTAGCCCTGATTGTTCATAATGGAACGTTAGGCTAAAGGCAGTGTGCCTAACATATTGATTGTAAAAAACATACCATAAAGTCCATAGGCGTTTAAGGGTACATTGTTATTCCTCTGTATTAATGCCAAAAGATAGGCATCACTCAAAATTACCATTTTAGGCAATGGTTTTAGCACTGGTTGCCCTATGTGTCAAACCGTGGATAAAAAAAGCTTTGCACTGTGAGACTCATTGTTAGGCCTTAATAGAGATAGTATTTTGCTATGCCAACTGTATTTATTATACTATGTACTTTCATAAGGTGCTTAATGGTTGCCTTGTGGGAAGACATAAGCTCAGTACAAGAGACCTCAGCTAGTTATGATGGCAAGCCAATAACAACGGGTCTAGGCCTGACTGGTTCACTAGGAAATCAATTTCCACAGACATAGATCTGATCTGTTTGCTATGAACAGTAATCATAAAAGTAGTAGGTCTGGTATTGATGGTGAAAAGCATATGTTAAAGTCAATACACACGTACGGGCGAATTGTTATTGCTCTGTAGTCAAGCCTTCAGATACATATTTTAATACATGAAATGTCACAGATTACCTTTGTATGGAAGCATTATTCAAGTTGGTTACTGCCTCTTACAAACACTAGGGGAAGAGGATTAGCACTGTAATCATCCTTGCTAAAATATTTTTTAGCTGCCTAACAGTATTTTGTAATACAAATATAATTCAATAATGCATGCCTTTATATATAAATATACATCCATAAATATACATAGATGGCCTTATGGGCATCTCTGGTCTGCCATTGGTCTGTCTGAGTATCATTTACAACCTGCTTCCATCCACAACAGCGTATTACATGGGAAAAGGTTCAGACATCAGTCACTGAGTCTCTTGACCTGTGAATTACCCCAGTGTCTGATCACATGTGTATTCAACTGAAAATGAGTGCCCTTCAGGGTCAGAGATGGTTAGTCGGCCATTTGGTTTTCAATTTTCTCCTTTTTTAGTTTCCCTTTCATTTCTTTGCTCTACTCTTTTTATTTGAATGATTCTTAAGAGGATATTACAGATCTCCAGGATGTGGTAACAGATCGCTTGCTTGCCTCTTGTTTCATCTGCAGTGCACCACATCCAAGGAGGACACTTCCTCTAAACCAGGAGACCATTGTGGAATTCCAAGATGGCCAGCACCTTGGTTCTAAATGTGGCGGCCAAGCAGGGACTTTATAACAACAATAGACTATTGACAACACCGCTGCAGATGGACACCTAATGCTATGTTTAGTTTTGGTATTGCAAACATATGCTCACCATGATTAGACCATACTGTTTTCTTTTTTCCACTTCTGTTCTTTTATTTATCTTTCATTTGTTGCTGGGTTTACGTGTCTTTTGTTGCGGTTATGTCAGAGGGCGAATGCAAGAATGAGCCAGTGGATGGATGATTGCGAAGGTGAGTGACTGGGTGCAGGTATGGCGACTTCAAGCATGCCTAAACCAATCAATGACACAAAAGTCATTGGATTCATAAGCTAGAGCTATTGGCTTTGCCAACGCTTGCTTTTAGATGTAGTCACTGTGTCTCTGCCTATACCGTCCGACACACATACTCATTCGTAACAAGTACTCGAAAAGTCAATGCCATGTTTCTCGGTCTTCTTTTGTTCCTATGCTGCCCTCTAGTGGACATTTAGCTCGACACCTGTTCAGCTGTATTAGATTTGGCTATTTACTGTGTTACTTTTGTTTTCATGTTTATGCCTGAACACATAACTATTAACTAAAATGTAAGCAATGAATGTTACCGTGTGTAATGTGACTGGTGATCATGTAAAGTGCTCCAATTTGGCCTTTGGGTCAAGTGGATGCCTTATAAAAAAAATGCACAAATAGGTAACAAATAAATCCTTAACATAAAGAAAGACAAAAAAAGATAGTGTTTTCCTGGCTGATTTGTACAAAGTGAAAACAGAAAACTGGGACATATCATGGCTTCACAGCTTAAATTGTGTGATCTTGGGCAGATTTTTTATTTCACCAACGCTCTTTATTCTTCATTATTGTGTATGAAAGCACTTTTAAATATGTGAGTAAAGAGTACCAGTTGTACAAAACCTTTGTGCTTGATTTAATAGACTATAATGTTGCTTACATGACAATAGTATTGCCTATTAGTTCAGTAATGATTTATGTTTAAAAAACGATTACTTTGAGTTAGTACTTCTCAGAATAGAGCGATAATGTGACGTATTACTGTCAAACGTGTAGGTGTTCTAGAAATACACATTTTTCAATTTTGAATCAACTTTACCATATTCTGCCTGTAATGTTTGTTGTGAGATGTGCATAGAAAATCTTTGCAGGGTTCTGCTCGTGTATATCCGAGCTAGACCCGTGGCTCGACAGTGGCTCATCTCTCCCTGCAAATGGATTGTCTCTCCCACCTCTAGAAAGTATACATCTATTGGGGCTCTATGCCACCATCTCTGGTCAAGGGAAAGTAAGCAAAAAACAGCCAGTTTATGGGAGGAGCTCGCATTCGATGACAAGAGGTTGAAGACCCCTTGTGATGGGCTCAGGGTCTGCGCACAGTGTGGTTATATCAAACTACTATTGTTTGCACAGGGGCACGATCAGCTGCATTTAGAAAAAATTAAACTGGGGTCATTGCATATTTTTCTAAAACTTCATCAGCTTTGTGACGTGCAGAATTGACGAAGTTCTAAGGAAATGGGGCAAAAAAACTGTTAATGACAGGAGGGTTTCCGCTGCTGCTGATGGTCCGAAGCTTGTCACCGCCTCTGGCCACCCGCTTACTATGTCCACTATATGCAGCATGTAGTCCTTCTCCCACTGCTGGAGTTCCAAGGGAATAACTTCTGGCATTAAGGAATTGGATAGGGAATGCTTTTGACCAGCAGCAATTGTGGCTCGTTTCTGCCACTCAGTGGTACGGGCAGCCCAGAGTAATGGCAGAGAAAAGTCTTGTCCATCAGCCAGTCCTTGCCTCCTGAAGTCCCCACCATCTGGGGCAGGACATTCAGCTACAAGCAATCGCTGGATGAAGAGAAGCGTTTTCTTTGAAAAATGGGAGCATCTTTGCCCATCTTTATGAAGGGCGAATTATCACCAAGCTGGTCCTACTTAGCAGGCACATCTGTAATTATTCCCACCCCTACCTAGGAAGCATGTCACTACACCACATTAGGGAGGCCCGGAGGGGCCCCTGCCACCTCCAAATGCCAGTGTTTATGGAAAACTAAGCATGCATGCCAGGAAAAGAATGCCCTAATTTGCATAGGGACATGCCGAATGCCAAAGAGGAAATGCTCACATTCAAATGCATGTCCTCTGTCACACCACACATGCATCTGGTGTTACAGAGAAAGGCTGGCTCTGTGGACCAAAAATGTGATTTTTGTGTGGTAAGCAGTAGAACCGGAATTGCTGGCAGGATGAAGTCCGGATTATGGGTGGACACAGGTGCGCAACACCCATTGAACTCACCGGGCTTCAGCCCCCCACCCCCCCCCCCCACCCACCCCCGTCGTGTGTGGCAGCCCGGGATGAGACAGATCCCGGGCACAGACAGACCCGCACCCGAACGTTTCACAGGTCTTTAAAAGACCATTTGAATGTTAATTAGGCCTTGCAGTTGTTTCACCCCCTTCTAAGAGCCCCTGCAGACTAAAGGTTCAGCCCCCCCCCTGACATTTTTTCTTAGCCCCCCCCCCCCCCCGAAATTTGGCTCTAGTTGCGCCTCTGGGTGGACAATAAATTCCACTTTGCTGTTGGAGTTGGCAGAGTTTCGGCCACTCCACAGGCACATGTAACGCTGAGTTCCGGTCATATTCCGCAACCACTGTGTGGCAGAGTTTTTCCTCATGCGCGGCTCCCCAATGGTAAGTTGGCGAGTGAGATTCGGCATCCCCCAGCGTGATTTTCAATCAGTAGTAGGGTACCCGGGGGAGACTTCCCCAACACAGGGGGACACGGACAGTCAAGAACGCTCGCTGTCAGAAAGCTGCCACTCGAACAGAAAACTTACTCAAGCGGCAGTAAAATCAACTCAAGAAGCAGCTCCCACTGGCATGCCGTGTGGGGCCATTCGGGCTGATTTTTCAGCGTGGAATAACCACTGGCGTAATGAAAAGTGAAGGGGCCTCCCTGCACGGTACTTAGAGGGGCCCCCTCCGGGCTCAATCAGGAGCTCTCCCTGCCAGAGTTCAGTGCCGAGGGGGCCCCTTGGAGCTAGCCCCCCCCCTCCCACTCCCCGCACCGCTTGGGCTGCGGGGGCCTGTGGTACGCCCCTGGGAATAACTCCTGGTGCTTTAAATCGGTGAGAGCGGTGCAACAGGCCTAATTCTGAGTTTTTATGTAGGACTGCAGAATTCTGTGGAGTGAAACTCCGCAAGTTCCGCGCACCCCTAGTTCAGACCCTTAAAATATAAAAGATGAGGGACCACATGTATCTTTGGTGTTTGAGCAGAATATGTACTGTGACTTGCCCAGTTACTTGCTCTGTGCTAGTACAGCAATCTCTGCAGAGTAAAGCGTCTGGTGGAAGGATTCCCCGAAATCATATTTCTTCAATGTACATGAAGAAGTGGGGAGCTACAAGGGGCAAACTGATGGGAATGCAAAGCCTCTACCTTACAGGTAAAGGGGTGCTAATGCCAGAAAGAAGGGGCACATTGGGGAAGGGTCTTTGAAGGCATGTCTCATTGCCGGATCTATGTTGTAACGGTGCAATACCCTCATGGATCTATGACGTTACAACGCGTTATTTTACAACGCGGACCGTTACAACGCAATTTTTACAACACAGGTACCATTACAATGCATGCCATTACAACGCATGTCATTACATAGCAGATACTATTACAACGCATGCCATTACAACGTAAGTATAGGTAAGTATATCTTTTTTTAAAGAATTTAATTAAGTTAATTTAATTAATTTAAATTAATAAATATAATTTAAAAAATTGTAAAACAGTAATTTATTTAATTTAATTTAATTATTGTAATTTAATTAATAATAAAATTGTAATAAATTTAATTTATTTAATATAATTTAAATAATGTAATTTAATTAATTTATAAATAGTAAATAATATAATTTAAATTATTACAATAAAAATAATTTAAATTATTGTAAAATAATAACTAATATAATTTAATTAAATATAATTAATGTAATTTAATTAATTTATAAATAGTAAATGATATTATTTAATTTTAATAAATTAAATAAATAAAAAAAGGAATTAATTTACTTTTAAGTAATGTAATTTAATTAATATTATAAATGTAAATATTGTAATTAATTTAATTTAATTAATTTAATTTATTTAAAGTCGTAATACCCCTGTACCCCAAAAACAAAACCCAGCCCTAAAACCTAAAAATACCCCTGTACCCCAAAAACCAACCCTAGTCCTAAACCATAAAAATACCCCTGTACCCCAAAAACCAAACCCAGCCCTAAAACCTAAAAATACCCCTGTACCCCAAAAACCAAACCCAGCCCTAAAACCTAAAAATACCCCTGTACCCCAAAAACCAAACCCAGCCCTAAAACCTAAAAATACCCCTGAACCCCAAAAACCAAACCCAGCCCTAAAACCTAAAAATACCCCTGTACCCCAAAAACCAAACCTAGCCCTAAAACCTAAAAATTCCCCTGTACCCCAAAAACCAACCCTAGCCCTAAAACCTAAAATACCCCTGTACCCCAAAAACCAAACCCAGCCCTAAAACCTAAAAATAGCCCTGTACCCCAAAAACCAAACCTAGCCCTAAAACCTAAAAATACCCCTGTACCCCAAAAACCAAACCCAGCCCTAAAACCTAAAAATACCCCTGTACCCCAAAAACCAAACCCAGTCCTGAACCCTAAAAATACCCCTGTACCCCAAAAACCAAACCTAGCCCTAAAACCTAAAAATACCCCTGTACCCCAAAAACCAAACCTAGCCCTAGAACCTAAAAAAATCCCTGTACCCCAAAAACCAAACCCAGCCCTAAAACCTAAAAATACCCCTGTACCCAAAAGCCAAACTCAACCCTAAAACCTAAAAATACCCCTGTACCCCAAAAACCAAACCCAGCCCTAAAACCTAAAAATACCCCTGTACCCCAAAAACCAAACCCAGCCCTAAAACCTAAAAATACCCCTGTACCCCATAACCCAAACCTAGCCCTGAACCCTAAAAATACCCAAAAACCCAAAACATATACCTCAGTACCCCAAAACATATACTCCTATACTCATACTTATTTTTTTTAAATTACTTAAATTAATATATATGATTAATTTTATAAAAATACATAAATTAATATTTACTTTTTTAAAAAATATTAATGATATTAATAAAATAATGTAAAATAAAATAAAATAAAAAATTATATACTTACCTATACTTACGATGTAATGGCATGCGATGTAATAGTATCTGCTATGTAATGACATGCGTTGTAATGGCATGCATTGTAATGGTACCTGCGTTGTAAAAGTTGCGATGTAATGGTAGTGCGTTGTAAAAGTTGCGTTGTAACGGTGCAATACCCTCATTGCCTCTCCTTAGACATAACATTTCTTGGGGGGGCGGGTCCGTCACTACGTCATGGCATTCAGTGGTAGGGGTTCTGCCGGCGCTAAGCACTGGCAAGAATTTAAAACACACATTGAACCAATTGTCCTATGCTCCTGTCATTGGCTACACAAGTGAAAACACTGACCTCTTTCCTGAAATGTGTGCAAATACGCTTATGGTAATTTATGTCAGTAATGCTTTTCAGACATTTAATTTCATGCTGCATGGCTAATGTGCTCCTAGTTCCTAGAAATATTTTCTTTCCCCAGATGTGTTTCTGTAGTGCTGATTTTCATTTAACACATGAGTCATCTAAAGCGCGTACTATTCTCATCGAAGGGACTGGGTGAGTTCAGGGTGTGGATGGGTGCTCATGATTGAACATGACAGTGGTGTTCGGTCAAAGCCGAAAGCAATGTGAGCTTTCTACAGGGCCTCTCACTGTATCATAAAGGTGTTCTGACTCTATGCTCTTCTAGGCCTCTCTGACAGTGCACAGGGCAGTGGTCACATATGTGCTACCTGTAATTACAGTTCAGTGGGAGAGTGTGTGAAGGAGGTGTACATCTGTCGAAATACAAACAGTGGCAATTTTGTGTAAGTGTGTATGTGTATTTCTGTGTGTGTTTATTAATGTGTATGTTTGTATCTGTGTTTGTGTATGTGTGTATTTTTATGTCTGTGTGTGTGTTTGTGTATGTGTGTGTGTGTGTTTGTCTGCATGTTGTGTCTGCCTGTGTGTGTTTGTATATGTGTGTGAGTGTTTATGTCTGTCTGTGTGTGGTTGTTTGTGGCTGTGTGTGTGTTTGTGTGTGTATTTGTGTCAGTACCTGCGTGTTTGTGAATGTGTGTCTGCTTGTCTGTCAGTGTGGAGTAAACTCATGCCAGCAATGAGTAGTGTGCATCAAGCATGTGTGCCAGAAGACGGCTTGTGTAGAAGGATGAATGGGTAGACTGCATTGTTGTGTGTGCTAGGCACCATGGGCCCGATTCACAAAGGTTATCGGAGACAAAACTCTAACTTTACGACTTTCGGTATTCACAAAGGGGATTTAGGAGTACTACAGTTAGGATTCCTAACTTTAGTACTCGTAAATGCATTTTGCGAATACCGAAAGTCGTAGAGTTACGATTATGTCTCAGATTACTTTTGCAAATCGTGCCCATTGACTCCGGAAGTGTTTGTGGAAGGTACAGAGGTGCCAGGAATGTGCCCTGAAGATAGTCTTTCAGGATCATCAATTTCCCTCCTTTGCCAATACGCTTGAAGCCTCTGTAAATGTAGTTGAGCATGTCATTTTTAATATTAAGTGCAATGGGGATCCTTAAGGTCAGTTTTGGGCCTCACTACAATGCTTTGTAACTGGTGACATTTTGCTTGCAGCATTAACGCCCAATCAGCTAGCGTTTTTTGTTGGAGTTTTGCAACTGCACAGCAGGACACACATAAACAGGCAGACAGTCCGAACACCCACAACTGACAACCAAGGGTCAGCAGATTACATTTTAGGGTGCAGTCCCTGGCCCTCAGCAGCCATTTTATGCTTGCTGTGGGGTGAGGGAGGTGTGGGGGAGGGGGGAGGGAGCGGTATCGAAGAGGTAATGTAAGCCTTTCAGTAGGATGAAAAAGGCGTGGGTCTCTAACGGAGGCGTGGCCAAAAAAGTGCGACTGAGAGTTCTTTAGAATAAGCACGACCTATATAATTGTGATCCTGTTCTTGACATAGCGAGGCACTTGACCAGCACATACGTACCCCTAACTGTGTTTTCTGTTGGCACACAAAAACACATTGCACAACAGCAAGCACATTCAACAAAAACAAGCCAGACCTATTGACTTTACACATTTTAATATAACTGATTTGCGTACAGTAGCAGACAAATAAGTCATGACTCCTAACCTTCCCTTCACATCATTTCCTCTGCAGTTTCTCTCTATTCATTAGCCCTGTCTTTTTAATCTACATCTCTCTTTCTGAGAGCCCCATCTGCATGTCTAACACTTCATCTCCCTTCCCTCCATCGCTGTCCTTTCCCTCTCTTCATCTGCCTGACCTTCATTAGGCTCCTCCATCTCACCCCCCGCAGGTGCACACCTCCTTCACACACTTTCCCACAGAACTGTCATTGCAATTGGCATATAGGAGCCTTTTGTTGTGTGCACTCGAAAGAAAGGAGTGAATGAGCATATAGTCACAACCAGTCATGTGGAATCTACGCACACGTATGGAGCCCAAGTGTTCTTTAAATGAGTGATGTTTTATCATGCACAGAGAGTTGTCAGATCCTTGAGTTTTCACCATCATGCACCAGAACTATCGCACACAAGTCCTGTGGGCAGGTAGAGCCGGTTAGGTGCACCCAGCTTGCGTTTGTGGAGTCTTTGGTGACTGGAAGCCGCGTAGCGTTTTGGACGTGCTGTGGGGCATGCACTGGTCTATGTTGGTACATTGAGCATTTTTGCCAGTACAGTAATAGAACTGAGATCATTGATAATCAAGTTACAGTCCCCATTCCAAAATCATACCTGCCTGGACCTACTTTTGAACTGCGGGTGTCAGGATAAGTACTTAACAAAGAGAAAGATGCGCTGTAGGCACCATCCAGCTGAAACAACAGCAAAGAAGCAATACAGGGAGGGGGCAAACACAAGAAGAGAATGGAAAAGCAAAGAATAAGAAAAATCAAATGAGTCTAACAAGAAAGTCAACCAGTGGTAAGCAATGGCTGACCCAAAGGCCACTGTAAGGATTGATATTGTCCTCAATAAGTCCTCAACATCAGAGAACAAGAAGCTTAATGCAGGCGAGACCTAAAAAACCATCAGCAAAGCATGTTGGTGTGACCTTTAATAGCTGCGTGCAGCGCTATAGATTTTGTCAATGCTCTGGATGCATCAACAGCGGGGGCGGCTCCTCCTATTTGAGCAGAGGACTGCGTTCCACAAGTCCCAGAGCTTAAAAATAAAATGGTAGAAACGTTTCTTTATTATCATTTTATTTTTCAGCAACCTGTCCCGAACTAAGTGTCAGGACGGGACAGGGCCACCGCTGCAGAGTGGCAGCAGCAGGGAGCTGTGCGCTTTAAAATGTGCATGTCCTTTGGCCAGCCGTCTTGGGGTGTCCAGTCAGACATGCGCATTTTAAAGTTCTCTAATAGCTGTCTTATACAGCTGGGTTAGAGAAAGTGCAAGCCTACGGTGCTCTTAGGAGCGCTGAGAAAGCCTGCTCTATCTAATCCTGGCACTGATCTTCTGCTGTGAGAGCAGCACCAGGATTGGGTAGTGCAGTTTCATGCATTTGGAGTTTTCTGAAGACACCCAAGGGAGGAGGCCATCGCACTGCGAATGTAAGTGAATGTATCCTTTTTTTTGTGACCCCGTACCCCACCCCACCATACTGGGTATAAGCCAGCTATCACTGATCAACAGCAATGACAAATTATCAAGCCTGCTAACTCACACAGTGCCACAGTGTGTCACACAATATTAGCTCTCTTTACTGAGTCAATATCACACGGCTAAACAATGGTCACCTAGAAACCCCTACATTGTACAGGTGGGCAACTCATTGAAGGAGGCTCTCCACTTCTATAACATCTCTTCAGATTGTGTGGTCTCTCAGAAGCCTTTGCCTATTTTGGTAGGGAGCGGAGGATGCTGAAGCCACAACGGGTCCTAAATCCCACCCCTTCAATTTACCCTCCAGGCTTTTCAGCCAGAGACTGGCCCTAAGCCACGCCCCTCCATGGACCGGACTCCTCTATGGCCCTTTAGACAGTGACAGTCTCAAAGACCCACCAATCCAAGCTTCACCTCCTCTCTCACATGGTGAAAACATTTTCATGGTAGGAGGATCTGAGGTATGGCAAAAAACAATGAAACATTGCCATCCTCGCTCCCCAAACGCAGGTAATCTTCCAAAAAGTGGGACGATTGACAACATTTTAGGCATGAGTTTAATGAACGTACATCCTAGTGTTTATACAGCCCAGACCCAGCTGAAGAGCAGCAGAACACTGGAAGACAAGCCAAGATCGTGTACATCGAGCAAAGATTTATATTTTGGTGTTGTACAATGGCATGGCATCTGATCTATTATCAATAGAATTTTACAGTTTTTAATCTTGGTCAGAGGGAGATTAAGTGGTTGTTCCAGATTCTGAAAAGCCAGTTTATAGCAGCGGCAGCTATATACCATTTCAAATCATTAAGTGACTCTACAACTTGTACATTTGCAATTTTTTCCTCCTTTCACTCCACTTGTATATATAACTCCAACCACTAGTATATGTAGTAAACCTTTGTACTTACTACCATTCCTATGTGATTTTAGAGTTTATTTGTTTGTATCTCTTCCTTGAGTGATTCTACAACTTGTACATTTGCAATTTTTTTCCTCCTTTCACTCCACTTGTATACATTACTCTAACCACTACTATATGTAGTAAACCTTTGTACTTACTACCATTCCTATGTAATATTAGAGTTTATTTGTTTATATCTCTTCCTTGAGTGACTCTACAACTTGTACATTTGCAATTTTGTCCTCCTTTCACTCCACTTGTATATATATTTCAAACCACTCGTATATGTAGTAGACCTTTGTACTTACTACCATTCCTATGTGATTTTAGAGTTTATTTGTTTGTATCTCTTCCTTGAGTGTCTCTACAACTTGTACATTTGCAATTTTTTCCTCTGTTCGCTCCACTTGTACATTTGCAATTTTGTTTTCTGTTTATATCTCTTATGTAACTTATGTAATCTAAAGTCATTATGTAACGCAACTGGTTCTTTAGTAAAGCACTCTGACACCTTCGGGTAATGTTTGCGCTACATAAAATCGCATTAAATAAAAAATACAAGAAAATAAAAGAGTGATGTGGAGACGTGTTTCTTCCCAGTCTTATGTAATGTAATGTAATGTAAGGTGCATTTATATAGCGCTGCTGTCACCTTAAGTGTATCCTGGCGTTTAGATTGCCAAACATCGAGTATCAAACTGAGAAAGGCGAAGACCCAGTCTCTAAGGAACAATCTAGTTTTCTTTTCAGTTCCTTCCTGAAGAGTGACAAGGTGTTCAGTTGTATAAGCTCCGGAGGTGGTGCATTCCAAAGTCTCGATGCTGTGAAACTGAAGGATCTGCCACCCATTCGGACTTTCTCTACATGGGGAACACGGACCAGGTTCGCAGAGGAAGAGCGCAGGGATCTAACAGGAGAGTACCATACAAATTTCCTTTGTAGTACTTTAGGCTCAATTTTGTGTACTGTCCTGTAGACAATACTGAGTGCTTTAAATTATGTGCTGAACGCTTGCCCATGCTGCCATCTAGTGGTTGTTTATAGTGTTGAAAATCTTCTATTTAAAGGCAACATTTGCGGGCATATCAGGAAACAGAAATATTTACTCCCTGTAAATATCACTTTGTTTAAACAAGATTAAGGAATACGTCCCATCGGCAAATAGAGAATTAGTAATAACAAAGGCAAGTTAAGAAAATAAATACATGATCTGCAGCGAGCTGATGACTGGATTCATTTCAAGGCCCTTTATCGTGGTGAATACAGTTTAGTGGCCTGACTCTTTGCAGGGAGAACAGAGACACTATGTGAACATTGGATGTATTTCTACTTCGAAAGGAGGAGAGGGGTTATAATTGCATCATAATGGAGTGAATCTTTCTTCTGGGTCTCATTACGTAATGTCATTTAATTGTGAGGAAGGGTTTTAAGTTTGCCAGCATGGGAGTAATTCGCTGCGGCAACAAATCATGGACGCAAGGCTGAATAAATCAAACATTTACCACCAGTCACATATGTGTGTTAAATCCATTGCTCTTTAGCTCACCACGCCAGCCCCGTTTGGACCCAGCCATATGCAAATCAGTCTTGACCCTGCTCCTCATGGGAACACTCCAGACCAAACTGCCAAGCCGGCTCCTCCCTTGACCTGAAACAAGCATTCTGGACCCATTTCCAGGTATATTACCACTCATCAGCCAGGCTAGAATGAATCCAGCAGTGCAGTGAGCAAAGGAATGATGGCTGGTTTTTCTTTTGAGCATTTAGGGGCATATTAGCAAGAACCTCATTAAAATTATCGCCGTTTTAGCGGAAATGAAACTGCAGCTAAAACGGCGATAATGGGCTTGCTAATATGCATTATAGAATTCCAATAGAAGCCCAGGTTAGATATACAGGACATCTAACCTGGGCTTCTTTTTGAATTCTATAACGTATATTAGCAAGCCCATTATCGCCGTTTTAGCGGCAGATTCCTTAAACAGCTGAAACTAAAACAGCGATAATGTTAACGAGGTTCTTGCTAATATGCCCCTGTGTGAGTATGCTATTTGTCCTAAGAGCCCCTTTAAGTGCTAACCAATAGAAGGAATTCACTAGAATTATTAAGCAACATTGACTGATTTACGCTTCACGGGTTGAAGAACAATGAGTAGGACCACTGGAATTAAGCAGTAGAGAAGAACCAAATTTTCCAAGAAGGTTGACTAAATATTGCTGCAAGAAAAGGCAAATTATGGGATGTAATGCCGTGCATTTTGTTGTAGTAATAATTCGTTGTTCTGGCAATTTTACACATGATAACACTGACTGGACAAAGATTTCACCAAATGAGCACAAGTTTAGCACCCAAATGCAGCAATGAGCAATTGAAAGATGATCAGTTAACCACTGCAAAGGGCAATCCACTGCTCGGGCAAACTTGTCCCCATGTTTTTAGCTTCTTTTGCCTTGATTCCTTTTGTTAAAATCCGTAGATTATGGGGAGATGATGGATTATGTGGTAAATGCAGTAAATCCATTATAATGCGTAAAATGCAACAGTAGCAGACTTGGATAATTCCAGTGGCTCTGTCTTATGAGGCATATTATGCAAAAGAAAGAAAATATGCAATCATTACAGTGATATCTAATCAGTACCAGTCAGTATCTAGCTACAGTCACTTTAGAAAATGCAGAGGTTTCATAAGAAAGAAAACTAGGCACATTCACAGCAGATGTGAGTCAAAATATTAATCACAAACAAGTAAGGATTTTATCTTGAATGAAAACATCGAAACGCTTCTTGAATAACACTATTTGCTGATTCAAATTTAATTTATGATCAACAAATTATGCAGATCTCTGAAGTTCAACTAACTGAGCTAACTTTAAGGCTGATCTACTCTCTGGTGCGTTGGGGCATATGGATGCATTTAAAGGAGAGTGAGACTGTCCACTGGCATGGTCAGTCAACCATGGTGGATGGACAGCGAGAACGTCCACCAGCAGACAAGGGATACATCAACCATGGTGGACAGGGAGCGAAAACATTAACCGACAGACAAGGGATACATCAACCATGGTGGACAGGGAGCGATAACATACACCGACAGACAAAGGATACATCAACCATGGTGGACAGGGAGCGAGAACATTCACCGGAAGACAAGGGATACATCATCCATGGTGGATGTAGAGTGAGAACATCCACCGGCAGACAAGGGATACATCAACCATGGTGGATGTAGAGTGAGAACATCCACCGGCAGACAAGGGATACACCAACCATGGTGGATGGGGAGCAAGAACATCCACTGGCAGACAAGGGATGCATCAACCATGGTGGACAGAGAGCAAGAACATACACCGACAGACAAAGGATGCACCAACCATGGTGGATGGGGAGCAAGAACATCCACTGGCAGACAAGGGATGCATCAACCATGGTGGATGGAGAGCGAGAACATCCACCGGCAGACAAGGGATACATCAACCATGGTGGATGGAGAGCGACAACATCCACCGGCAGACAAGGGATACATCAACCATGGTGGACAGGGAGCCAGGACATACACCGGCAGACAAAGGATACATCAACCATGGTGAATGGAGAGCGAGAACATCCACCGGCAGACAAGGGATACATCAACCATGGTGGATGGAGAGCGAGAACATCCACCGGCAGACAAGGGATACAGTCAACCATGGTGGATGATTTCAGGCAGTCCACGGCTTGCAATGGATACAGACAGCTGCTTTTAGGTTCACGTTGCTCTCCTGTGCTTACAAAGGTATGGTCTGTACAAAGCCGACTATCAGGACTTCTCCATCCAGGCTCAACAATGGGTGACCCTCTGGGAGGCGTGGGAGAGAAACAGCCACAGTGAGTGTCTGTTAGATACTACTCATCAATGATGGTGGAGTGATACACCAGGGTGCACATGGTTACAGGCAGCCAGACTCAGTTTATGTGTATAAGAAGAGGCTGGCTCATGGGCATGCACTTGCAGCAGGGGGTCAGGATGGAGAATATCCATGGTGGCACGCGAGCAACTCAGGCCCTGAACTGGATAAAGACAGCCACCGGAGGTAGTACATTGGATATATGACGTTACAACGCATGCCTTTACCACACATGCTGTTACAACGCAGGTTTTACTACGCATACCATTACAACCCATAGCGCTTTGGGGTGCTTAATAGTGAATAGTTTAATTTACTATTTCAACTCCAGTGCCCGTGGACACTAGGGAAGGTGTTGGATAGTAAATTAAATCTATTCCCTATCCTAGAGCGCCCCCCAGCGCAATGCGTTGTAATGGTTTTCGTTGTAAAACCTGCGTTGTAATAGCACTGCGTGGTAAAAGTTGCGTTGTAAAGGATGTTTCCCAGTGCATTCCAAAGTCTCGATGCTGTGAAACTGAAGGATGTTAGCAGAGGAAGAGCGCAGGGATCTAACAGGAGAGTACCATAAAAATTTCCTTTGTAGTACTTTAGGCTCAATTTTGTGTACTGCCCTGTAGACAATACAGAGTGCTTTAAATTATGTGCTGAATGCTTGCCCATGCTGCCATCTAGTGGTTGTTTATAGTGTTGAAAATGTTCTATTTAAAGGCACCATTTGCGTGCATATCAGGAAACAGACATATTTACTCCCTGTAAATATCACTTTGTTTAAACAAGATTAAGGAATACGTCCCATCGGCAAATAGAGAATTAGTATTAACAATGGCAAGTTAAGAAAATAAGTACATGATCTCCAGCGAGCTGATGACTGGATTCATTTCAAGGCCCTTTATCGTGGTGAATACAGTTTAGTGGCCTGACTCTTTGCAGGGAGAACAGAGACACTATGTGAACATTGGATGTATTTCTACTTCGAAAGGAGGAGAGGGGTTATAATTGCATCATAATGGAGTGAATCTTTCTTCTGGGTCTCATTACGTAATGTCATTTAATTGTGAGGAAGGGTTTTAAGTTTGCCAGCATGGGAGTAATTCGCTGCGGCAACAAATCATGGACGCAAGGCTGAATAAATCAAACATTTACCACCAGTCACATATGTGTGTTAAATCCATTGCTCTTTAGCTCACCACGCCAGCCCCGTTTGGACCCAGCCATATGCAAATCAGTCTTGACCCTGCTCCTCATGGGAACACTCCAGACCAAACTGCCAAGCCGGCTCCTCCCTTGACCTGAAACAAGCATTCTGGACCCATTTCCAGGTATATTACCACTCATCAGCCAGGCTAGAATGAATCCAGCAGTGCAGTGAGCAAAGGAATGATGGCTGGTTTTTCTTTTGAGCATTTAGGGGCATATTAGCAAGAACCTCATTAAAATTATCGCCGTTTTAGCGGAAATGAAACTGCAGCTAAAACGGCGATAATGGGCTTGCTAATATGCATTATAGAATTCCAATAGAAGCCCAGGTTAGATATACAGGACATCTAACCTGGGCTTCTTTTTGAATTCTATAACGTATATTAGCAAGCCCATTATCGCCGTTTTAGCGGCAGATTCCTTAAACAGCTGAAACTAAAACAGCGATAATGTTAACGAGGTTCTTGCTAATATGCCCCTGTGTGAGTATGCTATTTGTCCTAAGAGCCCCTTTAAGTGCTAACCAATAGAAGGAATTCACTAGAATTATTAAGCAACATTGACTGATTTACGCTTCACGGGTTGAAGAACAATGAGTAGGACCACTGGAATTAAGCAGTAGAGAAGAACCAAATTTTCCAAGAAGGTTGACTAAATATTGCTGCAAGAAAAGGCAAATTATGGGATGTAATGCCGTGCATTTTGTTGTAGTAATAATTCGTTGTTCTGGCAATTTTACACATGATAACACTGACTGGACAAAGATTTCACCAAATGAGCACAAGTTTAGCACCCAAATGCAGCAATGAGCAATTGAAAGATGATCAGTTAACCACTGCAAAGGGCAATCCACTGCTCGGGCAAACTTGTCCCCATGTTTTTAGCTTCTTTTGCCTTGATTCCTTTTGTTAAAATCCGTAGATTATGGGGAGATGATGGATTATGTGGTAAATGCAGTAAATCCATTATAATGCGTAAAATGCAACAGTAGCAGACTTGGATAATTCCAGTGGCTCTGTCTTATGAGGCATATTATGCAAAAGAAAGAAAATATGCAATCATTACAGTGATATCTAATCAGTACCAGTCAGTATCTAGCTACAGTCACTTTAGAAAATGCAGAGGTTTCATAAGAAAGAAAACTAGGCACATTCACAGCAGATGTGAGTCAAAATATTAATCACAAACAAGTAAGGATTTTATCTTGAATGAAAACATCGAAACGCTTCTTGAATAACACTATTTGCTGATTCAAATTTAATTTATGATCAACAAATTATGCAGATCTCTGAAGTTCAACTAACTGAGCTAACTTTAAGGCTGATCTACTCTCTGGTGCGTTGGGGCATATGGATGCATTTAAAGGAGAGTGAGACTGTCCACTGGCATGGTCAGTCAACCATGGTGGATGGACAGCGAGAACGTCCACCAGCAGACAAGGGATACATCAACCATGGTGGACAGGGAGCGAAAACATTAACCGACAGACAAGGGATACATCAACCATGGTGGACAGGGAGCGATAACATACACCGACAGACAAAGGATACATCAACCATGGTGGACAGGGAGCGAGAACATTCACCGGAAGACAAGGGATACATCATCCATGGTGGATGTAGAGTGAGAACATCCACCGGCAGACAAGGGATACATCAACCATGGTGGATGTAGAGTGAGAACATCCACCGGCAGACAAGGGATACACCAACCATGGTGGATGGGGAGCAAGAACATCCACTGGCAGACAAGGGATGCATCAACCATGGTGGACAGAGAGCAAGAACATACACCGACAGACAAAGGATGCACCAACCATGGTGGATGGGGAGCAAGAACATCCACTGGCAGACAAGGGATGCATCAACCATGGTGGATGGAGAGCGAGAACATCCACCGGCAGACAAGGGATACATCAACCATGGTGGATGGAGAGCGACAACATCCACCGGCAGACAAGGGATACATCAACCATGGTGGACAGGGAGCCAGGACATACACCGGCAGACAAAGGATACATCAACCATGGTGAATGGAGAGCGAGAACATCCACCGGCAGACAAGGGATACATCAACCATGGTGGATGGAGAGCGAGAACATCCACCGGCAGACAAGGGATACAGTCAACCATGGTGGATGATTTCAGGCAGTCCACGGCTTGCAATGGATACAGACAGCTGCTTTTAGGTTCACGTTGCTCTCCTGTGCTTACAAAGGTATGGTCTGTACAAAGCCGACTATCAGGACTTCTCCATCCAGGCTCAACAATGGGTGACCCTCTGGGAGGCGTGGGAGAGAAACAGCCACAGTGAGTGTCTGTTAGATACTACTCATCAATGATGGTGGAGTGATACACCAGGGTGCACATGGTTACAGGCAGCCAGACTCAGTTTATGTGTATAAGAAGAGGCTGGCTCATGGGCATGCACTTGCAGCAGGGGGTCAGGATGGAGAATATCCATGGTGGCACGCGAGCAACTCAGGCCCTGAACTGGATAAAGACAGCCACCGGAGGTAGTACATTGGATATATGACGTTACAACGCATGCCTTTACCACACATGCTGTTACAACGCAGGTTTTACTACGCATACCATTACAACCCATAGCGCTTTGGGGTGCTTAATAGTGAATAGTTTAATTTACTATTTCAACTCCAGTGCCCGTGGACACTAGGGAAGGTGTTGGATAGTAAATTAAATCTATTCCCTATCCTAGAGCGCCCCCCAGCGCAATGCGTTGTAATGGTTTTCGTTGTAAAACCTGCGTTGTAATAGCACTGCGTGGTAAAAGTTGCGTTGTAAAGGATGTTTCCCAGTGCATTCCAAAGTCTCGATGCTGTGAAACTGAAGGATGTTAGCAGAGGAAGAGCGCAGGGATCTAACAGGAGAGTACCATAAAAATTTCCTTTGTAGTACTTTAGGCTCAATTTTGTGTACTGCCCTGTAGACAATACAGAGTGCTTTAAATTATGTGCTGAATGCTTGCCCATGCTGCCATCTAGTGGTTGTTTATAGTGTTGAAAATGTTCTATTTAAAGGCACCATTTGCGTGCATATCAGGAAACAGACATATTTACTCCCTGTAAATATCACTTTGTTTAAACAAGATTAAGGAATACGTCCCATCGGCAAATAGAGAATTAGTAATAACAATGGCAAGTTAAGAAAATAAATACATGATCTGCAGCGAGCTGATGACTGGATTCATTTCAAGGCCCTTTGTGGTGAATACAGTTTAGTGGCCTGACTCTTTGCAGGGAGAACAGAGACACTATGTGAACATTGGATGTATTTCTACTTCGAAAGGAGGAGAGGGGTTATAATTGCATCATAATGGAGTGAATCTTTCTTCTGGGTCTCATTACGTAATGTCATTTAATTGTGAGGAAGGGTTTTAAGTTTGCCAGCATGGGAGTAATTCGCTGCGGCAACAAATCATGGACGCAAGGCTGAATAAATCAAACATTTACCACCAGTCACATATGTGTGTTAAATCCATTGCTCTTTAGCTCACCACGCCAGCCCCGTTTGGACCAAGCCATATGCAAATCAGTCTTGACCCTGCTCCTCATGGGAACACTCCAGACCAAACTGCCAAGCCGGCTCCTCCCTTGACCTGAAACAAGCATTCTGGACCCATTTCCAGGTATATTACCACTCATCAGCCAGGCTAGAATGAATCCAGCAGTGCAGTGAGCAAAGGAATGATGGCTGGTTTTTCTTTTGAGCATTTAGGGGCATATTAGCAAGAACCTCATTAAAATTATCGCTGTTTTAGCGGAAATGAAACTGCAGCTAAAACGGCGATAATGGGCTTGCTAATATGCATTATAGAATTCCAATAGAAGCCCAGGTTAGATATACAGGACATCTAACCTGGGCTTCTTTTTGAATTCTATAACGTATAATAGCAAGCCCATTATCGCCGTTTTAGCGGCAGTTTCCTTAAACAGCTAAAACTAAAACAGCGATAATGTTAACGAGGTTCTTGCTAATATGCCCCTGTGTGAGTATGCTATTTGTCCTAAGAGCCCCTTTAAGTGCTAACCAATAGAAGGAATTCACTAGAATTATTAACCCTTTCGATGCTGATGACGAGCTGAGCTCGTCATGGTGCCACTAAAATGGCATTTTCCAGCACAGGGGGGGGGGGGGGAACGGCCAGCAGCCATGTGGTTAAGCAACATTGACTGATTTACGCTTCACGGGTTGAAGAACAATGAGTAGGACCACTGGAATTAAGCAGTAGAGAAGAACCACATTTTTCCAAGAAGGTTGACTAGATATTGCTGCAAGAAAAGGCAAATTATGGGATGTAATGCCGTGCATTTTGTTGTAGTAATAATTCGTTGTTCTGGCAATTTTACACATGATAACACTGACTGGACAAAGATTTCACCAAATGAGCACAAGTTTAGCACCCAAATGCAGCAATGAGCAATTGAAAGGTGATCAGTTAACGATTGCAAAGGGCAATCCACTGCTCGGGCAAACTTGTCCCCATGTTTTTAGCTTCTTTTGCCTTGATTCCTTTTGTTAAAATCCGTAGATTATGGGGAGATGATGGATTATGTGGTAAATGCAGTAAGTCCATTATAATGCGTAAAATGCAACAGTAGCAGACTTGGATAATTCCAGTGGCTCTGTCTTATGAGGCATATTATACAAAAGAAAGAAAATATGCAATCATTACAGTGATATCTAATCAGTACCAGTCAGTATCTAGCTACAGTCACTTTAGAAAATGCAGAGGTTTCATAAGAAAGAAAACTAGGCACATTCGCAGCAGATGTAAATCAAAATATTAATCACAAACAAGTAAGGATTTTATCTTGAATGACAACATTGAAACGCTTCTTGAATAACACTATTTGCTGATTCAAATTTAATTTATGATCAACAAATTATGCAGATCTCTGAAGTTCAACTAAATGAGCTAACTTTAAGGCTGATCTACTCTCTGGTGCTTTGGGGCATATGGATGCATTAAAGGGGAGTGAGACCATCCACTGGCAGACAAGGGTTTCAGTCAACCATGGTGGATGGAGAGCGAGAACGTCCACCAGCAGACAAGGGATACATCAACCATGGTGGACAGGGAGCGAGAACATACACCGACAGACAAAGAATACATCAACCCTGGTGGACAGGGAGCGAGAACATTCACCGACAGACAAAGGATACATCAACCATGGTGGACAGGGAGCGAGAACATTCACCGGCAGACAAGGGATACATCAACCACGGTGGATGTAGAGTGAGAACATCCACCGGCAGACCAGGGATACATCAACCATGGTGGATGGAGAGTGAGAATGTCCAACAGCAGACAAGGGATACATCAACCATGGTGGATGGAGAGCGAGAACGTCCACCAGCAGAAAAGGGATACATCAACCATGGTGGACAGGGAGCAAGAACATACACTGACAGACAAAGGATACATCAACCATGGTGGACAGGGCGCGAGAACATACACCGACAGACAAAGGATACATCAACCATGGTGGATGGAGTGCGACAACATTCACCGGCAGACAAGGGATACATCAACCACGGTGGATGTAGAGTGAGAGCATCCACCGGCAGACCAGGGATACATCAATCATGGTGGATGGAGAGTGAGAACGTCCACCAGCAGACAAGGGATACATCAACCATGGTGGACGGGGAGCAAGAATATCCACTGTCAGACAAAGGATACATCAACCATGGCGGATAGAGAGCGAGAAAATGCACCGGCAGACAAGGGATACATCAACCATGGTGGACAGGGAGCGAGAACATACACCGGCAGACAAGGGATACATCAACCATTTTGGATGGAGAGTGAGAACATCCACTGTCAGATAAAGGACACATCAACCATGGTGGATGGAGAGCGAGAACATCCACCGGCAGACAAGGGATACATCAACCATGGTGGATGGAGAGCGAGAACATCCACCGGCAGACAAGGGATACATCAACAATGGTGGACAGGGAGCAAGAACATCCACTGTCAGACAAAGGATACATCAACAATGGTGGATGGAGAGCGAGAAGATCTACCGGCAGACAAGGGATACAGTCAACCATGGTGGATGGAGAGAGAGAGAACGTCCACCAGCAGACAAAGGATACATCAACCATGGTGGACAGGGAGCGAGAACATCCACCGACAGACAAAGGATAAATCAACCATGGTGGATGGAGAGCGAGTACATCCACTGGCAGACAAGGGTTACATCAACCATGGAGGATGGAGTGTGAGAACATCCACCGGCAGACAAGGGATACATCAACCATGGAGGATGGAGTGCGAGAACATCCACCGGCAGACAAGGGATACATCAACCATGGTGGATGGAGTGCGAGAACATCCACCAGCAGACAAGGGATACATCAACCATGGTGGATGGAGAGCGAGAACATCCACCGGTAGACAGGGGATACATCAACCATGGTGGACAGGGAGCGAGAACATCCACCGGCAGACAAGGGATACATCAACCATGGTGGACAGGGAGCGAGAACATCCACCGGCAGACAAGGGATACATCAACCATGGTGGATGGAGAGCGAGAACATCCACCGGTAGACAGGGGATACATCAACCATGGTGGACAGGGAGCGAGAACATCCACCGGCAGACAAGGTATACATCAACCATGGTGGATGGAGAGCGAGTACATCCACTGGCAGACAAGGGATACATCAACCATGGAGGATGGAGTGCGAGAACATCCACCGGCAGACAAGGGAAACATCAACCATGGTGGATGGAGAGCGAGAACATCCACCGGCAGACAGGGGATACATCAACCATGGTGGACAGGGAGCGAGGACATACACCGGCAGACAAGGGATACATCAACCATGGTGGACAGGGAGCGAGAACATCCACCGGCAGACAAGGGATACATCAACCATGGTGGATGGAGAGCGAGAACATCCACCGGTAGACAGGGGATACATCAACCATGGTGGACAGGGAGCGAGAACATCCACCGGCAGACAAGGTATACATCAACCATGGTGGATGGAGAGCGAGAACATCCACCGGTAGACAGGGGATACATCAACCATGGTGGACAGGGAGCGAGAACATCCACCGGCAGACAAGGTATACATCAACCATGGTGGATGGAGAGCGAGTACATCCACTGGCAGACAAGGGATACATCAACCATGGAGGATGGAGTGCGAGAACATCCACCGGCAGACAAGGGAAACATCAACCATGGTGGATGGAGAGCGAGAACATCCACCGGCAGACAGGGGATACATCAACCATGGTGGACAGGGAGCGAGGACATACACCGGCAGACAAGGGATACATCAACCATGGTGGATGGAGAGCGAGTACATCCACTGGCAGACAAGGGATACATCATCCATGGAGGATGGAGTGCGAGAACATCCACCGGCAGACAAGGGATACATCAACCATGGTGGATGGAGAGCGAGAACATCCACCGGCAGACAAAGGATACAGTCAATAATGGTGGAGGGTTTCAGGCAGTCCACGGCTTGCAATGGATACAGACAGCTGTTTTTAGGTTCACGTTGCTCTCCTGTGCTTACAAAGGTATGGTCTGTACAAAGCTGACTATCAGGACTCCATCCCAGCTCAACAATGGGCGACCCTCCTGGGAGGCGTGGGAGAGAAACAGCCACAGTGAGTGTCTGTTAGATACTACTCATCAATGATGGTGGAGTGATACACCAGGGTGCACATGGTTACAGGCAGCCAGACTCAGTTTATGTGTATAAGAAGAGGCTGGCTCATGGGCATGCACTTGCAGCAGGGGGTCAGGATGGAGAATATCCATGGTGGTACACGAGCAACTCAGGCCCTGAACTGGATAAAGACAGCCACTGTAAGGAGTTACAGAGACAATCTCTTCAGAGGAGTAGACAGAAGGGATATATCAGAGAGGGGGCTCCCTTGAGAGCACACTTTAGGCTCCTTCGGGAACAGACTTGCGTTTTGTTTTCCCAGTATATGCTAGTGGACTGGAGCCTTTGGAAGCCTCTTTTGAAAGTCCAGAGCAGCTCCTGGTGCCTCTGTCACTTTCCCCAATTGCAACAGGAATAGGGAAGCTTCAATATAGAGAAAAAACAGTGGGATGTAGGGGGAGGTAGAGAGAAAGCGATCAGAGAGGGAGAATAGAGAGAGAGAGAATAGATGGAATGAAAGAGAGGGGACAAGGAGACGAAGGGAGCTGGGCTGGGTTGAGCATTTTTCATTGGCTGCTTTTGGTTCCCCATTCCAGCCCTGACCAGGACTGCTAGTGAACAGTCTACTGGCAGCCTGGCTACTTTGGTAACAGGCAAAGAGTTAGCAAACAGACTCCAGCCTACAGCAAAAGGTCCACCTTGAAAAGTAGCAGTCACTTTATTCCCATGAAAATGTTGAGCTACTAAACAACGTTTGGATATTAATTTCTAGAATGCCTTTAGGGCAGCTGCTAAGGATGTGGTTTGCCTGATAAGAGCCACGCAGGGTGAAGTGAGTACCAGCCCAGGATATGATATGGAGATGGAAAAGCAAGCTATGTACTTCTGGTGTTCTATCAGTCATCCAGATATGTACTCCATATGGCCCATTAAGGGCTGTTGGGATATTCATAACAGAGGCATTCCACCAAAAACAAAACATTAGCGAAAAACATATTTTACACCTGGCATTGCTTTTCTACCTTCGCAACTGTGTGCGGGCTTCATTGTATACTGATTGCTTATGATGAGCTTGCCTTTCACTCTAGTTGCATTCCTTCAAAATGATCTAAATTCGATGACCCTACTAGTGAATAATACCATAAAAGCAGAGTTTATTTTGTTTCCTTGTGGGGCATTGATAAAACTTTTCCTGCCTCCTGGTAGGCGTAAGATCAGTGTCTACATAAAGCAAGGAGGTTCAGGAAGACGCTTTATGAGGTGATCCAAAGGGAGCATCAGGGGGCTAATAGTTAAACATATACATAAATATATTAAATAAATGTTTTAATAACCTTTTGTGCATTTGAAAATGAATGTAACAATAAATGTTATTAAATAGAATCAAATAATTTTTGATTAATTCTTATTGATTTCCATCGAGTTCTATAGGAGCGTGCTGCAGTAAGAGTTTTGATGAGATTTTAAGAAACAAGGCGGACCCAGCGGGTAGCTATGGACCATGGGTATCAGTTACGTTTTAGGAGACAAAGGTCCTTAGCATTTGTGAAAGTAAAGAGCACTTATTATATAGAACACAATAGTCTGCTATATATTTAACTTCCTTGTCCAGCCGGACAGGGAATTTTATTTATCAAAGGATAAAAGATAATCGGTTAAAATACATTTCTACAGCAATAGTACATTGCAGTAAGACACACTCCTGTGCCGTACCGGGAGAAAAAGAAAAATAGAAAAGAGTGAAAGGGGCTATATATTTAACTTCCTTGTCCTGCCGGACCTTTGTCTCCTAAAAAGCAGTAAGAGTTGTTGGCCATGAGTAATGCTGCATTACTTCATCCCTGCACTGGAGTACTTTACTTCCATTTTGGGCCCCTTTATGGCTATTGTAACTTTAGTGCAGTTTATGAATTGAAATGGGCTTACTTCTTTGTGGGTAGGTAGATGTCCCCTCCCTCGCCTTCTCTTAAACCCTCCTTGCTGCTCCATATTCGTCTTGCCTTTAGTAGTAAGTATTTCTCATTTTCCTGCCACTTCTCCCACATTTTCTGCAAAAGCATAAACTTATCTGTGTGGAGACTTGGAGCAAGGATTCCCACACAGAAAAAGATTGGAGATGCTCGAACTCCGCACATAGGTTTGTGAATAGCATTTAGCACCACTAAAAACAAAGTACAACATGCAGGTTGTGAATAAGCCCCAATGTTTTTCTGATTCTGACAATGATAAGATTTTATTTAGGAGAATGGAGTTCTTCATAACAAAACAGCGTGCATTTATCATTGAATGGGGATATTTTCTTAGATGGACAAGCCAATATTTTCCAATATATATTTAAAAATGATATTTGATTGATACTCACCAATACCATGCTAATCAATAATCAGCAAGATTTTTGTAACTCTTCTACTGCAAAACGTAGTTGGATCTCTGTAGCCTGTCTGACAGCACTGCTGTCTAGGCCTCTAAGGTCTATCTAGCTTATTCCCTTCCAAGAAGATTATCAGACATAACATATGATTGAGAGTCAACCTGGAAATGACAGGATGGAAGGATGAAAGGAAATGAAAGGAAGAAGTGCTGTAGAGAATGACAGCTTATGAGCACTTTCAGGGTCTAAACTACTGTATTATCTGTGGCTTTTTACACATTTTTAATAAGATTATGTTTACAAATACAGGGCCTTATTTATGAAGGACTTGCGCCGCCGGTGCGTCACTTTTAACATGGGAAAAAGTAACGCACAGATGGCGCAAGGCTTTCATAAATGAGGCCCACAGTAGTTTGCCACCACGATTTGGGAGGGCAAATCTGCAACACTTCTGGGAAGGGTAATCTCACTTTGGCACATAATTAAAATATTGGAATATTACATGAGTGCCCTTTGTGTGAAAACTGTGCTATAGCAGGCACTGTTTGGCACCACTTAAATAAAAAAAAGACTGTTTGGGAGGATCCAGCCCTCACCCCCACCTCGGGTGACACGTCATTATTTTCTATTTTTGTTTGATGACATGTTCAAGCAAATCACGTATAATCATTGCTTACTTATATCCATGTGTTTATTTTATATTTAGACTGAGCATAGTTAGAGAGTTTTAATTAATAATTAGTCATAGTTAAAGTGTGTTCATGTTAAGTTCTCCATAGTCACTGCAGACCTCAATTAGAAAGGCCCCGTGTTAAATTAAATGTGTTCCTGCTTGCTGTGCATAATCTTTTTCTCATTTCAGGAGCCAAGTTTCAACAGTGTGCTCACTAAAACTGTACTTGTCAGATTTTGCGTCAAGGCCATTGAATGTATCCTTTAATGAGCTGAATAATGAATCTTAACCCGGCGCTTGAGGCGGACCAGTCACAAAGCTGAAATCTTTCACCAACACCTGGGGCCTCATTTATGAGGCCTTGCGTCAGTTTTGCGCTGCGGATGCGTCACTTTTTGTGACGCATCTGCGGCGTAAAACATGCGCCTTGTTGCGCCATATTTAAAAAGTGACGCATCTAGGTAGATGCGTCACTTTTTAAACCCCTGCGCCACATTATACCTGCGTCAGGTATAATGTATGCAGAGGGGGCGTTCCCCCGCAAAAAGCCTCGTAATAGTGACGCAGTGAAATCTATGAGATTTCACTGCGTCACTTTTAGGATGCTGTTGCGTCAAAATCTTGCGCCTGCCTCACAGCAGGCGTAAGACTGACGCAAGCCCTTTCACATGGGGCTTTCCCCATGTGAAAGGACGCATTGCTGGAGATGCGTCACTTTTGTGACACACTCCAGCAATGCGTCACTTTTGCGCTTACAGATGCGTCAGAAATACTGACGTATCTGTAAGTCCTTGCGACATGATGCGTCATACATTAAATATGACGCATCATTGGTGTCGCAAGGAGTGCGCAGTGAAAAGTGACGCATCGCTGTTTTCACGCAGCGATGCGTCACTTTTCATAAATGAGGCCCCTGGAGTTTTGTGAATGTTTGGTTTTGATTGGTTTCTTCTCTCTGAGAACTTTAAGGAGTGGCTATCTTACTGTCATGTTTTAATTGTGCGCTGATGAACTAGGAAGTTAGACTTGCTACTGTCCACTTTTGAAGGCACGTGCCCCCCCACTTCTCCTGAGACTGCATATTTATTCCATTCCTCCTCGTAGAGTTCATCTTTCGGGCAAACACATATTTCCTCTGTCTGATTGGGACCTTCCTCTGATTCTGCCTCAAAGTCTACTAATTTGCTGACACTTGCTGCTTAAACTCCCCGACTTGAAATGAAATGAAATGTGGTGGCATTTATAAAGCGCAAACTGTCACTCCCACAAGAGCCTCCTGTCGCTATAGGATAACGGGCTTCAGCAGTGAAGAGTTAGGATCTAGATGAGTGCCAAGCATGATTCGTCAAATATCTCACTTCTGAAACCTTAGCTTATCATTCGAGAGTTTCTCTACAGGGGATCAGAATCTTCCATGACTTGCCTACAATAAACTTTAAATGCCGTGTTTTTTTATTTGCTGTTCTGACTTGCTCTGATTATATTGAAGTAACCAGAAGATTATTGATCTAATACTAATTTGACTGATCGGGGTTTGTAAATTGCTAATTTGATAATAAACCTTCATGGTTTGCAAATCTACTGCTCTCTGTCAATCTTATGGGGTAATGTGCTGCGCTGTCGTCGATGTGATATTGAACTGCTGATGTTAAGTTTTAATTCGCGTCAAAGATGCATCTGAGGGAGAACAGCTGGGATTTTAAATTTGCATCAAGCCTTTGCATGGTGCAACTCCCGTCCTTGTGCTTTGGCTCCAACACCACACAACTGAGTATGCCAGGTGACTTCGCTTCAGGCACTTGCTGCATCTCAGTGCAGGTAATCACATCCCACAGCCTTCAAAGATCACCGGCTGCCACGTGAGAAACACTCTGATCCACTCACTGCTCAGCAACTGTTTATCATCACCTAGTTTGTTCATTAGAATTCTCTGATCGCCTATAATAGCATAACTTATAGAACCCGAGCTTGCTTTGATTTTTTTTTTAACAAAGAAAATCCGATCCTACATTTGGGATGCATAAGGGCTACAATAAACTCATGCTAAGTCAAAGAAACCGAGGGACAGCTCAGTGATTCTTCGGAACGCTTGCCAATACTGTCATCTAGTGGATATAAACTGATAGTTCAGTACTGTGATTAAAAGTTCTGTTTATAATTACGTTCCAGCTTTTCACAACAAAAGAAGCACATTGTATTGTGATTTCCGACTCATAATAATGTTCCTCTCAGTGCTGTCCTTGAGTATGTGGACAATCTGTGTTAATAACTTGATCACATTTAGAGACTCAACCTTGTAGATTCGAAACCTTGTAAACACAATGGCCGCCTTTACAGAATGAATGAATACCATCTTTATGGTTCAAGGGGCTTATTTACGCCACTTTTGGGTATTTTTTAACATGGGAAAAATGACGTACGGGAGGTGAAAGGGGCTTGAAAATAAGCTCCTAACCCCCATAATTATCAAAGTCATGTTTTGCGAGTACTTAATAGCGAATTTTAAGGATTCGCTATTAAAGACTCGCAAAACGGGATGCATGTAGAAATCGCAATATTTTTAGCGATTTCTACTGCTTCCTTATTTGCGATTCCCTAATTGCTAATCGCAAATAAGGAATGGCTTTCCCATTCATTCCTATGGGCCCAAAGGCCTATAGGAATGAATAGGGAGTATTAGCAATTAGCGAATCGCAAATAAGGAAGCAATTTCAAGGGTGCCAGGGTGTCCAAAGGACACCCTGTTGCACCCCTGAAATGGTAATGTACACTGGTGTTGCGCACACACATGTCCCAAGGACATGTATGTGTGTAACATACAACTTAGAACAAGCATTGGAAATGCAATAGGTCTCGCAGCATTAGAGTTAGTGCTTTTAGAATTGTTTATGGGTTTTTTTGTAAATCTTTAGCATTTTTGTTTCCTGAAGCCAATGCTAAAGAATTAAAAAAAAAAGCCATAAATATTTCTAAAAGCTCTAACTCAAATGCTCCGAGACCTATTGCACTGTGTGAGGGTGAGTGAGGGTGAGGGTGGGTGAGGGTGAGTGAGGGTGAGTGAGGGGTTGAGGGTGAGTGAGGGTGAGGGGTTGAGGGTGAGTGAGAGTGAGGGTGAGTGAGGGTGAGTGAGGGTGAGTGAGGGTGAGGGTGAGTGAGGGTGAGGGTGAGTGAGGGTGAGGGTGAGTGAGGGTGAGTGAGGGTGAGGGTGAGTGAGGGTGAGGGTGAGTGAGGGTCAGGGTGAGTGAGGGTGAGGTATTGAGGGTGAGTGAGGGTAGAGGGTGAGAGAGGGTGAGGGTGAGTGAGTGTGAGGTGTTGAGGGTGAGTGAGGGTGAGGCGTTGAGGGTGAGTGAGGGTGAGTGTGGGTGAGGGTGAGTGAGGGTGAGGTGTTGAAGGTGAGTGAGGGTGAGTGTGGGTGAGGGTGAGGGAGGGTGAGGGGTTTAAAATGTTACTCAACAAGTGATTAAATTGCATCCTAAAGTACGTAACAGCTTTTTACTAACAGAGCCCCTTCTATCACTCAGAGTAAAATATTTATTGAAAAGTTGCAATTTGCACTTAGCACAAAAAAGTCTATGTGCACACTTATAATAAAAGGTGCCCCTCTTTTATTATGTGCATTCCGGTGATGATAAGGTTTTTTTCAAGCACAGACAAAAAGCCAGTCCACATTTCATCAATTTGGGGCATTATTACTGCCTATGTAACTGTTTAATCTCATCGGCAACAGCTTGATATCAGGCTGTAACGACCAAAAGATAACCAACTAATATTTGCTATGGGTCTGCCATTGTGTTGCAACTGACTTTGAGCTGGAAACATGTTTTGTTGAAATCTGTAAACTATGCAGCAGATGGCGGAATACATTGGCTAGTATAAAATAAATCCAGAAGATTGAAAATACCGCAGAAACAATAATTTGAGAGGTCCTGCTTACAGTACATAGTGTTGTGCAAATGTTATATTGAGAGATATATTGCTTATCCGTGTTGAGACTGAATACGGTTGTGATATCTTGTTTAGCCGTGGGCGTACCAAGTTGTGAAAGTTATCCCCAAGATTGTTCTTTGGCTGTTTCAGGACGGTTTGCAGTTTGGTGACTAAGTTGAGGATGGTCTGGCCACTTCCTCAATGAGTCTGTGATCCGTGCTATTTAGTTGTCTATTCTATGATTGCAGGAGTCTGAGCTGGACGTTTTCTTGCGAAATTGTTGGTTTATATGTGTGGCGTCATTACACTGGCTTGTAAATTACCGTTATTTTCTCCTCAAGCGAAAGGATCGGAGACACGGCGGGCAGGGGAGGGGGCGGAGCGGGTAAAATAAACAAACAAGACGGAGGGAAGAGAGGGGAGGGGGGAGGAGAAATGCGACACGGCGGGAAGGGGAGGGGGCGGAGCGGGTAAAATAAACAAACAAGACGGAGGGAAGAGAGGGGAGGGGGGAGGAGAAATGCGACACGGCGGGAAGGGGAGGGGGTGGAGCGGGTAAAACAAGACGGACGTGCACGCGCTTTTAAGCTCAATGCGCATGCGCATTGAGCTTAAAAGTCACGGGCACTGCAAGGAATCGCCACGATTCCTTGCAGTGGATAAAGAGTGGATAAGCCCCCATAGTCTCGCTTGCTCGATGCGCATGCGCATCGACAGGCGAGACCTAAAAATGCACTAAAGTGCATTTTTGTACGTTTTTGCTATTTACCACGTAGTTAGACTTTGCGGTAAATAGCGGCCCCAGATTGCGAATTCAAATTTTGATAAGGTTCATGCATTGCATTTAAGGAATCTCAATTTGAGATTCCTTAAATGCAAAGAATCGCAATTTAACGAATTCTTAATTATCGATTTTTGCTTTTGGGATGATGCATCCCAAATGCAACAATCCCGGTCACAAAGGGGCAGATTCTGAGAATCTGCCCCTTTGCGAGCGGATTTGAGCTTGATGAATCTAGCTGTAAGTTTCTAAAACCAATATGCAACAAATACATAGATATAAGCGTTGTTTAGAGGAGATAGGGCTCAATGCCAACTAATTTTAACACTGCAGCACCCATGGATTTACGTTCCTATAACATAATTACCAGATTTAAATATTTCCTTATTTTTCCTACATGTTTAGGAAAGTCTCTAAAACAAAATACAATTGCCTCATACGTAGTTATTTTCCCTTCAATCTTCAACATTGCATTTCAATATTTCCTGCGATGCTGAAGCAGATCTGGATACAAACAGCAGGTTCGGTGCTTGCTGTCCAGAATTACAGATCCAACACAAATCAGTGGCCCTGATGGGGGATTTACATGAACCATGAAGGTATCTAAAAAATAAGAATAACTATCTGAAATATGGAAAAGTTTTTTTTTTCCTTAACGGTCATGGTAAAATAAAGATACAGTTGACGTTGCATTGTATAGGATCTAATAGTATAGTTATAATTTTTATATTGTATTAACCTCGCTATTTTTTCAGAGAAGCCCAAGTCAATTTGCATAATTCATGCATAGCTGGCAACTTATATTTGGCCAAAAAAAAGTAATATAGCAATCTGCTAGTGGTGCATTAATGTGACGGATGGTCACTTCCTTTATGATGTAGGAGTTTAGATTGTTTTCATCCATCAAATGACAGCCGATGAAGTAATTAATTTGATTGCTACCAGTCAAGGGTGTGAGTCCTAACGCTGGTCTTTTCTGGTTGTGCAGTGGTGAGCTCAATAAGTTGAATAGTTTCCTCACACAGTTTAGAAATATTGCTTCAATTGTTCCTACTGTGTTTGAGGACCAGCACTTTGAGATATACATAAGAGAAGGAAGGTAGATTCCACAAGTATGTGTAGAGAGAATCTGGATGTCATTAAAGACAGGGAGGCTAGCATTATGCTTAACACATTTATTGCCAGCTCCTTGCAGCACGTCAAAGTAAAACATCTTCAACACCTAAAATTCCAGAACTTAGAATGTCCACATAACACATAAAACCTCTCTCACAGCAGCCATCTTCCTCTTTTAAGCTGTTCCGGACCCATAAATCACAACCGAAAACTCAGCAAAACGAAGAATATAATTCTTCAGTACATCTTAATTAGTTATCTGTAAATACACATGGACAAAATAACACAATAAATCTTTTCTCTCAAATAATTTCCCATTTATAACCATAACATAACACTAAAATAATTCTCTCCATCCCCCCACCCACCCTCCAAACTTCTCTGGGAGGGAGGGTGGGATAATGCTAGCCTCTGTGTCTTTAATGAAATCCAGATTCTGTCTAAACAAATATGGAGAATCTACATTTCATGACAAGACCGGAGGCTAGCATTATGCTTGTTCAAAGCTGTGATAAAACCACAGACTCATTGGTGTTAAGTAAAATTTAGCAAACACATCAGCATTTGACCAATCTGCTGAATGCAAAATATCGTCCAAACATCCACCTGACATGAAAACCTTACTTGCCATTGCCCCTCTAACCGAATGAGCTCCATAGTTTTGCAAACTAACACCTGCCTCAGACATACAACATCTCACCCATCTCATAATAGATGCAGAAGTAACTAGCTAAAAGGCTTTATGTAAGAAATCAACAACTGATTATTACCATGTCTTCTGAATTCACATAATCTATTCTCATATTCTCTCCACACCACACAAAACTTCAGATGCTCCTCAAATTTGGAGGATAAAAAATTGTAGAAGACATACACTTCGTTCTCTTAGTAATTCTAACAATTACACCATCTAGATTATCACATTTGTTACTAACATCCAGCGCTTTAACATCAGAAACTCTTGTGAAAGAAATCAGACACAACAAAGTAGCCAGCTTCCCTGACAACTGCTTCAGACTCAAAAACATATTCATTTGCCATTCTTCAAAAAAATGAAGAAGCTTACTGACATCCCACAAACAATTGTACCTAGGCCTTGGCGGTCTGCGCAACTTAACTCCTTTCATAACCCACCAAATTAGAGGTTCCCTACCTATGGAACAACCTGCTACTAAATCATGACCTGCTGCAATTGCAGACCTATAACAGTTAATAGTCCTGTAACTCAAGCCTTTCTGAAAGGTAAAAGATACATAATTTGACAACTCTATGGCAGATGACTCCACGGGATCCAGACTCCTTTCCATGCACCAACAACCCAGTTTCTTCCATGCTCCAACATACCTCTTCCTAGTTCCTGGTGCCCAAGACTCCCTGAGCAATTCTTGAGCCTGTTCTGAAAGTCCACTGAACTGCACTCCTCTCCTTAAATCCTCCAAACAAGAAGGCTAAAGGCCCCTTCTAAAACCAAAGGATGTGAAACCCCTTCAGCTCCTAGAAGCATCTCCTCTGACTCCGGTATTAGGAATGGCTCCTTTATCGCCATTTCCAACAAGCCTGGAAACCAAGCCTGTCCCGGCCAAAAAGGCGTCACAAGAACCGACTGACAACTCTGTCTCCTCACCATCAATAACACGTAATCCTGTTGAAATGCATCCACCTCTTCTTCCAACGGATCCGATCCCAACTGTAATAACGTTGTAACTGGAACGTCAAACTTTACGCAAACAAATCCACCTCCAGAGGACCCAAAGCTTGAAGTATCCTCTGAAAAAATAGAACGTTCAGTTTCCAATCGCTGAAGTCCCTGAGATACCTAGAATTCCGATCTGCCACAACGTTGTCCGGACCAGGAAAGTATTCTGCTTGCAACCCTCATTTTTGTTCTGGACAAAAAGACCAAATGTTCTTCGCTGAGTCAGATTCCTCGACCTGCTTCCACCCAATCTGTTTATGTAACGAACCACCGAAACATTGTCCATTTTCAATAAAACATTCAAGTTCTTCAACTTCCTTCCAAAACTCTTCAAAGCATAGAGTCCTGTCCTCATTTCTAAACCATTTATGTGTTCTAACCTCTCTTCCATGGACCATATTCAACCTGTCTCCTGATCTTCCAAACATGCACTCCATCCAAACATGCTTGCTCTAATACAAAATCTGCACACATTCTAAAATTGCCCTTCCATTCCATGTCTCTAGGTTCTCTAACCACCAAGCCAGCTCCTCCCAAGCTTCTTCCGGAAGAAAAACAAGATCTCCATACCAAAAATCTTTCCTCAATGCTACTGCTTCAGTCTCTGCAAAGCTCTGTAATGAAGCGGCCCAGGAAAAACCGTCTCAATCAAACTTGAAAACAAGCCAATCAACCTTATAACAAGATACCCTTGCACACAAAAAAATAATAAATTGTGTCAGTGTAGACACTGTACAGTAGAAACCAAGCCAATCAACCTTGCTACATTTCTTAGAGATATACTTTCTTTCTTCAACAGTCCTCTCACTTCTGACCTTATCTTTACCACTTTCTTCTCTCGTAAGCGTAAAGTCTTCTACTGTATTCAGCACAAAACCCAAAAACTCTAAACATCGACAGGGTTTCAAAACTGACTTCTCTTTGTTGATCAAGAAACCCAATCCTTCCAAAAGATCCATAGTCAAACTTAACTGTCTCTCCAGCTCTTCTAAACTTTGTGACATTAACAAAAAGTAATCTAAATACATTACGTATTTCTCTCTCCCTGGGGATCTTCGCCACTGGTCTCAACACCTTTGTAAAACACCAAGGTGCCAATGCCAGACCAAACGGGAGACATAAAAAGTGATACAGTTTCCCCAACCATCTGAACTGTAGAAATCTGTGACTCTCCTCCACAATTGGAATAGTGAAATAAGCATCCTGCAGGTCCAATTTCACTAACCAATCTTTCTCTTGCATAATATCCTCAAAAGATGGATCCCTCCATCTTGAAATGCCTGTAAACAACATACTGATTCATACCTTTCAAATTTAACACAGGTCTCCAACCGTTTTCCTTCATCAAAAATATTGTACTCACAAAGCCCCGATATTTTTCCAATACCTTCTCTATTGTTCCCTTCTGCAACACCTCCAACACCTCTTTTTCTAGTGCCTCTAGTAAATCTTGTTGAAAAACCAGTTGATTTAGTTCTTTCAATTGCTTTGGCTCCTCCATTAACACTATAACATAACCTTTTAGCATTTACATAACCCTTCTGTCTCTGGTTACGTTATTCCAATTCCTCACAAACCACTTCAACCTGCCCCCTACCCCGCTTGGGATAGAACCAAAAACTGTACATGTACTCACCTGGAGAACCTTGTATGTACTGAGCTCTTTGTGGGTAAAACCCAGTTGCTGATTGAAATCCCCTGAATGGAGCTGGTCCCTGGAACTGATAATGTACCCTCGAGAATGATCGGCCAGGGAAATGGGCTCTCGCCCCAGCCCGGTCAATAACACCTCTCCCAAAAACTCTCCCTAAGGATGACTGTGTTTTGTCTAAACTGGTGAAAGTAGAAACATACATTCCCACACCTTTCACCAGTCCTTCCCCGAACAAATAACCTTTAGGGTCCTCAGTCGGCTCTTTTTTTCAAAAGTCCCACCTTTTTGGACTTATCCTCATTAGGATAGTCTAGCGCCTATCTGCAGATAAAGACGTGTTAGCATTTCCTAAGAAACAAATCGCCCTCTGCAACCATCTACACAGTAAATGGTTGTCCACCAGTACATTTTTTATTTTGGCCTACTCTACCATGTCCATAATTCTAGCCAATGGACCCAACACATCCAGTAAACGATCCTGGCACTGTTTTAGTGCTCACTTTAATCCTTTCTGGGAACATGTCCCAACTTAAGCAAAAAAATGTATAAGATCTGGATCCAGATCTGGCGTTATACATGCTTTACCATCCACTACTAGACAAGAGCACTCCGCTTTCATGAAAGCTCATGCCTACTTATCCAATTGCCTTCTTATCCATAGTTCAAGAAGTCAGCATGAGGCATAGCCACCACTCTGAACTCCTAGGATGCCTAATCATTTCAGGACTAAACATGTCCTCTCCCTGTGGATCCTTAATGATCCCTTTTTCTTTCCTCTCCTTCTCAACTTTATCTGTGTCCTCATCTCATCTATTATCGTAATAATCATCCAACACAAATTGATCTGCCTCATCCTCAAACTCTTGTTCTGAAATTTCTTTTTGATTTCTCTCACCAACTTTTGTGCCGCAAAGGACATCCTCATTTGTGCCCCGAATGACACCTTCCTTATTTGTGGCGCTAGGCTCACCCATTCTCTTTGTTAAAAACTTGACTCCCACTTCAATATTCTTACTCTTCCTAGGTCTCTTTCCATGAGCGTTTACTTCACCTTCTTCCTCCATAAACTCATCCTCAGAACCTTCTATCACTCTTCTTTTCCGTCTCATAACACTTTCTATAACCTCCTTAATAGAACTCCTCTGGCCTTATTTATGAGGCCGAGCGTCACGTTTACGCCACCGGTGTGTCACTTTTTGTGACGCACAAGCAGCGTAAAAAATGTGCCTTGTTGCACCATATATACAAACTGATGAATCTAGGTAGATGCGTCACTTTGTAAACCCCTACACCACATTATACCTGTGCCAGGTGTAATGTATGCAAGGGGGGGCGTTCTTGTGCAAGAAAGGGTCATAGAAGTGACGCAGTGAAATCTATAAGATTTCACGGAGCCACTTCTAGGACGCAAATGCATCAATATCTTACGCCTGCCTCACAGCAGGCGTAAGACTGATGCAGGCCCTCTCACATTGGGCTTGCCCCATGTGAAAGGACACATTGCTGGAGTTGTGCTACTTTTGTGACACACTCCAGCAATGCGTCACTTTTGCGCCATACAGATAGGTCAGAAATACTGACGTATCTGTAACTCCTTGTGACATGATGCGTCATACAGTAAATATGACTCATCAATCATGTCGCAAGGAGGGCGCACTGAGAAGTGACGCATCGCTGCTTTCACGCAGCGATGCGTCACTTCTCATAAATGAGGCCCCGCATCTCTTCTTGCACAAACTTCCTCAAATTGGCATCGCCCGAAGCTGAGCTATGTGCACCCTCATTTACCTCTATTTTAAAACCTTTAGGCTCTCCTTTTCTTAACCTTCTTATCTTCTAAACACCTTATAATAACTAAAATGTTTTTATTTAAATCTCCAACCTTTTGTGTAGTCAGAGCTGCTTCTGGCCAGTGAAAATCGTCGTGAGCTACTGAACCCGAAGCAACTCGTGCATTTTTCCGAGAGACCCCCCCACGACTAGTTTCATTGACTTTAAGCCTAATTTCATCGGAGCCCATACTGTGGTTTGAACAAAATACCCAAGACAGGCCAGACTTAAGAGTTCCCTAGAACACCAAAAGGAATGACTTTGGATTTGTGACGCTTCAAGACATTTCAATTAATAGGTCCAAAATTAAGATCCAAAATTTCAGAGACACTGCTAACGAGTACAAATTACAAAACGATAAAGTAGGACTATCACAAAATTAGCTGCAATACAACATATAATTTGTTTTTTTTTGCTGCATGATTTTGTCAAACTTGCTGCATAATTTGTTCCCCCAGTGCCACATAATACTAGTGGCCCTGAACCATGACTTAACAGTCATGCCCCCGCAATCCCATGCTCCCCATATCCCTCTACTCCCCCCGCCTCACCATGAGCTTGGCCTTGACTACTAGACACAGATAACTGCAGAGTTGTAAGAGGCAGTGGTACCCAAGGGCTTGTGGAAAGTGAGCAATCAGACAGCAGCACGAAAATCCTGCTGCTGATCCTGGCTGTATTTATTTTTACCTGCCTGCCAAGTAACGGTAACCTATACACATGTGCCGTTCAACATTTTATTGTTTTTATTGTATTGCCTGTATTATCATTGTTGTGTCTGTGACTGCAGTTGTCTGTCTTCCCCCACTGCCTGTACGTGGTTCGTGCCCCTTTTTCTTCCCTCTGTTCCTCTCGCTGTCCCTGCGCTCTCTCTGCCCGGTCTTTCCTTCTGTACCCCTCGCTGCCCCGTGTCTCTGCCTGGATTTCCCTTCTGTTCCCCTCGCTGCCACGGTGCCTCTCTGCCCATTCTGCCTTCTGTTCTTAGCTGCCCCTATATTTCTGTATTCTGTATTTTACCTCTGTGCCATTCGTTTTTTTGTGTCCATCTGCCCTCTGTTCCACTCGTTTTTTGTGCCTTTCTGCCATCTGGTCCATTCGCTTTTTGTGCCTTTCTGCCCTTTGTTCCACTCATTTTTGCTTCGTTTTTTGTGCCCTTCTGCCCTCTGTTCCACTCGTTTTTGGTGCCTTTCTGCCTCTGTTCCACTCGTTTTTGGTGCCTTTCTGCCTCTGTTCCACTCGTTTTTGGTGCCTTTCTGCCCTCTGTTCCACTCGTTTTTGCTTCATTTTTTGTGCCCTTCTGCCCTCTGTTCCACTCGTTTTTGGTGCTTTTCTGCCCTCTGTTCCACTCGTTTTTGCTTCGTTTTTTGTGCCCTTCTGACCTCTGTTCCACTCGTTTTCCCCTTGTCTTTTGTGCCTTTCTGCCCTCTGTTCCACTCGTTTTTTGTGCCTTTTTGCCCTCTGTTCCTTTCGTTTTTCCTTCGTTTTTTGTGCCCTTCTGCCCTCTGTTCCACTTGCTTTTCCTTCCTGACCGCGCTCTCTGACGCCCTGTCAGCCACCCTTCCCACGGGATCCCTAATTCCACCATTGAGCTTACCTGCGGTGGAAGTCACGTCTCCCACTGCTCCGCGCTGGCACCCGACGATGCCCTCTGTTCCACTCGTTTTTTGTTCCTTTCTGCCATCTGGTCCACTCGTTTTTTGTGCCTTTCTGCCCTTTGTTCCACTCATTTTTGCTTCGTTTTTTGTGCCCTTCTGCCCTCTGTTCCACTCGTTTTTGGTGCCTTTCTGCCTCTGTTCCACTCGTTTTTGGTGCCTTTCTCCCTCTGTTACCCTCGTTTTTGGTGCCTTTCTGCCCTCTGTTCCACTCGTTTTTGCTTCATTTTTTGTGCCCTTCTGCCCTCTGTTCCCCTCGTTTTTGGTGCCTTTCTGCCCTCTGTTCCACTCATTTTTGCTTCGTTTTTTGTGCCCTTCTGACCTCTGTTCCACTCGTTTTCCCCTTGTCTTTTGTGCCTTTCTGCCCTCTGTTCCACTCGTTTTTTGTGCCTTTCTGCCCTTTGTTCCTTTAGTTTTTCCTTTGTTTTTTGTGCCCTTCTGCCCTCTGTTCCACTTGTTTTTCCTTCCTGACCGGCGCTCTCTGACGTCCTGTCAGCCACCCTTCCCACGGGATCCCTAATTCCACCATTGAGCTTACCTGCGGTGGAAGTCACATCTCCCACTGCACCTCGCTGGCACCCGACGATGATGTCACAAGAGTCAGACTCTCACGAGAGGAGTCTGCAGCTCCAGAAGAGGAGCGTCATCCTCTTCGCCCTTCCCCACCCCAGCTTGGCTCCAATCCGAGCGGCTGGTTTGGGTGAGGGAGGGCAAATGGAGCCGGAAAGCTAATAGCACAAAATACCACCAAATACTACTGAAGGGCCACATGAGCTACTCCCAGGGTCTCAGCGAGCTACCGGTAGCTCATGATCGACCGGTTGGAGACCCCGGAACTATTCTGTATCCTACTCTTCTTCTTCCTATTTTGTTTCTAATCCAAAACCTATAGCCAATATAACTAAAGTAACTCCTAACTCTTCTCACATTTAATTATTTGAATTCCTATATTCCACATCAAAATATCCTTTCAAACGCGTCCTCTCCCGCAATGCTGTCAGACTGAAAACAGCTGATGACAGTTGGAGATGAAACGCACAAACACACCACCACTCTAACGGCCACGCGCACTTTTAGGCCTTCAGAGTACTGTACATTCACTTCCCAATCCAATATGGACCCCGTACGTTGTCACGCTCGCATACGCGATGACGTAACACTCACAACAGGCAGTTGCGAGGTACAAGTACCTCGAATGTCTGTGTGAATCTCAAGTACGTGCAGCAGCACTGGCCCTCACCTCTATGCCACAAGCCAAAACGCAAGACGCTCAAGGCGCAACGGTAACATTTTATTTAAAAAACGTATAGCCTGTTAATCCATAAAACCTCACTCCTAAAACCGCAAAAAACTTTCCTAACTAATTTTAACCCATAAATTGGGTTTTTTAACAACCACATGAAATCCTCTAACAACCGATAAACTACTATTAAAACAATAATACAAATTCTACCTACAATACAACTAATAAACAGTAATTTCCAAATCATCTTTTCATTAATTTAATCTTTATATACTATCTTTAACCTCTTCGAGGCTATTGACGGAACCGTACCGTCACGGCTCGCGGGTGAGCTGTGCTCATGATGGAACGGTTCCGTCACGGCCCGGTCGCCGTACCTGCGCGGCACTGATTTTGCGCCTGCGCGGTGCGTTTAATTGAGCGGGCGGGGCCGTGACGGAACCGTTCCGTCATGAGCACAGCTCACCCGCGAGCCGTGACGGAACGGTTCAGTCACCCGCGCAGCTCACCCGCGCGCCCCCCGCGACCGTTAGCGCTGCGGCGGAATAGCCGCCGCAGCGAAAGGGTTAATCCAAAAATACAAGATCATAACAATGAAGTGATACTTATCTGTCAAGGAGAAGCAGATAAAAGAGGAAGATGGCTGCTGTGACAGAGGTTTTATGTGTTATCTGGACATTCTAAGTTCTGAAATTTCATTTGCTGAAGAATTTTTGCTTTGAAGCGCTGCAAGGAGCTGGCAATAAAAGTCGTTAGCATAATGCTAGCCTCCGGGCTTGTCATGAAATTTGTTTGGTATTAGTTACCATAAATTGGCGCCAATCGCACCTCTGTCATATTTTAGTGCAAATGCAAATCTTTTGATTGCTCCAGTGACATATGAAGCTCTGAGGGGCAAATATTCTGTGAGGGTTCCAGCTCAGGCAAGGCCAGACTGGGAACCCAAAGCAGCCCTGGAATTTGTTTTAGACCTCCCCCCACCCCTGCGGAGGGGGTGCAAGCATGAAACACTGCCTCGTAACAAAACACGCCCCCAGCACTGCTGCTATTGTTACTGGGGGCTAATATCGCTGCAAAACCGGCCCCACCACTCTAAAACCAGCCCCCTCTGCTCCAAAATCAGCCCCTACCCTTCCAGCCTCCCGAGCAAACGCCCCATGCCTGCTGCAGCCAGTCTGGCCATGAATTTAGGTTGTTGTCCACCATAGCACTCAGGTGCCAGTAGCTTAGTACAAACTCAATTTTATTCAGTCCTAAAGATCTTTGGGTTTCTGAGTCCGAAGGATATAACTTTGGTTTTATAGATGTTAATCTGCAGAATGTTTTTGATATTAAAAGTGTGCACACTGCCCAGTTGTCATTGGAGATCAATGTGATAGGTTGAAATGGTGAGAAAGTCGACATTATACGCCATGTACAGAACTTTAGTGTTTGCAACTTTAGGAGCCCCACCCGGTTGTTGTTGCAATACATCTGAAAGATCTGAAATGTATAAACTAAATAATCGTGGAGCCAAGATACACCCTTGCTTTAGGCCATTAAAAGTGTTAATTTTTGGCATCAGCCTTTTGCCATCTGACAGCTTAACTCTTACCCAAGTGTTGCTATATAAATCAAGCTTGACAAGGAGTCGGTGCCAAGTTTGCAAAGCCAAAAAGAAAGGAGGAACCACCTTTCTTCGAGCGTTGAAAAAAGGGAAATACCACACAATGAGGCTTAGTGAAACTAAGTACTCTTTTGTTTTTTAAACAAATGTTATTGATTTTGAAATATAAACTCGGACCGGAAGGAGGACATATCAAAAAGAAAAAGCATAAGCAAATAACTCCACACTCAGCCCCACTCCACCCCACTATCCATGTTCTAACATTAGGATACACACCAATTCTAGGAACCAGATCAAGGGTTCCATTCCCTCTGAATCCAGTCTCATCCAATAATCATCCAAATGTCAACATTCATCATTTGCCACATAGAACAGACAGATTCTCTCTCAATTCCCCTGTAATCCGCTCACTCCTGCCATATCCTATAATGTTTCTGTGTACAGCCTTCAGCCTTTTACACCACCACCTCAAATCCCATATCAATCAATCGAAGAATTTATATAGCGCACTACTCACCCGGAGGGTCTCAAGGCGCTTGGGGAGGGGGGTCCGCTACTGCTCGAACAGCCAGGTCTTGAGCTGCTTCCTGAAGGCGAGATGGTCTTGGGTCAGGCGGAGGTGGGTCGGGAGGGAGTTCCATGTCTTAGCGGCCAGGTAGGTGAAGGACCTTCCTCCTGTGGTGGCTCTTCGGATGCGGGGGACGGCGGTGAGGGCGTGGCCGGTCGATCGAAGCTGGCGTGTGGGAGCGTAGAAGTTGAGGCGGCTGTTGAGGTATCTTGGGCCTTGGTTGTGTAGGGCTTTGTGTGCGTGGGTGAGGAGACGGAAGGTGATTCTCTTGTTGACCGGGAGCCAGTGCAGGTCTCTCAGGTGTCCGAAGATGTGGCTGTGTCGGAGGATGTCGAGGATGAGTCTTGCTGAGGCGTTCTGGATCCGCTGGAGTCTCTTTTGGAGTTTGGCAGTGGTTCCGGCATAGAGGGAGTTGCCATAGTCCAGTCGGCTGGTGACGAGGGCCTGGGTGACCGTCTTCCTGGTCTCGGTGGGGATCCACCGGAAGATCTTACTTAGCATGTGCAGGATGTTGAAGCACGAAGAGGAGACGGCGTTGATTTGTCTGGTCATGGAGAGGGAGGAGTCCAGGATGAAGCCCAGGTTGCGTGCGTGGTCTGTTGGTTTGGGTGCGTGCCCAGGGCGGGGGGCCACCAGGAGTCATCCCAGGCGGAGGGCGAGGAGCCCAGGATGAGAACTTCATTCAGTGGTCCATCCCTTTTTTCCACACCGCCAAGGACAGGGGGGCCATGGCCTTCCACTCTCTTGCTATACCAGAGTCAGACCTAGAAGTAATAGTGACAGCTTGTATCCATTACCGCCCAGTTTGTCAGTGATATAGGGGAAAGCAAGTTTCAGGTCCATTGGAATTGACCAGCCCATGCAGGATGTCACCCCACACCAGAACCGGCCTAATTCAGGGCAACCCCATACTATGTGTAAGAGTGTTCCATCCACGGTGCTGCATTGAAGATATGCCGGGGAGGCAATCAGCCGCATTCTCCATAATTGGCAGATTGTGAAATAGACCCAGTGGAGGTATTTAAAATGGATCAGCCTAAAACCGGTCACAATGGTTGCCACCCTAAGTGCTCCTAAGGCCTCAATATAATCTTTTTTCTCTAGATCTCCCATGTTAGCCTCCCATGGCCCTCAAAGAGCGGAGAATGTGTCCAGTGTGATTGGAGATAAGCATCTGGTATAACTTTGCAATCTTTTCATTTACCCTCTAGTGGATTCAATTCAGGGAGATCAGACACCATGGTGGCCGCCACAAACAAAGGATGGTGGGTGGGTGGAGGGTACGTGGGAGGGGTCACATCGCACAGTGGGAGGTGAGGGGTTAGTAATAAAATATTAAAAAAAGAACTTACCTGTAGCTAGCTGCCGCCTCGCATCCTGCGTCGCGTCTCACTTCCTCTTCTCTTCCCAGCAGCCTCTGTGGTAGACTCCCATCCAATCCCCACGCTGCTCATCTAGGAGATCAGCGCAGGGATTGGCCTGAGCGGGCTGACAAGATGCTCCGCTCAAGTGCGCATGTGTGTTTTGGTTAGACTGAGACGGCCAACAAAACATATATGCGCACATAGCACTCCTCTTCCCCCTCTCATGCCTCGGTCCAGCCCCTCCCTTCAGAGCTGGCTCACAGCCGGCAATGATAAATAAACTGATGCTGCAACATTGTTTTATTTTTCATTTGCTATCTTTGAGCCATTGTGGAGGAGCCTCTGCTGGTGAGACAGGGCCAAACTTTACAGGGTCAGTGCATGGCAGAGCTGAAGGTAATGATGAAACTGACTACGAGGGAGCTAGTATGCCACCTGTAGAGTCTGATAGGACTTGAGGACTGTCCAGCGCATGACATCGCCTATAGTAGAAAACCCTATCTGGTCCCATTTCCGAAATCACTCCAGCACAGCCACCTGTAGCAAAATGCGACCCTGCCAGAGCAGCGTCCACTCCGTCAGTATTCCCCACCACCCCATCTGCAGGACAGAATATCTCCATTGATTAATAACCACCGCAGCTGCAGAAACGAGATGATAGGGGTGCCTCCCATCGCCCACTTCTCTGGTGCAAAGGTGGGGTCGCCTCGGAGGTCACACCACCAGTCATTGATGACCATCACATGTGATGCACATTAGAATGATTTAATATTCATCACAGCAATACCCCCTCAGTAGGTGGATTGAAAGTATTTACCAAGAGAGAAGCATGGGTTTCGCCCTCCCAGAGGAACCTACTGAGAAGAGAATTCAGTTTACGGAACCATTGCCGTGAAAAATTGTATGGAAAAGTCTGCAACTGGTACAGAAACCAAGTTAATGACGCCATTTTAAAAATTGCAGGCCTACCAGTCAGGGACAAACGCAAGACCGACAACACCTGAACATCCCCTCAAGTGAGCCAACACAGGCTTTAAGTTGCGCATCCACACCAATGCCACTTCAGGGTATACAAAGACAGCCAAATATTTTAACCATCCAGAGGCACTTCACAATCCCATTGCCCAACTGAAGTCCTGAGGGCAGCTACCTGCCGAGAACACTGTAGATTTAGGCACGTTAATGTAAAGCTCTTGAGGTTTCACCAAAGATACACACCCAAGTGATCGGGGGTGGTTAGGAAGAAGAGAACATCATTGGTGTATATTGCTATTCTATCTGAAAGCTCCTCCTCCCCACTCAAAACCCATGCATCTGAGCATCCATCCTCATTCACACCTCCAGAAACTGCAGGGCAAGAGCAAACAGCAGGGGAGCAGGGAGCATCCGAGCCTCATTCCCCACTGAATTCGGAATGAATACAATCTGGCACCGGCCACCTGTACTTTGGCTGTCATGAAGGTGTATAGCAGTTTGAGGTAGGAAAGAAATCTAAGGGCAAAATTCAGGTGACCAAGAAGTACGAACCAGTACTCCCAGATCACGGAGTCGCATGCTTTGTCAATATCTGCAAGAAGGCCAGCTGCTGGTCCCTCCAAACTGTATGGCGGCACATTATGTAAACATCTGATATTGTGCTGGGTAGCATGGTAACATCTCAAAATAAAAGGATGGACGGAGTGTTGAAACTTTTCAAACACTCATCCCCAGTCACAGATCTGTATTTAATCCATTATTCTTTTACTTTCCACATAATCCCAGTTTGGATTCAGCCATATGCAAATTAGTCTGACACCTGGCCCTGTTCCCCATGGGAATAGTCCTGCCCAAAATGCCAGGCCAGGTCCTCCCTGGACCGGAAACAAGCATGTTGAGACCGGTTTCAGGGTATCACCCCCTCATCAGGCAGGCTAAATTGAATCCAGTGGCTAAGTGAGCCCGGGGCCCGCGTTTGTAAAGCAGCATCAAGACTGATTTGCATAGGGCTGAGTACAAACTGGAATGGCATGATGAGCAAAAAAGAGATAGATTTAGGGCTAGATCTATGTACTGGGGATGAATGTTTTACATTGTTCAGCATTCCGTCCATCAATTGTTCTTTTTGCACGGGTAGCTCGGTGATGCATAGATACGGCCTGGTCAGGATGCACCAGGTCAGGGATTAATTGCACCAGCCTATTTGCCCGTGCTTTCACAAGAATCTTAAACTCTAAGTTCAAGAGAGAAATCAGGCAATATGAGGAGTGCTCAACTACTGGCCAACCTGGCTTAGGGAACACCAAAATCTACGCATTTTGCCAGTCTGGTAGTAGGACAGCACCATCATCTGGAGAATGGATCACCTCCAGCATGTGTTTCTGGTGTTTAGGCATGTAGGCTTAGAAGAATTCACAAGGAAACATGTTAGGTCCTGGGGCCTTCCAGGGGTGCAGCCCCACCAGAGCTGATGAAAGTTCCTCCCTGGTGAGCGCACCCTCCAATAAGTCATGGTCCACAGACGAGATGGCTCTAAGGGGAAGTGCAGTCACAAATTCTACTATCTGTTCCCGTGACAGGACCTTCCTCAGAGTTTACATGCCTTTGAAGTGGGCTGCAAAACAGCAAAGCAAACACTAGGAGATGATGGACAGAGCGCAGAAACTTTTCAGACACTCACCCAGAGTCACAGATCTGGGTTGAATACATCATAATTCTTTAGCTCACTTCGCCACCTCAGTTCAGACCCAGCTATATGCAAATCAGTCTTGACGCTGTGCCTCATGGGAACAGTCCAGCCCGAACTGCCAAGCCAGGTCTTCCCCTAACAGGAAACAAGCATCCTGGGATCAGTTTCTGGGTAACACCCTTCATCAGCCAGGTTAGCTTGAATCCAGTGGCTAAGTGACGAAGGGACTAATATCTGGGCATATCCTGTCAACTTAGTGCGAACAAAGCAAACACAAGGAGATGATGGACGGAGCACTGAATCCATCATCATTCTTTAGCTCACTTCGCCACCTCCGTTCATACCCAGCTATATGCAAATCAGTCTTGACCGTGTGCCTCATGGGAACAGCCCAGTACGAACTTCCAAGCCAGGACTTCCCTGAAGCAGAAACAAGCATCCGGGAACCGGTTTCTGGGTAACACCCTTCATCAGCCAGGCTAGCTTGAATCCAGTGGCAAAGTGAGCAAGGGACCCACGTCTGGGCATACCCTGCCAACTTAGGGCGAACAAAGCAAACACAAGGAGATGATGGACGGAGCACTGAAACTTTTCAGACACTCCCCATTCACAGGTCTGGGTTGAATTCATCATCATTCATTAGCTCACTTCGCCATCTCAGTTCAGACCCACCTATATGCAAATCAGTCTTGACCCTGTGCCTCCTTGTGTTTGCTTTGTTCGCTCTAAGTTGCAGGGTATGCTCAGACGTGGGTCCCTTGCTCACTTTGACACTGGATTCAAGCTAGCCTGGCTGATGAGGGCTGTAAGCCCGAAACCGGTCCTAGGATGTGTGTTTCCGGTCCAGGGAAGAAATGGCTTGGTAGTTCGGGCTGGACTGTTCCATGAGGCACAGGGTCAAGACTGATTTACATATAGCTTATATTATAAAAATACAGTGAGATGTGACGTACCATCAGAAACCACCACCGGTAAGAAAATTTGTCAAACATTTGATTTACAGTCATAAGTCAATTTACGTACATGTAATAATGAAGCATCTCTTTTCTGGACCAATGAGTGAGTGTTCCAGGAATGATATATCATCAGATGTTAATTAGCATCCACAAACTCATATTTTTGTAGATAGTTCGCAACTTTTTGCTGCCTTATTCCAACCATATAATTCCTTAGAGATAAATAAGTTGGTCAAGAACAGAAGTAAATTCCTATTGGGGTGCAAATGGAGAGTGAAGAATCCCCCAAAAATGATGGGCAAGAGCTACAGGAGAATTAAATTCTCCATGGGGATATATGTTTTCCGTGCAGAGATGAAGAAAAAAAGTTATCATGCACAAATACACTATAGCTAAGCATATGTAAAAGTGCATAGTCTCTATGTGCATGTGCACATTTGTCGATACTCAGTCATGTCAATAAACAGTACAACTGTTCTAGGTTTCCAGGAGTATTTCTGTATTTTATCATGAAAAAATATAGTACATTTACTCCAAACTGAGAGCTAAACCTGCAGGAGTTTATATTTTTTTAATCAGGTCATAAGCTGAGGTGACTGCAAAATTTGGATAATTTGTATTTGCATAATTACACAAAATTTCAGGAAAACTACTTGAAATTATACACAATTACGCAAAATGCAAAAACCTGCATTTGGTGATATTTTCTGGTGAGAAATTTCACCCTAAAAATAGCTCAAAATACCAAGCACAGCACACAACCCATGTTCGGGTCATGTGCTTGCACTACATTTTTGATGTGCATAATTACTTGACATGGTGTAACCGCATAATTTCAGTACTTTCACATAACAAACGTAACACACAATTATCAAATTTAGAAGAGATTTTGCTGGTGATCGAGCAGGGATATTTGAATCTCAATCTTTTGGTAAATTCATCAAACAGCATCCCCTACTGTTTGTATGGACCTTTGCTTGTTAACTTGAAGCATTGAGAGGAAGCTAACATCAGTAATATATTTCAATCACACTGAAAACAATGTGATACCACAATAATGACTGAGAGGATGGTATTCAACCATAAAGGTTTATTTTCCAAGTATTATTCAAATCACAAATCAGCAAGATTGGTAATGGTTAAGAAAGTATATCAATAGAGCCAAAATATTAAAATACTTGAGTATTCTAAATTTCAGTATTTTTAAATGCAGAATTGTAACAACCAATATGTAAAGAATGCAGAATATCCAAATAAGGTGTGCCATAAAGAAACTCAGCCTGTTTAAGTTACCAATGGAAAAGAGTTGGGGACTTCTAAAGGGGAAGAGAAGAAGTTGTCAGCATGGTGTGAACCTCAGTAGAAGCTCAGAGAAAACAAAAGAGCGCCTAGCATGAAGTCTTACACTCAACACAGAGATCTGCTCACATCAGAGTCAGGAAAAGGTCTACCCTAACTAACTATGGAACACTAATTAAAATAACATTTGAAAGTTTCAGAATCCCCATATCTTGCTCCCACAGTCAGTAGCCAATCCATTCTCTGAGAGTTGGTGAAGCCCTTAAGTTCGCATTCTTGTACCATTAGGTACACATCTGCTGGCCTTGAGAGTTGCATCTTCCTAGCAAGCCGGGTACAGTAGGCTCCTTCCACCAACATCCCTCCATATCAATTGCCAGCTTCCTTCATCAGACCTCACTATCAGTCTAAACCATAACATTAAACCTTTCTCTACAGCATACTGGCAAACTTAAAGATGGCCAATTCACAACAAAGGCCTAACATCAAGCTAAGTTGATTCGAGAATCAAAATGGAAGCGCATTTCAACACTGTTAATCCTTAGCACTTAAACAATTGTTATTAAATTAAAATAATTTCAATAAATAATTGAATAATTTCAATAATAATTTCAATAAATGTGGTTACATTAATCACTATTCGGTTGTGAATACAAGTACATGTGATTTCTTAACGTGCTCAAAATTGATGGCCTGCTGCAATTTCATTAAAGTGAAACACACGAGTTAATAAAGTTAATCACACTCTGAATATATGGTTTGAATGTAATTGCTTATAAATGATGTACAGAATGGGAAGCTTAAATGTTCGCTTCTCCACTGGCATATTCAGAATTTCACCCTGGCTGCTCATATGCCTCAAATTAAGAATCCATTGGTAAACATGGCAGTAGTGTGTGAGGCGGTGATAGCACTGCGAGCAGGCAGACTCCGCACATGTTCAGTAAACATTGTAAATACGGGTGATAACCTCATTACTGCACGTCATTACTGCAGCCTCACTTTGGCAGGCTTCAGGCACTGAAAACATCTGTGCTAATTACAGGGTGTGTAACATCACTACTGTCATGCCTACCAGTAATTACCACAAATATGAAAAGGATGTGGAGCGGAAGGAATGCAAATCTTCCAGGTTTTACTGAATGCCTAAGGACCTGTTTGCTATTACAGGGTTAGACATAATGTAGACAGTTGCAAATGGCACAGCAGCAATTACTTCATCATCACAATTATGAATAAAAACTATTTTGACTCTTCAATGACATTTTCCAGTAAGGTAACTATGAGATAATATACATTTAAATGTTTTTCTCTGTAATATATTTACCCTCCTATACCTGGTGCATTAAGTGTTTGGATTCCTGTAAAGTTAGAGTGGCTTATCATTGGGTCATGTCTGGTTGGAAAAGACCGCTTGTGGGCTTATCAATACTTACAGAAGCTTAAAACCTACCCATTGCTTACCATTGGTTGCCTTTATTAATCCTCTCATTTGCTTGCTCCTTTTGGACGGCTTTCCTTGTTCCAGCTAGTGCATCTTGTGTTTGTCCCTCTGCTGGTGCATAGTCTCTTTACCATCTCTCTGATTGGCTAACTTCATCTGTCCACTACACCAGGGCGGCTCTAGGCTCATGGCGGCCCTGGGCAGGGAGCGTAGGTAGGGGTCCCCGGAAGAGTGGGTCCGGGCAGGGCGGAGTCCCCCGGAGCTCAGGAACCAGGAGGAACGCATGCACGGAGGCCAGATGAAGAGGGGGACGGGGGGTGGGGGGGGCCGGGGTCAGGGTGTTTGAAAGTGGAACAGAGAAGGAGGCCGCCAAATCCCTGCCAGGGGCCGCCACACAAATATGTTTCCATCCTCAGAGGATTATTATATTAAGTATATATATTGGTGTGGGGGCCCCTGGGGTTTGGTGGCCCTGTGCAGGTGCACAGCTTGCACATGCCTAAGGCCGCCCCTGACTGCACACTTGTATGAAACTGCTTTTTTCTTTTTGGTTACAGCACTCAATGAGAGTGCATGTTTTTTTACAGCTGTCTCAATTTTGCGCTTCTCCTCACACCAAAGAAATGCCCTCCCCACACTCTGTGATGTTGTCTCCCTCATGTTGCAAGCTTCTCTCCCTCGAAGCTCCCAACTCTAGCACACTCCATGTTGCTTTCTCACTCATGTGCTTCCCCCCCCCCACAAAACCTGCGTTGCTCTCTTTCGTGTATTGGTATTGCCACCCCCACCCACTTTCCCATTGCTTCCCTGTACCGGCTCCTCCATTGCACCTCATGCCCACTGTCAACCTCTTGTCTTGGTTAAAAGTATAATTTTCTCTCTATTAGACTGATTGCACTCCTCCTCGCCACCCCCGTGTCTACATGGTTTGGAGCTCTGAAAAGGATACTGAAGCCTAGTCCACCCCTCTGCCATTGCTGTTAAATAGCATGAGCTATAGGCAAGATAACAAGCTTGTTTTCAGTCAAAGCAATAGACTATAGCCAGGATTACCGGAATTATGAGGCAGGAGAGGGCCAAATTATGTGAACAAGGTTGACTTAATTCTGAGGCATGAAAAGGTTAATTATGCGGCATAATGAGGGATATTTTGTCATATTATTTCTACTTTGTTTTGTCATTTTTACACATGTTAACACTGTCTTGGCAAGGTTTTCATCTCCTTAGTACTAGTTTAGAAAGGTGACCAGTCAACATTTGCAGAGGCCTATCTAATACAGCCTGGCAGTTCGGGCTGGACTCTTCCCATTGGAGCATGGTCAAGACTAGTTAGCGTATGGATAGGGACAAACTGAGGTGTCCTTGTATGCAAAATAACAATGGACTGGAAGGTGGCACGAGTAATTACCAATGTCTGGGATTATAGCAAGCATTCCATCCATCCGTTTTTGTATAGTTCAGTGTGTCATCTTAAATGGGAAGGGTATGCCCATACGTGGAACACGTGTACACTGTGCCACTGGACACTAGCTGTACCTGGCTGATGAACCCTAGTCAGGGTGAACCCAGTCCTAGGTTGCTTGTGTTCCAGTTTAGGAAGGCCCTGTGTTGGCAGGTCGCGATAGGACTGTTCCCATTGAAGCAGAGGCAAGACTGATTTGATTATGGCTGGGTACAAACTGAAATGGCATGGTGTGCAAAATAATGATGAACTGGGATGCAATCTAGAATAATTACCAGTGGCTAAGATTAATTCAAGCATTCCAGATGTCACTTTTTGTATACTTCAGTCTGACAACTGGCTAAAGTTCTCTGGTGCTTGCAAAAGTGAGCCTTTTCAGTAGTTAAGGGAAAATAGATGCCAAAGCGGATTCCAGGTTGTAGATGTGCCCTCTCCCAGCCAAATATTAAAAAGTATAGACGGTTTGTTGCAGAGCATGCTCTGCATTTGCAAGCAAGGTCTTTACATGATGAATACCCTCTCACCCAATCCCTCCAAGATTAACGTTATTTCTTGACTGAAACTAAAAAAGCACTTTACAACAAAACAAATACATTGATTACAAACCCAAAGCAACTACAAAGAATAATTATGCTACTTATTTGAATTGTGGATTGTTTATACTTAAAGATACGCTCATTTAAGGACTATCCATTCTTTAATTTTTTAGTCAAAATCTAAAATCAACTGTCAGAGCTACTAATTTTGGAATTGGGGAACCGGGTCTGAGTACCAGCCTCGGCTCAATGTCCTGTGATTTAGGGCGAATCACTTAACCTCCCTATGCATAAACAACATGTGTAATATCTGGTGCTCATGTAAAGTGCTCTTATGCGTTTGGGTCAGTGTTAGTTTACCTGGCAGACTTAGGGTGGTGTTCCCCCAAACTTTTTGCCCATCTACCTCCAATTTTTGCTGAGATTTGTTTTGTTGGCCTTGCTGCTAACCAGTGCTAAAGTGCTTGTGTAGTCCCCTAAACATAATTTTATTGGCATATACCTTATTGATATATTTAATTTACTTAGATGTCCCTTGCAGAGTGGTATACCATATACCCACGGTATGCAAATAAAATGCTACCAGTGAGCCAGCAGCACTAATTGTGCCACCCACATAAGTAGAACCTAATAACATGCCCCAGGCCTGCCATTGCAACCTGAAGGCAGTTTTAAACTATCATGTCGACTTGCCATTTATACCCTCTTGCCAAGCCTTAAACTCCCCTTTTATTACATATAGTTCACTCTTAGGGTAGGCCCTAGGTAGCCCATAGGGCAGAGTGTTGTATAATTAAAAGATTGGACAGGCACTTTTATGTATTACATGTCCTGGTAGTGAAAAATTCTGACATTTGATTTTCACTATTGTGAGGCCTATCACTCTCATGGGATAACTTTGGAGATTTTTTATTACATTTAATAAGCAGTAATTTCCAATTGGGAGCAGGTAGACATATCATGTTTGGTACCTATGAAAGTAATGGCAAACCCTATTTAATGGAAAGTTGGCATTTCCTGACCTTAGCTCTTTGTGACTACAGCCTATTTGAGTCACATGACTGGGTGTGGCTTACAGGCTTTGTGATTTCCTCCCAGACAGTCACAAAATAGAGGATTAGGTTTTCCTGAATGGTCCATCCACTGACCGGATGGGGCGGAGCTGAGCACTGACCTACTTACACCTGAATAGGCGGTGCACTGACTTCACACCAAGGGCCTAACGACCCTGTATTTTCACTGTAGTCAGCTTGGAGCCAGGGCACAATAGTCAGGAAATTCCAAGCACTTCAAAGAACATTTCAGGAGAAGGTCACCAGGTTATAAGAAAAGGACCTTTAGACCCACTCCTCAGCTCACTACTGGACCTGCAGAAGGACTCCCAGCAGACTGCTTGCTTTTGTGACCTACTGTGCACTCTGCCAGACTGCTGCTGTACCTGGAAGGACTGCTTTGCTGCCTAGAGCCTGCCTTGGGCCCTCAGAGGCCATCCCTGCTGTTGAGCCCTGCATCTTCATTTGCACCGAGTGCTACCAGAAGTGACTCCAATAGCTAGTTTGCTGGCCTCCTGTTTGGAGCCACAGGGACATAAAAATGTTCCACCATCTTAAACCTGCTCCTTGCCCAGTCTGACTAAGTCCTGAACCACCAACAGGTGTCCCATTAGTCCTGGACCTTTGATGGGAGGGCTAAAGGTGCCCATATGGCCAATTTCCTAAGCTAAGAACCAAACAGTGCTCTGAGAACAATGAGAAAGAGGCCAACCTGCTTACCTACCTACCTGATGGGCATCGCCGATCGGATTGACTTCCTGGCTTCTCCCGCTATGTTTTTTTCCCCAGCAGCAAATCCAGTCATTTTGCCAAAGAGGTATTCAACCAGCCTTCTGACTCATTCTGCAGGATTTATTTTATTTATTTATTTTATTTTTGGAGTTTTCTATAGCGCTGGCCAGACCCGAGGGTATCGGAGCGCTTTACATTTAGTCCGGGAAAAACAGGTGCGAAGATAGTACAGTATAACATAAACAGGGTTCGTATAAGTTCATAGATTAGCATAGAGGTCTTCCGCCTGGGGGGCGGTTTTGAGGTAGTGTTTTCGAGGTAGTGCGAGTTCCATGTTGCGCTCTAGAGGTAGAGTTCGGGAACGCGCTGTTGAGGTAGAGGGTTTTTAGACGATTCTTGAATTCTGGAAAGGAGGGGGTAGTTCTGATGTCCACTGGGATGCAGTTCCAAATTTTTGGGGCGTTGCCGGCAAATGAGCGGCTGGCGGTTTTTTGTTTCCGGGTTTTCAGGGGGATGAGTAGTAGGGAGTTCGAGCTTCTGAGATTTCTTGATTGACCCGCTTTCTTGAGCTTGGAGGCTAAATATTCCGGTTTCCCTGTGTGTAGGGCTTTGTGTGTTAGGCAGGCTGTTCTGAAGTTTGCGCGCATTTAACCGGGAGCCATTTAAGATCTTTGAGTGCGGGGGATATGTGGTCAAATTTCCTTGCACCTGATATCATTCTGGCTGCTGCATTGAGGGTGGTTTTCAGTGGCGCTAGGTGGGATTTGGCTGTGCCGGATAGGGTTGTGATCCCATAGTCCAGTCTGGACAGGACCAGTGCTTGGGTGGCTTGTTGGAGATCTTTTTGTGGGATGTGAGGTTTGATTTTATTGAGGAGTTTCAGGTTAAGGAAGGCGCTTTTCGCGGAGCTCTTGATGTGGTTAGACATAGTTAGTTTATGATCCAGGGTGATTCCAAGTGACTTTACTGAGTTGGCCAGGGTGAGATTTCCTTTGAGAATGTCGATGGCTTTCACCCATTTGGTCATTTGGGGGTTGTTGTCTTTGTTGGAGATGAGGAGGATCTCGGTTTTTCCTTGGTTGAGTTTGAGGTGATTCGATCCTAGCCAGTCTTGGATTTCTCTTAGAGATTGCCGACTTCCATTTCAGCGACTAAGTCAGAACGTAGAAATCTTCTCAACAGCTTCGACCCAAGGCCATCCGACGATGATGCTCCCTCCTCGGGCACCTCTTGAAGCCTTGCCTCGCTAAACTCTACCTTCCGTGACTTTTTCTTCAAGAATCTTTCTAAGTCAGAAGGTAAGCGCTGACTGGGCTCAAACCATTTCTTGTATCCAAACTGCTGCCCATCGCAGTCGGCCTTAACCTTCTACTTTGACCCGGTCTCGCATGGCTTGATGTCCACTGTTGCAGCTTAATCTTTTAAGCACTATTTTGAGCCTTAAACTTTCAAAATTAATAACTTTGGTTCTACTGACTGTATTTTTGTCATTTTGGTGTCAAATAATTTATTAAAATGTACTCTATTTTTCTAAATTGTCTTGGATCTTTTCACTTTATCACTATTTGTGTGTTACATAAATGATTTACATATTGTCTCTAAATTAAGCCAGTATTAAGCACAGGTTAATTTAGTGACTTTTTGTGGGTCAGCCTGCAAGGGATTGTGGCTGTTGCTTGACCAGGACCAGGACCAGGACCCAGTCAAACAACAACCCAATTTCTCACAGTCAGATTTATATATATAAAACTCTAATAAAATTATAAAATTCATCACTGCAAATGGCTGTTTGGGAAGCAGTGCTTTGTTTGTAAAATGTAATTATTTTTTAAATATTTATAATCCTTGGGGCGCTAGAGGGCGCACACGCTAATGGCCGCACTTCCGTGAGGCTCTGGCTGCCTGGCCAGTAATATCCTAAAATTATCTGCTTCCCCTGCGAGCTGAAGCCTACAACCCGCATCGAGTGCGAGGCTGGAGGTCCTGCCGGTCTTGTCCGACTTTGGAGAAAATTGGAGGCGCTGGGCCCGAGATATGGCGAGGTGAGCAGCCACCGGTTGAGGGCGACGCGGAGAGCAGCAGAGACGCACCGGGAGCTGACCTACGCGAGGCCGCGGCTTCCCACGAGGCAAGTGGGCCTCGAAATCCCTGACGGCGGCCTGCGGGGAGGGCGGCCGAAAGAAGATCTGGCGGAGGCTGGCAGAGGTGAGTCTTGCCGTCCCCAGTGAGCACCGGGGCGGGGGACGGACGGGACACCCTTTTCTCGACACTGGGTGGCGATCCCGTTCACCTCGGCGCGCAGCGCCTGGCTCTGCCGGTGTGAAGAGTGACGCACCCGGCCATTTTACCTGCCCCTCCGAATGCATCCTTGACTTGCCTGCTGGACACTACTGGCGTCAGGCATGGAGGCTAGAGGCCCGGAGAATCACCCGACAGACCGAGCTGGTGATCGAGCGCAGGATCGGAGCTGTACTGGCGACATTGCGCTACCCTCCACTGCCGGTGGGCCTGCATCTCTCAATCCTGCACGGCGCACCTGAAACGGGCTGAGTGCTTACTACCAGCGTTCAGACTCCCCAGGGCGCCCTGGTCACTGATTCTGGGTCGGGGAATCGCTACCCCACCTCCTGCTTGACCCTACCCTGCTAGTACTCGGCGCAGCGAGGGTGACTGGCTAGAGGGCCCTGCACTGGTGAGGAGACGTCTGCTAGCCACACATCAGTGTCCGGCCCCGGACGGCGTCGACGGACTGAACACCATGGGCAAAAACGACGCCAAACAGGCGAAACTGTCCTTTGAGGCCGCACCCTCCAAGAAACCAATGCGAGGCGCTACAACCTCTAATGGGGCCCCTGGACCATCGACTGCTGATACATCTCCTACATCGGCTGCTCCAGAGCTGCGTCTGCTCTTTGACGAGATGCGTCAGGGCTTCGCAACGATCGTAGATAAGGTGGACCGCTTATCTTCCAGGATGGACGGAGTTGCACAAAAGATGGAAGTCCATGAGGAGCGGCTCACGGAGGTGGAGCGGCGCATCTCAACTGTGGAGGACGTATCAAACACTCATGATACGCGGCTAACCCGAATGGATAATATCCTAAGGGTAATCGCAGCTAAGAACGAGGAATTGGAAGCCAGGAGTAGAAGCAATAACATCCGCGTCACTGGAGTTCCAGAATCCACCAACACTGGTCGGATGGAAGATTACGTGGAGCGTATCCTGACCACCGCCATAGGTAAAGAGGCCTTCTCCAGCCAGTTCATTGTGGAGCGGGCGCACCGCTCGCTGGGTCCAGTCCCTAAGCCAGGGGCACAGCCTCGACCTATTATAGCCCGCCTACTCAATTACCGCGACAGGGATGCGGCGCTGAGGGCGGCCCGGACTACTCGGAACTTGACCTGTGACGGGGTACAGTTCTCATTATACCCGGACTTCACGCCCATGGTACAGGACCAGCGTAGAAAATTCCTGGATGTAAAAAAGAAACTTAGGGATATGCAGATTGACTACGCCCTCCTATACCCGGCACGCCTCAGGGTGACCCATCAGGGCAAACAGCATTTTTTTTCGAACCCGCAACAGGCCGAAGACTACGTAAAAAGGCTCCGAGCGGCCAGGAGGGAAAGGTGCAATGATGAGGAGGAGGAAGCCGCAGAACATCAAGCCGATCGAGAAGACTAGTAGTGGGAGACTTATGCTCGACTGCTCGATAACTACTCAATGCACTATGGATACAGCTTTCGGACCTTGTGGGTCCTAGAGGATGAAAATGGCCTGCGCTACAGATGATGGTGCCACTGAGAACTATCTGGCCTCATAAGGGAACTGCTGCCAGGCGACTGACAGCTGATCATCGCATTTGCTTGTTAAATTTATTTTGCCGAAGTCGTGCAGAGGCAGGTCATGATGGGAGGACATATGGATTGTGGAAAGATTTACGAATGGCGAGGGCTTATTCCCCTTTTTTTTTTTTTTTTTTTTGTCATTCTTTTTTGGAAGAGTACATTGCTGGCCCTGACGGTGGCCGGGAGAAGGAGACTCATACGAGAGATGAGTTACTTTGCCACTGATACGATGCTGGTCGTTGCCCAAGCACATTTGCCCAGCCTCCGGATGGAGGAGCACATTTGAATTGCACTGAGGTGACGGGGGGGCTTTGGCCTGCAGGGACGATACACACCAGGCACCACCCCACCTTCTCTGTCTTTCCCGTATGCTGCATGCGGATGGGGAGGGGAGAGTTGGGGTGTTTCAGTGTGTACCTCTTTTGCTCCCGAGAGGGAATTCCCCACATGGTTTTTCTAATGTTATGGGACGCATGGGTTGGGGCAAGGGGGAGGGACAAGGTACTGGCAAGTTTGAGTTGCTTCAGTGGGAGGGGGAGGGACCGGACAGCCAGGGTTGGATGGCTGTGCACGTGATGGGGAGTACAGTTTTTTTGTTAAGCTGCTAGTTGTTCGAAGTGGCGAGTTTGATGCGTGTGGCAATTGTGGCGAGAATGCAGGTAGTATGGATGACATGTATGGGAGTGTGGTTGACCGGGGGGGGAGATTGCGCTTGACAGCGGAGTTGTCGACGAATGGTACTGGTCGATTCGGAGCTGGGGCATGGACTACCGGCTTCATGCTGGGATTGAAAGACATCTATGGGCGATAATGCGTTGGATAAAGTTGTCATATTGTCCTGGAATGTCCGCGGACTCAATGATCCCCGTAAATGCAGAAATGTACTTGCATATCTAGATCGCCACCATGTGCAAATAGCTATGCTCCAGGAAACCCACCTTCGACCGGGTGGTACTCCCAAGTTTGCGAGTCGATGGGCGTGTGAGAGAGAGTTTTCCTCTTATTCCACATATTCTAGGGGGACGGTAATACTGGTCAATAAGAAACTTCCATTTCAGAAGCTGGGTGTGCGAGTGGATAAGGAGGGGAGATATGTCATCCTTTGGGGGAGGCTAGGATCTGATGTAATAATGCTTGTGAACTGCTATGCACCAAATGTCGACAATCCAGGTTTTTTCTTGTCATTGTGGGGCCATATGTTGGAGATTGAGGCCGCGCACATTATCTGGGGGGGGGGGGATTTTAACTTATCATTACATGACACGATGGATAGATCCGACGGTAGTGGACATTACAACATGAACGCCACAAACACGCTTCAGGGGATACTTACGGAGGCGGTACTGGTAGACAGTTGGAGGCACACGCACCCGGCACTCAGAGAAGGCACCCACTTCACAGCACATGCGCGATCATGGGCAAGGATTGATTATTGCTTCATCTCACGGGGGCTTGCTGGGGGACTAGTGCAAGCGAAGCATTTGCCTCGCACTTATTCGGACCACTGTCCAGTATTGGCCGTCCTTGAAGTACCCGGGCACACTAGGGTGAGACCGCCATGGCGGCTCTTCCCCTCGGCCTTGCTAGATCCTGTCTTTAAGCACGAACTCGGAGAAGAGATCGAAGCCTTTTTCCCTAGAAATAAGGGCTCTGTGGAGAAAGTCGAAACCATATGGGAGGCGTTTAAAGTTACCGTCAGGGGCGTCACAATCTCTAAAAGCTGCGGGATATTGCGGAGCATAGTGCGCACTCTACACATGCTCAAAGGGGAGCTTAGGGCGCTAGAGGTGGAAATGGCAGGAAATACCAGTCCTGAGTTGGCAGCAAGATTCAGAGCTAAACTGTCGACTTATGAGGAGGAGGCGGCCAGAGAGGTAAAATTCCGAGGCAAATATTGGACAGCTAGACGGTACTGCGAGGGGGACCGACCGGGGAAGGTATTGGCGGCGCTCACGAGGCACCAACGCTTTGCCTCTCATATCCTAGAGATCTCGGATAGGGAGGGGAAGCTCCATCAGGATTCTGAGGGGATTCGGGACACCTTCCTGCAACACTACAGACGCCTGTACTCCACACAACAGGAGGGAGAGGTAGAGTTCGGTAATTACCTGGACAACATAGCGCTCTGCTGGTTGAGTGACGGGGACAGGGGGTTCTTAGGTTGCCCTTTCGAACTGGACGAGGTCAGGGAAGCGATCATGTCCCTCAGTAATGGCAAAGCGGCTGGGTTGGACGGCCTACCGGCCGAATTCTATAAATGTTATATCGACATAATGGCGCCGGTACTGAAGGAGGTCTTCGAGGAATCGCTAGAGGTGGGGATGTTACCGGGGTCCATGAGAGAGGTGGCGATCACCTCGCTGTTGAAGCCGGGTAAGGATCCGAAGGACACTGATCCCTATAGACCCCTGTCTTTACTGAACTGCGACGCGAAGATATTTGCGAAAATATTGGCAACTAGGTTGTCCCTGCTGATGACTAAACTTGTACTTCCAGACCAATCTGGATTTGTCCCAGGGAGGGCCACGTCCCACAATCTGCGCACGTTGTTCTCGTTAATCCCCACCATCGCTCCCAAATTGCCGGTTGCTGCTGTGTTTCTGGACGCCACCAAGGCGTTCGACTCGGTGGAATGGGGATACCTGCTGGCCATCCTGGGCAGGATGGGGTTCCCCCGGATATTCATCGCTTGGGTGACATTGCTATACACTTCCCCAGTCGCTAGAATAGTCATCAACGGGGCGCTGTCGAAACAGATGCCGATCACGAGAGGCACTAGGCAGGGATGCCCTTTATCGCCCTTACTATTCGCCCTGGCGATAGAACCGCTGGCCTGCAGGATACGACAACTGCACGAAGACAGGGCCTTTTACTGCAACCAGCGACAGATAGGCATCTCCCTCTATGCAGATGATGTCACACTGTATGTGCGCCACCCACAAGATAACCTCAATCCACTTTTGAGAGAATTTGTAGCGTTTGGAGGCATATCTGGTGTACATATTAATTGGCAAAAGTCACAACTCTTCCCTCTCACGGCATCGGTCATCCAATTTCCGCTGGACTACCCCTTGGAGTGGTGCGGCTCTGACTTGAAGTATCTGGGGATTACGATATCGCTGGATAAGGCTGACACCATCCGATTAAACTACGGCGTAGCCATCACACGACTGGCTGAAAATATCACGCATTGGTTGGCACTTCCCCTTTCGATGGCAGGTAGGGCCTCCCTGATCAAGATGGTCGTCCTCCCACGATTCTTATATTTATTCCAAAATATACCGTATTACCCAGGCACCTATTTTTTCAAAAGACTTCGCTCTGAACTGCTTCGCCTGTTTTGGGGTGGTAAACAACCGCGCATTAGGTGGTCGGTCTTAACGCAGCCGTATGACAGAGGCGGCTTTGATGTGCCCGACCTGGAAATTTATTACCTGAGCGCACAGGCGCAACATGCTTATTACTGGATAAGGCCCGTTCCTTTTATGCCACAGGTCGCTGCGGAGGACTGGATAATGCACCCACTGCCTCTTGAGGGCATGCTCATGAGAGAGATTGGAGATGTTGATACGCCCGCCACTACTGTGACTTGCACAATCGATGCCTGGCGGAGGGTGACCAAAATGCTGGACGCCCCCCTACTGTATTCGGCGGCGTTGCCTCTGGCGTATCATCCGAGACTATCACTCCTACTGGAGGGAGGTTTCCGTTTGATGTGCCGCCGCATAAATCTTAGCACGTGGGGCGACCTCTTTCAGGATGGCCTATTCCGCACCAAGGACCAGCTGTTCCAGAATACCCCCCCGACGCCTATGGAGGTGTTCTATTACATCCGGTTACGTCAGGGTATGCGAGATATTCTCCCTAACTTCCCGGAGGAACCAGGGACGGTACTGCCGTTGCATGTTATGCTCGTATCGGATGGGAGACACTTGGTGTCTAAACTCTATGCTGCTGTTCGAGAACAACGACCGATCACCCTGGCTAAGGCTCGGACCGACTGGGAGTCGGAACTACCGGCCGCCCTCACGGACGACCAGTGGAAATATTGCTGCTCGATCACGGCTAGAATATCCCCCAGTTCTCGAATGAAAATTATTCATTATAAGTTTGTGCAAAGGTGCTATTACACACCGGTCAGAAAATTGAGGTTTGGCCTCTCAACGGATGATAGATGTGCTAGATGTCGCATGGAAGGTGCGGGGTTCCTGCATCTGGCTTGGGATTGTGGAGCAATACAGACCTACTGGGGCCAGGTGCATGCCGCCCTTCAGGTAATGATTGCCGGCCCTCTCCCGTTAGACCCGATAGTGATGATATTAGGTTATACCAGAGATGTGCCCAAAGCGGATCGCAAGTTTGTTGACATCGCGCTACTACTCGCTAAACGGAGGGTTGCTTGCAGGTGGGGGAGGGGAAGAGCGCCAAAGTTCAAGGAATGGCTGGATGACCTCCAACACTGTCAGGAACAGTATGGCGTCTATACGGAACTGATGCCAGCTCGATGTGCTCCCAGTGACATCTGGTCCCCTCTACGGGTATACTGGCTGGCTCAGGAGACGCAAAACGACTCCTCCGGGGATGATGACCTGGACCCTGGCCCGTGAGCGCACTGACACTGTACATTTCATTCGCCTCACTACATCCGCACTACATGATACATATGGGGACACCTACATTGAGAAACGTCGATAGACCCGGGGATGAAGGGCGGTGGAGGGGATCTTGTTCAGAATAGGTCATGAGACACAACGCCTGAGTCAATTGTCCACCACCACCCTCTTGGAAGTGACGCTGGGGGGCGGAAGGGGTGTACACACATTAATTAATGAAGTGGCAAGGTACGGCTGATGACGAATTGGTGGAAAGGCATGGCATGCCGCCCTTAGTCGACAATCACGGGGCCCAGACACAAACATGTCACGCGCTGGGATACAGTGCTGAGCTGCGCACGCTAGGCACGCAGAGATAACGGCACTGAGTGGATTCACGTAGCTAGCTATCAGACATAGACAGAGAGGTTGCAGGGCTGGGATGGACAGGGCCAATATACCTGTGTTGCTCAGGCCCCATAATAGCGCAAAGGGATGTAGTCTCGCGGCCTGAATTACTCCTTGTTCCTTCCCCGTTTTCTCCCCCCTCCCCGCACCCCGGATGAATGAGACGCGTTGCCCATACTCAACTAACTGCCTACTGTGACACATTGGGAACTGTATATGTAAAGTGCTGTTTGCAATGTTAAGATGGACCTTGTACACGTGCTCATCTTTCTCTCAACTGCTGGTACCATACTGCCATATGAAACTGCACATGCTGTACCTGTCATGCCTTTGTGTTGTATGCATCTAATAAAGGTTTAAAAAAAATATATATATATATATTTATAATCCTTAAGAAACAAGCTGAGGATGTTTGAAAAATGTACGACAGAAGATCTAGTGTTGCACTTTTTTTATTACATTGAGAGCAAACCAGGCCCCTTTCATGCATCCCAGACAGAGATGCATTCATGATGCTACAGATGGCATATTGCATTTGCCGATACAAGGTCCGTGTCCCTCACTTGCTAGCTCTCAGAGGCTGAAGAATTTAACTCCTTTGGTGCTCATGACGAGCCCAGCTCGTCGTGAGTCACAATGAAGCTGTGCTCATGACAAGCTGGGCTCATCATAGCGGCTACGTGCCGCCCATGCGTGATTGATTCCCCGCCTGTGCGGGCAAATTAATCAGTGGGCGGGGTCATGACGAGCGCAACTCGTCATGAGCACAGCTCCGCTGTGACTCATGACGAGCTGGGCTCGTCACGAGCACCGCAGCGCCGCGCTCACCCCCGCAGCCTTGCTCACCGTGGGGGAATTACTCCCACAGCAAAGGGGCTAAGGGGCTCTACACTAGGTCCTTACTACAGCCTGGATTTGGAAAGCTAATGGCAGAGCCACTGGAAGTATGTGGCAGGTATGACTAAATTATGCAGCAAAGAAAGTCGACTTATGCTGCATTATGCAGCACATTTTGTGATAGTAATACTTCATTCTTTTCTCATTTTTACACTTGTTAAGACAGTCTGGGCACAGATTGCACCTCATTAGTCCTGATTCAATACCCAAATATAGCAAATAGCAACAGAAAGTTCAACAGTCAGCATTTGCAATGGGCGTTCCACTTCACGGCAACACATGTTGCTGCATTTTAGTAACTAATGCACCATTTGGGCTAGAAAAAAAATGTGTTACACTCTGCAGAATATGCATTAGATGACAGATTACTTGGCAAATGTGGAAAATCCATGATTGTGTGAAAAAACGCAGCCGCACAATCATATAATTTCTGTGGCCCTAGCTCATGGGTACTCACAAACATTTGCCATGTGGCCAAATAGACCAGCATATGGCAGTCAGCACTGAAATGTGACTCAGGGCAAGTTGTCCACCACCCTTTTTTTGTCTAAAGACAAGTCCAGATGATCGTTCTTCTATGCAGCATTAACACCAAAACCATTAACATCACTACTATCACCACAAACACCAGGATTATCATATCCACCTCCATTACAACCACCCATTTCAAACCCACCAACATAACCTCTACTTCTGCCATTAACACCACTGCCATTGCCACCGCAAGAACCCTGTCCACCACTACTATCTCCACCAGCTGCATTTATAGGAAGCACTGTTACCATCACCTTTCTCACAATTAGCACTACTCTACTGCTACCAGCTTTACTACTGCAGTAACCACCACCGGCATTACTATCAACACAACCATTTCCACCACCACCCCCACAACCAGCAACAACAGTACCACCACCATTACCATCTCCACCAACACTACTACCATTATGACCACAAGTACCACTAAAAATACTACCATTTCCAGTACTAATATAACCACCACATTACCTCAAACAGCGTTGCTACAACCACTGTAATTAATTCCACCACTGCCATTACTACTATTCCCATTAACACTATCACTGTTATCATCAACTGTTCCACTATTCCACTGTTGTAATACTGCCATTACCGCCACCATCATTAGCCTCAAAACTTTTATCTCTACTATGAGCACATTTAAACCTTTACTACTGCTACCACCTTTCATATCTGTAATCACCATTACCACGAACACCATCATCAGCACCACTGTCTATATTACCATGATCCTTACCAGAGGATCAACTAGAACCACATTTTGGGAGGGGGGGGCTACTAAAAATTTCAGCGGGGTGGGGATAATTCTTCCAGCAATAGGCAGAGTGGAGATGAAGGTGTGAAAAAACAAGAAAGCCTTGTTAACACGCAAATGGTCTTTTAAAGACCTGTGAAGTCCTCAGGTGCGGCTGCGATAAGCTCAAAAACTGTCTGTGTGTGTGCCCAGGAACCTGTCTCAGCCCGGGCTGATTCACACAACGGGGGGCTGAAGCCCTTTGAACCCTACAGCTGTTGCGCGCCTGATCCCTACCATGGGCACCCCCACTACCACAACTGCATCACCATTACCATCACCACTCACACCCCTTACCAGTACTACCACTACAACCACCACAACATTCTCCTGTGGTTGTGATTTTGCCTTGTCTGGGGGGAGGCGAGTGCACGCATGTGTGTGTGAGAGAGAGAGATTTGGACTGGGGTCACTAGACTCAGGGTCTTTGGAGACAAGTGCCCTTCTCTCAAGTGCTCTAGACTCTGGTGACCTGGACTCAGATGCCCGCGATTTAAGTCTCCAGACTCAGGGTCTTTGGAGACAAGTGCCCTTGTCACAAGTGCTCTAGACTCAGGTGACCTGGAACAACATGCTCTGGAACCAGGGACTCACAAGTGCTTAGTTTGTTATTCTGGACTCAGGTATCTTGAGGAAATAGAAATTTTTAGGTAGTCAGTGTGACCCCCCACTCGCACCCTATCCATGCACCCGTGCCCCATGTATGTCATGTAATTCCCTTCCCGTGTCCGCCATGATAATGCCTCTGTATTTCCATCTCATGTTAACATGTCAGTTAGTGGGCCTTCCATGTATAAAGTACTGATTCCGCATTGAGGCCTACGTTTCCAATGCATTTACATGGTGCACTTTTAAATATCGCAAAGCACACGTTTTACACGTTTTTCTGGCTCAGTCGAGCCAGGCCCTTAATTGAGGTTCCGAGCCTCTTCTGTCTCTGAAAGCTGCAGTTTAGGTATGCATCCCTGACCTCTGCCTTACTTCCTGCCCAGTCAAGCGGTGCCCGGCTCGGCCTGGCCTGCCTGCCAAGATGGTATTTTGCCTACAGTTATCTGCTCAGCCTCCGCAAAGACACATTCCAGTCTAGTGAAATAGGTAAACATATTCCCGGCTACAGAGCAAAGGGCCCTGCTTTCCTGTCTCCTTGCAAGTGATTTACCGAACCCGTTACCATGGTAGGCCCATGGCCCCCATACATGCATGAAGAACCATATGCACGCACTAGCATTCAGTATTGAACGGCCTCTACCCGAGAGACCTTTTACTTCAGATAACACATCCTCCAAACACAAGATATCAGATATGCTATAGGTGCAGGTCGTTCTGACATCCCAGACACCAGACTCCTCTACTAGTGCTAAAGTCAAGCCCCCAGCTCTCCCCAGTTCCACGTCAGTACCACGTCATGCTCAGTTGCGCACGCATCCATGGTAAAGGTTTCTGCTGACCCTGCAAACTTTTTCTATGCATCCACCCACCTATGACACTTCTGTGACGCTTCCAGCACACACCTCCGTGTACGCCTCCTTACACGCCTTCTTTTACGCCCATATGTTCTTATCTCTCTCTTTTTCACTTGTTACGCCTACTGTATTCATTTCAATTATACAGTTTTACTATATATAATGTGTGATGTTAATAAAATGTTGAATATCCCTTCCTGAACCTTAGTGGTGATGGAACCCGATGTCCAGTGACTCGAGCCACTTAATTAAAGCCCGTATGACTCAGATACCACGGACTCTGCCTCTCATTTTATTGAGCTATCCTTATTGTCATTTAATGTATAGAAAAATAGTCCCGGTAATTTTATTTACCACATAATCTGGTGCCCGAATAGGGACCCCTCCCCTTCCCCACGCGCCGGCGATGTAACTAGGCCCCTGACCCCTTCTACAGCCGTGACGGACTCCTGTACACACCCGCGGGTTTTCCTGCTAACTCCCTCAGGCCCACGGAGGAGACGAAGACTGCGACCCGGCATCCAGACGAGGCGGTGAGGAATGCGGAGAGTCCCGACCAGAGCCCAAGCCGAGAGAGCAAGGTCCGAGGTATCCGGAGGCCCACCTGTTCCGAAGCGCATGCGTAGTAGCAGCCAGACGTCGTAGCAGTCCAGTCCAGTCCAGTATCGAGTTTCCGAGGCCTTCAGTTCTGCTTCCCGGTGAGTACCGTTGTTGGGAACGCATATAGACGGGTTCATTAATTTGTGCCCGGTCAAGACGGGTCTGGGTACACAGATCCGGTCCAGACGTGTTCACTTAGGTGGATACGGTATGACGTGTCTCTTTATGGGACCGGTATGTCTGTACTGTTTTAGCAGTGCATCCAGTAATACAGTATTCTAGTATTGTCCTTCGAGATTTTCAGAATTGTGTTTTTCTATGTTTTAATGTCGTGGTATGAATGATTGTTTGCAGTTTATTATTGTGTTTAATGTGTTCTTGTTCAAGCCAGTTCAAATATGCCGCTGTTCTCGAAATTACGTCAGATAGGAACCAGGAAAGGGATACTCGAAGAAGCAGTTCCTGTCCCGCCTAGGGACACTCCCGGTCATTTTATGTACCATAAACATGGCTTAGATGCCATACTGTACTTAGACTTATGGGTTGACTACACCAAGGATCTGGAAGAGAAATATAGATGGCCTGTCTCAGGGACATGGAATGCTGAATGCATTATGAGAGTAGAGGAAGCACTTTGGAAAAAGAAATCCAGACAATCCCAGAAAGATGCCATAGAATTATGGCGTAAAGAAGCGCATAGAAGAACAGAGAAAGAAATAAAGAAAGCAGAGAGAAGTAGAGAAGAATCCGAAAAAGCCCAAGAAAAAGAACTACTAGAAGAAGGTGAACGAGTTAAAGCAGAACAATTAGACCGACAAAGAAATGCCCTTATTAAAGGCATGTACCCCGTTCTCGCCGAGGGCCTACCCAAGGTGACCCCGGAAGTACCCAGTAATTTACCGCCACCATTGGTCCCCACTAAACTTCGTCATAAACAGACCGCAGCGGAAATTTTTCTTTCTTCCTACTAAGATGACACTGTCCCAGAGTATGTAAATACAAATCCTCCTCCAAATGTTCATCCTCACAACCCTGTTAATGACACGATCCCCCCCACTGTTTCTCCTGCCACTGGTCCTGGCAATCCTTTTAATCCACCTGCAACCCAGGACCAACCTACATTACCTACACCTACTCTACCAGCACCAATATTACCAGTGCCAGTGCATCCTGCAAGCCCCGGCGGCTCACATCTAGGAGCCGCGGCAGGGGGTTTCTCCACCCCTCCTCAAGTAAAACGAATATCATTACGAGACTTAGCACTGGAACAAACGCCAAAGGCAACATACGCAAATCTTAGAAAGAACCCTACTGATTGTATATATGATCCAGTACCAGGTGAGGACTCATTGGTCTTACACTCACTACGATTAAGGCGCGTTGCAGATTATTTGATCACTTTACCAGGCATGAGAGAGAAATTAGCAAGATATATCACTTCATTAGAACGGGGGAGGGACCAGAAAGTATACAGGAGGCCATGGCACACAGAAAGGTGGAAACTCAACGTATGATTTTACAGTTCTTGATAAATTGTTTGATCAGGGAACAAGATCAACCACACAGAGAAGTAACTAAATGTATGTTAAATTGGAGTGATAACATAGCGGTCAGAAAGCATAATAGACAAGGTAGTGTAGAGTCAATGTACAGGAAAATACGTAAGGAAATTCTTGACATACGGGAGAAAGAAAGGGCCTTGGCACAGGCCGACGAGAACGAAACTGAGAAAGAGGATGAAGTCTCAGAAGACGATGATATAGAAACTGAGAACCCAAATAGAATAGCGTACGTAGGTAGGGCGAGACCCTTTCACAAACCCATACGCCTAGAATGCAAGAAACGTTTCCTTTCTCCCATACCAGAACAATGTTCTCTTGAGCATCTATTCCAAGCCACTGATAAAGTACTGAAACAACGAATAGGTTACAGTGAACTTAGTTCCATGCATGAACAGGAACTAGCCCGGTCAGCAGTACAATGGGCTGGCAATACTAGCGTATATAAAGATGACTTAGTAGCGCAAACATTTTTGAATCTTTCCCCAGATGAACAGCGATTAGCTGGTATGTACATGATTCAACATCTCATTACATTGTATGAAAGTCAGCATTCTGATCCAGGTCCCCTATATAATATATTGGAAGAGTTACTCCTAGGTAGATGGAGAGGCCTAGGTACCGATTTAATTAATATCATTCTAGAACAGCGACACAAGTACAGGACTTTCCTGACTCCACATTTTGTTCCTGTTCCACCCCCAGTAAGGAAAACATTTTACATAGACAGACAGAATCCCTTACGAGAAGTTCATCCCGTGCGGACAACAGGTGGTGAGCTTGAACGAGTATTTGTTTACACCCCCTTAACGAAAATAGAATTATTGGAAATGAAAAAATTCGTGCCCTGTCACGATAAAGATCCAGCAGGGTTTCACCGTGAATTAAAAGATATGCTCCGCATGGGGGAGTATACGTATCCCGATATTATTAAAATGTTAAAGGTACTGTTGCCAGCCGGCATTTACGAAAAACTCAAGAAAAAGAATGGGAAGTGGGAGAGAAAAAGATTGATTGGGCAGAATTAGAAAACGAAGATAATACACGAGTCCCTGGTACTGGTCTTGGAGAAAAAGCCAGAGCATTACCAGAGTTATTAGTACAGATTTTGCCAAGATTACTAGCCACTAACAAGCATTTACAATGCAATGGTTTCGCCTTTTGAAAAGTTTGAGCTATTGGCATTGTAAATGACAACATTTTTATTTTTGTGTTAGTTTTGAAAACAGATAAATAATTGGCATTGTCATTTACAGTGCCAATAGCTTAATCTCTCGCAAATGCACACACAAACACACACAGAGAGCCCCACATGAAATCAAAATGCTGTAGAATGCACTTGGTGGTGAATAAATGCATGTGCTGTCACCGACACACGGCTGTATATCTGTCCCTGTCTCCTTGGTGGGGTCTCTCTGATCCGGTATTGTGAACACAGCCGCTCCTGGCAGGTTTGAGCTATCAGCCTGGCGTCCCTAGATGGCATCGGGGAGGGGGTTGAGACAGGGGACGGGGGTGGGACACAGGGCTACCAGGTCGAACGGTGCATACAGCATCCTCAGGAAGGGGCCTGGAGCGCAGTGGGGACAGGCGCCTGCAGCAGCTGCAGAGCACAGAACGTTGGAAACACTGACTCGTGCTGTGGCACTCTAGAACAGAAGCGTGTTAATGCATCCTCAATCAGGCGGGGTGTGTGCTGGCTATATTTAGAGGGACGAGTGACAACTAATTACAGACCAAGCGACTCCCAGCCGGCAAACATGCCTGGTGTGACAGGCAAAATGTGGACACAGCTATCTTCTCGCTTGTACACTCACGTTAGTAGGTCAAATAATAAAAAAAAAAAAATTAGGTAGCTGTAATGGGGTAATGATTTATTGGGAGAATATTGCGATGGGAGGGGGAGCCATAACACTGAGAATATCAACAAGTCAAAATGCGACAGATTCAAGTTTTATTAATAAGCCCCGGTCATGACTAGTAGGATATCTCAAAATGTTGCAAACTCATTGAGCGTTTCTTGCCTCTTATGCTGACAATAAACTTTTAGCAGAAAAAGACACTGATCCAATCAAGTAGACCAGGGGAAAACACGGTCACGGAGCCCATAATCTAAAGATGTAAACCAGATAAATTATTATTTTGGGTTAAAAGGGCTCCCAATAATCAGGAAAATCGCAGTTGTCTCCGAATGACATGAATAAACAGCCCCTCAGTATAGAACTTCCTATTTGAAACCGGTGTGCAGCAGTCCTTCACCCATGCCGATTGCAGATCAAGTTAAGTCTATTACAATGCGGCGCTAGACAGTGAAGAGTGTCGGAGACCTTTAGTTACAGACCGTGTGGCGCTTGCGTTACAAAGACTGTTCATTGGGTGGCCTACATATTTGCTGACAACTCGGCCCAGAAGGCACATGTAACTGGCCATCATCCGTCCACCTGAGTAAAAAGAGCCAATGTCAGCTTTGCATTAGGGTTCATTTGCAGACGCAAAGGGGAGGGCCGAGCTGGGGGTTCAAAAGGTCCTACGGAAAAAAGTGAAGTTCAGACGCGTATAACGAGGCACTAAAACTCAAAGCCAGGGTTTTGCATATCGAGGTATGGATAACCTGCTTTGTTAGAGGGGCCCCAAAAGCAAGCAACCCCCCCCCCCCAACACACGAGCAGGCAAACGGCAAGAATGTGCCATGTTTGAACAGCTTGACGCCAGCGCGTTGAAGGCCAGGGTTAATAACGCAATGTTCACAGCCAGAGGCGACCTGGTCAGAGAAAAGAGGCTACTGTGTGCCCCATGTGCAGGAATGAATGAAACACAAACAAGCCTCTTCTGTCGAACAACCACATAATATATGGCATGCACGTTAATCGGGACAGGGCTAATGTGTGCACGGGCCAATGAAGGCTTCCAGGATCAGGATTGCAAACCATTGCTCCCCCTTCAGAAGTCAGCCCAGCACGGCTACCGCTGCCGAAGAGATGAAACCGTCACATTGTGCGGGAGCAGACCGCAAACCCTCCTAGTCACCGAAACGTGTACACCATTAGCCCCACAGGGAAGGCTTTGAGAGACGGCATCAGTAAATGACGCTTAGGTAACATGCGAAGGACGAGCCGAAATCCAGCGATGTGCACACATGGGGGAATAACACACAGCAAAGGCAGCGACCCACTGTAATAAAACCCGGAGAATTTTCATTTTGTAGGCGACTACATTGTCTCTATTCTGCTGTGGTATCAACAGCTAGGAGGCCACTAAAGCCAATAATGAGCCAGCGTGATGCAGCACGTTGGAGCACACGCCCCCAGCAGGTTCTTTCATGACCTGCCCAAAAAGACAACAGAAGGGACGCACAACACTGACATGTGTGCAGGACACATAATAACAATGCCATGGCTAGACACACAGACAGACACACACTGCAGGGGGGTGCTCTCATTCCAGCTGACAACCATGCATTCACTGAGCCGCATTTGCTGCTCATGCACGGTTGTATGAATCTTTTACAACAATCTTTGTATTATTTATTCACGGTTCGGCATCTCTGCTTCTTACTGGCCAGCCCGCCGCCGCCGCCCTCGCCGTGGCCCTTCCTCCGCTGCAGGATGAAGTACGGGTTGGCCCTCTCCGTGAACCACAGGGCGTTCGCCAGCAGCACCTCCTCGGGATTCACCCACATTTTTCCGGGGTGCAGTAACGATCAACAAAGGGAGCCGCTGCTGGTGTCAGAGGGACACCCGCATCAGTACCGCGAGGCGAAGCCACCTAGCCAACCTCGTTCAACCTGGAACAGACAAAATCAGCACCGCGGGCGCCGCGCATCCTCCGGGTGACCCCAAACACCACAGCACGGATCTCGCTGGCGGAGCAGGGACGCTGTGTGCACCAAGGAAGCGGCCGGGAGCGCAGGCAGCAGAGGGGGCGGGCCCGGCCGCAAACACAGTGACATCAGCTCGGCACAGGGAGGAGGAGGAGGCGGGCAGGGCTAGGTGCTCCGGTGTTGTGCTCCTCGTCCTCGCAAGGAGCCCCGCCTCCGTGGCCCCCTTGCTTGGGTTGGGTTTCACCTGCCACAGGGAATTCTTCAGCCAGCCTTTCGCGGAGCTTTACGATAGGGCTGCGAAATTGCCATAACATAATAAACGCGTGTCTGTGCCATACTGCCCTTATGTGGAGAAGCAGACTGGCGCGTGCATGCGTAAAATATCCGCCATCAGCGCGTGAACCAGGGAAGCGGATAACGCTGCAGGGCTCTCCCGCTTCTGATGCCGCCGGGCACCCTCAGCTCACGGGAGCCCGGCAGAGCGCCCGCCATGGTTGTTCTCCTGTCTCCCGGACTGCGGGGGCAGGACTTCCGGCCGGCCGCGCAGGGATTGGCCGGCCGTAAGAAACAGACAGCACGGCCGGACCAGCCCACCCCGCCATCAGCGCGTGAACCAGGGAAGCGGATAACGCTGCAGGGCTCTCCCGCTTCTGATGCCGCCGGGCTCCCTCAGCTCACGGGAGCCCGGCAGAGCGCCCGCCATAGTTGTTCTCCTGTCTCCCGGGCTGTGGGGGCGGGACTTCCGGCCGGCTGCACAGGGATTGGCTGGCTGTAAGAAACAGACAGCACGGCCGGACCAGATTCGGGGGCGTTCCCGGCGTCCCGTGACGTCGCCAAAAGCCAAAGAATCTCGGGAACGCCCCCGAGTCTCCTTCGGCCATGACGGACGCCTCTCTGCTCCAATGGCTAGCCTCCATTTATGGAGCTAGCCAATGGGACAGGGGGGCGTATTCCAGAGTGCTTACTGTAATCAAGAGATTTCTCTGGAGGCGGAGCCTAAAGGCTCCGTTCCCCAGCGAAACCTAAAAAGGAAGACTGGGATGCAATCTCAGCCTGCAAACAGAAACAAGACGAAGACACTAGTGATTTTTATTCCAGATTCGAGAAATGTTTCATTATTAATAGCGGCCTGAAGACAAGTAGTGAATCGTATCCACATCTTTTTGTGACCAAATTAGTAGAGAATTCCTTACCACAAGTTAAAAATAGAGTACTGAAAGTTGAGAGTACATGGCAAGCAAATAGCCCTTCCCAAATGTTACAAATGTTACAGTACCCCCAGAACCGAATTAGAGAAGAACACAAACACGAACAGAGACGTATAAAAGACACGAAAATGAAAGTACTAGTTGCTCAGTCTGTCCCAGCTGATGGTCAGAAGAGGGGTATGGCACCGTCCGGTCATTCTGCAGCTCCTGTTAAAGGGAACTGCAATTACTGTAAACAGCCAGGTCACTATATAAACGAATGTGCCGTTCTGAGACACAATATCGCTACCGGCAAAACGAAAGAAAGACCGCGTCCACCTAGACAAGAACATGTTCCACAAAACATTCCGCAGAACACGCAACCTCCTCAGAACACGCAACAGACAGTAGCTGTACCCCAACCCCAACCCATTGCTGCCACACAACATGTCACGCAACAAATGTATCAGTATGCACAGTCAGACTACCCAGACTATCAGCAGTACTCATGAAACAGCCTAGAGAGGGAGGTTGGCTTGCCCCTTATCGAGGTTCCTGTAGATCAAGAGGGTCCCTATGTACATAGTCAGGTATTAGGGAAAGACAGAAAATTTTTGATTGACACAGGGGCGAGCAGAACTACCATCAGTCATGACGAGGTTCCAGGGGCACCCCTCTCAGGCTCACAGAATGTTTCCCTGGGATTTTCAGGTAAGCCTATTGTTAACGAAGTGTCAAAGCCAGTTTCCCTCGAAGTTGGTCCATTGTCTTGTACTACAGACTTGTTACTTACGAAATCATGTCCAGAAAACTTGCTTGGTATAAAAACATTGAAAGCACTAGGAGCAGTGATATGTTGTTCTCCGGAAGGAGTGAGATTGTTTTTACGTGATTTTAAAGGACATTATGTGTTAAGAGATTTTGACCCAAGATTACAGAATGTACCACAGCATTTATGGGCGCATGGTCCAACTGATGTAGGTTGTATGCACATTACACCATATTGTGTTACTCTCAAACAAGGAGTTGTACTGCCCCGAATCCGACAATACAAGTTACCACCTGAGGCTGTAGCAGCCTTACTGAAAATTATTGACGAGCTTATTGCACAAGGAGTGGTTGTAGAAACTGACTCCAATGTGTGTAATTCTCCAATCATCCCGATTCTTAAACGAACTGACCCTAATGCACCACCGGTCTACAGACTGGTGATTGACCTTCGAGAATTAAACAAATGCATAATACCCCAGTACCCAGTGGTCCCAGACATTTCTTCCTTATTGACTGCCATTGATTCCGAAGCTGCGTTCTTCACTGTAATCGATCTCAAGAACGCCTTCTTTAGTGTCCCCATTCATCCAGAAAGCCAGTATCTTTTCGTATTCTGTTTAAATGGCCTAAGCTTCAAATTTGCACGTGCTCCTCAAGGGTTCACAGAAAGCCCTAGTATTTACAGTCAAGCACTGAAACGACAACTAGACAGTATTCACATGCCTACTGACACTGCCCTACTCCAGTATGTTGACGATCTATTGATTACAGCACGGACAGAACGTGACTGTGAACATGCATCACTGACAGTCTTGTATTTTCTGGCCGAAAAGGGGCATAAAGTGTCCCCTTCGAAGCTACAATTCTGTGCCCAGCAAGTGGTTTACCTTGGACACTTGCTGTCCAAGAGGGGTAGACAGTTGACACCTGACCGCATTCAGTTAATTGCACATCTTCCACAGCCCAAGACACAAAAGGAAGTACGGGCCTTCATTGGCCTCACTTCTTACTGTAGACAATGGATTCCCCAGTACGCATATCTAGCCAAACCACTCATACAGTTGACAACACAGGAGGCAGCGACTTCGACTGTCCTCCCGTGGACTCAGGAACATACACTTGCCTTTGATGAATTGAAGAAAGCTCTATGTCAAGCACCTGTTTTAGCGACACCATGTTACAGCAAACCTTTTACACTTTTTGTCACTGAACGCGATGGCACAGCATTATCTGTTCTCACACAAGATCAAGCAGGAAAACACAAGCCTTGTGCTTATTTTTCTAGTACATTGGATCCAGTAGCCCAGGCTCTGCCTGCGTGCCTAAAATCAGTTGCAGCAACAGCTCTAGCTATCAGACAAAGCGACTCCATAATATTAGGACATCCCCTGACAGTACAGGTTCCACACTCCGTGGAAGTTCTCCTAAACAGGACACAGACTCAGCACTTGACCATAGCACGATTGACAGGATATGAACTGACACTGTTCCAACCACACATAGAGATCAGACGTTGCAACATTTTAAACCCTGCTACATTGTTACCCTCGAGCACAGCAGACCCTGCACCACATGACTGTGTGGAAGTCATTAACACAATGACGAAACCAAGACAAGACTTGACAGACATTGCATTGCCCGACCCAGACCTGACACTTTATGTGGATGGTTCATGCATGAGAACAAGTACAGGAGAGTTAGTGGCCGCATATGCAGTGACCACTGAAACTAAAGTCATAGAAACACATCGTATTGACACATTGTCTGCCCAAGCAGCAGAGCTCATCGCTCTGACCCAAGCCTGCATACGAGCCAAGAACATGAAAGTAAACATATACACAGATTCACAGTACGCATTCGGAGTCGTTCACGACTTCGGTGTTCTCTGGCAAGAGGGAGGTTTTTTGACCTCCCATGGAGCCAAGATACAACATGGTCCCCTCATTCAAGCTCTGTTAGAAGCAATACACTTGCCTACAGCCATTGCCATCATGAAGTGCAAAGCACATGCGAAAGTTACTGACACCATTTCCCGGGGTAACAACCTGGCAGATCGAACAGCCAAGCTTACAGCTCAGACTCATACAGACATACCGACTGACACTACAAAGACTGAAGTATCTTCACTGACGCATTGCATGACAGTCAGGGATCCCACACAAGATGTACTCGACATTCAGACACATGCCACTCCAGACGAAATCAATAAATGGACAGAACAAGGAGGGGTCCAGACAGACCAGGGATGGATGACGAAGGGAAAAGCCACATGGTTTCTCCCCGACTCTATGGTTCAAGTTATCATTAATACAGCACATAGTCCAGCACACTTAGGAGAGAAAGCCATGCTAGATAGCATACAGAATATTTGGTTCAACAAGCATTTACGTGCAGCAGCAAAACAGAAAGTGCGTACCTGCATGATCTGTTGTCAGTTCAATCCAGGCAAAGGCATTCCCGTGGAACAAGGTGGATTTCATCCTCCTGACCACCCTTTTGAAGTCCTCCAGATGGATTATATCCAGATGGACAGATGCCGAGGATTCAAGTATGTCCTCGAAGTTGTATGTGCCCTTTCCAGATGGACAGAAGCGTACCCAGTCCCAGATTACACTGCTGTAACCACTGCCAAGCAGTTGGTTCGTGAATTTTTCCCGCGATACGGCTTGCCCCGTGTCGTGTACTCAGATAATGGACAGCCATTCTCGTCCGAACTGATGAAACAGGTATCACTCCTGTTAGGGTACCAGTGGAAATTCCACTGCGTACGGCACCCCGAAGCAGCTGGTCTCGTTGAGAGACATAATCAGACTCTGAAAACAAGGTTAGCAAAGGTCTGTGCAGAAAAAGGTGTAGATTGGATGGTAGCCCTGCCGGTTGCCCTCTTTTACATGCGTATGGTAGCTCATTCCAGAACCGGACTCTCTCCTTATGAGGTAGTCTTCGGCAGACCACCAAATATGTGGGGTACGCCTATGCCGCGCAAGATCACCGATGTTGATAGTAATATGCTGACAGATTACCTGGCTTCCTTGATGTCTGCACTACTCTCTTGTCGTTCACAGGTCGCGGCTGCTTTCCCGGACAACACCCAAGTGAAACCGCATGAAATCGTTCCGGGTGATCTAGTGTGTATAAGGAACTTCGACCGCTCAAGCCCTCTGGAGCCCAGGTGGCGGGAGCCGAAGCTGGTGTTGATGACCACGAGGACCGCGGTAAAAGTCGAGGGAAGGAAAGGCTGGCTTCATTCCAGCCACATCAAAAGATTTCATGGACTGTGTCCAGAGACATTTCCCAAGGACTGCCCTGATTCTGATACCGACACTAAACTCCCAAATATTGCAAAAACCTCCACAGCAGATGTATTATCACTTTGATTATTATGTTTTTTCTGAGTATATCGGTTATATGTATGAGCTTGATGCTACATGTTTTCTTTCCTCCTCTTGGCTCACATGTACATTCCTCTTTCAATGACACTATAGAGCCCACTTCCAGTGACCTGCCACCACACGAATTGTCCTATCATCTTGCACTGCGCAACAACACTTTTATCCGTATGTTACACCATTCTCATCAGACCAGCAATGCCACAAATTTGCTGGGTATGCGGCCGACTCCCTCCTTATCAGATATACAAGGGAGCTCTGCCCCTCTTTCCCTATCCGTTTACACATAATGGTTCGTGCGGGGCATGGTTTACTTTAATATCCTCATTAGACAGTAAGTCCAAGGTTTCCCGGGGCAATTGGATATGGGGGAACCTGAATACAGTCATGAATAAAGCATGTTTCCCAGACAAGGACGGCCTTCCTCAAAGGACAGGGACCGATCTAGAAAATGAAGTGTATGGATTAGGGAATTTTTCCCTTAACCTCATGATTCTGAACGTTCAGTCCGAGACTAATTAGGACTTGTCGTTTATAACAGTTTTACCAGTGAAAGGTGAATTATGCGTTAGAAAGAATGGTTCAGTACATCTAGGACACAGTGATTGTAATACTGTGGTCGAATTCAGTGATAAAGGAAAGTCTACTTTCAAAGCTTCCCGCCATTCCTATTTTATATGTGGTCAGACAGCTTATGTACGTCTGCCATTAGATTGGGATGGAACGTGTTACATCGCGTTCCTATTACCACCTGTTTTTCTAGCCCCATCCAATTATCATCGAGATACCCATCTTGTGCATGTAAGACATAAGAGAGACCTTCCTCCTGTTATCGATTATTCCGAGTCAGCATGGGATCAGTATAAGGATTACATTAAAGGATACTTCTGGTTCATAGGTCCCGTCCAGAACAGTAATATAATACGTAGATTAACCAGAACATTGGAAGCAGTAGTGAATGAGAAAATAGATATATCCTAAAGGGCGCAGTAGGGGCCAAGGAGGGAATGAGGAAATAGAAATTTTTAGGTAGTCAGTGTGACCCCCACTCGCACCCTATCCATGCACCCGTGCCCCATGTATGTCATGTAATTCCCTTCCCGTGTCCGCCATGATAATGCCTCTGTATTTCCGTCTCATGTTAACATGTCAGTTAGTGGGCCTTCCATGTATAAAGTACTGATTCCGCATTGAGGCCTACGTTTCCAATGCATTTACATGGTGCACTTTTAAATATCGCAAAGCACACGTTTTACACGTTTTTCTGGCTTAGTCGAGCCAGGCCCTTAATTGAGGTTCCGAGCCTCTTCTGTCTCTGAAAGCTGCAGTTTAGGTATGCATCCCTGACCTCTGCCTTACTTCCTGCCCAGCCAAGCGGTGCCCGGCTCGGCCTGGCCTGCCTGCCAAGATGGTATTTTTCCTACAGTTATCTGCTCAGCCTCCACAAAGACACATTCCAGTCTAGTGAAATAGGTAAACATATTCCCGGCTGCAGAGCAAAGGGCCCTGCTTTCCTGTCTCCTTGCAAGTGATTTACCGAACCCATTACCATGGTAGGCCCATGGCCCCCATACATGCATGAAGAACCATATGCACGCACTAGCATTCAGTATTGAACGGCCTCTGCCCGAGAGACCTTTTACTTCAGATAACACATCCTCCAAACACAAGATATCAGATATGCTATAGGTGCAGGTCGTTCTGACATCCCAGACACCAGACTCCTCTACTAGTGCTAAAGTCAAGCCCCCAGCTCTCCCCAGTTCCACGTCAGTACCACGTCATGCTCAGTTGCGCACGCATCCATGGTAAAGGTTTCTGCTGACCCTGCAAACTTTCTCTATGCATCCACCCACCTATGACACTTCTGTGACGCTTCCAGCACACACCTCCGTGTACGCCTCCTTACACGCCTTCTTTTACGCCCATGTGTTCTTATCTCTCTCTTTTTCACTTGTTACGCCTACTGTATTCATTTCAATTATACAGTTTTATTATATATAATGTGTGATGTTAATAAAATGTTGAATATCCCTTCCTGAACCTTAGTGGTGATGGAACCCGATGTCCAGTGACTCGAGCCACTTAATTAAAGCCCGTATGACTCAGATACCACGGACTCTGCCTCTCATTTTATTGAGCTATCCTTATTGTCATTTAATGTATAGAAAAATAGTCCCGGTAATTTTATTTACCACAATCTGGACTCTGGTTTCAAATCTTCTGGTCGCAAGTGTTCTGGTCTTCGGTATTCCGAACTCAGGTGAACTGGAATAAGTTGTCCTGGAATAAGAAACGTAGAATTGCTGGATACAATGTTGGTGTCTCAGGTGCCTGCACTTAGGAGTCCTTGTCCCCAAACTCAAATGCCCAAGATCTAGATGCTGGATTCTTCTTCCCCTGACCACAGTATGGTTGACTAAGGAGCCCTGGGGTCAGGTGCACCAGACTGAAGTGCCATAGAATTAGGCGCCCTTGACTCGGGTTTCATGGCATCAGGTGAAGCACAAAAAATGCAATGGTAATAAATAAATAAATAATTTGACATGTTTCCTGCTCTCCAGCAGAGACGCTCTTCCACGCTAATGGAGCACCGCCGCTGCTTTGCGTAATGGAGGCAGGTACTTGGAGTCAAGTGCACTGGACTCAAAAAAAGAAAGAAATCTGGAACGACAGTAAATTTTCATTGATATAAATTAGCATTGGTATTGATTCCCTCGCAATGGTAGTACAGTGACAAGATTTAATCTCATTGACGACAACTGTGGGATTGGGTGATGCGTGTTTGAGGATTGAGTATTATTGGTGGCATAGTATGAGTTGTATTTTCATTGGTGGACCAGTGTGAGTATTAAGAAAGCGTTCAACATGGCTAAGTCGGACTATTTTTCCTCCTTGATACTTAAGGCCCCCAACAGTTCGAGAAGTATTTTTATTATCTTGAACAGCTTGACCAGCCCTGAATGTTCTAAGAACGTGATACCTTCCTCCCAAGAGCTCTGTGAGGACCTGGCTCAGTTCTTCCATGATAAAATTAAAATCATTATTGAGGATCTGGGAGGTGGTCAACAACCCTCGGGGCGGCAAACACTGTGACTATCGGCTGTGACGATAGGGCAGATATGGATGCTGAGGCTTTGGCTGTTTGTGTAGAAGGAGAGGCCATCAACCGCCTTTCTGAGTTTGTGCCTCTAGGAGTGGATGACTTTAATAGGGTGGTCTGTGGTGTCCACTCTGGGTCTCCTCTTGATCCTGTGCCCCATAAAATATGGCTTGAATTTAGGGCAGAGCTGTTCCCCACTCTTCGATTGATCTGCAACCAGTCTCTGTCTAGTGGTGTGGTCCCGGGCCGGAGGAAACAAGCATTGGTGACACCCCTGTTAAAGAAGCCCTCGCTTGACCTGGTCCTAAGAACTTTAGGCCTATCTCTCTCCTGCCTTTCCCAGCTAAAATCGAGGAGCGAGTGGTGAGTAGCACTCTTTCCAAGTTTTTGTAACAACATAACTTGCTGGAGGAGGTGCAGTTTGGCTTTCGGCCAGCCCATGGAGCTGAAACGGCTCTAGTGACCGTGATGGACGAACTTCGGATGCAGGCAGACAGGGGGCAGGCAGCTGTTTTGGTTTTGCTCGACCTGTCTGCTGCCTTCAACATGGTCAACCATGGGATCCTGCTGAATAGACTGAGAGAGGTTGGGGTGAGGGGAGCTGTCCTGAGTTGGTTCCAGTCATTTTTACGGGATAGACAGCAAGCGGTATCCCTCCCCCCTTTTCAATCCACCTACTCCAATATCTCGCATGGCGTACCACAGGGCTCGGCTATCAACCCTATTTATTCAAAATTTACATGAAACCTCTGATAGCTGTCATCAAAAAGCATAACATTAACATTGGTAATTATGCGGATGACACGCAGTTGATTTTCTCCCTTGAGGGAGACCAGTCAACCCCGTTAGAAGTGTTTCATAATTGCCTGCGTGATACGGCTATCTGGCTGAAGGAGAACTCGTTGCAATTCAATGCAGATAAGACAGAGGTGCTTTATTGTCCTAGGGACAGAATTCCCTCTGTCTTGCCGTGTAATTTCTGGCCTGCCACTACCTCGTCCATGGTTCAACCAGTGAAGAAGGTCCGTAATCTTGGCATCATGTTTGATTACAAACTCACTCTGGAATCTCAGGTCATGAAAACTGTGACCTGCTGTCTGGCTATTATTAGGTCTCTGCAGAAGATCTTTCCTCTGCTTCCATCTCTTAGTGGACTTGATTATTGTAATGCTGTGTTTCTCAAGTCTCCTAAATTTCTGTTAGATAGGTTGCAGAGGATTCAGTCTACCGCCACCAAATTGGCCTTGGGGTGGCCCAGAAGATTGGCCTCCTCGGCGGCTATGACAGAACTGCATTGGCTTCCGCTGAGACAAAGAGTCCAGTTCAAGTCTCTGCATAGTGTTTAAAGCCTTGCATAGGTTGGGGCCTGTGTCTATGCAGAGAAAGTTTGAAAGGTATGCTCCTGCAAGATGCCTTCGCTCTTCTTTAGCAAGACTTGTAAAAACTCCCAGAATTAGAAAAGTCAGAGCAGGTGGTCGATCCTTCGAGTACGCTGCTGCCAAACTTTGGAATCAGCTCCCTCTGGAGCTAAGACAAGTCATTGATCTTTGTGTCTTTAGAAGGAGACTCAAAACCTGGTTGATTCCTAAAACCTAGTTGGATGTCAGCTCCGGTGCATCTTTTTTGTCCTTTCTTATCTAGAGCCAACAGCGCCAGGATGCCTTTTTGTTGACAGTGCGCTTTACAAGTTAAATAAATAAATAATCATGGAGAAGTATGAGGAGGCCTCAATGTTTTCTGCAGTGAGAAAATTGCTGCATACTGTTGCCAAAGTGTGAAGACTGTTGGATATTTTCAGAACAATACGAGGATTTCTGCATACATTTAAGACATTATAAGGCCCCTGCACACAGTGAGCTCAGTGTGAGAAAAAATAAAGCATTGGCTTAGGCTAGTTTGAGGATTCCAGAATAGCTCTACTGCTGGGTGCAGACCAATGCATTATTTTGGAGATGTGTGCCTATTCTATTTGGTGAAATGCAAAATGCATCCATAAATGGAGTTCAACGTTCCTCGCACAGTTTGGGGCCCCAGTGATATTGCACCTGAAGCATCCTTGAAAGCTCACCCATTGACTATTCCCACATAATGTCTCTGTATGGGGTCTCCTACAGGGCCCGACTTGGGAAGAAAATAGGCCCGGCTTCAGATTCAAAATTAATGGTCCCCTTAATCAAGACAGATAGCAAAAAATGGATCCATATTCGCAAATCAGGGCAATTTTGAACTTCTAAATACAATCTGTATAGGTGTTTTGCAAAGCATGGGAGACAACATGCATTGGTGCTAGCTGCAGGCAATGTTTGTGGTAGTACAGAAATTAATATTAAAAACAGGTCCACCAGACCATCAAACAAGCTCGCAAACAGCCAAAAAGTCTTAAAAAATATACTGACCTGTCAAACCAGCCCTTCAGGCACTGACGTATTGCTCAATGGACTCTGGTCTCCTGCATTACTTTAGTGCTGTGTGAGAACTTGTGCACTACTTTGGCACAGTGTGAGGATTCCTGCAGAAACTTTGGGGCTTATTTATAAGTGCATCACTTTTAATATGGGAAAAAGTGACGCACCGGCGGCGCAAGGGATTTGTAAATAAGTCCCTGAGGGGCAGATTTACAAGAACTAGCGCCTCTCTGAATATTAGCAGAGATGTGTCAGCTAAATTGCGTGGCGCAACTCCAGCAAAAGTCAGGAAGGCCTATTCCAATCACGTTGCGTCACTCCGCCTGCTTCGAGCAGGCACAAGATTTTGATGCAGTTGCATCGTAAAAGTGACTCAGTGAAGTCTTGTAGATTTCGCTGCGTCACTTTTACGAGGCTTGTTTGCAAAGGAACGCCCACCCTGCCTACATTATACTCGAAGCAGGTGTAATGTAGCGCCGGGCTTTACAACGCCACGCATCTCCTTAGATGCGTCTCATTGTAAATATGTTGCAGCGTGGCACATTGTTTACGACACCGTTGCGTCACAGAAGTGACACAATGGTGTAAAATTGTCACAAGGTGCTTATAAATCTGCCCCTTCATCTTTTGGAAGGCGGCGTGGCTGACGTCAGGCAAGTGTAAGCATTCCTGCTTGGCTAGCGCTGTGTGACGATCCATGCAACGTCGCCGAACGAGGATTCCGTTCTATCATGATGGATTTGTTATGTCTGTCTCATTAGAGGGTTTTCACATAAGATTACCCTGTGTCGCATGTCGAAGAGTGCACCAGGAATAACCTAAACATGCCGAAATTAGAACATTAAAGGAAACATAAACCTAGCAATGAACTAAAGTGGTCATCAGTTTAAGGATACTATTATCTCTAAACCTCCAAGTGGCAAAACAAGCCCCAAGCAAGTCCTTTTCTTCTCTTCGACAATAAAACTGCCTGGCAGGTAGAAAAGCAGCCGACGCCCAGGCTGGAGGTGTCCCGGGGCTGACGTGTCTCTAATTCGTCAGGTGCTGCAGCTGGAAGGTTAATGTGACGCAAGTGATCTCTGCGCTTCCTGGCACGTGAAGTGACAAGTGAGTGCAAATGCTCCACTCCCTGCGGGCCGCTAAATGCTCCTTTGAGGCACAAATTAAGACAGGGGAAAGAGCGCGCAACAGGCGCACGAGACCGGAAGTAACCAATGGATGCCGCTGCCAGACTCCTTCCTGGATACAACGATTGCATCAACACGCTGTCAACACAACCAACTAAACTGGTTGCCTGGAGGCGGTCACGGGCATGCCAGACCCGATTCCGGAGGGAACGTCCCGATTTTCGAAGCAAAAAAAATGCTTTATTATGGCGGTCTCCCTAACAGTGGCAGCTCTGGTAGGACTTGAAAAGGGAGGGGCACCTCTTGTCTGCTTTTAACATGCGGGGGTGTAAAAAGTGTGTCCCTCACAGGTAAAATAAGCTAGGACCCTGTTGCGGTGTAAAAGTATGTCTTTTTATTTGAGAAGGAGCCGTGTACACTCTCCTCTGTGCCGAGTACACGAATAGCGTCACAGCGCGCAATCCCGTCGGCCCCAAGTCGGTCACGTGGGTGTCCGACAACTAGAATGCAACACCACATATCTTCCCCCTTTAACAGCAACTTACAGAAAAAACAAATAACAATGCAATAGCTTCCAAAGGTTCTAACAATTTGAACAAAGAGCCTGGAGGAGGCTAACATTGTAATACCTGAGCCAAGGGGAGGAACAAGGAGTCAGAATGGGGGAAGGAGAAGGAATGTCCCCGGGTACTGTGGATATGTCCCCGAGGTGGTTTCACATTTTAAATTATCTATATCTGCTGGGACGCACAACTAACCTGCCTATGCGGGCACGTGTGTAGGAAGCCTGCTCCCCTTGTGTCCCCCGTGCCCTCTGCTCCATGCCTTGGTTACTTGCATCATTGGTCTCCTGGGGTGGTGAGTGATGTGTGGAAACCCTGTTGTTACTGGCCCCTGTGTCACCCCCTGATCCCACCGAGGTGTCGGAGCTTCTGGAGTTCTCAGGTGGAGGGGTAACATTGAACTCTGCTTCCTCGCCATCGTAACCTCCTTTGTCGGAGCTGCTGTCCGTTACCCACTGGAGAACTTTGTTGCACTTTGCCATGCGGCTGTGAGACCACACCTTTCCATCGCTTAAGAGAGCTGAGCGGGAGTGTAGTTCTTTCATTTGAAGTGGTTTGCTGAATTTAATTACAAGAACGGAGGCTACATTATGCATAATCCTTTAATGCAGTCTCTAAGCAGCCACATACATCATGTTAAAAAGGTTCCATAAAAGAACATTAAGAATAGATAAAGGGCATGAGCCAATATGAATCTGCCTCTTTTAAATGCAGCTCTGAGCAGGTAAGTGTTATTCATTTCTTTCCTTATCTTCATTTTATATGAACAATATTTGAAATGTTTGGGTTATTCTCACCCTTTCCTTCCCACCCTGCCTCCATACCAATTTCCAATTTATGCAAATCCCCTTACTTCTTCCCTTATGGCCTATTTTATCGTGCCTAGTTTTATGTCTATTCACATTATAGTTACTGTGTATTTTGTTTTTTTCCTAACGGTTTTTCATTTCAGCAATCGTAAGTATTAACCCCCCTTTCATTTTCAGCAATCGTAAGTACTACCTTTTATAAACTTTCAGAGTTTTGCAGTTTTTCATGCACTGTGCCACTTTCCACTTCTTGTATTTATCCCTCTGCCTCGGCGCTGATCGCGTTGATTTTCTCCTTGTTTTTAGCCTTATACCACCGTCAAAACGGAGTTTGAGTTCCCAATTTCTTCGCATCACACACCGCTCCTCGAGCGCGGCTGTGTGACGCTTGTGGGCTAGAGGAGGGGATCTCGGCAACCGCGACGTCGCGCAGTCGCGTTGCCAAGGTGCTTTCCTCTTCCCCATTGTTTGCGAGTCTCTCTGCTCTTATTCTCCGGCACGAGATACCGGTTTAAATGGCAATGGGGAGGACAGCTGATCGCGAGCTATATTGAATCAGTTACTCGATCTTTGCAATCAGCTGTTACCTCCTGCCTCAACCGCAAGTGATAATTCTGTATTTTAAAAACTAATTTGATACATTTTGCCGATTATGTAAAAAATAATAATATAAAGTAAAGGTAAAACTCACTTTTTCATCCAATATCATATTGGGAGTCTAACCTCTTTTGGGGATTATAACCTTCTTTGCCCTTGTTAGACTTTTTAATTACAATATACCAGACATGTCTGACTCAGACAGTGAGGATGCTTCTGCCCCCACTGCCAATATGGAAAATGAGAGTTTTAAGAAACTTCTACATAGTAAAATACAATCCTGCATGTTTGATACTCTAAAAAAGGTCATGTCCTCTAAAAGGTCATTCACATCTGATGAGGATGAGTTCCCAGAAACTCTCAATGGTGAAAACTTTAGGGGTAAGAGATCAAAAAAAGCCAAAAACCTTGACCATTTGACCCCTAGGAGCACTATGGGAGGTACTAGCACCTCACAGAATCCGGGAGGTCTTAGCGCCTCAAATACAATTGGAGGTCCTCGCACCTCGAAACCCATGGGTGTCCCTCGTGGCACAACTTATCAAGGTATCCCTCGCGGCACACAATATCCGGGTGTCCTTAGCGGCACACAAAATCCAAGTGTTCATGACCTTATGGGAGAGAATGAATTCAGGGATGATAATTCATCAGATACCCCTGATGAAAACATCATTGATTTGAGCAAGGACTATGATCAAGACCTTTTTAACCCACCTGAACCCTCCTCTTCCTTAAAGGATACCATTCTTGACCCTTTGGGAGAAGAAATGTTCTCTCCCCTAAAACCTATACATCCTAGAAGTTCTGAATGGTGGCCTCAGGACCACATGGCTAAGTTCATCAATAAATGGTTGAGGTACCCATTAGAGCGTAATACTCATAATATTCTCAGAGCTGAGTGCTCCAGACCTTCAATTGATGACAAAGCATGCCAAACTCCTAGTTTAGACCCAGAATTGATAACATTTCTTGTCAAACTTGGCCGAGATCCATTTAAAGGCATGGAGAGATCCCTTAAAGGATGTCAGGATTGTGTTCTAGACATACTAGGCCCATTAGCTAGAATGATTGATGCAGCTGAGGAGAGCCATATTAATGGCACTCTCCTTAATACTAACTTAATCCGAGGCTGGAGCCAGAGGGCTTTAATCCTTCTTGGAAATGCTAAAGCTAGCTTAAACGCTGAAAGACGTAGAGTTGTCTTAACCAAAATAAACCCTAAACTCTCTGACATGGCTGACAAGGAGACCTCTCAGAATCCTAAAGGGTTACTGTTTGGCGAGGATCTCATAAAATCTCTTGGCAAGTATGTTGCAACTTTTACGGCTTTGGATAAAGCCAAACAAAATATGCGCAAGGTTCTTAATAATACTTACCCGCAGGGTAGTACACTGGGGTATGCTGTGTCTTGATCCCGTTCCTTCAGGTGAAGGCTATCCATTTGTCTGAGGTAAACTGGGATCCGTTGTCGCATGTGATGGCTATCGGGATGCCTTCCCTCAGGAACGCTCTGTAAGAAACGCAATGATGGCATCCGTGTCTGCCCTCTCACAGACCTCCACTTCTGGCCATTTCGAGTATCTGTCAACGAGAACGATTGCATATTTGGGCACGCCCATGTCATCCAGGATGGGGCCTAAAAAGTCGACTGACAGCTCTTCCCAAGGGTTGTTTGGAGTGGCATATTCATACATCATGGGCTGCAGCAGCGTGAGCGATTCGTCCGTGCTGGCTCGTACGTATTTTTCCACTTAGAAGTCGATGGCTGGCCACCAATATGACTGCCTTAGTCTCCGCTTGCATTTTACAATCCCTAAGTGTTCTTCATGCACTATGCTGAGAATGTGGTCCTGTAACGAAGTAGGGGGTATCACCTTGTCACCCCGGAGCAAGAATACGGAGTCGTCACTTAGGGACAATTCATCCCGCACTTCCCAATACTTCCAGGTGTCATCTGTTACTTGTCACTTCTTAAGCCATCCTAGCTTGACAAAGGTTTTCACTCGGGCTAGGGTCAGGTCATTGTCATAGACGGATTCCCAGTCTTGTGCACTTATGATGTACTCGTGATCCTCAGCGAACGCCACTTGGTACTCATCCCATTCGCCGAGTTTGAGTGCTGCTTCCATGGCGGCAGAGTGGCTGAGGAAATCTGCAACATTGTGCTTCTGGCCCGGTAAGTATTCCACTTCATAGACAATGTCCAGGAGCTTGAGTGACATTTTCGCTATGCGTGGGGTGGCCATTGCGTGGCCTTTGGATGTCAGGACCTTTATTAATGGTTTATGGTCTGTTCTGAGGCTAAAACGTGAACCCCATAGGTACTGTCTGAACTTGGCCATGGCCCAGGTGGCGGCTAGCATTTCCTTTTCAATGTCGCTGAATTTCTCCTCATTAGGGGCGAGCGAGGGAGAGGCGAAGCTTATCATGGTTTCTGTGCCGTCCGCAGATTGTTGAGACAAAACAGCTCCCAGCCCCTTCTCGCTGACATCAGTGGTCAGTATGCTGGAGGCTGTGCAGTCGAACCCTTGGAGAGGAACGGCCTCGCAAATGTCCCTTTTAATGGTCTCGAACTCAAGGGTGGATTCCGGGGTCCAACAGCAACTGTTCTTGTCCTTCAAAAATTGGCGCATGGTGTGGGTTTTTGTGGCAAAAATTCTAACAAATTTACTGTAGAATTCTGCTAAGCCATTGAAGGAGCGGACTTCTTATTTGGTTCGAGGTTTGGCTATTCCTCTTGGCTGAGATCCGTTCCAGGTCTTGCAGATTGGTCGGGGGCACGAACGAGCGACTCAGTGCAGGGAGGACGCCAGGGAGGGCGCCGCACTGCTACTGCTACTGCTTGCTTTGCCCTGCTTCACTCTTGATCCACTGAAGCACTGAAGCAATTGGACACAACAAACTTGGTCATGGAAACAATACAACCTGTGGGAGTCAAAATAAGACGTAACTCTGAGCCTATACAATTACTATACTGTGAAGATTATAATAGTAGCAACTCAAAAAAGTTCGCTAGTATAGATCAGAAATCTCGGGGGAGTGAAAACATCAAAACCAATGACAATCAGGCCCTGGCCTCTGTTTGAGATATTTTCTACCAAACTTCAACACTTACTATCGAAGCATTATCACTTCAGTCTAAGAAAATGGATATTCATATTGACATTTTAGGGACAATGGCTGAAGCAGTTGCAGGAATAGATCTCAAACTAGCTGACCATAACTCTTTGATAACCAGAGCACAGGCAGACAAATCAACATCTTATGTAGAATGTCCTTATGCACCAATTATTGACAAACTAACAACTATCCCGGAGGTTATTAGTACCATACTAGAAGATGTTAAAACAACGCTCAATAGGGGCCAAAATTGGACAGTAGATGACAATAAAGGTATGAGTTTTACAACTGAAGTTAAACAAAATAAAAAAGTTTACAAACCATGCCAAACTGAGTTGGAAACCGCAAAACAATTGATTGACAGAGTAATACCTAATACTCTAGAGCAGTGCTTTCCAAACTGTGTGGCGCGACACGTTACTGTGTCGCGACCCACACGTAGGTGTGTCGCGCGATGACGTCGGCTGGCCGATATTATTGGAATGCGACTGGAGCCCCCTCCCTCAGTAATAGTGACGTGTACGATGGAAGGTGGAGCAGCTGCAGAGCGGAGCCTCGTGGACGTGAACAGGCGCAAAGTGATTATTCAACCCCCCAGCCCCCCCCCCTCCGGGAGTGCAGCTCAGGTTTCTTGCTCGCCCAGTGTTATTTTTGCGAGCCTTCTCTGAGGGAACCAGGGGGCGGAGGGCAAGCTCTCTCAGCCGTGCTGCCCTCCATATCTTCAGGACCGCAGCCTCTCACTTTCGCCTCGCGCCCCTGTGCATTAGTGTGATCCTCTGCAGCCAGAGGTCTCTGACTGCTTCCAGGTGGTCGTAAATACGGGACAACAGCCCCGCTTCCATTGACCCCTCTCGGATCTCGGCGCACCCACCCGAACCTAAAATCACACTTTTCCCTTTTTTACTGGCACCTTCCGGTTTTATTAGAGGGACATTGCTGATTACCACTGGGGAGCACTTGTGAAGCACAGGGTGTGGAGAGGAGAGGTTAAAACCAGGGGGCAGAGGAGCAAGAGGCTGGAAAGGAGTGGGGGAAAGGGCAGGCCCTAATTTTCTCCAGAAGAGGACTTGATTTATTGACCGGTGTGAAATTAATCCGAACATGCCGAGTCGCTGAGAAAGGTAGCATGCCTGTTGCCAGACACTGCAATCGATAAACCTGCAAAATAGTAAAGACCCGAATCTGCAAGGGGCTTTACGTTTTCAGCATGTATGTGGCGCTCACAAGCCAAATAATATAGGTCATTTTTGCAATTGTAATGACAACACCAGTCAGCAATTGAATAATATAGTCAGGAAATTTATAGAAAAAAAATCAAATCTAAAGGGTTCATTCTAAGGCTCCAAAATGTCTCCACATCATCAGGGACACTATGCTCTAGCCCGGGGATTTTCATTTCCAGATCCTTTCTTTCATGTACGCAAAAAAAATTGCCTCACTCAACTTCAACTCCCACAATATATCTGAATGTCAACGAAAAGGTTAAGCTAGAATGAAGGTGGTCCCCAGTAGCATGTAGCCATATGTCAACGTCATTCTTTCCCATATTTTGAAGGTTTGAGGCTTAAATAAACTATTGGTGGAAAATAAAGCATGGCATTTCATAAAAGGTTCCAGGTTACTGGGCTGGATCACAGCCTTTTCTTGTATTTAATTGTACAAATAGTTACAAGTTGATGTTTGATCATCTACGAATGAAACTTATGTATTTCATCAACTAGGTGAGAAATGCAAGGTGGGTGTTGGGTTTACATCATGTACTTATGGCAAACGGTAGGCAGAACATTTCTTTTTCTTGGAAAAGACCTTACATGCAACCTGCTAATGCCAAAATATTTGAGACGACCCAAAGCATAAATGCTGTCCTTAATACCTCTTTGTATTGAATTATCTTAAATTGTAGTAATGCAGCAGGAGTGCCAGGAACCAAAATGTAAGGAAAATGTGCTACCTTGCCCTCCAGTAAAAGACAGCCATATTTAGGTGCAGTTGGCGTTTGATAGCTATGGGTTCACCTCACCTGCTGCATGAATGATAGCTTATTATTCATGTTGTTTGTTTACCTTTTGCGACAGAAGTTGAGGCCTGGCAGGAAAGGAGCGGGGGAAAGGGCAGGTACTGTGAAAATAAGCACAGAAGATGGCACACTTAAGCTTTGCAAGGCAGCACAAAAGGTAACAAGAGGCAAAAGATGGTAAGAGAGGAAAGAGCCACAAGAAGATGGCACAAAAGCAGATAAAGTCGGCATAAAAGGAAACCAGAGCAATAAGAGGCACAAACCCCCCTTAGGTGGTTAGGGCTCACGCACTGCGCGCGCTTGCATTACCGTGTCCCTCAACATTTTTGCATAAAAAGGTGTGTCACCAACATGAAAAGTTTGGAAAGCTATGCTCTAGAGAATGCTAAAGATACAGAAAATGAGAAGTTAACTACACAAGAAGCGGAGATCCTCAAAGGATATATTGATATTGAGGACAAAATTGACATGGAACAGAATCCGTTCATTATGACAAAAAGTAACAAGAAAAAATTACGCAAAGCACGAAACAAAGCAAAGTTACTGGATCAAATAGGTCAAGGCTCTCTAGAGGAAACATTGCAAAACATACCCCTTAAGGGAAATAAAGGACAAAAACATATAAGAGAAATAATCAGGAAATTATGTAATAATTCGTTATCAAAACCAAATGCAAAAAAAATTAAGTATTATGATATATTTGCACAGCATCGAAATTACACGAATATGGATAAGGATCTGAAAAATATCACCTCTGGAAATAAAAAAACTAAAAACGACATAGCTTGCCATATAAGTGATATAAGTGATCTCACTGCGGATAAAGTCGCAAAAAATCAGACTACAATACAACTCAATCGCTCGAATGTAAACGGTCCAATAAAACATGATATATGTAATACAGTCCAAGAAGAAAATAATTCAGGTGCAATATATGCTGAACTCATGGAACAACAAACAGTGACAAAAACCCAAAATGTAGAAGCAAATAGGAATGAACTTTCATCAATTAAACTTGAAAGACAAATACTGAAACAAACACCAAATGAAAAAACGATAAATACAAGACAACTCCCATCGATTGTTCCAGCTAAACCATCGGAAGTAATTGCCCTAATAGAAGACGTGGCGGATATAATAAAAGAAGATCTAATACTAATAGTTAAAAGTGGTAATAACAAACAACCTATAAATATAGTCAAAAAGGAATTGACTACAAACAACACAGGGGATACAAAAAATCGGAGAAAGGAACAATTCATCTTTAAACCACTATATGAGTCTAGAGGACAAGAAGATACGCTAAATAGAGGCAACGTATTGTGCCTTTTTTCATCAGTTCCATCGCTGGCAAAATTGACAACTAAAGATATTGATTGTGTTGGCTTCCTACACAATCCAGACGGTCAATTACTGATAACAGTGATAACACTTGTTTCCCCTGCCGTAGCTGAACTAATTATGAAGGAAGAAGACACTTTCCGTAATTGGGTAATAATGGTTAACAGAATTATGCCAAAAGAATACTGCACACCACTTTTGAAAACAGTAAAACTGCTTGGTCCTGAAAAAGGCAAAAAGGGGCAACCAACCTACTCTGTTTTAAGAAATCCAAACCAAGAATTAGATAAAAGAATTTTAGACCAAGTAAAAGACATTAGCGATGACATTGATAATGGGATAAATGATTCATGGATTAAAAGTGCATTACATGGAAACAACACACAATGACAAGCAAAACAGGAAATACCAGCTGAAAATACAAATAAATACAGTAAAGAAATAACGATTTGCTCTTGGAATGTAAATGGTATAGGCAAAAAATTAGATAATATAACCGAATCACTCAAGAACTATCAAATAATTATGTTACAAGAGACCTGGGCATTAGCCCCGTTCATAATCCATGGTTATAAAGGATACTATCTACCTGCTACCAAGCAAAACACCTATGGACGCCCCTCAGGCGGACTAGCAATTTTTATCTCAGTTGAGTTAAATGCCTAACATGAGAAAATAGTCACAAACAGTACTAAGATACAGTCTATACTAGTAAGGTATAGGATGTACGAACAAAAAAGATCATTGAAGTTGGTTAATATATATATCCCTCCTACGACCATCTCTAGGAAGACTATGTGTGCTTCACTTTCTACGTACTTGCTCGAGCAAAGGATGGAGGACCCCTTTATGGATTTTATCATTACAGGAGATTTTAATCTTAATCTTTTAATACCCTTCACAAGGGACGAAGTAACACAGTCACAAGACCACCAATGGTCAATCCCGGTCCAAGTATTAGAGCCCTCAAATAAACAAGGTCACCAACTAATGGGTATAAATTTCATAAAGGATATGGAAGCCTTGGGGTTACGAACACTGAAGGGTAGATTTCCAACAGACTCACCTCCAGCTTGGGCCCACTATACCTATAGTACTAAATCCTGTATTGACTATACTATGGTATCATTGAATATGTTTGGCAATTGTAAATCATACCATCTAAAGAAGGTCCTGGAGAGTGATCATGGTCAGCAAATCATCACCACATCATTCACAAACAAAAATCATCAAATCTATCTAACAACTGAAGGTCAAATTGGAACCATTAATCATAAAAAATTAATTTGGGAAACAGAGTCACAAAACAATCGATTAACAAGCGATCTGGCTCTAAAACGGGCCAGGGAATGCAGTGAAGTGGAACCATTTGCATCAGCAATTGAGCGATGGGCCAGTTTCACTTTCCGATTGCCCACCTGCAAAGGTAATCTTAATAACCCAAGAGATAGCAAAGTGACTCGAGCATCGAAAAGGGTAACCCATATTAATCTCCCATATGCAGTAGAGAAAATGAAACGAACTAGAAATAAATTAAGGAAAGAGCTGACTAGTTTTCCAAATAAAGAAGAAACTAAAATCGCCCTAAAAGAGGTAAATAAAAATTTAAAGAAAATAATTTGGAATGAAAAAACTGAAGCTAATAACAATCTTTGGACTCAGATATTTTATGCTAGTAACCAAGGAAACTCAAGGGAGTTCTGGAAGATGATTAATAGCCTAAAAAGGCCGGATAAAGCGATAGTCTCATCAGTATTGACTGAAACAGAATGGGTGAATTCTCTTAGCGATCACCTAAATCCACACTTAACAACACACGGAACCAAAGAGCATAGTTCGTGGAAGGAAATTGCTATGACAAAGCAAGAACTAGTCCTAGAAATAACACAAGAACAGATTGTTAAGCTAATAAAGAAACAGAAAAATTGAGCACCAGGACCGAATGGGATACCCTTTGCTCTATATAAAGAGGATCCGGATGGATGGGCAGAACTTCTTGTAAAGGTCTTCAAAGAAGTAGTTAGTAAAGGGGAGATACCGGACAGCTGGAGAGGTTCTTTAATATCCCCGATATTTAAAAAAGGAGATTGGGCGCTTCCGGAAAATTATCGTTTAATAACCCTTCAGGACACTGACGCAAAATTATTTGCAGCCCATCTGCTAACAATCTTATCCGATTGTGTAAAGAGGAACAGCATACTTCCGCCAAACCAAACCAGCTTCATTAAAGGACTTGGTACAACTTCCAATATCCTGGCACTTTCTATTCTAATTGAAAAAGCAATTTCAAATAATGAATCATTATTCTTATGTTTTGTTGATTTTAAATCAGCTTTTGACTGTGTCAATAGAGATCTATTATGGGGAAAGTTACATGCACAAGGGATTCCCCCACTTTTAATATATCTGATCAGTCTTCTGTATACAAAACCGTGGTCTAGAGTACGTATTGGGAACGGCCGTTCACTAACTGAGAAAATACCAACTCTAGGGGGAGCGAAGCAAGGCTGTGTATTGGCACCTTAATTATTTAATATGTTTTAACCACATCGCTGCTGTGCATTTTCCCCTCCTGTGCTGAAAAAATAGAAATTGCCTGAGTTCATGACGAGCTCAGCTCGTCATAAGCACAGCTCCACTGTGCCTCATGACGAGCTGAGCTCGTCATGAGCATCGAAGGGGTTAACTGATCTAACTGAGGCCTTGAACAACATAAATGCACACCCACCCAAACTTGCAGATAAACACATATCAAATCTGCTATATGCAGATGATGTCATCCTTTTAAGTAGAACAAAGGTAGGTTTGCAAAGATTAATGACATGCATACAGGCGTACGCGACAGAAAGCAAAATGGTAATAAATTAATCAAAATCCAAAGTTATGGTTGTCTCAAAAAACTTAAGAAGGAAGTACATCACAAAATGGTTCTTAGGATAGGAAAATTTGGAGCAAATTAAAACCTATAGATACCTGGGAGTGGTTTTTGATGATAATGGTAACTTTAAACCTCAGAAATTGGATATCGCAAGGAAAGCGAACTCCCTAACAGGTGCATTGGGGTTTATAAAAAAGTCAACCAGTAATTTAACTTACCAACCTCTACTCAAAGTCATATCTGCAAAATGTTTACCTTCCCTAACCTACGGTAGTGAGGCCTTAAACGAAAAGATGCAATAGCAATAAACAAAGAAATCTCTAAAACTTTTCGATCTCTTTTTTGTTTACCTAAAAATGCTTCACAATCCCAAATTAGACTGGAATTCGGCTTGAACAACTAACTATATGCTCGAATAGTTAACATAATTAAAGTATGGAACAGAGTAAAAAATGATAAAGAGAACTTAATTTCGCGGCTTTTATGGAAAGAAATAGAGGGCAATAACAAATCATCTGCTTGGAAATATCTTGATAAGGCTTTGGATGAATTTGGGCTTAAGGGGATTTGGAGTACTACTATTCCCCAGGAATCTTTTAAAAAAAATTGTGAATAAAACAACCGATCACCTATCGTTGATAAGTGACAAAGAGTCCTTGGTTAAAAGAAAGCATGCTTGGTCCATAATAAATGGTTACAAAAAAAAGAGCCCTCAACAATATTTGAATACAGCTTGGTCCTGGAAAAATAAAAATATATTCATGAAAGCACGATTCAGAATATTACCCGGAGACTCTCATGCATTACCATGGAAAAAACTCAAAAATAACACATCATGTCGGCTGTGTAACACAGGAGAAGAAAACATTATACACCTACTATGCCTCTGTCTAGAACTAAAAAAGGAAAGACTAACATTGTTAAAAAGGTTATTCAACGAAAGAGCAATAAGGACTTGCAGACAAGCACTGATCCAGTGTCTTTGCCCAGATGATATACTTATTAGTTCTGCATTCCAATTTTTTTAAATATTTGTGTGGAAAAAACTTGAATTTTTATAATATTAAGTGCCATAATGATTATACTTTTCTCTCCTAACTTTTAAACATATGAATTTACCTATTTAAAACAGTTTTATAATCCAGGTGTACTATCTTAAAAGTTTATCGTTTCTTTTTTAAATCAATTTTTTATTGTATCGTCGTAATTGAAATGTTTATACTGTGCATTTACTCTTTGTTAAGATTTTAAATAATCAATCAATAAACAAATTACCAAGGTGCAGCCTTGATGGCCTCCACGTTGGCTTGTTTGGGCAAGATCCTGTTTTCACCGATCTTGTGCCCCAGGTACATGATTGTGCGCAGTCCAAACTTGCATTTCTCCAGTTCAGCCATGAGGCCGTTGTCTGACAGTGTCTGCAGCACTTCCCGGAGATTGGCTTTGTGTTCCTCTTTGGTCGTTCCCATTATGAGAATGTCATCCTGGAAGTATAGGACATTTTTGCTGGTTTTTAAATAATTTGTGCATGTGTTTTTAGAATACTCCTGATGCGGAAGCCAGGCCAAATGGCATGCATCAGAATCTGTAGCAGCCGAAGGAGTGATGAAAGAGGTAAGTTTCCTACATGAGGGGTGGAGCAGGATTTGGTGCTATGCCGCTGTGAGATCTATTGTGGAGAACCATTTAATCTTGCCAACAGTTCATTAATGTGTGGTAGCGGGAATTTGTCCACAAAGATGTTTTTGTTCAGTCTCGAAGGTCAATACATAGTCTTACCTTTCCGTTGGTTTCCGTACCACGACCAGGGGTGCCAGCCACTCGGCGCTTTTGATGGGCTCAATTATGCCCCCTTCTTCAAGGCGTTGCAGTTCCAATTGTACAGCTTCCCTGCAATTGAAAGGGATATTTCGTACTTCGTGGCTGACCGATATTGCTCTATCCTTCAGGACTATCTTGTGCATGAATTTCGATAGTTGGCCGATGGTGCCCCCAAAGACGCTTGGATAGTCTTTCTTCAAGTTGTCTAGATCTGGGTCATGGGACTCCTCTGTCATGAGAACTTGAATGTCTCCACTGGGGATGAGTTGTTTGCCTAATGCCCCTTGGTCAGCCCATCCAAGGTCCGAAGGGCCTTTTTCTGTTATGTACAGTTTTCCTGTAGCCACTCGACCTTTGAACTCGAATGTGATTGGTCTGAGCCCCACCAAGGGGAATCCTCTCTCCCGTGTAAGTGACTGGGTGCACATCTGTGGGGTGTAGTTGGCTACCTACTGTGTTGACAAACTCGCTGTCTCAAATCTGTATTTGTATGATAGTAAACGGGGAGCCCGAGTCTGCAACTATGGAAATCTGGACCCCCCTGATGGTCAACTAATGGGACGGTTTCTTTCTGGTGTTACACTCTATTCCCCAAACGTGTTCATCAATGCACAAGATGCAATCTTCCTCTTCCGCCCCTTCTCCCGTTTTGGGTTCTGAGTCATACATGATGCACTTCACTGAGGCGTTGCTGGGCCTATGCCTGCATACTTTACTGAAATGTCCCACCACCCCGCAGAAGGAGCATTTGACTCAGTAGGCAGGGCAGCGTTTGTCATTGGCCATGTGTGTGTGGCTGCCACATCTGTAGCAGGAACCCTTCCTGTCCGGAGGAGGTTTGGCAGACGCTGTCGGAGTCCTCGTGTGCCGCCTGCTATTTCTATTACTTGTGGACGCGGAGGGTCTGTCTCTGGATACTTTGGATTCACTCACTTTGCAGACTGTGAGTTTTGTCTCTGCGTCCTTCTTGGCAGCCTCCGCACATCGTTTGGAAAGTTAAGCTTTCTTGACAATTGCGATGATCTCGTGTAGCGGCGCTTCCCGCCTCACCAACAACTTTCCTTGAACACTGGTGTTGAATGTATGCATTATGATTTCATCTCTCACTAAGTCATCATGTAGGGGGCCAAATTTGCAGTTGACTGCTAATTTCTTAAGTGCCGCTAAGTACTTTTCTACAGTCTCCGTCTCACTTTGTTTCCTCTGGAAGAAGTTGTATCTATCTATGGCTGCACATATGACAGGCTGGTAGTGACTATGCAAGTCTTCCAATGCGTGCTGGAATAGGTCTTCGTCTGTCGCACCCCTCGGTTTGTTGACCATATTTTCGTAGACCCTCAACCCTTCAGGCCCAAGGTTGTGCAGCAGTATTTTTTTTCTACGCTTACTGGAGAACTCTTCTTATCCTTCATCTTCCAGGACAGATAAGTAGTTGAGGAAGTACCCCTTCCAATCGACCCACTTCATGGCCAGCTCACCGGGTTTTGGGAGGAATGGCAATGCATTAGTGAGGGAGAAGGTCTGGGAACACATTGTAGCTGGGGGCTTCACCTGCGAAGAGGGAACTGTGTCCGGACTCTGCTCCTTTTGTGCGGTGGACAGGACCCCTGCGCTGGAGACGCATGACTAAAATTGGTGCTGAGAGGGTAAGACCGGCTTTCTATGCGTACTTGGAGCGCTGGGCACGGTGCGGCAAGGCAGTGAAGCGTAGCAGTGGGCCATGTACAGGGACCTCTGAGCCAGTGAGCACTTGTACTGTTATGTCAAGAAGAAGGTTCAGGTGCCTGATTGTATTGTATGTAACATAGAAATCCGCAGAGGGGAAGTGTCACAGTTTGCGCCAGAAGCCCCGTGCTTAAATGGAAGGCGTGGTGTGGTTCACTGGCGGCAAAAGCAGGAGTAGGTGCAGGACTCTTGGGATCCCTTCAGGTAGGTGATAGTCCTTGGAGGGGCTGCTTGAGCATGCTGATGCTGTGGGTAGGATTCTCACCTCACTTGCATTAATGTGTGCACTGCTAGTGGAGACCAGGGCTTGTCCTTGTGTCTGCGGGGCCGTGTGTTGCTGGACACTGCTCTCCTTCTCATGGGCGCCGTGCAATGAAGCGCGCTACTCGGTATGAATGCAGGCGGGGGCTGTATCACGTGGCGGGAGGCTGTTACAGCGGGATTCGTTGCCTGTCTTCGCCAGTTTGTAAAGTGTGTCCCTCACATGTACAATAAGCTGGGACACTGTTGCGGTGTAAAAGTATGTCTTTTTATATGAAAGAGAGGAGCGTACACTCTCCTCTGTGCTGAGTACACGAATCCCGTCACAGCGTGCAATCCCGTTGGCCCCACGTCGGTCACGACTAGAATGCAATACCACAGGGTGTTTCACTTTAGTACATCCATTCATACTGAAAAAACCTTCGGCTGATCCCTCCATTATGAGCAACTATCGCCCCATCTCCCTCCTCCCCTTCCTCAGTAAAGTTCTGGAGTCGCATGTGACCCAAACCCTCAGCACTTTTGTGGAGGATTCGTGTGTCTTGGACCCCCAGCAGGCCGGGTTTAGACCTGCGCATTCCACAGAAGCAGTTATCCTCTCTGTGATGGAGGAATTGCGCAGAGGGGCCGATGCTAACATCCGTCAGGCCCTGGTCCTCTTGGATTTGTTGGCCGCCTTTGACACAGTCGACCATGAAATTTTGGTCGACCGTGTCAGAGAGGCTGGCATCCAGGGTACCGCTCTGGACTGGGTTCAGTCTTTCTTGACGAAACGTCAACAAACCCTCAGGCTGCCCCAGTTCTCCGCTACTCAGGTCGAGCTGACCTGTGGCGTCCCGCAGGGCTCCTCTTTGTCCCCCCTCCTTTTTAATTTGTACCTGGTTCCTTTAATACGTTCCCTCCGCGGGTTCAATGTCACTGGTTTAATTACGCGGATGACATTCAACTGGTTTTTTCCATTGATTCTTCTGATGAATCAATTACTACTTTTCAAAATACACTCTGCTTCATCAGCAATTGGATGAGCTCAAACCACCTGAAGCTCAACCCCGACAAGACTGAGCTGGTTCTTGTCGGGGGACCCTCCAATCCTTGGCAACCCTCCTTCTGGCCGGCAAGCCTGGGCAGTCCTCCTTGCCCTGTTAACTCAGCCAAAAGCCTGGGAGTCGTCATTAGCAACGATCTCTCTATGACGCCCCAGATAAGCACAGTAGTGTCTTCTTGCCATTTCCAACTCAGGAAAATCCGTAAAATCTCCCGCCTACTCACTACCGAGGCCCTTACCTTGGCCTTGCTTGCGTTAGTCATGTCTAGGCTTGACTACGCAAACGTATTGTACGTAGGCATTCCTGATTACCAACTTAATAAAGACTCCAGTTGATCCAAAATCAGGCCGCTCGCTTGATCCATCACCAACCTAGAGATCAACATGTTCGCCCCCTTTTAAAAAGTCTCCACTGGCTCCCGGTACCTGCTCGCTGTAAATTTAAGCTTGGCTGTATTATCTCAAAATCTCTTGCAGGCCATGGTCCCCTTTTCATTTCCTCCCTTCTCCACCCGTATGCTCCTCCTCGCAATCTTCGGTCATCTCAGATGGCCTTGCTATCAGTTCCTAGATTCAAGAGGAAGAAACACGGCGGCCTTAGGTTTTCATTTCTAGCCCCATCTTTTTGGAATTCCCTTCCCCTTCCTCTTAGGTTGCCCTCCCCATACTCCAGGTTCAGATCCCTCCTTAAAACCTTTCTCTTCACGAGTCCTACAATTAGTTGTCACTCTCACATTCTTTTCCTCGCTCCCTCAGCACAAGCGCCAAGAAACCTAATGGTGTTAGTCGCGCTCAATAAGTTTATTTAACATAACATAACATAACATAACACTATACTGAGATGCATTATTTAACAGTTTAAACTAAACGCCACATCATTGGGGGGGTGGCGGGAAGGCGGGGGGGGGCGGCAAAACATTAGGCATAGCTGCCAAGGTTTCAGATTGCGTATGTGCGACATTTCATTGGTTTCAGTGCACTTATAAGTGACTTTCAGCTGTGAAATGTGTGAAACTTAGGGGCATATTTACTAGGAAGCAGCGGAGCGTGGTGTTAGTCTCCTCTGCTTAATGCCATGCTCTGCTACTTCTGAAACACAGGGCTGCACCATATTTACAACAATATGATTCAGCCTTGCCTTTCACTTTGTGCTGGTGCTGAATTTAGCAGCCATTTTCCAACGTAGGCACCCTTGCACCATAGTGCAAGTTTGTCTGCATTGAGCGGAAGATTGTTTATGTGCAGGATGTCCCCACTTCCTGCACCTAAACAATCATTAAATGCTGTTTTGTAACTTCTATGCGTGCTGCTTATTGCAAAACACATAGAAGTTCCAAAATGTCATTATTTAATTGTTTATGTGAAGGAAGGCTCACTTTCCTGCACACAAACAATCAATGGCCTTTTGCTGTTTCTATGTGTGATGCACAATTCTGCACATATGGAAACAGCAAAAACGAGGAGAAATAAAGCATTTCTCCTTGATTTGCCTGTTTAAGACCATGCATTTCCTGGTCTTAATTTTGGCGCTGTCTCCTATTTACGCTGCCCTTCTGCCCTTGTAAATAGGGGGCAGTGTAAAAATCCATTGGTGTTGCAGTGGAGCGCCCACCGCAGCACCCATTGCCCTCCCCTTTCACGCTAAGGGTGTCTTATATACAAGGCAGTATTAAGCCACGATACGTGGCTTAATGCTGCTTTGTAAATAAGGCAAAGCACATATCACCACAGGAACGTCACTAAAAGTGACGTTCCCGTGGCAATACAGGTTTGTAAATATGCCCCTTACAGTGACACTTTCTCGTGAGATAAACTTAGCAATGAAGTGTACAGAAAGTGATAAATATGAGAAGTTATACCCTTTTGAGCTATGTGAAGTTCTAAACCTAGCTTGAAACTGCTGCAGGACCACTGAAATACAAGGTTAGCACATGCATTACATGAACACCAAGGGGCATATTTACAAGCCCCTATCATCACCACGATGTCACTGAAAGTGACGTTGTGGTGGCGATATGGGCTTTGCCTTATTTACAAAGCAGCGTTAAGTCACTTAACGTGACTTAACGCTGCCTTGCAAATAAGGCACCCTTTCATGCTGTACTCAACATGAAAGGGGAGGGCAATGGGTGTTGTGGTGTGCGTTGTACTGCAACACCCATTGATTTTGCCTCTGCCCCCTATTTACAATGGTGGTGGAAATAGGATGCAGGTCCAAAATTAAGACCAGGGAAAACCAGGTCTTAACTTGGCGCAACAAGGAGAAATGCTTTATTTCTACTTGTTTTTCCTGTTTCCGTGTGTGCTGCCTTGTGCAGCACACGTAGAAATAGCAAATTGCCATTGGTTGTGTATGTGCAGGAAGGTAACCCTTCCGGCACATAAACAATCAACAATAACAAGCATTTGAAATGCAATAGGTCCCGCATTCATACGAGGCTGAGCTATTAGCATTGTAAATGGCAATGCCTTTTATTTATGTTTTGGGTTTTAAAACATAAATAAAAGGCATTGTCAAATGTGAGACCTATTGAACTGCAATAAAGGGCCTTCTCAACCGCTTGTTAGATTGAAAATATCAGAGGAAGAGACCATCCTGGGAAGTCTTCAAAGTAGTGATAAATAGTGCAGTGAAGAAGATGTGTAAGTGTTGTAAATTACACAGACACAGAGTGAGAGTTACATATGATCTGAGCTATAAACACTGACAAAGCACTCCAACACCTTTCGCTCTGTGATTACACTGTCGTGGGTCAGGCGGAAGAGCGGGAGGGGGGTGGGCTATTTCCTGCCCTCTCCGTGATTTGAATGTGCAGTGTGGCATTGCGTAATGTCATTGCTATCTTTGGCCTAACTAAAAACATTTCACCTGTAGTAGGGCCCTTGCTTCATCTCCTGGTGCAGGGGGGCTGTGCTTTATGGCAGGCATGGACGGAGGGAGGGATGGCCTCGGCTGCAGCTCTGGCCTCGTACAGTACCCCTGCTACTACTAGTAAGCGAGAGGTACTGAGGTGATGGTATTGGTAATGGTGGTGGTATTGGTGGTGTTGGTATTGGTGGTGGTGGTATTGATGGTGGTGGGATTGGTGGTGGTGGTGGTATTAGTGGTGGCAGTATTGCTATTGGTGGTGGTAGTATTGGTGATGGTGGTATTGGTATTGGTGGTGGTGGTATTGGTTGTGGAATTGGAATTGGTGGTGGTGGTATTGGTTGTGGTATTGGTATTGAGGTGGTTGTACTGGCATTGGTGGTGGTGCTATTGATGGTGATGGTATTGGTGGTAGTGGTATTGGTGGTGGTTGTATTGGTATTGGTGGTGGTGATGGTATTGGTGGTGGTGGTGATATTGGTGGTGGTGGAGGTGGTGGTATTGGTGGTGGTGGAGGTGGTGGTATTGGTGGTGGTATTGTATTGGTGGTGTTGACATTGATGGTATTGGTTGTGGTGGTGGTATTATTGGTGGTGGTAATATTGGTGGTGCTAGTGGCATTCATATTGGTGGTGGTGGTATTGCTGGTGGTAATTATAAAAAAATCCGATAAAGGAGGTAATGTGGTTGTTCAATCAAAAACAAACTACATACAAGAGAGACTAAGACAGTTGTTAGATGACACGAGATACTGCAGAAGCAATCGGATGGAATATGAGACATCATTGAGGACATTCCATGCACTGCTTCTGAAGTGGAAAGAAAAAGGACTTATTGAAATTGAAGAATTCAGATTCTTAGAATGTAAGTTCACCAAGATTCCGGCCTTATATCTTCTACCGAAGATTCATAAGGACCGAAGCAATCCGCCTGGGAGACCAATTATCTCCTCAATAGGAGCTGTCTTGAGAATGCATCAAGATACGCAGATTTTTTTCTGCAGAGCTTGGTGCAGAATCTATCATCCTATATAAAAGATTCGGGAGCTTATCTGAAATTCCTTGGAACACTAAAATGGGAGGAGAACTACACCCTTCTCTCATTAGATGTGATTGGCTAACACACATGTATCCCTCACGAACTAGGCCTGGCCGCATGTAAGTATTTCTTATCAAAGAGATCAATATCATATCTTCATCACACACAAATGCTACTGAAAATCATGGAATTCTGTCTAACCCAAAACTACTTCCTCTTCGATAGTAAAATCTATCGACAGATCCTCGGTACTTCCATGGGGACTTGCTTTGCGCCGTGCTTTGCGGGTCTCTTCATGGGGTACTGGGAGGAGGAAGTAGTTTACAGATCAGCAATGTACAAAGA